>NC_139606.1:26020662-28420662 GCF_964270895.1 Podarcis filfolensis
GCTTCTGTAAATCTGGGACTGTCCCTGGAAACTTTGAGGGACACTTGGATGTCTGTAATGCATCCTTTTCATGTTATGACAGCTATTGATAACTGAGAGTAAATCTTCAGTACAGTTCCTTTACCAACCTCAGTATTCTTATGCAAATCCTTCCTTTAACTTTGAAAAAGACTCATTTTCCTTTACCTCACAGGGCTATCTCTCTACTCCCTCGTTTTCCTTCTTGCTTTGCCTGCTCTCGAGGCATTCATCACTTATTGGATACCCAATAGCAGGAGCAGCAGGGAATATGGTGGATAGTGTTGACTTTGGGACTTTGGGTGGGGAGCCTTCACTGGCATTGAATGGGATCATTACTTCCACTGCAAATAGTAGTGAGTTGCCCAGTCTGGGTCAGGAGTGCTGCAGGAACTGAAATTGCACTGCACTACCCTGATCAAGATCAGTCCCCTTTGTGCTCGCAGCTCACTTAAAAAAAAAAAAAAAAGCCATTTACGCAACTGCTAATCGTGTGAATGGTGTCTTACCTAGTTTGGCCTTCAGTTTTAAAACAGCTGGTTTTGCTCTCTTCTCACACCCCAGGCACTGAAAGAGATTGCCACTGGCACATCAGAGAACTCCTTGTACATATTCCCCCCTTTAAAATATTAGAAGAATTTCATTTATAAAAAGATAAGAGTGAAGGGAAAAAAGGAAGGAAGGAAGGAAGGAAGGAAGGAAGGAAGGAAGGAAGGAAGGAAGAAAGGAAGGAAGAAAGAGAGGGAATGAAAAAAAAATATACTGTTACATTACCATACATTAATATACAGATGTGTATATTATTTTTATCCTAATAAACAGGTAACTATCAATAACCTAATATATTCTGTGTAAACTCATTCCAAATATATTTGTATTTATCCAAAGAAAGTCTGTGTCTATAAGCTGTCCATTCATATGTTGCCAATGTTGTCATTTGATTAAGGGGAATTGTATCTCTATTCTTCCAATACATCAGTATCAGTCTCTTGGCCACTCCTTGTACATCTTTACAACCACAGAAGAAAAGATGCAGCCACTTCCTTACAGCTGATCTAGCTTCTTTTTGTAGATGGGACTCAGATAAGAATTGTCACACTGTTGACATTAACAAGTGTGGGGATTCATACAGCGGCAAACCTTATCTGGAATCTTCATGTCCCAACAATCCAGGTAAAAAGCTCCAGAAGCAAACCAGAAGCTATTAGAAGAGTCATGTTTATCCCCTGCCTCCTCATACTCGTTAGGAGATCTTCCTCTCATTAGTTGACATAAAAAAATAAAAATCTTCAAGAACAGCTCCATTCAACACCATCCATGGGAGTTCTGTTTCTGCTTACGCAACTCTGAACCACAAGGCTAGACTGATGGGTGGTGACAGTAAACATTAGCCTAGCCCTTAATTTCTTAACTGATATGATTGAAACTCCATTTTGGTATTGCTTCAGTAATGTTGCCAAGATTGCTTTTAAAATATGTAATCGCTAATTCATCCATTCCTGGTGTTCCTTTTTTAAAAATTAAATTAAATTAAAAGCTTCCTTCAAAACGCAGAAACCATACCATCAAGTTTGCTTCTATTTCTGACCCTTATTGCGCACTTGAAATTCATTTGCTCAGACATCCTTGTGGAAGAATCACTTACCTTGCTTCCAGTGCTGAAAGGAGATATTTAATTAAACATCAACTCAGTCAAAATAAAGCCTGGAGCAGTATTCATCTCTGTAAGACATCTCTGCCTACGTTCTAGCAGCTAAATCGTGCCTCCTCCTATTCAAAGGCAGCTTTTAAGAAATTCAAGTGCTGCTTATTTTAGAAAATCCAAGCGCTGTTTTCTGGGAAACTATCTGAAACCCTTTCCTGATATTATGAAATGCCTTAGCTCTAATGCTGCATGCGGTTTCAGGAAAAGCATCATCAACACCCCTAGATATCACTGGAACTACTGGGGTGCATCAGAGCTCTAAATCCCGTGAAACTACTGCAGGAGATATCTAGGACTTTTGTTCTTGATCAAGGCAGAAAGAGCAAGAAAGGAGACAATAAGGTATTTGTCGGTGCTCAGATACGATCAGGGATCTTTAGAACTGAGTGCACAAATCAATTTTGCTAAAGCTCTAAGATTCCAGATTCTGATCTTGTATTTTAAGTTTAGGACACACACTCTGTGCCAGGGACTCACAAAATGAACAAATGAGCATCTTGCACTCTAATGGCGGATTAGAAGTCCGTCCGTAAAGGGGAAGCAAACTGGGAAGATTCTTCACTGTAGAAAAATGTCCATGTTTGCAGAAAATTGGACAAGGGAAAAAGAGGAAACGCCTCACCACAAAGAGGATGCAGAATTGCACAAAATCTGCATGTGCTAATTTATAACTATAGAAGCAAAGTTAGAAATTATGACCGTAGTTCAAATAGAAATGTGGTACATCTCCCTGCAGTGAGGAAGACGGTCGTCACGTGACCTGCTCAGCCTGCGATGGAGGCACTAACTGGTGCTGGGCAATGAGAAGGCTCCACGGCCCCTTCTTGCAGTGGTCTTAAACTGAACGTGGACTGGACAGGCTTCAAACAGAGGACTGTCCCCTGTAAAATGGGATACATGCAACACCAAGCAGGAGCTAATGGGACTGCCATAATTGGTGTTGCCGCTTGAATAAGGCAAGGTGGCAGGAGTGTTATCACACCATGGGTGCCCTGGACCATGGGTGTCATGCAGTGTGCATGGCCCTGGCACCAAAATTTGTGGGTGCCCGGCCCCTTCATGGGGAATTTTGTGGGTGCTTGGGCACCCAGGGCCCCAGGGAGTTGGCACCTATGCAAGGTGGTCTCAGAGATATTGGGGAGGGGCCTCAGGCTATGAATGGCTTTAAATTTCAAAAAGGGCCTGAAAGCACATGGGCAACCAGCCAGTATAATATAGGTTTATCTGTTAGGATCATGCCTGGCCATACCAAACTCCGTCTGAGTTGGTATTTGAACATAGGTCTCTCCAATGCAAGTCTGTATTGCTCCCAAAATGGCAAAATGGTGTGTCATGCATATTCTCTTGGATGTGGTAGCCCTCCAATTGCATGTCTGAGACCAGCCAAACTGCAGGCTGAGGAGGAGGTATCCATTGCTTGATCCTCAAATGAAGGAGGTAGCAAGCCTCTCCCTTCCTAGTCTGAGGTACAACACAGGGGGAATATTCTTTGCTCCCTCCCAGATCAGGCTGGAAGATGTCTTTGAGCCCCCCACTCTATGCTAATGTGGTAAAACATCCTACTCTGTGGTCATCTCTGGTCACAATTGATGGTAAAGTGCTGACAAAAATATTAGATTACTCATTGGTTTGATCCAACAAAGTCATTCTTGTGCTCCTCTGTCCTTATGAAATAAACCAGAGGTCAAGTTGCACCAGTGCTAATTTTTCTAGAGAAAGAGGTGCCTGGTTCACTTATAATGGCAATGGCACCCACCGGAGAGGTGCTGGAACTGAGTTCCTGTGAGTTCCAGTTGAGAAAAGCCCTGAGTTGTAGCTTGGTGTATGTTTAACCCAAGTGTAGTGAGGGCCACCCTCCTGACACCAGCTTTACTGCTGCTCATATGGTAAAGGGTAAAAGAACCCTGGACGGTTAAGTCCGGTCAAAGGCCACTATGGGGCTGCGGTGCTCATCTCGCTTTCAGGCCGAGGGAGCGGCATTTGGGTCATGTGGGCCAGCATGTGGCCAGCATGACTAAACTGCTTCTGGCACAACGGAACACCGTGACGGAAACCAGATTGTATGGAAACCCTATTTACTCATATGAACAAGGATGGGCTTGGTGCAAAGTTGGGGCCTTGTAGTTGCTGTATCAGCACTCTAGCAATGGCAACCTCATTGGTGCAACCATAACAATAATAATAATTTATAATAATTTATTATTTGTACCCCGCCCATCTGGCTGGGTCTCCTCAGCCACTCTGGGCAGCTTCCAACAAAGATTAAAAATACATTAAAATGTCACACATTAAAAACTTCCCTGAACAGGGCTGCCTTCCAATGTCTTCTAAATGACAGGTAGTTGTTTATTTCCTTGACATCTGATGGGAGGGTGTTCCACAGGGCGGGTGCCACTACCGAGAAGGCCCTCTGCCTGGTTCCCTGTAGCCTTGCTTCTCACAGTGAGGGAACTGCCAGAAGGCCCTTGGCGCTGGACCTCAGTGTCTGGGCAGAATGATGGAGGTGGAGATGCTCCTTCAGGTATACTGGGCTGAGGCTGTTTAGGGCTTTAAAGGTCAGCACCAACACTTTGAATTGTGCTCGGAAACGTACTATGCAGCTCCAACCTTGCTACTGCCCTGCTTCAGCCTGTTGAAGATGCGGCAGTGACCCCAGAGTCAGGCAGCCAGATCCACCCCAGCTCCACATATGCTGCTGCTGGAGACATGCCTTAGATATCAGGTTACCAGCCCAGCATCCTTAGATGGAGTGATCTTTGCACCAACCACCCTTCCATTTTCTGTATTTACCAGGCACTTAAACAAAAGGAGCTCCCGAGGCAATGCAATGACTCACAAGGAAGTCAGTTTAGCTACAGTGAATTAAAGCCTCATAATAAGTCCATTGAACTGTGATGACAGCTGCAGCTGGAAAGTGTTATAACATGTGTGCCCAGAGAGCCGCTGCAAAACAGGGCAGGAGGAGAAAGGAATGAAAACACAAGTCTTAGGGAGTCAAGGCAGGTTAAAGTTTCAATGGCAAGAAAGAGAAGCAATGCGGAATAAAGGGAATGAGAGAATATGTGAGGCAGAGTGAGTGGTTTGTTTAGACCAGTGTTTCCCAAACTTGGGTCTCCAGCTGGGTCTCCAGTTCCCATCCCCCCTCACCACTGGTCTTCCTAGCTAGGGATGGTGGGAGTTGTAGTCCTGAAACAGCTGGAGACCCAAAGTTTAGGAAAAACTGGTTTAGGCCAATAATAGGGGATCTGTCCTCTCCCCTCTTTTGCTAGTGATTCAGATCTTGAGGTGATGAGCTAAAAGCGTAAGAATCGCATTGCTGCATCAGATGAAAGGCCCATCAAATCCAGCATTCTGTTCTCCCAGTGGCCAATCAGATGTCCACAGGAAGCAAACAGGCAGGACATGGTTGCAACAGCCCTCTCCCAACTGGTGAGCCCTAGCAACTGGTATTTAGAGACATACTGTATCCAACAGTGCAGGGTTTCTCAAACATGGGTCTCCAGATGTTGTTGGACTACTAGCATCCCTAGCTTGCAGGACCAGTGTCAGGGATGAAGGGCCGAAAACAGCTGGAGACCCAAGTTTGGGAAACCTTGCAACGGTGGAAGTGGAACAATAGCCATCATGGCTAGTAGCCACTCTTCCTCTATGAATTTGTCTCTAACCTTCTTTTAATTCCATCGGAGTTGGCGGCCATGACTACCTATTGTCAGAGCAAGTTGCGTAGTTTAACTACATGCTGCGTGAAGGGAGTCCTTTCTTTCACCTGACCTGAATCTTCGAACGTTCAGCTTCCTTGGATGTCTGTCCCTGGGTTCTAGAATCACAAGAGAGGAAGGGAAAGGAAAAAAAATTCTCTTTCTGTTTCCTCTGCTTTTAAATGGGTGGCTTACTGAAGTCAGAGAAAGGGTTTCCCACTTGAAAGATTCAGCTGCAACTCTACTCAGCCTGGATAGCTCAGTTGGTTTGAGTGTGGTGCTGATAATGTCAAGGTTGCGGGTTCGATTCCTGTATGAGATAGCATTGCAGGGGGTTGGACTAGATGGCTCTCAAGGTCCCTTCCAACTCTATGATTCTACTAGCTATGATGGCTTCTGTACACTGCCTCCAATATCAGAGGTGGTATACTCTTATATTCTTCTGCATGCATCCATTCAAACGTAAGCCTGAGTCCCTTCAGGTTCAAAGGGACTTGTTCCTAGGTCAGCGAGTATAGGATTACAGCCTTAGGCAGTATATTAACCTGCCAATTTCTTTCCTTCTCTTGGAGAGGCCCCTGAATTTTGTAACACCTTCACGGGAGGTGTGGAGTTGCAGTGATAGGAGAAGCTCCCTCTGCTGAAATGCTTCTTTCCTCCCAAAAAATTATCCTGAGAAGCCAGGAGCTCTTTTCCATGCCAAAACCGGCAGCAACGTTTAGCAGAAAGAAATGCCGAGCTTTCAAAGCAGCCGGGAAACCTTCTGACAAATTGTTAGCATACTCCTCTACTAGGGAAAAAAAGTTCATCTTGTGCCCCTTAACCCGCTATCCTTTTAAAAAAATCCTTACATCAGTAAGGCAATGACTCAGTGACAATGAAGAGTACATGCTGCTTAATTTGAGGCCGGCTGACCTTTGCAAGTGAATACCTCGTCCGCTAGGAAAGTGGGAAAATGTAGCTTTAAAAAGGCCAGCAGCGCCATTATGTTGGAGGCATATCAGCAGCGCAACAGGAAGACAAGCCTATTGAACTGATACCCTTATCTCATTTAGAAAAGCCCTTCTCTTAAAAGAGGAATTCTAGCAAGAGGGAGAGAGTTCCCTGCCCACCCCCGATAGGAATATCTGCTGAATTAATTGCCCTGTTTGTTGGACTTCAGCAAAATGCAGCTCCCCACTCAGGCTGCAGCAAGGGCTAAGTGGTTCTGATAACAAGCTGTTTCTCCCTCACTTCCTATCACCCCGGTGCTTGCATGAAGAAAGCCAGAAATAGCATTACATCTGGAAATTCCTGAACGAATCATTGGATTAATTCCCTAGAGGAGCCTGGTACGACACCTCCAGTCTGTCTGCTAGCACTTGGTGAATCAATATATCCTGCTATTGCCATCAGCAAAATTTCTGTTATTCACATAATTAGCTTTTACACTGCAAACAAGTTTTAAAAAAGATTCCTTTGAAAGTGAGATGCTTAAAATAGCTGGATTTGCACTCCCATCATCTGGCCAAATTGAGTATCTCTGTACAGTTGAAAAGTAGACGGTTAACAGGTAAATCGGATTGGTTATAATCAATGACATTATTTCCAAGGGTTGCTGTGCAGAGAATTGCATAGATGTAAAAATATTTTCTTCAACATTTGGCTTTTTTTGTTCTTGTTTGCTAACCCAAACCACAGTCAGTTGTGACACCAACAAAACCCCTTCCCAGTTTCCAGTAAGTTAACATCACTTTCCTAGTTCAGGGGGTGTTGATTTCAGTCAGGTAAGCCACTGTTTCCTGTGATGACCTCTACACACAGTCACACACACACACATTCAAATGTCCTTGCTGCCAAGCCTTGACTACCCTTCAGAAGGCTGAAAATCAGGAAGATGTTAAGCTGCAGTGCTGTATCCACTTGGAGAAATGCCCTTGAACCATTGTATCGTATTGTGTTGTTCACAAATCAGAGGAATATGACAATTAACTGTTGTGTTAAGCTGCTGAGTCCTCTTTCTCCTTCCTAGTTGGCTACTATGGTGCAGTTTTCTTGTTTTTCTCTGTGTCAAGAGCACTAGTTTTGAGCTACCAAATGGAGCAATTTAAATAGTCTAACAGGGGAGCCTGTTGAAAGTACCCAGGCCCATAATTAACCTCTTTAGAGGAGGGGGAAAGCACTGTCCCCTTCCATTCCTTATAAAAACATCCACTATCCCATTGCCAAGTAGGAACAATGCTTAATTGTTTGATTTTGCCTTTCACAGTATATATTTGCCTCGATCCAAAGCACACCTGTGCTGACGGAGATGAATCGACTTTGGTGGGTCATGCCAGCACAAGCTGCTAGGACTGCCATTTGTGTGTGTGCTTATAAAGCAGTTACAGCATCTGGTTATTCTTTTTCCAATAGCAAAGCCTAAGTGTATGGCAAAAGGGCGGCAGTTGAGTCAAGCAATTGAAATTAGTCAACTGTAGCTTTGTGATTATGTTAAATTAAAGGGAAGCCAAAACCCAATATGTCTTTTATTACAGCCTGGAGCTAGTTTACTTCAGATTATGAAGGCGTGCAAAGGAGGCAGCCTGTCATTTTGGAACATGCTAGAACTTTTTGCCACATAGGCCTCCCCTGAGGCGGTAAACCAGCATCTGGGCAATACAAATTCAGACTGCAGGTAAATTCTCCTCCATACAAAAACAAAAGAAAAGCAAAAACAAACCTTACTAAGGCACCCATGAGACAAAATGAGGCAATCGCCTCAGGCAGCAGGATCCTCAGGAGCTGCAGATCAGAGTGAAGATCTTTATTCCCCATTTGTTCCTGGTGTCGCTCTTCGCTCCCCACTTCTTCCCTGGAGGGGAAGGGGGAGCCATTTTGTGGTTCGCCTCAGGTGCCAAAATGTCTTTGGCCCAGCCCTGAACCTTACATATAAAACAAACTAACAGATTGCAAGCAGGAGGCGGGGGGCAGGGAGAGCTCAGTAGCCTTTCCCCTCAAACACCATTTTCCTCTTACAATGTGATATAGGTAAAGGTAAAGGGACCCCTGACCATTAGGTCCAGTCGTGGCCGACTCTGGGGTTGCGGCGCTCATCTCACTTTATTGGCTGAGGGAGCCGGCATACAGCTTCCGGGTCATGTGGCCAGCATGACTAAGCGGCTTCTGGCGAACCAGAGCAGCGCACAGAAATGCCATTTACCTTCCCGCTGGAGCAGTACCTACCGTATTTTTTGTTCCATAAGACGCACCTTTTCCCTCTTAAAATCTAAGCGGAAATGTCTGTGCGTCTCATGGAGCGAATGTGTGGTCCCTGGGGCTGGGTGGGGGGAACCCGGGCTTCCCTAGCCAGCCACGACAAGCTCTGGGAGCAGTGGGAAGGCTGCGTGCTGGCGGTGAGGGAAGCTCAGCTGAAGCCTGGAGAGCAAGAGGGGTCGGTGCACACCGACCCCTCTCGCTCTCCAGGCTTCAAAGATAGCTGCCTGAAGCCTCCGGAGCTCAGCAGGAGCTCCTGCTGTGCTCCGGAGGCTTCAGGTTCCTTTCGCAGAAGGGTAGGTGCCCCTTCAGCTAAGGCGCAGTGCCCCTTCAGCTAAGCGGGAGGAGAAATGGAAGGGGCTCCGTTTCTCCTGCCGCTTTGATGAAAGGGCGCTGCGCAGAGAGGGGGAGATTTTTTTTTCTTATTCTCCCCCTCTAAAACAAGGTGCGTCCTATGTTCGGGTGCATCCTATAGAGCGAAAAATACGGTATTTATCTACTTGCACTTTGCCGCCTTTGACCAATCTGTCTTCCTGCCATCTATAGTAAGCCGGAGTGTATTTTTGCTCCAACAGCAAGGAGGAGAGGAGTCGGGTGAAGGAACCAAAAGATCTGTGAAGCAGTAAAAGCAGTCTACAGTGGTACCTTGGGTTAAGAACTTAATTTGTTCCAGAGGTTCGTTCTTAACCTGAAACTGTTCTTAACCTGAGGTACCACTTTAGCTAATGGGGCCTCCTGCCGCGCGATTTCTGTTCTCATCCTGAAGCAAAGTTCTTAACCCGAGGTACTATTTCTGGGTTAGCAGAGTCTGTAACCTGAAGCGTATGTAACCTGAAGCGTATGTAACCTGAAGCGTATGTAACCCGAGGTACCACTGTACTGCGTATTCTTTTGTTGACACAGAGGCTTTTGAAAAACCCATTCATGTTTTAAGAACCGGTGAGCTTTCATGCATAGACTTAAACAACTGGCTGCTTGCACCTGACTGAAGGAAAGTCTTATCCCAAAGTCAATGATGTCCACAACTCTGGTCCTTATGGACACATCCTGGCATTGATTTTCAGTCAAGGCTTATGCCTGGCAGTTACAAATGGATCAAGTGAGAAAGGGAAGGTCGGAGGTTTCTGTAACCGTTTCCACTTGTGATTTGTTGCAGTTTCTTGGTCTGAGTTGCATACGACAGTGCCTGACAGAATCAGAAAACCATTACCAAACTATAAAAATGGGATGCATTGCTCCTTGGAGAACTAATGGATGTCCATAGAGCAGTGAGCAATTGCCCTTGATATGGGCCGTGCAGTGTGTGTTCTGTGATTAGAGACACTGTACAGAACTGGCAACGCGGGTGAAAGAAACTGGCTACCTAGTCTGTCTCCACTAATGCCAGTGCCACACAGCACAAAAATCCATGTTTGAAGGTCCCCCTTGTGTGCTTTCCACAGGCATCTGGTTGACTGTTGGGAAAATAGGATGCTGGACTAGATGGGACATTGGCCTGATTCACCAGGCTCCTGCATTCTTACACGCCAAGAACTGGTAAAGTTTTAGCATTTGGGGCTTAATACCCTGAGCTCTGGAAGGACAGATCCTGAAGCTGAGGCGCCAGTACTTTGGCCACTTCATGAGAAGAGAAAACTCCCTGGAAAAGACCCTGATGTTGAGAAAGATGGAGGGCACAAGGAGAAGGGGACGACAGAGGACGAGATAGCTGGACAGTGTTCTTGAAGCTACCAGCATGAGTTTGACCAAACTGCGGGAGGCAGTGGAAGACAGGAGTGCCTGGCGTGCCCTGGTCCATGGGGTCACGAGTCGGACACGACTAAACAACAACAACAAAACAACCCTGAGCTCCTTGAATTCATAAAGACCTTGAGCCATTGTATACAGCACTGTGCACGGCACATAATCTGAAATCCCCCAAACAACCTAAACAGCAGTGTGTGTGGTTTCAGTGAAGCCTCTCACAGATCTGCTTTATTGAAAGGAGAGGCTAACAATAATTTTGCAATATCTATTTGTTTGCAGGTATACAGTTGAGCAGGAGGGAAACAGACAGTGAACAGTGTGATTGTTTCCCCAAAGCAACAGAACATTGGAGCCCTCCATGCATGGCTCCTTCTTGCCAGCCACCTGTGATCTGACTGGCTACGTTCAGCCAAATCTGTCATCCCTTCAAGTATTGTGTTGTTTTGCATCACAAACACTGCATTTTATGCCACCACCCACAAACGTTTACTGATGCATCAAATCAAGGTTAGCTCCCCGCTCCCTCCGTCCAACTCTCCCAACTTTATTTTACCCCTCCAAACCTGTGCCAAAGTTTTGTGTGAGTCCTGCGCCACAAACTCAAGGGTGTGCAAGAGAAATATACAGTGGCTGGCCCTAGCAAACTCCCAGAATCCAACATTATCATATCACTTCCAAATTTACACACAAAAAGAGTATGCTAGTTTTGTGCAGTTTCATGTCAGAAACACTGGTTTTGTGATGCCGTCCCCATTTCTGCATGGCGAGTTATGAAGCCAGAATCCCTCTGAGGGAAGGATCCTCCGCAACTACTTCTAACATATTGTCTGCCTTCACTGAGCCGAACAATTGCGGCAACTGCAATTCTGTTTCACACTTAGCAAGGGATAAGTATAGTACTGCACAGAGCCAGAATCCATTTTGTGTCGCTGCCTTCGCATGTCCATTTGCAGGCAGGAGAGGGAGTGTAACCTGTAACTGTGGGAGATCCCAGAATACCCGTCAGATTCTTTAATTAGTCACTGTTTACCCTGGATCACCTTTCATTTTAATTTTGGTAGTAGGAGAATGCAAGGTGTGAGTTCCCATGTGAATGAAATAAATAAGGCACCTATCACATGGCCAGCCTGGGGCTGCAACCACTTATATACTTTTATATGTGGAGTGTGGGGCCTCTTTAGGCTTTGAAGCCTGGAAACCCAATTATGACTTCAGGGCAGCTGTGTGCCCATGCTAGATTTATAAAAGCGGTATTTGAAAAAGCTAAACCTTCAATACCTATCTACATCTAAAAGTAGCTTCTGAATAGCAGGGTGCAAAGTTCACCTGCTTATCATCATCATCATCATCATCATCATCATCATCATTATTTTCTACATATTGCTAGGGAGAGGGATGGGCACCAGGTTGGCTCTGCCAGGGCATTTTCACCCCACCCCACCGCCGCCTCCCCTTTTTACCTCCTAGTAAGAAGCAGCAACATGGTCAGGTGAGTGCTGCCCCTCCACCCTGCTGACTGCTAATGCTTAGAACTCAATTAGAGTTCTTTGTTAGATCCTCGCCAAAGCTGTGCCAAAGTTTTGTGCGGCAAACCTCGAGGTTTGCAATTACAGTAATGGAGCTTTGCCTTAGCTCTCCACATTCAGGTGAAGGGACATTTGTTTAGAGAGCTCCTGCTCCTGATTAGGATTATAAGTATTAGATATTTATATGTTTGCAGATTACTCTAAGCAAATAAAGGCAGGTCCTCCCTGATCTGAGGAATTTGCGGCCTAAATCCAGCATGTCAGTTTGTGCATTCTTCTTTTAAAGGTACGGTCCATAAGAGTCTATCCCAGCATGTCTTTAAACCTTTCGTTTCATGGTTGTAACAGGGGTTCGGTTCAATGCTTAACTTGTCAAGAAAGGTACCTTAAGCGTGACCTGAGTCTAGGCTGCCAGTGGATAAAATGCAATTATTAATAAAATATCTGTCATTGTATAGTTTGGGTGCAGCAGTTAAAAGCAAAGTCATTGCAGCCTCTCATACTCAAGATGCAATGCCACACAAGTTGTTTTCGGCCAAATTCTTTCTCTTCAAGACATCTTATTTGAGAGTTGTGTATTTTTTTTGGGGGGGGAGTTTTGACACTTGGTAACCTCACTCACCTTAGAACACTCTGCAACTATCATGTTTCATTTTGCTGCAACATGGTGGCTATTCTGCGTTTGTTTTCCTTGCTTGTTTTAGGATTACAGAAACTGGAGTTAAAAGTGTAACCTCTTTGAGATCCCACAGTATGGTGGGACATGGCAAGAAAAGGACCTCTGTGATCCTTTACATCCCAATCCTCTCCCTCCCTCCCTTTGTGGGGAGTGATAACTTGCTTCTTGCCGGCTTGCACTTTTGTTTTCTCAGCCTGTCATTTGCTTTACTTCCACTCGCACCACTGAAATGTAGCCTCTCCATCTAACGCACAAAAGGGATTCATAAACATGATGGCGTGATCTACTTTCAGACACATGTTCTTAATTTCAGCTTAGGGCTGTGGGAGGGGTTCAGCGGATGAGACCCATCAGCAGAAGCCCTGAGCGAGGACTTCCACTTGGGCAATGGGGCTTTATCCCCTCCCCACAACCGGCTGTTGTGGGGCAGTTAAGAGAAAACCCACAAACAGCACACAGGGAGAGGAAATGGTAAGTACAGTGGTACCTCGGGTTAAGTACTTAATTCGTTCCGGAGGTCCGTACTTAACCTGAAACTGTTCTTAACCTGAAGAACTATTTTAGCTAATGGGGCCTCCTGCTGCTGCTGTGACACTGGAGCACAATTTCTGTTCTTATCCTGAAGCAAAGTTCTTAACCTGAAGCAATAGTTCTTGGTTAGCGGAGTCTGTAACCTGAAGCGTATGTAACCCGAGGTACCACTGTAGTTCCATGTGGCGAGCTGCAATGCTTGTGCAGATGGAACATTTGCCATAGCAAGACATTGAATGCCATCCTCTCTCCATTGTGTGTGTGTGTGTGTGTGTGAGAGAGAGAGAGAGAGAGAGAGAGATTCTCTTAGATTAAAGGCTTCACCAGGGTCCCCAAGGGCGACTACAAGATGACGACTACAAGAAGAGTAGAAGAGTTTGGATTTGATATCCCGCTTTATCACTACCCGAAGGAGTCTCAAAGCGGCTAACATTCTCCTTTCCCTTCCTCCCCCACAACAAACACTCTGTGAGGTGAGTGGGGCTGAGAGATTTCAGAGAAGTGTGACTGGCCCAAGGTCACCCAGCAGCTGCATGTGGAGGAGCGGAGACGCGAACCCTGTTCCCAAGATTACGAGACTACCGCTCTTAACCACTACACCACACTGGCTCCCAAGACTACAAGATGCACTTCCTCAGAGACCACTGTGACTGCTGCACTGGGATATGACAAATAGATACCACTGTGGCAGCAAGGTAAACGGCGTTTCCGTGCACCCCGACACTCGTCTCTGTGTCCTGTTGTGCCAGAAGCGGTTTAGTCATGCTGGCCACATGACCCAGAAAGCTGTCTGTGGACAAACGCTGGCTCCCTCGGCCTGAAAGCGAGGTGAGCGCCGCACCCTATAGTTACCTTTGACTGGACTTAACCATCCAGGGGTCCTTTACCTTACATTTTACCTATATGGAGTGGGAGGAATAAGACAATTCTCAGGTACTCTTGCCCTGAGTTTCTAAGAGATTTATAGACCTTCACTAAAACCCGGCAGCCAGTGTTCTATTTAACTCGTCTAAAACAATAGTTCCATTTAATTGTTTAGAACAATAGTGACTCACATTGTTGGCCAGTAATGCAAATACTCCTCAGGAATAAGCAGGTAGTTTGAAACATTGTGTGAGGCTGGTAAATGCTTTTTCGCCCTCCCTAAATGGCACTAATGCCTGTAACTACCCAAGATGCGCTGTTTATCAGTGAACTGTGGGGAGCTGAACTAAGTAGCTGTGTAATAAGCATGCATGGCACATTGCCATTTCCTTTTAGGAAACTTTGCATTGAGGATTGCCACCCATTAACCAAACAGGAGATGCTGTTGACTTTTGTACCGTTGAATATTTCTACTCTGGGGCATTGCCTATTATTGAGGGAGCTAGCCCTCCTTCTGCCTAGATAAGAACTCCTTACTACTGCAACCTCGCAGTCCATTTCCTGCAGCCCCATTGCACAGGACCAGCCTACAAGCGCGTGGCACTTATCTCCAGGCTGACAGTGTGGATTAAAATACGTCTGGAACAAAAGTGGTTAAGCCAGGCTATGTTCCCAGTTCCCAGTCTGGGAAGGGAGTTTGGAAACCTACACACATGACCTTCATTTAAGCAGAGAGAGAGAGCGAGAGAGAGAGAGAAGGGAATAACCTTTCTCCACCATATAATCCCCTTATAAGGCTGTATCATTTCTTGTGAAATGAAATCACTCTGCAGTCCTTTCCCCAATGCAAAAGGCAGCAGGAATTCAGCACTATACAAATGCCCCAGTGGAGACAGCCCAATGCATCTGCCAGTGTGTTTGTACCTTAATAATAATAATAATAATAATAATAATAATAATAATAATAATTATTATTATTATTATTATTATTATTATTATTATTATTATTATTTATACCCCGCCCTCCCCGGCCAAAACCAGGCTCAGAGCGGCTAACATCAAATGTATAACACATTAACATAAAATCTGGCAATCAATTAAAATACATCCTAAAATCAGATCAGGATCAGAATAAAATCCAATCAGATGGCAATCCGCAGATTAGGGCTGGGGACCTTAAATGCTCACCAAGCCCAACTGTTTGTGCTGAACTTAAATGAGCCTGCAAGAAAAATTGGGAGGCCACTTTCATGCAAGTTCTTATGAAAGGGGAGAGGGAGTCAGACTGAACCCCAACCAAAGGCCTGGTGGAACAGCTCCGTCTTGCAAGCCCTGTGGAAAATGTCCCGCAGGGCCCTGGTCTCTTGTGAGAGAGTGTTCCACCAGGCCGGGGCCATGGCCGAAGAGGCCTTGGCCCTGGTCGAGGCCAGTCTAATCTCCTTGAGGCTCAGGACCTCCAAAATGTTATTATTTGTGGACCGTAAGGTCCTCTGTGGGGCATACCAGGAGAGGCGGTCCCGTAGGTATGAGGGTCCTAGGCATATATTCTGTTTTATATATTACAAACTATTGTGTCTTTTTTTAAAAAAAGGACAGATGGGGCGGAAGGGTTAAATGGACAGATTTGGGGCATTTTATGGGAGATTATATACACTCATACACACAGTGGGGGCCGTGACACATATTTGTCTGGTAGGCGGTTCCAAGTCAAGGTGTGTAGTACCCAAAGTCAGTGAAGTTCTTCTGGCACCTGAGAAAGGAAATGCTATACCTCCCTGGCAGTGATACCACCACCACCACAATAATTAAGAATTTGCTGCACTTTTATGACACCCCTAATTATTTGCCTGGATATTCACTTGATGGACTGAGTCAAAATGAAGGGAATGAGAGCACTCTGTATGAAAGTTGAAGATAATCAGAAGAGGACATAGAGCAGGGGTGAGCAAACCTTTTCAGCAGGGGGCCGGTCCACTGTCCCTCAGACCTTGTGGGGGGCCGGACTATATTTTGAAAAATATATATGAACCAATTCCTTTGCCCCGCAAATAACCCAGAGATGCATGTTAAATAAAAGGACACATTCTACTCATGTAAAAACATGCTGTTTCCCGGACCGTCCAAGGGCCAGATTGAGAAGGCGATTGGGCCGGATCCGGGCCCTGGGCCTTAGTTTGCCTACCCATGGCCAAGAGTCATCTAAGTAGAAAGAAATCCAGCAAGAAAGCATTACAGTATTGGTGTGAATCCTACTATATGATCCTGATTGGTTCTGGCAGGATGGAAAACACAAACCGTATCAAATCTTTTTTCTTGACAGAACAGACTGGCTTCCGATAGTGTGTGTGTGTGTGTGTGTGTGTGTGTGTGTGACAATACATTTTGTGCACCAATCTCCTCGCTCCACCAAGAGACCCACCGGGCCGCCTCAGGTGTAGCAATGACCTATTTAAATTGCAGCATTAAAATGGATGAGGGTGCTTTCCTTTTTATCTCCCCAAGTTTTTGACTTCTAAAAGAAGCGCAAGGAACATGCTAATTCCAGCAATGTTTGATCAAACTTTGGCAGTGATGAGGATTTAAAGGAGAAACTTAGCACTTTCAAACCACTGACAGAACAACACTTTAATGTTTTGACCTTCACAATGTATTAAAAGGGGGGGGGAGTGAATGAGTAAAGGTGCTACAGTCCTTTTTTATTTAATTGAAACAGCAGGGGAAAGGCCTGCCCCCCCCCCCGCAAATACTCTGCTTATCAGCAAGCACGCTGTAAACACTAAACACACTAAGGGTTATAACTGAAGCATATTGGGAGAAGAGAGCAGAGGTCAGGAGATAGCCAACACGTATTACGCTTTAAAGGGACGCGGGTGGTGCTGTGGGTTAAACCACAGAGCCTAGGACTTGCCGATCAGAAGGTCGGCAGTTCGAATCCCCACGACGGGGTGAGCTCCCGTTGCTCGGTCCCTGCTCCTGCCAACCTAGCAGTTCGAAAGCACGTCAAAGTGCAAGTAGATAAATAGGTACCACTCCGGCGGGAAGGTAAACGGCATTTCCGTGCGCTGCTCTGGTTCGCCAGAAGTGGCTTAGTCATGCTGGCCACATGACCCGGAAGTTGTACGCCGGCTCCCTCGGCCAATAAAGCGAGATGAGCGTCGCAACCCCAGAGTCGGTCACAACTAGACCTAATGGTCAGGGGTCCCTTTACCTTTTTATTACGCTTTAAATGGCATCCAAAACCTCACCAGTTACAGTATAGTGAGGATTTTGAATAATGCCTTATGAATAGCATTCATTTCGAGAGTAGCAGCCGTTGACCTCTCTGCAAGTGAAATAAGAGCCTGTGTCCGCTGATGTGCATAGGAAAGAAAAAAGTCTGCAGCCTTGAAACTGGATGGGTGAAGGGAAATGCCCACCCCATCAAGGGTCTTTGGCGATGGTGGCACTGTGGGCTTCCTGTTTCATTGACTCATATAAGGTAGTTGTAGTCTTGGAAGGGACCCTGAGGTAAGGTTACCAATTTTTTTTCAACAAATCTGGGGACACTTTTCAACTTCAACGGATTTTGTCAGGGGACTGATTTGTAAATCCGGGGACTGTCCCCGGGAAACGGGGACGTCTGGTAACCTTACCCTGAGGGTCATCCAGCCCAACCCCTTGCAATGAAGGGTCTTTGGAGCCACTACACCACACTGGCTCCTGGTCTTGGGTGGAGAGGCTTTCTTCCCTGCCCCAGATTGTTTTGTCCCTGACATCAGGCCTGCAGTCTTTCACTTCACAGATATCTCCAGCCACTCATTCAATGCCTTCCCTGGGTCACACGATCAGTACTACTTTTGGATGCTAATGGGGCATTTGAAAAACCACTTAAAGTAGAGGTTTTCAACCCTTTTCGGTCCACAGCTCCCTTGACCAACTACATTCTTTCTGCAGCACCCCTGTGGGGCTCAGAAGCCCAGTTATGTCACCCCTTGCTTGCAGAGCTGACAGTCTCTCACCCTTTTTTGAACACCCTCTCTTGTGGAGTACACTCTCAGCTTCCTCTCCTCTCTCCTCTCCTTGGGCGTCCTGGTAGACTAGTTGGCCTGGCTCCCTCACCCACTTGCTTGCTTACTCCAAGGCTGCCTCAGCTCCTGGCAACCAGTATCCCCTGACCAGCCCCAAACGTACAATTTGCCTGGGGAGCTTGTAGCCAGGGCTGCTGCAACAAACAGCTGTACAAGTCTTTGGGAGCCAGAGACACGAGAGGGCATCAGAAGAGGGAGGGAAGGAAAGAGGGGCAGAGACCAGTGTTGCCTGTGGCATCCCTGACCATCATTCAGAGCCAGTGCAGCTGCTGGGTGACCTTGGGCTAGTCACACTTCTCTGAAGTCTCTCAGCCTCACTCACCTCACAGAGTGTTTGCTGTGGGGGAGGAAGGGAAAGGAGAATGTTAACCACTTTGAGACTCCTCCAGGTAGTGATAAAGCGGGATATCAAATCCAAACTCTTCTTCAAGGCACCCCAGGGTGCCATGGCACACTGGTTGAAAACTACTGACTTAAAGTCTTCCCTGTTGTGCTCAGACATTTTCGTTTACCCTCTATTCAAGTTGAAGGAGGCAGTTGTGGGGAAGAGAATGCCAACCCTCAACAGGTACCCTTTGGGCATTTGCTTCCCCCATCAGCCAGTCTAGGAGTTGCAGAATATCCCTCCTTCCGTGCAAATCTACGGAGAGAGTATTTCTGTTTAAAGGTAAACAATCTGCTGCAGTCCCCCCCCCCTAAATTGTCCACACTAACTTGCAGTTAGGTTTCAGAAAGAGATCTTTCCCAGAATGATCTAGAGATACTTGAGATTGGATTTGGGACAATCTGCAGGCACAGCAGATTCTTCACCCCTGAGCTACGGCCCTTCCCCAAATAGGAACATCAAGCTTTCTCATCAACACAGGTGAACTCTGTGTGTAGACTGGAGCTACCACACCACCTCCCAGGTTCAGGGCTTGGGCAGGGCTTCCCAGAAACAGCAGAAGACAACATATGACCCATGGGCATTTGATATAGTGCAAGGGAGGCTTCCAGACCTGCCAACGTCCCAGGCAGGTGCACCTAAGGAAACTTAGATATCTCAAAGAAGGCGTCTTGTTATGATTTTGAAGCAGGGCACTTGACTTTGTGAGTTTATATCTTTTTATCAGTTGCTCAAGGCATAAGCAAGGCTACCAGTTTAATGTCTCCACAGCTGCTGGCAATCTAGGAAGACGTTTCTGAAATGTGATTGCACTTTTCAGGTGGGTTGAGAAAGAAAGAATAAGCAACCCACAGCAACGCGACCCGAGGCACACAGTAATTCTTTTGAAATGTTCTGCCAATTATTTTGAATTGCTTAATACAAAATGCCTCCTATTGACTGGAAGAGTCTAGTCTGTACAAGCTAAACCACTGGTAGAATATGTGATTATTATTTTTTTAATGCCTGGGAAGTTATACCACTTGCTGTTCTTTATTGTATGCATACACAAGCAGGTAGGTTAGACATACATGTGCTTCCTAAATAATGCTTTGCACTGTCTAGCAGAGATTATCAGCATTTCTAGACTTTTGGTGAGTCGAGATGAATAAGAGGAGTCGTGATTACCAATTCACATGCATCTTATTTTAACTTGTGGCGTATTTTGTACATTTTTATTTTATCACAAAGAATCAATCACTATTGGAAAAAGGGCTGAAACAACACATGCACTGAATAATCTGAAATGAATAATCTGAAATTTAAGTGAAGGCACTGACACTACAGATTTAACTGATAGTAGAATCATAGAACTTGGCAAGATCACTGGTATACTTACTTTAGTGCCAACCTATGTCACATGACTGTGTTTGTTTCATGCATCAGGAATTGGACTATTTGATAGTCACAGCAGATAGCTATCTTATGTCAAAAATACAGCCTAGCACTTCAGGGGCAAAATTTTCATCCTTTCCCCAATTGTAATGTGCATGTGGGTTTTGGAAATGTCAGCAAAAGAGCACTGGTTTCATTAAAATTATAGCCTTGGGCTAATTTATATTTCTTGCTTATATTTTACATGTCATCACCTTGGCTCCAGAAATTAAATAAGCAGTTGTGCTTTGGTCTTGCGATAACCCAGTCATCATTTTAAACTATTTATAGGTCACTTTCTCAATCTGTTCACTTCCTCTGGGCCTCAGTGTTTGAAACAATTAAAGACGTTTGAGGTGGCAGGAGACTTTTGGATTAGATGGCCAAGAAAATTCTTTCCCAGGAGTCTTGGTGGATGATTGCTGATTCCTCTATTTGCAATTCACACAAATTTGAGTCTTTTTTGGCTAGATCTTGTGTGTGTGCTTTGCTGGAGACTGGATTGCCCATATCTCTAGCATAACTGCCTCATTTGTAAGGTTACGATTTGTGCACCACCCAAAAAGAGGGGGCATATTGGCATAAGATTTGCATGCACTGATTTATATGTGTTGATGCAAATCTAGAAATAACTGCTATACTTTAAACAGAAAGACAGTGTATTTGTCCAGAGAAGAGCAGATTGTGCCTGTTTGGTCTGTTATTCAGGTGCAGCTAACTGTTGGCAGGCAACTTCAAGACTCTTGATCTTCCTTCTGATGGTTCTTTATTTTTAAACTCCACTTGGACCAGACAGGCCTTTGCAGAAGACAAAGAAGAAGTCTTCTAAGCAGAAGACAGTGCTCAACCTAGCATAGGGTTTGCCTCATCTGATGAACTAACAGGACTCTTTTATGGCCACTTCACACATTGCATCCCCTTATATGGGATTTTGTATATAAATTTTTCCTCAGCTCCTTTTGCTGGCCCAGCATGGATAGTTAGCCCAGTGAATATTTGACGTTTTCTCCCCTTGTGGCTTTGATCTATGGGCTACCACTAAAATGAGGCTGCATTTTAAGCTGTATTCTAACATATTTTAATCAACTGTTTGTTTGGTTTTGGTTTTTTTAAAAATGTTTTTACTGTATTTCTATTCAGTGTTAGCTGCCCTGAGCCTGGTATTGGCTGGGGAGGGTGGGGTATAAATAGTTTTTATTATTGTTATTATTCTATGGATAAGCTTAAAGTATTTTACATAGAATCATAGAGTGACAGCATTGCAGCATGGGAAGATTATCTCATCCAATCTGCTGCAGGACAGGAACCTCAACTAGATCATACATGATAGATGACCATCCAACTTCTGCTTAAAAACCTCCAAGGAAGGAGAGTCCACAATCTCCTGAGGGACACTGTTCCACTGTCAAACTGTTCTTACTGTCAGAAAGTTCTTTCTGATGTTTCATCAGAATTTCCTTTCTTATAACTTGAGGCCATTGGTATGGGTCCTACCCTCTGGAGCAGGAGAAAACAACCTTGCTCCATCCTCCATGTGGCAGCCCTTGAGATATTTGAAGATGGCTATCATATTTCCTCTCACTCTCCTCTTTATCAGGCTAAACATAGCCAGTTCCCTCAACCATTCCTCATAAGGCTTGGTGTGGCAATCACACAGGGTCCCTGGACGTTTAACGGTCTATTGATCCCTGTGCCACCACTGTGCTCGCTTCCCTGCTGCCACCAACCCGTTTCTCTCGGGTAAAACACTGAGTACAGACAGTTGTTAAAACTGAACCAAATAAACATGTTTATTTTATAAGCATTAACAAGTTTATGGTTTCTCAGATAATATTCCTGTTAGTTTCTTAACTTTAGTTTCTTTACCAGCCTATACCTTCCTAATACCTTCTGACTGATTATCTCAACTCTTTGACTGACTCCTCTTAACAGATTCTCTCACTCTCTCACATCAGACTAGCCCAACCCACAGACTTATCCTCTCTGTCTCTTCTCTAACTCCAGACTGACTTCTCAACCACCCTAACTCTAACTCCTCCCCTTGGGTTCCTATTGGTTAATCATTTTACACTTAGTTAACCCTTTCCTTATGACCCAGTATGATGTCACACACCTAGGAGGGCAAACGCCACACTTGGTTTCCAGACCCTTGGTCATCTTGGCTTCCCTCCTCTGCACACGTCCCAGCTTATCAATATTGTGGTGCCTGGGCATCTACAGCAAACTTTCTGAAGCACATTTGTGAAAAACAGATGTGTATGAGAATACGCCTGTATCACAGAAATATAAAGAGCTGCAGCTCTCTTTTAGCAAAACCAGATTTGCTCCTGCAAAATGTTGGAAAGAGCTCTTGCTAAATGGCTTGTTGAATCTCTTGACCAGAGCCTGAAGCATCTATAAACATTTCTGCTAGTGACACCAGGATGCTGTCTTTGCCAAGGCCTTCATCAGGGGTTGCAAGGAAGTCATGATGAGTTAACTCGCAGCCATGAAGAAACTCTTTGGATTTCCCCACTGAGTTTGTTGGGGGAAAGCCTCCCTCGTTCTTTTGATGCTTTCGTACAATCATAGATTTGCAGAGTTGGAAGAAAACCCCGGGGGTCATCTAGTCCAACCCCCTGCATACAGGAATCTTAACTAAAACATCCTTGACTGGTGGCCATCCCCCCTGCTTAAAAACTCAAATGAAGGAGGTTTTTGAGTCATTAAATCATCAAAGCATTTGTTTCATTAAGTCAGCTCATCTACAGCTTTTTAAAACTTTATGCAGAACGTGTCTTATCTGATGTTTCCTTGTAAGGATGGAGCCGCCAGCATGCCTCAAGTAAGCGGTATTCAAAAACTGAATATACTGCTTACAATGCTTGGCCTCAAAAAGTCACTGCTCATAAGAGAAGAAAGAAATATTCTTCCAGGAAACTGGAAGGGTGATTAATATTCCATAGCTCAGTTTATTTCTACCAGGCTGTGCTTTAGTGGAAATCCCAGAATGTCCTGCTTTTCTTTAGGATGTCCCTGTTTTCATCAGAGAAACATTGGAGGGTGTGCCATTTCATATTCCTAAAACTAAGCAAAGGCGATGTCTTGCTACAGATCTTTGTAACCTGCTCCAGGAGGCCTTTTTATTTATATTTTTGCTGAAGAATAGGACAAAAATGCTATAAATCATTAGACATTAATTATTTTTTTTAAATTGCAGATTAATCTTGTTCTCATTCTTTTGGTGTGTATTTTTTTTTTTTTAATATCTCGATGTAATTAGATTTCCCACTTCCTCCATTATATGCTGCCATAGACCTTTTTCCCCCCTCCTGAAAGATTTGTTGCTGTGTTGCACAGACCTCACCCTTGGGATCCATTCATATGCCTTTGAAGATGTCCTGTTTCTATTTATCAGACTCTCTGCAGCGTTGTCTCGGGAGATTACATTCCACTCTGTCTTTTGACTTCCTTCCCTGATGAAACTCAGGGACTGTTATTTGTCTCTTTTTATGATCTCACTATTAGTAAATCTGACTCAATAAAACGTGATTCATTGGTGCTCATAAGTTCCCGTCCCCTTTTCTATGTCCTCTGTGCTACTCACAGCAAACAGAAGCATTTTAAAATGCAATATGGCAACTCATCCGTTTTCAGCGAAACCTCTAAATTCATCTTTACCGAACTTACAATAACTAAAGTACACAGTGCAGCAGTGTTATGCAAGTGGGATGTTGGAGCCAAAGTCCAGGACCACCCATCAGAATGAGCAGAAGCCCATCATATTAGATTATCCTCCACCAGGGCCAGGGCCTTCTCAGTGATGGCTCTGACCTGGTGGAATGCTGTGTCCCATGAGACCAGGGCCCTGCAGGGTTTAACTTCCTTCCACAGGGCCTGTAAGACAGAGCTATTCCACCTGGCTTTCAAATTGAACTTAGCCTGATCTTTTATTCCCCTTCTTTTCCCGTCCCCTTTTTATGAAGATTACCCGCTCTGGGATACCACAGCTAATTATCCCCTGGTCTCCTCGTTGGCCCAAATAGGACTAATTTAGCCAGCTAGCCCTGGTGATCATCTAATGTTTATTAGATGGATTTCCCCCCTAAATTGATTTTTTAATTCTGAATTTATTGTTATTCACATTTTATACTGTATTTTATGCTGTTTTGGTTACATCAATTAAGTGTTTTAAATTTGTTGTTAGCTGCCCTGAGCCCGGTTTCCTGAACCGGAAAGGGCGGGGTATGAATTATTATTATTATTATTATTATTATTATTATTATTATTATTATTATTATAGTGGTACCTTAGGTTACATATGCTTCAGGTTACATACGCTTCAGGTTACAGACTCCGCTAACCCAGAAATAGTGCTTCAGGTTAAGAACTTTGATTCAGGTTGAGAACAGAAATCGTGCTCTGGCGGCACGGCAGCAGTGGGAGGCCCCATTAGCTAAAGTGGTGCTTCAGGTTAAGAACAGTTTCAGGTTAAGTACGGACCTCTGGAACAACTTAAGTATTTAACCCGAGGTACCACTGTATTATTTACAACCGAGTTGGATTGCCACATTTTGAAGGAATTGAAGTAATGCATATTACTATCTCAAGAGATGGGGGCATGTAAGATCATTTGATGTCAGCGAAATAATACTGACTTCCATTTAAAGAAACCCCTCAAGAGAATGTTAAGTCTAAAATGACCTACTGCTCCACTGAGAGTATAGCTTCAGTTGAATGCATCTTTTACACCTATGCTTAGATATTGGCACACCACCCCAATATTTGGCCTGTGAGAGATTCCAGGATTTTCTCACCCAGGGTTTGGTTTCCTTGGAATGAGGGACAGTGGAGGTTATGGCTTATTAACACATAGATGCAACCTGAGCCTATCATGGTGGGGTTCACAGTCTTAGCACCCTAAAATGGTCTTGCTTCTCCCATAGCCAAAGCCTTGGATTCAAACACAATTCAAACATAGCTGTCAAACATTGTTCTGACTCTCCAGCTCGCTTCTTTAACTTCTAGGTCACATCACTGCAAAACTCTACTCCAAAACTCTGACTTTGTCTGTTGAGGGAGGGCCCCCCACCCATTTGCTATACCCTTTAATCCCCCATCACCTCACCAGGAAGCCAATTTGGCTATTTCCGGGAATTAGAAGGCTTGATTAGATTTTCACACTTGCTGGATCCAGGGATTAGAGGTGCCTGTCATACAGTTTAACACTCCAGGCTCAATACTATGTATGCTTTCAATCTTTTCCCCAAACTTTGGACAGTTATCCTTCCTACAAAGGTAGGAAATCCCAGTTAATACTGCCTCCCTCAGTCAAGGTTCAGGGGTGGGACCATACTTTCTGGGAAACTGTGGTACTCCAGAAATTTGGATGATTCAAATCCCAATATCCTCAGTGTGTGGGTTTGGCTGTTAGTGGCTCAAACTGGGAGTTTGTGGCAATTTCAAATATAAATTCTCCTAATAAATAATTGTGTACAATCATATATTTTCTTTCTGTGTATGCTTACATTTCCAAAGGGTGAGCCATGTTCAGTGTCGATAATTTTAAGTGTTAGGAAAATAGCACAGAGATTTGGATAAGAGAATGAAACATTTTTTTAGTCAGAAGATGGGTGTTGATGTGAAGACTCCAGACCTCCCAAAGAGAGAGATCTGACATAATGTATTACAATTCCTCAAGTGCTGTTTTGTAAATATGTAGGCGCCAACAGGTATCATGACTGAACTGAGGGTGGGGGGGGGGGACGTGTTGCAGTGTGTAGTAAACAGTTAATTGTTAAAAGGTTGGGGGGGGTAAGGAGTAGAACAAAGTACATAGTAATAAGAATAACAACAAGAATAGAATGGGGAAAGAAGTCACCCCACTGGCCATGGTTGCAGTGGAACATCCTATCAGCAAGCAACATTCTGAAGAGCTGTGCCTTCCTTTCATAGCTTTTAGAGAAGTAGCTTTATAGAAAAATGCGTGCTAAATTAACAGAGGAAGTTGCCAACTGATGGGCTGGTCCTGGCATAGGCAAACTCGACTCTCCAGATGTTTTGGGACTACAACTCCCATCATCCCTAGCTAACAGGGCCAGTGGTCAGGGATGATGGGAACTGTAGTCTCAAAACATCTGGAAGGCCGAGTTTGTCTATGCCTGGCGCGAAATGCACATCAAACGCATTTTAAATCAGAAATGCACAACACAGAAAGGTACAGAGGAAGGTTTTCCATTTAGGAAGGAATGGATTGAGCTCTTATAATGGTGCCCCCAATGAGGGCCCTTATCTCTGCCCCCTTCCCCCTTACTTACTGGGGCACAGAAGGAGTGGCGAGAGTTTGTGGTAGAACCCACAGCAGAGCTTCTGATATGCAGCCTCAAGCACGTGCACAGCATCCAGGCACAGTAAAAGCTATGGGAACTATATTCCACATGCTTTTCAGCTTATTTGGCACTGATGCTGCCATGAGCATTCTCTAGAATACTGGGAACCATGGGGAAAATGGTTCCCATGGTTCCTGACAGCCTTGGCTGTTTGAAGGCTTGCAGCATCAACTGGAATCTAAAATGCAATACTTTAGTACCACTATGGAACTATCTTGGCCACCCCATCACTGACCAAGGTATGTTTGGGAAAGGCAAAACCATACCAGGACGTGCATCTTTTGTGAAAGTTACTAATGAGAAATCCAGTGTAGATAAGGACACACACACACACACACACACACACACACACACACACATGTATTTTTTAATAGTTTTTAAAAATTCAGTTTACAGATGTACTGTAATACAAAAATGGATTGAGTTCGCATAACCTGTAAAAATGTCACGAATGTAGCTATTTTCTTCTGCAATATCCTGGGGTATGCAATTAGTATGCAAAATACAATAATTTTGGGTCCTGAAATGCGTTCCTTTTATTCACAAGCCATGATTGCACGCCAGATGGGATAAGCTGGCCCAGTAAAAGAAACAATGTGTTATTTTAAGAAACAGCCATATTTAGTCCTGCAATAAGTGGCTGCAATTCCCAGTGGGAACTACATTTCTTTTCCTCTGGATGACAGATCTGGATTATGTTTCAAGTCCTTTTGTAATTACTTCTGAGTAATTTGGACAGTGCATGCAGCCCCTGTGTGTATCCTGCTCAGTGGGAGATGATTAACCTCTTTTCTTCTTCTCTGATGGAAAGAGGATGAAATGAGTTCAAAAGAACGATTTCCCCTCCATTCTGTTCATAAATTCATTATAAAGGAAGTCTCAGGCTTGAGCTGAGACATTGGTGGAGGAATGACTAATGTTCTCTGCTGCAGCATTTAAACTTTAAAAAATAAAAGCTGGATTCAGTCAAATGCCTCAGACAATTACACAGGGACCAAGAATACCAATGGCTATTAGATGGGTTGGCTACACTGAACAAGGGCAATTTAAATCTTAAAGCCTTCCAGAAGAAGGTCGGGCAGAGAAGAGAAACAGATGGTAGTTCTTTTAAGAGCTGATGGTCGCAAGCCATTGTTGCTTATAGCACATATACTCATTCCACGATTGTCTGAGGTCCGTTAACATTTTCTTCATTGCCTCCATAGCACCCTTAATGCCACTTCCACATTCCAGCAGGTTTTCCAGCACATTGTCTGTTGCAAAATTGTGGGATCAGTTTCAGTTGATTTGGCCTGATGAAACAGACAAGGCGCATGCGATGACTCAACCACCAACGTGCTCCCTCAACCGTTATTCCTCTTGGCATACTAAAGATTGCTGAGGGGTATCACCAGGTGGAGTCACTGCCAGTCAGCGGTGATGACATTGATGGGTGGAGAATGTTGATGGGCGGGTAGATCAATGGCCTGACATGCTATGTTAGATCACCCTCCTTGTTGATATACTTGGTTAGCCGCAGTTCAATTTTAGTTTTAATTTCATAGGTTGGAACACTCTGAAAGGCTACATCACACTTTATAGTTTTTAGAGTACACCTTAAAATGTAATGTAAAGATGATATATTTGTGTTCATTCATCAGATTGGCTGCTGCAGCTCTCTGGCAAAGCGTACACTCAGTGATAAGTCCAGGTGTTAGTGGTGGTTATATTTATTACCTGCCCTTTACTGGAAAGTCCCAGTGTGGGTTTACAGTAATATAAAACACAGCATTAAAACCAGCTTAAAACATTACAATCACAACCCGACTGGATCGTTGAGATTAAGGAATAGATGTTTATGACCCAGTAAGTTTCCGAGCACAATTCAAAGTGTTGATGCTGACCTTTAAAGCCCTAGTATACCTGAAGGCCCAGTATAGCTGAAGGGGCGTCTCCATCCCCACTGTTCAGCCCAGACACTGAGGTCCAGCTCCGAGGGACTTCTGGCGGTTCCCTCACTGCGAGAAGTGAGGTTACAGGGAATCAGGCAGAGGCCCTTCTTGGTAGTGGCACCTGCGCTGTGGAACACCCTCCCATCAAATGTCAAGGAAATAAACAACTATCTGACTTTTAGAAGACATCTGAAGGCATCCCTGTTTAGGGAAGTTTTTAATGTTTGATGTTTTATCGTGTTTTTAATATTCTGTTGGGAGCCGCCCAGAGTGGCTGGGGAAACCCAGCTAGATGGGCGGGGTATAAATAATAAATTATTATTATTATGATTATTATTTTGAAGAATGACATTCACAAACATTTCAGCCATGTACATGTGACTTGAAATGAGTAACTGCTTTGCTTGAATTAGCTTGTAAGCACTGTTGCGTAATGAAAACTTATGAGTAACTCTGATATGGTGGGTGATGGCAAGGAGAAGGTGATTTATGTCTGTAACCCAATAGGTTGGCAACAACTAATCACAGAATAAAATGAGGCTGAATGGACAAAATTAGGTGGCACCATTTCCCTCAGTCTCTCACCGCATGGGTATATAGTTAACTCACTGTTTAAACTACTGGCCACTCCCTGACGTTTACTTCCAGATAAATAACTCCATGTCAGAACATTAAAACAACTTCAATGGAATAGATTAATCATTCACCAAGTCCTGCATTCGGTCTCCAGCAGCAGCCATAAGTTCATAACAGAATACAGTACTAACAGAGTATTTTATTCCCTATCATTTACACTGACCTACCTTCATTTTTAACTTGAGACACATTAGCTTGAAGTCATTTTAGTTGACCTTTCAACCCTACAGTACCAGTCCATGTAACACCAGGGACTGACCTTCAGGAAATATGCAATTGATAAATGCCGGTGCTTTTGATCTTGGTTCCAGATCAACCCCGGACAGATAACGATGACCCGTTTCACATTGCCGACAGAATAAAGACTGAAATGCATTTTGTGGCTTGTTATTACAAATGGAAGCAAAAAGAGCTGCTTCTGTTCTGTCAAACAGAAAATGTTGGATGCAACAGCTGTTGCCTTCCTACTCTGCTTGTGGGTTTCTGAGAAACATCTGGATGACCACTCTTTGAAGCAGGATACTAGACCACATGTAATTTTGGTCTAATCCAATAGGACTCCTCCTTTGTTTCAAACCCTAAGCCCTTCATAGGATCTGCATAATGAAGGAAGACATGGCTTCACCTGGAGCAAACACCCCGTGAGAGTCTATGCAATAATCTGCAGCCAGCTCCTGCTGGGCAGAAGCTTGCAAGTTGTGTGCACAGTTTTCTTAATTTTTTTTTTAATGCACTCTTGCCCACTGATACGGAAGGGGGGGCATGTCTTCTTCACCTTCTTCTTCGCTACAATATATCAATTTATTTCCAATTGTCAATGTCAAAAGGGACTAAAATCTATAAAATTCATAGAAAATCAACGTGCCAATTTGCTCAATTTCTCTGGGACTCCATCACACCTCCCCTGTCCTCCATAATCCCTCAAGCAAGGTGTCAAGACCCTAATCCTGTCAAATCACTCTGCCAAGCCTTTCCTCCAGGAAATGCCAGTACATGGACCATTGTCTTCTCATCAGGATGTGCTTATCTGTGCATATCTCCAGCTCTGCATATTCCCCCCTCCCTCCTCCATATGTTAATCCTGTGCAACCCAACCTCTTCTTAATGTATTCATGATGCAATCTGTGTAACCCAACCTCTCTTTAATGTATTCATGATGTAACTGGGATGTATTTTGCACTGTATTCTGGGACATGGAGGGAAGTTTCAAAAGTTTATGTCACCCCTTTCTCGCTGTTCAATCTCGCCTTGAACCTGTTGCGCAATAAACGTGGATCTTCTGCAGCTTGCTCCTGTCTCCGGCTGAGCTCATTTTCCTCCGCAGGGACCCGCGGACTTAGTCCGACGAGCTGGGTGGCTGAGCAGCCTCGCACCCAGATTTTTACCGTAACACCACCTGGAGATTTAATCCCTCTCCCTGCTGCCTGGGTTGGGCGCAGGCTAACCAGGAGATTTCAGGTCGTTCATGTTAATCTCGCAACTCTAATGGCAATGCACACACAAATGTGCACATGAGCACGCACCCACACATAGCAACAGTATAAACACAATTTCCCCCCAGAAAACCCAAATTTGGTTCTTTGTGTGTGTGTGTGCGCGCGCGTGTGCATAAAATTTACATGCAGAATTTAAAAATAATAACAACACAACAACATATGAACATAAATACCAGTCAGAACCACATTCCTTTTTCTTCCCAGAGAAATTTGTACAAGCCTTTAGTAGCCAATATTCACGTCTTCATACCTGGGTTCCTGTAATGCCTGTTTGCATTATACTGTACGGGTCATTAATTTTCACCAAGCACTTTCATGGCAAATGCCATCATCTAGTCATAAAGCTGGACTTTGTACTTAATCCCTGATAAAATTACATCCATGTGCACTCAACCTTTTTCACAGCGAAGGAACTAGTTGTGGATAAATATATGGCAGTTATAATAAAAATGTGTGCAACTGTCATGAATCTAAGCTGATTGTCTTCCGTTATTCCATACAATAAAAAGTAAGGGGACAGTTTGTGACCTTGCAGCCTCATCTTTCATTTTTTAGTTTTCAAGCCTTTGAGAAGACTTGTGTCCTACAGATAAATGTTAGTAATACATTTTTAGTATTACATTTTTATCCCATCTTTCATCAAGGTGATGTACATGGTTGTCCCTTTCCCCATTTTATCCTTACCACAACCCTCATCTCGCTTCAGGTCGAGGGAGCTGGTGTTTGTCCATAGATAGCTTTCCGGGTCATGTGGCCAACATGACTAAACCGCTTCTGGTGCAACAGAACACCGTGATGAAAACCAGAGTGCACAGAAATGCCGTTTACCTTCCTGTCTTAGTGGTACCTATTTATCTACTTGCACTTTGAGGTGCTTTTGAACTGCTGGGTTGGCAGGAGCAGGGACAGACCAACAGGAACTCACCCCGTCGCGGGGATTTGAACCACCAACCTTCTGATCGGCAAGCCCAAGAGGCTCAGTGGTTTTGACCACAGCGCCACCCGCGTCCTTCCCATACAGTAGAGCAGGCTCAGCCCAAGGTTGCCCAGCGAACGTCATGGCTGAGTTGAGATTCACCCAGGTCCTAGTTCAATGTTCTAACCACTACACCAGTCAAACTATACCAAGCAAAATCCCCATAACAAAACAGGCACTTCCTACTCTGACCTCTTCTCATCTTCTTATCCCCCTAGAGCATAAATAGGAGGGAATTACTTGCACAATGCATGCACTGTGAATTTCTCACCTCTGCACTAACTAACCAAAATGAGGAATAAGCTTCACAACAAATGAGGATGCCATGAGAAGGCAGGTGAGTCAACAGTTCAGAGCTGCAGTTTACATGATAAACGTTAGCGAAGGAGCTTTGCCAATTAGTCTGTTTGCTCTTATCTAAAACCTTCCCATTGACTTCCCTCTGCAAACCTTGTCTGCACACTCTCCCAGCTCCTTTGTAATCCTCCATGAAATTTACTATTCTCTACCAACTTGTAGTTTCTCCTGACACCTTTTTATCCCTTACTCATCCTTGTTTGCTATCAAAGCTGCTTAGGAGATTACAAGTGCAGATAGAAATGTTTTCTCTTTGCTTCATGCAGTGAATCTTGAAGGCATGCGCTGTCAGGAGCATACATGCTGGAACTCAACATGAAGTTGTTACGGTAAGTTGCTGGGCGACTCAGGGCAGCCCTGAACAGAGGCCGGTTTGACGACAGCTGTGTTCACTGCCTGTGGAGGTGCTAAAAACTATGGCAAGCTCCCTAGCTGGTTTGGGGTTCTGGTGCAGGCCAAATAAATGCACCCTTGGCTCCCTCATTCTCTTAAGATTCAGGTGGATGGCTAGAACAGCTCGGAAGGGCCCTTGCACAACGTGTGTGTGTGTGTTTGTGTGTGCAACAGTCGGAGCCAGGCTGGAAAGCTTAAAGTCCGTGGCCACTAGAAAAAGAAGAAGAGTTTGGATTTGATATCCCGCCTTTCACTCCCTTTAAGGAGTCTCAAAGCGGCTAACATTCTCCTTTCCCTTCCTCCCCCACAACAAACACTCTGTGAGGTGAGTGGGGCTGAGAGACTTCAGAGAAGTGTGACTGGCCCAAGGTCGCCCAGCAGCTGCATGTGGAGGAGCGGAGACGCAAACCCGGTTCCCCAGATTACGAGACTACCACTCTTAACCACTACACCACACTGGCTCTCACTACAAGGGAGAGGGACTGAAAAAAAGAATATACGAATTGGCCTTGCCATGTAGTGTGACCAATCGCAGCCAGGAGCTAGGTGGAGTCATCGATCTGAAGACAAGTGTAGACGCGCACATGCTGACCAGCTTCCATTTTGACTTGAAATGTTCGTTTTGGGCTTCTCAGAAGTATGTAAAGGCAAGAATCAAGCAGGGGGAGCGCCAGCCCGCAATAGCACCCACCTGAGAGGTGCCGGAACTGTGCTCTGATACGCCCTGGCTGAAAAAAAGCACTGCATGCACTTATGATCTGTTAAAAATACCAAGTCTGTTCAATGCACCTAGTTGGGAGAAGGCTAGGGACATAGGAAGCGGCATTATATAGCATTAGGTCATTGGTCTGTCTGTACAGGGGTACCTCGGGTTAAGTACTTAATTCGTTCCAGAGGTCCGTTCTTAACCTGAAACTATTCTTAACCTGAAGCACCACTTTAGCTAATGGGGCCTCCCGCGCAGCCACTGCGCGATTTCTGTTCTCATCCTGAAGCAAAGTTCTTAACCCGAGGTACTATTTCTGGGTTAGCGGAGTCTGTAACCTGAAGCGTATGTAACCCGAGGTACCACTGTATTGTCTATGTTGATTGGCTGCAGTTCTCTAAGCTTCAGATAGGAGTCATTCCATACCTACCTGGAGATAACAGGTGTTGAATTGAGACCTTGTGCATGCCAGGCACGTGCCCCACAGACCTATGGTTCTGCCCCATACATTCATTCTACAAACCATTTTGGCGAATGGCTGTGCAATGTGGTTTAAGGAATTAAATGGAGTTTATCATGGAGTATGAGCTTCGTAGGAAGCTGTGATCAATTACATCTGCCTGGTGAATATGCCTGGATGATCTCTGTGTTCTCTATACATGGATTTTGTCAAATTGTCTTACATTTTTACATGTACACAAAGAACGTCTCCCATGCATGTATGCAGAAAAAAACATACTGTATAAAGCTGCCCATATTCTCATAGAGTTTAAAGAGGAAGGAAGCCCGCTCCATCATTAGCTTGTCACATAAATAAAGAATTGCACAGCACACTGTGAAGTGGATTACATTTGTGGATTAGCAGCCTTAACAGTATAGCTTTTATCCTTGTTTAATGACCTCTTGCTATGTTAGCAGCCTTTTGTGTGGGTCAGGAACCAACCCTGATGTCAATGAAGTGATGATGCAACTTTTTATAATGGAAAAATATATTTGTTTCACAAAGCCATTTAGGCACTAAGCAAAAAGTAAAACAACAACACACACCTTTTAGGTTTCCCCTAAGCACTGAGGAGATTTGAAAGAAATGCATATTTTCCAAATTCATTATATACAACCACAACAAACAAAACAGCCCAATGAGACATATGATATTATCAGAACATCTAAGGGGGGGTGGGGAGGAGACTTCAGATATTGAAGTCAGAATATCTCTACCTAGTGACTCACAAGTACATTTTCCTTAGATACATACTATTACTTACACACATTTTTAAATTAGAAATTAAAGTGCTAGCTTAGTTTCCCAGCACTGGAATAAATTACAGCAAGATACATTTCATCCTTGCCCCCATGCAGATATATTTACACATACAGACTTCCTATTTAACAAGATTCCCAATCATTTCAATGGCAGGAGAGGATCTGTGTACATAAAGTAATTTATGTGCAGAGCAGTTCCCTCCATTGAAATGTATGTGGACCAGATAGGAACTTCTGCATTAAGATCAGATCAAATACTTGAGGCAATGGGGTGAATCATTAAAAGAAACCCCCTTGCCCAGTGCCTCTGATGACCCTTCTCTCTGAAGTGCCTGCATTTTCAAGGACTAACGACAAAAGACACACAAAATTGCTCACTAGGTGCTTATTTCACTTTCTGTAACAAGGTTAGCTTTTCTTTGGTGCAATATGGCAAGCATTTGGAAGAGCTTATTTGCTTGATGGACTCAAGTAGAGAAGCAAAAGAAATTTCACTTTACTCCATTTCTTGCAGTACTTGCCCGAGAACTAGTGCTATAAAAACCAGAACAAAACAAAGATGACAACAACAACAACAACAACATGTGACTAAGTTTTTCAGCTTTCAACAAGGGCCCTACCCTCCATTATACCAAACACCACATATTAACATGGATGTAAGAGAATTGATGCTTTTGAATTATGGTGCTGGAGGAGACTCTTGAGAGTCCCATGGACTGCAAGAAGATCATACCTATCCATTCTTAAGGAAATCAGCCCTGGGTGCTCACTGGAAGGACAGATCGTGAAGCTGAGTCTCCAATATTTTGGCCACCTCATGAGAAGAGAAGACTCCCTGGAAAAGACCCTGATGTTGAGAAAGATTGAGGGCACAAGGAGAAGGGGACGACAGAGGACGAGATGGTTGGACAGTGTTCTCGAAGCTACCAACATGAGTTTGACCAAACTACGGGAAGCAGTGGAAGACAGGAGTGCCTGGCGCGCTCTGGTCCATGGGGTCACCAAGAGTCGGATATGACTAAATGACTAAACAACAACAACAACAAGAGAATGCAGGGTGGAATCATGGGCACCAACTCCTAGGGGCAGGTTGTCCTCGCCCCCCTCAATATTTGTTGGCAGCGGGCTGAGTCCCCCCCCCCAATGTTGAGGGGGCGGAGGAGGCCGAGCATGGAGACAAGCACAGCAAAGCATCAGTGGCCGGCTTCTCCTGAGCGCAAGAGAGGAGGAGCCACCGGCTATTGAAGCCGCATGGTCCTGTGCTCTGGGCTCAGCCTCCTCCCAATGAATTGCACACCGTGCGTGTGATGTCACAGGGACATGTGATGCTGGGCTCCCTCATTGTTGGGAGCAATATTGGGTGGAATTCAGCATTGAGCTAATTTGGGAATGTGTATGCAGATGAAGCTTGATTCTGCAACTGGACTCCCCCCGTTTTCCTCTCCCTACGCACCCACTAAACTTGTTTCTGGGTTTCCCCTCAACCCTCCAGAACAGATTTAGGGGCTACGCCATGGAGGAGGGGGCAGAACAGTTCAGCTGAGCTAGGGAACTGCGTTCCGTGCACGCACAACAACTTCATTGAATCTCGTCAATCTAATGTTTCTTCATTAGGTGAAGAATTCATAAGAGAATCTCTGACTAAAGAAAAGTGACTGAAGCATGCAGAAGCACAGGTGCTGGAATATTATATATATATTTTAAAACAACCCCAATAATAATTCATTTTTAAACAGAGGACGAGCCCTATAGGGTCAGACCAAAGGCCTACCTTGCACATCTGTTCCCCAGAGTGGACAACCAAATACCTCTCTGGGAAGCCCCAGAGAATGACCTGAAAGCAATAGCCCTCTCCTTCTGTTGTTCCCCCTAGCAACTAGTTCCTTGTTACCCCAAACCTGGAGGTGGCATATAGCCATCACCATTTAGGGCCTTTTGGGAACAAGGGACACCATCATATTTTATGCAGCTGAGATATTTGGGCGTCAGTGATATTTTGGCATCTAAATCAGGGCTGTAGAACTACAGCTCCCATCGTGACCACCTGTGACCATTGGCCGTGCAGGTTGGGGCTGCTGGGAGTTTGGAGTCCAGCAACATATGGAGGACTATAGGTTTGCCACCCCAGTTCCTAAATAAAATGATGGTTGGATCTCAGAACCCTATTCCTAAGTGGCCTCAATAGTGTACCTCGCTGACAAGAATTAGAAACCCAAGGCCCACGGCAAGCCCACTCCTACTTTCTCAGGCTAAGTACACTGAGAAAGAACAGTACTTGCTCTCAAGTACTCGAGTAGAGGATTGCAGCCGCACCCTTTTACTAAAATGGTAGAATTATGGGTCAGTGTTATCCAGGCATAACAATGTATATTGATTGCATAACAGGAACTGCTCTCTGTACTTCCAGTTTGACCATGCCAGCCGTGGAATGACTGATGGGCACAATCTGAGGAATGTTCAAACATTTCCCCCTTTCTTTGTTAATAAAGCTAACCTGAAACTTTATGGCACATCAGCAGGTCAATTAATCCAGCAATTGTGACTGCAGCGATTGGTTACTAAGCATCCCTCTTTTTTCTTTCTTTAAGAATATCTGTTATACATAATATCAGTCTTCCTTCCACTCCCAGATTCCACTTGCAGATTCTTGTTATGAATGTGCCTGTGTGTGTGTGTGTGTGTGTGTGTGTGTGTATGAGAAAGAGAGAGAGAGAGAGAGAGAGAGAGAATGAGTGAAATACCATATTTTTCTGTGTATAAGACTAGGTTTCCCCCCCTAAAAAATAATGTCAAAAATTTGGGGGTGTCTTATACACGGATACATCTCCCTCCCATTTTCTTAAATCTGAGTCCCCCAAAATATGGGACATCTTATACACGGGGGTGTATTATAGACGGGAAAATACGGTAAAAGGGGAAGGCATGTTTGTACCTGCTTGTTATTGCAGAAACGACAGCCATTCCCAAGTGGCAAAGGAGCAAACCCTGTTTGGAAAACCACTCAAAAGTGATCTTCTCACAGACGTGGCAAGCACCTTAGACAGTGATGTGCCTCCAGGCCTGTCTAGACCATCCATTTTACCTTGCAGTCTAGCCAAGTTTTTTAAAAAATAAAATAAAAAAAGCAATGTCATTCCCTACCAAGGAGCACAGTTCCATGTACTGTTTGGTAACATACCTTAATATGGCTCGATACTGTACACAAGTGGAAAGTGCTACCATACACACAAGGAAGGGTAGTGGTGGTGGAGCTGTTGATTTGCTTGTCTGGCTACATCCCTTTGGGGAGTTTTCTCTCAGCCTTTGGGACAGGGGACATGAGGAAAGCACAGTTAAAAGAGAGGCTGGGAAAAGAGAACATGGCTTGTAGGGACAGTAGGGAAAGCACAAGCTTTCTATGCAGAAGATCTCCTTCAATCCACATTATCTCTAGGCAGAGTTGGGAATGGTTCCTGCCTGAAACTTTGAGAAGCTGTTGAGCTAAGGGGACCAGTGGTTTGATTCAGTGTAAGGCAACTTCTAATGCAACCCTGTCCAGTGCATTTTTCTGGTACCCAGATTAAGTTTTCCTGGAAAAAACTCTTAAAAACACACACATACACACCTATGAACACTGGATTCCAGGTGTTGCATGAAAAACAAGCAGTATGTGGGAGATCCCTCATGTGAAGAAAGAATGGATAAAGCATATGCACTTGAGAGACATTGTTTAGGAAAGCAGTTTCCTGTTACAAATGAAGGTGGAGGTTTTGTCACCAGAATCCCAACTTCAGGGAAACTTCACGCCAAAGGTCATTCCCATGCAGAAAATCAATGTGAACATTGGGCAGCTGCACATATGCCTATTCTGCCAGATGTGCACGATGTGTTTATTCGTTGGGAAACCACCGCTCAGTGCTGTTTCCCACAGCATGAACACAGGGCACACATGGCATTACGTTCCTCACACCTAACAGCGCACATGCAATTTGCTGTAACAGAAGTGATACTAATCTAGGACATTGCCTTCTGTGAAAAGACGCGCAGAGGTTACCAACTCTCGGTTTCTGTTTCACTAGAAGATTGAGCGTCAGATAAATTCCTTGTGCAGACCAGCATCTCTGTTCCCCTTCAGTATGGTGGTATTATGGGGCAACGAATTCTGATTCTTCACCCTTTAGCTATGGCTGTTCCTTCTTTTCCAGGTGCTGGTATTGATTCCCATTTCAGTTTGTGGTTCAGTCGTCTCATGGGACTCATTTGTGCAGGTGAGGAACCATGATAGAAATGGTTGCCACAAGTCCGTATTCCACCATTTTGCTACATGTCCATGTTCCCAGCCTCCATCTCAGGGGAATTCCTCCGTTCTAAGAAAAGAAGGGTAAAGTGTTATTGAAATACTATGAAACACTTCATGCTGCCATTGAGCTAATACCTTTTTTTAATCCAGCTGTATAATGAGTACTGGAGTAGTATTTTAAAGCTTGACTGCATTGGTGGTTTACTATATAAGAAGATCTCTGCTGGATCAGACCAAGAGCTTCTCTTGTCTAGCATTCTTACCTCACAACAGCCAACCAGATGCCTATGGAAAAACCCACACATAGGCTCTGAGTGCAACAACAGTCTCCTCACTTGTACCGGTAATTCCAAGCAGTTGTTATTCAGGCACATACTGCCACTGATACTGAAGGCAAAAAACTGCTTGAGGGCATGAAGCGAGCCTGGCGAGTGGTGTGCCAAGGGCCAGATAGAGGCCTGGATGGCCGCATTTGGCTCCTCGGGCTCTAGACTCCCCACTCCTGGCATTATTTCACTGGATGGCACTGCCTGTTGTAACAAAACATGCCTCCTTTAAAAACGACGGCACATACCTAAAGGCTTAAATGATAAAAATGGCTCCTTAACTAGCAACTCCTTGAGCTAAATTAGATTTCCTGCACTGCACACAGGTCTGCTTTATTTATTCATGCCGTGTTTTACAAGTCATACTAGAACCCCATGAAAAATTAAGCTGGGGATATAAAAGATTCATGGCTTCAGCTCCTGACCCATTAAAAGCTCAGAGCTTTGTGCAAAAGCAGTCCTCTCGGGGCACCTTAGTATACAGTCGAGTAACTACATGCACGCCCTGTTCAATTGCTCCCCTCTTTTCTTTGTCCGCTGAGGGGCGGTGACATTTGTTGGTGGCCATGTAAGCAGCTCACCAGTCAACACTTCCTGACTCTTGGCCACTGAGCTTCACGGCCTACAAAACTCTCCTGCCCCCAAAGCTGAAGAGGGGCCCATTTGCTTTGCCTCCTTTTGCCCCTGCGTTAGCCCTCAGTTTTATCTTTATTTTTTTAAAGCAAACGTTTAGACGACAAACGCGGCAAAGCCCGGTTAAGCACAGCTCTGACAAAGCAGCGGGAACCAAGTAAAACTCCGTAGGCACTTCCTAGCAATCGTCTGGGGATAATTGCTGTCAACCAGAACTCAGCCTTATAGGCCCTGATAGAAAAGCTCCCCTAACTGCTAGTTATTTGTTCTCTTGCAAATAGAGGCTTAGCATCCGCGTGGGTGGGATGTGCCTGGATTTTCAGCAATTATGGGTTGCATTCTCAGCAGGTGCAGCAAGGCAACCTCCCTCGGTTTAAATCACCAGCGCTTCGCTCGAAGACCTGAATGTTTTATCGTTAACGTTAAACTCATGCCAATATGTGCTGTGTTTCTCAGGTTACTGGAATGATTCTGATTTTGTTGTGAAAAGCATTCTTCCTATTCCTGCCTGGCAAGACTCCTGGGCAGTTAAGAGAAGAGGCAGGAATTTAACAGGCAGTGTAGAGGGGAAAAGGTGGCAAATCCAGCGAGATTTACTGGATAACTACTTGACCCAGTGGTATTTTACTGCGACGTGCATATATTTACATGGTAAGCTAATCGTCTGTGAGATGTATTTTTCAAGTGGAAACTATTTTTCATATATCAGGAACAATCAGAAATCATGGGAAGCAGGAGAGAGGTAAAATTCTCCTCACCACCTGGTGAAATTATGTGCAAGTGCCAAACTTTTAACCACTGCCTTTCTTCTAGAAAAAAAAAAAAGGGTGCCGGAACTGCGTACTCTTGAGTACCCCCAGGGAAAGAAAAAAACACTGGTTGTATTTTTGTACAGGGCAGCTTCAAAGACTGTTTGTGCAGACATCATGTTAGAGAGATCTTAAACGTGGTTAAAAGATTGGTAGCAGGCAGCAACTCACTCCCTCTCTTCCTTTGGCAGCATTACTGATAGTGTGGTCGCCATGGAGTAGAGTAGCTTGGGGAGCGGGTGGCTTTGCGGTCTAAACCACTGAGCCTCTTAGGCTTGTCGATCAGAAGGTTGGCGGTTCAAATCCCCGCAACGGGGTGAGCTCCTGTTGCTCTGTCCCAGCTCCTGCCAACCTAGCAGTTCAAAAGCACACCAGTGCAAGTAGATAAATAGGTACTGTCCAGCGGAAAGGTAAACAACGTTTCCGTATGCTCTGGTTTCTGTCATGGTGTTCCGTTGTGCCAGAAGTGGTTTAGTCATGCTGGCCATATGACCCAGAAAGCTGTCTGTGGACAAACACCGGCTCCCTCGGCCTGAAAGTGAGATGAGCACTGCAACTCCATAGTCATCTTTGAGTGGACTTAACCTTCCAGGGGTCCTTTGCCTTTTTACCTTAGCGTTCGTGCAACAGCGCTAACTGTGGATAACAGTAACTAGGGACTGGCATTAGCTGTATTGCAGGCCAGTTCCAACTCTGGTTGAAAGCTAAAGTTCTCCAGGATTTCAGTCAGGGGCCATTCCCAGCCCTACCTGAGGATATCTGGTATCAAACCTAGAAGCTCCTGCAGGTAGACTACCGGCTCTGCCACTGACCTATGGCTTTTTCTTCTCTGCCACCCACTGTGCATTTTGCCTGTGCATCAGAGGGTGGTGCTCTCCTCATTCTCTATATAAAGGTGAGCCTGGTTTATCAGAGCACTTAAAAGCAATCACCTCATTTTGGAGCTTTGATCTGTTAATTAAAAAAAATAAATTATATGGCTCCTACCAGTTGGGCTGCTGGAAATCTTAGCAAACTAATTACAGTGCACATCCAGAACAAAGTTTGCAAAGAGCCACGGGTGCTTAACTCTACAAGCCTTAAGCAGTTCCACAGACATTACTGGACATGAAGGCACAAGGACAAACTCAACATGCAGGCTTTGCCATCTAGATTGTAAGGAGGGTATCCTTCTGCCCCAGGGTGTTTTAAAAAAATATGAACTCTGTTCCACAGTTACGATCCTGTCTGCTAGCTGCCTTTCTTTAGAAGTGCGGGGCCTGATAAAACTGCTAACAGGTACAGGCATCTCTGTTTGCTCTCTGGACAAGGGCCAATATTTGCAGGAAGTCAAGGATGTGTTGTTTCATGGCAGGAAGCTCCCAGCCTTGCAAAACTAGGCCTGGATTACAGAGCCGCAGGTGTACGACTCTCAAACGGCTCATCCTCTGACTAATCAATTGTGTAAATAACGAGATGATGAATTATATCTGGGCATTTTGTAGTTTAGATTAACAGAGATTACCTGGTCTAAAAGGCAGCATGTGTGTTGCCTGCGTGCTCTTAAAATGCAACACTCGAATGCTTTTAGTTTAATGAAAGCTTGTCTGTGTTAGCGAGTACCACAGAAAAACAAGCCTCTTGCAGCACATGACTGTACATTTTACCACATTTATGCGAGCACAAAATGTGCAATTAGTTGCCACGAATGTCCAACAGAGAGCCTTATTTGAACATTGTACGTCCTGGCTCTCAGATGGTCTTTACTATGATCCCCCTTCAGAGCCTTTATACGTGCTTGCAAATTAGTAATTACCGTATTTTTTGCTCTATAAGACTTACTTTTTCCCTTCTAAAAAGTAAGGAGAAATGTGTGTGCGTCTTATGGAGCGAATGCAGGCTGCGCAGCTATCCCAGAAGCCAGAACAGCAAGAGGGATTGCTGCTTTCACTGCGCAGCGATCCCTCTTGCTGTTCTGGCTTCTGAGATTCAGAATATTTTTTTTCTTGTTTTCCTCCTCCAAAAACTAGGTGCGTCTTGTGGTCTGGTGCGTCTTACAGAGTGAAAAATACGGTAGTGGTGCCCATTACAGTGGGTGTTGAAGCTCATTGGGTGACCACAAAGCTGGTCAGTCCGCCTCAGAGGATCCTTGTAAGGCAAATAAAATGGGTAAAGGGGGAAAAAGCACAAACACTGCCCTGAACACTTTGAGGAGTGGGGGATATAAAAATGCTAATAAAATGAATGTCTCTTGGAAGTTTACAAGTGGGACATTGGGATAACAGCATTGCCCTGGAGTTTGTCCCCACCATTTCAGATGCAGGAAGGGAGAAGGCTGTTTGTGTTATAATCTCTTAGGCTTTTTTTGAACAAAAAAATTCAAGTTTTTGGATTGTCCACCCATTTTAGAGATGGGAACATGTTTTCTCGAAAGTCTTCTACAGGCTCAATGCCTTGATAAGGTGGCACATATGATGCTTGATTAACTATTTTGAAGTGTCTGCTCTGCACAGTTGGCTGCTTCCCAGTTGTGGCACAAATTGTTTTTTATCTGCGATCGCTGGGTGCCGCAAGTGGATGGTATTGATGAGCGACAGGTGACTTGTAAGGGTATGAAATAGGGTGTGTGTGTGTGTGTGTGTGTGTGTGAGAGAGAGAGAGAGAGAGAGAGAGGGAGGGAGGGCGAGTGAACGAGGTCATGTTATATGTCTTAATATGCACATAAGCAGCAATTCTTGCCAACAGATTGCGGGTGGGATGGAGGCCCCAATCCACATACATTGTACTGGATCCTGAAAATCCTGTTGGTGGCTCATGGCTCTGAGTAAGCCATGACAACAAGAGCCAGAGTTTGGTTTTCCCTCCACCCCCACCCTCTGAAATCCTGCCTAAATTTGCATCTATAGTTATATATTAGTATGCACGTATTTTATGCAAACTGGTGTCCCAAATTTCTGAAGTAGCAAGTACCAGCAGTTTAAATGGATGATACCAGAACAGCCGCCATGTACCAAATAACAAGGAACTGTAGAGAATACCAGGACAGAAGCAGGATGGTCATATGTTCTAGACTAAGGGGAATTTAAGAAGCATAGACTCTGTTATGTACTGTAGCATTCTCAGGTGAATAGCCAGTCCCATCCTGCTTGCTTGCCCCACAGGGATCTACAGTACCAGTGGAAGACATTTTGCCATCTGAAGTAGAACCCACATCCTCTGTTTATTTTAAACAACTCTTACTCCATCATTCACACACTGATTCCTGCCTTCATTGATACTTGAATTAGGCTGCTTCTCCCTGATGCATGGCTGGGCCAACCCAAATTCTCAAGGTATCTGTTCTATCTACCTTCCTTAGGCATCTTTATCTGTCTCACTTGCAAGTTAAGTCCAACTAAATTCAGTGGGACTTACTTTTGGGCAGCAATGCTAAGGATCAGGACTGGACCATGATATTTTCTGCAACACAGACAAGACCAGTATTTAATTATAGAACCTTCTGTTTATTGACATGAAGAAGGGCTTTCATAAGAGCATAGGGAGAACCCCCTTCTGGGTCAGGTCAAAGGCACATGTAGCAGCCTATGGAAAACTCACAGGCAGGATTTGAGAGCAAGCACGTTCTCCCCACTTGTGATTCTGGGTCACTGGTATATTGCCTCTGACAGTGGAGGGACAAATTACTTAACATAATTTTGTAGGAGAAAAATTAATCCATAGTAAATCACACCTATTTTGCACCTGGTAGTGGTCCGGCATTGCATCAGCATAGATGCAGGAGGGGGGTGGACCTAGCCAGGTGGTGTGTTTTTAAATAAATGCTCGACCTTGGTTAATCATGGAAAAATCTTCAGCTGCGTGCAGAAATGATTAGGATAAACATGTGAGGTATTTGTGGTGAGGCTTCCCCGCCTCTCGTAAAAACTTGTATTAGATTTATGAGGAAAAAAGCTATTATTACAGTTATTCATTTTCCCCAGGAATGGAGATAAAGAGATTTGTTGTTTTTGCTATGCTTAAAATAAAACCATAATGGGAATCTGACCTTGGGCATTTCGGTTCTGCTACCTTAAAGAAAATGTTTAACTGTTTAGCATTCTGTACAGAAGCTATCAAGTGTTTTCTGCTTTGAACCCCACCCTACCCAAAGTTAACACCGTGGGAATCCTCTGCGTTGGAACATCAGTAGCAGTGCTGGATTTATGTATAAGCTAAACAAGCTATAGCTTAGGGCCCCACTCTCTTGCCCCCCCCCATATTCTTCTTCTTTATTGTATTTCACTATTAATATACTTCTTCTTGATTGTATTTCAGTTCAACAATTACTTTGATAAAATACATATTTTGTTATGTGCTTTAGATACCTATTAGGTCCATAAATTATCATATAGCATATATTCAACACAAAAAACAGTGACAATTTGTTGTTGACAAAGAACAGCTGAGCATATATAGGGCCCCATTACCTTCAGTAGCTTAGGGCCTCATCAAACCTAAATCCAGCCCTGATCAAGAGTCACATCCTAGTGTGCAGTCATGGCCATAACCTTAACTGACTGCATTGAGAAAGAATACGGAGAGAGACTCAGTTTCCCCTCTGCTGATCAGGGGAATTCCTTAGCGTTTGGATCCTCAAGACCGAATGGATCTCAACTGCTTTCCATTCAAATTACCTCAGGGGGATTAAATCCACGCATTTCAATTGCAGATTGCACATTTTGAAAATTAACGTCAGCAGACATAGATAGTTGCAAAAGCTGTCTGCGATAGTAGAAGACAGGAAGGAAGGAAGGGAGGGAGGGAGGGAATGCCGACAGATAAGGACTGGGCCCTTGGGACGTTCTTAATTTGAATGGGAGCTGCTAGGTGCTGGCTGGTCAGCGCTTTTCTAAAGGTGCTGAACTCTGTTTTGTGAGAATCAGGCTGTAATTAAACAATTGACGCTACACTTAATCGTGGTTCTGTGCTTGACTGTGGTTCTTTTAAATGCACCTTTTTAATCCAGATGCTACAAGTAGAGAAACCCTGTAATTCGCAAGGTGTAGGTGCAGTGGGTATGATAGAAAAAGGAGACTTCAACTGTATACCTTCCCTGCCAGGTCCATATGAGCTGCCCCTATGTCTCTCTCTGTGGCTGTGCACACACTATAGTTTTAAAAACGTATTTGATGCATGTGACTGTCTCCAGAAAAATAATTTGGGAACTGTAATTTGTTGAGGGTGCTTTGTTGAGTATACTTGAAGAAGCGTCTCCACCTCCATTATTCTGCCTGGACACTGAGGTCCAGCGCTGAGGGCCTTCTGGCGGTTCCCTCGCTACAAGAAGCCAAGTTACAGGGAACCAGGCAGAGGGCCTTCTCAGTAGTGGCACCCGCCCTGTGGAACGCCCTCCCACCAGATGTCAAAGAGAAAAATAACTATCCTTTAAATGTGCTACAAATGTGTGGGGTGCATGCAACCTATGTCTTGAAAGCGAAGTAAATGGGGATTGTTTGTTATATGTATTTTCAGCAACTGAAAAATAAGTAAACAAAAACAAAAACACTGCAAATTCTTCAGCTGGGAATTCCTCCATACACTGTCCACAACATAACACAGACACATGGGCCTCATTAAATCTGGAAAAGTGCAAGAAGAAGGGCACCCGGTCCCTATCGGCCTAAAAACAACAACATGCAAGCATTCTGCCAGCTGTGCACAACAGGCACCAATGAGGTGTTTGTAAATTATGGTCAGCTTCTGGACAGACCGTGGTGGCTTTGTTTAGCAATTGACTATTCTAGCATACTCAAGGCTGCAGTGTTCCAGCCTTAGGATGCTTGCAGACATACCTATCTACAAGCACACCTGGCTGGTTTATTTATCAAACGGGTTTCCAGCGTTTGTTTGTTTAACTTGAAACCTTGCTTGGGATAGGGAAGGGCGTCATTTTGTGGTTGTCACGTGGGACACCAAAGAGCCCTCTGCACAGCCAGCTGTTTCTGGAAACAGGAAGAGCTGTTTGCTCCCAGCACATTCCTGCTTAGAAGAGAGCAAAGCAGTTGCTAGTTCTTGCAAAGCGCCTCCTGTGCATTGGTGCCCCTGCGAACAGCCTAGAATGGATGAAAGGGGTGTAATCTGATGACCACTGAGTGCTTAATCTCTGTTCATTCCAGCAGGACTTGTAGTATACTTACCTGAATACTGGACTTTGCCCCTTGTTATGGAAGGACATGGAGCCTGTCATAAGTCAGGGACATCCTGTCTTGATATAGCACTTGATAGACACAGGGTCAGTATTCACGCTCAGTGTCCCATTAGCACATCCAAAATCACATATGGAAACAGTGGTGCAACACAGATAGAGATGGCAACAATTTCTGTATTCTCTGTACAGTATTCTGCATTTTACTTGCCACTGGGATTATTGGAATCACTGTCATTAGCTGTGCATACAAATGTTTTCTCACAAGGATAGATCACAGTTGCACAGACAGAGAAGAAAAGGTCTAGTGCGATCCAGCCTTCTGTAAAATCAACACAAGCAAGGCCCAAGTCTGTGTGGAACTTTCCACAACTACAGGGCTTTTGCATGTTAAAGGGGTTTTTCTTTTAATCTCTCCCGTGAGTATACCCTCACCATAAGCACATTGTTTGCAAAGGAACCTACTTGCAAGAAAGCATGGCTAGGTTCACAAGCGAATGTCACCATCCCATCCATGTTTAGTGGGAAGTGAGTCCCACCAGGTTTAGTGGGGTAAAATCGTAGTACGGAGGATTGCAAGCCTAATGCTCAAAATTTCCTTTCTATGCAGCTGCAGCCATATTGCCCAGCTGCTATCACTTTGAGCAAAATGATTTAAATGAAATCAAACAGCAAGAGAAATTCCACTTTTCAGCACATCAGAGAATGGGGGTGCCAGGAGACAGGTGGTACAAGCTATTACGGGGATATGAGAGGAGCCGTGTCACTCAACAAACCAGGTGAAATGAAGAAGAGGAAGGGAGACTGGCAAAAATTGAATTTAGCATGGTTTGCTTGCATGTGGAGAGGGAGCCCAGACAGGGAAATGAGGCAGGGGACCAAAACGGACAGCTCCTAAACAGCAAGGGGTCCAGTTTGCTTATCTTGATTAGATATAATTAAGTCCTGGGTGAATTTCTAGATTTCCTGTTAACATAGCAGGAACTTTGGTAAACAAACTATTTGCCAGGCAGCAGACTTCAGGCGTGACTTTTGACTTCCTCCTGAGGGTTTGATTCCACTCTAGCAAAGTAACACGACTGTTAAAAAGTCAGCTTAAAAGCCCTATGATTCTATGTCATGCGAAGAAGAGAAAAACAACAACAACATTTCTGGAAAGCAGATCAGGTGTACATACTGACGACATTGATCTGCATAGAATTTGAAACTCCAAATGCAGCCATTGTGCCCAGTCGGCACATCATCCATATCTTTCCTCCCTGTCTTTGTAGATTAGGTCCTCCGTTCTTTATGCCCCTTAGTATGGTTCCCCCCATGCAAGAGGTGAAGGGAGGAGGTCACTGTGTAAAGAAACACTCCAGTACAGCCAAAGATACATAAGATAATATAAGATGGGCATTGCATACCCATTATCCTTACCTGGCTATGATGCTTTCGGAGGTACTATAGCATGGTCTTAGCCTCCTTGGCTTTCTTACATGTGTACAGCCATTTGATTATCCGAGCATTGCGTTCAATTACTGACGTGCCAGTAGGGACCTGTTCTGTGAGCTCTTCTTCCAGGAGCCCATCGTCGCCGCTGTGCCTCGTGAAGTCGCTTTCCGACGTTGCCACACTGATGCTGCGGATACGGAAGGAGAAGTTGTCAGAAGCCACTGAAAAGTTCTCTTGGCCAAGGTCCTCTATTACCTCAGTGTCCAGGCCACAGTACTTGAAGAACGTGTCAAACTCGGAGAAAGATTTTGAATACCGAGAACTAATGTCCGACTGGGACCGGTGCAGACCTTTCCGCCTCGCCTCCTTGATCTCATGAGGGGCTACCGTCAAATTTGAGGCGTTTTCACATCTGCTGGTGAGGATGGCTGCTGGGCCTGTGTTTGGGGGCGCATTGTGTCCTGCCAGATCAGAGTTTTGGCTTGCGCCTTTGACCAAAATGGAGCCTTCGGTTTCAGGGTCCGTGATATCTTCCTTCAGAATGGCCTTGGCTGCCTCAGAAGGCGACGGTTTTTCCTTGAAAGGACTCGGGAACAACCTTCGGACCAGACTCCCACGAGCGCTCTCGTGGCTTTGACCTCTCACAAACTCACATTTCTGGCGATAGATCACCAAAGAGTCCGGCCTGATCTGCCTCTTGGCACTGCTGCGCCTCACGATCGGAAGGTCACCACGCTCAAGCGGAAGAGGGCTGGGATCCATGGCGTTGTTCACGTTGGATGTGGCACGCTTCTCCTCAGGCAGGTGATTGTTGACTTTCTTGCTCTCCACAGAGGTGCTCTCACTGCTGCTGCTCTCAGAAGCTGAGCTGAGTGCAGTGACCGGCTCCTGCTTAGTGTTGATTACCTGCTGGCTTTTGACATACTTGGCCTTGTCTGCTGCCAGTCTTTCCACGGCGCTTTTCCGGCCTGGGTTGCCCGCCTCCATCTGCTTGCGAAGGTATTCGGGGCCCTTGTTGAGCAGCCGCACTGTCAGCGAGGAATGGAAGCCAGAGATGGCATGCATTCTCACCGCGTGAGAGATTTCTGTTGGCATAGCAGGCAGCTCTCAGGTGTCCCACGAGCTCACTCACAGTTCAGGAAAAAGAACAGCCGATTTCACAATCCCTGTCTCCTCCCTTAAGTCCCAAGCCTTCATGGCTAACAAATTCAGGGATCCTTCCCCAAAACAGCTAGCCCCTGCCGCTAGCTTGCTCTGTTTTTATTACTATTATCTATCTTTGAAAGAAGAAAACTCCTCTCTGCCTTAGAAACAGCCCAACTGTCTGCGCTTGCTGCAGACACTCTGACTGCACGCACCTCCACACAGCTGCTTCCTTGCACATTCACCTTTCGGCTGAGCCAACCCCTGCGAGCCAGACACAGCCAATCCTGTCTGAGCGCCGAGGCCTCTCTGACATCACCCAGAGAAGGAGATGGCTCATTGACGTTAGAGGAGTGGCTCAGACCATCAACACTCCATTTGCCTCTAGCAAGGACAAGCCCTAATGAAAGTGTTTGTTTAGCATATGCTTTCAGCTGCCTCCTCCTACAGCAGCCAGGGAAGTCTCTCTCTGTGAATGAAAATACCGGAGGAGTCCTCCTGCAGCAAAAGGCTGAGGGACAGAGGTTCCTGGGAGAGAAACTTTGCAAATGCACTGCTGCCTCCTCCTAGAGAGGAACCGGGTTTAAAAGGGGCACGGGATTGCTTCTATTACCTGTTTTGTTATTTTGGAAATTTCCTGCAGCAGCTCCAGAACTAGCCCTATTAAATATCTTCTGGGGCAACAACAGACACACACATAACAAGGAGCCCATAAGTCATTGACTCAAAGCTGCTAGAAATATCAGAGAACCATTAGGGAAAGTGAGATAGAAGCAGCCAAAGATGCATTTTCTTTTTAAACCAGAGTTTAAAACGCAGCGACCTTTTGCATGCACATCATTTGCTCTATCATTGAATCGCAGTCCTTCCTTCACCCAATGAATACCCTTCATTCTTTGCTTTAAAAAGCCATCAGGCAGCTCAACAGCTGCTGTGGCTTGCCCTGGGGATATGTAAAGCGATTGCTATCTGGAGATTTCCTACCTTGAAGTCAGAGGTGCTGTCAAGCTTGGTTCATTAATATATGTCAGGTGCTTAGGGACTCATCCTTACGCAAGTTATTATTAAGGCATTTGACTGGAAGAAACTGTTGTGACATTTGGAAACTGACTGGTCACATACTGTCAATGGGCCACCTATCATTTGACTTTAGTCTAATATGGCCAAGAACTGCAAGAAGTCAAGAAGAAACATATTGCAGCCTCCATGTTGTTGTTTGGTTGTGGCAGGCCTTAGATCAGTGTTAGCCAAACTTGGGTCTCTAGCTGCTTTTGGACTACAACTCCCATCATCCCTACCTAGCAGGACCAGTGGTCAGGGATGATGGGAATTGTAGTCCAAAAGCAGTTAGAGACCCAAGTATGGGAAGCACTTATTTAGAAGCAGATACCACACCCACCACTGCCATGCATTCCCTGGAAAGTCCTCCCCATACCATGAGGGATTGTGGCCCTTGAGAAAACAGGCTTCCCACCTCTGCTCAGTTTTCAAAGGAAATATGTATTTTTCTATTTATTGCTTTGTTCCAGTCTTCCCAGCATGACTGATTGCAACTTAAGTTCTTACTTCTGCTCATTACCTCCATCTTGGCTGTGACATCCTGCTCAATTTTCTGCCACATCAACCCCAGTCCCAGGTGTTTTCAGTAGATCAGATGCTTCAGGACAGACATTCTCCACGTTTACACAAGACAAGCTCTGAATGTAGACAGGATGCCCTGTTTCTGCTAGCCCACTTCTTGGACCTTCTTCTGCACTGAGAGGCTTCAACCTGCACGTGATAACAAGCTTCTCCTAATTGAATTAACTCTCGAGATTAAGTAATGTTGTGGATAACAAGGGTAAAATGGCTCAGCTCTTCACTATAATTATATCAATTCCAAAGCTGTAAGAAACAAATGAGCTTAAATCCCAGCATTCAAGGTTCATTAGGTTTACTTTGCACGGAGCAGAATCACACATGCGATCAGTTCCTATAGTGCACGCAAATGTTCCGGACAAGAGCCCAGTGTTTCTTGCTGGATAGTGTGTGATGTTCATAAAACTTATGGTCTGAGTTCCATTTAAATACACACACACACACCGTCCTTATGAGGTCATTTCTGCATCAGGAATCTGTTAGGATATTTCTGCTTTTGCAAACAGCTGATGTCACTGGAGAAATGTTCAGACCACGGACAAAAGGATAAGAAGAGGCCGCTCTAAGTTGTGTCAATTGATACGCAAAGCAATCCAACTGAGCTGCTTTTTCCTCCCTCCCCCATTGTGAAGCATTGACTAGAGAGGGAGGGGAAAGAATCGGCAAAGGATTATCAAAGTTCACCCAAAGTGCAACCCAGACAGGCTTGGAGCTGTCTGCATATAATCCCTGGTCAAACAGTTAAACTGTAAGGCTTGGCATACAATTTTCATTTCCTTGATTGAGAAAGAGGCACCAGTTGCTAACTGCGTGGGGAGAGCCAATCTGCCAATCTGAGCAACGTTAACAGTTCACTCTTTGCTTGTCTCCAGAATTCCTCTGTCAGTGAACTTCTGCCTAATCACACGCTTGTGAACCAGCCAAGGTGGCCTCTGCTCTTTCTTAACGCCAGTCTTGATCAAGGAAAGGCCTACCATTGACTTCAAAGGGTTTGGGATAGGTGAGTGCTTATGACCTCATTTCAGAAAAAGGAAGGCTGAGAGAGAAATGATGTTGGGACTGAGAGGGAGGCCTGGAGATGCTATCTGTGAAAAGCTCGCAGGTGGTAGGACTGAGAATCTGCTGAAGAAAGCCTGACAGTGAGTTGAAAGGAAGGGCAGATCCATATAATACATGCAACACACGTCCGTCTCTCCTAGCATCGCCACCGCACCATACATTCAAAGCCTGCGACTTCCCCTAAATAATACTGGGAACTATAGTTTGTTAAGGGTGCTGGGTCTGTGAGATGGAGTCATTTGCACAAAATGTACTTTGGATGCACTTGAAATCAACAACTTTTGCATCCAAATATGGCGACCGTATTACAGTGGTACCTCGGGTTACATACGCTTCAGGTTACATACGCTTCAGGTTACAGACTCCGCTAACCCAGAAATAGTCTTTCAGGTTAAGAACTTTGCTTCAGGATGAGAACAGAAATCGTGCTCCGGTGGCGCGGCGGCAGCAGGAGGCCCCATTAGCTAAAGTGGTGCTTCAGGTTAAGAACAGTTTCAGGTTAAGTACGGACCTCTGGAACGAATTAAGTACTTAACCTGAGGTACCACTGTATATGGTTGAATACAAGGGATGATTAAGGCAAAGGACACACTGAAAACCAGGTTTGGAAGAGAGTAGCACCATGTCCATGTTCAGCGGGTTAATTCCATGGACAGGGAATAATAGAATTATAGAACTTAAAGAACTGGAAGGGACCCTAAGGGTCATCTAGTCCAACCCCCTGCAATGCAGGAATCTTTTGCCCAACGTGGGGCTTGAACCTTGAGATTAAGAGTCTCCTGCTCTACCGACTGAGCTATCTATTTTATACTAATTGTAACAAGGGGAGAACTGGTGCAATTTATTTTGCACTAAGAATAACAAGGGGGAACTGGTATAGTCATTTAAAATGGCAGGAGTTGTTCACCTGGCTCAGGGTGGTAGAGCAGGAAGAGCAGAGGGAAGAGGTGTACAGGCCTCCTGGTGACTTTCCTGGCATCTTTGTAAACGGACTTTCCCTCCTTTTGAAGGACAAGGATGTGGGTGGGGGACCTTTATGGTTCCATGAGCCAGATCCTTATCAGGATCTGCCTCTCAGGCAATTTTGACAGGTGGGCAGTGGGGATTGCAGTTTACCCCTCACAGAAAGTGTGTTCTCCTTCATAGAGAGCACGTGTTGCAGTGAGGTCTAACAGGACACCTGCTCTTGGTTACTGGGCGGGACCATTTGGGTGGCCATGACTGTGACTGGGCCAATTTGGGTTGTTGGGGAGATTTTGATGTTACCATTTAGAGGGTTGGCCCAAAGGTTGTATATTCTTGGCACACAGCTTTTTTCAGTCTCTTTTGCTGCGTGCATCGGATTGCCTGCCCACTCTCCCTAATTTAGGGCTGTTGCGTTTGACATTGCCATGCCTGTCATGGGGTCATCCGCTTTTGGGGCAGGGACCTGGTAGGAATTTTGTCCATTTGGCAGATTGGCTGGTGCCATTTGGTTTTTGCCTGCTGCGTAGCAAATCGTCACAACTTGTAAGGTTGCGGTTAGGCATTGGTTAAGGGTTGGCTGTGCCTGCCCCTCCAATGCTGCTGTTGCAAGGGAATTCCGTTAAAGGAATCCAGGGGTTTGCCATACATTTGTCCGTATCCCTGGTAAGGGACTTGGGCTGTGCAAGCCCCTGGGAGCACGCGGGGAGGGGTGACGGTGTGGTGCCCAGCCCCATTCTCTCCCCAATATTGTTTTCCCTTACTGGCTTTCGCTGAAATCCGGAAGTCAGTTCTGTCCCAGGGCGGGGACAGATAGTCATAACCAATGCCTAAGCAACCACTCATATTATGTATTTTAATAAAGTTGTGGCCAAAATTATGCCAAAAACCTTAAACAAAAATTCTGTGTGAATTGTGATTTATTTAGGGGGTGGCTTGGGGACCTCGACACGCAACTATAATTCTCAGGACCCTTAACAAACCAATAGCTCCCAGGATTCCTTTAGAAAAGCCATGTGCTTTAAATGTGCAGTGTGGTGACAATCCTGGAATAGACAAGGAGTGTGAACTGTATAAGGCAACTTCAAAAAAGATATTTTTGTTTGTCCTGTACATTTTGTATTCAATAAAATCATACTTGTTCATTTATTTATTTTTAAAAAGCCCAACCCTTGGAGATTTCATGCGCTGTTAGCTTCCCTTTGATTCTTATCTTTGCAGTCCCTCTCTCGCTGCTCTTTGCAGGCAATGGATTCTTCCCCCTTTGCTTGTTATATCCTGTCCAGCCTACTGCGATATTATCTAACCCCGCTCTCTCTCTTTCACAGACAACGGATCTATAAGGATGCCTGATTACTGAAAGCGATTGCCCACAGGCAGCTAGGAACAAAAATAGCCCAGCACAGCATCGTGATTGAACTGCCGTGCTGCATTTGACAGGCAGGTCTTTTAAGACATTTCATCCTCCTTGTGTATCAGATGTGGGGCTGAGTTCTGCAGACCAGTTCAAAAAGTCTTTATGTTAAATCAGATTCTGTTCCCTCTCACCGTCTAGCCTTACACTCTCCCGTCTGCCTTAGCTAACCAGTCTGTGTGGTAGAAATGGCAAGGCAGGAGACAAGGCCTTTCCTTTTCTTCCCTTCTCACCATCTTCCTCTTGGAGGTGGTTTACCTAGAGATGAACCCCAGCAGCTCATGTGCCACCTTGACACACTCTTTGAACCTAATCTACCTCACAAGATTGTAGTGAGGATAAAATAGGTAGAGAAGAGGTGGAGGAGAATAAATAATCAATAATCCCCATTATTTGGAGGGGGGAGCCCTTCACCACAATGAATGGTGTTGCCCCAGCACAACTTTGTGTGAGACAAAATACCTCAAGGACCACCTCTTTCCATATGAACCTACCTGGACCCTGAGGTCATCTTCTGAGGCCCTCCTTTGTGTGCCTCCTCCTCGAGCGGTGCGGAGGGTGGCAACACGAGAACAGGGCCTTCTCTGCAGTGGCTCCCCGTCTGTGGAATGCTCTTCGCAGGGAAGTTCACCTGGCGCCTTCATTACACACCTTTAGGTGCCAGGCAAAAGCGTTCCATTTTAACCAGGCCTTTGGCTGATCCGTTTGACATCCTATATACCCTTTTAAAATGTAGCTCTTTTCTGGGGGGTTGTTATTGTTGTGATCTTTTCTGTGAATCGCCCTGAGACCTCCGGGTATAGGAAAGTATATGAACTCAATTAATAACAACAACAACAACAATAATAATAATAATAATAATAATAAACAACATGAGAATGTTCTATTCAGCAACATCCTTGCAGCAAGCGTAGTTGCTCTTAAGTTATCCAATATGAGGGATCAAGGAAGAGTACACTTTTGACAACAATCTTGTGAAGCATGGATTCTTGAGTCCTGTAAGGCCAGCTCTGGGCTTTATGGACAGTTGCTGCTAAGCCGTATGAGCTCCAGAAGTGCCGATTCTGTTCGCTACGTTCTTGCAAGGTTCAGTGATTTCACAGTAGATCATTAAGCCTGTTTCCCCCTAAGGTGCTGACACCAAAACCTCTTTTCTCCTCTGATTTTCAGTTATGCTGGCATTTGCTGAGCCTTCTGTGACTCACTTGACATTTGCCCAGACTTGCCAAGCAGGAGCAAAGTCACCTCAAAGACCAAAGCATTCCAAATCTAGAGTGAATGAATGACTTTCCGAACGGGTTACATTACAAGGAGCTGTCTTAGGCCTTTCATCCACACAAGTGTTTTTTCCTCATTACCCCGATGTAAATATTACATGTATAAAATGATATATAGGCTGCAGTCCAAAACAACATTTACTCCACAGTGGTGCGGAATTAACTAGATCTTAGAGCATGGGAGGAATGTTAGCACGCATTTGCTTATCATCTTCCAGGAGCTTAAGTGACCTCTCCTCTCCTTTGTGAATGCAGCATGGGAGTTATCAGCTTGGCATATTGTTTTCGGCTTTGAAAGGAGACACAACAGCATACCAAGGCCGCAAGTCCCGCCTGCCTTGCTTCACTTTCACACATTTGTGGTGTGTTGGTCTTGCATTGAAACAAGCAGATCCTTCACGCCAGATGTCCACACATATCTTGTGGTAAACCACAAGTGAAACGTGAGAACTTCAGAACATTATTACCAAGACTTTGTGGCTCGGGGTCAGTCTTTGTCATGTTTCTTTGTTGTCATCACTTAGAAAGTCTTGTGAAGGCAGATAGATCTACCACAAGGCTGTAAACAGGGTGGTGTGAGAAGCACATTCTAATATATCAACCACTAGCAATATACACATCTGCCAAAACATTTGCTGTGGTAAAACACTGCTAGAACACAGCTACATCATCATCATCATCATCATCATAATTTATTTGTACCCTGCCCATCTGGCTGGGTTTCCCCAGCCACTCTGGGCGGCTTCCACAAAGACCAAAAATACACTAAGATGTCACACATTAAAAACTTCCCTGAACAGGGCTGACTTCAGATGTCTTCTAAATGTCAGGTAGTTGTTTATCTCTTTGACATCTGGTGGGAGGGCGTTCCACAGGGCGGGCGCCACTACCGAGAAGGCCCTCTGCCTGGTTCCCTGTAGCTTTGCTTCTCGCAGTGAGGAAACCGCCAGAAGGCTCTCGGCGCTGGACCTCAGTGTCCAGGCAGAACGATGGGGGTGGAGACGCTCCTTCAGGTATACTGGGCCGAGACCGTTTAGGGCTTTAAAGGTCAACACCAACACTTTAAATTGTGCTTGGAAACGTGATGAAAATGGTGCCACATATAGCTGCTAAATTTTAATGGGTGCTTTTCACTAGAATGTTGCAAACCGAGTGAAATGCAAATATATTGCGAACACTTCACCTGAGGAAGGTGAGATTTTTCCATTGCATTTTTCTTCCACCCCTTCAGTATACCTGAAGGAGCATCTCCACCCACATCGCTTAGCTCGGACACTGAGGTCCTCCTCCGAGGGTCTTCTGCTGTTTCCCTCACTGTGAGAAGCGATGTTACAGGGAACCAGGTAGAGGGCCTTCTCGGTAGTGGCACCCCCCCTGTGAAACACCCTCCTTTTAAATGTCAAGGAGATAAAGAATGACACAACTTTTAGAAGACACCTGAAGGCAGCCCAGTATTGAGAGGTTTTTAATGCTTAATGTTTTTATTATGTTTTTAGATATGCCGTAAGCCGCCAGATAGGTGGGGTATAAATATTATTATTGTTGTTATTGTTATTATTATTATTATTACTTGTGCTTCTGCACTCTTCCCACCCATCCTTCATTAGCATCTGTGATAGACTAGGGGCACAATCCTACGCACACTTATTTGGGAGCAACCCCAATGCAGCAGGACTTCCTTCAGAGTAAACATGGTTTCCTTTTATTCTTAGATCTTATTTCTATCCCCATCTTTCTATGCCACAGATATGCTTGCGTAGGATTGCACTGAAATTTCCCTTTTGTAACAGTGGCTGCACAGTTCATGGTCCGATGAGAACTAGTAGACCCGATATCCTACAGTCATCCGCTTAATTCCTTCCAGGTGGGATTCTGGCACACTCAGGGCTGTTCATACATTTATAGGGGGAGCAGATGGCCGAGGTGCGCACACCCACTGAGAACAGCTGGCAGCTGTCACAGCAGCAAAATACGGTCCCATTTGATAATGAACTTCCAAAATAATTCACCTCCTGTTGGGAGACCTTGCACTGCACTCTGGCTGTATAAACAAGGAGCATTTTAAGTGAGAATCTTGCCATCATGAAGGGGAGAGATATTTTCTCCCAAAAGAAAAATGATTTAAGCTTATTTCAATGTTAGTCATTGGTGAAAAAGCAAGGTAAATCTAGATGTTGGAGGGGGATTTCCAGCCGGTGGCAGAGGACAGAGTGACTCTAGGAGACATTGGTGTAAAAACCCAAACTAAAACGAAGACTTTATTACTAAACAATAAACACAAACTCTGGTGGGTGTTATTCCTGCAGGCGGGCCACAAAACTCAGCTTTTTCCTTCTATAGTCACGGCCAGCTGCAGCCAATTAATCCCAGAAACTTCTTAAAGGTATACACACAAGTTTCTGTGCTGAATGTCCCCTAACACTAGAAGGGTGTTTTTTTTTAATGTATGGAGCTGGGAATACATTTAACAGACAAGAACCATTGATGTGTCCTGTTTACATTTTTAAAAGAGTGCAACAAAACAACATATAACAAATGTGCATTCTGGAGACTAGGAGGCTAAGAATGTGCCCACAGAGGACCATCGCAATGCACAAAGCACTTTTGCAACTGTCTCCCATTTATTCAAATAGCAACAGTGTAAAGAGGAGGGATGTTGACTTGTCCAAGGTCAAGCAAGTGAGCTTCATGGCTGGGTAGAGATTAAAAGCTAGCTCTCCCCTCTCAAAACCCAGGGTCCCATATTTCGCAGCCCATACTGATCTGATGGACATCAACTTCTCTTACATGTGCAACTCCCCATTGATGCGAGGGTTACTTCCAAGGCACCACATGTATGTCTGAATTGCGTGTATATTTGAATTGTGTATATTTGAAACACCATTGAAAAAGCCTGTGAACGCCTTCTGAACCTCTGCGAACCCTTGAAAACCCCTATAAAAAAAACAACAACCAGCAGCACTTACCAGAGGCCAAACTCCGCCACAATTGCTCCCTCCAAATCTTCTTGCTCAAACTCCCAGATCTCCACAGGTCTCAAGAGTCAGTGCAAGGACTCCTGGGATTGCTAGATGCTGTTTTTGCAACTTTTTTGCCCTTTTGGGCTCCTTTAGAGCTGTTTTTGCCATTGTTATAGTCACCTCTGGGTTCAGCGTGATGCAGCTATACACAACTGCATGTCAATGGACTGTTGCCTATACTTACTTCTGAGCAGACATGCACAGAATCAGGCTTTTAGCTGTGAAGTCACTCCAAGAGGTGACGAGCCTAAAATAGCCCTCGGTCCCATTGCCACCTTTGCTTCATCTCCTCCCCTGGAAATACAGTACAAAGATATTCAAAACAAATGCTTCATGCTTCATGTTGTGGTGGCCACTCATCGTAAAACAAATTAGCTCTATTTTATTTTTGTTCCCCCACATTTCCTGATGTATCCTGAGTAAATATAGCTGGCCATACCGTAAGAAAATAAGACATTGTGGATCATTTCCCTAATCCATTTTTTTCCTCCAGCTTATGCAAGTCAATTTATTCAAAGGATCTTCCATCAATATGCAAAAGAAGAAGAAGAAGAAGAGCAGATTTTCTTGGATGACCTACTGAGATAATAATGTACTCAACATATCTCTCAGATCCAACTGAAGTGACAAGTTTCTGTAGCATTAATCCTTCAGGGGATGTGGTTTGGAACGAGATCAGAGCGAAAAAAGGAGAAAACTTTGCTGTAGGTTAAGGATATGTTTTCATTTAAAAAGACGTCAGTCAGGTTAATTCACTCTATCACTTAACCGAATTAAAGGAACACCGAAGATGTTGAACACACATTTTTAACTAGGGTTGCCCTGAATAATTCATGCAATGCTTGCTGGAAAACAACCAACAGGCACTGCACAGCTCTTGAGTCCATGAAAACAGAAAAAGGGAGGGAGGAGAAACCACTTAGAAATATTATGTTGTCAAGCGGAAAACTATATGTTTACGCTTTCTAAACCACGGCTATGTGTTTAATCTTCGAACTTTGAAACGCAACATGTAAAAAAAAAAGCAAAATAAGGAAAAACAGCTTTGTGCTTTGTGCATCTGTAGAATGTGCTACTAGGCCCTTTGAGGCCTAGCTGTAGGTTGCCTTTTTATGTTTATAAAACTCTTGCAAAATGCATTTTACGCCATATGAGGGAACTCAGCAAAGCAAGTTCCCACTTATAATTTGTTTCTAAGCAATGAACATGTTACAATTAGCTGCTCCAGTTGCAGGATGCTGGTTTGTGAGAGAAGTAAAATTCTTAAAATACAGCTTGTGTTGTTGTGGTTTCAAACAAACTCGAGGGTTGGCTGGCCAAGCATTATATTACTTCATTATTGTTATTACATGTATATTGCACATTTCCCTCAAAGAGCTCAAGGGGACCTATATAATTCTCCCCTTCCTCACAACAACAACCTTGTGAGGTAGGTTAGGCTGAAAGACAGTGACTTTTCTATGCATTTCTATAGCAAAGGTATTACACACACAAACACACACAGTAGCAGAAGGAAGGCGGGGGGGGGGCGGGACCTGTTGACTATTTCTACTTGGTATTCCCCACTTTCAAAAAAGAATGCACAATGTTAAAATTATGCATCCAGGGAATCCAAATTCAGCGCAAACCGAATCAGTATGCTTACGAAGATTGGTCTTGTTTACATATTTTATTTATTTTGCATAATTTATACCCTTTTGTATATTTCATTCTGCTTTTCCTAATCACGGAAACAGGCCTGGAGCTTGACAAGACACGGCAGCCTCAACTCACTCAGAGGAATCCTTATTTAGCCTTCTGACTAATTAGATTTTTATCCCCATACTTCCAAGCATGTCTTCCTACTCTTAATGGCTAGAATTCTGGTTTATTTATTTTTATGGAAACTGGATCGAGCACCCTTTCTACACCCCCTCCAATCAACTTTGTAGCATTCACAGCTGCATTTTAAGACCAACAGACAGGCGCCAGTATCAGAAAGCTGCTTCCTATCTCCTGCTTCTCATCCAATTTGGCCCATGTGTGTTTCCATGGAATTGGGGCACTGACACAGCTCTGCCAATACTCTCGGTTGCCCTGATGACGAATGGTTGATTTTATCAAGGCTGCCATTTTGAATGCCATTTCCACGCTTGATGTAAGTTACTGAGGCATTTTTGGAAAGGCCTACATTCACGATCTCCTTTCATCACAGGACTCAGCTATACAGTAAATGTAAAGTGTAATATACAAATGTGACACTAGATGGTGACACAGAGCTATGCAAAATTCAATGTGTTTTTCAAAACATTTTTTTTAAAAAAAGCATTTTTACAGCGTTTTTTTGTATGTGTGTAGTTTCCACCACAGTTCTCTCTATATGTTGAGTGATGGAAATGAGGGAGAACAAGCCATTAATTAATATTATTTATTTGAGAAGCACGCAGAATCAAACTGAATTGTTCGTTTATTTAGAAGAAAATCCCATGCCTCACGTCTATTTTAAGAACACAGTCTTTCTGTCAGAGGCTCGAAGCAGGGAGACATGGCTACCAGAGAGGAGCCATGACAGACTTTAGAAAATAAGTAAGCTTCAAATTCAAAAGAGTACCTCCAGGAAAAAAAGCACTTATTATCTGACCGGCAAAGGCAAAAGCCAGACAGAATAGAAAAGTCTTCACTAGCTGGTGGAAAACAGTAAAGGGCGGTTGCGGGGCGAGCAGCCAAACTTCATAGAGCAAGTCGTTCTGCATTTTGGGTGCTGCACAGAGAAGGCCCTCCTTCAATGTGTTGCCCTCTGTTTCTTCTAGGTGGAATGCAATGGCCTTTTTACCAGGGGCAGGAAGCAGGCTGACAAGGAAGGAGGCAGTCCTTTAGGTATCATCGAACCAAGCTGCTTAGGACTTTAAAGGTAATTACCAATGCTTTAAATTGTGCCTGGTGCAGGATAAGCACCCTGTGGTCTTTGCCACCTCATTGCAGCCCAAATACGGCTTCTGAAATGCTCAGTTGTTGCTTTCTTATCTCTGTAGATGATTGTGTGCTTTGTTGTGCTATATGGGGGAGAAGAACAGACAGAAACTTTGACTCGCAGATAAAGGGAACAACAGGCTCAATGGAGTTTTCAGTGTACAGATACATCTCTCCAGTGATAACCTTTGCCCAACTTAAGCAGAACACAGAAGAGATCCAAAGTGAAATTGCTTGACTCATGGCCACGGGTTGGCAAACTAAGTCCCGGGGGCTGGTTCCGGCCCAATTGTCTTCTAAATCTGGCCTGCGGACGGTCTGGGAATCAGCATGTTTTTACATGAGTAGAATGTGTGCTTTTATTTAAATGCATTTCTGCATTATTTGTGGGGCCTGCCTGGTGTTTTTACATGAGTAGAATGTGTGCTTTTATTTAAAATGCATCTCTGGGTTATTTGTGGGGCCTGCCTGGTGTTTTTACATGAGTAGAATGTGTGCTTTTATTTAAAATGCATCTCTGGGTTATTTGTGGGGCATAGGAATTGGTTCATCCCCCCCCCAAAAAAAATAGTCTGGCCCTCCACAAGGTCTGAGGGACAGTGGACCAGCCCCCTGCTGAAAAAGTTTGCTGACCCCTGCTCTTGGCAGTCATAGAGAAAGCTATTAACAACAGAGGCAGGGCTGAGATGTGGGAAGGGCTACGGCTCGGTGGCAGAGCCTGTCTTTTGGGTGCATAAGGTGCCAGGTTCGATCCCTGACATCACCAGGTATGGACCCCTGCCTGAAACCCTAAAGAACTGCCGCCAGTTAGTGTAAGCCGCACTGCGCTAAATAGGGATCAATGGTTTGACTCTATAAAGGCAGGATCCTACGTTCTCATGATGAGCAACCACTATGCACCTAGTACATAACCTCAAACCTTTCTCCGATGGAAATAGGGACATACTCTATAATAATAATACCCTGCCCATCTAACTGGGTTGCCCCAGCCACTCTGGGAAGCGCCCACCATATAAAAACATAAAACATAGAATGGTAGTTAGAACTGACAGAATATGCCAAATGGGCAAATTTAACGATGAAAATCGGAGACCAAGCAAGGGCAGATTTTAAGGAGGAGTGGAAATCTTATGTTGAATATTTAAAGAATTGTTGCATGTCAAGGTCCCCAAGCCACCCCCTAAATAAACCACAATTTACACAGAATTTTTGTTTAAGGTTTTTGGCATAATTTTGGCCACAACTTTATTAAAATACATAATATGAGTGGTTGCTTAGGCACTGGTTATGACTATCTGTCCCCGCCCCGGGACAGAACTGACTTCTGGATTTCAGCGAAAGCCGGTAAGGGAAAACAATATTGGGGAGAGAATAGGACTGGGCACCACACTGTCACCCCTCCCTGCATGCTCCCAGGGGCTTGCACGGCCCTAGCCCCTTGCCAGGGATACGGGAAAATGTATGGCAAGCCCCTGGATTCCTTTAATGGAATTCCCTTGCAGCAGCAGCATTGGAGGGACAGGCACAGCCAGCCCTTACCCCTCCACCAACCAAATTTTAACCAATCTCTAACCGCAGCCTTACAAGTTGTGACAATTTGCTGCGCAGTAGGCAAAAAACCAAATGGCACCAGCCAATCTGCCAAATGGACAAAATTCCTACTGGGCCCCTGCCCCAAAAGCAGACAACCGCATGACAGGCATAGCAATGTCAAATGCAACAGCCCTAAATTAGGGAGGGTGGGTGGGCGATCCAATGCCCACAGCAAAAGAGATTGAAAAAAGCTACGTGCCAAGAATATATAACCTTTGGGCCAACCCTCTAAATGGTAACATCAAAATCTCCCCAACAACCCAAATTGGCCCAGTCACAGTCATGGCCATCCAAATGGTCCCGCCCAGTAACCAAGAGCAGGTGTCCTGTTAGACCCCACTGCAACATGTGCTCCCCATGAAGGAGAACACGTGTTGTAAACGTGCAACAACACGGGTAGGATTTGAATGAAGATCAGCAGTTGAATACTGTGGAGAAGATGGCCTATGGAATAACTATAATAAGAAATTATGGAAATTATGAGGGAGACTATGGAAGGGTGGGCTGGAAGTCAAATGTGAAATGAATGTGAAGTGGGAAAGCATGTATTAATTTGTAAAGCTTTGAAATGCAGAAACAAAAACTATAAGGAAAAGAAACGAAACTGGGGTGACTTCTGTAATATTGTTCCTGAAAAATAGAGACACTTGGAGGGTCTGCTAGTAGGCTGCAGGATGTCACCAGGTGTCATCTTTCTGAGGGCTTCGCAAAATCCAGAGCTCGCTGTTAAACTGGAATATGATGCCACCAGGAGCTGATGCCATGGTCAGGAAGGCCCCACACACCCCTGGTGTGGTTTGGTCATCCTAGCCATGTGGAATCCGCCCACTGCTAGGGTGACATTTGAAAGACACTTACGTGGAATCTCTTTCTGTGTTCTTTCACTTGACTGTCTCAACACACCTCCAGCTAATGATGGTGCGAGCAAACGAGTGGTATGTTTGTGGGATGAGCAAAGATCCCTGGCAAGCAGGGAGAGATAAATAATAGAAGGGCTTCCTAGGGTTTTATTTCTGCTCTAAAAACAGCAGTATATTTTTCTGTCCCTTGCATGGCAGGGCTCTCCTGACTTCAGTGGAAGCTGTTTCCATGCAGAGCTATAACTCTTAAGCTGGGGAAAAAAAGAAATAGCCTGATATAAATAGGGCACGTTCAGTAATGTGCAGAACTAATATGCATCTTTCATTTGAACAAAGACAAGCAATGTAGAATTCCCAGGGCACCACTCTGAATACCCCCCAGGTAGAGATGTAATGGAAGAAATAAGAGTCGGGCAATTACTTTTCACTCTCCTGCTTCCTCAAAGAGGACCTGATGGGAGACATTTAGAAGTATTAATTTCTGACAGCAGGCAGGGAGCCAGAGGTCAAAGGGCAAATTCTTTTCACCATGACACATTCAGGAGCATTCAATTTATCTTTGTCATCTCCATCTCAAGTAGTCCATGCACAAGAATGGAAACAAAACACATAACCGGAAAGCAAAACAAGCAGTTGACGTCAGCTCCCGCTCTGAAATAAAATGTGAACAGGCATGGAAAGTTTCGAATATCAGCAGAAGAATCAAATGTTATACAAGAGTAACCATCTTTCCTTGAAATATATGCATTTGCCTTCAGCTCTATTTTCTCTTGCATGCCAGAATAAATATATTTGGTGCTTTTAAGAGTGCAGTTAGAAATTCACAATATATTGGTTTCTTTTATTTCCATACTGTCAGACTTATTCGCCTTAGGCAATGTACAAAAGCAATGCATTCAAATGTTGAAAATGCATTCAGATGTTGAAAAACAACACATAAAATATTGCAAGGCCAGGGCTTTGTTCTAATAGCAGTGAGATATGGCAGTAAACCACGTCAGGCTGCAGGTGGAATATTCCTTCAAAATAAATAAAAACCCTGCACATAGAAAACAAGATTCTCCTTTCAGTTGTTCACATTCTGTGAGACTGCATGGAAGAGAAGAGAAAGGCTATGCATGCTCACTGAATGCCTGAAGTACTAGGGCAGAGCTGAAACGTCACCTCAGATTTACTAACCTTATTCACAGTGTGTGTATGAAATTTGGGAGGAGTGTGAAGATGCATTATGGCGGTTTATGGGGGGGATTATGTGAAAGTTTAAGATTGGGCAGCACCATCTTTCCCCCCTCACAATTCTCCTCTGAACACTGCTATGTGATGACATCACATCGTTGTGAAGAGACTTGTGAGGTTGGGTCAGAGGGACTGCTGCCAGTTCTCAGGAGGAACCCTGACATCCCCAAACAGGGGATGGCAGGAAAAAAGGTGAGCCAGTGAAGATGCAGTGTACCGTATTTTTCGCTCCATAGGGCGCACCGGACCATAGGGCGCACCTAGTTTTTAGGGGGGGAAATAAAGACTCCTCTGCCGCTTGCCACCAGATGAAGCGACTCTAGGCACCAGGAGAACCTCCTCTGAAGACTGGACACTGAGCGCCTCCCTTGAAGGGGCCAACCGAACCTGCACAGAACTAAAAACATGTGAGGAGCTTGGATGGAAGAAATTTTCCCCTTCCACATGCTGTGCAAGTTGAAGCCCTGAGCTCCCAGACCCTGGGGGTGCTGACTGCGAACGAGGCAGTATATATAGGGTATGTATAGGTCCCTCGAACCGTTTAGACTGTGTCCCATTGGCCAGAGTGAACCCAATATTGAGGGACCTACCAATTGTGGCTGACCAATCTTACCCACCCACAACATAGGTGGTCGGCCTTCAGGTCTCACTGCAACATGTGAGGACACGATTCGGCCATGCTAACTAGATAGCAGTGGCATAGCATGGAGGGGAAAGGACACAGGGGAGGTTGCCTTGGGCACAAAATTTCAACACCTCAATTCAGCTGCGCACTTCCATTGCTGGGTTCCACTGAAAATGACTTCCCCATGAAAACCAGGAAGTGACTTCTCCAGACAACAGAACGACTCTTCTTTTCTTATCTCAATGGCTGCAATTTCCTGGGTGATGTGGACACCATCAGGAGTTGAATGCACATGCATACTCCCTCTGTGTGGGTAGGCGTTGTCCCGTTTCCTATCACAGCTAGGCTTAAAGGTAAAGGTAAAGGGACCCCTGACCATTAGGTCCAGTCATGGACAACTGGGATTGTGTGTTCATCTCGCTCTATAGGCTGAGGGAGCGGGCGTTGTCCACAGACAGCTTCTGGGTCATGTGGCCAGCATGACTAAGCCGCTTCTGACGAACCAGAGCAGTGCACGGAAATGCTGTTTACTTTCCTGCCGGAGTGGTACCTATTTATCTACTTGCACTTTGATGTGCTTTCGAACTGCTAGGTTGGCAGGAGCTGGGACAGAGCAACGGGAGCTCACCCTGTCGCGGGGATTCAAATCACCGACTTTCTGATCAGCAAGCCCTGGGCTTTGTGGTTTAACACCAATAGCACTTGCATGACTACACTCCACATTACAGTCGCATTTGAACCTTTTACTGTGTTTTCAGGAGATATGTGGCATTTTCCTAGCTACAAGTATATAGAACTTTAATAGCTAAGAAAATGCTTCCCAAGCATAATGCATGCCAACATTGTACTATAAATGGGGAATTAAGGTGCAATTACTATTTTAAAAAGATTGTGTGGAAAGAAGACACATGCTATGCTTTGTTCTCTTGAATTTTTATAATATCTTGAAGCCAAAGAAGGTATCCATTAGATACTAATAAATGTTTTCTGTAATGTATACGATTCCCCTCATGCTGTATGCATTCTATTTTTTTAACAGTTTGGTAAGACTCAATTGCACAATTTAGAAGAAAATTAAATATTTTGAAGGATCCTAGCACTAGCAGACAATAGTGCTACAAATTTAAATAATAAAAACAAATTTATTATATAGTTGCAGACCTCAAAGTACGAAACCTCGAAATCATGCAATTTTTTTCATGCATGGTGTGTGTAATATAAAATATAAAAAAAAAATACTCAGAACAGAAATCAACCAAGATACCATCGAATTAGCAAAATCTCTTTAAGGGTTTGAAAAAACTTTTTTCATTTGTAAATTATAACAAAAAGGGGGAAAATTACATAAAAAGAAAAGAAAATAACCCTCAAAGCACTAAAATCACATGCAACCTAAGATCCAGCAGGAGTCAACAAACATTTACAATATTTTTCACACAAATGGGCATTTATTTAAACTGAGGAATTCACATACAATGGAAACAATAAAGGAATGAAGAGTTGGGGCCATTATTTCCCTTGCTTCCCAATCACTGGTAGTCCAACAGAAATATAATGAGCACATGTCTGCTTAAACATATTTTCATAAAATCCACACTTTGGAATAAGTAGGAGGGACCATATAGCCACAGGCTTCTTCATTTGTAAATAAAATAAAATAAAAGCATGCCATATTGGAAAAGCCTCTTGCTACTTTCAGCTCGTGAGAAAACTTTCGTAGAAGAGCAATTTGCCAGATTTTTCAAGACAAATAATCTAAGTTGAGAAAGGCTCATGTGTGCTCTCACCTGGCTGGTGGTTCAGCACACAGAAAGTCCCCAAGGCTAAGGAGACGCCAAGCTCCTTCTTCTTAAAGAAAGCCAGGGAGCTGCAATTTCCCATCATCTGCTTTCACCTCTCATATAATCTAGTAACCAAGTGCGAGGGCAGGCAAGGAGCCAGAAAACCTCTGCTTTCTTTTACATTTGCTTCAATCAGTAACAGCTTTTTCAATCTGCCCTACGGTTGACTTAAAAGGGGGCCCAATCCTCTGAGATGCCAAGGACATCGGTGGCCAAGTTCTGCCAGCTAACAACATCACAGGAAAACTTGGTCGAGACAATTTAACCATGCAAAGAATTCAATTTGACTGTAAGCATTGCACCTTTTGAAAGCCGCACCGCTCCATCCACAACCTCCTCTTTTCACACTGAGACACCCTGTTATGTTTGTTTTCCTTTCGAAAGGCGAGACTTAATTGGGGCAAAAGGCATGGCAGTAGTACCCAGACAACATACCATTGTCTGAAGAAGACTTTCAGATGATGCTTTTGCTTTCTGAAGCCAGACACTTGTGCGGTTCAATTGACTACTCCTAACCTGCCGCAACAAGGGGATATAGGAGGATAGGCAGGGTCAGACAAACATACCAGCTAGTTCAGACTAGCATCCCTTCATTCATTCATCTACTCCCACCCACTTAGAATCTAGCCAGCGGGCACAGTTAATGAGTCACTCTTAATTAAATGCAACAAGAGATTACACTGCATAGAGCCAGAGTTACTGAGGACAGGCACACGTGATGGATTTTGTCAAGTGGTGTCAACTTTACTTGGGAATATCATTAATTTAAAAGCAACTAGCCATCATTATAGAGAACCCCCTGCAAGACCATGGTTTCCTAAGGATTTCATTTGGTCTGCATTGTTAAGCAACCCCCTCTGATTCACCCTCTTGACTACTATACAAAATGGAATGTCCTTATCTGTTGGGTTGCACACCTCTCCGTATTTTTTAATAAAGGCTTTGGCTCAAAAAAGTACCAAAATTTGTATTCAAATGCACACAATATTTTGGGGACAAAATGCCTACAAAAGCCACAGCAAGTGTTCTTGCATTTTTAGAACTGGATGTGCAAACTGAGGATATAAACAAGGCAGAATGGGTTCATGCAAAACTGACATGGGCCAGAAACAGAATGATCCATTGAGTTACCACCAGCTTGGTCCCATACCCTGCTCTGGAATAATTTGAGCACCCAAAGGGTTGATTGATGCAGGCATGTAAGCTCAGATGGCAACATCGCCAAATGCCCTGTATGGAAAAGTTTTGTGGAAACAATGTAATACACAAAAGTTCTGTCCAAGTTACTTACTTATTTGGGGGGCGATCACAACCCAGAGGAGCTGAGCAGAGCAACGATGTCGCTGCTGCATCCATATCTACTGGTGCAGCAACTGGTCCCAGATCAGGTGCAATGCTGTCACTTGACAGCAGTAAAGATGCCTTGGCATTCCACAGATCCAGGGCTAGCACAGCCCACCCCTCCCCTGTGTCAGGAGCTCAGCCTACAAACGAGTAAGACCCTGGTAGAGACACATTCCCCACTGGCATGTTCCCTCCCTCCTGGTCGATCATTCGGGAGCTTCAAAAGCTTTCTTCAGCCCGAACATCACAGTGACTGATGCCAACCAACACTGGCACAATTAGGGATCTGCAGAGTCTTCGCAGTTGCGTAACAGATCTCAGCAACTCAGCATTTTGGCTAATCTACTTTATTTACATATAAACACACACGGAACACTTCAACATGGCTCCCTCTCTCTCTAGCATCAGACAGCAAAGAGAAAAGGAACAAAGGACAATAGTCCCACTTCACGGAACACAGTAACACAAACATCCTGTCTCCGTCACTTCCCACTCTGTGGAGTCAAAACATATCATGTGATAGACAAAAATCCCATGACTGCAATCATGGAGCAGGAATTCTTTTTTTTTATTTATTAAATATTTATTGGTATTTTCAATAAACACACAACAAACAAAAACAAAAAAAATAAACAAAATAAAAACAACACAAAAAAGCATATTCAAAACTAAACAGAAAAATAGAAAAAACACATACAGTTTCTGATACTTATTTTCCTCAACCTTGTTTCTCAGACCTCCTCACACCTCCCCTTCTTGTATTCCAATTTAAATTGTCAATTCAGCAAGTCCTTAACTTATTTCTTCACCTTAACTTAAACATTTATTCTAACATACTGTTATTTTACTTTATTTCTTTTTTCCATTTCCTCCATTTATTTTTAACAGCCTTATTTTCACTTAATTTTAAAAAAAGAAAAAAAAAACCAGTTTCACCTTATTGAAATTACTCATCAATACTTATACTTCATTAATTTATTCTTAAACCTTTTTCCTAAGGTCGACCAAAATTTCCCTTCCACGGTTTACCCAATTTCCTTACCACTAACAAAATATAAAACAAATAAAGCAATGCAAATTATCCTTATGTACCCTTTGGATTCCCAACCTCCACCCACCCTTCTCCCGGTTCCAGTCCCCAACCAATATCCATCAGTCTTTATATTATTTATTTAGCCTGGAGATCTCAGGTCCGAGGCCCTTATGTCTCTCTCAGTTCCTTTCTGCCGGTCTCTTTGATAGACCTTGATGTTAAGCCCCAGGTCTCGGAGGGGCTCCGGCCCAACAGAATCGGTGTTACTTCTAGCCAGTCCTCCATACTTAAAAGCAAAAGCAAAGCCTATGGGGTATTCCAACTCTTGTTTCAAATTTCTTTCAAATCCAAATGTCCCCACAGCTCCAGCTTCCACCTTCAACAAATTTATAATCCTCAGGTCTTCAGATCTCCTCAAAAGAGGATCTCTCCATTTTCCAAATTCCCAATCAAACCAGGCTTTCCGCATCCAGTTTTTATTGTCCTTTTTTATCATCATGTCAGGCCTCATATTGTAGCTCTCCTTTGACTCCTGCAAACCTCCATCTCCTCCTTCGTTTTCTTCAAAAAGAACATATTGCTCCATCGTGTCTACGCTTTCGGTTTCATTTATTTGTTCAGTTGAATAGGCTTCCTGTTTCAAATCCTTATCAGACTCCAAGCTGTTGTTTACTGTCCAGTGTAATAGCGATACCTCTGTAGACAAAGCATCGTACTCATCTTGTAAGTTTCCCAAGAGAACCAGTGCTCTGTCCAATTCTGCTTGGAATTTAGACACTCCAGCCATTTTTGTAATGTAGTATCCTTGTTACCCCTCTAGGGGGATTTAATTCCTTAATCTTCCTTTCAGCTCAAAAACCAAAAGTCCAGTTATTTTGTATCAACCTTATTTTCAACAAGTTATCCCGAATAAACCAGCAAAAACAGCAGAAACAATGTTCTCTTTTTCCAGCTGACAACTAGCTGACTAGCAGCTCACTTGACAGCTGTCAAAATCTTCCATGCAACAGGCTTTCTCATCGGACGTTCCCGGGTCTAGGGGGGGGGGGTGTAGTTTCAGCTCCCAAAATTCTTTTTATCCTCCAGAATATCTTCTTATAATGTCCAAACCGTGAGGTCAGGATCTTTGTTAAGAAAAGCAAAAAACAGATTCTCTCGACCTTAGCTGCCCAGTCCTTTGCTTTAAGTTGTTTACAAAGAGGGGGGGGTGGACTTCCTTTTTAGCCCCTTCCCGCTCGTTCCAAATCCAGAATAAGAAATTTTTTAAAGTTCCAATCTCCGTATTACTCACGGGTTGATGTTTTAGGATCCAATCACTCTTAGAAGAAGTTGGTGCTCTCTGTCAATGGCTTGCGGCTTCACTCCGTAGGCGAGGGAGTACTCTCAGCACCACGCCTTACCCTGCCTCCGTTCCGAAGCCTTTAAAGAGGCTCCGTCGCGGATTGGGGGGACGCAAATGGTGCCCGCCGAGTCTCTGTGTTCACAGGCATCCGCGCCTGTGATTTTAAGGGTCCCCGCTTCGCCGCAGCGGCCAGACCCAGACGCTACGGAGCCGATTCCCTCCGGAGCTCGGAGGGAATCCGCCATTAAACAGTGGCACCAACCCGGAAGTCCCATGGAGCAGGAATTCTAACACCCTGCCATTTCAGGCCCTTCTGGTGGCTGTTGCTGATAGGGATTTCACTTTTGATACTTTTGTCCATTTAGTGGGTAGAAGGGAGAGGTTGGTGCTGATGGAGTGATCCTTGTGCCACTCCATTGGCAGTGGCTGGTAGAAGGTTGGTTTAACTAGCAGAGTAGGGCAGAGATGCTGCCCAAGCCACAACCATCCCAACCCAGCTGTGTATGGCAGCCCCAGAGGCATCTTTCCTATTGAGCTTACTGGTGCCTTGCGCCAGGGCGCTGGCCTCTCAGGGGTGCCCCAGCCAGTGGAGCTGCGTGGCTTTGCCGGTGGCTTCCCCTTTCCCTGCACCCGCCAGCTGCGCCTCGCCAACCATATGGCTGGTGGGCGTGCAGCTTCCTCCCAAGCCTCCGTAGGAGGAGAGCGATCCCCACAGAGGCTTAGGATGGAAGCTGCGCTCCGCCAACTATATGGCTGGTTTGCAAGGTGCGCTCTCTCTCTCTCTCTTGCACGCCCTGTGGGAAGAGGGCGATGGCGAGGGGGAACCGGAGTGCGAGGGGGAGGAGGAAGGAAGAAGAAGAGAGGCGCCCCCCCAACTTGCCCCCTTTCTTCCTCCAGCTGTGGAGCCTCTGCGCTGGGTTTGCAGCCCTGCTTGCAGGGTCCCCTTGCCCATCCTGTTCAGCTACATCTAGCCTGAGCCGTGAGTAGCAACAGCTGCTGCCCTGGTTTCTCTCTCTCCCTGGAATCATGCCCTGTGTTTAATGTTACGGGCAACTCTACCCCAAGGAAGGGGCGCCTCCTCCCTTCACTTTTCTTCTTCTCCTTCTCCTTCTCCTTCTCCTTCTCCTTCTCCTGCTCCTGCTCCTGCTCCTGCTCCTGCTCCTCCTCCGGGGGTGGTCTCCTCCTCCACACCCCCCCACCAACAAGGTCCCAAGGGGTTGTAAAGCAAGCCAGACCATTTAGCACCGACCCCATTCATTCCAGCAGCTGGCTATCACCCACTCCAAGCCCTGCGAAAAATATCATCACCATTATTATTATTATTATTATTATTATTATTATTATTATTATTATTTTTACTACTACTACTACTGCCCTCCACCCATAGATATCAGGGCGGCTCACAGCCTGAAACTACGGTACTAAGCACATGCTAGAAACTAGAACAAAGGCAAACCAAACCAAGCCAGCAACCCTCCTTCTCCCTTATTTGTGAAACAAGCCTGTTAATTGCCTATCCAACAACAACAACAAAAAAAGGCACTGAAGGTTTTTGAGATCAATGCAACCAAAAAGCATTGTAGGGGGGTTGGGCTAGATGACTTGCAGGGTCCCTTCTAATTCTACGTCTTTCTGAAAAAACACACACGCACAACCCAACTATGGTCCTTCTGCAGTCCTCGCCCCAAGCAACTGTGTGTGAGACTTGCTCCCCAGAAAGTGTGCCTTGTCTTGCTACCTGTGGTTTTTGGTCTCTCATCAGCCCCCTCCCCCAAATCTATTCATATTCCTTTCTCCCTAAACTCCAATATTACATTTTCCTCTGGCTGAGACTTAAAACAGAAAGCCCTAATTCCCAACTGTGTTTCTTGCTGCAGTCCTGCTGTCTACTCAGAAGTAAGGTCCTATTAGATTCAGCAGGGCTTACTCTCAGGTAAGCGCAGTTAGGGCTGCAGCCTTTGTGACCCAAGTTTTGGGTCCTTTTTAGGTTCAGGATGTCACTGCTTTACACCTACCCCTCACAATATTTGAAAACACCAGCTTTGTACTTAAACGCAAATTGGCCGGGAACTTCATTGTCTGTGTCTTCATCAATTTATTTAAAGAACAACAAACTGGTGATTGCTTTAACTTTTTGATATGTGGTGATTTGAATCATGAGGATGAATTAGAAGAACAGCTGAGTCTTGAATGAGTCTTGCTTTGGAATTGAGGACTTCATTAGATTTTCTTCTGACTTTTTATCTTATTTTGTTCTAAGGGCTTGTTAGAAATAATGTGTAAGTGTGGTGTCAGCTCCCCCAAAAAAGGTCAACAACTCTGGGGAACCTTTCCTAAAAAAGGTCAACAACGTTGGGGTCTCCCTGTTAAAAAAGGTAGGCAACTCTGGGAAGGGGGGGGGGCGCTGGAGGGATCTGTGCACCACAGCGCCGAAGGCCTTGGGTAGCCCCAGTATTTCCCCACGTTTTCCTGCCTTTCTAAGACAAAAACTAAACCAAACAAACAGGGAACCTGTCAATCCCCTGCTGGACAGCTTTGGTATATCTCCATCCGAGCTAAGTCTATCACTAAATTAAATTTGAAACAGAAAAGTCACCAAAGATCTCATCTCCTTCATGTCTTCTTTGGCTGACAGCCTTATAAATGAAGCAAGAAGAAAAGATTAATTAACGTGGATGAGATCAGAAGCAGACTGTCGAGCAACCAGGAAGAATAGAGCAGTGGGAAACAGGGCATAGGTGCAGAGTTTATATTTTAAGACAGATGCATAATGAAAGGAAATTAATCATACCGCCTTAAAAATGGTGCGAGCGTGTAACCAAGCAACTGCGCCACATTCATTTCAATCTTTTGTCCTTTGTATTCTCATAAAATTACTTTTAACCAATAAATTTCCTTCTCTAATGAGATAGCATGTGAACGTGTTGCTGAAACCAATGAATGTTAATTTTAAAGCATCTAGTACATACCGTTATGAGTTTGTGGGTGCCAGACCCATTCTAAACCCTGGACCCAGCAAGTGTTAAAATATAAGCCAAACTAGCTTCCTGTGTTCTGGAAACTGACTGGGTGATGGGCCATTAAGAGAGCAAAGGAGAGGGGGCTCAGTGCCAGATGACGAACGGGTGGGATCCCTCCTCCAGCTCTGAGAGCGTTAGTAGGACGAAGTTAGAGTTGAAGGGTGGAGTTTGCTGTGATGTGACCTAGATTATTTTTTTTAAAAAAAAAGCTACAGGAGAGAGAGAGAGTGCACACTACGACCAATTTCAGCTTGAATCCAAAGCTGTGACTATGGGAGAAACAAGACCTTCTTGGGGTATTAATGCTGTGAGCCCCTCCATCATAGGCTCAGGTGGTATATATGTGTGAATAAACCATATACAGTGGAACCTCTACCTGCAACCATAATCCATTCTGGAGGTCCGTCTGGAGGTCAAAAAGGGTCGCTGGGAGAGGCGTTGTTTTGCGCAGGCATGGGCGGTGATTGCCGCTCCTGCGAATGCGTGAACGGCAGCTAACCCTCCAGTTACCTCCGGGTTTGCCGCGGACATTGGGCGAAATGGACGCAGCCGGACGTAAGAAGAGGTTTGACTGTATCATAAAGACACCACAGTCTCCGCTGTGCCTTATTCCCAAAAGGAAACATGGAGACTGGGCAAGTGTGCCTGGAACCCCAGGAATACTGCACCACCCGGAGATTGGGATGGAATAATGCAAACATAATCACTGACTCCATGAACTGGCTTTCACTAAGACTATTTTTACTTTCACACACACTTGTTCACCACCCTCAAGAACAAGCAACGCAGCAGGAGTGCGGAAGCTGTTGCCCTTCCAGTGCTATTGGGCTCCATCTGCTACCAGCCTCAGTGATGATGGGAGTTGAAGTCCAGCAACATCTTCAGGGCCACCAGTTCCTCACCCTTGCATTATGGTATGGCAGCCCATCACAATCCCCTGCCAAGCAATCACAGTGCAGTTTACATACAGGGCAACATATGATTGAGGTGGGGTGGGCAGACTTCAGACTCACGGGATCCGTCTCATCTTTTTACTAGAATCTCAAGGTTTGCAAGCCACTGGAGCCAGTTGCAAAAGACATACAGTGGTACCTCGGGTTACAGACGCTTCAGGCTACAGATTCCGCTAACCCAGAAATAGTACCTCGGGTTAAGAACTTTGCTTCAGGATGAGAACAGAAATCATGCTCTGGCGGTGCAGCGGCAGCAGCAGGAGGCCCCATTAGCTAAGTTCTTAACCCGAGGTACCACAAATTAAGTTCTTAACCCGAGGTACCACCGTACTGTGAGACTCAAAGAACAGTGAGCACAGGAATTTACTTTGAATATATGAGCTAGCACTTCCACACAACACAAATCCACAACAGAATTTGAGGTGAGGATGTGTCATGGAGCTGCTTCTCCCACCTGGATGTCCTCTTCACCTTTGCTTGATTTGTGCACCTCTTTGGGCATGTGCAGAGTGTCGTATCATGAGTGAAGGGGAGGGTTGCCTAGGGTGCAAAATACCCTTACACTGGCACAGGCTATAATATATTGACCTGTAGTACATAACAACAACAACAATAACAACTCAGGGGGGAATCATATTATTTTCATTGTTTTAAATCAGGCATAGGCAAACTTGGCCCTCCAGATGTTTTAGGACTACAACTCCCATTATCCCTTACCACTGGTCTTGTTAGCTAGGGATGATGGGAGTTGTAGTCCCAAAACATCTGGAGGGCCGAGTTTGCCTATGCCTGATTTAAATGCTCAGGATTTCCCAGCTGTAAGCTGTTTCTTCCAGAGAACTTTCTCAGTCTTCTAGGCCAGGTAACCCTGAGACAGATGTCAGCATGCACTTTCAGGTGCTTTGACCCCACCCTGTCCTAGCGGCAGCTTCGCAGAGCACGCCCACCCCTTCATGCATGTTTCTTTTTTCTTTTTTTTTAAACTTCTCAAGAATGAACACGTTCGTTCTGCTTGCCGCTTGACTCCACAATCAGCATGGCAAGAGCCCTGAGGCCTTCCCCTCCAAACACATGAACTGCCTGACGTGGGGAGAAAAGTTATTTGCTCTTTGAAACCAGGGGCAGTCCTCTTTTCCTGCATCTATTTCAGGGTTCTATATCTGTTTTTTCCACTGGACTATCAGATCAGAGCCATCAGAGCAAAAGGCATTTTTGGGAAAAAAGAAAGAAAGACAGTTCTTGCCTCAGTCATGGGCAGAAACAAACATTCCCCGCCTCCGCACCAGCAGGATCCAAAAGAGCTTGCAATGTGTTTGCAGAGGAGAGTTGGTGAATGCAAGGGGCTTGATGCACCCCCTTCCCCTCCTATGTAGCAATAAGAAGCTTCCCGTAATAATATTCCCACTATCGTGGGCGGTGCGGGTTTGGAAACATGCATTTTCTGAGATAACATCTAGCACCCAGCAGAGAAAAAGGGAGATGGAAAGGCAGATGTAGAAATCAAAGGGAAAGACCAGCGGGAAAGGGAAGAGATTTCTGCTTGCCAGTGGGTATGTAGAAAGCTTTGACAAGCTCCCATTGCGAAACAGCAATTATTAATGCCGGTGGGTAGAAGCGAAGCCCACAAACGCATGTCTGTACTTAAGAAACCTGATGGGATTGTATAAGATGGGTGTGAGCCACTGCCTCGCCTCCTGTCCTAGATGTGGCCGGAGGCCAAGGAGGGAGCAGGAGCTCAGAAGCAAAATATAGGTTAGACCAGGGAGTCGAGGGACCCCAGGACCTGGGACTCTCTGATCCCAAGCCACACACCTCCCTGATCCCACTCTGCACTCTACTCAAGTCCTTTTTTGCCTGGCTGGAGTGCATCCCTGAATGACAAGAATGCTTCTTGCCTGCCTGGATGAAAGACAGAGAGAGGCGGAAATGGGGGAGGGGAGGGGGGAGAGAGTGTGCATAGAAATCTCTGGGTTTTGTATGGCTTGGGTGTAAGAGTTGCATCCAATGCTCTGCTCACCACTGAAATGTGTCCTCCGCCGGGTGGTTGTCCACAAGAGAATGTGGTCTTCAGGAGACCACTAAATGGTCTTAGTCGGGCATAGGCAAATCGGCCCTCCAGATGTTTTGGGACTACCATTCCCATCATCCCTGACCACTGGTCCTGTTAGCTAGGGGTCATGGGAGTTGTAGTCCCAAAACATCTGGAGGGCCGAGTTTGCCTATGCTTGGTCATAGTTCTTCTTTTTGGATGACCTCCCCTTAGGGAGTTCATAATCTGGGGTTCATGCTAAAGGGGATCAATCTCAGACTGCAGGTAAAAGTGAGGACATTTGGTACCAGAGAACTAGGAGGAGAAAAACTAAAGAAGAAGAAGAAGAGTTTGGATTTGATATCCCGCCTTTCACTCCCTTTAAGGAGTCTCAAAGCGGCTAACATTCTCCTTTCCCTTCCTCCCCCACAACAAACACTCTGTGAGGTGAGTGGGGGGTAGCCACAGCCCTTGATTTAAGTGGGTCTACTTTGAGTACGATTTGGTTAGATACAATGCTTTGTCAGCAACATATAAGATACTTACTCTTTTCTCTCTGATCAGCTGTTGCACTATTAATTTATGTCAAGTTACTTTGCAAGGTATTTATTTCCTTCTCCCTTCCTTTCTTCAATGAGGCTTGTTTAAGTCCTCTTGATGGATAGTGGTATGTGACTTGCTTGTATACCCAACATTTGACTGAAAATTATTCACCTCAGTTGTCATAACCTTACGGATTCTCACTTCATTAGTTCTAGAGACACTTGGGTGAGAGGACAGAAATAGCTTGGTTCCTCCTGGCCCTCCTGTGAAAGTTTGTTAAGTCTAGAGCACTTAACTTACTCAGATAGCAAGTCTTTGTAAAAATAATTAGTCAATATTCACCTTTAAATCTTGGCAAAGAAACATAAATACATCATTAATACGCTGTGTTAACAACCTGTGAGGAGATGCTATGAGGCATGTACTGAACAGGTATTAATTATACACTGATGACATATCCTCCTATAACAGAGAATGTATTTCTATAATGGATGGACTCCTATTTCAGAATGGAGGAGACATTTGATTCAGATTGCTTTTGAAGGAGACCCAATCTGCACTTTCTGAAGCAGTGTGAAAACTGAAACACAGCCAACCTTTGAAATTTGCACTTACCTAATGTTTGTGATGCATGTCTCCAACCGATGTTTTGTAAACCGATGTTTACAAAAAATGCATATATGGCGGGGGGGAGTGTACATATATTCATGAAAATGACTTGCAAAAATCAGAACATTAGTCAGGTGTGCATTACTAAAAAATACCATTGACCCTACCTAATTCACACTTTCTGAAACAATATGAGAACAGAAGCACAGTTATCCTTGGAAATTTGAACTGCTGTGAGCACTGTTGTGTGGCCCTTGAAGGCTGATCATGAGGAAATGAGGCCCTCAGGCTTAATAAGGTTTCTTGCTCCTGCTGTAGCACTCTCTTCTGACACTACTCTTCTCCAGAGCCAGTCACACAGGAAGAAGAAAAGCTGTGAAATAATGTCTCTCCCACCCCCAACCAAATTCTAGCAAACTATTGATAAATCTTAGATAATTAATAGGGTCTCACTCTACATGTGTCAAGGCCACCAAAACCCATTTCTGCCTCCAAACCTGGCCAAAAGCCCTTCTAAAATGCAACCAGAAAAATCAATTTTATCCGCACAAGCATTACTTTTCATCTAATAGGTACAACGTTTGTTTGGCTGGACAACATCATTATGCCAGCAGTTTGGTAGTGTTTGCATTGCTCAGCGTCAATTATTGCTTCTGTAATCTTTGTGTTTTTGTGTACAGTACTCCCCAAGTCATTACGTTACCAAAGCCACACTGAGCATAGGGCTGAGATTTTATACTTAGGCAGTGCTATTTTTATAGAAAAAGAGTTGCCAGAACTCACCATGAACACCTCCCTTGTTCTCTTATAATGGCAATAGCACCCACCTGAGAGGTGCCAGAACTGAGTTCTAGTGAGTCCGGCTGAAAAAAAGCCCTGTACTTAGGTATAGGAGATGTCTGGCTTATTTGGACATGTTAGACCACTACGGGAAGAGATTACTGCTGAGGTAACGTGGCTCCTGGTCCACCAAGAGCTATTCACCAAAAGCTTGCTGGCGTACAACACTGCAAGTCTACGTTTTTAAAATGCATTTGAAAATTGCATTTCTCTGAATTGGTTGAAAAGGAAGTCCATGAAACAGTCACATAGCTACACTGAAGTTCCATACCTATAAGTCATTTGACAGCAATTTGAAATTGTGGGAATGTGCTAATTATTAAAACAGAAGGTATATATGATAAAACAGGAACAATATATGACACTCCTTCAGTTTCTTGACAGTTTGTTCCTTCCTCTATGACGGAGGCGTTCATTTGTCTACTTCAGGGTTTCCAAAACTTGGGTCTCCAGCTGTTTTTGGACTACAACTCCCATCATCCCCAGCTAGCAGAACCAGTGGCCAGGGATGATGGGAATTGTAGTCCAAAAACAGCTGGAGACCCAAGTTTGGAAAGCCCCGTCCTGCCTCATTCTCAGGGCACTTGGGAATTTCCATAGCATTTGGGTGTGTGCTGGCTTTTGAGCTCACCTTGCGAGGCGGCCATGGGTAGCAAAAAAAATGTGTTTTCCTTCTTACTAAACGTTTCTCCAGCACTCTACTGCCTCCCCAGCTTCCCAGGATTCCTGATCAGGGGGAAATGAAAAAGAACAACTTCTATAGGCAGAGTTACCGTATTTTTCGCTCTATAAGACGCACCAGACCACAAGACGCACCTAGTTTTTGGAGGAGGAAAACAAGAAAAAAAAAATTCTGAATCTCAGAAGCCAGAACAGCAAGAGGGATCGCTGCGCAGTGAATGCAGCAATCCCTCTTGCTGTTCTGGCTTCTGGGATAGCTGTGCAGCCTGCATTCACTCCATAAGATGCACACACATTTCCCCTTACTTTTTAGGAGGGAAAAAGTGAGTCTTATAGAGCAAAAAATACGGTACCTCGTAATGTCATACCCTGGACCTTAACTGAAGCACATGCAGCCAGGAAGGCTTGAGAATACCAACTACTGTACTGGTGAAATAATTTCCAGAATGAATGAGAGACTAGTCACAAGCACCCCACAACCCACTCAGAAGCAATTGGCTCAAAAACCCTGCGCTCCGCACGAGAAAGTCACCCAAAAAATCCCCTCCGCTTTGGTAATTTTCAAATGCAATCTCTTTCCTCACAAATTGATGGAGAATAACAGTTGAAAGATGTGTGGATCCTTCCATTTCCACATGCAAGAACCCAACTGTGATCGTGGGAAACGGACATCAAGAAGAACCCTTAACAAACATGGCATCTCTTTTTGCACTTTGAAGGCTCAGAGCTTTCCTTTTCTTGTCTGGAGGGAATCCCCCTTGCAACTGGAAAATCAGCTAAGAGATGGACATCATTGGAAAATGGATGGCTCATCTCTATGAGGTTAACTGTCGTCTTGCACAAACAAACTTCAAAGCCACCAGGGGGTGGGGGGAGGGGGGAGAAAGCGTTGAGCGGCTCCATGTGTTCTCTGACAAGAGCTGCGTGTTCTGGCAGCCTTTGTGGCTTCTTGCACCCCTGAAGGGATGAGCATTGTGTCTACGTGCTTTTTTTTTTTGCTTTTTTGAAGGTTAGGCAAGTTCTTGCTATTGCTAAAGCATATCTATATATATATTTGACAGCTAGCTTTTGCAAACAAGCCTTTCCCAGTCCAACCTTGATTGTGACATGCTGGGTGGCTATTACCCAATTCTGTATTTTTACAGAATCTGGTCGTGCAGCACAATCCTACACATATGTGTGTGTGTGTGTATGTATATATATGCAGAATTAAGCCCCACACTGAATGCGATGGGGGTTTTCTGCTGAGTAAGTGTACGGTATGTTTATGCTGGCAGCCTAGACTGTTTAGTATATCTGAATGAATGAATTGGATCCAGAGTAAAATGTGCAGTAGGGAGCTGGTGGTAGCTGACTTTCCTGCCTCCTGATTTCCCTGTCAAACTCCGCAGCCCTGATAACTGAGTTGACCTGATCTACAAACAGCTCACATGGGTGGCTCTGTGGTCTAAACCACTGAGCATATTGGGCTTACTGATCAGAAGGTCGGTGGCTTGAATCTGCGTGACGGGGTGGGCTCCTGCTGCTCTGTCCCAGCTTCTGCCAACCTAGCAGTTCGAAAGCTTACCAGTGCAAGTAGATAAATAGATACTGCTGTGGCAGGAAGGTAAACGGTGTTTCCATGAGCTCTGGCTTCCATCACAGTGTTCCATTGCGTCAGAAGCAGTTTAGTAATGCTGCCCACATGACCCAGTCTGTGGACAAATGCCAGCTCCCTTGGCCTGAAAGCGGAGATGAGCGCTGCACCCCATAGTCACCTTTGACTGGACTTAATTGTCCAGGGGTCCTTTACCTTTTTACCTTACATTTAACTGATAGATTTGATGGCTGTGATTTGTACGGAGATTATTCCTGCACATGGTTTTAAATCTAAAATGAGAGCAATGTCATGATTCAGTCCTGCTTGCAGGTGGCTCCATACAATCTGAGGCTTTGCCTATTGATTCAGAAGTACGTTTGACTGAGATCAGTGTAATTTGCTGCAAAATAAGCTTGCACGGGATTGCAGCCATAATTTCTCTCTCTTTATCTTGCTCTCTCTTCTGCTTATCCAAGAAGACTATAGCAATATGGGCAAAACAATAACAGCAACAAAAATATATTCATTGCCCTATTCTGTTAGGGATGTTTTTATTTCAGGACACAATGATTATTTCCCAGGCTCTCCTGTCAAAGTCAGGACATTTGGCAAGCTGGAGTTTTAATTAACGTGTGGTTGATTATCTATCATATGATTTGGTTTGCAAATTGCTGCAATGTTTTTGTGCAGAATTTGGCAATTTTCTACTCTAAAGGTACTCTAAAGGACATATTTGAATGTGAACTATACAAATTGTCAATTACAAACAATAGGACCATAGGTGATCTGAGGTATGTGTGTGGAAGTGAGCCATTCATATGAATCTCCCCAAGTTGTTAAAAAGGGGGGGGGTGGAACAATCACCACAAGATGTTAGGGCACTTCTTAAATGCTGGGAAGCTGTGGACACCCACTTTGGTTGTGAAGAAACACCATCCCTGTGTCATAATGCAAGACATGGTGGAAGATCTGACATCTACTTTTGTAGGAGTCCCTGGCTGTATCCCTAGATAGCAGGATCTTCAGCCTCCATTCTGATCTGTGGTTTAAACTAGTTGGTTTTGCTCCTCTGCAAATTTCCTGCTGACCATGGTGAAACCAGCCTCCTTGCCCTTCAGAAGAGTATCGTAATCCATAATTAGTTTTTTAGATGCTTAGTTACATCACCTCCTGCAGCAGTTCCCACAACAACAGACTGCTAAATTTATGGCAACTCCAGGGCAATAAGGATCATATATTACTATTTTGAGGCCGGGGGGGGGGGGGGTTGAGAAAGACTTGGAAGCTTTTCTCTGTCAGCCATGAACGTGACAGATAAACTATCACTGAACTGGAGAGAGTTTCCTGGCATTTTCTGAGCCAGTGAGCCTGGAATCCCACAAGTGAAATAAAGCAAGCTTTAGAAATGTCGTAACTATATGGATTGGGAAAGAGTTCTGGTAAAGAGAGTGTCTTGGACCACATTTCCCCCAGCCATCTTTATTTTATGATAAACGCAGATCAATTCCCATTAGTATATAATATTCCAGGTATGTTTAATCATTGTAATTGTAATATAATTCCTTTTTATACTATCAAAATACATTAAAAAACAATTTCCATTGCCAACATTAATCTGTTTGTTTGCTTCCTTTCCTATTTTTCCAGTAATTTAAACACATACATCAATTTACAAATAAATACACTAATTACTGCCTTTGTGTGCTGTTTACTGACTTGTTTAAATCTCCCCTAACATGTCTTGGGACATGCTGAAAGGATGAGAAGATTATCATAAAATAATCTATATGAATTCATATAGATTTCATATTCTTTGGATATTTCAGAGATGGGGAGAAATGGGTCTCTTTCAAAAAAATAAATATAAAACATTTGCATCACAGTATCACATTTTTAGGGACGCAGGTGGTGCTGTGGTCTAAACCACAGAGCCTAGGGCTTGCCAGTCAGAAGGTCAGCGGTTCAAATCCCTGTGACGGGGTGAGCTCCCGTTGTTTGGTCCCAGCTCCTGCCCACCTAACAGTTCGAAGCACATCAAGTGCAAGTAGATAAATAGGTACCGCTCCAGTGGGAAGGTAAACAGCGTTTCCATGCGCTGCTCTGGTGCGCCAGAAGCGGATTAGTCATGCTAGCCACATGACCTGGAAGCTGTCTGCGGACAAACGCTGGCTCCCTCGGCCTATAGAGTAAGATGAGTGCGCAACCCCAGAGTCGTCCACAACTGAACCTAATGGATAGGGGTACCTTTACCTTTACCTATCACATTTTATCCCCTGCTCCCCAAATTGTGTGCAAATATGCACGTTCTTCTTCGGTTAGGTTTAAGTGGCTATCCTATTGGTTGCTGCTGGTGGAGCACTGTGGAGCACGACATGTTGCAGAGAGAAAGAACCCAACCAGGAGACGCCATTTGCTTTTTCCGTTGTGATAGGAGAAAGTGGCCCTTGAAACAAGTGGTTCTCAAACACTTAGCTTATGGCAAGGCAGTCCCACTGCATCCTCTGCTAGGTGCAGCAAGCTTTCCTCACTTCCTACATTGGATCCTTTTGTCTTCAATAGTCACTTGGTGTGCAGATAGGTAATAATGCTTATCTCCATCTCATGGGGGGGGAGGGGGTATGATTCACCTAGCCAACCCCATCAGCAGAAGCCAAAACACAAGTACATACTTCCATTTGCACAATGGGGCCTTCCCCTCCTCCTCCTCCTGTTGTTGTTGTTTAGTCGTGTCCGACTCTTCATGCCCCATGGACCAGAGCACACCAGGCACTCCTGTCTTCCATCACTGCAGATGGTGACAGCAGTCACGAAATTAAAAGACACCTGCTTCTTGGGAGGAAAGCAATGACAAACCTAGACAGCATCTTAAAAAGCAGAGACATCACCTTGCCGACAAAGGTCCGTATAGTTAAAGCTATGGTTTTCCCAGTAGTGATGTATGGAAGTGAGAGTGGGACCATAAAGAAGGCTGATCGCCAAAGAATTGATGCTTTTGAATTATGGTGCTGGATGAGACTCTTGAGAGTCCCATGGACTGCAAGAAGATCAAACCAATCCATTCTTAAGGAAATCAGCCCTGAGTGCTCTCTGGAAGGACAGATCCTGAAGCTGAGGCTCCAATACTTTGGCCACCTCATGAGAAGAGAATATTCCCTGGAAAAGACCCTGATGTTGGGAAAGATGGAGGGCACAAGGAGAAGAGGACAACAGAGGATGAGATAGTTGGATAATGTTCTCGAAGCTACCAGCATGAGTTTGACAACCCCCCCCCCGTAAAAAAAAAATTATTTTTTTTACTCAAGGGAGTTAGAACAAGTTCCCAGAACAGTGCACAGGGGGAGGAGAGAGGGTTTTCTAGACTGCAGTGATTGAGCAGATGGAATCATTGGTAGAGTGCATTGCTTTCATGACTCCTGCATAGCAAACAGCTGGAAAAGGACTACTTCAGGCAGTTAGTTTGTGTGTTAGCATTTGCACACAGTGAATTATGTGTGCCTTGTTTCCTTAGGTACAGGCCAGAGTCTCCCCACCCTCTCTTCCCCTGGACTAGGAGAGACTCAGCTTCAGGCCCTGAGGAGCCCTGTCAAAGAGTTGTCTACACCCCAGTTTAATAACATCCTGCTGGTTGCAAACACCTGCTCGAAACCCAAATCAATAGTTGAGTTCAGCAGACAAGAGAGGTGCAATTCAGTTTTGATGGAAGGTGTGACAATTATATGTCTGTTGGAAATTATTTCCCTTTAGCAGAATGGCTTTCATTCCACCCTCCCAACCTTCAGGTTTGTGTAGTCTGATCTGATCTGCTGGTTGCCCTTGGAAATTAACAGTTGGGTGTATTAAGATTCACCCCTGGGAAGCTGCGTTGCTTTTAAGTACCATGCTGCCTACAGGCACTGCCCATGTCTGCTCAGCCAGTTCTCTTGAAGACTTTGCACTTAAGCAAATGAATTTGCTTTCTGTCCGAAGCAGAAAAAGGAGACCTGGAGTAGGTGATGGGTTTGTGTGTGATGCTGTCAGAGTAAAAAGTGGTGGGGTAGAGTAAACAGACTGGATAAATGTGTTTCCCAGAGAACAAAGTATTTCTAGTTCCCAGAATTTGAAGATCAAGCTTTCGATTGAAAGCTCTCCGCACATCACAGGCACCCCCTAAATGGGGCATTTGTTCACATTTTCTACTTCACAGCAAACTTCACAGTTCCTTATAAATGTTTATGCGTCCTGGAGAGCTATGAACTTTACTTTCCTATCTTTATAAACATTACTAGAGTGAACATATTTACACTGGTCTACAGTACCAGATTAACGTTGCTGTGTTCCAGTCAATGGGCTTAATGTTACAATGGAAATCAATCGGACTTAAATGTGCTTATAACTTCAGGTGAACTGCTGACAACTGGGCCATAAGAAAGATCTAAGCTGTGTCTTCCTCCCCATCTGCGGATTAAAAATAATTCAGTGTGGAAACCTGAAGAATGCTGAACCCCAGACTTGGAAGCATCTGGCCTCATTTTGAATTCAGTCCAATCCCTTTTGAGCTGGGACCCACTTTAAATGGTGCATTTTCTTGCTGGGGGTTCATGGGGGGAATTGCAAACCTCACTAGCCCCCCTTATCATAAGTCAGCAGTGGAAAGTGTTCAGAACCAAATACCCATGGTAGGTGCAGATATCACATAACCTTCCCTTCTCTCTTTCTATGCTTCACTCACCCATAATATATTTATACTCATTGATTCTCTCTCTCTCTCTCTCACTCACACACACACACACACACGCACACACACACAAAAATTCCATTCTTCCCTGTATCCAAACATCCTTCATTCATTCTTTCCTTTTATAGGTTTCTAATGTTGTTTTACTGATTTTATGCTGCTCTGCGGTTTCATGCTGCTTCTTGTTAATTTTGTGCTGGTGCTGCTATTGATTGCTTTCGTATTATGGCTGGTTATATCTGTTTTGCACTGATTTAAATATGTGAGCTGGCCAGACAACAGTTGATTGGATGGGATTGAAATACCTAAATAAACAAAATAATAACATTCTATTTCGCTTTCTCCCTCCTTCTCTTTCCTTCTTATCCATCTCTCTCTCTCTCTCTCTCTCTCTCTCTCTCTCTCTCTCTCACACACACACACACACACACACGATAAGATGCTTTCCAAGCTTGAAGAAAAATTGTCATTGATTGATCCCTTAATCCAGGGGCAGGGAACCTCTGGCTTCCAGGCCAGTCTTGACCTGCAAGGGAGTCCAAGTTGCCCTGTAAGGCCATTTTCTTCAAACCTTGCCCATGTGGCTATCAAGGTGACATTACCTGACAGGCAGGAAGGTGGGATTTGATCCAGCTGTTGAGTGGAGGGAGAGAGTCCCACTCAGTTTGGCTGAGCATGCCTGTTCTCCTTCTGATGTCAACAGATGCACACATATAAATCAATGCTTATTTCAGTCTCAAACCTTCAAATAATTCAGCATTTCAGAAACAAATGGATGAAGGTGACCTTGGACTCTCTTGTTTTCTCCTGCAGGTAGCGTTGATGTGTGAGCTCTGACAAGAACGTGCAGTTCCTGCACAAGTGCTTTAGTTTCGTGGAGGGGAATATTTTAGTGTGCATGGAAGAGTGAATGGGGAGCTTGACAACCTAGTAGGAAAGAAGTTCCTGGAGCTCAGTCCTTGATTGACTGATTGGTACTCACAAATTGGGTTGACCTATGGCAACCCCAAGTCCTAGGGAAGACCTTCAGGGTAGGGAAGCCCTGACCACACCAGATTGCTGGATCAAGGGTGTCAACAAACAGGTGCAACTACAGTAATAACCGCAATAGAATTGTCTTGAGCAGCAAGGTTGGGGGACCGGGAAACTGTTACATAAATACAGTGGTACCTCGGGTTAAGAACTTAATTCGTTCTGGAGATCCGTTCTTAACCTGAAACCGTTCTTAACCTGAGGTACCACTTTAGCTAATGAGGCCTCCCGCTGCCGTTGCACGATTTCTGTTCTCATCCTGAAGCAAAGTTCTTAACCCGAGGTACTATTTCTGGGTTAGCGGAGTCTGTAAACTGAAGCGTCTGTAACCTGAAGCGTCTGTAACTCGAGGTACCACTGTGCATTGAAGGATAAGAATACAGTAGGAAGCGATGGCTGGAGCAATATCACTTAGCTGATGCAGATCTTTGGCACAGGGCAGGGAAACGATTGGTGGAGCAGTTGGAATTTCTAAGTGTATGATAAACAGGCTGAAGGAATGAATGAAAGAGAATGTGCATGGTTTAATGAGCTAGATTCTTGTCAGCAGCATTATAAATCCTCTGGTCAGAACAACCTTGAAATGGGCAGGGAATACAGCTCAGCGAAGCCAGCTGAATAAGAGATCGCCTTCCCTTCTCTGCACATTTGCGGGGAGATTTCTCTTAAAGGGATCACTTCAGCTTGCAGCCTGGCTCTGTAACAACATCTAGTGGTTTTCTTAGAATACTGCCTCATTCCAAAGAAGCTGGATCGCTTGGGAGAATATCAACAACAACTTCAAAAAAGATTTTTAAGACATCCCCACCTTGGATTGATTATTACACACACACACACACACACACACACACACACACACTATGGCATCGTAGTACCTGCATAATTCATATGACTAAGAACAATCATGTCTGATTATAAAGTTTCTTATTTGCACATAACACACTTAGAACTAGATTTCACCAGGTTTTTAATCGCCATGCTTCTTTTCCTCATAACATGCATACTTTTGAAAAGCAATAGTAAACTGGAGGTGTTTTAGTTGGTTTTTTAATCAGTACAAAGAGGCTGACACTTGGTGAGGCTGCATGTTTGTTTTTTCAGATGAACATAACTATTTCTGCCAGTGCTTTTTCTAGAAAAAGAGGAGCTGGAACTGACTACGAACACCTCCCTCGTTCTCTTAGAATGGCAATGGAGCCCACCTGAGAGGTGCCAGAACTGAGTTCCTGTTGAAAAAAGCCCTGATTTCTGTCATGTTCTTAGAGTACTGAGCTCTTTGCCATTTTGTCATCTGCACAGGAAGCTGCAAATGCTGTGTTAGACCATTGCTTAATCTTTCTCAGTGTTGTTGATAATGGTCCTCCAGGATTTCAGAGAAAGCTATTTCCCTCCCCTACTTGGATATGTCAGCTGGGAATTCTCCATGCAACGCATGTGTACAGCCACCGAGCTATAACTCCTTCCCCCAAATGTTAGGGAAAACCATCATTTTTCTTAGGCTATATGACCATGAGTTCAGCGTATTACTCAAAAATTTCCAAGAGCGAGTTGGGATTAGGGCTTGAAGTGTGTTATCAGGAATCCTTGCATCCATTTTGGACCATAAGCAGGGAATCTTTGAGACTTTGAGACTGGTGAGAGGACAAACTTTTGTCTCCGATCAAGCAAGGTGTTCATTGTTTACATCAAGGAATTTTGCTTAAGGCTCCAGAACTTCGCCCGCAAGCCAAGACATCAACATGCACTATGAATTTTAAGCAGTGTAGAAAGGTGGTGGAGGCAGTTGGCACCTCTCTGGCATCTAATCAGATTGTTATATGTATGAGTGTGTGTGTGTGTGTGTGTGTGTATACACACATCAGGATTAAATGAATACAGAGCAATTAGTTTGCACTAATGATGAATTCTAGAACTAAAGAAAATGTCTTGCTTAATAGTGAATAATTTTTATTGATATGCTATTATTTACATAAACAAGTTTCTCTCCAACATGATATGCACTGCCATACCTTCCATTCTAATATTCATAAATGAACTCCATCTTCCAGCAAATTCAACATGCCAAAGTCTTCCCTCCTTTGAACACATTTTCCTCGTCTATTTCTGCCCATTCCAAACATTTTATTAAACACGCCCACTCTGTTAGTGCCTGCTACTTCCTTTCCCCCAAAATTATTTTTATTATTTTTCCAAATTATGACAAATCAAACCAAATGACTTTAATACAATTTCTTAAAATCAGGTTTCCCGCTCCTGTAAAAAACATATGTCAATCATTTCCTCCCATAGCTGCATCATTTCTTATTTAGTGTCCAGTTGTCAACCTTCATTCACCATTACGTTGCTGCCTGTTACTTCCATTCCTGCCTGCCGCAAGTATACACACATGCACACACATACTCAGCAACTACCAGCCAGATACATACTAATGGTACTAGATTCAAAGCTACCTCATCCTCAGTTTCTTTGAGGGCATCCCTGGCTGTGCATTTCCAGCATTTAAAATGGTTTATGGAATAAATTTCATTTAATGGCAGAATATAGGTCTGAGTACTCTACTGAGCTCTGGAAAGGTGGGTTATCATTGCCGCTGTGAAAAGTATCCCAACGTTGCAACCGGCCGTCTGATTGAGAGACGCAATTGCGATGCAGAGCAGAGGGATGCTAGGAATTGGTTTTAGCTGCAGGGCCACAAGGAGCAGACAGGTGCCATTTTGGCTCGCTTTGGGACTCACCACCTGTCAAGTGGAGCAGGGCCATCTGTGTGGCTGGAAACTAGGCTCCAGTTTGCGTCACTGGGGCTGGATTCAGATCCCTGACTGAAAATGCAAGAGCACTTGTTGTGCCTTCATCTGGTCCTGGGATCTTAAAATCAGGTCCCGTGATCCTCAGTGGTGTGGGGAATCGTTTTCAGCCTGAGGAATGCATTCCTTTCATGAGCAACCTTCTGGGAGCCACGCATGGGCCAAAAAGGCAAAAATGTGAGTGGAACAATGGATGTGGCTCTGACCTTTGTACAGGAGCCTACATTCCAGCCAGGTAAAAGTCACATCTCAGACGTCCATTCAGAGGCATTATCTCATTTCAAGGGGCCATTCCAGGCAGGCAACAGCACTTGAGGAGGCTGCAGAGCAGAATTGTGGCCTGAAGAGAAACCTGGGGGCCAGATACAAATGCCTGGAGCAAGCTTGGGTCCCCAAATGCTATTGGACTACAACTCCCATCATCCCTAGCTACCAGAACCAGTGGTCAGGGACAATGGGAGTTGTAGTCCAACAACATCTGGGGATCCAAGATTGAGAAAGGCTGGCCTGGAGGGTCACATTTGACCCCTGGACCTCAAGTTCTCCATCCCTGGTCTACAACCTCAGTGCCATGGCTCCTAGGATTGGCTTTAAAGGAAACGGGACACTCTCCCAAAGCTTTAATTGTAAGTGCTTTCATTTAAAGGCTAAAGAACACCTATCAGCCAAATTCTACTTTTAAAAAATTGGAACAGTTCATATCAGCCCTGGGCAATCACCCTGCATGTTATATTGGGTGGAACAAACGTTTTTAGGTATTCTCAGAGATGAGCCAAGGCAGATTTGGAGATAGTTTAGCTTGTTGCAAATCCAAGAGCCTGTGATTTGTAGCTTTTTTGATCTTGTGGCATTGGAGTGGAAGTCATTCAGCTTATACATGATGAGAATAGTAATGAAAAACCAATTTGCAAGCTGGAAGTTAAAACGTTCGAGTAAAAGACAGGTTGAGTTAGTTCCCGAGTCGAGAGAAGTTGCACATCTTCAAAGAACTGCTCTCCTTCTAGAAAGATAAATAATATATATTGTTTTCTGTTTCTTATGTAAAAAATAATAAGCAGAGTATCAGCATCTTTGCCAGATGCAGAAATTTGTTCTGGATGAGTGGGGAGGAAATGGGCAGAATAACATAAACCATTAATCATTAGTGCCTTTCCATTAAATAAAATCTGTAATAGAACCATCTTACTTTTCTAAGATGAAAGGATGAAGCCTGCAGCTTCAGCATCACAAATTAACTCAAATAATATAGTCATGTGGTGTATAGAATTGTACTACCTGAATGTAAATTGAATTCCTGTTTGCATGTTCAGACTGGCTCCCTGTGGCTACTGTTTATGACACTCAGTGTGAGTATAGACTCAGTGAAGCATCATATGCAAGGCCCCAGACTGTTTATGGTTCCCACCAGACAAAAATGGTCCCCACCAGACTGCATCAGTAGACAGTGAGCTCTTCTTCACTGGAAGTGTTTAAGCAGATGTTTGACAGCCCTGTTATGGATGCTGTATTTGCATCCTGTACTGCAAATCCCACAATGAACCAGGGCTTAGGCTAGATGACCTCCAAGATTCCCTGCAGTTCTCTGGATCTATTTTTGGATGGGTTTTTGTTTTGTTTTGTTTTTTAAATTGAGGGCTACTACAAACATGCAAAAAGCAGCACAGGAGTAAAGAAAAACAAATGAGTTAATGGAATAACTGCAAACAAAATTAAGCAAATTAATTTTGCACGTGGTCATCTGCAAGGAATTCCCACATGGTGGGGTTGATGTTGCCAGCCTTCATGTCATGTTTGCAAAATCTTTGTAAGCGTTGCCTGATGCCTGAAGCCAGCTCCTGCCATCTTCCATTTGTGGATGTGACTGAGCCAGTGTAGGCATCACTGAGACAGGAGTGTGAAGATGCTGGGCAGTGACCAGAAGAGGGCTGACTGACGGGAGGAGCGCAGAGAGAAGAAACGCCATGGTGCATCTGCAGCAGCTCAACTGGACGCCTTCATCTGCCCCAGCGGCAACCAGACATGTTTCTCTCATATTGGTCTCTAGAGCCACAGCAGGCGCTGTAACCTTCCAACAGTTTGACTCCCCATCTCCCAAAAGGTGCACTCCTCCATTGTCTCCTGAGAAAGTCAGATTCCAACAGCAACACCATACATGCATATCAATTATGGTAAATGGTTATAAGCCATAAGAATGGGTATGCAGGCCAGAATCAGAGAAAGGTAGCTAAGCTTAAGTCAATGGAACCATTTAGGTTGTGACTGATTTAAGTCCCATTGACTTCTGCATCCTAATTATAGTTAGCTTTGTCTGGAGCAGGGCAAAACACTCTTTGCTCTTTGATTTTGCTTGCTCAGTAAGAGACAGCTCAATCTGCTCTGTAAGTGATCTGTAGGACTTGTTCTTGTTGCCAACGAGGAACCCAGAAGAAGAAGAGGAGGAGGAGGAGGAGGAGGAGTTTGGATTTGATATCCCGCTTTATCACTCCCCTTCAGGAGTCTCAAAGCGGCTAACATTCTCCTTTCCCTTCCTCCCCCACAACAAACACTCTGAGGTGAGTGAGGCTGAGAGACTTCAGAGAAGTGTGACTAGCCCAAGGTCACCCAGCAGCTGCATGTGGAGGAGCAGGGAAGCGAACCCGGTTCACCAGATTACGAGTCTACCACTCTTAACCATATGGCCATATGGGAGCATGCTATGAGGCTGCTTAAAATAAATGCCCCTTTGAGCATCTGATTGTGAATTAAAAAATACAATTGTGCAATTCTATGCATCTTTTTCTGAAAAGCAAGCCCCATTAAACTCAACGAGACATACTTTTCAGTAGACATGCATGGGATTGTGCTGATTTTAAGTTAATAAATAGCTGCTATTTCCTAAGGCCTTGCTGCATAAGCATAAGAGTGGTTTTAACCCATGGCAATTCAACATGAAAAATCATGGCATTTCAGCAACACTGTAGTGTTGCCCCTGGCAGTGTGACAGGCAGGTACAGCAGTCCAGATGTTTAGGCTAGGAACACAAAACACATTAATCCTCCGCAATTCCACCGCAGGGCTTTGTTCCACAGCTACATTTCACTTTGTGCTCAATCACATATTGATCAATGGCAACAATAGCTTTGAAAGAGAACGTTTGTTTTGCTAATGCGCATTGAGTCATGAAAATCGGCATGACTTAGAAAACAAATTGGGAAGAAACTTGATTCTCTTATAAATATGTTAGATGATGTCTTGCATAGTTTCAGTGTTTGCTAGTTTTACATGTTTGGCCTGAGAGCTTTCTCTCAGAAAGGCTGCACCCACCTAGTTCCCTTCTTCTTATGCATACAAAACAACAGAAGTAGATGTCTGGTATCAGAAACAGGTTCTCTGTAAGACCCCCGCTTACACTGTCCAGGCTACCAGCATGTGGGAGGTAATTCTTGCCAGCACCATTAAACCTAGCTCATTGTTGTGCTTCAAACATGTTCAATGCTTGCCTTCCAACTATAACAATTTGAATTCTCTGCCACTATTACAGTGGTCGCTGCTATCATTCTGTGCTATGTCTGTCTATTTTAACCTGACAAAGGAGTCCATTTATTTATATTTTCTTTCCAGAAGCTAAGATGAGTTATTGCCATTTCTAAATCAGCAGTGTGCAGCTGCAAGATGTTTCTTCTTCAAGCACATTTCCTGTTTGTTCTTTAAGTTTTAAACACTAATGTATTTCATCCCTTAGGTCCAAGGTAAGGTTTATGTTTAAGATAATGATCACACCTCCATCCATCAATAAAATGACTCACTTATCTGCAATAGATGGCAGAAAGAGCAGAGTGGACACACAATCCACCTAGCCCTTTCTAGGACTTGTTGCATCCACTCATTCATCTTGTGGGCCTGAGAAGATGATGGCTAACTAATGGACGTGAATCTGGTATTAGCTCTTGTCCAGAGAAATGAGGGCTGCACAGTCTTCCAGAATGTTCCCAGGTAGCATCTTAACCATTCTGTAATTCTTCTGCATTTATAGTTTGCCCTACACACACAACAACAACAACAACAACAACAACAACAACAACAACAACAACAACTTTTATTTTGCGGTAAGAACATTTTTAGCCCTATTTCTATAGTCTTATTGCATGAGCATAGGAAAGAAAGAGAGGGAAATTATTGCTGCAATTGCATGCATACATATTTTGCAGCAAATTTCACTGATCTCAGTCAAATTTACTTCTGAATCAATTGGTGTAGGATCAGATTGCATGGAGCCAACTGCAAGCAGGACTCAGTCATGACATTGCTCTCATTTTAGATTTAAAACCATGTGCAGGAATAGTCTCTGTACAAATCACAGCCATCAAATCTATCAGTTACATGTAAGGTAAAAAGGTAAAGGACCCCTGGACGGTTAAGTCCAGTCAAAGGTGACTATGGGGTGTGGCGTTCATCTCCGCTTTCAGGCCAAGGGAGCTGGCATTTGTCCACAGACAGCTTTCTGGGTTATGTGGACAGCATTACTAAACTGCTTCTGGCACAATGGAACACTGGGACGAGTGTCAGAGTGCACGGAAATCCCATTTACCGTCCCGCCACAGTGGTACCTATTTATCTACTTGCACTGGTATGCTTTCAAACTGCTAGGTTGGGAGAAGCTGGGACAGAGCAGCAGGAGCTCACCCCGTCATGCAGATTTGAGCCGCTGACCTTCTGATCAGCAAGCCCAAGATGCTCAGTGGTTTAGACCACAGAGCCACCCATATGGGCGATTTGTAGATCAGGTCAACTCAGTTATCAGGGCTGCGGAGTTTGACAGGGAAATCAAGAGGCAGGAAAGTCAGCTACCACCAGCTTCCTACTGCACATTTTACTCTGGATCCAATTCATTATTTTTTCTCCCATTTATATCCTACCACTGAAGAGGAAACGGAAAGCCTAGACAAAGCTTTTGTTCACAGGCGATAGTGCTGCTGAGTCATTGCTATGGCTTCTGCAATGATATTGACCAGGGACATAGCAGGGCTATGGTGATTTAGCTTTTGTTCTGGGAAACTCTTTGATGTTCACTCAAATGTGTTTTCACCTCGATTTAGGTGGTTATTACATTAGTGTTTGAAGCGAACATAGATCCCAGAAGGAAATTAAATGCACTTAGTTCCTCTTCATCACTACCGCCATGAATTAAATCTGCTGAGCTCCAAGTAATAGCAGCACTTGAGGAACTGCTGCCTCTAACACAAATTAAAGCTAATTAACAAATGACAGAGAACACAGCTTAATGGTCTCCACCTCAGATTTAAAACATTTGCTTGTTATCCGCCCATAAATATCACATTGCAGAAAGTGGCTGAAGCTGGCTTTAAAGGGGATTCATTGCCAATGCAGGTTCCCACATACGAAGTATGGGCTGACAATTTAACACAGTAAAAATGATGCCACTTCAAAAGAAGAAGAAGCCTTCATTCTGGGCCCGTCTACATCTTTTCAGCATGGTGAAGGTATTTAAAACCATGAGCACAAAAGGAGCTGCCTAGAACTATCGCTTCTCTGGTGTCTTGCAGCTTCACCAAGTTCTCTGTATCTCCACCAGAACTCTATTTTTCTGGAAAAGGAGATGATAGAACTTATTGTGAACCTTGTTCTCTTATAATGACAAAGGCGCCCACCTGAGAGGTGCCAGAACTGAGTTCTGGTGAGTTCTGGCTGGAAAAAAAGCCCCACTCTTACCCTTAAAAACAAAAACAAAAAAACAAAACAAATACATACATATACATTTACACAATTACACAATACACGTGCATGAAACACTACCTTATTTTCATAACATAAACATACCTACATTACTCTATATAATACCTACCTATACTGTACATATCAACATACCTACACACCTACCCCACACCGACACCCACCAAGTGACTTGACTTCCAGCCCTTCTTGTTACGCTACTTTATTTTTCCAACTAGCTTAAACGCATTTCATTATTTCCTTAATCCCTTCTTCTATCTTAACTTTACTCTCCTTTCACTCTAATCATTTTCTGGATTCACTCAATATCTGTCAGAAATTATACTTTTTCCACATAAATTTTGATGTATTCCTTAAAGATAGCCCACTCCTTATTCACTTTTTGTACCATATCTCCTCTTATCCTCCCTCTTAGTTCGGCAATATGGAAGTATTCCATCATTTTAGATAACCAGTCTGTTTTTGTTGGGACGCTGCTGCTTTTCCAATTTTTGGCAATCAATAACCTTGCCACATAAATATTGGTCTGACCATTCTTTTTATTTCCTCTGACATGATGCCTAGGAGAAAGGATTCTGGTTTTCCCCCCCAAATGAGAACCTAAACATCTTTTTCAGTTCGTTATAGATATTTTCCCAGAATCCCACTATCTCTTTGCACTCCCACCACATATGTAGAAAGGTTCCTGCCCCATAAGCCCTGCTTTTATCCAAATGGAGAGACTTAAATCAGTTCATACAGAAACAGCATGCCATAGTTGCTTGTATAGTGAATGTTTCACATATTAAGTCTCATTTTTAAAGAAACAAAGTTGTGTGTTGACAAAAGGGAAGTGTGGTAGAGAGCATCCTAAAATGCCTGCTGTTCTTTCAGAGAGAAAACAGGAAGGTTGCTGATCAGGATTATCCCTCACGCCTAAACAGAAAGGCACTTTGAAGCCACTGTGTTTTGTCTTAGCCCCATTTCCCCACTCTGCTGAATTTGTGCTGTCTCTGATTTGTGTGTCAAGGGGCTGTGTACACACCACTGCTTTAAGACGCAGTGAGGGTTGCTCTTTTTCCCAATTTGAAGTTAATTTGGAAGAAAAACACGCCAATATGCATTACGTATTTCATCAGAAACAGCGACAGGCTAGATACAGGATAGACATGGATTGTGTCAAATGTTGTGTGTACACCACTTTTCAAAGCAGTGGTGGGAATGCACTGGATGTGGAGTAAATAACAGTGTGTACGCAGGCTGGATGAGTTTTGAAGAAACTGTAAAGCAAATCAGACTGATTCTCTGGAAGCCTTGCTTTGAGCAGAGGAGGAGCATTAGGACTCATAGAGGATGGCAGGATACTGGCAAGAACTGCTGAGTCATCAGAAGATGTTGAGAGAGAGAGAGAGAAGCTGGGTCATAGGGGACCCAGTGCAGCATTTGCTGTGAGGAGAAGGGCCAAAGAGCAACCAAGTCTGCAAATGAATAACATTAGAACTGGCGGTTTTACACAGGGATTAGTCAGCGATGCAGTTAGGTAATTGCAGACTCTGAATTTAATAAGCTTATAGAATCCCCTCTTCTGGAAACAGCAAAGTGCATTTCTTCACTTTCTTCAAAATGTGGTAAGCCTTGTTGCATTTGGAGGCCCTGTTGCCCATTTTCCTGAGTTGGGGCCTGGATTCTGTCCCCCTCCCCCCAAATCCTGCCCTGACAGCGCTGCTGGTCTTACTGGGTGCAGCAGGTCCTTTTAAACTGAAATTTCATTGCAGAATTATTAAAGAAAGAAAAGCAAAAGGGAAAACACACACACAGAAAAGGGGAGAATGGTATTAAATGGTATAAAATGGTATAAAATCAGTTAACATTTACAATAAAATAAACAGCAATAAATGCACCATAATTTATGTATACAGATCAATATATGCCACCCAAATGTCCAAATATGTATCCCAACAAAGTTGTTTATGAAAAGTGCATAGCAAGAGCATTAAGGCCTTCAGCCCATTGAATAATAGAGTCATACCTTGGATCATCTCATCTGTCTCCTGAGAAATCTCTATGTGGAACAAGAAGCTACAGTTAGAACTGGATATGGAACAACTGATTGGTTCATAATTGGGAAAGGAGTATGGCAAGGCTGTCTCCCTGCTTATTTAACTTATATGCAGAATTCATCATGCGAAAGGCTGGACTGGATGAATCCTAAGTCAGAATTAAGATCGCCAGAAGAAATATCAACAACCTCAGATATGCAGATCTTACAACCTTGATGGCAGAAAGCGAGGAGGAATTAAAGAACCTTTTATTGAGGGTGAAAGAGGAGAGAGTGCAAAATATGGTCTGAAGCTCAACATCAAAAGCGAAGATCATGGCCACTGGTCCCATCACCTGCTGGCAATTAGAAGGGGAAGAAATGGAGGCAGTGAGAGATTTTACTTACTTGGGCTCCATGATCACTGCAGATGGTGACAGCAGTCACGAAATTAAAAGACGCCTGCTCCTTGGGAGAAAGGCGATGGCAAACATAGACAGCATCTTAAAAAGCAGAGACATCACCTTGCCAAGAAAGGTCCGTATAGTTAAAGCCATGGTTTTCCCAGTAGTGATGTATGGAAGTGAGAGCTGGACCATCAAGAAGGCTGACCGCCGAAGAATTGATGCTTTTGAATTATGGTGCTGGAGGAGACTCTTGAGAGTCCCATGGACTGCAAGAAGATCAAACCGATCCATTCTTAAGGAAATCAGTCCTGAGTGCTCACTGGAAGGACAGATCGTGAAGTTGAGGCTCCAATACTTTGGCCACCTCATGAGAAGAGAAGACTCCCTGGAAAAGACCCTGATGTTGGGAAAGATTGAGGGCACAAGGAGAAGGGGACGACAGAGGACGAGATGGTTGGACAGTGTTCTTGAAGCTACCAACATGAGTTTGACCAAACTACGGGAAGCAGTGGAAGACAGGAGTGCCTGGCGTGCTCTGGTCCATGGGTTCACGAAGAGTCGGAGACGACTAAACGACTAAACAATAACAACCTTGGATCCGGAAAACCTTGGTACTCAGACGTTTTGGCTCCTGAACACTGCTAACCCTGAAGTGAGTGTTCTGGTTTGCAAACATTCTTTGGAACCCAAATGTCCAATGGGACTTCCATGGCTTCTGATTGGTTGCAGGAGCTTCCTGCAGTTTTCAGATGTTTTGGAAGTCGAACGGACTTCCGGAACGGATTCCATTCAACTTCCAAGGTACGACTGTAGATGGTTAGTATTTATTCTTATAGAATCAAAGTATAAGTCACTTAGTGACTATAAGGGTTCATGCAATCCATATTTGTTACCCTCCCATTACAGTGGTACCTCGGGTTACAGATGCTTCAGGTTACAGACTTCGCTAACCCAGAAATAGTACCTCGGGTTAAGAACTTTGCTTCAGGATGAGAACAGAAATCATGCTCTGGCAGCGCGGTGGCAGCAGGAGGCCTCATTAGCTAAAGTGGTACCTCAGGTTAAGAACAGTTTCAGGTTAAGAACGGGCCTCCAGAATGAATTAAGTTCTTAACCCGAGGTACCACTGTAGTTCCCCCACTACAGGGAAATAATTCAAGAGTGCGTGAACACTGACAAATATCCAATAAATTTCTTTCTCCACATTGAACTCAAAAGAGTTATTTGATCTGCCTATCTTGAGGTGGCCAGAAATCTTTGAATTTCCCTAAGCTTCCTTAGCACAGGCTGCATTTCAGAGAATACGCATTATTATCAATGCTATTTGGAAAAATAATAATGGAAATGCTCTTTACTCTGTCCCTTATGAACTCTAAATGTTCAAACAAAAGAAAAAAATTCCTACCAGTAGCACCTTAGAGACCAACTAAGTTTGTTATTGGTATGAGCTTTCGTGTGCATGCATACTAAATGTTCAATAACTTAATTTCAACCTGCTGCCTATTTACTACTATGATGTATCCACTACGTTCATAAGGAGGCTTAACTGAGTACATGGAATGTTTTATGTTCCTCACCCTCTTAAATGTATATCCAAACAGCTTGTTTATATTTCATGATCTCCCAGTGCTGCTGAATCCTCTGCTTCTTTATGTTTTGGGCAACATTCCACTACAATTGGTACATCTTCAGATTAACAGCCTTGTAGCTGGAGGCCCACAGTAAGGCGGCAATAATTTCACATCATGCTGAAAACAATATAATACAGCTGTGGTTTTTTAAATTCTCCTATTGAAGAAAGAGCAAACACAAATGGGTTTAAGAGGCTGGGTCGCAAACAGGTATTTGTTTGAATTATTTAAAGGGTTTAGCTTTACTATTTTTTTTAATGATGGCTTTTCCACCGCCCCCATGCTTTTAGCTGTTTCTATTTTAGCTGTAAGGTGCCTTGAATTCCTGTCAGAGAAAGCCCTGCTATTTGCATGCTCTGCTTTTTACAGGATAAGTCTCTCAGTAGCTCCTTTAAAAAAGGTAAAGGACCCCTGACAGTTAAGTCCAGTCACAGATGACTCTGGAGTTGTGGTGCTCATCTCGCTTTACAGGCCGAGGGAGCTGGCATTTGTCCGCTCCGCAGACAGTTTTTTCTGAGTCATGTGACCAGCATGACCAAGCCGCTTCAGGCGCAACAGAACACCGAAACCAGAGCAGTGCACGGAAACGCCATTTACCTTCCCACCGGAGCGGTACCTATTTATCTACTTGCACTTTGATGTGCTTTCAAACTGCTAGGCTGGCAGGAGCTGGGACCGAGCAACAGGAGCTCACCCCGTCGCGGGGATTCGAACCGCCGACCTTCTGATCGGCAAGCCCAAGAGGCTCAGTGGTTTAGACCACAGAGCCACCCGGGTCCCTCAAGTAGTTCCTAGAGATGGATGGATCTCACAATTTCGTTTCTCTAAGTTTCTCATTCTTCCAACCTTCATTTCAATACTCTATTTCCACAGCAATTTGTGACTCCCCGCCCCCCTGCAGAAAATCCTCTTGAAAAATCACCAGCATTTTAGGATAAATATTCCTTTTTTTGTTTGTTTGTTTTATGGAAGAACAACAAGATATTTTAATGCCATCATCATCACAGAGGTTTCTGTGGAGGGGATATGTTGATTGAAAATGTATTGTCTTGTAACTGTATTTTAACTTTTGAATAAATGTTGTTTTTTAAAGGATGAATATTTCCTAATAATCATATTTCTGTATGCAGTTTTGAGGAACATGCACATTTTTGGCAAGCAGGTTCCCCATATATAATATATTTTTGTATGTTATTTTCACTTACACATGCTTTTTGTGCATTTACCCATAATGTATGCATTTTTTGTGCATGCTGCTTGGTTGGAGAAAACTTTTATGTTATAGGCATATAAATAATATAAATTAGTAAGATTGCACTGTTAGTGACAAAACTGTTTTTTAAGCACACCTGTATAAGTATCATCATCATCATCCCACCCTTTTCTAAGATATACTCTTGCTGTTGCTACTGTGGAAATGCAGTTTTGGTGCGCCACTTGTGGAAGGGGACAGCAATTGCAGGAAGGGAGTGACCTCATAGCTCTATCTTCCAACTCAGCCTTGCTACCGCTGCACTTTCAGTCTTTGCCCCCCTCCTCTATAATAGTGGCGGACTGCATTTAACATATGTAGGCTGCTGTCAACAGCCCTTTATCTCTCCTGTTCTATGTGTAGTTCTGGCCCAAATCTGGAGTGAAATGTGTGTACTTTCAAGTATGACACAATTTCCCACAGCACAGGTTTCTTTTTTTAAAAAAAAAAAGATATTTATTGAAGTTTTACAAAAACATAAGTTTACAAAATGAAAAAAGGTCATATAAAAAGAAAAAGATACAAAAAAAGAACATAGAAAAATACATGAAAAAGAAAAAAAGGAATAAAAATACAAAATACAAAAGACAAATAGCTAAAAAAGAATTAAAAACAAATCCGTTTTTTGTAACTTTGAACTCATTAACTTATTTCCTTGGCCTCCTCACACCTCCCCTTTTTGTATTCCCATTTAAATAATCAAATCAGCAAATCCTTACCCTCTTTCGATTATCTTAACTCTGTATCTTAACATATTATAACTCTATATTTTCATCCATTATCAATTCATTTTTGCATATTCTTATTAACTTTGTTGCTAATGCCACTTATTTTCAATCCAACATCATTTTAACATTCATAAATTTTACAGTATTTCTGAAGATAGTCTTTAAATTTCTTCCAGTCTTCTTCTACCAACTCTTCTCCCAGGTCTCGGATTCTGCCAGTCATTTCCGCCAATTCCATATAGTCCATCACCTTCATCTGCCACTCTTCCAGGGTGGGTAGCTCTTGTGTCTTCCAATACTTTGCAATAAGTATTCTTGCTGCTGTTGTTGCATACCACAGCACAGGTTTCAAGGTGACCTTGCCCTGCATCTAATCACTCTTCGTTTCAAAATCTACAGCAAACTACTTACAAATCCTTGTTAAGAGTTGTTGTTGTTTTGCGAGGGGGAGCAGAGGTAACATACTGTGCTTTCTAGGGAAACAAAACATTTGAGATTTGTTGCTTATTTGAAATCCTACCACGGTCATCTCTCCGGAGGGAAGCGCCGCTAACATTCTGGAGATTTTTGATTATGTTTTGAAAAACAAGGCAAACAGCCATCAGGCCAAAGCAGTATGTGGCATCTCCAGAACATTTTTCCTGCCAAGAAGATTGCTTTCATGGAGCAGCTGGCCATGTGGATTTATACAACAGCGTTTCAAAGTACTTGGAGCGTCCGTTGCCATAGAATTAAACTTCACTTTCAGGGGGAAAGCTTAGTTTGTGATAAAAGACATAATAAAATACGAGGACGATTCTGAGAGGCCTTTAAAAATAAAATGATAAAATATTAGGCCCTGCATCAGAGGACTAAAATATATTCAAAAGTAGCTCTGGAAAAATCTGCTTAACAGACAAGATTATGGTACTCACATAATCTTTTACACCCTTGGTCTCCAACTGGTGGCTGTAACTCCCAGTCGTGGACATGGAAGACTTGTGATTAAGGCAGGTGTGGAATCAAGCAAATGAACAACAACAGCAACATTGTTGAGTTCATATACTGTAAGGGAGCAGGTGGCATTGTGGTCTAAACCACTGAGCTTCTTGGGCTTGCCGATCAGAAGGTCGGCAGTTCGAATCCACACAACGGGGTGAGCTCCCGTTGCTCTGTCCCAGCTCCTACCAATCTAGCAGTTTGAAAGCATGCCAGTGCAAGTTGATAAATAGGTACCACTGCGGCGGGAAGGTAAATGGCATTTCCGTGCACTCTGGCACTCGTCACAGTGTCCCACTGTGCCAGAAGCAGTTTGGTCATGCTGCCCACAGGACCCAGAAAGCTGTCTGTGGACGAACGCCGGCTCCCTTAGCCTGAAAGCGGAGATGAGTCGCCTTTGACTGGACTTAACCATCCAGGGGTCCTTTGCCTTTTTATCATATACTGTCCAGACTTACCAGAAAATAAGCCCTATTGAAGCAATGGAGCTTCCTTATGTTCAGGCATACATAAGTCTCATACTGTAATTTCAAACATGACTGTGGTAGGGAACTATACTTGCATAAGGCACTGGAAAATATATCGCTTTGTAGTGCCTGTGTGTTTTGTTTTAAAGTGTTATCCAGATGGCTTAAAAGTGTTCACTTTGAAGATTAGGTTTCTGGAATGGTTTTGGGATTCATGCCAGCCTTCTGTGCAAATGAAATGAGCATCTTCCCCACCCTGGACAATGCTCCCCTAGACCCTATTATTACTGAGGATTTCATTGGTCGCTAGCCTGTTTCTAAAGAGCATGTTACATCTTTGCTTTCACATGGCTTCAGGTACCACACTCTGCCTGAACTACCTGGTTGGTACCATGTTGTTGTATGATCTACTGATAAATCAGTATTGGTAGTTTTAGAATGTGCTCTTATATCTAGTAAGCAGTATCTATTAGGAGGAAATGAGCGCAGATTTTTCAGACCAGTAGGGAAGAAATGAGTGCTGTTTGAAGGCAAACTGCAGTAAGTCCATGTTGAAGCCAGACATGGTGTTTAGTGACATCTAGGGACCATATTGCGTATTTTCCTCACTGCAGCCAAAGGTTTGAAGTTGAGGTCAAAACTCTTATCTATGGAATGTCAGGTGTGTTTTGTCTCTACAAATGGCAAGTTAGCCTTTCTAGGTGGTTGAAAAGCAAGCGAGGCATAAAGTTAGGAATAATAAATTGGGAAGAGAACTCCTCATTTCCTGCGGAAGGGGGAAAGGATCCACAGTGGCAGAACTCTGATTGATTAATTAATCAATGGGTTAAATTTATATCCTGCCGTTCCTCGCAAAGGAGTCCAGGGTGGCAAACACACACAGGGTAACTATTAAAAACATCTGAAAATGATTCTAGTCCAGTTGTTCTTCATAAGACCACAAATACAACATGTGCTGCTCATGTGCCACAAATGCTGTTCTGCGTGTGGGCGTGCAATGCTTTATAAAAGGATGTGCGTGCAAACTTGTGCAAGTGGAGCCAGGCGTCTAGATTTAAGCTGGACTCCCTTCATTTAAAAAAGAGGCCTCACAGTCTTGTTTTTCAACCGTGCTGCAAACCTACCTTCGCGACTGAACAGCCAGACATGCTCCCACTGCCACCATTGCTTCAAGCTCCAGCCCAGTATTAACACCCCTGAAGGTACTGGTCTTGGACTTCTGCCTGTTTCTAGCCCAGCTCTCCCTCACACATCTCTCTGGCTTTTGTCCTCACTACCAGTGAGGTGAGGTAGGGAGTCCAACCATTGGACCTCAGTTGCACAGAGCAACTTCCTTTCTTATACAGAGGATCCATACCTGGGGGACATTATCGTTCGTGCTTTGCTAATTCCACAATGGGATCCTCCATTAGATATTAACCCTTAATGGATCCAGGAATTAGAAGAGACACAGAAAACATGCAGCCTCCCCCCTTTTCCCCAATACCATATTTTTGTTAGAAGAATATGTCTAATAATCAGATATACAGAGCATCTCAGAACCCAAACGATTCGGAAACCGAACGCCGGAAACCTGGAAGTAATTGCTTCTGTTTTCAAACGCACCTTGGCGCGTTTCTCCATTTTTTCAATCAATTTTGCCAACAGCCCATTGATCCTCGGTTTTCGAACATTTCGGAAGTCGAACGGTCTTCCAGAACAGATTATGTTCGAAAACCGAGGTTCCACTGTAGTTCATATTGAACCCATTACCAGTAAAAGAGAGAAAGATGCACAATTTGCCCTGCTTCTAAAGCAAAACTTGAAACATAAAACATCTCCATCTTTTGTTTAGCTTCCTGCTGTTCTGTTTACAACTCTTTTCCAATGGTTTTCCATTCCGACCTTCCCACTCATAAGTCACAGATTTGACATCTTCTGAAAGAGAAAATGCTTGTATTCTGTCACAGAGCAATGGTCTTCATCACTCAGCTATCGGTGAAGCTGTTTGCCTGATGTAGCTATTGATTTCGTAATTACCTTGCTCTGTGTTTTCCTTCCAGGTTGTCTGTAATTAGGGGTGGGGAAGAGACAGCTGACTCTATGGACCAAGCTAGACATTATCTGACCCATGTATCTCCCAATAACATCTGGATCCAGGATAGGCAACCTGTGAACCTCCACTTGCCATCAGACTCCAGCTCCCATCAGCCCCAGCCAACCCCACCAGTGGAAGATGGGTATTATAGTCCAACAACAGTCTACAGTTTTCCCATCCTCGAACCAGGTAGAGCAGATGTGTAACATTATACCATTACATTCAGTCTTACTCTAATGATCTTCACAGTGCACTCTTGCAGAAATCTTTCCCATTTGCATGGCAGTGGCATGTGAGGTCTTCTGTTGTGAGAGACTTGGCCTTGCTGTTTTGCCTGGTCATATTTCTGCCAGTATACTGTTTTAATAAAACTTGGTCCTCTTACAGGGTCTCTAAACACCACAAGAGTCTTTGATCTACAGTCATAGCTCTTTTCAGAACACCTCCTGGAAAACACAGATATATTTTTCCAGATGGGTACGGAATCGGACCCAATATGGACTAAAAGTGTCTACAAACTGGGCCATTTGAGTTAGGGTAGTGTAAACAAACTCCATCAGCCTCCTGTTATTTATTTGCTTATAGCATTCCTCCAGCGTTAACTTACAAACGTTCGAGCCTATTTTTATCGAGTTTAATAAAAAGCTTCTCCTGGGTTAAGAATCCGGAGGCCAAGTTTCTGCCTGGATCATAGCCACAAGGCTGATCTACAAGATTCAGAAAACACAGGTTGGCTATGTAAGCAGGGAAAGATGTTTTAACTTCAACAGCACTAGCTTCTATTTCTCTGTTGTAAATTATAAAGTTGACTTGAGGAAGAGAAGTATATAGTTTTAAGGCTGAGCACATGCACACACACACGCGCGCGCACACACACACACACGGCCTTTTTCAGCTGGAACTTACCGGAACTCAGTTCTGCCACCTCTCAGGTGGGTGCCATTGCCATTATAAGCGAACAAGGGAGGCGTTCATGGTGAGTTCCAACACCTCTTTTTCTGGAAAAATAGCACTATGTACTTTTACACACACACACACACACACACACACACACACCAAGGAAAGGTCTCTATTCCACTTTGCAAGCCGATGAGCACTGCTGTCACCCTGAAGCTGTAATTGCCACAATGTCCATCTGGCGGTTCCCTCACTGCGAGAAGCAAAGTTACAGGGAACCAGGCAGAGGGCCTTCTCGGTAGTGGCGCCCGCCCTGTGGAACGCCCTCCCATCAGATGTCAAAGAAATAAACAACTATCTGACGTTTAGAAGACATCTGAAGGCAGCCCTGTTTGGGGAAGTTTTTAATGACTGATGTTTTAATGCATTTTTAATTTTCTGTTAGAAGCCGCCCAGAGTGGCTGGGGAAACCCAGCCAGATGGATGGGGTATAAGTAATAAATGATGATGATGATGATGTACCAAAATAGCTAGAGCTGTACAAGAACTGGGAAAGATACCTGCCTGAAACCCTACATAGCTAGGGGTCGGTGTTAACAAAAGGAAGTTTGACCAATGATTTGACTCGGCATAAGGCACCATCCTGCACTTCTATAGTTAAGATCTACATCAACTGCAATGGAAGCTGCTGAAAATGGAAGAAAAAGCCTTTTCATCTATCATGCCACATCCATCACACAGTTGGTTACTGAAGCAAAGAGGGGAGAGTTTCAGCCTAGAGAGGAAAAGGTTGCACATTATTTAACATAATGATAGACGTTTCGAGTTCAGCTGTGGGACTCAACACCGTATTTGATACACAAGGGGTGGCGGTGGCGAAACACCTAAGACCTGCTTGTCAGGTGCAATGGTATGAATGGCTGCTAAGTCACAAAAAGCATAAGGCAACTTTCGTCGCTTGTTCCCTTCAGATGTGAAATATACTCAGAGTCGAGTGTGAATTTCATGCTCTTTATTCAGCTCGTAGTAGCAATGAATGAAACTTTCCCCAAAACTTCTAGCTATAGATACATTATTTACACAATGGGCTCACGTGATTGGCTAATTCCGGGCTGCTCCTGTAGGCCAATCAGGTCACTGATTCACTTCATCCAGGAGCCGGATTGGCTGCTCCTGCAGGCCAATCAAGTCGCTGATTCACTTCCACCTCGAGCTGGATTGGGTAGCTCCTGCGGACCAATCAGACTGCTGAATTCTGGATCCTATTGCTCTAGGATTCAGCTCAGTACATAACAAGATGTGCTGCAGTTGCAAGAACTTCCCTTCAAATACACTTTTTTGGAGTTTTATTAGGGCAGCTCAGAGCTCTCCCATAGAGCTGTGGTAGATATAAACAAAACCAGGCACAATTGTTTTATTAGCGAGAAAGGATATGGAGCCAAAGTGGTACACTTTTATCACGAGAAAATGTTCCATGCCCTCATGCAATCCCACCACTGACAGATTGCTGTACAGAAGGGTCCTGCTACAGGTTCTCACAGCACTGCTAGAACGTTACATATTGTTGTAACTCCAGCCAGACTGGAATTCATTTCATTCTGAAGGTCTTGCCCTTTTTTTTGAGCACATCCTGCAATATTGTAACATGAAAAAAATAGATAAGACTTTCCTTTTTTTTTTTTAAGGGGGCAATAGGTTACCTAATCTATGTGAGGAATATGGAACTTCCTTCCGAATTCAGCATAATATTCAACAGAATCAAGTTTCCTGGAAGCCTGGGATATGAGGAGGGTGGGACGGAGAAGAATAGTAAAAATAAATAGGAAACAAAAAGACAGTTTGAAAAGAAATTCCTGTGCTTGGAGCTATTTTAGGATTATGTGAAATGGCAACGTCGCAAATTGGACTATCCAAATGCTCATAAGGTTGTAAGTAATATAGTACCAAGTGCTTCCCAGGAATCTAAAAACAAGCAGTCTTTTACCCTGGCTGATCCTGTGTTTGTGAATATTTTTCTTGGGCTTATGTTTTCCATGGAATTAGTCGAAGAAATCCATTTTCTAACTAAATCCAGTGATGTGCATGCTACACTTTAGAAGAGCATGGAAATCTGGTGCAGCTCCTCACTAAAATATGTTTGTTTCCAGTGGACTGTGGTCTACCTTTTACCATTTACTACCTTATAGTTGCAATGACTACTTGCAACTTCTATTGATCACTTACAGATGTCAGGCTAGCAAAGCCATCTTTACCTGCAACAAGAGCCTGAGGAAATGTGCACAGCTCTACAAATCATACAAGATTCTGCATGGAGTCCAGAACAGTTCTGGTACTGGTTCTTCTTGTTCTGTCACACTTTAAAAAGGCATCTTTCCCTTTCCTTTAGCTAGCAGAAGAGATGGCTACAGAAGTTAAACTGGAGCAGCTGGCTGTACAAAGAGTTCTTGGCACTCCTGGGCTGCAGTTGTCAGACTTTGGGTTGGTGCTGGCTGACTGCAGCTTCCCAAATATGCAATAGGCTAAATTAATGAATTGCCACAGAGACCGAGGATACCAGCGCTGCTTTTCCAAAGAAAACCATTCTTGCAAAAGCCGTTTCTGAACATTTCAACATCTACAGAAGGTGGTGGGGTGCAAGCGGTATCCAAAAGTTTGAGATTGCTGCAGAACAAAAAAAAAGAAAGCACTCTGAAGAAATTAATATATTGCATGTTCAGACCCAGAAACCTCCCCCCTAAATAAATTCACACTTGACTCAAATTTTTGGTTTGGTTTTTGGCAGAATTTAGGCCACAACTTTATTGATTACAGAAAGTGACTGGTTGCATAGGTTCTGATTCGACTAGCTCCCTGCACCGTTGCAGGTAGCACTGACCCAGGGCACCAGCATAGGTCAGCCTAGGGTGAACACCTGGATAAGTGGAAAGCCGGGAACAGGCTATCTCCGCCACCCAAATGCCCCCCTGGACTCAAGCACGGGCACAACCCCCTCTCAGGGGTTGACCAAACCATGGAGTCCCTGGATTCCTTTAATGGAATACCCTTCACTAAGGGATGGCAAGAGCGTTCTCCCATCACTATCACCTGAACCAGAGCCTATCTACAACCTTACAAGTTGTGACGATTTGCTACGCGGCAGGCGAAACCCAAAGGGCACCAACCAATCAGCCAAGTGGGGAAAATTCCTGCTGTGCCCCTGTCCCAACGACAGACGACACACGATAGCATAGCAAGGTCAAGCGCACCAGCCCTAAACATAGGGAGAGGTGGGCAGGTGTTCCGATGCACGAGCCAAAAGAGGAAGCTCTGGGTCACGTGCATAGGCATAAATAGGTCCTTCAAACTGTTTGGACTGTGTCCCATTGGCCAGATTGTACCCAGCTTTGAGGGACCTACCAATCGGGTGTTGTGGCTGACCAAATGTACCCACTCACAACACAGGGTGTCGGTTGTCCAGGTCTCACTGCAATATGTGCCATCTTTAAGGGAGGACCCGATTTGTTGTGGATTTGTGGGTGCCCTGACTCCCCCAGATTTCTGGGTGCCCTCCTTCTCCCTAGATTCCTGGGTGTTGGGGTTTAATCAGTGTATAGAGAAATTTTATATTTGACTACCATGTAGTGCTCTGATTTAATTTATTTTTTATATTATGTTCATGTATGTGGGTATTGTTATGTATTTTGTTATGTGAATTTATTTGACATGGTTTATTGTGCTGTGTGTGTATGATTAAAAAGGTAAAGGGACCACTGACCATTTATCTATTTATCTACTTGCACTTTGAGGTGCTTTTGAACTGCTAGGTTGGCAGGAGCAGGGACCGAGCAACGGGAGCTCACCCTGTTGTGGGGATTCAAACCACCGACCTTCTGATCGGCAAGCCCTAGGCTCTGTGGTTTAACCCACAGCGCTACCCGCATCCCTGTGTGTATGATTACACACTTACATATTGGTTCATTGCAAACCACTGACACCCTTTGGATAGTAAGTGGCTTATAAATGAAATTAATAATAAAAATAAAAATACAGAGCAGGTCCAGCTCCAAGCAAGAAATCTTACTGATATGTAACACATAAACAATACACCAATTGAAATGACGATAAAGCAGTTTTTAAGAAAGAGAAGAGACAAAATATAGGTTAATTCAAATATTAACAGGGTAGGTTCACGCTATACATACATTGCTTTGCTGTTACAACCAATCCAGGGCTGTTCTTGCGAGGATAGAATTCATAATCCTTCAAACTAGGGAAGTGCAAGGTACTTTTTAGAATAGGAGAACATGTGAGGGGTAGTATGGCTGATCCATTAGACCATCTGCAAAATAGACTTAATGACAAATCAAATTCATTCGTTAACTATTCATTATTGGCTCGGCTTAAGCAAGAAAGCCTAGGGAATTTTCCGGCCTAGGGCCTTGACCTCCGTAGACGTGCGGGTCTCTTATTTTGGAAATCTGTTTATTTTTATTTTATTTTTTTGCACAGGGTACCTAAGTGCCCACGCAACTGGTGTCCCTATAAATAAAACGCAAGATGTAAACAATTGGGCCTTTGTAGGATTTAGCATTGTTCCACCAAAGTTTCCCCTTGCTCTTTTCCCAACCTAAGATTCCCACCACTTTTGCTTGAAGAAACATTTTCCGTTCCCACGTTCTTGTTTCTTTTTAATAACATGCATTTAATTATGAAAATAAGGCAGGGCCACGGGGTTGCTTTGAGACTGATGGGTGTTTTGGACAGCTGGGGCTTTCAAGAAACGGCAATTCTGTTTTTTGTGGGAATGTAGTCCTGGGACTGTGATCTTCTGTGAAATTGAGGCCTGCGGTCATGAGGTAAAGACATTTCAGGGACTCCCATTTTGCACAGCACACTCCTTGCCCTTTTGCATCTCCTAAATTGGGCATCATGTTTGGATGTAAAGGTACACAGAAACTGTGTATGGGGGGGGAGTCACAAGAGGTCAAAAAAAGGGCTTTCAACTTTCATAGACAGTTGTCCAGAGAGTTGTACAAGTCAACAAATCACTGACAATGCCATGCAACTCCAAACATTTGTAAAAAGGAGGCGGCCACTGAATGAATCAGATGTTTAGTATATACAACAAGAAATATTTCAGCATGGAAGAGATGCCACAGGAGCTATGATACTCAAAAGAGATCACCTTTGCTGTGAGTCCTGGAAGACTTGCTTCTTGCTTTGCAGGCCACTTTCTACCTGGTCTGAGAGGGATTTGGGGCCCTGAATGACTCCAGCTACAAAAGCTGAGGCTGCTGAAGAGGTCAGAGGCCATCTTTGCTGTGAGTCCTGCAAGACCTGCTACTTAGGATACCTATGGACTCTTGGGGTGGAGTATTGGTGAGGTGTTTTTGTTGGGTCAAGATTTAGTTTTGGAGATGCTTAATTTCCATTGTTATTGGTATTAACTGTTTGCATCTTTATTGTTAGACCTTTTGTGGGGCCTGTTCAATTTCATTGTACAGTGGTACCTTGGTTTTCAAATTTAATCTGTTCCGGAAGTCCATTCCAAAACCAAAGTGTTTCAATAATCAACGTACTGTACTATAAAATAAATAAGACAGTATTGTAGATAATAAAAATGAAAATTATTTTTTTTCTTACCTGCACTGATGATAGTTATTGTTTGGATGGGGGACTTTTATCCATTTCCGTAGTCACACAATCAATCAATCAATCAGTAGCTGACTGGGTTCTACAAAGTCACAAAAACAAATTAACCAAAAAAGCCTCAAAAGCAAAAACACAAAATAAATAGCAAAAACAAAAGCGCCAAACTTAAGTCCCTTTGACTTCCGACATGTTCAAAAACAAAGGCGTAGCTTCTGATTGCTGCAGGCACCCTGGAAACAATAGCCGACAGCTGCACTGGACGTTCAGCTTCTGAAAAATCTTCAAAAACCGTAACACTTACTTCCAGGTTTTCGGTGTTTGGGAACCAAGGCATTTGAGTACCAAGGCGTTTGAGAACCAAGGCACCACTGTATACTTACTGAGACATTTTTATTCCTTGTTTATAGCTACTTTTGTAATCATGCAAATCTTTCCATGTTGTATGCTGCATTGAGCCTGTTTCAACTATGGAAAGTGCTATGTACTGAGCTGAATCCTAGAACAATAGGATCCAGAATGTAGCAGTCTTGATTGGTCTGCAGGAGCCACCTAATCCAGCTCCAGGTGGAAGTGAATCAGCAACCTGATTGGCCTACAGGAGCAGCCTGGAATTAGCCAATCACATGGGGCCCATTGTGTAAATAATGTATATATAGCTAGATGTTTTGGGGGAAGTTTCATTCATTGCTACTACAAACTGAATAAAGAGCATGAAATTCACACTCGACTCAGAGTATATTTCAGAAAGGCAGCACACAAATAAACAATGAGGGTGATGAAAGATGCATCAATATGAGCAGTGCTATTTTTCTAGAAAAATAGGCGCCGTAAGTCACCATGAACACCTCCCTTGTTCCTCTAGAATGGTAATGGCGCCCACCTGAAAAGGGCCAGAACTGAGTTCCAGCAAATTCCAGCTGACAAAAGCCCTGAGGCTAACTGTACTAAGTTCATGCCTTGGGAACTACCACTTCTCTCATCCTGTGATCAGGCCTCTGCCAGGGTCATTGCCTTAGTTTCTTCTCAACTATGCAAACGGAGATAACAACTTTAATCCTGTGCATGCTTACCAGAGCTGAGAGGTGAAGTGCATGCTTTAGCTGCAGAAGATCCCAAGTTCAAGACTGGTCCGAAGCCATGGAGAACGGCTGCTGGTCCATGTAGACAATACAGTGGTACCTCAGGTTAAGTACTTAATTCATTCTGGAGGTCCATTCTTAACTTGAAACTGTTCTTAACCTGAAGCACCACTTTAGCTAATGGGGCCTCCTGCTGCTGCTGCGCCGCCGGAGCACGATTTCTGTTCTCATCCTGAAGCAAAGTTCTTAACCTGAAGCACTATTTCTGGGTTAGCAGAGTCTGTAACCTGAAGCGTATGTAACCTGAGGTACCACTGTACTGTGCTAGATGGACCAATGGTCTGATCTGGCCCTAGACTTCTTCCTCTTTCCCCATATATTTGGAAGTGAACGTTCTTAGGATTAGACGGCAAAACCCAACAATGACATTTCTCTTAATTATACCAGCTTGCCTTATACCACCACCTTGGCCAGGGACAGTCCCACCATTAGACAAAATGAGGCATCTTCCTCTGTGCCCTGCATCCCCTAAGCTAGCCTGCTGCCCTCAGGTGCAGTGTATCATTGCCAGCATTGAAGGACTTGCTTAGCATTTCACATCCACCTTGACTTGCCTCTATAATCTATGGATGCATCCAGGGCAATGTCTGGTCCTGTTTCATTGACTTGAGTTTTCAGTTCCTCCTGCCTGTGAATGAGGACAAAACACTTAGCCCTCTGAGCTTATAAATTCCTAGCAGGGGACAGGGGGCATCTTGGAGGCTATCAATGCCTCCATGATAAGAGGGAGGTGATCCCACATATCCCGAGGGAATCAGTTGTGAGACTACTCTAGAAAGAGCCCTTTCTTTAGACCTTGAGGGCTACAAGAGCTAGCAACAAATCTACCCCTTTTCTGGGTCAAAGGCAGGTGGCTGCTGTCCAGCTTCCAGAAGTGGCATTTGAGGTGCAGTGGGGGACATGAAATGATGCAGAAAGACTCCACCCACCCACAAATCTGAGCTTTCCTCACATGTCCAGAGTGTTGTGCACAGCCCTTAGATCCAAGACATTGCCTCTCAATAATGGTGATGAAAATAAACCACTAACATTGTTTTTTAAAATAAATCACCAGCCTGTAACTTGCTAGGCTTTTGCTGCCCATGCACTCCACTCCCCCCCCCTCAATTCCTGCTTGCCCTCGCCAGCATTCTTCTCCCCCAGCAATCAGGTTTCTGTTGAAAGAATGCTGCAGAAGAGTGGAAAGCGACTTTCATCCTCTCTTAATGATCGGATCTCTTCTTCCTGAGAAGAAACAGCCTAGAGGTCTCGGGTGAAGAATGAGATTTCCAGCATTGTGACAAGAATCCTGTTTGACAACCCTGTTTATGTTGTAGGAAATAATGACTGCTGACAATTTTGAGGACCACCCGCTGGATTATTTACTTTCAGAGTCAACTCTGTTTAGATAGTGTTACAGTTTCGCATCTGGCCTGCCTGCACATGCTACTTGAATGCTGTGTTTCAGTTAGCGCAATGCGCCGGGAGTGTAATCAATAATGTGTATATGTCACGTTGTCAAGCAAAGGCTATTAATATCACACTCTTGAGGCTCACATTAAACATTTTGCTCACTTAAAAGGCCGGGAGCCCATTAATGGAATTGGGTTTTCTTTACATAATAGGGATGGAAATGCTGGTGGAACAGTATGTGGATGATTGCGGGTCGCTTTTAAGATGGAAGAAAGTAGTTTGTGCTTGTATTAATTCAAGGGGCACTAGCTGGTCCTTATTTCAGGCATCAGGTGTGCTGTTTGGCCCCTTTTGGACTGTGCTACAGAGAGGGATGGGACGCAGGTGGCACTGTGGGTTAAACCAGAGCCTAGGACTTGCCGATCAGAAGGTCGGTGGTTTGAATCCCCACAGCGGGGTGAGCTCCCGTTGCTCTGTCCCTGCTCCTGCCAACCTAGCAGTTCGAAAGCATGAAGTGCAAGTATATAAATAGCTACCGCTCCAGCAGGAAGGTAAACGGCGTTTCCATGCGCTGCTCTGGTTTGCCAGAAGCGGCTTAGTCATGCTGGTTACATGACCCAGAAGCTGTACACCGGCTCCCTCGGCCAATAAAGCGAGATGAGCGCCGCAACCCCAGAGTCGGCCATGACTGGACCTAATGGTCAGGGCTCCCTTTACCTTTATCTTACAGAGAGGGAAAGGGAGATTTTGTGCTTACATGAGTCTCTACCGTACTAAGCCTAGGACCAGCATGGACTGCAATGTACAAAGATGAACTCCAGATTCATTTTACGGTAGCTTATATGTTCCTTTTGAAGCTGCTTTATATTGAATTACTGTGCTCTCAATTTTTGCTTTGTAAACCATTTTATCCTAGAAATCAGAATTGTTTCAAATACATAAAACTTGCAGGTTTTCCCCAGCACGTTGTCTACATGGCTGGTTGTGCTCTACAGCACAAAACCAGGAATGCTGGAAGTTCCCAGGACACTTGGCCCCTTTGGTTTATACACACTAGGGCAGGTTACAGCCAATCGGTTGGATCTGGATTTGTGGAGCCCTACCGTTAGGCAAAATGAGGCAACTACCTCAGGCAGCAGATGCTGGGTGACAGGGAAGAGTGGCAAGATGTAGGAGGGCAAAGCTACACAGCTCACCCTGAGTTCCCCAAGCTAGACTGCTGACCTCAGGTGCTGTGGAGGACACTGTCCCATTGCCAGCATTTAAATAAGACTCAGTTGCCAACATGAGTGGTTTTTGTACATGGAATGGAGGGGCAATTGTTCTTTGCTTCAAGCAGCAAAATGGCTCAGACTGGCTTGGAACCCAGACTGCGTCAGTCACACTTTAATCTGAGCAATCATATCTGCTGCTATGGAAGTATCCACTTGGGTGCCATTTTGTGGAATGCACCCATGGAACAAGGTGGGATTAGGTTCTAAGTAAATATGAGTGGACTGTTAGTCTGGATCCAACCCAATGTGCTTATCCTCAGAAACCTCCAGGTAGAAACTGAGGTACTAGAACGACACTTTGCTGCACTATCTCCATGGCTGGTGAGGCTCTATCATAAATAAACACAGATTCACCAAAAAATTAAGGACTTCACAGTTAAGGAGAAGGTGTACTCAAGCAGAACGTGCCATCAGTTGGGTGGAGGGAAGGATCGGTGTGAAAGAGATATTCCTCTCAAGGCGTGCTGTCATTCCAGCACATGCATGAAAATGGCTACTTCCTATTTACCCATCCATGTTACAACAAAGCATACCCATGGGGTTTCATAGATAGCAGCCTGGTTCACACGCCACAGTAATCCATACCTTGGCTCAGCTGCCGTGCTGGCCTAAAAGGCAAGTGGAAGAACAAATTTGTGTGCAACTCTTTGGGAGTCAGTGCAGTCCTGGCACTCCATAATTTGGTTTACCATGCGGTTTGAATGAGACCGGCTGAAGCTCAAAACTGATTATTAACCCCTTAGCATTTATTTTTTTAAAAGCAAAAGTGTTCCAAGGCAACAGAATTGTGCAGCAGTGCCACAGAGGGCCAAAAGTGAGCAAACAGCCTGTGATTCTCTAGACTGGATAGCTCGGTTGGTTAGAGCGTGATGCTGATAACAACAAGGTTGCAGGTTTGATTCCCGTATATTCCTGCATTGCATATGATCCTCAGGGTCCCTCCTTCCAACTCTACAATTCCATGATGCTATGAATGCCTCTCTTACTCTGTTACAGAGGATTGGTGCTATTTTAAAATCCTGCAGATAAAACAAAGGATGGTTTATCCCTTCAAACACCACACCACTCACTTAAATATTATCTTCACTGTTGCCGCTGCTTCTGCAGATCAAGGACAATGCCTTTTGGAAAGCAGCAACCAGTCATTTATATACAACACTTGCTGAAAAGAATCCTTGGTCGACAAAAGAAGGCACACACTTGAGAATAAACTTCCCAGATGCCCACGTCTTATAGCAAAACTCCGATGTGATAAAATGTATAAGAACTAAAACCCTGAGAGGTACAATCTAGCTAAACAAAGCACATGTTAGCAGGTAACCCAGACCTCTTTAAGAGAGCCAGTGTGGTAAGGCTAGGACTGGGGACAATTATGTTGTCATGAAGCTCCTTTGGTAACCTTGGGCCAGTCATTATCTCTGAACCTAGCCTACCCTCTCAGGATTTTATGCAAGGATAAAACGGGAGAGGTGAGGATACGTTTGTGGAGAGAAGCATGTATGCGACCTTGTGCTCCTTGGAGAAGTAGGATATAAATGCAAATGTAATAAATAAAATAAAAATGGAATTCAGTGGGATTTAACAGTGCTTCACTTTGGCTAGAGTATGGGACAGAGGAAAGGGGAATACATGTTTTTTTGGGGGGAGGGGGCAAAGAGCAGTGTTGTTGTTTTTAGCAGGAACTCAGGGGAACTGAGTTCTCTTGCATTTTTTAAAAATCAAATAATTTGGGTTTTTGTCTGTGTGTGTGTGTGTGTGTGTGTGTGTGTGTGTGTGTGCTGGAACAGATATAGTTACAGGGAACCAGGCAGAGGGCCTTCCCGGTAGTGGCACCCGCCCTGTGGAACGTTCTCCCACCAGATGTCAAAGAGAAAAATAACTACCAAACGTTTAGAAGACATCTAAAGGCAGCCCTGTTTAGGGAAGCTTTAAATGTTTAATAGATTATTGTGTTTTAGTGTTTTGTTGGAAGCCACCCAGAGTGGCTGGGGAAACCAAGCCAGATGGGCGGGGTATAAATAATAAATTATTATTATTATTATATACACCCAGTGCCTGAGCCACCATATATATATATATATATATATATATATATATATATATATATATATATATATAATATGAATAAAGTTGTGGCCATTTCTAATTTATATCATTGTCTGCTTGAGTTTATTAATCACATCTTACATTTAGCCACTGTCCGGGGAAGTGGGGTGGCGCTGTGACTGGCCAGCAATAAATTAACTAACCAATTTTGTGGTGAGTTCCCCCTCCTTTTTCCAGAAAAAAAAAGCACTGGGAAAGAATATGACATATCTGTCATTCAAAACTAAAAAACCTTAGGCCTTATCTTAACAACGTACAGAAGGGCAATATTTGTAGCTTAGACAGGCTACTGGCACAGACAAAATGGTGACTTCTAACTTGAAAGCTAAAAGTCATCAGCTGAACAGAATGCAAGCGGTTACTTCAGAGATACAAAATGCTAGGAAATGAAACTTGGGTTATGGAGCTAACATATGCTGGCAAGGATTAGGTGTTCCGAACATGAGAAATTTAAAAACCAAGCTAAACTTGACAAGGGGGTCAGTTACATGGGGATATCTGATGAGAAAGATACTGTTACTACTAAAGCAAATGGAAACACCATCCATTGCTTTGGACGCACGGAGACACTTTTTTGGACGTTAGTCCAAGGCCTAATGAAGCCAATAAAAAAACCTTCAGAAAGGTCCCTTAAGGTTAGTGGATCCATGGCATCCTGTTTATAGCCCAAGGCAAACTCTTCTTGTTGTATGTAATACATGGATATTTGATGGCCCAGATTTGAAGTTAATTAAACACACATATACAAAGTAAATGACCCGCAACACTTAAGTAAGTGACCCGCAGAACTGTTGTCAAGCTTTTCTATGTCTGTTTGTCAGAGCCTGATGGATGACAAGCAACCAATTAAGAGTTAAAAAATGATGGCTTGCATTTTGTAACGCAACGTGGGAGTTTGTTTTAGAAATCAAGTATGAGGGAAATAGATTAGGTGAACCAATGCACAAAGGATGTGCTAAAGAAATCAGTCTACATGTAACACGAGAATTATATATGTGTGTATGTGTGTGTGTGTAATGGGACTATATTTCATTCAGTATTTTTTTAAAAAAACAACCAACCACCAATGAAGCACATGCATCTAGTGTTTTAAAGAGAGACCATTCTGAACCAAGCATTACAAGAAAAAAGTTCTAATTCTGGATGGAGTTGTTGACCAAACTTTCAAAACTGCACCACTTACCATAGCAATGATAGATGACACAAGCATAACTGGCCAAAGAAAAATGATGTATGTTCTCGCACCGCCCCACTTTAAAACACTGATTTCTATTATTGTATTTCTAATAAGTCAATAACTTACCTTCTCTAGAAACCCTAATATTTGCCAAAATATTTGCCCCAAGGCTAGGCTGCAGTTGAGGCCATTTCCAAATCAGAGACTTCACAACACAAACTTTTCATGATTTACTCTTTCATTTCATTGCGTTTGGAGAAGATGAAACAAAAGCTACCCAGTTTTTACCCAGTTTTACAAGCAGAACACATATTTAGGACTTTGATGAGCCTTTCATTGCCTACTGAACACATGGTCCTTCTGGAGTAGCTATCACTAGTGATTAAATATATACATATACCCTGCAAGTATGCAAAAACAAAAAAAAGTTCACAATCCCCGAAGGATTCTTGACATTAAGAGATAGATGGGGCTCCATGACTTTTTTTAACAGCTCAGTTGAAAGACCATCAACTTTTGTCTGCTGTTCTTCTCCTTGAAATAACCCTGCTGATCATTACAAGAATTCTTATACATGAAACAGTGGCTAAATTTGCTTCTCCTCCTCTTCCCTCCCAACTCCCTTTTCTTTTGTGTCGTGTCTTTTACACTGCTAAGCTTGAAAGCTGGGACATTCGGAAGATTTTCCTGCAGCCTCTTTTAGTTGAAGAATGAGATTTAAAAATGCTTTACAATAAGTAATAATAATGTACAAACTTACTAGTTAATCAAGTTTTTGTTATACAGGAATGTATAATATCTATGGGCTTCTGGAAATACCCAAATTCCGAATTTTATAGCAATCAACACATCTCGGGTTCTTTGTGTGCTGAATTTTGACTTCCTGGGAGACTTGCATACCATAAACATTTGGGGATAACACTTTGGGTGTCCTGTTATAAGTGAGAGGTATATACAAGGGACTCATTTTTCTGGCAGTCAGAAAATCGACTACAATCGACAGGCTGATTCTGAACATGCGTTATTAAAAGGAATATACAATTCCTTAATGTCCTCCCCCTGAGAATTTCTTAGGAAAAATAAAATACGATAAACACTTGGTTTATATCAGGAGTGGGCAAACTAAGGCCCAGGGGCCGGATGTGGCCCAATTGCCTTCTAAATCCGGCCCACGGATGGTCCGGGAATCAGCGTGTTTTTACATGAGTAGAATGTGTCCTTTTATTTAAAACGCATCTCTGAGTTATTTGTGGGGCCTGCCTAGTGTTTTTACATGAGTAGAATGTGTGCTTTTATTTAAAATGCATCTCTAGGTTATTTGTGGGGCATAGGAATTTGTTCATTTTCCCCCAAAAATAAAGTCCGGCCCACAACATGATCTGAGGGACGGTGGACTGGCCCACGGCTGAAAAAGGTTGCTTTATACTCAAAATATGCCTGAGTACCACCAGAGGAGACAAAAAAAGGGGGACCACACTGTATAGAAGATGGGGAGTAAACAAGGCATTTATAGGAGTTAGAATGTGTCAAATAACCAGGGGTAACCAGTTCTATGGATAGGAAAAAAGACCACAAGTTTAATGATGCATGTCTTTGGTATGTAATGAAAGCTACACTTCTCCTCGATTTTTCTAGTTACTGGTTAAGGTCCTCTTTGGATGGTATGAAACAGGAAAAAACCAGGAGGCACAACAGGACTTCACCACTTTGACACATGGATCTTCAATTGGGTACTGGGGCTTCCAGTGGAACGTCAAACCTCTGGAATCCAAGGAGACACCTATGCTCATGAAAGTGAGTAGCCTAAATACTTAGTTTGCCAAGGAACTGCTAACTTCAGGGCTAACATGACAAAAAAATCCCTGCCCCTCCCCCCTTTTTTATTCACCATGACTCTCCTGGAGCAAGTCACAGACAAGGGTGGTGGTGGTGAAACAGCCAGAAGACAAAATCAAAACATGGAATGGCTTTGTAAACGTACATCCTGTAAATGCTTGTTGGTTTTAAGAGAATGCCGACGAATTCCAATTGGCAAGATTTTTATTTAAAGATTTTATTCGACATTATTAATGACAAGTGTTAAATACAAAGCACACAACATTCAATCTAGCATCCCTGATGCAGCTCGTTGCGATTAGGCTCCATGATTTCACCCATTTACAAATAAGTTACAAAAAAAATATTAAAACACAAATTTTCTGAAAATATTAAATTAAAAACAAAATCTGTAAAAAATATAGGGCTTGATCCAGCGGAAAGAAGGCACGCGCCCCCTCACAAGGAGGAGCTGAATAAGGCTCAACAGAACCAGTGTAAGGCAGGACAGGGAAGCACTGAAAGGAATGAGAAGCCCATGTGCACCTCCCTTATCCACAGCCTAGCCCTTCCAAGGTGCATCAATGGGCAACAGAGATGGCACACACAATTCTCTCATTCTCTGCAATATCTGCATGTACACCTGGGAGGGGAAGGGCAAGGACAGGTAAACAGGGCTCCCTATGGCATTTGGCCAACACGCAACTGGATCAAGCCAAATATTTGTAATTAATAATTTTTTGTTGCATATTTAAGAGCAAGTAGTTAAGACAAAAAGGGCAAGGCCGCCTGGATGTGCTTTAATTCATGGTCACATAATTAGCAGGGAAAATGCCAGTCCTGCCTTGCAAACTTCCTTCCCACCAATCAAACTGTGAATCTGTTTTCGTCGTGATCTTGATCCTATCGCCCGTGTTGAAAGTCAAGTCGCCTGGCTGCTGTCCTTCAAACGGATACAGCGCTGTAACAAATGTAGGACTGGTGGCCTTTGAGTTTCCTAAGAAACAGAAGAAGTAGAAGAAGACGACAGTTCAGGACCTGGGTTGCATCTTGAATGATAAATTTCAAGTCCAGCTTGCCTTGACAACAAGTGAGCCGCCACAAAGTACAACATAAATCAACCCAAAGCACTCCAAGACTGAAGACCAAATCCTGTTACAAGTTAAACAGGAAGTCAAGCGTTTTCATGCAGGATTCTCCTCCAAGCCTTCTGGTCCAACTTCATTGTACAAAGGATGGTCTACTCAGCATGTATAATACATTGGAGATTGGAACAATTGAGGGGGGGGGGGAGAAAAGGGGAATGTGGCACAGAGTAAGATATGGGGGAAGGTCTACACAGATCTTACTATGTTGGTTAGAGGTACATATCCAAGATCTGTTGAGTTTCGTAAAATTCCAATACATATTGCATAAGACACAGATACAGTTTACAGAGATGGAGAGAGATAAAGTGTTTAGAGGCCATGGAATGCGATAGGCAACCAGTCCATAACTTGCTATCTAAACAACAACTACAAAAGGAGGGCAGCCCATTTTCTTCATTCCCTTCTTGTATTTGGCTGGCTACTTCTGGGCAAGGTGGACCTTTGGTCTGAACCAACATTATAAGACTCTTCTTGCATTCTCAAGATCTAGCAACATTTGACTATCAAAATACTTCCTGTGCACAAAATATTCAAGATACTTCCTATTGGCAGACTCAACATCTTAAAATGTTGGCGTTGAATGGTTTGGGCAGTTCCTACTTGTGTTGCAGGCAAAAGGGGCTAAACAGTACAGTGGTACCTCAGGTTACATACGCTTCAGGTTACAGACTCCGCTAACCCAGAAATAGTGCTTCAGGTTGAGAACTTTGCTTCAGGATGAGAACAGAAATTGTGCTCTGGCAGTGCGGCAGCAGCAGGAGGCCCCATTAGCTAAAGTGGTGCTTCAGGTTAAGAACAGTTTCAGGTTAAGAACGGACCTCCGGAACGAATTAAGTACTTAACCTGAGGTATCACTGTAAACAAAAACAAAAAAACCCCACATTGAAGCACTAAAAAGTTGAACTCTAAAGTCCTGCAGGAACTTAGATCTGAGCTATCTATCAGCTCAAGCACACCAATTAAAAAATATTTTGGTTATGCTCGAGGTTTTCTTCACAGCTTGCAAGAGAGAAGATATTTAACCCATTTTGCTCATACGAGAGCTTACATGCACTTTACCTTACAGTTGAGGAAGCCAGAGTGAAGGCAAAAACTAAATAAAATACTGCAAACTTACAGGGCAAATTAGCCAAAGAATTGTGCACCTTTAATTCCAAACTAGACTTGGTAAACCTATAGCTGGTTGTGTGTGGCATCTGTTTATATTTAAGAATTTTTATTTTTATTTTTTTAAATTAAGTGGCTTGGTTTACAAAAGCAGCATCTCTGGACAACTCTTGTTGGCAGCATTCCAGCCTTTTGAAAATACACAACAATGATCTGTTTGCCTTTAGAGTATTTTAAGGAAGGTTTGTGGGAAACAAGGCCATGTAGTTGTTACGTAAGTTGTTACATTGCAACTGTATTTCAAAAAGATTTAAAAAATGCTCAATCTACACAAGATGGTGCTACAGTGCTACATTCAAATGACGAAAACGCTATTGAGCCCTGTTCATCTGTTAATAGCAAACTCGTAGACCAAACATCTGATGATAATCTTGTCTTGTGTTTTTGTTATGCTATATCCATGTAGAATGGAGGAAGATGTTTGCTACTGAGAAAGCTCCTGTGAGCTGGGAGGGGGGTGGGAAGGCCTTCAACACATCTAGCAAATTTTTATCTTGGAAAACTGGCCAAGGTGCTTGCTCAAGAATGGCTAATCCGTTCAACATTAAGGCACTTGTAGCTTAGTTTTATAGGAGCAGGAAGCTCAGCAGATCAGCTTGTTGTGTTATGTGGCAATCCTAAATGACGGTTGCTCTGTTTGCTGCCTTGGGCACTTTGTGGAAAAAGCCAATTTCTGGGCTTGGATCCATACAAAAAAGCCCTGCTGAATGATGCCAAGGTCCAGCGCTCTCTTTCCACAGTGGCCAACCAGAGGCAACCACACCAATGTGAGCATTAAAGCTGTTGAGAAGGGGGAAAAAACCATCATCTGAGTCCATGTTCCTCATGCAGTGGGAGCCAAGGCAGAGAGAGAATTTCCCATGCAACCAGGAACCATGACTGTGCACGTTCTCAACCGTGCCCATTAGACACGCAGGGGCGGAGCTGGAGAAACTGTGTGGTGCGTTTGTGTGCAGGCACACAGGCTTCCTTGCATCCATGTATGTGCAAGTGTGTGAGAAAAGGGGGGGGAGCCAGCTGTACTATCCCACAGGTATTCATGGACACCCCTTCATGAAACAACATAGGGGAGAGTTTTCATATTTTACTTCACTTCCATCAAGGGTGGAGATAGTTACCAGATTTTTGCAACTACTGCTGAATTCTAAGAGAGCCCTGCACTTACAAAACAGAGAGCTATCCAGAGCTTTAAAATAAAATAATAATAATATTTTATTTATTTATACCCCGCCCTCCCCAGCCAAGGCCGGGCTCAGGGCGGCTAACAACCAATAATAAAAACAAGTTGAATGAATACAACTTAAAAAACAAGATTCAAGTACAACGTTAAAACTTTAAAATGCAGCCCACTGTTCCCTGAGAAAGACGCATGCACCACATCATTTGCTTGCCCGTCACTCTTGGAAGATTATTCTTTTAATGCAGCACTGCAGTAGGGCAACATTGCACATGCAGTAGGGCAACATTGCACATGCAGTAGGGCAACAATACAGAGAAGCGTTGCAGAGAAGGGGTACAGTTGCGAAAGAAGCAAAATTCGCACTAACTAGTTCGGGGGGAAAGGCATCTATTATTAAGGGAGAGGCTCAAAGCACCAACACTGCCATTTACCCATTCCATCGTTTCTATTAAGGAGACATGCCTAAATTTTTGTGGCTTGCTCTGCACAATGGGTTGGCTCAGTTTAACATATCTTCATGCATTTATTTACTAAGAAATGATTGTGAGAGTCAAGAACTAGAAGTGAGAAGTGCCCTTTCTCTATCCATTATTACTCATCCAGCTTTGGTAAGAACACTTTGCCTCTGTTTCAAGCAATGCAACATTATTTAGGGAAAACAGTGTTCTGAGGCTCCTATGCATGCCACAGACATTTTCCTGCACTGCACGCCACACTACAACAAATGCTGATAAAGCCTGCTTACGTTGAGAAGTGACCTATAGTAAACCCAAAACATAAGCTTTGTCAAAGACCACATTTCTCTCCCTTTACCCTCTTACGAAACAGATGTTGGGAGAGAGGTTTAAACGGCCAGCAACGGTGACCTGGCAACTCCATGGCTATTAATCCAATTCATATACAAAAGTATCATTTTTTTATTCCTGTATGTACTGGGAAAGTCTTACAGCGTCTGCCATAACCGATCTCTGTCATAATCTCTAATCACGCTTCCCCCTCCATCAGAGGGCCGGGAGGAAGGTTGTAGGGGTGGTAATATAATGCTCAGATCGTCTCCCACAGGATATTCGCTCCACAATAATAGCCTGCAACAAGGGGCTATTAGATCAACTCTCCCAGATTGCAGAAGTTTGCTTACAGGCAGTTAATTATCCACCACTCTGTTAGATACCAAGGTATGGAATCAAGTTCTGAAACTAAAATTAGGGTTGTTTCTCAAAAAGGCAGAGGAAGAAAACAAAGACATTAGGGGAGACGGATTTTTTTGCACCATTTTTTTGCACCAGGTCCAGCACCGAAGGCCTTCTGGCGGTTCCCTCACTGCGAGAAGCCAAGTTACAGGGAACCAGGCAGAGGGCCTTCTCGGTAGTGGCACCCTCCCTGTGCAACGCCCTCCCACCAGATGTCAAAGAGAACAACAACTACCAGACTTTTAGAAGACATCTGAAGGCAGCCCTGTTTAGGGAAGCTTTTAATGTTTGATGTATTACAGTATTTTAATATTTTTTTGGAAGCCACCCAGAGTGGCTGGGGAAACCCAGCCAGATGGGCGGGGTATAAATAATAAATTATTATTATTATTATTATTATTATTATTATTATTATTATTAGTCAAGGCAGTGTGCTCTGCCACGCATCTGATCTGAGTCTCTTACTTTGAGTCTGCTTTTCAGCGGCACATTTCAGATCCATGTCAGGAGACCCGGTGGCTTTCTACTTTGGTAGCATGATTCATTTGGTTAAGAAGCTAGCCCTATAAAACCAGGCTCTCTCTCTTCCTACGACATGCCCTGTTTAAAATCCATGTGCCTATTATAGCCTGGAGAAACTAAATACAACTGGATTTTGTATAGATTGATTCTTCTTACAAGTTCTTTCCAAAAAGCAAAATGAATTATATGCCTTTGTTCCTTGCCTCAAGCCTGGGGTGCTATTGGATGGAGAAGGCTTAACTTCTTCTTTTTTAAAAAATTCAGCCTTTAATTACTGCCAAAAAACCTCCATTGTACACTAAATATTATTTGTTTCCTCTGTGAAAATGGCATAGTTGCCATGTTAAGGATACTAAAAAGGTAGACGCTCTTAGTGGCTGCCTATTACTCAAGTTAGTTTTTAACAAAATGGCATTGACCCAAAACACACATAAAACAAAGACCTCAATTTTCTAGTCCTAGCATGCACTGACCTCAATCTTTATGTGCCTTTGTAATCAGCTGGCTCAGCAGCAGGAGATGGAGCCCCCCCCCCATACAATCAGAATTCCACATAGTATTCTCTCTCTCCCCCTCTCTCTCTCTCTCTCTCTCTCTCTCTCTCTCTATTTTTGCTCGTTTCATGACAGTATAAGCCAAAAAAAGAAGTTCAGTTTAAAATGATGATACACAAAAGTGCCAGAAATAATATTATAATAGCAGAGCAATTTCAAAAATAGGAATTGTTTCCTGGGATTTCCTGTTTAATGATGAGCATTAAGACAGTTTATAACAACAGAGGGAGGTAAGCTGCTAGATGGATGTTTATTTTAGATGGAAATAAGCTACAAGCCTGACTAGAGAAAGAGAACCACAAAAACAAGACTATGCTGCCTTAAACCTTTTAAAAGGGAGAGAGAATTCACTCTAATGTTTCCAAAGTCTCGTACGTCACCGTGGCTTACGAATTTACAGAAACACATTATTCTCTTGCTTAAAGATCTGTTCATACAAATATCCATTAGTTAACCCTGATCTCATTTGCTGCTTTTTACAGTTTATAATCTGCTAAAGGTTTCTCTGTAGAGACCATTACACGCTGCAACTCAGCATAGGCTCTTGCTGCCATTGCAGCATCTCCCGTCCCTGCTTAAAAAGAAGAAATACTTCAAGTCTTGCTTTAGTCTTGAGTTAACAACAACCAGCCATTACACATGCAAACGGTTTACATGCACGCTCAATATTATTCCTGGTACCAAAGAAATAGTCGAATATTCATTTCACTACTAAGCAGTGCTATCTTGCCATCTACAATAATCTCTTCTGAAGTCCCTTGAGAAAACAATCAATGGTTACAATTTTCTTGCTATGTGCAGCAAGGCATTGCAATGCAGTCTTATCCATGTTTACTCATAAGTAGGCCCCATGGTGTTCAGTGGTTCTTAATTCCTAGTATACGTGCATGTATGACTGCAGCCCAAATAGCAAATTCCATGCTAGGGACTATTAGGAAAGTAACTGAAAAGCTGATGTCGTATACAAATCCATGGTGCAATCGCCTTCAGAATACAGTTCTGCTTCCTCAACTCAAAAAGGTTATGGAATGTTAAGAAAGTTTCAGGAAAAGGCAACAAAAAATCATGGGACCGAGACGGCTCTGGTTGCCCTAACAGATGATCTTCGTAGACAGCTGGATCGAGGCGGGTCAGGGCTGCTGATTCTTCTAGATCTGTCAGCAGCTTTCGACATGGTCGATCACGAACTTCTGGACCACCGCCTTGCCGACGTGGGGATCCAGGGCACAGTCCTTCAATGGCTGAGCTCGTTTCTCTCTGGTCGGGGACAGAGGGTGGCGCTTGGGGGAGGAATTGTCATCGCACCAATCCTTGGTGTGTGGAGTACCTCAGGGTGCGATACTCTCCCCGATGCTTTTCAACATCTTTATGCACCCCCTCGCCCAGCTTGTCCAGAGTTTTGGGCTGGGTTGCCATCAGTATGCCGATGACACCCAACTCTATCTGTTGATAGATGGCCATCCTGACTCGGCCCCAGACACACTGACCAGATGTTTGGAAGCTGTGGCTGGATGGTTACGTGGGAGCCGGTTGAAGCTAAATCCTTCGAAGACAGAGGTCCTGTGGCTGGGACGGGACGATATGGGATTGGGGGGGCAACTCCCATCTCTTGCGGGGGCGCAATTAGTGCCAGCACCATCCGTTAAGAGTTTGGGTGTAATCTTCGACACCTCCCTTTCCATGGAGGCGCAGATTGCAGCTATAACAAAGGCGGCATTTTTCCATCTCCGCCAAGCTAAGCAGTTGGCTCCTTACCTCTCTCGCCCTGACCTAGCCACTGTGATCCACGCGACGGTCACCTCCAGACTGGATTATTGTAACTTGCTCTACGTGGGGCTGCCCTTGAGACTGACCCAGAAACTCCAGTGGGTGCAGAATGCTGCAGCGAGACTCCTTACGGGGTCTTCGTTGCGAGATCACATTCATCCGGTGCTATACCAGCTGCACTGGCTCCCGGTGAAGTACAGGATCAGGTTTAAGGTGCTGGTTTTAACCTTCAAAGCCCTATACGGCCTAGGACCCTCGTACCTATGGGACCGCCTCTCCTGGTATGCCCCACAGATAAACTTACTGTCCTCAAATAAAAACATCTTGAAGGTCCCAGGCCACAGAGAAGTTAGGCTGGCCTCAACTAGAGCCAGGGCTTTTTCGGCTGTGGCTCCGATCTGGTGGAACTCTCTGTCACAAGAGACTAGGGCCCTGCGGGACTTGACATCTTTCCGCAGGGCCTGCAAGACAGAGCTGTTCCACCAGGCCTTTGGCCAGGGCACAGCCTGACTCCCTCCCTCGGCAATCTTCGCGGAGCTCTGGCCCAATGGTTGCCAGTGGCTTGATTTGAATGAATTTTATAATGAATGATTTTACAGTGTTGTTTGTGCTGTACTTTTGTACTGTTTTATTGTTGTCAGCCGCCCTGAGCCCGGCTTCGGCTGGGGAGGGCGGGATATAAATAATTTTTTTTTTTTAAAAAAGGAAAGGGGGTGGAGCAACTCCTGTATGAGGAAAGATTGCAGCATTTGGCTTTTTAAAAAAATAAGTCAAGTAAGAGGCGACATGATAGAAATCTATAAAAAATTATGCAAGGCATGAAGAAAGCAAATGGAGAAATTTTTCTCTCGCTCTTTCATAGCACTGGAACTCATGAACACCAACAAAGCTGAAAGTTGAAAGATTAAAGGACAGTTTAAAAAGTACTTTTTTTGCAGTGTGCAGTCAAACTATGGAACTCGGTCCCATGGGATGGCCGCCATTTTGGATGGCTTAAAAAGAGGTTAAAGGTTACCAATGGTTACTAGCCACAATAGTTAAGTTGTGCCTTCGCTGCTAAGAGGCAGTATGTCTCTGAATACCAGTCACTGGGAACTGCAGGTGGACAGAGTGCTGCTGTGCTAGTGCCCTGCTTGTGGTCACACCATGGGCATCTGGTGTGAGAACAAGATGAGCCATTGGCTTGCTTCAACAGACTTCTTATGTTTTAGGACAAACTACTACATTACCGGATGCAGGTGGCACTGTGGGTTAAACCACAGAGCCTAGGGCTTGCCAATCAGAAGGTCGGCGGTTCGAATCCCTGTGACGGAGTGAGCTCCCGTTGCTCGGTCCCTGCTCCTGCCAACCTAGCAGTTCGAAAGCACATCAAAGTGCAAGTAGATAAATAGGTACCACTCCGGCGGGAAGGTAAACAGCATTTCTGTGCACTGCTCTGGTTCGCCAGAAGTGGCTTAGTCATGCTGGCCACATGACCGCTGTATGCCGGCTCCCTCGGCCAATAAAGCGAGATGAGCGCCACAACCCCAGAGTCGGCCACGACTGGACCTAATGGTCAGGGGTCCCTTTACCACATTACCATTGCAGTGTAGGAGCCTGTTCCATGTGGTGAACTCCTGTTTTGCATCAGGAATGCATAGACATTCAGGAACCAGCCATGCACATGCACACACAGCCATTCCTCACTCAGATCTGCAAAAGTGGAGATAATCTCCCTTGGAGCATTAACACTGATGGGATAATGTTCAAGTGTCTTCCTAACAAGTACTAGCAAGAACCGCGATTGCTTAATTTGGTGTAGCTTGATAGGTGATCTAACAAAACCCAGTGCAAAGAATTTATCTTTTTTTGGATGCAGGACCCTTCAACAACAAGAAATGAACACAACATTACATTAGCCTGCTCCTTGGATCTGACCTACAAATCTTGTAAGCTTTATTCAGCCATGTTAGGTACATTGTAAATAAATCTCTCTCTAAACATTTGAACCAAAATAAAGAGAGATGGAAACTCGTGTATACTTTCAAGGAGGTGTCTGGAATAAGAACAGAGTAGTGGCCCAATTTGGATTGTTAAGTATCAAGATTCAGTCTTGTCAAGAGATTTTGTGAATTCTCAAATGCTACTTTGACACTGATGATGAATGATAATATTATAATATCAACACTCACCCACTGCAGCAGAATAGCTGGGAAGTTCAGGGTAAAGTCTACTCGGTGTTCTTACAGCTGCAGAGGAATTCAGAATGTATTTTATTAGTTAATATTCCCACTTAATATCTTCTTTAATAGTCTCAGTTTGATTATCATGAAGCTATAGATGCTTTTTCCAGAAATGGGAGTCATAATTAAGCAGACCAAGAGAGAACAAATAATGACCAAAAATCATAATAATAGTGAAAACAACACCGTATTTTTCCGTGTATAACACACACCCGTGTATAAGACGACCCCAATTTTTGGGGACCCCAAATTAAGGAAATGGGGGGGAGATTGCCCAGAGTTGTCTGCCAACTCGCCAATTGCCTGCAAAATTGCAGCAGCCAATCACTACCACACCTTGATGCAGTCACAAATCATCCGCACAATTGCCGCTGCAGCAGCAAATTACCACCACGCCTTGCCAATGCCAACAATCACCTGACCAATCACCACTGACAATCTCCTCCTCGTGGCTGTCAACAATCACATGTCTCACCTCTGCACTATCCATGTATAAGATGACCCCCAATTTTTAACATTTTTCTATAATATAAAAAAGCTTGTCTCATACATGGAAAAATATGGTACCTCTGAGAAGACCTGCATAAGATCAGGGTTGAAGAGCCAGTGTTCAGCAGCGTGGCCCTTTCCCCTATATATGGCCCTTTGTATACAGCTATGCCTCCCCAACCCTCCACTCCTTGAAGTAAACAAGGAATGCACCATGGACAGAAGAGCTCTTTAGGTACAGGTGGCAGGTGATGCAACAATGAGACAACCCAAGAACAAGGCAAAATCCTACCTATACAAGACTTATGCACATACACAGAATCACACACACATCTCATGTCGGCAGTCAAGAAACTTACCAATTTATGGAGAAAAACAGAACCCAGGGCACATAAAATCAGAATGTTTTGGGGGGTTTTTTACTGCAAAAAGATAAAGCTGATAGTTATACAATACCTTCCGGTGTGGTTTGCACCGGAGTCCTGCGTGATTGTCGCTTCGACGGTTGCTCGTTAACCTGGCAGGGGAGGGGGAAGAGAGATGTCAATATTTTTTACCTTCTGTTACAAGTGCAAGAAACTGAAAGGTTGGGAGAATATTATTATTATTTTTTTTTTTTAAAAAACCAAACCTTCCATGTTGACTGAAGCACTCATATGCCGAGCCATTCGGCTCAATGCAGTGCCGTAACTGTTGTGCGTTGTTCTTCAAATGCCCGCACCTGGCTGGAAAAGTGGTCCTGAACTGTGCTATTGCCTCTTGCATGCGAAGAAACCACCAGCTTGCATGTGGCTGGGATGCCATAGCAAGAATCGTCTCCATTGCCCCCACCGCCACACTTTTTGCTTTAGCCCTCCCCCCGCGCCCCCCACTATTGCAAGGGCAAGGGTTCTTCCCCACTATATTGCAAGGGCAAGGGCGCCTCGTTCTTGGCTCTACAGAAATACAGTGGGTACCTTGGGTTACACACGCTTCAGGTTACAGACACTTCAGGACTCCACTAACCCAGAAATAGTACCTTGGGTTAAGAACTTTGCTTCAGGATGAGAACAGAAATCGCGCGGCGGCAGCGGGAGGCCCCATTAGCTAAAGTGGTGCTTCAGGTTAAGAACAGACCTCCAGAACGAATTAAGTTCTTATCCCGAGGTACCACTGTAGAGCCAAGCAGATTTCGCATGAGCCTGCCCCACACCTTCTTGGGTTCCCTTGTTACTGCCGTCCAGCTTCTCCCCTCCTGAGTTTCATATTGCAGAGTGAAAGACTCGAGGATATCGTAGAGGTCCTGCGCCAGAGGAGGAGGAGGGATGTCACCGTACAAAATGGCACTAGCACGGATGTCCCGACCGTAGAACCTGGGGAAAGATGTGTGTCATGTTTAGCCCACTAGGCGGAGAAGAGGGATTGCATGCAGAACCCTCACCAGGGGTAGGCAACCGTCTTGAAGTTGAGGACTGCCTACTAGCAGTAAAGGGAAGGGACCCCTGACCATTAGGTCCAGTCGTGACCGACTCTGGGGTTGCAGCGCTCATCTCGCTTTATTGGCCGAGGGAGCCGGCGTACAGCTTCCGGGTCATGTGGCCAGCATGACTAAACTGCTTCTGGCGAACCAGAGCAGCGCATGGAAACGCCGTTTACCTTCCTGCCGGAGCGTTACCTATTTATCTACTTGCACTTTGACGTGCTTTCGAACTGCTAGGTGGGCAGGAGCGGGGACCGAGCAACGGGAGCTCACCCCATTGCCGGGATTCGAAGCGCAGACCTTCTGATCAGCAAGTCCTAGGCTCTGTGGTTTAACCCACAGCGCCACCCGCATCCCCTACTAGCAGTAGGTGAGGCCAAAGCCAAAAGTGGGTGGGGCATTCATTTCCCACGCCCCCACCCATTAATTCTCTTTTTCACAGACACAGAACCACCCCACCCATCCTTCTGCACAAAAGCACACCTACTACACCCATCTACCCATCTATTATTATTATTATTATTATTAATTCAATTTATATAACACTCTTTTATCAGAAGAACCGAGGGCACTGCACAACATTTAAAACACATTACAGAAAATCAGTGATAAAAACCTAATAGAAACACAGTCAAAAACATACTGACAGACAGCCTAATAATAAAACAGTCATCATAATAACAGTCCACTCCCCCACACTTTCACAGGCCTGGGTTTATAATAGCCATAGGCCTGGGTAAAGACATATGTTTTTGCCTGGCGCCTAAAGACATGTAGTGATGGCGCCAGGCGAGCCTCTCTGGGGAGAGCATTCCACAATTGGGGAGCCACCACAGAAAAGGCCCATTCTCTAGGTCTCTCATCCTGGCCCACATATGCACGCAGAAGTGCGTGTCTGCCTCTTCAGCTGTAGGAAGAGCAGTAAGGAGCAGGAGATGCCCTGAACTAGAAAGCCATAGGCTGCTATCTCTACGCTCAGTTTTTATCTCTATGGTCTGAAGACAATGTGTGCTTGATTCTCTTGCTAGCCAGACTGAGTGTGAAACATCCTTGCCTGAAATCCTGGAGGAAGATGGGGCCTTCCTATGTTCTACAATGTGTTCGATGTTCTTTCTTCATTTACAGCATGCCTGTTACTCCAAGCAGCTTACGGTAGAGTCCACAGTTCCTCCTCCCTCTATTTTATCCTCACAAAGACCTTGTGTGGTAGGTTAGAGAGATATCATGACCCACCCAAGGTTAGGGTGAGCTCCTTGGGCGGGTTGGAATGGGTCTGTCCTATCTCAGGGAATGAACATCGGTCTGTCCTGTCTCAATCAGACACTCTAGCCACTACTACTCCAGTTATATTATTTCATAAATGTATACCCTGCCCTCTGTGGGGCTGTCATGGTGTTCTGACAACAGGAGCTCAATTTTGAGAAGAACGATCTCAACTGCCCAGCTACTTACTTGCCATTCGTCTCCTTCCTTTCAATTAAGCAGCTTCCTTCTAAAGACACCCCGGCGAACAGCCCTCGAGATTTGCAGTATGTATAGACAGCGGCAGAGCTTCTCAAGGCAACGTCACCTTCGAGATTTCTAAGTGGGAGGAAAAAACAGAGGGTGGGATCCAGCTCAGGAGTCTCAGCAGTGGAAGCCCTGTGCGAGGACTTGCGCTTGTGCAGTGGGGCTTCCCCTCCTCCTCGGAGTGGGGGGGGGCAGGAGAATCCCCGGGGACCTTATGGGGTCCTCGCCATGGGATCACATTCACCCGGTGCTATACCAGCTGCACTGGCTCCCGGTGGAGTACAGGATCAGGTTGAAGGTCTGGTTTTAACCATTAAAGCCCTATACGGCCTAGGACCCTCGTACCTACGGGACCGCCTCTCCTGGTATGTCCCACGGAGGGCCTTATGGTCTCCAAATAAAAACATCTTGGAGGTCCCGGGCCACAGAGAGGTTAGGCTGGCCTCAATCAGAGCCAGGGCTTTTTCGGCTGTGGCCCCGATCTGGTGGTCGCTCTGTCACAAGAGACTAGGGCCCTGCGGGACTTGACATCTTTCCGCAGGGCCTGCAAGACAGAGGCCTTTGGTCAGGGCACAGTCTGACCCCCTCCTTTGGTGATCCTCGTAGAACTCTGGCCCAGTGGTTGCCATTTGATTTTAGAATGCTGTGTTACTTTTATTGCTGTTAGCCGCTCTGAGCCCGGCTCTGGCTGGGGAGGGCGGCATATAAATTATTATTATTATTATTATTATTATTATTATTATTATTATTATTATTATTATTATGGCAGAGCTGGAAGGGAGAGAGGAGTGACTGCTCTGTCTGCCAAGCTGAAATGATTGCTCTGATGGAACAACTGCCTTAGTGCAACACAGAATTCCTCCTATAACCACAGAATGAGAGGACTTGGGAGAGTTGGAAGGGACCAGGTGGGTAATCTAGTCCAACTCCCTGCAACACAGAAATCTTTTTGCCCAACATGGGGCTCAAACCCACAACCCTGAAACTGAGAGTCTCATCCTCTATCTGAGCTATCTCATCTCATGATCTGTTCTCAGCTTGGGATACGTTTCCACATTTCACCAATACTGTGTGTGTGTGTGTGTGTGTGTGTGTGTGTGTGTTTGCATTTGCACATTTCCCCCCTTTTGAATAAGGCTGGCAGAACAGTGTAGTGAACTGCCAGTGGTGCCCCCATCCTTGGTGGTAATAGTCAACTACTCTATATAAGAATAAACCACTACAAACCCATTTGGGTATAAACATAATAAACCTGATTATTTGTATATAGACAAATATGGATATTTTCAACAGAGATCTTCACCCTAGCCTAAAGTCCTGTCCAGCCCACAGTGTACACTGTTGCAACGAGGAAACCTTATGCTGCAAGCTGCTTGCACCCACGTAGTGCTATTAAGAATTTTTAGGGATTCTGCAAAACAGTGCAATCCCCATGAAACAACTCTTGCTAAACAGAGTGCGCGTCCCCTCTCCTTGCTTAGGAGCCAGGGAAGAAAGACCTGAAGGATCTCCAGCTGTTTTGGAACTACAACTCCCATCATCCCTAAACTAGCAGGCCCAGTGGTCAGGGATAATGGGAACTGTAGTCCCCAAAACAGCCGGAGACCTAGGTTTGGGAAACTCCACCCTAGAGAAAGCATGCCCATGTATCCCTTTGAATTCTCTTTTCTTGGACCTAAACGGAGAGAAAGGAAGTGGAAATCAGAGACATGAGTCACATAAGTGGGCGGAAAGCAACAATCTACAGGATCTGGCCCAAAGGCTTCCTTGCACAGCACCCATTATTGTCAGGAGCGCTTAGTGCTGTTCCTGACGTGCTGATGTTTTGTGTTAACTGTCTTGGAGAAAAGCCCTGCTAAAATCTTCCTGCCCACTCTGCCAGTAGGCGGTCTCCAGAGACTGGTTTTGATATGAGGAAACAAACATTCAGACAGCCGACTCCTCAAGGCACCGTGAACTAGAACAAGTCCCTGGAGCTTTCCCTCCACTCCACTCTCATTGGATGATCAATAACACCGTTTTCAGCTTACTGAAGATAAATAAAGCTGTACGGTAACAGCTTTTGAGAGCTCAGTATCCTTTAGCATTTCAGTGACACTCACCTCCCCAAAGGCCCAATTGCGACTGTAAAATTTCCTCCCAGAGTAAGATTGCCACCTTTTGCAAAAGCTTCAACAGCTCTCTCATGGTTCAGTATTACCACAAGGTCTGACACCTGGAGAGAGAAAATTAAAAAGCAGAATGTTGAATCTATTTTCAGAAGGAAAGAACTCAGATTTTTTTCGTTTGCCTACAAGCAGGACAGCATAGAAAAAGAGGCCCTATCGAAAGACGACTTTCGTGAAAACAAGCTGAACCAACAAATCTAGTAATCCCGGTGAATGCTTAGCCTGGGGAACAAGAACTGAAGGTAGCTATTTATTTGTCTGACCAGGGCACACTGAAAGAGGTGGAAGGACACACACATCCTGCAGGTTGCCCATCACCCCATTGGTGGATTTTTATTTTAAATAAAGGTAAAAGGTAAAGGGACCCCTGACCATTAGGTCCAGTCACGGACAACTCTGGGGTTGCGGCGCTCATCTCGTTTTATTGGCCAAGGGAACTGGCGTACAGCTTCCGGGTCATGTGGCCAGCATGACTAAGCCGCTTCTGGCGAACCAGAGCAGCGCACGGAAACGCCATTTACCTTCCCACCGGAACGGTACCTATTTATCTACTTGCACTTTGATGTGCTTTTGAACTGCTAGGTTGGAAGCAGGGACCGAGCAACGGGAGCTCACCCAGTCGCAGGGATTCGAACCACCAACCTTCAGATTGGCAAGCCCTAGGCCACACGCGTCCCTCTTTATTTTAAATAGGCAACTGTTTAATACACTCTTGCATGTGTACACAGGGCACCACAGTCACCCTCTTCCAAGCTATCCAAACAGATCAGCTCATGAGCAGGGAGTTATTGCTCAACCTCTGCTCATCAAATGATCAAACTGGGTATACTACACCTCTTCTTCTTTTTGCTGCTGCAAAAACCAGTGGGATCTGGAAAAGTTGCTTTCAAGTCACGCTTAAGCCCCCAAACTTGGGTGTGGGTGAACCACACTTTAGCTACTATGCATAAGTTTTTTTGGGTTTTTTAAAAGTGCTCTTCCCCTCATTTAGCTTGATAAACCCCTTGATCATATGGGAGACTGAAGGGAGTTAAGTAGCTGTCATCTCAGAAGGAGCAAAAATGTAAACAAGCCCTTAGGAAAGAACTGCAATACAGATGTTCGTTCTGAAAGCATCCCTTTGTCACCTTGACTCGCGCTGGCACAACCAGAACTGAATTGAGTGCACTGTTTTCAAACAATGCCTAAGAAATGTAGCATTTGTTTGAGCGAAGGGAAGCAACCAGCGTGACTTGCTGTAGAATGAAAGAAAATCAGGATGTAATCATTTTGGGGTGGGGTGGGATGGGGAGCAGGGGCGGAGGAAGGAGGGTGCAGTAATAGCGGGCTGCCCTGGGTGTCACTACTGAGGGGGCTGACAAAATGCCGGGCGGCACTCACTGTGGGGCCTGCAGCGCGCATGAGCCATACATCTCTCCTGGGAGTGATGAGGTGGCTTGGGCACCCGCAGGCTCCGCTTTGCTCCAAACAATCTGCCCACCGCATCCCCCTCAGCTGTAGGGCAGCTGAGTGGGAGGAAGCAGGCAGACTCCTTGGAGGCCCCGCAAAGCGTCATACCCCGACTGGCCCTGCCCTGCAGGCAGCTGGTCCCGCCCCTGGGCACAGGGCACTCGTGCTGCCCCAGGCGCCAAATTGGCTTGCTCTGCCACTGGGGGCAGGGAGAACATTAGGCTGAGAAAACTCTCCACACAAGCTTCTTGACATTTCATCATTTCATGTTACTGGGGAGGGTGACAATACAGACCACGATCATTTGGCCAGTCCTGGGTGAAGTGTAATTGGAGGTCCAAGTGACAGTTGTTTTGCCCTAGTTATGCCTGCTCACAACACAGCAACACAGGTAGCTGCATTGCTCCCAACTCAGACAAGTAGGTGGGAGGAAGGAAGCTGGCTTTCCAGTTTGACTTCTGCGGCTGCACCCGCACATGGCAGCTGCTTCCAACTTCCTTCCAAGTTGAAGTAGCTTTCAACAGAATGGGCAGCTGCAAGAATGGATCAGCTACTACACCAACCGCACGAAGAGGGTTTTGTTTAGATTTCTTTTGGCTAGCGACAACGGGTGGTATTCACCGCTAGTACTATTCAGAGTGGACCGACTGAAGTTAGTGGACATGACTAACTTAGGTTCACTGAAGTTAGTGGACTTCGGTTCATTATTTTCAACAGGTCTACTCCAAGTGGGATTTAGCTGCATACAACCCTCTGCTCTAGTTTTTGTTTTGTTTTTTACCTGCTTGGGCAAGAACTGGTTGGCAGTCGACAAAGCATGCACAGAAGAGATCAAGGTTATACAACACTCGCTGGCAGCATCTCAGAGCTCCATAGCCATGCCAGTTATCCATCATCAGGAGTGGGCAGTGCTTTACTTACTTTACAGAAAAGCAAAAAAATGGCATGCTTCCTGTTCAAGTTTCCTCTCTGGACGTAACTCTCAAGGAAAAGCATTATAGCTGTGCTTTGGTTTGGCAAATGAATGTACAAGATAGGCAAGCAACCTCTTTTCCCCCTCTTCCATCACTAACACTTGAAAGACACAGGATGGGATACAAAAGTCCCTGCTAAGTTACCATATCACAGGACTCTGACCCTCTAGCTCAGTGGTTCTCAACCTGTGGATCCCCAGATGTTGTTGGACTACAACTCCCATCATCCCTGAGCTCTGGCCTTGCTAGCTAGGAGTGATGGGAGTTGTAGTTCAACAACATCTGGGGACCCACAGGTTGAGAAAGGCTGCATCGCTTCCCAACTTGGGCCTCGAGCTGTTTTTAGACTACAACTCCCATCACCCCTAGCTAGCAAGACCAGTGGTGAGGGGTGGGTGGAAACCATAGCCCCAGCTGGAGACCCAAGTTTGGGAAACAATGCTGTAGATGTTCACAGAATCGTAGATTGCAGAGTTGGAAGGGACCCTGAGAATCATCCAGTCCAACCCCGGCAATGCAGGAACATGTAGCTGTCCCCATATGGACATCAAACTTGTAACCAGGGGATTATCAGCAACATGCTCTAACCAATGGAGCTATCCAGGCTACAACTCCAATCATTCCTAAGCATTGGTTATGCTAGCTGAAACTGATGGGAGTTGCAAATCCAACGCCATCTGGAAGTGCATGGGTTCTCCAGTCCTGACTATAACAGAGCCTCTTGCAGTCTAGATACCATAAAGAAGTACAGTCATACCTTGGAAGTCGAACGGAATCCGTTCCAAAAGTCCGATTGACTTCCAAAACGTTCAGAAACCAAAGCGCGGCTTCTGATTGGCTGCAGGACGTTTGGTTTCCAAAAATAGTTTGCAAACCAGAACAGTCGCTTCCAGGGTTGCGGCATTCGGGAGCCAAAACGTTCAAGAACTAGACTGTTTGAAAACCAAGGTACGACTATCATAAATGTGAATGCAAATATGAATGTTTTAAAAAGAACTCTTGCCCAATTTAAAATCTTATTGAACCATACAGACATACCTCTTCTTGCGAACGCTTCATGTTGTGTTTTTTCGGGCTAAGAATGCGGCAAACCCAGTGTTTACTTCCGGGTTTCGCTGCGCACACACACAAACGTTCTGCGTGGTTTGCACATGCGCAGAAGCGTTCTGTGCAGTTTGTGCATGCACAGAAGCGCTTTATAGCACTTCGCACATGTGCAGAAGTGCCACTCTGGTTACGGACTTTTCGGGGTGCTAAGGGTACCCCGGAACTGATCGTGTCCTCAACCAGAGGTACCACTGTATATGAGTTTTAGTCAATCACGTACCAAATCTGCCTAAATTTGCATGCAAAAGGAAAAAAATAGTCCTACAGGAGGAAGATATGCTCTCTGTGTTACTGTGTGATAAATAGAACTGCTGCAGCAGGCACTGTCGTAAAAAAGAAGCATTCTGCCCCTTTCCACACACAGGATCCTCATCTGTAATTTTTACTACGTATATCATCATAATTTAAAAACTCTGCCCAATTAATTAGAGACATGATTTTAGGTGTCAATCAAAATGTGTGTGCGTGTTTTCTAACCAACTAAATTTTGCAGCATTAACTTACCTCGATTCCAATTTCAAATCCACCACCAAGGCCAGCTATCCCGATGGCAGATGGAGCTGACCAGACTAGAAGAGAAACAGAAACACACTGTGAACATGCAGAGCATTTTACTTTAGAACTGAATGAGATAGGCAGGTGCAACAGGAAAAGAAGATGCCGCTGTATTAGACTCGCGTATTTGAAGTTCATTTGCAAATAATCCAATGCCATTCTGCAACGCTTTATTCACAAAGAAAAAGAACTTTGAAGGAAATCGCTTCATACAGTTCAGGCATTTCTACAATGCTGAATTTTTTGTTCCAATACTGACTTGCAAATGAAAGACTGCACGTTCAAACAAAATATGTACCTAATGCAATACGTAGGTCATTTTGAAAAGCATGATACAAATGTACGTCAAAGTGTGCCGAGGAAAGCTGGAAGCTGTTCTTCAAAATGTTTTATTTTGCTCCCAGTTTTGAATCTCATGCACAGCTGGAGAAACTACAAAATCCAGACAGTTTTGGTAAAATTTAGAAGGCTTGAATAAGGCAAGTCACATCATGTGCTACATACACCACTGAAACATAAACAAGCCACAAACTATTGTTCGGGAATCTTAACAGGAACTAAATTCCTTTCAAACCCTCCATTAGCTTCTGCCAGCCACTAATTGTCAGACTATCTGCCATGTCAATAGAAGGAAGTGTTGCAAGTGGAGAGATGCTACTGTCTCATTATCTAATGTCCTATTATTCCTCGTAAAATGTGTCCACGCTGGTTTTTGCAACCAAGGTCCTGTGTTTGTGTCTTAGGGGCTGGCCACTGAGAACATGGGATGCTTGACTCAGGCTTGCCCCAAGACATTTTGGCACCTGAGAGGGCCACAAAACAGCAAACAACCCAGGGAAGAAGGGGTGAGTGAAGATCTACCTATCAGGAACGAGGAGAGGAATAAAGATCTACATCGGGAACAAGGGTGGGAGGAGACCAGCAGCCCCTCCTATTCACCAAGAGGCCGTTGCAGAGGTGGCATTTGGGCTGCCAATGATGGAGCAGATCTGGCCTCAAAAGAGAGCACCACAGATGTTGCTGCAACTACAGCAGCGAGTGATGCATTCTTCCTCCCCTTGGGCATACTGCCTCCTGAGGTGATTGCCTCGCCTTGCCTTATGGGCAGGCCGGCCCTAGCTGGACTAGATGAGCCATTGGTTTGATCCAGTAGGAACTTCTTATGTTCTTAAGACAGTTCCAAGAATGTCACTAGGCATCTATTCCAAGGATGTCACTAGGCATCTATTCCAAGGATGTCACTAGGCATCTACAAGGTTGGAACTTGTAGCCCCTCTAGATGTTGTTAGATTACAACTCCTATCCTCTCTCACCACAGCTTATGTGACCTGGGGCTGATGGGAACCGAAGCCTATCACCTGGAGAGCCACAGAGGTAAATATACTTCTTCTAAAAGAAACATGGAGCTGCTCATTTTTAGTCACTGGAACTAACCAAACAGGACTCTCATGTACAGGAATGCTCCCATGATGTAATTCGCAGTGTTTTCAAAACAGCAAACTGCAAGCTGCTTTTTATGACCAAGTATAAACTCAAGACAAAGGGAACATTTGTTTGCGAGCTAATCTTCGGAGATTACAGAAGTGTTCAGTGCCTGCCAGCAAAAGGACACAGATATGTGCCTTTGAAACATGCCTCCACCAGCAAGACAATTCTGTCTCAGTTTTAGGATTTTTGTTTTCAACGAGAGCCTTCACACAAACTGATTTGCTGGAGGGAGGGGAAAGCTTCAGGCTTCTTATCTTGTTAATAAGAGGTTTGTGTGAATGGGCTTCAAGGTGCTTGTTGACCAGAGAAGCCTTTTCCAACCTGGTGCCCATACTATGTTGCTAAGGCTACAACTCCCACTATTCCTGACAATTGACCAAGAGGGCTAAACAGATAGAATCATAGAGCTGGAAGGGACCACAAGGGTCATCTAGTCCAACCCCTTGCAATGCAGGGATATTTTGCCCAATGTGGGCATCGAACTTGACCCTGGAATTAAGAGACACATGCTCTATGAACTGAGCTGATTCGAAAGAGGCAAGTGAGATGTGTGTTAAGACTCCAGTAATATCTGGAGGGCACCAGGTTGGAAAATCTGGTCTAGGGAATAGCACCCAGTTCTGTACTTTAACTTCACTATTATGCTCCTGGACATCATGAGATTGATTTCTTTTTGTACAACTGAATAAACTCTAATAGAATGGTCTAACCTTCTCTGCCTACCCGCTATCTTCCCATTTTTATAATGCATAAATATACTCAGCCAGATAATCAGATGAACAGACACATACTTCAAAGTAGTGAAATTTGTGATGGGGGCCTAAGACTCAACATCCTCTGCGTTCAGCTGGGAGGGTAGTTGCCAGATATGCCCGATTCATAATAGCTCACAATTTCATCCCAATGGACATGCAGGCCCTGTTGAAGCTTGAAAAACTCTCGGCATCTCTTTTTGCACGCAGAAGCATTTGGACTGCTTTAAAAGGAGGAAAGGGCAAACTTACTTCCGTTAGGGAGGCGAGCCAAAACGATCCCACTGCCTCCTCGAGCTGTTACCAAAAACCCAGCTTTGATTACAGACAAGACTGCAAGACCTTTTGCTCTGGCAATTACATGGGCTGCAAATAATGAAATTAAATAGTTAGATATTATGGAGGCAAAAGAACCACTACTAGGGTTGCTGTATTTCCAGAGGTAAAAATCTGGGCAAAAAAAGAAAAAGTTGTTGAGCCACCAAAAAGAGGATATGACCAGGATTTCCTGGACATATGACAACCCTAACCACTCCGAATTAGGGGGGAGAGCTTTTTAAAATTTTAATTAAGCTGTTATGCATAGACTTAACACTTTGAGGCAAAATTTTGCTTTGATACTCTTGATCAAGGAAGTCAATGAAGTCTGGGGGACAGACCTCAGTTTCACTTTCAAATCTGGGCCCAATGGGCAAGTTAGTTTTGAAGCTTGCCCTTCTGTGTGTGACGCTGATTACTAAAAGCAGAGAGGCAGGAAAGGAATAACCAGATTGCCATTTAACTGGCATTTTACGGGGACCAAAACGTTCAAAAACCAAATTGAGGCTTCTGATTGGCTGCAGGAAGCCCCGTCAGACGTTCAGGTTCCAAATGAACGTTCGCAAACCGAACAATCACTTCCGGGTTTGCGGCATTCGGGAGCCAAAACATCTGAGTTTCAGGGTGTTCAGGGTGTGCAAGGTACGACTGTACATTGCAAATGAATTTGCAGGACATGCCTTGGACCACTGCTTTTTCCTAGACTGCGATACCAGCTTCTTTCCAGGAAACAGTTTATAGAAAGCTGGGATTGCAAAATGTAACAGGGGCTTTAAAAAAGAAAAAAATCTGCACACAATCCATTTCATGTTACCAAATGCAGATCCCATGCCTTTAATCAGGTGAACTCACAAAGACAAGACTAGAGGGAAACTTAGCTCTAGAAAGAACAAAGAAACAAACTGAAGTTGTGAACAACAAGATGAAAAACTCTCTTTTACTAACCAGGTATGATCTTGTCAGGGCCATTTCTAGAAGTGATTTCTGTAAATTCTCTTAAAATCTTAGCTGCCTTCTTTGCTTCCGACTTCAAATTGGAAGGTATAGGGTTATTCACTGAAAAGGAGGGGAAAAGGAGTATTTTAAGCAAAACACGAATATTTCAAAAGGGGGTAAGAAGCATCTGTTAGTTCCAAGAGCTGGTAACATTTGTTTCAGTCCGCTTATGTTGCATCCCTAACAATCTGGTACTTGCTTAGTAACACCATACAATGATACCACTATCTCCTCCATTATCAGCATAAAGACATGTCTGTGGAGAATCATTCCACAGTACAATTTGCTATTTTTGAGTACTGAGCCTATGGAGAAATGACACATTCTTTCACCAGTAGCTCTGAAGCGTGTGTCAAGCTAAATAAAAAATTGATCCAATTTCATTCCACCAGTGAGCAACCAAGAGCTGCAGCAGGCAACGTTAAAATGCAGATAAGTTCCAGCAAAGGGACTTACTAGCTGATGGCTTTGGAGTGATTATGCCACAGCTGATTCAAGAATGATGACATCGAACCCTGCGTGAGTCAAGCATATGACAGAACAGGAAAACAGGCTGGTTTCTAAAAGGAGCTTGAAGTCTGCAATTAGAATTCTGACTAAGAGTGCTGTGTTGGTTGAATATCTCTGCAAAGTAGAGGCTCTCACTGCATATCAAGATGGTTTAAATAAATAAGGTTCCACTGCAATCTCCATTAGCCCAAGGGGGGGGTCATATTCTTTTGGGTCCTCTTGAAATGCTTTATAAATACCTGTCCTTCATTGCTGTCACAAGAATAAAAATGTAAACCACGATGCCTATGGAGCACAAAACCTATTGTTAGTAGCCAAATTGTTTACATTCCATTCATCCATCCACACTGGACCTAAGTATTATTAAACATTAAGCCACTTAAAAGCATGGGCACTTAGGCTGAGCTATAAAGGTTAAAACATTTTATCTGTTTTACTGAGGTGTCAAAAGTTACTGAGGAGCAAAAGTAAATATGTGAATAGCTTAGGTGGCAGAACCATTAGATTTTTTGGCGTAGCCCTGAAATACTTTTCGCCTAAGGAACAGTTGCAGACACTTTATTCATGTAACACAGTGCCATCATTGTGCATTGCGCTTGCAGCATAGGAAAGGACAGGAGTATTTCTTGAGGAGCTTACAATCTAAAAAGATACACAGCAGAGGCCACAGGGGAAGAATGTGCTATCATAAAGTTGCATGCATTTAAGGCTTAGTTTTAGTCTCACTAATGCATGAGAGGATTGCAACGAAGACTTCACCAAGGTGGCAGGTTTTGCAGGAGGGATTTGAGAGAAAGAGGTGACCTCACAGAGAATAGTTTGTCATCAATACAATGCAAACATCTGTCTTAGTTTTAGTCCTCAAGAGAAGTTAAAAGGAATGACTGATGGTACCAGGATAATACAGGCAGTGCACATGAGAGCTGGTAAAGATTTTTCAAGTATTAACAGAAGCCCTGTTGAGCATAGGATTGCAGTCACAGAATGTGAAATAGTTGGGGATTTTTAAACTCCTCTGACTTAGATCCAAATGAGAAACTCAAAACGCTGCCAACCCTATACAATGGAGTAATCAATCCATAAACAAACACTGCGTAAGATATTATGAGTTAACAAAGATCCACCCAGTAAGATAACAGAAGGCAAAACTAATCTGCTCATAATTTCTCAGGTGAAATATTTCTCAAAATTAATATACAAAAGGTCAGCTGTGTCCAAAATAAGGAGCCAGAAAGATAGGAGAGCATGAGATATCAAGAATGGAGAAAGCTCCCTCCAATGAAATTGCTCAGTACAACTAAATCTGGAGCAAGGATTGGGTGGAAGATAGTCTTGTAAACGCACTGTACCAATCACGTTATCCTTTGAGTACCTCTGAGGTCTCTCTTCTTTTGTTCATGAAGAAGGGGGGTTGTCATAAAAAAGTCTAGCACAAAAACATGAACACAACAGGTGGAAAGAATTTATACCCCAGCGCAACAAACCTGACTTGCAAAACTTTCTTATCAGCAATAGAGAGAGAGAGAGAGAGCGCCATCAAGATGGTTTGTTGGAAATCTGGCTGCACATGGTTATCAGAGTTTAATTACATTTCCAATTATACTTTCAAACTGTACAACGCCACAATCATAGTACAGTGGTACCTCGGGTTACATACGCTTCAGGTTACATACGCTTCAGGTTACAGACTCCACTAACCCAGAAATATTACCTCGGGTCAAGAACTTTGCTTCAGGATGAGAACAGAAGTCATGAAGCAGCGGCGCAGCGGCAGCAGGAGGCCCCATTAGCTAAAGTGGTGCTTCAGGTTAAGAACAGTTTCAGGTTAAGAACAGACCTCCAGAATGAATTAAGTTCTTGACCCGAGGTACCACTGTACTGAGTAAATAATCCGCCTTTTTAAAACATCACATACAAGGTACACAAAAGGCACATGTTTTAATCAGTTGTTATAAATTCAGTTTTATGTTTGCTATGGGAACGGTGCAACCTTATCATTGGATACACAAAGTGATATATAGAGGCAAAATAGTAATGAAATGCAGTTCTGAATCTCTTTTCAGGCAAGTCCTTAGGGAATCTAACAATCCTACTACAACTACTCAGAAAAAGTCACGTTAAGTTCAGTGGGGCTTGCTCCTAGGTAAGTGGGTATAGGATTTCAGCCCAAATGACAAAACATTATCAGAAGGATTTTATGAATCTCACGGCAAATTACCTTCATATTTGAAACAGCTTGAAAGGAGCCTCTAAGTACGCACAGACTGAACTCCCCATCCTCCCCCTAAGCAGGATAATCTTGCTGAATGAAAGCTGAAGGGTAAAATAATATGACAGCAGCTGAGCAGAAGAGGAGAATGAAAATATTTGCTTGAATTTACCTCTTTTAAAGTGGCTGCATACAGATACAGAGATATTAGATGACTGCAATATTTTGGAGAAGCAAAACCAAAAAGGAAAGCAATGCTAAGAAGCATGAAACTTTCATGTAATTCAGGCTTTCAGACAATGTTTTTGTAGCAGTCAGGTGTCCACATACGCAACAGAGGACAGCTGTGGTCCTAGCTTCTGGTATCTCCAGGTAAACTGGGGGGGGGGGGCTTTCCTGAAACCCTTGACAACTGCTGCTAGTCAGTGTAGACAATACTGAGCTAGACAAAGCCAAAGGCCGGTAAAAAACGCTTTCTCTTTTTAAATTGCTTTTATTGATTTGCTAAACAGTTATCAAGGCGGAATACAGAGCTTGGCAAGTGAGAAAAATATATACCAGCTAAAGACTGAAGTCACTTTTGTTCCAACATAGGCAGTCAACTAAAGGTGATCAGGAAAAACGAGACAAGCACCTCAGAACAAATCTTTGCATGATACTCCAACTCAAGGTTAGCTTTATCTGAAAACAGATCACAGGCATTTTAGCAAGTAGTGAAGATATAAGTGACCTACTCTGCAGAAAACAAGGACATGAGAAATGTCATATCTGACTGCTTTTAGTTCTCTTAACCTTGCAGGCTGCATATCATACTTTGGGGGGGCAACTGATGCAAGTGTTGCCAATAGGATTTCACATGCAAATCCACTTATTTGTATTCGGAATACACACATTTCAGTTTATTCAATGGAGTCAACATTATTACATTCCCTCTGCTCTCTTAGACTGAGAATTTGAGGGCATATCCTGTCTTCTCAACAAAGTTTGTAAACCACTCTGCAATACTTACTCACTTATTCCATTTGTGCCCTGCTCTTCAGCCAAATAGCCTCCAAGAGAGGCTTACATTGAAACATTCTGAATTGCCACAGATTTCAGAGAAAAGGAGAGAACATTAGAACATTGACCACAGCCAGACGTGTTGGCTTTTGTAGGTTTATGATGGATACTTAGGATAAACATCCTAACAGCCAAGAACAACAATTACCAAAATTCACCAAGCAACAGTTCTTCACCATCACCCTTCTAGGTCCCGAGGTACATGCAGAGGAAAATAAGTGAGTGCAGGCACAGTGATTTAGAATAGTTCCTTTGGATTGGATTTCCTGGTTACTTTTGACACCATGGCAAACTCTTTTGTCACTGGCAAAAAAAAAACCCTATAGCTGGTCACAGCAGATGATGGAGAAATTCATGACTTTATTGTAGCAGTGATTTAACCCTCCATTAGCTTCTGCTAGCCACTAATTGTCAGACTATCTGCCATGTCAATAGAAGGAAGTGTGGCAAGTGGAGAGACGCTACTTGTCTCATTATCTAATGTCCTATTATTCTTCGTAAAATGTGTCCACACTGGTTTTTGTGACCGAGGTCCTGTGTTTATGTCTTAGGGGCTGGCCACTGAGAGAATGGGATGCTGGACTCAGGCCTGTCCCAAGATATTTTGGCACCTGAGCGGGCCACAAAACAGCACCCTCCACCAGGGAAGAAGGGGTGAGTGAAGATCTACCTATCAGGAACGAGGAGAGGAATAAAGATCTACATCAGGAACAAAGGTGGGAGGAGACCAGCAGTCCCTCCTATTCACCAAGAGGCCGTTGCAGAGGTGTCCAGTAATAATAATAATAATAATAATAATAATAATAATAATAATAATTGTACCCCACCCATCTGACTTGGAATAGAAATAGGAATATAATGACACACATGTTAATACAACATAAATGGGGATTTTGGCTAGTTTGCACCTATTCAGTCCAACAACAACAACAACATTATTTGTACCCCACCCATCTAACTGGGAATAAAAATAGGAATATAATAACACACATGTTAATACGACATAAATGGGAATTCTGGCTAGTTTGCACCTATTCAGTATTATGATAATAATAATGCAGTATTTGTACCATGCCCACCTGACTGGGTTTTCTGGACCACTTCCTGTGTGCACATATATATATATATATATATATATATATATATATTCCATATAAATATACCATTACACAGCATCTTTTGACTGAACAAGGAACATAAAACAAACATAAAACAAGAACTGGACTCCAAGTCTGTGATTCTAATAGTGACTTACACTAGGGCAGTCCTATTAATTTATCAGTGGACTTGTTTCACTCTTTTTAAATAACGATTTATTATTTATACCCGCCCCCCAATCTGGCTGGGTTTCCCCAGCCACTCTTTTAAAGATTTGCAAGCCCCTCATGTGGGGGGGGGGGACTGGACTTAGAAAACTAGACAGGGATGAACTAGGGAAACCTGGGGAATAAATATGGTAAAGACACATCCCACGTATACTTTTCCCCCAAACTCCAATTCCTCTCTTCCCCACCACCACCACCTTCCAAATTCCCCCCTCCCCCATATCCACACCAACCAAGCCTACTTACTGCTTCCAGAAAGGTACCATCCACACCCACCCCTGGCTTGGGAAAGCCTCGGGAGTATCTACAGCAATGCAGCCAACCACTCGCGACAGAAACTATCCCTGCGTTCCACTCTAAAGACCCCGCCTTGTAAGAGGCAGCAGCAGCTGCTGCTGCTGCTCACCTGGAGCAGGTGCATGGGCGGGCGTGAGGCGCGATAGTCGTCTAAACCACGCGCCTGATTTTCTTTTCTCTAACGTTGGGATCGAATCCGCGAAAGAGAGCTCGGGGGCGTCAACTCCTGAAGGGGAATTAAAAAAACATTATTATTTCAACTTTATTTCGTATCCTTCTCATTTCGCCCCCCCCCACCCCGCCACTCAGGCATTATACGAAGACGGCCGCCGGCTGCCGTAAAGCGGGAAGGGCGGCTTTTCGCGACAGTTGCGAGGGCCTCCGAACTGCCGCTTTCGCTGCTTGGTCCTGTTGGCGGTTCCTGAGAGAAAGAGAGAGCATGGCGGCCGGGGAAGCTAAGTCCGTTTTATTCGTTTGCCTGGGTGAGTGGAAAGGGGGGGGGGTGGAGAATGGGGGAGGTAAAGACGCAGCTTTTTAAAAATAAAAATAAAAATGCATGGGGTTTCATCATTATGCTTTTCTATGTGTTGGAAACCGCCTAGAGTGGGTAGTTGTAGTAGCGGTAATAGTAATAAGAACAACAAGAAGAAGAAGAAACAACAACAAGAAAATAATAATAATAATAAGAAGAAGAAGAAGAAGTGTTATGCAAGCTAACAAAATATGTTCATGGACTTGGAATACAAAAATGTGCTGCACATTCATATTATTCAGTTCACTATCTTTAAGCTGTTCTGTTTCCTCCCCCAATTACAGTGGTACCTCGGGTTACATACGCTTCAGGTTACAGACTCCGCTAACCCAGAAATAGTACCTCGGGTTAAGAACTTTGCTTCAGGATGAGAACAGAAATCATGCTCTGGCAGTGCGGCGGCAGCGGGAGGCCCCATTAGCTAAAGTGGTGCTTCAGGTTAAGAACAGTTTCAGGTTAAGAACGGACCTCCGGAACGAATTAAGTACTTAACCCGAGGTACCACTGTATATCAGAAGAGCTAAGCCAGGAGCAGCTAGAAGAGCCACGGCATTCTTACTTGTGAAGAAAGAGATGGGCGGCCAGAGTGGAATCCACTAAATCTCTTAAAACTTGTACATACAAGAGCTGCCTAGAAGCGAGAAACATTTACATTTGGAGTAGGACAGAAGCTGCCGTGCTCTCTGTGGTGATGGAAGGAGACTGTTTTACATAACACCACCTCCCCCTGGCTTTATAATACAGTGGTAATCTATTACTCATGCGTTTGGAGGGGGTCTGTAACTTGGCAGACAGAGAGAGAAGGCCTGAAATACAGGACAAATCTGTCAATACAGGACTCAGCATTTTACACTGAAATGCGGAACAATCCTGTATTATACAGGACAGGTGGCAACCCTACTTTCTGATGATCTCCTGGTTCAGATCTTCCACCTTCCTTTGTGGCACTGGCAGAACTATGTTTATCCTAGTAATGGGAAGGGACATTGGTGAGTTTAGTGGTTTCCCACCACCATCACCTCCCCTGAGGAATGGCTGAGTTGGGAAGGTAAGATACAACTTGGATACTAGGGCTGGGTGATACCTTGTTTTCAACATCACAATATATCACCAGCTAAATATGATATCTTGATATATCACGATATATATCTGCGGTGGCGGAGGGCCTTGCTGCCCCCCACGAGGGCAGAGGGTCCCACCATACCTCCCTGCAGTGGTGGAGGGTGCATCACACTTCCTCGCAGCTGCAGAGAGCCTTGCCAGGTCTCCTCATGGCAGCAGAGGGTGCCACCCTACATCCCTGTGGTAGCAGTGGGCCCAAGTGTGTGAGGGCTTATCTTCATTTCTTATTGGTTAGGACAGAGGAGGGAGAGAGCAAACAAAGCTGGAGACACCAGTGCCTGCATAGTATGTGCCTGCAATTTATCTGCAAAGTATCGTTCCACTGAAGAATGGGAAGTTATTAAGTCTTCAGCTTTTATTTCACCGGTACATGTCCTATGTTTACATTGATTTGCAAAATATAAAGCTGGTCAAATATCACTTAGCCTCTGCTTTTGGTTTGTAATAGGAGTAGTGGATATTCTTTACATAGCAGACTATAAGTTACTTAATACTTGAAGAGTAACATGTCTGTGGATCTCTTGTGGTGTACAGTACATGTGAGAAAGAAATGGGAAGAGTAACAACAGAAATGAAGGCTGTATGCTGCTACATTTGCTCAGAAGTACCACTGAATTATGGGGCTTACTCCAAAGTGCATAGCTTTGCTTTAATATTCCTGTTGGTCCCTAGGGCATCACTGGTGTAGGAAGGACTCCATCTGCCCCAGTCCTGCCCTGGAGAGCGAAAATAAAGCATCTCTTTATCTTGGCAAAAAATTCTCCCACAGGCATGCTGTCATTATTAGAAGGTCTTAGAGAGAGAAGATCTCTCTCTCTCTCTCTCTCTCTCTCTCTCTCTCTCTCTCTCTCTCGTGGCATTCTTTTGAGAATGCCCTGTTTCCTAAGTCTCTGGTGCTGACTTTCTAGAAATGGTGTCATGCCAGACAGAGAAAGAAAAAAGAAAGGTTCTTTTATAAAGGTAAAAAGAGGTGACATTGGCCCTTCACCCTTTTTCTTAGATTGGTGGACAAGTTGAAACCTCTCAATTTAACCAGTGTAGTCCTGGGGTTCAAAAGTGTCGCCTGCTGAGAAAAATATTTAAAGAATAATACTTCTATTTAAAAAAGGGAAGCCAAATCATTTGGGGTTTTAAGGGCCACCAGATGTTGATAGGAGCCGATTACAGCTCCTGGTATTCAGTCAAAAAATCCTCTGGAAGAAATGGATAAACCTTTTCCTGATAGCTGGCACTGAAACTACCCTGCAGTGTGAAAGCAGGAGAGGAATTTTATGGAAGCTACAGCCTCCTTATTAGATTGCTGTTATTCTGCCCAGCCTCATTGCTTCTGGGGCAAAAGAAACATGAAATGACTATTTTGAAACATGCATCAATTGGTAAAAATCAAATAGATGCATCTAAACATGGGCCCTGCCCATAGTTGTACAGTCTGGACTATGTTTCAGTGAGGCATGCACAACAATCATTCAGTGGATTATGCCTGATATATCTCATTCCTTTGCCCACATGTGAAGTAGAAGATGAGATATCACTTTATGAAACCTTTTTGCTTGATTAAATTGTGATGATGGAGGTGCTGCAGCTGAGAGAGTGGATGACGTCTCTTAAAATCTCTAAACAAATGATAGTGATACAGTTTTTCTCTGTCTACATTTAGAAATCCTGCTTTTAATCCTGGCTGGTTGCTTTTGGAAACAGTGTTCAACTAGGATTAGACTAGGGTCCGGCAGCATGGTGTGGAGACTGTAGATAGAGCTCTCTCCTTCAACACTTAGAAGCAGTGTTAGAAACTGAGATATGAAAACTAGGAGCTAAATGGCACCTTAAACCCAGGTTATGGGTGCAACAACAGAATGTCTAGGCACACTTTTTTAATAACAAGGAGACAAAGCTGAAAATGAATGAACTGCAGCTAAAATATTATGTTCATTTCCCATATGGTCTCATCCTTCCCCTGCCCAACCCCCTAATATTACTAAGAGGGTCTCTTGTCCAGTCTTCAGAGAGTAGCTGGAAGTGAGGAGGCAGAAAAAGGTCCCCCTGTCCTTACACTCTGCAGTTTTAATCTGAAATCATGGGTGTAGTACTGCGCCCAGAGCTCAGAAGCTGCTCACGCTAATGAAATTCCCTGTCGCAAAATGCACCTAGAGCATTGAGAGTTTCGAACACTGCTTGGAAGTTGGGTGCTACTCAATTAAATTGATTGGCAGTAGATTGGACGTAGTTAGAAGACAATACCTATTTGTGTGACACATTTGTTGTTGTTGTTGTTTAGTCGTGTCCGACTCTTTGTGATCCCATGGACCAGAGCACTTCTGTCTTCCACTGCCTCCCGCAGTTTGGTCAGACTCATGTTTGTAGCTTCGAAGACACTATCCAACCATCTCGTCCTCTGTCGTCCCCTTCTCCTCGTGCCCTCCATCTTTCCCAACATCAGGGTCTTTTCCAGGGAGTCTTCTCTGTGCGACACATAGTTAACTTCATTTGCTTCCACGATGTGTGGTTTTGGCCATTGGACAGGGATAACTTTAAAAGGAGATCAGACATAGTCATGAAGGATTGATTCATCAACAGCTTCAGCCATGACTGGACATGGAAGAGGCATCCAGAGCTGAACTAAAACTCCTGACTGGCAACAGCAGGAGTTGATGCAGCAGTGTGTACACCACTGCATCCACAGCCCCACCACTCACATTGGGGCAACATGAAAAAGTTCCTCTTCACTACACCAGATCCTAGGCTGAGCCCATGGCCATCAACTGATGGCATCAGAGCCAGCTGAAGAGCCGGTGAATCCTGCACTGGCACACATTTTGTGAGTTCCTGCTGGCAGTAGCCTCTATCTGCCATTTGAGGTCAGTATTGAAATTTGGCTGTGAACACCCCACCAACACACTTTGCTGATGGGGTTCTCTGCCTAATCTAGTCCTCTTCCAGCACAGGAGGGCGAAGCTGTTAGTGTAGCTCTAAATACTAGCAGCTGGAGGGGACAGAATACTGGAGAGGGAAGGTGCTGTCAAGTCCTGCTTATGTGCTTCCTGGGAACATTTGGTTGGCTGCTGTGTGAAAAGGATGCTGGATTAGAGAGACACTCACTCTTGGTCTAATTGAGGTCCCAGGAGATAGTTATTATATGCTTAGTAGCTACGTTAAAGTTGCACTGTAGACCATTGGCAGCCAAAACGAGAATGTGTGCATGTTGTCATTGGAAATTGTGTTGCTGCAGAGTGATGAACAGACTGAAACCAAATAGTAATCCTACCTTTACTGTTTTAGTATCAGAAGAGGGATTATCCATTAATGACCCCCTTCCCAATGCAAACAATGAGTTAGGTACGCCACTTTTATACCCATTATGTTGAGGTGCAAGGAGAAGGTTGGCCTGTAGTTTGTCTTGGAGCACAATTCTATCTGTGTCTACTCAGGGGAACAAATCATATTAAATACAATATGACTTACTCCCAAGTAAACACCTCAAGGTTTCAGATATAAGATTTATTTTGTAGGGAAAGGAGATGGGACAGAAATGAGTTAATACCTCCCCCTTGTCTTTTACTAGTATGGAGTTAAGGACTGCATTACAGTGTACTTGTAGCTTGAGTCAAAGCAGGTACCGTATTTTTCGCCCTATAGGACGCACTTTTTCCCCTCCAAAAATGAAGGGGAAATGTGTGTGCGTCCTATGGGGCGAATGCAGGCTTTCGCTGAAGCCTGGAGAGCGAGAGGCGTCGGTGTGCACCGACGCCTCTCGCTCTCCAGGCTCCAGGAAGCTATCCGCAAGCCTTGCGCGCCCGGGGGGAGTTCCCCCGGGTGCGCAAGGCTTGCAGGCGGCAGCCTGCAGCGCGGATCACTGGGCGCCCTTCGGAGGACGCCCCGTGCTTCACGCAGGTGTCCGCAAGCCTTGCGCGCCTGGGGGAACTCCCCCCGGGCGCGCACGGCTTGCGGGTGGCAGCCTGCAGCGCGGAGCACGGGGTGCCCTTCGGAGGACGCCCCGTGCTTCACGCAGGTGTTGGCAAGCCTTGCACACCGGGGGGGACTCCCCCCGGGCGCGCAAGGCTTGCAGGTGGCAGCCTGCAGCGCGGAGCACGGGATGCCCTCCGGAGGACGCCCCGTGCTTCGTGCAGGTGTCCGCAAGCCTTGCGCGCCCGGGGGAACTCCCCCCGGGTGCGCACGGCTTGCGGGCGGCAGCCGGCAGTGCGGAGCACGGGGCACCCTCCGGAGGATGCCCCGTGCTTCACGCAGGTGTCCGCAAGCCTTGCGCGCCCGGGGGGAGTTCCCCCGGGCGCGCAAGGCTTGCGGACATCGGCCAGCCCCACAAGCTCGGGGGACAGCAGGGAGGCGCAGCGCCGCCATCCCACTGTTCCCCAACCTGGTTTTGGGGGGGAAATAAAGGGAAAAATTTTTCCCTTTATTTCCCCCCCAAAAAAGTAGGTGCGTCCTATGGGACGGAGCGTCCTATGGGACGAAAAATACGGTAGTTGTTACTCAGTGGAAAAGTCTGCTGTGATTTCCTAAACTAGGTGGCTTAGGAACTAGGCTTAAAATCTGGAAATGCTGGTGATTTCAGTGGAATGTGTTGGTGAAATTGTCTTTTGGGGATATATAATTCAATCTGTCATAATACATTGTCAGCAATGCTACTGGAAACCAATACAGCCCATAGAATACTGATGTGTACTGACTTGCAACAATCCACCTCTGCTAAAAGTTGGTTGCTATTGGTGACCAATAATGGGCTTCTCGCAAGCCAGATGTGGAAGTCAGGAAGTGAACACTGCTGTGAAACTGCACAGAAGGGGGAGCTGATAAACTCTGTGGCTTTCTTCAATTCTTCACATCTACCTCCACAGGTTCTGGAATGTTTCACTTTAAGAACACAGGTGTGAGAGATTGCATTTTAGAGTCACTGGATCAAATCTTTATTTCCACAGGGAACATTTGCCGCTCTCCCATAGCCGAAGCTGTTTTTAGGAAACTTGTGACTGAGGGAAACATTGAAAACAAGGTAAGTTTTATTTTAGCCACCAAAGCCGCCATTCTGTTAGCATGATATAAATATTTTGACCTTACCTGCATATCTTAGAAATCTTTCTGTACCAATTTATCAGCATCTCTTTACCAAAGCCAGATTAAATCTATTTCCATCAGAAGTGCTAAATGGCAGACTGAGAGGCATCCCTTATCAGAATAGGCTCTGTGTATGCTCTCAGGACATCAATTGTATGAGGCATATGCTACTGCATTGCCGACAATATGAGCAAGCTAGGGATCTATTGATTAAACCCCTACTGGCAAATCGGCCAGGTAAATCTGAAACCTAGTATACTAAATATCTTCTGGACAAGTATAATGGTATCACAGTGGCCGTGGCAAGGTTTCTTTCGGTAGTCATACGTATCAAAGATCATCATACTTAAGACTAAACAAATATCGTCTCAGTCTCCCTCTCCCGGGGGGTTGTCTGTATGAATTTGCATTTTATTCTGAATCTGTGTTATGGATTTTTGGACCGCAATAAAGATTATCATTATATTTTGACTTGTTTTTCTGTAGTGGAGGATAGACAGTGCAGCAACATCTACGTATGAAGTAGGAAATCCTCCAGATTATCGAGGCCAGAATTGCATGAGGAAACATGGTGTTACCATGAATCATATTGCCAGGCAGGTACTGTACCCATATTGCTTTCACTGTATGTATACATATGTTCTTGTTGTTCACAGTGGGTGATAGACAGCGGTGCTGTTTCTGACTGGAATGTGGGGCGCTCCCCAGATGCGAGGGCTTTAAGTTGTCTGAGAAATCATGACATTCAGACGGGCCATAAAGCACGACAGGTAGAAAGAGTCTGTTTGTTGTTTTCTGGAAACTATGGGTGGTGCAAAAGTCTTGGTAACTGCTGTAGGTTGGATTGCGCATGGATTGGCAAAGTATTAAATGTTTAACTACTCAGTGTCATCGTGGTTAGAGCAGTGGAAATTCTAACAGCATCTGCGTAAAGTGATTGGATGAAGCCGTGTTCCAGAGCCTGTTAACACTGTTCCCTGACTGAAATGATTTCAGTGGTTAGGAATGTTACTATTTTATTTCTTTGCTAGCCAAGGTGAATCACTTGCCATGAACCTAGTTTGCCATTTTGTTGCCCATTCCTCCAGTTTAAAGAGATCCTTTTGAGTCATATTGCATTTGGCTTTTCATAGTACAGTGGTATCTCTGGTTACAGACGCTTCAGGTTACAGACTCCGCTAACCCTGAAATAGTAACTCGGGTTAAGAACTTTGCTTCAGGATGAGAACAGAAATCGTGCCATGGTGGCAGTGGGAGGCCCCATTAGCTAAAGTGGTACCTCAGGTTAAGAACAGTTTCAGGTTAAGAACGGACCTCCAGAACGAATTAAATTCTTAACCCGAGGTACCACTGTACTAAAGAATTTGGTATTGATTGCAGGCTTGGACTTCTCACCCCTGGCTACAGTTCATTAATAAACAAGTTAAATCACACCAGTCCCAATAGAGACTCACTATTAGCTTCCCTCCGTTGTGAAAACTGTTCCTGGTTCAGACCTTAAGCAACTCTGCTCCAGTAGACAATTGTAGGATATAAGAGATGGCTAAATGATATTGATTTCAATGTCTCAGTTGTTAAAATAAATGCACATAATTTATCAAAATTCCTTTAAGGCCTGACCTTCTTTAGATGGATTCATAACTGCAGCATTTCTGTTAGACAAAGGATGTGTCACATATTCCCTTCTGACTTTTTCTTTCCTTTCGTGAGGTCTTGCTTTAGTTGTTTTCCCCATTTACAGATCTTTTTAATATTGTTCCTTTAGCTTCACTGGTGTCCTTTTTGACCTTTAACTCCCTTTAGTCCACTTCATGTAAAACCCATAGAACTCAGCATAGATTAGAGCCTCTCAGCACTCAAACAGTTCTGCCTGCCTTCTGCTTTTTCTTCTATTTCTTTTGATATCTTGATTCTCCCCCCCCCCCGCCCAAATATTTAAAAGCTTAACAAGGAAAGCTTAAATGGTATAGTTCACATCTGTTGTTTTCAACACATCAAAATGTGTTCTGAATGTTATCACAGTTCAAAAGAAGAACTGATGGCATCTTTGGAAGAGCGCATTGTTGAACAATACTTTTACGTCGTAATCATTACAGCCTTATCCCATAATTTCTGAACAGTGTTTGGTTTTTGAGAGATAATATGAACAATAACTTGTGTAAATGTTTCCTGGCCAAATGCTAAAACACTAATTGTTCTGTCTCCAGTTTTATTTTTCTACAATTGATTTCTGAGCTGCTTACTTTGCAGCTGTCAGTTAGCATACATAAATGTTGTTTGGCTTTAGAATTTTAAATATGTATTGCTAACTGCCATCACTGCAACACTGGCTTAACCTTATTTTGCATTTTTTTTTAATTAAGAATAGTTGTGACATGGATCTCTGTTAACAGTGTTTAAACATATTTGTTAAATTCTAGGTTACAAAAGATGATTTCCTGACGTTTGATTATATGCTTTGTATGGATGAAAGTAACTTACGGTAAGTTGTGAAAACTATGTGCTTTTTGCTTATAGATGATGATAGTTCTGATTATTCTAGCCTAAATGGGTTGTTTGCTACATTTAGTGCCTCCTAATAGATGCTAAAGCCCTTAAAGAGTATTCCAACTACACCCTTCGTCTAAAACATGGGGAGGGAAACAGATTAAATTCCAGGTGTTATTGAACTACCCTCAGCTCTGGCCAGCATGGTCAATGCATAGAGATGATGGGGGTTTAATTCAAACACAGCTGGATGAACACAGGTTCCCCATTCTGGGTCTAAAGGATGATGATCCCTAGGAATAGTCAGGGAACAGATGGAATAGCATTGTACCTTTTGCATTATAGTAATCTATTCCTCATTTGAGCAAATGATTGCCAGGATTACTCTGCAAGAGGAGAACAGGCTGCTGTATGAAATCTATATTTCTGGTGGATCCAGGTGTTATTTCAAGTCAATGTTCTGAAACTGTTGCATTTATTTCCTGAGCCTCTCATTAGTATTTTTGGCTCCATAGTGTTGGTATTCCATAACTTACATTTATACTTTGGTACAACATTACATAAAAACATGTGTGTTAGATGCTGCGTACTAAATCACATCACACTGTTAAAAGTGTGTGGTTTTTTTCTTTATACACTGTGATTTTGGTTTCCTTTATGCACTGCAAACTCTAAGGATATCTTGGTGTCAAAGGAAAAAAGAAAGAAAGACATGCCACACTTAATGACAAAAAGTTGCCTAAACTTTTGTCTTGTAGAGATCTGAAAAGAAAAAGCAATAGTGTTCAAAACTGCAAATCTCAGATTGAGCTGCTTGGGAGCTATGATCCACAAAAGCAGCTTATTATTGAAGATCCGTACTATGTAAGTATTCAATTCTATTAGTCCTTTTTAACTCAAAATCAGTGTTGTAGCAATCAGTGTTGTAATAAAGAAATCTGTTTAACTTAAATTGGTTCATTTTATTTTTTGTCTCTGCTTCTTTCTATAGGGGACTGATGAAGATTTTGAAACTGTTTATCAACAGTGCCTTAGATGCTGTAAAGCATTTTTGGAGAAACCTCATTAATGGGGCAAGTGTTTCTGAAAGCAAATAATATTTAGCTGTTCTGTAAAATTATTCTCAATTGATATTAAATTGTAAAGATTCTAAAAATAAGTCCTTTTTTAGCATTTCATGATGTGCACAGCACCTTGTACTTGAGAAATGGTAGGCTTATAAAATTAATATTGACCTTGATCAAGCATCTATATAAGGGGGAAAGCATCCAGTACTGACAAAATAAATGTGTGTGATTCTTGGTATACATATTCCACATAATATGTAAAAGAATTCCTGTATGCATACTCTAAATATGATACACCTATGTCTGTTTTCCATTGCTAATTGTATGTATGGTACTTTTAAATCTTAAACATCTTTCTTAGAAGTATTTTTTGGATGTTTTGTCACATGATTAAGAACTGAAGACTTAACAAAACAGTCTCTTTTTACTTTTTCCATTATTTGTGATTTGAAAGAGAGAGAGACTTACAGCCATATAGAGTTGTTGAGCTGTATGAATTTCACAAGTCTGAATAACCACAGAATAAGTTCTATGTGTGGTCTCTTGATGCATAGTACAGTCTCCTAGAGTCTTGGTCTCTCTTTCCCCCCCCTATTTATTAAAACAAAATCTAGCCTTTAGTAGCTGCTCAGATGATGCTTGAAAGAGGATAAATACAGCCTTGTGAAGTCTTGGAGCAGTGTGCATGGCATAAAGTGTTCTTTGCAGATCATGTGTACTAACGGAAGCCGAGCAAATTAATTAATTTGCTTCACTTGCCCTAACATATGCAAACTACAACCATGTTAATTTCCACACAACATAATTTCGGCATTACCTTCTTTTTAATCATAAGTATACACAGCCCTGCTTTTGAATTATGGTGCTGGAGGAGACTCTTGAGAGTCCCATGGACTGCAAGAAGATCAAACCTATCCATTCTTAAGGAAATCAGCCCTGAGTGCTCACTGGAAGGACAGATCCCCAGCCACTGTTAAACATTCTGTAGATCACAACCACATTAGCCACTTTTTAAAAAGTGATATATGTTTAGTGCCTACACCCTCCTGTCTCTTATAGCTGTGATGCCTTTCCTGAATATCCTCATGCTGGAACTTCTATGTGCCTCCATCATGTTTTTCTTTCCCATCATATCAAACACATCCTCCTTGGTGGTTTGCTTTCAAGTCGCTTCACCAGTTACTGATACTCCTCGGAGCTTCTCTTCCTAAATTGTTTAAAGGATGCTTTTAATACTCTTCTCCCATCTTCTTTCTTGTAAATAAGCTGTCTTTCATGACTGTGCCAGTTTGAAAGCATGCCAGTGCAAGTAGATAAATAGGTACCACTTCGGCAGGAAGGTAAATAGTGTTTCCGTGCGCTCTGGCACTCGTCACAGTCCTCCGTGCACCAGTAGCGGTTTAGTCATGCTGGCCATATGACCCGGAAAACTGCCTGTGGACAAACGCCAGCTCCCTCGGCCTGAAAGCGAGATGAGTGCCACAACCCCATAGTCGCCTTTGACTGGACTTAACCATCCATGGGACCTTTACCTTTACCTTCTTATCACCTCTTTGAGGTTCAGTTCCTCACGATGCAGAGCAGTACAAGAGAGCACATGGGTAGAATCCTTTTATGGGGTGCCATACTTTTCCCTGAGTTGATTGCAACTTGGCTTAGAAGAGCTAGATAGACCATGAAAAGATAACTAAATCCTTGATCCCAGCCTATTCCTTAAAATGTCTGATACGTGACTCCCGAGTTGGCATTGCTTAGCTTCTCTCTTGCCCCACCTCCCTTTCTTGGAGAAGCATTTCATTATTGCTGCTTCAAAACTGAGCCAAAGAAAAGCTTCTGCTACCCAGAAGCAAGCAGCAAAATCCATAGCGTGTCACAAATGTGCTTTACTGCTTCTAGTAAAGGACACTACTGAGTGCAAAACTCCTTCGGGTAATAAATAACTCAACATACAGTATAACATAAAGCACATGCTGAAGGGCGTTGACATGAATAAATGTCTATTTGTAGATAGTTGGATGTGTGAGCTATTCCTGGTCTACTGCTTGGTGTCAAGCCCTGCAGTGTAATAATGCACGGTAGGCTGTCTTATCTTTTAAACAGCCAATTATAAAAAATGTTTGCCAAGATCTTTATCTTCCCACTTAGCAGAATTAATAAATACAAGCTGCAGACAAGAAAATAGGAAGTTGTCATAATAATTCCTTTGGCTGAGTGTTGCTATAAACAGTGGTTATTGGAGTATTTTGCACTGTGTGTACACATTAAGACACTAACATTTCCCCTCTCGCCTACTGCTTCTCATGTCCCAAGCACATTTGCAACAATTATTAGTTTATATTATTTATTAGATTTATATACCACCCGCCATCATAAGATTTCAGGGCTGTTCATGAGATTAAAACACAAATAAATAGAAACAACAAAACAATACCCCCCCTCCCACAGACACATTTAAAAGGCTGTGGAATATTAAACAGCCAAAGGCCTGATTGAAGAGGAACGTTTTTCGCCTGGCACTTAAAGATATATAAAGAAAGTACCAGACAAACCTCCCTGGGCTGAACATTCCACAAACAGGGAACCACTGCAGAAAAGACCAGTTCTCATGTTGCCACCCTCTGGACCTCATGTGGAGAAGGCACATCCTGTTGATGCTGCTGGACTGGCATGTCCCTGGTTAAGGACTAGCATGGGCAGGGAGGTGCTACTAGAAAATATTACACATTTACTGAATGTTGAGGGCAAACTTTCTTTAAAGCATCTAGATTCAGGTAGGTAGCCGTGTTGGTCTGATGCAGTCGAAATAAATAAAAAAATTGTCCAGTAGCTACTGGACAATTTTTTAATTTTTTTCTTTAAAGCAGAAATAGTGGTCTTCGAGATTACATCCATATTTCGGGTACCTTTCCCATTCCCCCCAAATAACAACCCTGCTGGATTTAAAATGCACCCAGAGCTGAATTTCATTGCATGCAAAACTCCATAGCTATTGATTTAAAATGTCATAGGAAATTCAGAGGCAAATAGCTATAATTTATTTTTATAGGCTATGCTGCTAGGAATATATTTTTTAATAAAAATGCTAACTTTTATTCCTGCTTAAAGCCGTACTAAAATTAACTGTCATACCAATTGACTTGAAAATACAAGAGCAAATAAAATAGGAAAAAGATCAGCTTAGCTGTATTGATCCTTGTAATGTTTTCATTGCCTTAGTTTCATAATGTAGCAAATTACTTTGAGTACACTTTCTTGTTTTTTTAAAAAACCTGCGTGAAATACAAGTGGCCATCTGAATCTCCAATCCTGATACACATGGAACACTATTCCATGGTTGCTTTCAAACTTCCATGTAAAGGAAAAACCTTCAGGTGTTGCAGGTATATGGAAATGAATGTTTCATATTGACAGGACCCCAAGGCAACACTTAGAGAGGAGGGACAAGAGCAACATTTGCCTTACTTCCATTAATTATAGCTACAGTATTGAATTGGATAGAGATGGCTATTTTAATAAGCCCTGATGATGGTGACTTGGCAGGATGGAAAAGGTGGTTGCACAGGCAAGTAGAGTCATGGGTGGGTTACCCTTCTGAATGAACTGTTTGCAAGGATGCTGTTAGCCCACATGAAGCCCACCTTGGGGCATGTTCCATCTCTCATCACACAAAACATCCCGCCTTTGAAAAGGAATTTGATGTCTTTGGTCTAGTGCAGTTCTTTCCCTACTACAAGTAGGAAGAAGAATAATGATGAAGAGCCAAGTTATAAACCCAACACTTTATTATGTATGTTATTTACAGTATTTACATATTGCACATTTAGCTGGAATGTTCATACCTCTATTGTACAGGAAACAGATGGCATTTTAGTGGATGCAGAATCCAAGTTTTACTTAAAACATGTTTGTCTCTTCCACGTGGCATGCAGTTTGTACTCAGTAAGAGTACACCATAACAGATTTATGAAACATTTGTAACCAAACACTTTGAATTCCATAAGCAAGAAAGGTAACCTTCTCCACAGGAAGGCTTCCTTGAAAGTGTCCCATGTCGTCTCTAAATGAAACATGTTCTTACTTGGGAGGTTGATAATTCACTGAATTTTTTGGCAATGCAACACTTCTGATATAGGGTGGCCTTAAAGTATGAAACATTTTAAATTGTTATGGTAGAAAAACTACCAGAAAAAAATGTGTATCTGTAAACAGTGGTGACAGAATAGAAAACACATGTTTTAAAGATTTTATGGGAAGTAGTCTATCAACTTGCAAAAATAAATCTCTTGTTCACAATGGAATATGTTACAAAGATGGTAAGTTCAATTTCCCTGTTGGTTTCCAAGGCACTTCTCTTGGTTCTTGATAATAGCTTTTTCCCTTGATAGTAGTAACATCTGAAGCAAAGATAAGACAACACCGCCCACCACAAAATATTAGTTTCTCGGTTTTCAAGAGAGCAAAATATTTCACTTTTGTTTTTGCTGCACAATCTGCCATACTAAAACTTTGGGTCGGTTACCATTTGCTGTTAAGGGATGGGGATTTAGGTAAGTGAGCTAAAGCCTTCACAGTTCATGAGCAGCAGTTCTTGGGTACTCCAAGGGCAACAATATATTTTTACTTCTTCTTAAATACACTGATTTCCCTACTTGTGGCAATCATTCCTATATGACAGGCACCCCCAAACTCGGCCCTCCAGATGTTTTGGGACTACAGTTCTCATCATCCCTGACCACTGGTCCTGTTAGCAAGAGATGATGGGAGTTGTAGTCCCAAAACATCTGGAGGGCCGAGTTTGGGGATGCCTGCTATATGAGATAAGTTGGTGGTTCTAATGTTTGAGGACTGACTACAACACACACACACACACACACACACACACACATATATATATATATATATATATTTAAATGGCTTTATCATAAAAAGTAAGAAAAGTCAAGTAAAGTATGAAGAATATTGAGCTTCACCCCGAAGTACAGTTTGTTTTGTTCTACAATGTTTTATTCACAAGGGCTGAAAAGGATCTCAATCTCAGTGTTGATTCCAAGAGAAATGAATTGGTTTTGATTCCTGATATTGCTTACTGTTGTTAAGTTGGTATTTCAGTGAAATAGAAATGTGCAGTTTTGGATACAGATTCAGCTGAATGCACATAACGTGTTTGTTCATGCATCAACTACATTATAACTGTATCATAGATACATTAATCACTCCTACATGTATATTTTTAAGCTGCATTCAAATATGGCATAATCAACCTGTAACTTTAAATAGAGACCCAGTGTCAATACATAGATGCTGACTCAGCCCCTGAAAATAAGCTGTGCCTGGATGTGCTTTGTTTCACTATCTGCTAACTGCATACAGCTATGAATTCACCCTTGATGTCTGAGAGTCTTTATGCTGCTTTCCGGTAGGGGGTATCCTTTTATTTATGGCTAGTATTTTGCCGTGTGAAGGGCGTTGTGTCATTCTCTCTGAAAGGGGAATACCTTCTCCAAAGAGCTATTGCGCGATGCTCATTAATTGTATCAAGTCCACAATGGTGATGTTGCTATGCATATACAGGCAGTGTGCAATTGGTCCTTTCAAAAAGCTTACCTTATCCTTCCGTGCACATTGGACTTACTGCCAACCGAGTAAGAAGCCTGGCACATCTTTTATAGTCTAGTGAAAAGATCATAAATAGAAGTTAACAAACAACCTGGCATAACTTGAGGGTTTTTTTTAAAAAAAAAAAAGTTTATTATCGTAAGGTTATACAAGGAACTGCAAGCCTGTTGCAATTCATTTTGAAACCATTTATTTTTAAGTTATAAGTTTGAATTCTTTGCTTAGAAATCTGGCTGTATAAATGAGATTTTTTTAGTTTTTAAAGGGATTTTATATGCTTTTGCACGTATAATGCTATGCAGACTGGCCTGGAAGAAAGCACCTCTCAAGAAGAAACGGACGTGCACATGTAAACAGCTAGCTCCCATGGCTATGAACATGCGCAGGAGAAATAGCTGCAATGCATGCCTGGACAGCTTAGGTATGCAGGATAGCAAATAAAATTGTGGTGTTCATTCCATAAAATGAAAATTCTCATTTTCTACTAACAATGAACTAGCAAAGACTGATAATAATCTGAAGCTGAAAACTTGAAGGGGATAAAAACTAGAGCACTGTTCATCTTCAGTTTGAATTTCTTGCCCTTTATTTGAGCCACAGATTACATTTTAGTTGTGTGTACAAAAATGTAATAATGTGAATATTGCCAACTTGTATCTGCTACTGTATATACATCAGTCAGGATTGGTCCCAGCTCATATGACATGTACACTTGGTGGAAAGCTTGATTATGGGACAATGAAATGGCCACAGTAAGATAACCATATCTCTAGGTTAGTAAATCAAGATATGAGCAAGGATTTCATCTATGCAAACGGGCCCTTTGCTCCTCCATTTCTGAGGTAAGCAAGCAAATCAGAAAGTCTTCAGTTAACTGTAGTTTCTCATTTCATCTGAGCTAGGATATTATCTCAGCTTCAAACCATGGCTTAATATCATGACTTGTTCCAAAGTTGGTGAGCATAGTATGAAATGGAAAACTGGTTAATTAGAGCCTTGCATACAGAGACTGCATGTGCAGAGAAAAGGCTTGTTCATATATATTACTGTCTGAAGGTAAGCAATTTGTGAAACCTCTAGACTTCGTAAAATCTAATGGCAAGGATCAAGCTTTTGGCTGCTTATAAAACTACTAAGCTTATGAAAGATATATACCTGCAAAATTTATTCAGGTAATCAATTTTATGTGAACTACAGCCTGAAAAGAAACTATTTTGGGAGCCTTCACATTTGACTTAAATCGTTCTGCAACCTACTTTGAAGGCCAAACCATTAATGTGTGTGTAAAAGCCCTGCTGTTATGGTTTTTGGATACTACAAAAACACAGTTAATCTAGTAAGGGAATTAATTCTTCTGTGATTGGCAGTAGAATTAGTAATTTTCTCTAACACGGCAAATGACATGTGTCTGACTTGCACATGCAAGTGGTTTTTTTTATGCACAGTTGCCAAGAATAAACAATCAAAATGTGAGTCAAGGTATTTAAATGGCTGCCAAGTCAGACTAAGGCTACTTGGGGAACAGACATTAAAGATGCACCATTAAGTACTCCTCCCTATATCACACTAATATAATCTATCAGCTATCTGTTGAGAGGACTATCTGTTGAGAAACTAATCAGCAGCCCAAGCAGTGATGTGCAACGGTAAAACCAGCTGGATGGGAACTGTTCAATTAGTGGAAGCTGCCCAGAGTGGCTGGGGAAGCCCAGCCAGATGGGCGGGGTATAAATAATAAATTATTTATCATTATTGTTGTTGTTGTTGTTATTGTGTTGCCTCATAACTATATAATAGTTTTTCAGAATGGTGTGCATAGGTTGGGGGGGGGGGTGGACCCAAACACAATAGTTAAGAGTCATAGTTATGGGTGTACAGTAAGCCCGCAATTTACAGGCATTTAACTTGTGCACATTCAGCTTCACATGCATGACGAAAAATAAAAAGGGGCCAAGGTTCTTGGAGAAATTACTTTGGCAATCCCACCCACCATTGAACCCAGTGTGTTTTGACTATATGCAATTTTGGCTTTGGGCGATCCCCGGAATGTAAGGAAATGCATCATTTTAATAAGTGTGACATTGGTGTCAGCTGGTATTTTTGCCAGTTAAACAACTTCTTAACTGCTTGTGTGTATATATATATCCATCCCAGTGTTGCAAACCCAGATTTTATTCTTTAATGTCTGTTATCTGATGCACTATTAAGTTCCAAGTCACTATATTGCAAACCAAAGGCAAAGGAGTTGACAGATAATTGGCATACAAATTTGAGCTGCCTGCGGCAAGTATGTTGTAAGTTGATAGTTAAAGCCATGAGACCTCTTGCAGGAGTCACAGTAAGAGCACTTAAAATATTGTCCCATGGGTTGCAACTCTGTGGGTGAAATCCAACAGTGTCTGTCTGCCAGCAGAATGACTGCTCTTGACAGAATGGGTTCTCCCACCTGCAAACTCCCAACATCTGCTCTGGGTGGTTGGAAGATCCTATGAAGCAGATCTGTAGGGAGAAGTCTGCTCACATGATGCTGGATGTTGCCCTATGCTTAGGAAATTAAGATGAAACTCATAGTTCACACTTAGTTGTCTTCAACTAACCCATTGAAATTAATAACCATGACTAGCTTTTGTCCATTACTTCAGTGCATATACTCCTGAGTAAAAGCAAGTTGAGTACATCCCTGAATATTTACATTTGAGTCTCACTATACAGCAGTCTCTTTAATTACTCTAATTCCACAAACTCCTTAAATAAACTGAATAATAATTGCATTGGAAGACAGCTCTTTATTAAATGCAACTAAATTAAATGTCTGGCAATGGATTCTTGGGTGATAGCACTTACATGCAGGAATGGTGCAGTCTCTTGTATGATGGTAAAGTCTATGAAAGTGTTTAGTGCATTTTGGACCAAAATAAAGATGACCTGGGGGAGAAAAGAAGCAGCGGATCAGTTGAATTAGTACCACATGAGGATAATTACAGACAAAAGTACCATGTTAGAATGTTAAATTCTGCTTACCTGTTAAATGGTTTAAAAACTTGTCTTTCATTCTCAGATCTCTAGGAACTATTTCTGTTAAAAGGAATGAGGGACATTGTAACAGAATCATCATTCATGTTCTGTATATTTAGCTTCCAGAGGTTTTTCATTTTAAGATGTTAAACTGGTTGAAAAAGGCAATGGCATTTTCATGAATCTTAAAAACCAATTGTAGGCTCATTATTTGCCCTTTGTAAAATTCTCATGTTCTAAAATGCTCATGTTCTAAAAAAAACCCCACCCACCTAGATACACCTAAGCAAGTGTTTATAGCATTGAACACCCACTGAAATCAGTAACATTTTGAGTAAAGACAGCTGGGATTGAATTGAATTTTGTTCTGGGGAGCAAGTGCCATTGAAATCAAGTGGGATGGCTTTTGAGCAAAAGCAGTCAGCTTCTGTCCTACTCCAAATGTAAATGTTTCTCGCTTCTTGGCAGCTCTTGTATGTACAAGTTTTAAGAGATTTAGTGGTACATTGGATTCCACTCTGGCTGCCCATCTCTTTCTTCACAAGTAAGAATGCCGTGGCTCCTCTAGCTGCTCCTGGCTTAGCTCTTCTGATGTAATTGGGGGAGGGAACAGGACAGCTTATCCGAATAATATGAATGTGTCCTACATTTTGGAATTCCAAGTCCATGAACATCTTTTGTTAGTTTGCATAACACCTAATATTATCATTATCATCATTATTATTCTTCCACCCATCTGACTGGGTTGCCCCAGCCACTCTGGGCAGCAGAATATAAAAACACAATAAAACACCAAATATTTAAAACTTCCCTATATCGGGCTGCCTTCAGATGTGTTCTAAAAAATCATATAGTTGTTTATCTGTTTGACATCTGACCGGAGGGAGTTCCACAGGACGGGTGCCACTACTGAGAAGGCCTTCCGCCTGGTTCCCTGTAACTTCATTCTCGCAGTGAGGGAACCGCCAGAAGGTCCTCAGAGCTAGACAGTGGGAGTGGAGACGCTCCCTCAGGTGTACAGAGCTGAGACCATGTAGGGCTTTAAAGGTCTGCACCAACGCTTGGAATTGTGCTCGGAAACATACTTAGAGCCAAAGAAGATCCTTTAGGACCAGTGTGATATGGTCCTGGTGGCCACTCCCAGTCATCAGTCTAGCTGCCGCATTCTGGACTAGTTGTAGTTTCCGAGTCACCTTCCTGGACATTCAGACTGCACCATGTTTGTGCATCTGAGTTGAGCTGTTGAAACACAGGTGCCATTGCTTGGGTATGTGATGATTAATGGGAGTGTCAGTAAAACATGCAAATCTGCTGACATGTCAGAGACCAGCTGTTGCTCCATGTTCATGTTAACAAAGAATTTTGCATTATATGGTTTTACACATACAGTAGACGTTCAGGTTGCGAACATGATCTGTGCAGGAGGCGTGTTCGCAACCCACAGTGCCGCGTCTGCTCATGTGCAAGTCGCGATTTGCGGGTTCTGCGCATGTGCGAGCGCTGAAACCTGGAAGTAACCCATTCCAGTACTTCCGGGTTCGGCGCAGTGCGCAACCCAAAAACACACAACCTGAAGCATCTGTGACCCAACGTACGACTGTACACTTACTTATACAGAAGTATAGACACCCATAATGAAGAACCTGGAGTTTGGCATAACAGAATCTGTAGTGTCCTATTTAGTTCCTAAGCTCAATTCTTCTCAAATAATTGCATTTTGTTATCCAGGACAGACATGTTCATCAAGCACGGTCTGAGAAACTGACTGAATAGGAGCATATTTTCAGGAAATGTAACCACAGCATTGTAAGGGAGGACAACATAATCTACTTGCTTCTTACTCATGTGGTTTGCTTTCCCACATCCTGTATTAAATGGAGGGGAATGCAACTAGTTCGTTGAAATCCTCTTTAGCTCCTTGTGGCTGTCTCCTTGGTTTACTGTCACATTTTATTGCTTTTTGTTACTTACATTAAGACATCCGTGTTGATAGCACATGAAATGCTGCACTTTTTTCTTTTTTTACCATAAATGAATGCCTAAGTGGCCTTTGAATTCCCCTGCGACCTCTTTATTGCATCTAAAGTCAGAACTACTTCCAACCAGATCTGATTCACTGGTAAGTTTTAGACATTCTCGAAATTCACCATTTATTTACAGTACTTCTAAGCATAGTCAAGCTCAGTTGAATTGACCTTATAATATTTGACCTAATTGTGTCATGTGCCACATTAAATGCTTAGATGTTTCTTTCAAAAGTCCCTCAGGGGACAGTCAGGCATTAGATGATTGATAGGTAGAGTTCTGGCTAGTAGTTCCTTGCAATGATAGCGAGACTGCTGGGGAAAAGCCTTTTAGAAGTTGGCAAGTTGCTTCAGCTCAGTTTTATTTTGATTAGAACAGGTTCTACTTCAGCTGTTGTGCTCCTATTTAGTGCTGCACAGTGGTTCTACATCAAGCTCAAGCCGTTAGTTAAGCAGGTTTTCAGTGTGAAATCTGTTTCTAACACATTCCTCACGAAAGTTGCCCAAAACATGAATAGCACCATGTTAGGGAAGGCTGATGCAAACTGTGATGGATTCTATGGTTTCAAACTGCAGCTGGAGTCATATTTTTGAGTGCTCCTCTCTTTATATATATATTTAAAACCATTCATCCGCCTGCATGCCAAAAGAAAAAGAAAATCTTGTACAGGGAGAAAATTAGATGACTGTTCTTGATGTGCCAGTTTACTGTGTGAAGGGGTGTTTTCCATGTAACAGAGAGACCAACGCTCTGACCTATATCCAGCACAATAAACAATAAATCCTATAATTTTACAGGCTTCTTCTACATAATAGGCCGGATTCAACTAACAGATTCAATTAACGAGTCAACATCCAGCACATTTGGGCAGATACTGGGGCTTATACACTCTGGGAGAGACCAGTGGTGCTGATGTTTACCTTGCCGGGACCTCTTGCAGTATGTGTCACCGATTAGTGCCAATGCCACTTAAGCAATTGTATTGGTGATGGTGGGTTTCCTAGGAGAGGTGGGCATTTGTTTGATTCTGATCAGTACTGGACAGCTGCCATTTCATATTTCTTATAATGCAACGGTGCAGAATTTGCCAGGTGCTCTGGAGCGTTGCAGTGTAGGGAATTTTAAATGGTGACCACCAGGCACAAATTCAAACTAGTAGCCACTTTTGCTCCCCAAGTAAGAGTGTTGGTGCTATTGGGTAAGCCCACGGGGGCGGGCCAATTGGTGCCAGAAGGACCCAATCGGAGCACAAGGCAGGGAATCTGGATCAGCACCATGGCTGTCCATCAACAGCACTGATGGGTCACTCAAGCCTGGTACCTGACCTAGATTTCAGGGTCTTGCAAAGTTCCTTGCTTTTCCTGTGACTAGCTGAAATGTGTATATTATGCATATATTGTGCAAAATTGTGGAAATTTATAAAGTAACTAGCATTTTAAGTCAGAGAATGCACAGTATTGTATACAACCCAAAGCTGCAATCCCAAGCAACCTTATTACTTTGAGAATTTACTTTGAAATGAGCTTGTTTAGATCTGGATGCAAATCTTATTAAACATTAGCTGACATTAGCATATTATAGTGGCTTACAGGAGCGGGAGGGAGGGTCTGCATCTTATTAGAATAACTACAGATAGATTGAATCTACACAGGCATGTGGAACCCTTGCAAGTGAAATTTCACTTTCTGAAAATTTTAGCTTCCACTGCCTGGTTATTGTTGCTCAATAGCAATGGTGTACTTGAGTACTGTGTTTATTGAGAACTCTCTGTAGGAACTCTCACTTTGTCAACAACAATTACTCTTTCAAGGAAAACCTCCCAAGTTCTAGATGCATCAGAACTTTGGGTGTTTTTCAGTACATAACATTTTTCAGCCTTTTGGAGTCTCCCCTTTTCTTTTCCTGTTGTGCTTTATAGCCATTTACTTGCAGAGGGGGAGCAATTCAGTGCCACCCATGGGGTGTGGTCTAAATCTTCCCCATTCCTTTAAGGTGCCTCCTAAGCCATATAATATGTGATTAAATACTACTCAAACAGGATCCAGCAGATCAACTTTATTTGCTCTAATTGGCAAGTATTTATGATAAGCCTAAATTCCCATTTTCAAGGGACTTGCAAGTGTAGTCTGCAAATCTTTTATTATTACGGATAAGATTTGACAGTGCAATCCTGTGAATTCAATGGCACTTACCCCCAGGAAAGTAATCACAGAATTGTAGCCTACAGTGGTACCTTGGGTTACATACGCTTCAGGTTACATACGCTTCAGGTTACAGACTCCGCTAACCCAGAAATAGTACCTCAAGTTAAGAACTTTGCTTCAGGATGAGAACAGAAATCGTGCTCTGGCAGCGCGGCAGCAGCAGGAGGCCACATTAGCTAAAGTGGTGCTTCAGGTTAAGAACAATTTCAGGTTAAGAATGGACCTCCGGAACAAATTAAGTACTTAACCTGAGGTACCACTGTAATTGTCTAAAGCCAAATTTCTGAAATAATTTACTACAGAATTAAACCCCTACAAAGAAATGCTGTTTCAGAGCAACTAACGGCCAGTTAAGCCAAATAGTATGATTTTAAACAATTAAAGTTCCAGTGATATAAGCACGACTAAAATTGGCTAGTTTTTTAGTCTGCACCTAGTCCTGATTTCTGGTCCAGGAAACAGACAGTTCTTAAACTGAAAATTTGCCATTGGTAAGACTTCTTTCCATAAACATGTTTATGGTGTCAAAAACACAGGCATAGAAATATAATTATAGCATTTCTCAATACATAACAGAGACAAACCCAGCCAGTACAAGCACTATCAAACCCCAATGATTTCTGAAGAGTAGCAGGAAAGAGAGAGAACTGCTTACATTTCAGCAATGAGTATGCTGCCACATTTTCTGCATACCTTATGTATATACACAGCCTTGTTTGGAGAATTGGGGCGGGATAGCTGCTGCTCTGGTTTGGAGCTGAAATCAGTTTTGGACAGCACTGATGGGCTGGCCCTTGTATCAGTCATGAAGCACCTCCCTCTTAAGGGCTGGACTATGTGCAATGCTGATTGGTTTGCCCTTGTGCCAGTCACAAAGCTATCTCCCCTATCTGAGCAGATTTCAAAGTTAAACAATGTACAACCACAGCAAATAAACAAGTTGGATACCTAGAGGGGACTAAAAAAAAATGTAGGCTGTCTCAACCTCTTGCAAGCTGGAGGTTGTTTTCTGGTTGATAAAGCGTGAGCAGTGGAGTAAAGCTTGCACTGCAGCTGAAAAACCTGCCATGCTACTCTTTCAAGGTATGACTACAAGTAGCCTTAATAAGTTTACAGAAAATGACAAAATATCATTCCAGTTGCAAAGTGTTCATTTCCGCGAAGCTTGCAAACAATAGCATAGCTCAAACATTGTTGTACTGAAGACTGCTCTAAACAGCTGATAGCAGACCTGCTTCAAAGATCTTCTTCAGATAACTTAAAAAAACACACATTCCATATGAGAAACTGAAAAATATTCATTCAACCAATGCAATTTAGTTGCTAAGGGAGGTTTTCAGGTGTCAACCAAAAACTCGCCTGCAGCCAACTGTTTAGAACATTCTTCAATACAATACTTTGCACTTGTAATTATATTTTTCCTGCTTTGTTCTAAATTTCTCCTCATCAGTATAGTGTTACAGTCCTGTGCTTTTCAGGCCCCTTATACAGAACTGTATAATTACTTCACTCATCTATTAAAATCAATGCAATTTAAATTTGCTTAACCTTCAAGATAAAAATTTTTTAAAAAAGAAACTTTAATGAAGCAGAAAACCTGTGGGAGATATCCGAGTGACTAGCAGTAATCAAATGTAGATTTGCACACGAAGTTGCCTTATACTGATGCAAACCAGTCTATTGGGGCGGGAACCCTCGAAGTATGGAAAACTTTTAAAAAGAAACTTCTGAGAGTTTCAGATGTGCAATTGACTAGACTAGAGTAACAGACAAGGAACTGTTAGCGAGCCTCGGAGCACACACATCGCAAAGTGATCTCCTTTAGATGATGCTTCTCGGATTTCAACCTATTAATTTGCTCTTCAGCGCCATCGATCGCTGAAGGAGAGCATAGCATGGTTATTCCTCGTTCAACGCGAGGGGAGCTTTGCTAGTCTGGCGTTTGCCTTCAGAGCGGTTATTGAGAAATCCGCTGTACAATCAAAGACTGGAGCAATTTGCAAGCCTCCCCCCATCCCCGAGATTTCTTAGATGCAAACTAGCAGCTTGATGACCGAGCTCCCCGTTTTGTAAAGTTTAACGCAAAAAGAAAAATGAACGTAACAGGTTGCAGTGTCTCCTCTAACACAATGTAGTATTATTTGACTTACCAACTCTCTGTTCTTCTGAGTAAGATCCATAATCGGGTACTACTTCCCTTCTCCGGTCCAAAAGATAGTCTTGTTTGTACTGAACCCCGTTCTCCTCGTCCTCCTCCAAGTGGTATTTTTTCAGTTCCTGAATGATCTCCATGATCAGATTTAAGAGGTTCTGCCTTTCCTTCAGCCCTGCGCTAGATTCGGGTCTCTCTTCGCAATGTCCCGCTGAAAGCATCGCCAGCACCAGCCCCACCAACGCGGGGGATCTCAGGAATCTGCCCATGGCGCTTCCGAGGTCAAACGAGGGATAGATGGAGCCACCTTCCGAGTCCACTCCCTGAAACCAGCTGTGGAGGGGAGATATGTGTCACTGCCAGGTGTCACATCAACGCGAACAGTGAGTGGCAAGTTAAAGCAATTATTCTCCCTTCAAGTTGAGAGTGCCCAGATTTTCTAACCTCTGCCTTCTCTCCCTCTCCCTCTCTCTTTTTTACTTAAAAGAGGGGGAGGACCCAGATCCTCCGCTGGCAGCTCTCTCTGCTCTTTAGCCAAGTAGGATCTAGTAGCAAGAAGAAGGCAATTGAATTCCCCAGCGGCATTCGCGTCTCACTCGCTTGGTACTGAACTCACTGCCCTTGCTCTTGGTGCCACGGAGTTAAAGAGCGCTTGCTTAGGACAGGAAGATGGATATCGAATACTTTTAACACATGGTGTTTGGGTTTTGTTTTGGTTTTAAAAGCAGTGGGTGGGACCTGGAGATCAATCAATCAATCAATAAACTTTTCACTTCGAAAACAAGGAAGAAGCATAACCCTATCCCTCACTGAGTCCACAAGCAGCAGAGGGCTAGGAGAGATTTATTTGCAGAGGAGCTGCTTTCTGGAGTATTCAGATCAGTTTGGCAGAAGACACCCTTCTGAGCGCACGGCTTCCAAAGCAGGACCTGAGCGCCAGCGATGAAACTCCTCCTTGCTTGTTTGGCACGCGAGGGAGCCTTGCACGAAGGGAAGGGCTTACTCACCCCTCTCGCTTAACTGGGAAGCCCCAAGAGTGGGAATCAATGCTTCTTAGCCAGAGGCAGTGCCACCGAGTGGTGGCACTTTACTCCGGAGCCTTTACACCAGGGATGAGGACCTTCGAGATGCTGTCGGATTGCAACTCCCATCAGTCACAGACAGCATGTCCAATGGTGAGGGCGTGATGAAAGATGAAGTCCAGCAAATGGGGCCGCCCGCCTCGCACCAAAGGCACCCCGCCTCTCCCAACTCAGCAGCCTGCCCCACAGCCTTGCTTATCCCCCCCGCCCCCCGCTTCCTATTGGAGATCGGCATGGCTTTATATGAAAAGCAAACTCTAGGGGAAGCAAAGGACCTGAGGGATTCCGCCCCCCCTTTCCCCCTCCTCTTTTTCTTTTGGAAACCTATTTTTGCGCAAGGAGAGGCAGGCTGAGGGAGGGGGGACGCAAGAAGCTAGTGCAAAATGCCAGGCAGGTAAATAGAGTCTTGCCTGGAAAAGTTTGGCAAGCTTTCACGGCATTCTGCAAGGGGGTGGAGGGTGCGCAAGTGACGCTGTCTTTCAAGTCTACTCGCTCCCTAAGCGCTTGGCTAGCCAGCAGGCTGCCTTGATCCGAGAAGAACTTGGCCACTTTTTTTGCTCCCCCTAATTTGTAATCTGATGAGGAAATGTGGCGGGGTTTCCCCCCTTCGCTCGGCAAGTAATTTATCAAGTGGTTACATGCTTACATCCGAGGGCATACACAGAGAATCCAAAGTGACGCGCGCAGGCTCAGATGCTTTGGACCAGCAGAGTGGGAACTTGTGGTCCTCCAGAAGTTGCTGAACCCTCGACCCATCATCCCTTAGCTGGGGCTAATAGGAGCTGGAGTGCAACATCCGGAGGGCCGCAGGTCCCCCAGCCTCGACCCAGTCTAAACCCCCCTCTCTCCACGGACGCCAAACCCTACGCAGGCACATCGGCGGGTCTGGGAAGCGCCTGCCCCTTCGGTCCTTCCATGTCCGGCGCGCCTTCCTCCTCCTCCTCCACGTGGCTTGCGGATGCTTGAGGAAGAGCAGCCTTCGCTAGCCTGGAGCCTCCCAGATGCCTGAGGTCCGCGACTCTCCGCAGCCAGCTCATCTGGGAGGTACCAGGCTGAGCAAGTCCGGCGTGGAGAGAGCGAGAGAGAGGTATGAACATCTGGCTGGCTGAGAGCGACCCATTCATTCGAAAAAGGCGGCTCGGTCCAGCCAGGGCTGTCTCTGCACTTCTCAGCCCCGTCGATTTCGCGAAGAGAAGAGCCGAGATCCCACCCGTCGAAATCAAGGCGATTTCAACGAAGCGCTTTAACTTTGGCTAGGACTTTCTCTCCTTTCCAAGCGCGGCTGCTGCGCTCGGCTTCTCCTCTTCCTCCTCCCTTCCCCACCCGCGAGAAAGGCGGCGCGCAAAGACTCGGGAGGCAAACGGGGCGAGCGGGGCGCCACAGCCCTCTCAGCTCGACCCTCCTCCTTGCCGGGCGGCGGCTTGGTGCCTCGGGCTCCCTCCCCTCGCTTCACTCGCCGCTCAGCAAGTGAATCGGCTGGCCGCGCCGGCGAGTCGAGCCAGTCGAGCGACACCTTCCGGAGGTGCCCGAGCGCAAGTACGCCGCCGCCGCCTCTGGCCAGAGAGCGGCTGAATTTGGCGAGAGGCGCGCGGTGGATCCCGCCGTCCGGGCGTGTCCGCCCTGTCGTCTCCTGCTCCTTGAGCTCCCGGGAGCATTACCTGCCTCCGTTCGCCCTTGGAGGCGGTGTGTGTGACGGGGCTCCCTCCCTCGCCGGCCGGAGCCTCGCTTCTCTCGCCGCGCTCTGTCTCCTTTCCCCGGCGCGCACGCCGTCCGCTCTCCCGCCACCTACTCCATGTCCGCGCTTTTATAGAGGCTTATATAGGGTATCCGCGAGGTGGCCGCCGCCGCCGCCGCCTCAGACGGTATCGACTTGCAAGTGGGTGGACGGCCGGCTCTCCCCCAAGTCCCGCTCTGCAGCCCCTCGAGTCGCCTCGCAGCCACTGAAGTTCTCCCCTCACGGCTCCCCCGCCCCGGTCCCTTCTTATGCTGCCTCCCCGCAGACGTAAAACGAGCAGTCCCGGCTCAAGGGGGGGGGGAGGGGGAGGGAGGGAAGGAGGGAAAGGGGGGGGGTCCAGCAGCCCGAGTTTCTTTAATTAGAAACTCCGCCTGAAATATTCATTTCGCCCCCCCCTTCCCAACCACCCACCCCCACCCCGGCCCGCTCGCTCGCTTCCCGCCGTTTCCTCGGGGCGCGCAGCCTCCCTCGCGCACTTCTCGTCTCGGCCCGCCCGGCGGGCTGCATCTCTCTGGCCTCACTGCCCGCCAGCTGAGGGGGGGATTACCAGCAGCGGCTCGTGGGCTTGGCCGCTCGCCCCGGCCTGGCGCGCTTTGCGTTCGGTGGGGCGGGAAAGGGCGGGGTGCGAAGACGAGGAGCCGGGGTTTGGTTTACATTATCTAATCTTCCGGAGCGAGAAGATCGATGCCGTTCCCACTCGTCGGAGAGAAGAAGAGAGACTTTCCCATCCTTCCTTCCTTCCCCTACTTGTTGCAGGAGCTGCAAGGCGGGCGGATGTGGGGTTGGGGGTCCCTCACAGCCGAGGGATGGGACGAGGACCCCACGCGGGGAGAGCCTTTGCCACTTACAATGTCGCAGGAGACAGTTCTGACTGGATTCTCCCAAGCAGAGGAGCCAACTCCTAGGGGCAGAGGTCCCTTCAGCCCCCCCCAAAAAAAATATTTGAGGGGGCCACCGCCTACTCCCCAGTTGATGGGCGTTGTCATTTCAATGGCGTTTGTGCAAAGTGTCATGGATCGATTATGTGGGGTGGGGCTTACCTGCCCTCCCCACCCCAAAATTTTATTCAAGTTGGCACCCCCTGCCACCAAGGGACCCTGCTGGCCTGTCTTCAGAAGTGACAGGCCAGACTGGGCTTGGTTCTGGAAAGCCCACACGCAGGGCAGGAAGTCGGCAGCGTACAAACCCCGGCAGTTGTGTTCAGTGGCTGCGATCAGTTGGAAACATAAGACAATAATCCAGAAACAAGTGAAGTAATGATCAACCAAAGTGCTTCAGAGCATTTGCAGGGCGCCTTTCTCTCTTCAAATCACAGCAGGCCAGCCTCAGACAACAGGGTACTATTAGAAGACAGCAATTCCTTCATTGGTATTGCCCTCCTGCCTCCTCAGGGTACCATTTGGATGGCTATTATTATTATTTTGCCTCAGGCTCCCAATTATTTCATGTTGTCCTTGACCCACACACCTGTCCACACAACCTAATGATAAAAAGAAGAGGTTAAAGGACTTTGCAACCTGACACGCATTTTCTTTTCTAAAAAATTAAGCACTATCTTTGGATGAAGGGTGGCGTAGAAATTTCATGAATAGTAATAGTAGTAGTAGTAGTAGTTGTTTAGTCATTTAGTCATGTCTGACTCTTCGTGACCCCATGGACCAGAGCACGCCAGGCACTTCTGTCTTCCACTGCCTCCCGCAGTTTGGTCAAACTCATGCTGGTAGCTTCGAGAACACTATCCAACCATCTCGTCCTCTGTCATCCCCTTCTCCTTGTACCCTCCATCTTTCCCAACATCAGGGTCTTTTCCAGGGAGTCTTCTCTTCTCATGAGGTGGCCAAAGTATTGGAGCCTTAGCGTCACGATCTGTCCTTCCAGTGAGCACTCAGGGCTGATTTCCTTAAGAATGGAGAGGTTTGATCTTCTTGCAGTCCATGGGACTCTCAAGAGTCTCCTCCAGCACCATAATTCAAAAGCATCAATTCTTCAGCGGTCAGCCTTTTTTATGGTCCAGCTTTCACTTCCGTACATCACTAATGGGAAAACCATAACTTTTACTATACGGACCTTTGTAATAGTAGTAGTAGTAACAATATATAATGGGTCAGGCCCAATGCTTCGGCACAATGGCACCACAGACGCAAGACCTGAGAAAACTAGCACCTCATAGCTTGGGACACATACTGACTAAACTACGGTATATGAAAATCTTCACTTCTCTCACGAGCATTTATTTATACTCTTTATAGGAGAATCTCGCAAAGCAGCAGTCATGGCATAGGATACCAATAGAAAACCCAGTTTTAAAAGTCGAAATTTAAAACACCACAAAATTTTAAGACAGTTTTAAAAAGCAACCGTTTGCACAGCGCACCATAAAACACAAACATAAACAGAATGAAACAGCATGAAAAGGCTTGTTTATTGACTTGATTACAAGAGAATTAAGCTGGCTAAAGGGTATAGAATATGTAACTCTCTCCCCCCATTTTTACCTTCACAAGAACCCTACAAAATTATGGCTGAGTAGAGTTTGAACCTGGCTCTTCCCAAGCCTAGTCCTATTTCATATCAGCTGTAGTTTGTATTGGGCAACTACAGTCATTGCTATGTGTGTGTGTACAGACATGCATGGGTCCTTTAAATGTGATCATGTAAATCATGGCTACATATGGTGTACACTCAAGGTGTGAAGTGGATGTCAAATCAAGTACTAGTTTTGAATCTGAACAGGTGACTTGCTCAGAAGTAGCTTACAGTCACTTGGAACTATTAGAGAGTGGCAAGCTTGTTTTAAAAAACTGCTTAGATGAATGGTCTATTCACCTGTACAGTCAAACATTCACACAGGATTACAGTTCTTCAATGAAATGAAAAAAGCAACGCCACCTCAATGTGGACTCACCAGATTCTCCTAATTATTTCATTTGCTTCCATGCTCATTTTGCCACCTGTAAAATGGGACTAGCAGGTATTCCACACACCCTCCCATGGACATAAAGGAATGTTAAAGTGTTTTGTGCTCAAAAACATATTATTATGATTAATAATAAAGAACAATGGTTGTGTTTGTATGTTTGTTGTAAAAAAACAACAACCCCTGTCTCCATGAAATCCATTAATTTTCCTACAGGGAAAAAAAAAAGATTTCCTTTAAGGTGCCTCCTAGGCAATATAATATGTGACTAAATGCTACTGAAACAGGATCCAGCGGAACAACTCTATTTGCTCTAATTGTGTGTATATAAACCTCTCCCTTTTCTGCTAATAAAGTAAATAGAAAGTTGGATCAGACGATGTGACCCTTTCCCAACCTGCGTGAAATGGATAGGGAGGGGGAAGAAGCAGTAGAGATAATCAAGATGCACTCTGGTTGACTTAGGTAAATAATCAAGTACTTACCAATGCAAATAATGTTTCAGGTGCAAAGGACAAGATATTTAGAAGCACTCTGTCCAGGTGAGGAGAGCAGCAACCCACGGTGCTGCTGCTGCTGCTGAAGTCCAGCATTGGCTGAGATGAGCAAGAAAAAAGGAAACTGTCAGGAAAGAAAAGGAAGTATGCAGTGCCTCCCTTTAGGAAACAGCAAGCCGCTGAACCCACTGCTAGGCTTAAATTCCTAACTCATGTGCTTAATCTTGTGCAAAAGTTTAAAGAAGCAGTAGAGATTTGTTGCTCTTAGCCAGGGGTCGGCAACCTAAGGCCCATGGCCCACAAGCGGCCCATGGGGGTCATTTAACTGGCCCACAAGCCGCCCCCAAACTGAGCCACCCGCTTGGTGAGCCCCTGCACGCTGCGTTAAACAGGCACAGCATGGCACGGGAACTTGCTTCCACTGTGCAGGAAATTGCGCCTGCACAGACGCAGATGCTAGAAATCGCAATCCAGCCCACAGAGTGATCTCCACTGGAGTGAACTGGTCCAGGCGAGGTAAACCTTGCTGGCCCCTGCTCTTAGCCATTGTTTTTGAGAGCCAGCTCACTTTGGGGGGAACTTTGCAGCCTGTTAGCGATGGTCTTTCCAAGCTAGCAAATTGACAGATCATACACATTGTTAGATCCAAGTATACATAAAAACTCATTCTGAGCTATACAATGAAATCAGGACTAGATGTCTATTTCAAACAAACACATGTGGGTATTTCCCTGTTTTGTGTCATCTGTCTGTACGATGGAGGCACACAGCTTGTGTTCTGCAAGTTGAGATATATTCCTGGCTCTCCCTGGGAATTATTTCTCTCCCAGTGCCAAGATTGTTAAAGCAAGTGAAGGGGGAAGTGTCACACTGTTGCATTATATGACATGTATGGGTTGTCCCGTTTTCAGACTTGCATTCCTGCCTGCCACTGCAAATTTCTTTCCTCCCAATCCGAGGCTGTTTTGGAACTCCTGCAGCCCAGCATTCAGCCCCATGTATGGCTTGACTTGCTCCGTGTTGGAGGGCTGGCTCTTATTATGAGCTAAAAACTGTTGTGCATTTCAGCTTGTAGACGTAAAAATGCCATGTTTTCAGAACTGCTTAATCAGGGTTTCTTGGACTATGTGTGAGCCAAATTTCAGCTTTGCAGCTGTTGGGGAAGTTCCTCAACAAATCTTACACTCCTCTCAGTGATGTTCAAGTGATGTGTCTGCGACATATCATTGCAGTGAAGCACAAAGATTTTACCAGCATGCCTCTCTGCACGTAAAAGGGCAGTTTGAACCATGGTTATAGAAGACTTAACATTTTTCAAGTCCTGGGCAAACGTCTACTGGCAAGTCTGTTGATGATGGAGGTGGTGGTAATGGTGGATCTTCAGGCAGACGGAAAGACAGACAGATGGCTAAAATGTTGTTTCATGTACTATTGGAAGTTGCTTCATAATCTAGGACTGAAGCTGAAGTAAGTCCTAGGTCTGTCTAAAGACAATGGCTAAGCATTCAAGATTTCTATAAGTGTATTCTATGTTCTTGTGGAGGTTTGGGACACACTGGTTTTGATCAAGTCAACCTGATTTTCTTATACATCAGCTATCGTAAGACAACTGTATTGGCTGCCAAGTAATTTCAGGACCTAATCTAAGATGCTACTTTTGACCTTTAAACCCTTAAACCATCTGGGTCCCAATTATCTCAGAGGACATTTCCTCCCAGTAAGCGTTGAAGATTTACTGAGGACCTTTTTGAAGATTCCAACATGCATATGGAAGCTAGATTGAGGCCCAGCAAAGCATTTCAGTCATCTTGAGTGACTTGCAAGCCAGGAGGGATTGCAGTATAACATGTAGTCCTTTAGATATCTATGCACCTGAAGAAGAAAAGGAAAAGGGATAGGTAGGTGGGAAAGAGATCACTCTACGATTTATGAACAAAACTCATTTGTTTCAAAAAAGGACTTACAGAAATTGGAGACAGAAAAACACAGTCTTCATCTGTCCCTCTGGTAGGGGCTAGATATTTTACATCTAGAATAATATGAAAAATGTGCTTATGAGGAACTCCAGATACTACTAGTAGGGCACCTCGTTGTTGTAGATGCTGCTTCTGACCCTACTGTGCTAATGCACAGTACCAACAGCATTTCAATATAGTGGACACACCATTAGGCTAGGAAATAAATAAATGCTAAGTTGTGATGTTTTCTTTTCTGGAAATTTTTGAGGAAAGGCTGGTTAAATGCCTGTCAGAGATGGTTTAGTGCAAGGGAAGTTGTTACTATGCCGAGGAGGGAAATGGGCCAATTTGCACTTTCTGAAATAATACGCAAACTGAAATGCAGCTACCCTTCAAAATTTGCACGGCTCTGGATTTTGTAATGCAGTTCTCCCATTAAGTAACATGTACGAAAGTGCCCTCCATTTTTAAGCAAGCCCACCTAATTCATACCTCACAGACAAGATGTTAAGCTTCAGATTTCCCACATCAGCAAATGATGCGGTAGAATTCTTCACTCAGAAGACGTACTGAAACAGGCTGAAAATTTACATATTCAAATACTAGTTTTGTACAGTTTAGAAGCAAAACAAACAAACAAACAACCCACAGCTTACTGCAGGAATGGGATTGAACAGACTTCCGAAGGAACACATGCAAAGCTGGCATGGACCCAAAGTAGAAGCGCCATTCCATTCGTACCTGCCAATAAATAAATAAAAATAAATAAACAATAGAGAAGTCACTCCTCAAACAAAAGGCTACCTAAGTTAATTCACAGCCAGCAATGAGAGTTTTGTCAAGAGCTACTGCTCATGCGCCTCCAAAGCAGCTGCCTTTGTAGTTTGCAGAGCAACCAATAGTTTTGATGAAGGGGGTTGACTGACATTAAAGTACTTTTGCACTACCTACAAATTAGCTGGTTTGGAGCAGCTGGTCTGCTCAATGATGACAGAATTTGCTCCGAAGCTAGAGAAAACTGGGCTAAGGAAACTCAGGGGAGCATGGGGGTAGCCAGGAATTTTTTTGGGGGGCAGTGACTTTGTTGGGGGGCAGGACTTTTGTTGGGGGGGCAGAACTGATGTGATTGGTCAGTTAAGTATTTCCATTTGTTTTACTTGATGGGGGACGGACGGACAGGACCCTTGGTTACACCCATGCAGGGAAATAGTACTTGATTTGTAATACAGTGGTACCTCGGGTTACATACGCTTCAAGTTACATACGCTTCAGGTTACAGACTCCGCTAACCTAGAAATAGTACATCAGGTTAAGAACTTTGCTTCAGGATGAGAACAGAAATTGTGCTCCAGTGGTGTGACAGCAGCGGGAGGCCCCATTAGCTAAAGTGGTGCTTCAGGTTAAGAACAGTTTCAGGTTAAGTACAGACCTCCGGAACGAATTAAGTACCTAACCCGAGGTACCACTGTACAGCTGAACATCACAAGGAGACAAAGTTGATACCAAACTATGGGGAAAAACTCTTGATATCACTACTCCAAACTATTTCTAGTTTCTGTTCTTTACTGGAATATAGGTACACAACAATGGGCCCGATCTATCTCATCAAAACTGGAGACTTCTCAGTTTCACTGATTAAAGACAAGAATAAATGCTTTCACATTGGAAGAATCAATAGGATATAAAAGTGCTTAACATTGATAGGTCGTGCCTAAGATCAATAGCAAAAAGACAGTAATCATTTGAAATTATAAAACTTTCTCTGCCTAAACATAGTCCTGATAGCCATAGATTCACTCTGTGGATACCGCTTCAAAGGTAAAGATGTTTTGACTTGAAGATTTAGTTGGCCTATATAAAAACAATGACAAAACATGCTCCATTTGAGTCTGCCCACGGAAGATTGGTGAAATTTTCATGCTAAGAGGCTCAGTGCTTCAATTGCACTCTTGTTTTGGCTGATTAAAACAGACATAGGATTCCCATCTATATTTAATAAAAGAAAGTACTATAACTTTCTTCAGTTGTGGAACAGAGTTGACTGTTTAAGTGTAACTGCAATGCAAACAACACCCAGACAGCATCTAGGCTTGGGAAAAAAGATTGCTGACAACAATCCTGAATGTGGATGATTAAAAAAGTATTATCGGATCAAATATTTTTTATTTTAAAACCCACAGATCTTCAAACAATATTTTCTTTGAATCTTCTTTTCCTAAAACATCAGAATGGAACAGGAGGTTTTATTTTGAGGACCAAAACAAAAAAGGACACTTCCTCCAAGCAAATGAGAAGTGCGGTGTGAAACTCTCAGACTGACTGAGACAAGAGGTGCTGGTAATTCTGTCTGGTTCATTGAATGGATATCAGCTGGCTGACAGGACAACTGGACTTGCCAATCAATGCCCCCATCTATCATTCAAAAGGACTGACAGAGGTACATTATAAAATTCAGATTTCAAGTCAAATATAAAACTTAACCATTAAAGAATATCTCCACTGATGACATCTGTTGTTTTTTGTTGTCTGTGCAATGCAGTTCATTCACTCATTCTTAACACTACTTTCTCACCATTGGCTTCAGAAAGTGGGCAACTGTGGCTTGAGAACGGTAGTGCTCTGCACAAGTAGAAAAACACCTACCATTGCACAAGGGATGAGCCCCCAATTTCTGACCTCTCTCTCCCTCCCCTTGCCAAGCTGTGCTACATGCAATACTATTCTAGAGGATCCAACCTTGAACACTTGGATTTCAAATGGGATATGGGCAGGAATGGGAAGGGAAGAGACAGAGAAAACCCATTTCATGAGCAGACGTTTCAGAGTTCATAAGGTTCAACCCAGTAGATTTTGAAATGCAAAAATAAAAATAAAAGAAATTAACACAAAGGGTGGTGCTAAGTTGTTGTTGTTTTTTAAACTCCATGAATGGTCTGCGGAGGGAAGCTTCTTCCATTCACAGAGCATTAAATACCACCACTCGTATCTTTAACATGGGAGCACCTGGTATTTGCTTTTGAGGTCTACCACTGCTACCAATAGGGACGCGGGTGGCGCTATGGGTTAAACCACAGAGCCTAGGACTTGCCGATCAGAAGGTCAGTGGTTCGAATCCTCGCAACGGGGTGAGTTCCCATTGCTTGGTCCCTGCTCCTGCCAACCTAGCAGTTGGAAAGCACGTCAAAGTGCAAGTAGATAAATAGGTACCGCTCCGGCAGGAAGGTAAATGGCTGCTCTGGTTCTCCAGAAGCGGCTTAGTTATGCTGGCCACATGACCCGGAAGCCAATAAAGCGAGATGAGCACCGCAACCCCAGAGTTGGCCACGACTGGACCTAATGGTCAGGGGTCCCTTTACCTTTACCTTTACTGCTACCAATAATTTATTTTCAGAGTTGTAGACTGCATCCTGTTGTAGAACTGCCACGTCTGTGGAGGTAGAATTCAACCTTGAAATTTCGTTTTGTAAAAAATTCTTCTGTGCATCTCAGTATGACTTCCCTCCCTCATATGTATTGCATTGTTAGACACAAATAATGCAGTTTTGTAATTTTTTTGTCTATAATTTTATTAAGTTTTCTGTTTTACAATTTAAAATACTCATATCCTTAAGATAACAATGACTTCCCTTTCCATGGTTCATTTTACATATCATAAATCCCTGCATATTTTACAAAAACTGTACCATTCAGTATTCCATTATTGTATCCATCAAAACTTGTTTACACTGTTGAATTTATCTTAATGCTGCCAGAGTTTTCAGCTGTACACAATTATTTCCCATATATTCAATAAACCTTTTCCAATCTAATTTAAACATATGTTCTTCTTGCTCTCTTATTCTACATGTTAAGTATGTGAGTTGTGCATATTCTGTCAACTTAAGTTGCCATTCTTCTTTAGTTGGGACCTTGCTCGTTTTCCATTTTTGGGCAGTAATAAAGTTTCGTAGATCACTTTCGACATGAGTGTATCCACTCCACCTTATACAACTGCAAAGTTGCATGGTATGTTCCCAGCAGGATTCATTTTGCATAAGTGTAAAATAATATTTGTATGCCGAGCTCATCTCACGGAGCACTTGACTCCCAAGCTAACGTTTGCTGCAACAACAGCTGCTGGCGAGGGCAAAGAACTGAGAATTCCTCCAGAGCTGAAGTCAGCTGGGGAACATTTACGACTCCAACAGATGTAGAAATTCTTAAGGTAACCAAACATATTGAGCACTTTCCCCCATTTTCCTACATGGTGCACATGCCAAGAAGATTAAAATCCCATTAATCACCATTGGAACCAAAACCCGAGGAATCCTCACAGAGTGTCACCACCTCTGTTAGTTAAATGTTGCAGTGAAACTTTGTAAATCAGATTTCTGTGCATCTCAGGCAGAACACAGGAACATATAGGACCAAAGCAACAAAGAACATTATTGATATTTTCTGCTTCATTTTCACCTGCCCACTACATCACTGGCCAGGTAACTGCAAATTTGGAATATTTGACTAACTCACAAATCTCCTGTCTTTCATGTGTGTCTTCCACTTGTCTTGCATGTGGAAAACATATACGCTCAGCACTCCCCTATCCCAGTACTGTCCTAGTGAACAAAAACAAATTCATGCATTTTTGTGTCCTGTGTAGTTTAGCAATGTAAGGCAAGAATGAATGAATGAACCAACAAACGAACGAATGAATGAACAAACAAACAAACAAACAAACGAATGTGGCTGTTCTACAGTTGTAGAACTCCCTTCTCCTGGGAGAAAAAGCCTGCTGTTTTAAAGACACACAGAGTGAAAGTTACATTCCTTTCCATTATGTGGGGACAGGATATTGTGCTATTGGCAGGCGATTGGAGCTTGCAAGATCACCCTAAGGATAAAATGCAGTTAGGAAACACTTTTTTAAATAATTGTACAGAAATGCCCTAAGTGGACACCTGATGAGTACTGTAAATTCTGAGTCCATATCAACCGTTCCCAGGGCAATTTGCCAGGCTACAGAGATTTCCTGTGTTGAAGAAAATCCCACGGTTAAAACCATATGGATAATATAAAACTGGTCCCAACTCATTTGCTGAAAAAGCAAAAACAATATGTGACCACCTAATAGGATATGGAATGGCGGGGGGGACTAGCTTGATTTGAACAAAACCTTGAAATGTAAATACTAACAAGGACTGGTGTTTTAGGTTGTGCTTCTTCCTCTGACATTTATTCCATTTCACCATCCCCTAGATTAGTATGGTTCTGTGTAGGGACTTGTATCTTAGAACTGTAAAGCATTCCTTATATTCACAGTGTGGCAGGATAGCTAATTAAATGGATTTTCTTTTTCTTTTTTAAGTACAGTCGTACCTTGGTTGATGAACGCCTTGTGAGTCAAACGTTTTGGCTTCTGAATGCAGCAAACCCGGAAGTGAGTGTTCCGGTTTGCGAACATTTTTTGGAACCTGAATGTCCGACATGGCTTCCACAGCTTCCGATTGGCTGCAGGAGCTTCCGGAACGGATTCCATTTGACATCCAAGGTACGACTGTACTCCTAACTCTAGTGAATGTCAAAGGATCCCGACTGATGTAGGGTCAGCATAGGAACCTCTTGGTATGCCATCTCTCTGCATCCAATTAAGACTCTGACTTAAAAAGTTGAATGATACTATGTTCACTTAGAGCACATACACACAACCTTGTAGAGCAGCCTTTCTCAGCCTGTGGGTCCCCAGATGTCGTTCAACTACAACTCCCATCAGCCCTAGCTAGCAAGGTCAGAGCTCAGGGATGATGGGAGTTGTAGTCCAACAACATCTGGGGACCCACAGGTTGAGAACGACTGATGTAGAGGATCTGTTGACTGGCTGACTACGTAAAGACATTTGTGAAGCAGCTGTGAGCCCATGCTGAGCACACAGACCCCATTTTACTTCACACAAATAGTGGGTTAGAGGCATGCTAAATCAAGGATAGTTACACAGAGGATTGACGAATTGATTGCTTTAGCAAACCATATTGATGAGGTTGCCGAGGGTGGAGAATATTCGCCGGAAGTGCTTGTGTCAATTGGCTCTTAAAAGTTGTAAATGAGGAAGCCTGTGATGGAGGTTGGAGTCAATGCTGAGACTCGATTCAAGACTGTGTAGATTATACCCCTAGGGAGGCCCCTAGGCAGTCAAAATCTTGGGGGCAGGGGGTCCTCTTGTGTGAGCTTTAGTGGGATAACGTTGAACTAAGAAAGCTTGAATGTGATTTTCTTTCAAGATCAAATCAATATTATTTTGATCTGTTGTCCCAGGCCCCCTAAAAGGTGTGGGGCTCATAGGCTGATGCCTACTCTGCCTATTTGGTAATCTAGCACTGGTGCATTGTAATAATATTACACAGCAGTTATGAATCACTTCTTGTACATTATCTCTGCAATCCTTACCACAACCCAATAAGGTAGAACACCATCATCCTCTAGATATGGCATATGGGGTGCTTGATGTGGGCATATGAGTCTGAGATAGCTGTCTAAAAGCCACTTGGAGAATTTCTGTACTTACTGCTTGCATTCTTTACCAATACACCAATACAACTTTTGAAAGACATGGAGATATTCATGGTTCAAAGCAGGGGGAGGGGAGGGTTCTTAATCTCTTCAACCACAATAGGTCGTCCATCCCAAAGTTTTAACCAAAAGAATGGGAACATTTCTGGTTGGGTGAGATCCAGTGCAGTGCAAGTGGGCGAGGTCCAAGTCCAGTCCGAGGTCGAGGGTGCAGTATGAAGGCTGTCCATCAAAGCTGAAGCTGGGTCCAAGGCAGGGAGTCGGGTGAGGTCAGGAACTATGGCAGAAGAGCAGGACAGGGTGCAGGCAGGAACAGGCTACCAACAATGTTGCTCCCGCAACCTGGGGCTGGGGCTGACTGGCTTTTATCTGCCCCGAGGCATAGGGCGGCGCCGGTCCACAGGTGACTCGCCTCTCCTGGCCTGGAGGCGAGCACTCCTCCTGGGGGAACTTAGCTTCCTCCGCCTCTCTGCCCTGAGCCTCTGCAGCTCAGGAGAGGCTGGAGGGTTACCGGACCCAGAGGCAACCTCAGCTTCCCCTGGCGGGGCTGAGAGTGGAGCACCTACAGGCAACGGGTCCTCCATCACCTCAGGAGCCAGAGCAGACTCAGCTGGTGCTTGCACCTAAGGATCCAGCACAGGTGAGGACCCTTCAGGCTCAAGCCCCAGCCCTGGCTCAGCTGGTTCTGGAGGCGGGGACCCCTGTGCAGGCTGGGATTCCTCAGGTTCAGCCTCCAAGTCCGAATCCCAGGCACCCACTCATGCAACAGGAGTTCTCCTTCCTCTCCTCTCCATTATAGTCCTATAGCAGATTTTGGGGGCACGTAGGAGGCAGGAGGGGAGGGGAACAAAGAGACCAGAAGTCCTGTTGCACAAGTGGATTTCCATTGCACAAGGAGCCTTCCACAACCGGATTTCCCCCTAAGATTCTCCCCTCCTGAACCAGTATATGAATATGAATGCATATATGTAGATGAATATACATGTGCATATACTCTACTATGTACTAGGTTTTGTGCAGAACATGCGTGCAAGTCGGGCTACCCAAGTTTCATAATGTGGTGGTTGAAAAGACTGATCCATTACTCACAATGCCCTTAAATAATCCTTTCCTTTCTCTTCGTTGAGTTGTAAAGGCTGAATAGCAATGTCACTTTGCATTATTTATAAAAAGACACAACATGTTTATTGTACATCTGGATCACAGCCGTCTCTCCGTACATAACTCTGCCATGATGCAATAACATGATCCTTCAGCTCAGAACTCTTACCGTCATGAAGCACAGCCACACTCACACATTGCACAGTTTGCATGTTGGACTGTGTTTTGGAGCCAGTTTATCCTAAGGCTTATGTTTATAATGATTATAAAACACCATCTTTTGTAGTTCTTTTTGGCGAGTTTGCTAGTCCCGAATATGGCGTTTGCTTTTTATTTCTAATACTTCTCTTGGCTTGCTCCAGTTTACTTTATTTGATGCCCTTTAGTGTGCAGCAATGGCGAAAGAGGCAAATTCCTTCCATTTTAGGAACTATTAGGAAAGCATTTGAAAATAAAACCGCCAGCATCGTAATGCCTTTATACTAATCTACGGTGGGGTGGTAATGTTTGCAATTCTGTGTACAGATCCACTGACCTCATCTCAAAAAGTATATTGTAGGGCTGGAAATGATGCCAAAAGCAAAGAGGGGAGAAGGACAGCAGAACAATCAGGTCGGGTGGAGAGTCTTCTGTACAAGGAAAAGTCAATGCCTTTGGAGGTTTTAGTTCAGAGGGGAGAAAATCTGATTTACGGGAGGAATATGGCTGAGTTTTATAGTATGGTGTGGAGAAAATGGACATACTGTATATGTATTTTTCTCCTCCTGCACCACTGGAACCAATAAAATGGATTAGCAGTACAGTGGTACCTCGGGTTAAGTACTTAATTCGTTCTGGAGGTCCGTTCTTAACCTGAAACTGTTCTTAACCTGAAGCACCACTTCAGGTAATGGGTGTTTCCTGCTAATGGGGCCTCCTGCTGCCGCTGCACCACCGGAGCATGATTTCTCTTCTCATCCTGAAGCAAAGTTCTTAACCTGAGGTACTATTTCTGGGTTAGCGGAGTCTGTAACCTGAAGCGTATGTAACCTGAAGCGTATGTAACCCGAGGTACCACTGTAGTTTCAAGATTAAAACAAACAAAAGTACTCACAAATTCACCACCGTGGTGATGGGTTGTGATTCTGATGGCCTTAAAAGGCGATTATTCACAAGGGAAATGGCTGTGTGCGCTCAATGGGATCTCCAAATTGAGAGTCAGTTTATGCTTCTGAATGCCAATTGCTGGGAGGCAAATAATGAAGGAGAATTGATTGTCTTCATTATCTACTTGTGGGATTTCTGGAATCATCTGAATGGCCCCTCTGCTGATCAGCTGCCGGAACAACCCAACAGCGAAAACTAAAGACATTTCCCTCCTCTTGTGTCTCTCTTTTCTGCCTGCTACAACCACTCTTTCTCTTCCATTATTATGATGATCATGCTTGGATACATCCTCCCACTCTATCTGTCAAAACTTGCTTCTTGTCATTCGCTATGCATCACAGGCTGTGAAACTGGACTCCAGTCTGACTGGGAGCTCAGGACACCAGTGCAGCCAACCTTCATCCAAGTTCTTTCAAAGTTCCGTCCATGGTCAGATTCACTTAGCTTGGAAGTCTGAGCAGTATCAGACCCTTCAGCCCGTTCTCTGAGGCCTGACTAGTCTTGGCTTTCTTTCACGAGAGGTTGGTACACTGTTGAAACCTATCATTTGACTTGTCACTCATGACCAGGGACCTTGAGAAACTGTGAGAAGCGTATTGCTATACACGACATCCATCCTTCGTTAGGGTCTTCTCGTATCCTCTAGGTTTAGGGTTCTTCCTGCCCAGTGCTGTTTTTTCTTGGAAAAGAGGTGCCGGAACTGACCATGAACACCTCCCTCGTTCTCTTAGAATGGCAAACGTGCCTACCTGAAAGGTGCTGGAACTGAGTTCCTGTGTGTTCTTGCTGAAAAAGTCCTGTTCCTGCCCAATCTGGTCAATATTGCTGTGCTTAACAGTCCTGGAGAGGAGTAACTCAGCTATCCTGGTCTGTTCAGAAAGGAAAACAGCCACACAGCAGCATAGATGCCCACCTTCCCCCCTCAAAATCCATTGCTTGTATGTTTAAGCAATCAAGTGTGTATTGTAGTTCCCCTACAGCAGGGGTGGGCAACATTTTTTTGTCACCAAAGGCTACATGAAACATTGGGTGATTGCTTAGGGCCTGTATGTCATTGGTGGAGTGGCGGAACCTGGAAGTATGAATAGCTATAAACATTCAGTGCACAGATACACACTCAGTGATGCACATATACTCAACATACCCATACAGTGGTACCTCGGGTTACATACGCTTCAGGTTACATACGCTTCAGGTTACAGACTTCGCTAACCCAGAAATATTACCTCAGGTTAAGAACTTTGCTTCAGGATGAGAACAGAAATTGTGCAGCGGCAGCGGGAGGCCCCATTAGCTAAAGTGGTGCTTCAGGTTAAGAACAGTTTCTGGTTAAGAATGGACCTCCGGAACAAATTAAGTACTTAACCCAAGGTACCACTGTATACACTCTTTTAAAACACACTCACTCACTCAACACACACACAAACATTTAGGCTGCACTGGATCACTAGGTAGGCTTTAACTCTACCCCTCTCCCTTTCCCCAATGATCTCCTTGCTGCCAAGATCGCTGTCTATCTGCAGAACATTTGCAGTGTGGAGACAGAGACTTGGGCTGCATCAGGATCGCTGCAGGTGGGAGACTTTAACCTTCTCATGGCAGCAATCCTGACAGGGAGTAGCCATCCCGGTGCAGCCAAGTGTCTTTGTTCTGCTTGGGGCTTTAACCTCAGTCACCCTATTTGCCCCGCTGCCCAGTTGTTCAACAGTAGGAAGCAGATGGGGCTTCTGAGGCCTTGGCAGGCTTTCCACACTTGTACACCCACTAAGTCAGGAGTATCAAGCTTACTCAGGGGCCTGTATTTTCGCAATGGACCCTTTTCATGATGAGCTGTTCCTACAATATGTGCTATACTTGCTAAACTGACAGAGCTAGTATATCAATCCACTTTGGAAAGGTCATTCCAACACTTTCCCTCACACACAGCATTATCAAATGGGGACGGATTCACTGAGGCAAATTTGACCAAACTCTACGGGGGAAATTCTGTTTATGGCAAAGTCAAAGCTCTAACTGGTGTCAGGTTTTCATCTACTATATATAATGAAACATTGTTTGTTTGCTATGCATTTATACACAGAAGGCAGAGGGCCTTCTCCGTAGTGGCGCCCTCCCTATGGAACACCCTCCCTTCAGATGTCAAGGAAATATAACAACTATCTGACTTTTAGAAGATGTCTGAAGGCAGCCCTATATCAGGAAGTTTTAAATGTTTGATGTTTTAGTATGTTCTGATATGTGCTGTGAGCTGCCCAGAGTAGCTAGGGAAACCCAGCCAGATGGGTGGGGTATAAATAATAAATTATTATTATTATTATTATTATACCTCTTGACCAAAAATTTTGGTTCCTGAGATGAAGCAGCAGGTTTCCATCTACGTCTGGAAATTATTGGATGCCATTCTGAATCCATACCTTTCAACAGTTCTCTTATTAAAATAAGGACGTCTGTGGAAAAGAGGGACAGGATCAACTCAGAAACTGGGATGGCTTCTGTAAATCAGGGACTGTCCCTGGATAATAGGGACATTTGAAGCATCCGTGAATCAGGATGACAGACTCAACCTTTCCAAACTGCACCGGCTTTAACCAGATTTTTCATGAGATCAAGGAGCAGCATTTTGTCTATTTGTCATTTTAAAAATGAAGATGGAACACTGAAACTCAAAATTGTACTGAAACTCAATTGTACTTTTGGGTTTTGATTTCAAAACTTCACTTATTATTATTTTTTGGATTGCCAAGTATGAGGCTGCTAGTTTAATATATATTTTTCAGAATGGTAGCAAAGATTATTACAAATAGAATGCAAGCAGATAATGATGCTTAATGAATCTATGTGTGAGTTTAGTGGCTTCACATCAGCCATGGTATTATTCTCATGATCTCATGCACTGGCATCATGTTTGGGTAACAAATCTTGTGTGGGAAAGTTTATTTATTTTAGGGAAAAATGAATTTTCAAGTTGAAGGGACTATTTCTTTTGGCCTGGTGTTCTTTAAAAAGCAATTTTCATTACGCCTAAGGCACTGTTTTTTTGCAACTGAGGGTATGACAGATGAACTGGACTGTCACAACCGTGTAGAGTCTACTAACATAAACAGATTTCTGGCTGCCAAAGGACCACATACCCAGTCCATTAAAAAACATTTTTTAGTTTTATACACTCTAACCAGCCTGTCATTCAGTCAAACAAGTTTTCCACCCTTTCAGTGCCAGCCTTGGAGAGAAATGGGGAGTCTAATCTCCATCAGCAATTATGTCAACGGAAATAGATATGGTGTCTATTCCAGGTTTATTAATACTAAGCACAAGGGTTTAGTGCTTGCCCATAAGGTATAAATTGCAGGACTGGAGAAGGAACTTATGGATGCATTCTAAAAAGTCCATCTGTAGTAGCAAACAACTGTGAATAGTACTGATGAAGTAAAATGGATGTAGATGCTACATGAAAATGTCCACAGAGCCTTTACTGACACGGCTCATTTTTTTAATGCAGAGTTTCTAGAATCCAGGCAGCATGGGAATCCAACCTTGCTTTATTTTATGTTGATGTAGCAGAATTATTGGCACATATATGACTGTTCAGATGAATCATTTCGGGGCAAATAAGCTTAAATTAAGCTCACAAGATTAGTGAGACAACTGAGCCAATCCTAGGAATAAGAGATAATTAATGACAGGTGGAATAATTTTACTATCTTGTTTGGCACCAAGCACTAGGAAAAGAATATAGTCAGATGATCTTAACTGCATTTTGCAAAATAACTTTCCCAAACGCCCCAAACCATCTAGAAACCAGGAGTGCCAAAATGGAATTTGCTTGGCTGATTCCCCCCACCCCCCTCACATTTGAAATATGATGGACTTTGTTATTCTTGAAAAGCTCTTAGAACATAGCATTCTAATTCTGAAACTGAGCATTAGTTCACAGACCTGTTAGGACAATGTTCTAGAGATGGCGTAAGACCAGTTGATTTCAGACTAAATTACATAAAATGTCTAGTTCAACTGAGAATTGAGAATTGGACAACAGCAATAACCCTAAACAAAGAAACACATTGGTTCCATATTGAAATCTGAATGGCTGTTCTCAATAGGTGATTTATGAAAATGTGTGTGTGTTTATTTATGTGTATGTAGAATAAAGGATATTAGAGCTTTGAGAACCTATGCATGACAAATGTTTAATACATTTAATACATCCTTGTAGAGTCAGCTGCTCTTTGGGCAAAGCCAGGTTCATTGTGGTTTGCACAGGGTTTTTCAGGTGCTGCTGACCAGCTGGTCAGCAGTGGCTGCAAACTTCATTTTGGCTCAGTCACCTCTTTACCTGCCACACACTGACGTCATATTTAAAGTCTGATGTTGATTGGATGAAACGGCCAAATGACCTGATGGGCATAACTACCACTGCCATAGACATTCTAATCTAAGCCAATGGCTTTAACTGCTATGTAACATTTATTTAGCACTAGAATGTGCTAAGAACTGTTCAGCCCATCATAAAACAGATGGCATGGACTAGTTCAGTTCTGAACGTAAGCACAAACCAGCCACTGAATCTGAAATGCCATATGTAGGTTTCAGTCCTATACAATGGGATTTACTTCTGATCCGCATAGGATTGTGTTGTCAGATACTGATGGAAGATCTATTCTGGCATGTATATGTATATGGTTTTTTTTAATAAAAAAACAATTTAGGATGTTTTTCCCGACATACAGGATTTATGGGAGATCAGAGCATGTGTACACATCGTGAAGTGTCATCAACATGCATTGGCAACGTATTAAGGGTATCTGCTTCTCTTGCCACAACAGCCTTATAATGTTGCTTATCTTATCCCTTTGTGAAATAACAACATGCACGTGTGATAAATCAGATGAGTAACAATGCAACAGAATATATGTGAACAAGCTCAACCTGTTATGACAGGAAACCGTCTGGTTAATCCATTTGGCTAGAAAACACAAATATTTCCAGCTTGTAATCTGTATTCAAGGCTAAACCTCCTTCATCGCCAACTTGCTAGGTTGTCAACAGCTGATCTCAGGAGGATGGGAAATAGATATTGCAGCCCTCAGTATTCTGTTTGGAAAAGCAGGATATGTTGGATCATTATTGGTGAGTATTATATATGTCCCTCAAAGGCTGAGTCCATGAGTTGCTTTGAAGGTGGAATATATGTGCAATGTGTTCCCAAAGGTAGGAAATCATATACATTTCCCTGCATTTCTTCTTCTCTTCGAGGTTACGCAAAGAAGACGGGTTGCATGATTAAAAAATAATATACAGGTCATTTCATTTTATTGTAAATGTACAAGGTTAATTTTAATATCAAAGTGAGACTGTACAATGTCGACCTAATGAGATTCCACCGAATGGTTTAATTTGGGGAGGAAATACTTTTCACGCCAAAAAGTTGTTTAAAATGAAACAAAAGTTTTGATGTATTTTGGGGCATGGGGAGGAGGGATCCTGCAGCAGACACAGGCAGAGACTCAGAGAGATTGGATGTCACAGAGAGGTAAGGGATATGTGAGGCCTTTTGGCCACAGCGGTTTATCTCTCACCTAAGACGCAGGAGAGGGTAACAGCATAGCTCAGAGCATCCACTTTGCATGCAGAAGGTCCCATATTCAGTCCCCAGATAGGACTAAGTGAAACCTTGGAAAACCACTGCTGGTCAGTGCAGATAATACTGAACTAGATGGACCAATGGTCTGAATTGGTGTATGGCAGCTTCCTATAGTCCCTGTTCACTTCTAATGGCAGTGGTGGATGAATGCTGGATTCCAAAAGTTCATACACATGCAGCAGTGGACTGATTTCAGCCCACTCCCTACATCCCTTCTGTGTAGGGATGAAGAGGTTGAGGGTCCTCCCATAAGGCACAACGAGTTTTGAAGAAGTGATGAGTTTGAAGAAGTATTGGGTTGTGTAGCCAACTAAGCTCTGCTCAGAATAGATGGACTGAAATTGGCTGACCTACGTCCATTAATTTCAACAGGTCTACTTTGACTATGGCCAACAATTTCACAGAGTGTTTTCAGTGCTGTGCGCAGAGTGCCTTGCAACAGGGCTTCCTCTTCCATTCCTTTTTCATTCCAGTCCATTCCTCTTCCATTCCACTGCTGCTTTTAGCCTCCTCACAGGCATCAGGTCGGTGGCACAATAGGCTTTTCTTACGACCTTAAATTTCTTTTGCTGTATGCATCCCAAAATCTGCCCTGGAGGGTCCCATAACCCTCTGGAACAGATTTTGAGGGTGCACAGTGGCCTGCAAGGGAGTAGATCAAAGAGGGGAAGTTATGCTGCACAAGTAGAAGTTTATTGCACAAGTGGAACAACAGTGTTGGATGGAATGCAATGAGTCTAGCAGAACTGTGTTCTTTACTCTTCAAGAAATGAGCATGTCCAGAGATAAAAGGCTAATGCTTTCCAGAAAGGTCCAAATTTCCCACACGTACATGTGCCCGAAACATTGAAAATAATGATGTTTAACTTTTCAAAGTTTTAAATAGCTGCCCCAGCCCCAGTTTTAGTTTTAAGCATAAGCAAACAAACACGGCTTGGGTTTTTCAAACAACGAATTCTTCATGTTGTTGAATCCTTCAGAATATTTTTGTACTTTCTCAAGAATTGTTCTTTCATGGTACAAAGAAATCATTTCAGGGTTCACAAATGTTTAATAACAATGCCGAGACTGGTTTCTATTTTCACCAGGAATGTTTTAGTTTAACAGGAGGACACTTCTCCAAGTTAAAATTTTTGCTCCAGGGACGCGTGGGAATTGCCATTTTCTGAGGAAACATCCTTTTATCTCATTACATGCCATGGATTATATGCAAAGGTTTGTAAAGCTTCACACTGTGGCTTAGTTCCAGAGCGTACCTTCCACAACCAGAAGGGATTCTACTATTCCAGCAGAGGCTCCCACGCATGGAAGGAGGTGGTGATCTTAACTGATTTCCTCATGAGCTTCCTTTGACACTTCTCACGACCATTCCTGGGCAGATTTTCAGGTGATGCACAAAGAGCTGCAGAAGGGAAGTGGAATCATGGAAAAGAATCCCCCTTATTCCTTTAGACCTTCCCACTCAACTTGTAAAGGGCAGAGGTGAAGGTTGGGCATTGGTGCTGGTGTACACCATTCCCCTCAGAACACCTGAGCAGGATTTCAGTTTTAGCCAGCCAAGCACAAAAATCAAAGGTTTTTCATACCCCCCTAACAGACACTGATCCTCCCTCCCTCCAGGCAAGCAAGAGAGGCAAATTTTAGCCAGGCAGGGCAGGGAGCTAGACCAGCGAGGGGTGGGGCCTGGAGAGAGGCTGAGGGAGTGTGTTTTTTGTAAAATTCCAAGATCCAGACAGAGAGGTATGCAAGACTCATACCCTCCAACCTTTCTCTGATGAAAATAGGGGTGTCCTTTTTGATGGTGATGGTGATTATACCCTGCCCATTTGATTGGGTTGCCCCAGCCACTCTGGGCAGCTTCCAACATATATAATAACATAATAAATCACTGAAAAAATTCCCTCTACAGGGCTGCCTTCAGATGTCTTCTAAAGGTTGTATAGTTACTTATCTCCTTGGCATGGAGGTCATACCGTCCAACATTTCTCTGATGAAAATAGGGACATCAGACTGTGTTTGGCTCCTGAGCCAAGGTTCTCCCACACCTAGTCTAAAATTACCTTGCTGTGCCATTGATCACAAACGGCAATTTGGTGTGAGCCGTGCCCTCTTGCAAGTCCACTGTGGCCCCAGGCACTGCCAATGTGCTTGGACTGAAGCCACAGTGATTATGAACTAGCCCATGGTCCATTATCGACAGTACAGGCTCATTCAGATCCATTTCAGACTAAGCGTAGACTCCAGATGCTATGGTTCAATCTTGCATTTTCATGGGGAGCCTCTGATAAGGTATGATGAGCTCATGGATTTTGCAGATGGCTGGGAGCCTGATTCAAAGTGAATCAACAGAAACCGGACTTGCAAAATCCAGTCTTCCAGAGTTCAACAGTCCTCCCCTGGTGTGCCCCCTCTCTCTCCCTCTGTGTGTGAGTGTGTGTGTGAGTGTCACCTACAAAGGCACACAATGTGCCTGGACCCATAAATGCTCCAGGGTGCCATAAAGTCATACTGTTGTTGTCTTCTTATTTTCATCATTTTTTAAAAAAAGTTTATTTCAACACTTGAACACATTCCCAAACTTTGTCTGATAATGATAATCCTGAGATATTCATTTATCAAATATCTTATCTAGAAGCTTTTGAACCACGGAGGAGGATTTTCATGATCCAAGCCACTCACAATTAATGAGTAATGAGCCACCCTATCTTGATTAACCAAGTCTTTAAATCTGAAGTTGGTGTTGCTCCAAATCTTGAAGCCAAACTGAGTTCTAGTTCCCAGGTCATCAAGCACTGCTGTCAGAAGAGAGGTGGCTGGGCTCAGTGACCTTTTCTATGTGTTCCATATTCTTAACCAGCTAGTTAAAAATCATGTGTGCAATAGACAATCACTTACTTGAGTTACATGCATTGTTTCTCATCCAGTTTGGTCCTTAGCATGTTTCAGGCCCAGATCTTATACCTGAATTTTACTTGCCCCAGAAATCAGGCAGTAACATTTAGAAAGCTGAAACTGGAAGGAGGTGTGTTCAATCATCCTCCTGCTTTTATTGATTGCAGTATGCTGAGAGCTTGGCCTCTGATGTAATGTGAAGAAACCGAGCGCATTGCAGTCCTCCAGGGACTAAGAAGATTACATGAATCTTCTTTTCTAATAGGAGTGCAAAGTTTTCATTTCTGTTTCCAATGTCAAGACGCAGTTTTCTTCAGGAAGATTTTGAGGTATGTCCAAGCTTGCATGCCTTCCAACATTTCTCTGATGAAATAAAATACTCTCCAACATTTCCCCAATGAAAATACGGACACCCCCCCTCCAACATTTCTCCGGTGAAAATAGGGATGTCCTTTTCCATACCCTCCATTTCTCCAATGAAAATAGGGACATCCTAAGGAAAAGTGGGACATTCTAGGATCAAATCAGATGGGTTCTGTAAATCCAAGACTATGCCTGGAAAATAGGGACACTTGGAGGGTCTGAGACTGTGCTTGCTTCTTCCTACAAATACCAGCCCACAATTGGTGGTCTCTTTTAGACCATGGATGTTATCATGCTTCTCTCCTGAATCTAGGAGGTTGGTTACTACACTGAGGCAGCCTACAAGATGTGTGATTTAAAGCAACCCACGTAGCAGCAACTGTTTGCCTATACCTGTTCTGACACCAATAGAGCCACAGGGGATTTCTCTGTCACTATTATAAGGGAGGAACATGTTAGCCCTTTCCTACCTATGGACAAATGGGTCTGCTGTTAATTCGAAGTGATGCATTTAGTGTTATGCCTTGTTTGCAGTGCGACAATTCCTTCTCTGTACTTCCTTTAGACCAAGCTAGTACATTACATCCAATGGATAAAGAAAACTTGGGGACATACACATACAGGAATGCCCCAACTTTGCTAGGAACTAGTCCTTTGGATTCTGGATCAGTCGGAGACCACAGCCGAGTCTGTAGAAGCAAAAAGCAGCTAGTAAGCCTGATCTTTATTGTTGCAACAAAGTTTCAGCTGCTTTTACCCAGATCCCACAGGAAAGTGGCATGTACTGTATGTGCTTCTCTCTTTAGGTCTCCATGTATGTATGTATGTATGTATGTATGTATGTTGCCCATGGATGCCTGAGAAGAGAGGGAGGCACCCACTCCAAAATCAAATGTGCCCATGAACGTGAAATGGCTGCTGCTCCTTGGTGTAAACATGTAACAAAGATGCTGAAAAGTCTCCAGTGACCTTATTTCAAAGGCAACGAGCCCCAGGGTAAGCCCTGTGGAACCCTTTGCTACTTGAATCTTAGGGGCACCTAACGTTATGGTTGTTCAAGTGTCAAGATAGGTAGTACAGTGGCACCTTGGTTTGCAACCGCTTTGGATTACAACCGTTTTGGATTACAACCACGTCCAACCCAGAAGTGCGTGTCCCTTTCTTTGGATTACAACCAATTTTTTGGGGGGGAGGCCCCACTGGCGAAAGTGCGCCTTGGGTTACAACCTGTTTTGGTTTACAACCGGACCTCCACAACGAATTATGGTTGTAAACCAAGGTACCACTGTAGTTTTCAGCTACTGCTTTTCATTCCTTCTCCCTTCATTTACAACTAAGGGGGAACATCATAAAGCTAGTAGCCATAGAGAATTTTTCAAGCACCAGGAGATTACAGGGAAGTGTTGTACATGTAGGAGAGCATTGTAGGTTGCAAGCTATGTAACGTATCTCCAGAACTTGCCTTTCTTTCTATGGTAATGTATCACCATTGAGCTTATGAACACATTTTCTTCAGGTGGCATCCAAACACCACCTTCTCTTCTCATCTTGGGGAAAGGAGAAAAAAAGATTAAAGATACCCAAAGAACCACTGATTACATGCTCTCTAGATTTTGTCATTCATTCCACACAATTACATTCTCTTTCTGAGATCCTGAGGGCATGTGATAGGTTTCAAAAGAAGTAAACAGCACAGGAAAGAAACAACATTTTAATTACACTGGCAAAGCAAGAAGCCTTGCTTCGCATCCTGCACTCATAAGAAAGTATGCGTCACAGGAACTGGAGAAATGATTCACTGGGGTGGGAGGGGGCATAGCTCTGACTTTTGCCCAGTCTCCCATGCATTTCTGGAAACTAACTTCTCGAGATCCAGAGTACCTTACACCTTCTTGAATAGATGCTGCCCAGTGCCTCCAAATGGGGAAGGTACCTAGTAGAGGAGTTTGGAGAAGGCATTTTTCAGAACAGTTAAGGCTGCATCTTAGGATCTCTGGATGCTGTGTCATTCCAGCAGCCCTACATTAACATCTCTGCTGGATCAGATCAAGGGTCTGTCTAGTTCAGCATCTAGTCCACAACAGCAAAGCAATTGGCTCTGGAAAGCAGATCTCGAAGACAGTAACCCTCTTCGACATGTCTCTCCCAACAACATGAACTCAGTGGCATTCTGTATCCGGACTTAAAGGTAAAGGGTAAAGGGACCCTTGACCATTAGGTCTAGTCACAGACGACTCTGGGGTTGCGGCGCTCACCTTGCTTTATTGGCTGAGGGAGCCGGCGTACAGCTTCTGGGTCATGTGGCCAGCATGACTAAGCCGCTCCTGGCGAACCAGAGCAGCACACAGAAACACCGTTTACCTTCCCGCTGGACCTATTTATCTACTTGCACTTCATGCTTTCGAACTGCTAGGTTGGCAGGAGCAGGGACCGAGCAATGGGAGCTCACCCCGTCGTGGGGATTCGAACCGCCAACCTTCTGATTGGCAAGTCCTAGGCTCTGTGGTTTAACCCACAGCGCCACCTGCGTCCCGTATCCAGACTTAGTGGCTTTCTATATCTGGACATGGGTGTAGCCTACAGCTGCTGTGAGAAATACCCAAAGGTAGACACAGCACATGACACCATCAGGCATCTGATCTGGTCACAATGTTCCCATGGGGCACACCAGTGATGCCTGACCTGGACCACCATTCATCCCCCTGTGGTCTAAACCACTTAGCCTCTTGGGTTTTCCAATCGGAAGGTCAACGGTTTGAATCCCTGTGACAGAGTTAGCTCCTATTGCTCTGTCCCAGCTCCTGCAAACCTAGCAGTTCAAAAGCACGCCATTGCAAGTAGCTAAATAGCTACCACTCTGGCGGGAAGGTAAATGGAATTTGCGTGTACTCTGGCTGCCGTCACGGTGTTCTGTTGTGCCAGACGCAGTTTAGTCATGCTGGCCACGTGACCCAGAAAGCTGTCTGTGGACAAACGGCTCCTTTGGACTGGAAGCTAGATGTGCGCCACACCTCATAATCACCTTTGACTGGACTTAACCATCCAGGGGTCCTTTCCCTCCCCCCTTTTTTAGAGAGAGGGTGGCACCCACTCCAAAATCCAAATGCATCCATGAACTTTAAATGGCTGCTACTCCTTGGTGTAAATATATAACAAGATGCTGAAGAGTCTCCAGTGACCTTATTTCAAAGGGAATCAACCCCAGAGTAAGCCTTGGGACCTGTGGAACCTGTGGAATCTTAGGTTGTTGGAGACTTAGCTGTCCAGGGGTCCTTTACCTTTTACCTTTTATGCTAGAATTATGGGAAGCTGGAAGCTGCCATTAAAATTTCCCACAATGCCCCTATGTCTGGGGCATTGTTGGAAATGTTAATGGTGCTCCCAGTCACCTGGTGCTCATTTAAAGTGCTGTCACCACCAGGTAAGCCATCCAAGGCCCACTGGGGCCGTTAGTATTGGGTCCACTTTGCCAACATTCAGTGACATATTAAGTGTCTCTATTATTCTTTCTTTCTTTCTGCTTGTGGGTGGCTGTGTTGTGTCATCAGGGGAAAACTACTTAACCCTTTGCCCTCTGATTGTTGGGCTTATTTGTTTTTTAGCCCAAGCTGCCTTTTCACTTTGTAGGAGGAATCACAGAGGATCTAAGGGGAACCCATGTCTGTAGCAAAAAATAAAGTAAAATAAAACACACAGGTCCCCAAATTTTTCTCTGTGTGTCTACATACATAATTGAGTTGTATATATTTTTATTGCATTGCAGAATTGCTTTGGGATGCTTCAAAGGAAGCAATTCACAAATGAAATAATAAATAAATAAAATTTAAATACAGTAAATCCTAGATTCATTTTGAAGGTCAAACAGTTATTTCTAAATGCCTCAGGTGTTCAAGGGAACACAGGCTCTCATAGTAAAACACCAGAAGTTGTTGAGATGCTACTTATCTACTGTATGGGTATAATTAACCCAAAACACTTGTCTCCTAGAATAGTCTGGTATCCCACCACTATGGCATCGATCAGGGTTGCTGCCTGTGGCTGGGACATAATGGGAGTTTTATGATGCCTCTGGATTCAGAGACTGCCTTGAAGGTTTACGTAAGTTGGCTCTATGACTAATATTCAGAAAATACTTTAGATACTCATCATATAGCATGGAAGACAGATGCTTGATGTGGATTAGAATAACATTCAGTAGCCTTAGGCTAGTAATCAAGCAAAAATCCCAAAACACAATTTTAATAACTAAAGTTTGACTCATTAAACTTATTAAGTACTTTTATTGAGTACATTTAGCTGACTATAGACGGGGAGATATCCAGTGCTGATCATCCTTGGAGTCTGTCTGTCCTGGAGCATCTGTCTGTCTCAAGAGAGAATGGAAGAGTGCACCACCGAAGCACCGTTGGAGAGTTACAGCTCCTGCTGTGGCTGTAGAGACCAATACAGGAGAGAGAGATGTTTTGGTGCAGTGGGGGCAGATGAAGACATCCAGTTGTGCTGCTGCAGATGCACCATGGTGTTTCTTCTCTGTGCTCCTCCCAGCGGTCATTTCTCCTCTGGTCAGTGCTGTGGATACATAACTTGGCACTCTGTCTCCAGGACTGTGGTCACCTGCAAGGAATTTCCACATAGTGATGTTAATGTTGCCAACCTTCATGTCACATGACGCCTTTATAGCACAGAGTTGGTGTGCTAACAGGCCTGGTGCCTGAAGCCAGCTCCTTGGAGTAGATCAACTGAAATCAATGTCCATTTCTTTCATTGAGTGTACTATGAGAATTACTTAGTTGGATACCACTCACTGATTATAATGATAATAAAGTATTGCAAGCAGTGCTTTTTTCTGGGGGGACACAGGATTACATGTACCCCAAAACATTTTCTGAATCTAACAGGAGAAGAAACTATATATTTTTTTTTAGTTTCTTCTCTAACACAGTGAATCGTCAGTTCCATTGCTATCCCCAATGGTGGCCTCATTTCCTTTCCCAGTGTTTCTTGAGTCTCAGATGGAAGCAAGCATATACTGTGTGAGTTAGCACGGTGATTGGTCAGTTTTATTGTTACCGCCTCCAATGCTGGCTTCATTTCCTTTCCCGGTGTTTCCTGAGTCTCAGACGGAAGCAAGCGTTTAATGTGTGAAGCAGCTTGGATTTCACCAACAGCAAGCAGAGGAATCAGGAAGATGTTAGTGCACACAACCTTATGCCAGTGTGGAAGTTACTGTGAGCTGTCAGCTGTGTAATATGAAGTAATGCATATTCTTTGTACTTTTGTCCATTTACTGTATTTATTTTCCCCGATTTGAATTATAAAATGATGATTTTCTTGAGTCAAAATGAGAGTACTCCTAAACATTTCTTTAAGAAAAAAAGCACTGATTGCAATTCTTTGTGCCTATTTTAGTTCACGAAATTAGACATAGTAGAGATCCATCGCCAGTAGAAGCTTCCTATTCTGCACTTTTCTGCATCTTGTCATTGCTCTCTATATAGTCCAGCAAATAAAGATGAGGAGCTGTGATTCAGAACCCCACACTACAACATATTGGAGCTCCGTAGGACTCCAAAGCCAACAAAAGCCAACAAAAGAAAAATCTCACTTCCACATGCAGTTACTAACAATGTGACCAAAGTTCATAATTCCTTGGCTCAGAGTACAAACCATTGCAATACATTAGGGTCACCTTTCATTTTAATTGGAGCCAGGTTATTTATTTGAAGTGGGGTTCTCCCCCCCCATGTCTGCTCTTCAGCCAAAAAAGCCTTCCAGAGTGACTTGTAAAGATCAGTAATAAGACGGCCTCTTTCCTCAAGCTAACAATCTAAAAGACACAAAACAAAAGGGATTTGGAGGTTGGAGATAAAAGGAAAACTTGAACATTATTAGTTCTGAGTTTTTAAAAGCAAACTCCTGCCAGCTGATCCTTCTCTGACCAATGGATGGGGCCAGTTTTGTCTGTCCTTCTCCATGCTTCTTTCCTGGGAGAAAGGAGTACCTGTAATGCTGCTACTTCATGTTACAGATCTGGGGGCTCCTGCAGCTTGTAGTTTTCTCAGGGCTCCTGGTACCTGCAACCAACGGCGTAGCTAGCTGCAAAGCCTCTTCGCCACCTTCCCCTCAGCTGTAGGGAGGCTGAGGGAGAGGTGGTGGGCAGACGCAAGCCCCACGTTGCCGTTTCAGGCAGCGCGGAGCCTGCAGGTGCCCAAGCCACCACGTCACTCCCAGGAGAGATGTGTGGCTCTGGCACGCTGCAGGCCCCACGGAGAGTGCCAGCCCCTGCGGTGTAGCACCCAGTGCCAGCCGCGTTTCGTTGCTTTTGTTGACTGAACTAAAAAGTTTCGTGAGAGCCAATGTGGTGTAGTGGTTAGGAGCGGTGGACTTGTAATCTGGTGAACCGGGTTCGTGTCTCCGCTCCTCCACCTGCAGCTGCTGGGTGACCTTGGGCTAGTCACACTTCTTTGAAGTCTCTCAGCCCCACTCACCTCACAGAGTGTTTGTTGTGGGGGAGGAAGGGAAAGGAGGATGTTAGCTGCTTTGAGACTCCTTAGGGTAGTGATAAAGCAGGATATCAAATCCAAACTATTCTTCTTCCTCTTAAAAAAAACCACAAGCCTCATATTTTTGCCATTTTGTCACCCCCCTCAGTGGTGACACCTGGGGCAACCCACACCCACCACACCCCCTTCCTACACCATGCCTGCAACATGGTATAGCAACTTTACAGCTGTCAGAAAGAGGAAAGAAAGAGAAGGATAGAGATACAGCATTTTGAATTTTTGACAGGCAATATTACTGGAACCTTGACGGTGCTACAAAACGCTAGAAAGTTTGTAAATGTGATGCTCCTATAAATTGTACGTATCCAGTACATAACTGAGAAATGACTTGGAGTATTTGTGATGTGCTTACTCATTTTGTCTTGTCTTGTGATGTCCCAAACCATTTTTGAAATAAGAAACCGAAAAACTTCTGTTTTTAACCTTTTAAACTAAGCTAAAATAATCGCAGTTGCCATAATGAAGGTGCATGCATATTTTTTATTGTAAAAAAAAAAAGGACCCACCCCGTTTAGAAATGAAAAAAAAAAAATTCCACTAAAAACAACAACACACACACACATCACACAACAGCTTTGGCCTTAGGCTTTCATTTTGTTTCATAAAAATGAAATGAAATAATGGAATGAAATTTCATAAAATAATGAATAACAGAGTACAAAGTCAGGCTTGTTGTCTGTCTACTACCAGCAATGTATGCAAGATCCATAAAGAACATCAGTTTGGATGCATGAGGCAAGGAAGCCAAAGCTACCCATATGGAGTGTAAAATCGGACTGTATCATGCACAGTTTGCTCGTATATAGAGAGTGGAAGTATGCATTATGCACACCACGGTGCTGTCACTGAAAATGGAATTCCTGTGTAATGCCGTAGCGTCGTCAACATGCTTGCCCTCCCTATCCCAAAGCCTTACTGCTGGCATTGCATTTAGCATCCATACGAAGGAGCTTTTTGCATGTGTGCCTGTAGAGCTCTTCAGTGCGAGGGGGGGGGAACCTGGATTAATCAGAATCCCCTCTTGCATGGGGTTGGCACATGTGCTTTGTGGTGTGGCCCTCACAACTGTCTCATGCATTTGTTCAACACATGAGGGGACTCAGGTGAACCTCCTTATCTGTTTCCTGCTTCACATTATTGGATGCAGCTGCTGGTGTGTGTGTGCATAGATGTGTGTGCATAATATGATGTCACAAGAATGATTCCTTACATTGTGGCATAGAGGAGGAGAACGAAAGTCCTTTTCTCTTCACACAACACTCAATGGATGGCCCATTGGGTGACTGCACCTTTGGCAGTGCCTCTGATGCTCCACAGGTTTCTTCAGCCTTGCCATCTATGCATTAGGATGACTGTCTGAGGTGGGAGAGCCTATGCACAGCTCCAAGGACCCAGGGAAGAAGCCCATGCATGCAGGATTTCCCACTTCCAATGTTCATGCTGATAATGGGTGGGCTACAGTGCTGAAGAGAAACTCATGTGATCAACCAAATTTTGCACGATAATTCTCTGCTCAAAAGAATATACCAGAAGTGCATTTTGTGTGTATGCGCTCAAAATGCATACAAAAGTGAGCACTTTTAGGATATATTATGTTGGAAAATGTGCATCGTGGGGGAAAAATGCATTCAAAACAGTGCCAATTGTCAGACAGGTTTATTATTATTATTATTATTATTATTATTATTATTATTATTATTATTAGAGATTAATGAAGAGATGGACTTGTGGAAAACCTGACAGCAACTGGACATAGACTGAACTGTCCATTGTTAGCATGTAAGGGACTCCTCTGTTATGTGTAACGTGTAGTACTATCAAGTGATACTCCTCTGCTCTTTCTTGATTTGGGATTTCTGGTTTGGGATCTATCTTCAACCTTTTGTCCATTCCCACTTAGTTTGGAATCTGTTTCTGCCCAGCTTGCTTCATAAATGTTATAGATACCTTCTTTGCACCTTTCCACTTGTGCTCCTGCAAAGAATATGACTAGGCCTCAGGTAAAATATATACCCATTACTGTTCTTTCAACCTACCACCAGCAGATTTGCTGCTGGTTTTTGCCATGGTTTCACAAGACTTTCTTTGTGACTGGAGTCGAAACAAGGGCCTAATCTCATTTCCAGTAGTTGAGATTTTACCCAGAAAGAAAAGACTATAAATTTGGCTTTGGCCTTGCTCGTTGTTGCCAGCCTTTTCTGAAGTTAATTTTCCTCAGGATTCTATTTTGTCAATCCTGTTGGGATGCTTTCATCCCCCCCCCACAATAAACAATAAAATGTTTATTGTGTTTACATTGTTTTAGCAGATGACTAGAGTCCTGTCACATTCCTTCTTTAGCTACACAAAGAGGCCCTGTCCAATCCAATCCAGCTACATGGTAGTTAATGGGCATAGCTGTAATTGTTGTATAATGCTTTTAAAAATGAAACATGGAAGGAATGCAAGACCTTGCTTTTAAAAAATCACTCCACAACCTTTCTTTTTTTTGGGTGTGTGTGTGTATGGGATTGTCTTTCACCACAGCATACAGACCTAGAATCACAGAGTTTGAAGGGACCATGATGGTCAACTAGTCCAATCCCCTACAATGTAGGAAACGTTTGCCCAACATGGGGCTGAAACTCATGATCCTGAGATTAAGTGTCTCATGCTGCGCCAACTGTGGTGATCCAATTTGCCTTCTTTAACAATGACTCAACTTTCTTAAGGCCCTGCTGCCTTCAGGGACTCTGGTGAGCATCTACTCAATCTAACCAGGAATAAGTTAGGGCCATGAAGTTACCAGGTCTCAGGCAGATGGTCCAGGAAAACTGACATAGTCACATCATGGCCCATATCACAACACCATGCTCTTATTGAGGTGCTCTACCATGATGCAATTTTTTTTACCTCCTAGCACAGAGGTGAAAAGCCTACCCTCCCCAACGGACCTCAAATATACTGTGTGTTACTTATTGAAGGAAAGCCACATGAAAATGATCTACAGATGGTGCTGATCAGAAGGTTTGCGGTTCGAATCCCCGCAACAGGGTGAGCTCCCATTGCTTGGTCCCAGCTCCTGCCAACCTAGCAGTTTGAAAGCACACCAAAAAAGTACAAGTAAATAAATAGGTACCACTCCGGCAGGAAGGTAAACGGCGTTTCCATGCACTGCTCTGGTTTCACCAGAAGCGGCTTAGTCATGCTGGCCACACGACCCAGAAAAACTGTCTGTGGAAAAATGCCAGCTCCCTTGTCCTCCCCTCCCCTTCCATGAGGGCTTCAGTCCCTTAGGGAAAATGTTACAGGGACCACATACAAGCAGAAGGTTGGACCAAAACATATATTCATATTACACCACATGTGCACAAATGCACACCACATTCTCTCCACCCCTCCTCTCCCTCTTTCTTTCTTTTGCACACACAGACACACACATTTCTTTATCTATGGACAGACAATAGGTTTTCTTTCTGTAGTTTTTCCGTCCTCCTCTCTCTCAAAGGACACACACACACACACACACACACACACACACACACAGTTACCACAGTTCAGGGACACATTTCAGCCAGAGATAGACAATAGACTTTTCTTGCACTTCAACACCCAGCACCCCTCTCCCCAGCTCAGAGGTTCAGCTTCATCTCTGTGATTAGGAAGGTTGTGATTGGTGAAGAACACATTCCAGCAAGAAATGTGTTCCTTCCTCCCTTCTTTCTCTCTACCACCATACATGGACATATTCTAGCTAGGGAAAGACACACACACACCACAAGCTTTTCTGGCAACTTTTCTGATAACAAGAGGAGTGAAAAATGGTGTGCACTAGCTGACCTCGTCAACATAAGATGGGCTTGCCCTCAGTTCCTACCTAGAGATACGAGGAATCTGGATGTGTGAAAATATCGTACCCTGCACCTGATTCCTTTTGCACATGACCTCAGCAAATATGCTTTCCTATTTTGCCATTCAGTAGCCCGGACAAGAACAAAGGGCTTTCCCCTAGAGCACTGTCACTGTCCAGTTTCATGGGAGCTCTGGGCTCACAGGGGAATCCAGCAGTGCCAAGTCCAAGAGGAGAGCAGATAAAAACAAAACCTTGGACAGCTCCAAGGGGCTCCTGCTGGCTGAACTATTCTCTCTCAAGAAGGTGGCAGTAGTAGAAGAGGTTGACTCTGCAGGAAGCTAGAGCCACTGAGAGCCATTTGTGGGCTGAAAAACTCCCTGGAGGAGTTGGCTGGCTGTTCGAAAGGCTCTGGCTTTATTTTGTAGTCTCTGAGGTCTGCAAGGCTGGTGTTAGAGTTGTTCAGTGGAATCCTTGTGCAGGAATGAATTTTATGCTTATTCATAAAAAGAAAGCAAGCAAAGCGGTTCCCAACAACAGCACACAATAAATATTATTAATAAAGTATATGACTTAAATGACTTCATCATGCAAAAGGCTGGGCTGGATGAATCCCAAGCTGGAATTAAGATTGCCGGAAGAATTATCAACAACCTCAGATATGCAGATGACACAACCTTGATGGCAGAAAGTGAGGAGGAATTAAAGAACCTTTTAATGAGGGTGAAAGAGGAGAGCACAAAATATGGTCTGAAGCTAAACATTAAAAAAACCAAGATCATGGCCACTGGTCCCATCACCTGCTGGCAATTAGAAGGGGAAGAAATGGAGGCAGTGAGATTTTACTTTCTTGGGCTCCATGATCACTGCAGATGGTGACAGCAGCCACGAAATTAAAAGACGCCTGCTTCTTGGGAGAAAAGCAATGACAAACCTTGACAGCATCTTAAAAAGCAGAGACATCACCTTGCCAACAAAGGTCCGTATAGTTAAAGCCATGGTTTTCCCAGTAGTGATGTATGGAAGTGAGAGCTGGACCATAAAGAAGGCTGATCGCTGAAGAATTGATGCTTTTGAATTATGGTGCTGGAGGAGACTCTTGAGAGTCCCATGGACTGCAAGAAGATCAAGCCTATCCATTCTTAAGGAAATCAGCCCTGAGCGCTCACTGGAAGGAAAGATCCTGAAGCTGAGGCTCCAGTACTTTGGCCACCTCATGAGAAGAGAAGACTCCCTGGAAAAGACCCTGATGTTGGGAAAGATGGAGGGCACAAGGAGAAGGGGACGACAGAGGACGAGATGCTTGGACAGTGTTCTCGAAGCTGCCAGCATGAGTTTGACCAGACTGCGGGAGGCAGTGCAAGACAGGAGTGCCTGGCATGCTCTGGTCCATGGGGTCACGAAGAGTTGGACACGACTAAATGACTAAACAACAACAACATGACTTAAATATAGCAACATGTCAAGGGAATTTACTTAATTACAAGACGCAACAAAAATGTAAATGGATAGTGATACCAATAATAAAAAGGCTGACCAGGAGAAGGTAGGAGCCCAAGGCTGCCTGGCTCTTCTCCCTTCCTGACGCCCTGCCCTCTCCACTCAAACAGCACCCTGCCACACTGAAATCCTCTGTTCTCTGCTGGGGTGCCGGGAAAAGAGATGCTACCTCCAGATTGTGCAATTCAATTGCTTTCAAAAAGGGGACAATTCAAAGGCGACTCTGCTCCTGGCTAATCTTCTGACCCTTTTTGCGTGGGAAGATAAACTAATAATTCTCCATCGCATTTCATAAGTGGTTCATTTCGTATTTGGGGATGCAGTAACTCTCATTCACAGAATTTCTACCCTGCAATTTCCTTCCTATTGGTTTTTTTTTATGAGAAGGGGAAAGAAAACCCTGTTTATGCCACAATTAGCCAATTATTGTTAGCTAGAGAGGAAATTGCTACATTTTCAATGGAGCAGCAACATCCTTTATTATAACGCACAGGAATAAATGCTATGTTATTCTTATGCCTAGGAAATTAATTTCCAATGTTCGGGAATGTATACTTTTTTCCAAGTCCCTTGCAGCAATATAGGAGTCATATAGCAAAAACCCTAAATGAAGCACAGCCATGTTGTATCTCAGAGAGCAACATATGGTTGCAAAGAAAGAACTAGCACATTTCAGCTGGATTATATTGCATATCAATCATATAAATATATAGATATAAATATATCATTCTAGTTAAAAAGCCATGAATAAAATACATAACCAAAACATTTGCTGGAAACAGACATAGTCAAGTGCAGGCGCAACTCCTGTTCTAAACTGCAGTTTGTTATGTTTTGGTGTTGAGATTATATTGTTTTAAGCTATTGTTTTGGGGCAGAGAAATCCAAAAATGAAGCAGAAGAAGAACCCAAGCAGAGGACCAGCCAAATTTTGCTGGGTTCATGTTGGCAGGGTAGATGTGGGATGGCCTTTAGAAAACCTTTCCTCTCCCTACAATCAGCTGTTAATAAATTGACTGCTGCCTCCAAATCATTTTCTATATCTGTCTATATCTATCTATCTATCTATCTATCTATCTATCTATCTATCTATCATCTATCTATCATCTATCTATCTATCTATCTATCTATCTATCTATCTATCTATCTATACCCAAATCCCTAAACATACTCTCTTGAATTCAAGAGTTGTAAGATAACCTGCCACTTACATGCTGGTATTAGGGCCTTATTAAAAATAAATAAATTGAATGATAGGGCACTCCCTAAATAAAAGCATCAAATCCTTTCTTCTTACCCCATTGGAAAAAGAATAACGCACCATCCTTATATCAGATTACATTGAGGAAATCTGGTTCATTGTAACAATGATAAAATTAACTTGTCTTAAGAGAACACAAATAAATCAGCCAAAGAGATTTATGGGGGAAATGGGCTATGTCCCTTATATTTTGGGAATGATAAATGCCAAGACAGTGTAATCTTATAAAAATTATATGCCAGTATTTCTATATTGTTGGGACCCTTCCAACTCTATGGTTCGATGACCCAGGGTTGGCATACAGCCCTTCCCCACTCCCATTTCCTGTTCCGGGGTGCCTCAAGGGAATCGTAGGACTTTGAATCCAGCAGATCCCAAGCTTCCCCGGATGCACCCACAAAGCCTCTTTCCCCCATTCTGAGCCCACTGGAAGACCAAGGGCAAAGGTTTATGAAGCTGCCACAAGGATCCCTCTGAGAGTGATAATGGGGATAATCGGTGCTTTCATCTTCTTCTTCTTCTTCTTCTTCTTCTTCTTCTTCTTCTTCTTCTTCTTCTTCTTCTTCGTCTTCTTCTTCAGGTACTCAAGGGTACGCAGTACCCCCTTTTGTTCTTGTTGTTAACAAGTGTGGCATTTATGGTAACAACTTCATGGTGAGTACCGGCACCTATTTTTCTAGAAAGAAAGAAAGAAAAAGCACTGGTGATAATGATTTATTAAATTGGTTTGTCGCTTTTCTTTGCCATTGCAACCCAAAGAGACTTACAACAACAACAAGTATTTTAAAACCGCCATAGAATTCAATGCTGAGGAACCCCACATGGAAAGCTTCAATTAGGACCGCAGCCACTTCAAAGTGATGCCACGCAGCCCCAGCTCTGATAGCTGCTCCAGAAGGATTCCATGGTCAAAGGCAGGCCCTTTTTAAAAAAAGCTAGAACTCACCAGAACTTAGTTTTGGCACCTCTCAAGTGGGCGCCATTGCCATTCTAAGACAACAAGAGAGGTGTTAGTGCTAAGTTTTGGCTCCTCTTTTTTTTAGAAAAATAGCAGTGGTCATAGGTATATATAAAAATCAAGAGATCAAGAATAATTAACAGGGAAACACTCCTCCTGTTTCTCTCATGGCAAAGTTCATTATACAGGGCAGCCAAAGTACTTTCTGGTCTAAAACCAGGCCTAAACCAGTTGGACACAGACCACCCACAGATATCCCTCTCTACAAGTGAGGTCAAGGAAGATTTGCCCCGGGTTGCCCTTTCAGAGACCACAGGATTGCTTCCTAAGGTGTATTGTTGTATAATTAAAATGATTCATAACCTATCTGGAAGGCAAATTGTGGTAGAGAGATGGGATAGGCAGATAGATAAATTCACAGGCAGGTAGATAGTTGTTACCCTTGTTTGTCTGTTTGATTCTGAAATTCTTTCACAGATACTAATCATTTCCCCCTTGAAATTTTTCACAAAGATATCATGTCACTCCCTCATCCTGTGGCATCATTAACTGTAAAGCATCCTCCGCAGTTCATTTGCTGTTGAGAATTCCAGTAAGCTTTCAGACACAAGCATCGCTTAACCTGTTTCCCCTCCTTTTTCTCCTCTTGCTAATTAAACTATAGAAAAGCTGTCCTGCTAGGAAGTGGCAGAGAAAAATTAAAAACATCCTCTATTGTAGAGAAGGCTGTAATAATAGCTGCTGTCCACAACTTTCCATGTAAATTACCAGAAAGGAATCAACTGACTTCTAATAAACCAGAGTACTGGGACAGTTCCTCAAAACCACATGGGCTCATTATCAGCTTATTATTCTGACTTCTCTAAAAATAAAAATTACTATTAACTTTGAATTTCCTTTCTTTCCACTCAAAGGCTGATGCTCTTTTAATTATGATGCAAAGGGCAGCTTTTACTTTCCTACTACAGTTGCTGAATTTGAATGGAAGCTTCATTCCAGCTTTCTTATATTAGCAACATCTTATGATTTATGCTTTCTTCTAAGATCAGTAAGGAAAGTGGTATTCTGATAATGGTTCAAATAGGAAGACGAGGGCAAGAACACAGCTTATTGAAACCTCTCAGTATTTGAAACAACATTAATATTAAAGTACTGGTACAGAGTGGAAGACAGGAGTGCCTGGCGTGCTCTGGTCCATGGGGTCACGAAGAGTCGGACATGACTAAACGACTAAACAACCATTGGTACAGAAGTTGTGGGTTGGTGGGGAAGGAAATATGGTCCCATGAAGTATATGAAGGAAGATATAGAGCTTGCAAAGCAGCAAGTGGAAACAGTAGCCTTATATTGTGGCCTTGCAGGTGCTTGGCCAATGCTCTATTTTTACCGTCCCAACCAGACAGCAAACACATGACATTTGTCAATGGTCATTTTCCCTAGTGAAATTCGCTTTTGCATTGAACACTGAACTTTGTTGCCTAGATTTGTATGACATGTTTTCCCCAGGGAGACTCGCCTGGCCCCAAACTTGTCATTCTTTCAGCACTAAATTAAAGACATCTTTTTCCTGGGCATTTGGGCATTGCCAAATATGTTATTAAATTTGATTAATCATAATGTTTATGTGTGTTTTTTTTAACTTTGTAAATTGCTTCAGGGCTTTTTCAAAAGTGGAAAGTGATGTGAAAATTTAGAAAAACCTAAACCTAATACTTCCTTATATATAACAGATTAAGAACTAGTACACATAACCATCCTAATTCAATTACCTGTTCTCAGTGTGTGCCAGTCCAGGGCCAGAACAAATCATTGTGCCACCTGAGGCAAGGCAGAGTCAGAAGGCCCTGGCTCCCCACTATTAGAGGAAGAGGTCAAGGATTCAGAAGGTACATCTAATTGGGAGGATGATACTCTGTATGAGCCAACCTGCAACGTCCATGCTTCGGCTGAAGTTCCAGCACTGGAAGAACTTGCGGTGCCAGCACTCTCCGGCCTGAAGATTTTGCATTTTTAGAGTCTAAGGACTTCAGCTCAGAGGTCATGGCCAAGCCACAGCCTCCTCTACACCACAGGAGTCCATGGCTCCTAAAGAAGGCTGTGTCTTTTTAAGTGTAGAGACATCATTCATCAGGGCTGGTCAAAGGAGGCTGGAGTCTTATCTGAAGCTCCAGCATGGGTTCCACTTGGAGCTGTCCAGAGTCTACCCACTTTCCATGTTTGCCTTTCGTACTTTGATCTCTGCTTCACCTGACCTTCCTCATCTGGTCTTGTGCTCTACATTACTTGACCTTGCATCACCAGAACTTTGTTTCTTAAATCTGGAAGTGGTGCTAGTGGTATGTGACCTGGCGTCCCTAGACCCTGTACTTAGGACAAGCTCCCATCTGAGCTAGAACCCTGTCATCCAGCTGGGACAGAACACCATCTCCCTGTGAACCAAACTCCTCTGCTTCCACTGCTGACAGCACCTTTTTTCTCCTGAAAGACCCCTGGGACCATTTTGCCCAGGTCTTTCTCTGGAGAATGGAGGGGCCTTCCTCAGAATGAGGCATTGTGGGAGAGCCGACCTTGGAGAGTGCTTACAACCCTGTGGTGGCGAATGCTGCTTAAAATTTCACTACAGAGCCTTGGCTAATAGATGGATTGGCCCTTGCCAATCTTCAGTAGGGCACAACCAGGTCGCTGTTCCCTCTGAAGTTCTCTGCACCTGCTAAAACCTGCTCCTTAAGTTTGGGTATCCTTCAGAACTGCATGGGAGGTGTTACTGAGGCTGCAGTAAAAATAGGGGGTTGAAACAAAAATATGAGAAGTATATATCACTATAAATTTCATCAGTATCCAAATCCATGAGTTTTACAGATCAGCAATGGGTTCTACTTTATTTTATTGTACTTCATTTTTGGTTTGATCCATTTCAACACCCAGCTTGTCTACCTGTGATAGCTTTTTAGGTTATTGAATGATCTTCCTCCTAGAACAAGATCTCAAGGTTTGGCAGAATCTAATGTTGGGTTATTCTGCATAAAGATGTAAAGAAAGAGTAGAAGTGGCTTTCTTCCATTTTTAGGAAATGTTGTGCTACATACACACCCCACAACCCAATCTGTTGGGAAACAGTTTCCTGATAAATATTCAAGCAACGGAATAAGATTGCCAAGATACAAGTACTTCTCTTTAATAAACCATGTTTCATATTGTATGCTGGCAAAATGCTTTAAATGAAAACAAATATAATCTTGATGAGTGTTTGGACAAGGTCTTTTTCACTTATGTCTACTGTACATCCTGGGTTGCCAGATTAAATAATTGTAGAAACTTCTAGCTGCCTGGGCTTTTAAACAACCATGTTAGTTTAACTCCAGCTTTACTAAATTATTTAAATCCATTCAAAGATTAGGGCATTCAGGCTATATGCTTTTCTAGGCTGTTTTACCTCTAATTGCAACCATTGTGTACATAATAATTCAGATGGATAGGGAAATGACTCTGGCTGTTTGCACCTTCTGATGCATTACCTGAGTGGAGTCCCAATTGTATGGTCAAATACTTTAAATGCAAGATAGATTCACCATAATCCAATATTTCAAATTCAAAAACTGGACCTTGCTATTTCTTCCATTCATGCATTCATTTGGATGTGCTGGCTTGTAAAGGAATCAGATTTTTGGCTGAAATTTCTTACTGTTGTGACATGTCTAACTAGATATCTGATCAAATTTCAAGAGATGTAAGCCAGACCAAGCCCTGTAGCGCATGGTTGCTTTGACAGATAGTGTGAATTAAAGCTGGAGACTCCCTCAGTGTCAAAGCTATACATTTTCAGGAAGCACTAGTGTAGTGGTTAGAGAGTCAGACCAGGGAAATCCAGGTTTAGAGTTGAAGCTCATTAGATGATCTTGGACCTATCACAGCCTAACCTAGTGCTGTGGTCTAAACCACTGAGCCTCTTGGGCTTGCTGATCAGAAGGATGGCGGAGAAGAGAAGAGAAGAGAAGAGAAGAGAAGAGAAAAGCAAGTCTTCAACCACCAGTTATGTCTATGTCTCATCCAGAAAGTGTAGCCAGAGACATTTTGGCAATTTTTTTAAAAATCACCTGAACAGGAAATTCTACCCCTAAAAAAAAGAGGATGTGTCCTGGAAAAAGAGGACACATGGCAACCCTATGTGGAGAAAGTGGATAGAGGAAAGATTTTCTCCTCTCACTTTCTTGATGCCACACATAATTCCCTCATAGGGGTGTCCCCTTGACCACTTTGCTTGCCCTTTTTGGAACCTTTTCTGACTCAAAAATATCATTTTTAGGTGAGGCAACCAGAACTGTTCACATTATTCCAAATGCAGTCACGCCATATATTTGTATAACGGTATTATGATAGCAGCTGTTTTATTTTTAGTCCCCCCCCCAATAATCCATAGCATGGAACATGCCTTTTTCAAAGCTCCCACACACTGGGTTAAACGTTTTCACTGAACTGTCCATTATGATCTGCAAGGTCACATTCCTGGTCAGTCACCAATCCCCCTCACTTTCTACCATGGGTGGAGCAAGCCCTCAGGGTTTAGGAAGCAGATAGCTTTTCTTCTCAGAATCACGACACCAACACCACTTTCTGTTCCACAGGCCATTTCCTGATTTGATTTAGTGATAATATCATTTTAAGTATTATTTGAGATTTCTTTAAGACAATTCAGGAAAGGCTCATTTGCTATCCAAAATATTTAGAGAAGAGGGCTTTTACCTCAGCGTTTTGTCAGTCGTGGCTACAAATGGGCTTCTTTTCAGCCAGAACTCACCAGAACTCAGTTCCGGCACCTCTCAAGTGGATACCATTGCCATTATAAGAGAACAAGGGAGGCGTTCATGGTGAGTTCTGGCACCTCTTTTTCTAGAAAAATAGCACAGGGCTTGCTTGTTTTTCAGGTATTGTGGGAAGTGGGTAATATCTCAGTTACTGTTTCTTTTCAGTGAGTGTACTGTATTACCAAAGCACTAATGGATTCACATTTATTAATTCATTTAAATTGTCTTTAAAACTTAACTTGGTACACATCCAGAATATAGCATGATATGACAAGGCCTAATTAATTTCAAATGTCCAGGTTATGTCCTTCTACGCAGATTCTAAGACTGAGATATTAGGGCTCCAGGACAAGGATATTATATTACAGTTGGGACCTAAAGATAGCCAGAAATTAAATATGTTTGGTCATTTTTCATGTTCTGTTTCTGACATCAGAAATAAACACTGAATCAAACTCATGGCAGAGCCCTCCACTCCGAAGCAGCTCTGCCAAAATTTGTTACATTTGTCCAGATTCAGTAGTTGAGAACCGCAGACTGAGAGTGCAATCTTGTACATGTCTACACAGAAGTATGTCTCATTGAATTCAGTGGGGAATTACTCCCAAGTAAATAAGTTCCAATAGATGCAGTCATTAGATTAAGGGGTCCAGTTTTGCTAGGGGGATAAAGATCTGCATCTGAGTGAGGAATTTCTAAAATGAAAAGTTTGGGCTTTATGCCTACCTCATACCCTCCAACATTTCTCCAGTGAAAATAGGGATGTCCTATTTACTACTACTACTACTACTACTACTACTACTACTACTACTATTACCCCACTCATCTGACTGGGTTGCCCCAGCCACTCTGGGCGACTTCCAACATATATAAAAGCACAAAAAACATTAAACATCAAAAAAACAACTTCCCTATACTTGGCTGCCTTCAGATGTCTTCTAAAGGTTGTATAGATATTTATTTCCTTGGCTTGAGGGTTGCATAATTCCATACCCTTTCTCCAATGAAAATAGAGACATCCTAAGGAAAAGTGGAACATTCTGGAATCAAATCAGAAACCAGAACGACTTCTGTAAATCTGGAACTGTCCCTGGAAAATAGGGAAACTACTCTCTGCACATGATTCCACATCCTTTCCCAAACCTAGAAGATATTGTCCCAAATCTCATACATGACACAGGTTGATTAGGATAAGTCTGGTGTGATGAACTCTGAACACGAGCAGAGATCATTACTACACTTTTCAGGACTGAGCCATGCATTGCAAATATGATTTGATGTGCTCCCCACGACGGGGTGAGCTCCTGTTGCTCGGTCCCTGCTCCTGCCAACCTAGCAGTTTGAAAGCACGTCAAAGTGCAAGTAGATAAATAGGTACCACTCCGGCGGAAAGATAAACGGTGTTTCCGTGGGCTGCTCTGGTTCACCAGAAGTGGCTTAGTCATGCTGGCCACATGACCTGGAAGCTGTATGCCGGCTCCCTCGGCCAATAAAGCAAGATGAGCGCCGCAACCCCAGAGTCGGCCACGACTGGACCTAATGGTCAGGGGTTCCTTTACCTTTACCTACATGTGCCCCAAAAGGGTTTTGGATAATGAATGGTTAAATGGATTGGGTGCAGAGAAGCAGTCAACTGGAATCAAGTTCTCTTCTCATTTTAAAAGTTTATGTGTGTTTAGTTTCTTTAGCAACAGATGTGTAGATGTAAACAATCCATGAATTCAACTTGTGTCATGTGGTACCGCTTAATTTCTAAATAAGAGGTCAATCTTGTCCGAAAAACATATTTGGGCCCCTTTACATGGAAGCTCTTCGCCTGTCCATAGCTGTCCAGAGAATAATTGATTTTTTAATATATATTTTTCTTCTTCAAGAGGTGGAGACAATGGCACTCTGCACATGTCTGGAGTGCACCCAGCAATGTTTCAGTTAGCCAGTTATTTTTTTAGATCTACATTGCTTTGGTCTAGGTGTAGTACTAGGTGATATGCCGCTCTCAAATTTAATTTAATTTATTTTTATTTAACCAAAGTTATGCACTTCTTGATTTTCAGCAAGTGGTTGTAAGTGATTTACAAGAAATATTAATCAGGAAATACAGTTAAAAAGAATTAAAAATATTTAAAAGTAAGGAGATCAAGATGCACCAAAATCTTTGTGTCCAGATAAGCCTGCCTAAAGAAAAGCGTTTTAAGCAGGTGCTGAAAAGAGTAAGGTAAAAAAAAGGTAAAGGATCCCTGGACGGTTAAGTCCAGTCAAAGGCGACTATGGGGTTGTGGTGTTCATCTCGCTTTCAGACCGAGGGAACTGGTGTTTGTCCACAGACAGCTATCCGGGTCATGTGGCCAGCATGACTAAACCGCTTCTGGCGCAACAAGACATCATGACAGAAACCAGAGCACATGGAAATGCCATTTACCTTCCTACTGCAATGGTACCTATTTATCTACTTGCACTTTGACGTGCTTTCGAACTGCTAGGTTGGCAGGAGCTGGGACCGAGCAACGGGAGCTCACCCCATCACGGGGATTTGAACCACCGACCTTCTGATCAGCAAGCCCAAGAGGCTCAGTGGTTTAGACCACAGCACCAGCCGTGTCCCCTTGCTGAAAAGAGTACAGCAAAGGTGCCTGCTGGATGTCAGCTGACAGTCAGCAAACACTGCAATCCCAACACACTTACCTAGGAGTAAGACCAACTGAACATCATGGGACTTATTTATGAATAGACCATGCGTATGGTTGTTCTGTAAGTTCATTGTTGATGTAAGAAGTGGTCCAATAACAGGTTTTTATGATCTCTAATTTTACAGGCTTGAACGTGAAGAACAGCTGATCAATATATTTTTAATATTTGGGCAGCAGAACCCAGTAAAAGTGTGATCTATTAATATGTGCATAAACAGCATGAGCGTTGCTAGAAAGAAAACAGCTGGGCTATTTCCTCTTTTTTGGGGGTGAATTCTAAACACATAATGATGGTATCAACTGTGTCAAATACCATTGACTATATAAATGTTTAATGACCGGCTCAGCTTATTACAGGAATTTATATTTCCTTATGGGAAATGATAGATTCAATATCAGTATAGCATCTCTCTCTTATCCCATTGCATGTGAAAGTATGTCAGGATTAGGAACAGATCAAGGGAGGCTGCATATTTAGCAGTGTTTTGTCAAAGCAAGATAATTTGCGGCTTCTAGTAAGTCAACCACAAATACGTGTTTTCTGTTAACTAACAAATGTCCTGTTTCACCAAACAGTATAAAATAACAAGCACAAAAATATGGAACTGAATGAACATATTAGAGAAAAGCCAGATAAGCCCGGTGGTAGCTATTATTTAGTTCTTTTCAAATCAAGAAGGAGAGCGATTTTAAGTATGTTTCTGAGCACAATTCAAAGTGTTGGTGCTGACCTTTAAAGCCCTAAACGGCCTCAGTCCAGTATACCTGAAGGAGTGTCTCCACCCCCATTGTTCAGCCTGGACACTGAGGTCCAGCTCCGAGGGCCTTCTGATGGTTCCCTCACTGCGAGATGTGAGATTGCAGGGAACCAGGTAGAGGGCCTTCTCGGTGGTGGCGCCCGCCCTGTGGAACATCCACCCATTCATCCCCTTAGAGTGGTGGGTGGCACTATTTAGTGGGAAGAAATTTCAATGAAAATTATTGTTATTACATATTTTACATGGGTGTTTATTTGTATATATTTTAAAATTTTAAATATGGATGTTTTATGGTGGCCTATGCTTGTAATAGGGACGCGGGTGGCACTGTGGGTTAAACCACAGAGCCTAGGACTTGCCGATCAGAAGGTCGGCGGTTCAAATTCCCATGACGGGGTGAGCCCCCATTGCTCGGTCCCTGCTCCTGCCAACCTAGCAGTTCGAAAGCACGTCAAAGTGTAAGTAGATAAATAGGTACTGCTCCGGCGGGAAGGTAACCGGCGTTTCCGAGCACTGCTGTGGTTCGCTGGAAGTGGCTTAGTCATGCTGGCCACATGACCCAGAAGCTGTACGCCGGCTCCCTCAGCCAATAAAACGAGATGAGCGCCGCAACCCCAGAGTCGGCCACGACTGGACCTAATGGTCAGGGGTCCCTTTACCTTTACCTTTATGCTTGTAATGCCTAATAAAGGTTTGGCAAAGTAAGGACATAAGAAGCTATCTGCACGGACAGGCAGTGGCTCTCCAGGGTTTCAGACAGTGGTCACCTGTATATGGAGATGACAGGGACTGAACCTCTGCACAAAAGGATTGTACTGTACTGCTGAGTTATGAACATTCCCCAAAGGAGATACAAGCATTTGTTCACTGCATGATGTATTAAATCACATATACTGTTAGGAGGATGCCAGATATCTGTACAGTGGTACCTCGGGTTACAGATGCTTCAGGTTACAGATGCTTCAGGTTACAGACTCCACTAACCCAGAAATAGTACCTCAGGTTAAGAACTTTGCTTCAGGATGAGAACAGAAATCAGGCGGCGGCGGCACAGCGACAGTGGGAGGCCCCATTAGCTAAAGTGGTGCTTCAGGTTAAGAATAGTTTCAGGTTAAGAACAGACCTCCGGAATGAATTAAGTTCTTAACCAGAGGTACCACTGTATAAGACTTCTAGTTTGGAGCTTGTCTGAACTAGGCTATGTCATATAGTATTTTCCTTGATGAGTATTTAGATGCTCCAACAATGCATTTATTTTATCCTGATTTCCTGGACACTCTGTACTGTGGCTCATATTAGTGCACTTCTTACACCCCTATGAACACCATTAATCACTCTGTTTTGCTTCTGCCAGGAGAGGCTAACTCTCAATGACAACACACCACACACCCAACATGTGTTTCTGCAACATACTGGCTTAGAAAACATACAGTAATTGGCCGTTTATTATACCGACTTAAACCTTCTTATTGATGCCAGGAATAACTGTACAATTTCGGGAGGGGTGGGGAAGGAAAGAGCACATTTTTGAAATGTAAATAATAGATAAAGGACACCAGCGGAATGATCACAACCCAGCAGTAATCCCCCCAAGAGGAAAATAGAGCCATATAAGTCCAATTTGTGTTGAAAAATCCATTAGCCAGGAAGTTAGTAAGCCAGATTCTGCCCTACGACTCTGAAGGGAATAACTTAATGTTAGGAGTTTGGTGCCGTGGATAAGAAATGGAAAAAGGAAGGAAGAAATTTGTCTGCATTAAATTATTTCACATTAAGAATTCTCTGTCCAGGAAAATGTGTTTCACGGTACCAGAGTGTAAAATGATGGAACATAGTGGGCCATTTTTACACTAACCTGATAACCAACCTGATAACCAAGAAGACAGGAATGCATGAAACCTGCATTGCTTCATAAGGAGTTGCCTCCATCCAGAGCATCATTTGCCAGTAGCAACCTGCCACTCAGAGGTTACCTGTCCGTTTCCCATTACAGTTCTGTGATGGCCTGGGAATCGGATTCAGAGGCTGAACCTGAGGAATCGCAGCCTGCACAGGAGTCCCCGCCTCCAGGACCAGCTGAGCCAGGGCTGGGGCTTGAACCTGAAGGGTCCTCACCTGTGCCAGATCCTCAGGAGCAGACACCAGCTGAGTCTGCTCTGGCTCTGGAGGTGATTGAGGACCCATTGCCTGCAGGTGCTCCAGTTTCAGACCTATCAGGGGAAGAGGAGGTTGCCTCTGGGTCCGGTAACCCTCCAGCCTCTCCTGAGCTGCAGAGGCTCAGGGCAGAGAGGCGGAGGGAACTAAGTTCTTGCAGGAGGAGTGCTCGCCTCCAGGCCAGGAGAGGCGAGTCACCTGGGGACCGGGGCCGCCCTATGCCTCGGGGCAGATAAAAGCCAGCCAGCCCAGTCCCAGGTTGTGGGAGCAACATTGTTGGTAGCCTGTTCTTGCCTGCAACCTGTCTTGCTCTTCTGCCAGAGTTCCTGACCTCACCCGACTCCTTGCCTTGGACCCTGCTTCAGCCTTGACGGACAGCCTCCATACCACACCCTCAACCTTGGACTGGACTTGGACCATGCTGCACGGTAACCCCCCGGGACCAGCACAAGTTCCATGGTTTTAATATCACCCTTGTTATTGGCAAGAATAGGAACACAGGAAGTTGACTTATGCTGAGTCAGACCATTGGTGCAGCTAGCTCATTGTGGACCTACTTGCAGTGACCCACCCAGCAGGGAGCAATGTGTGAGCCAAGTAGGGAAACAGGACAGCATTCTGGGATTTAAAAATTGGCCACAACTTTATTGATTCCAGATATAGGTTGGATTTGGCTGAGGCACTGGGTGTGTATCCTTCACAGCCCCCCTGGCAGCGGGCTGTCACATGACAGGGTCAAGCCCAGGATTGATGGGTTATCTGTAAGCTGCAGGTCTATATTTATGACCCTCCCAAGCCTCTGAAGAAAAAGAAGAGTTTGGATTTGATATCCCACTTGATCACTACCCAAAGGAGTTTCAAAACGGCTTCCTCCCCCACAACAAACACTCTGTGAGGTGAGTGGGGCTGAGAGACTTCAAAGAAGTGTGACTAGCCCAAGGTCACCCAGCAGCTGCATGTGGAGGAGCGGAGACACAAACCAGGTTCACCAGATTATGAGTCTACCACTCTTAACCACTACACCACACTGGCTGAAGGAAGCTCTATGGCCCATCTGCCACCCACCTTGGCTTTTGGACAGAGATTTCCTGCTATAACCCTCTAATACCCTGTTATCACACAGTTCTGGGCTGGGAGTGATGCACCACTTCCCCCCTCCTCATGTTTTCCACCCAAGGATTCTACCCAATGCCTTATCCACCACCCGAGATGCCGAAATTGCCAACTTGCTGACAACTGACCTACAACTGCAGCCTATCTACAATGCCCCCCTTTAGGTCCTTCAACCAACATTCATTTCCTGCAGGTGAAAAGTGTACACCATCAGGCCTGAATGAGTCCATCCTGTCAGATGACACGGCCTGCAAGGCACTTCATCACTTGACGCAGTGCCCAATTAATCTTCAGGAGGGCATAATTTATGGGTCACTGCTGCATGAATGAAAGAGGAGGGCTGTGGGAGTGGAAGGCCCTCACTTCCTGTTACAGAACCTGAAAAATAGGCCCATACATGAGGTTAACAATAGGAAGATTTAAAGGAACTATTGGAAACTCAAGGCAGCAGAGATATGAGATGATCAGAGCCCCCCCGAACATGAAGCAAGGGAAGTCCCAATAAAATTTATAATTTGGCAGAATATTTGGACTATATGATATGTATTTGTATAATTTGGAATATTTAATGTGATTTGATTAAAATGGAAATTTTAATAAAAATATTAAAAATTATTATTATAAAAAATTATTTAAAAAAACATGGAAGCTGGGTTTTGCATTTGATTTCTCACATTATTACCATATTTAAAATTTCATTTTAACCACCAGTCTTGCATCCAAATGTTTGAACAAATGTAGTGCAGCTGGGCTTTGATTTGGTCTTCTCAAAAATTCCAGTGCTCAGTGGGGATAGTAGTTTGGGGAGCATAGACTGCATATATATCATAACTTTAATGCACATTCTCTCTCCTAAAAATTTCTCAGCACTGTAATTTATTCCTCATAGAGTAGGAATTCCCAGCAACCCTTAACAAACTTCAGTGCCCAGTATTCTCTGATGGGGGAAATGTGCTTTGAGTGATATTCAAAGGTATAATGTGTATACAGTCTAATCACAGGAATTACACATTGGCTACAAGATGTTTGTAGGACAGGAATAACTTACATCTTTCATATATTGCTAGACTGCAGCTATCATAAATCCTTGATCATTGGCCATGCTGACTGGGGCTGATCGGAATTGTAACCCAACAACATCTTGAGGGCACTATTTTGGTTACCCCTGTTGTATGAAAACGCCTTCAGAAGAGTGTTTTAAACACGTCCATTACCGACTTTATCCCTTCCAATCTTTTACCTCTCATGACAGTGTTGGATCTTCTGGTTCTCTCATATTTTAAAATCATGTGGATATCTCATTAAGGATGAATACTGCCTTGTCCCATGAGACCCTGAAAGTACTATTGGGTTCTACCTTCTGTTCTTTATCCATCATATGAGAAGAACACCTACAGATGTCAGCCTTTTCACACACCTAAAGGTTGAAGGTGGCTCCAGCTGTGGAGCCAATTATACATTAAAAAAGACAATTGCCCCCAAACCCCAATATTTGTAAGATAGAAATATGCTTGCATTGGAGCTACTGAAACTTGGCAACACTCCCAAGGAATTCAGAAATGTTAAGGCCTATTGAAAACTGATGTAACTTATCATTCTTTTCCCTTTTGTTTTGAAACTCCAGCTTTAAATATCTCTTCACACTGACCTTGACATGTTGTGAGGATTTTTAAAATGACTGTTTATGAAGGACCTGGGAGTTATCCTAAGGATGGCCAGACCTTCTCTTCCCTTCTATGGTGGTCTTCTTAGTGATGGAATCCCACTGGCAGATCAGTAAACTAAAGGCTATGTTTTACCTCTCACTAAAGTGAATGGGGAGGTTTGCATGTATGCCATTGAGAGAGAGGTCCATTGTTAAGCATATACATGAACTGAGCATAGAACAAAATCACCATGCCCCTTCATGACCAATGCATAAAGGTGCCCACTGATGAAGAAACGTAAAGAAGACAATATTGTAATATTAGAGGGAGATTGATGATTCTGTGCAATAGAAAACTAGTCCAGTTGACAGTGATTCAGAACAGAGATGGAAAATATCCTAAAGTTTGGCTATTGCTCTCAGTTGTTACCAGAAGCCAGCATCTCAGGCCTGTTCTCCCCTCGCTAGTAGCTGCAAATATCCTAAAGGTCTCAGTCCCTCCACAACCTGAAAAAATTGGGAGAACCCCAGAAATGTTCATATCAAAGTGAGTCTGCCTGCTCTAGGACCTTAGGCACTGGCATGTTGGGACTCTAGGTTTAGTCATACAGTCAACATTTTTGACCAAAGACCACAAAGTAAATTTAGAGGTGAAGCGAAATTTGAACAAAAACTCTTGTTGTTTTTTTATTTTGCAAGGCGGCATGTGTCACATCATCCCAGCTTCTGCCCCTAGTCCAGATGATAATATTCTAAAATATTTGCACAGCTGCTGCAAAAATCACTCTGAATCTCTTCAAAGTCCAATAAAACTGATATTGGGAATGAAAGGCCAACTGGAACAGATTACTAGGATTGAACAACAACATTCCGTCCCCCCACCAACTGCTGTATGATTCTCTGACTAGACCTACTGTATATATTTTATAGATTGTGTAAATCTTGGGTAAAGAAAGCAGGCACTGTCTCTCTGCTTCTTCTGTCTCCGATCACAGCTATTTATCCAATAAAATGTTTACAGATATTACAGAGTACTGATGGCAGTTAATACAGCTTTTTGTTGCAACACTCCTTGCGTTCTATATATCTACTTATATCTATCTGTTACGGAAGATTCACTTTGTTACAGAAATTAATATTTTCATAAAATACAAATGCCTGTGATAGCTGTTAAAATAATATTCATCTGCTCATATACTGCTATATAAAATACGTATTAAAAATAGTTAGTTTCTTTTATTTCAAGCAGCCTGTAATAATGGAAGATACTGGGCATTTTAAGGGATAAAAAGGTAAAGATAAAGAGACCCCTGACCATTAGGTCCAGTCACGGACGACTCTGGGGTTGCGGTGCTCATCTCACTTTATTGGCCGAGGGAGCCATGTGAACCAGAGCAGCGCACGGAAATGCCGTTTACCTTCCTGCCAGAGTGGTACCTATTTATCTACTTGTACTTTGACATGCTTTCAAACTGCTAGGTTGGCAGGTGCAGGGACCGAACAACTGGAGCTCACCCCATCATGGGGATTCGAACCGCCAACCTTCTGACCGGCAAGCCCTAGGCTCTGTGGTTTAACAGGGAGCACCACCCACATCCCTATTTTAAGGGATATGTGGTCTAAATTCCCTACATTCTAAAGTCACTTTTCCTTGAGAGTCTGTGCAGTGCATATTGCCAGTTTTATTTCTGTTGGCATGATTCCCTCTCCTGTTTAGTTTTAAGCTGTTAAATAAGTTTAGTTTACTTGCATTGTTTTATACAATGTTCTACGTGTTGTGTGTGTGTGTGTGTTTCTCGACATTATGATTGCTTGTAATTGTTCTTAATATGTGTTTCTGAATTGTTGTATTGTTCATTTGACATGTTGGGAGTCACTTGGGAAGGATTTTGTGGGAAAGCAGCATACAAATAAACAGACTAATGAAGACGTGAAGAGAGCTTCTGTCAAAGCCAGGATAGTGATATGGGAAGCCTTATATTTAATCCATTCCAGAATAATCTATGTCCAACAGTGGTTCAGTCTCAGGGCCACTGCCATGGATACTAGGAGCAAAGAAAACAAGTGAAAATGAACAATGGCAGCTGGTTAAGAAATGGTAGGCAGTGTTGCTTGTTGACAAGGGCAAAGTGCTAGGGTGGATGTTTAGTCCTGGTTTGACCAATCCAGAGGGCTTTTACTTGACAGCCTATGTTGGACAAACCTAGATAGCATCTTAAAAAGCAGAGACATCACCTTGCCAACAAAGATCCGTATAGTTAAAGCTATGGTTTTCCCAGTAGTGATGTATGGAAGTGAGAGCTGGACCATAAAGAAGGCTGATCGCCGAAGAATTGATGCTTTTGAATTATGGTGCTGGAGGAGACTCTTGAGAGTCCCATGGACTGCAAGAAGATCAAACCTATCCATTCTGAAGGAAATCAGCCCTGAGTGCTCACTGGAAGGACAGATCCTGAAGCTGAGGCTCCAATACTTTGGCCACCTCATGAGAAGAGAAGACTCCCTGGAAAAGACCCTGATGTTGGGAAAGATGGAGGGCACAAGGAGAAGGGGACAACAGAGGACAAGATGGTTAGACAGTGTTCTCGAAGCTACCAGCAGGAGTTTGACCAAACTGTGGGGGGCAGTGGAAGACAGGAGTGCCTGTCGTACTCTGGTCCATGGGGTCACGAAGAGTCGGACACGACTAAACAACTAAACAACTAAACGACAGCAACAACAATGTTGGACATCCCTGGACCTGACATGGGAACTAGTTCCAGGTCTGCCCCGGCCACAAAAGGTTTACAAAGTTCAGTTATTGCAAAAGTTTTTCAGTGTTAATTTTATGCATTTTTTAAAATCACCATGGTATTTAACAATAATATCTTATGTCCTTTAGAGGAGAAATTGTGAATTGTAGAATTTTAAATACCCAAGATCATCCTTGGGTTCACTCAATTTTGTTTATAATACTCTTCCATTTTCTTCTAGTTGTGAGGGTGGGAGAAGGGGAGGGGCCTCACAAGTGGAGTAGTCTAGGGCCTCTCTTCATCTAAATCCGGCCCTGGGCAGTACCTGGTTTTGAAAGGATTTTTAGTTCTCTATTAAAAATCTCTTTGCTGCGATCTTTAACTACAGTTTGGAGGCATTGAAGAGAAACAGCTGGATTTTTCCCCACCTGATTCAGATTGGCTTATCTGATAGTAATTCAGTGTCCTTATTTGCGAGCTTTTTACCATGTGGCAAACAGGAACACAGGAAATTACTCGTAAAACAGAAATAATTGTTCAGATGTTCACCAAAGCCCCCTAGTTCAAGGGAAGAAATCTCACTGCTTGTTTTCAAGTCTGGATACACAGTACAGAGATACTATCCCAATATTTTGTTTTCTCCGGACATAATTTAGGTAGCTCTTTGTTACCTTAAAATCATCATCATCTCAGGGACACTCACAGAATTTCTTCCATTGTCAATGTTTATCATCCTAAACAGCATGAACTGGCACTTGTACGGCCACTTCACAATTCACAGTGATGAGTGGGAATCATGAGTATTCATCATTCCACTTCTTTGGAAACCTCATTGCATAACACCTTGCAAACGGGTGCAAACCATAGCCAAATAGATGCATGGTTTTTTATTTTACATATGAAGGTACATATGGGTGTGGGTTTTTTTAAAAGAAAAACTTCATGAAGGGTGTCTAATGGGTGGTGGTGGTGGCAGGTGGAGTCACATATTAAGTGACGTTGAGTACATAAGAAAAGCCTTTTATGGGTCAGGACAAAAGTCTATCTAGTTCAGTATCCTGTTGCAGGACCCAGACACAGTGAAGCCATAGACGGGGTGGTGGTGGTGGTGGTCTAGGTATGGCAAGTTGGGATAAACATGGGACAACCAGTGGGGATATAAACAGGACACAATTGATTACAGTGTGGAGAGCCAGTGTGGTGTAATGGTTAAGAGTGGTAGACTCGTAATATGGTGAACCGGGTTCGTGTCTCCACTCCTCCACATGCAGCTGTTGGGTGACCTTAGGCTAGTCACACTTCTTTGAAGTCTCTCAGCCCCACTCACCTCACAGAGTGTTTGTTGTGGGGGAGGAAGGGAAAGGAGAATGTTAGCCGCTTTGAGACTCCTTCAGGTAGTGATAAAGCGGAATATCAAATCCAAATTCTAATTCTTCTTCATCATCATCATCATCATACATCAGTGGGTTTTGGCGCAGACTCTGGGTGTGTATCCTTAACCAACCAACCCATTTTCTGGTTGGTTCTTTCCACAGGGTTAGCCAAGGCAGCGGGTGGTTGCCCTGTGACATACACCAAGTCAGTGTGAGCCTGCCCAAGATCACTTTGATGGAGCTATGGCCCATCTGGGCATCTGGACAAAGGCAGCTCCACCAGATCCCTTAAATGGGATACCCTGAATCCTTGGACCCAAGGGGGTTCTGACCCCGCCATCCAACTAGACTAAGGATCCACTCCCAATGCCTTATCCACTGCTCGAGTTGGCCCTTCCCCACCAATTCACTGCCGAACCAGTCGCATCGGCACCCAATCCTTGATGCCATTACACAAGCTGAACAGCCAGTCTTCATGACCCACTGGTGAAAAGTGCACCCTGTCAAGTCTGTAGAGAGCTCAATCGTGAAATCGATTTTATTGATTTCCCAAATTTTACCAAATTGGCCACAAATTAAAACAAATTTATTACAATTTTTTCCAAAAATTGGCTTCCTGCAATCCTTTCTTGATGCATCCAAAGTTTACTTTTGTTGCTGCTTTTTTCCCCCTAGTTGTTTGTGGGACACAGTCCATTAAACTTATTTATCCTTGCCATGTACAATATTTTAACATTTGCCATATCGACAAGTGATGTTACTCCACAAATGCCCAAATACACAATTTGAATTTGAATTTAAAATAAATTCCTTTCTTTCCTTTTGCATGTATGAAGCCAAATAGTTCACTTTTACTAGATGTTTCCCTTTTCTTCTTATCTGTGCAGCACACTCTGTCAAAGATTCTGTCCAGAAGTCCTAAATTCCCAATTCAAGTATCTCCTGTTGTTGTCCCTTTTTAAAAAGGGAATTTTAAAGTTCCATTGTCAAATATAATGGGTGCTGATGGGTGCATCACAGAGTGCTGCATAGGGGGTTGGACTACATGACCCTTGGGTCCATTCCAACTCTAAGATTCTACGATTGTGCTGTTCATTTCCTCCTGATAACAACAACAACAACAACAACAACAACAACAACAACAACAACAACAACATATTATTTATACCCCGCCCATCTGGCTGGGCTTCCCCAGCCACTCTGGGCGGCTTCCAACAAAATATTAAAATACAGTAATGCATCAAACATTAAAAGCTTCCCTAAACAGGGCTGCATTCAGATGTCTTCTAAAAGTTTGGTAGTTATTTTTCTCTTTGACATCTGGTGGGAGGGCGTTCCACAGGGCGGGTGCCACTACTGAGAAGGCCCTCTGCCTGGTTCCCTGTAACTTGGCTTCATGCAGTGAGGGAACCACCAGAAGGCCCTCGGCGCTCGACCTCCGTGTCCGGGTAGAACGATGGGGGTGGAGACGCTCCTTCAGGTATACTGGACCGAGGCCATTTAGGGCTTTAAAGGTCAGAACCAACACTTTGAATTGTGGTCAGAAACGTACTGGGAGCCAGTGTAGGTCTTTCAAGACCGGTGTTATGTGGTCTCGGGGGCTGCTCCCAGTCACCAGTCTAGCTGCTGCATTCTGGATTAGTTGTAGCTTCCAGGTCAAAGGTAGCCCCACATAGAGTGCATTGCAGTAGTCCAAGTGAGAGATAACCAGAGCATGCACCACTCTGGAGAGGCAGTCTGCAGGCAGATAGGGTCCTGAGCGCTATTGACTCATAACCAAGGCCCCAAGTAGCATGCGAGTACAACAGTAGTATTCTTATGAATCCAAGCAATGGGTATTCAGAGGCAAGGACAGTGAAGATGGGTAGGAAGCCCTCAGGAGAAGTTTTGTGTGCCCTGCTACCAAACACATTACTGTCAATTAACAATTCCCTCTGTCATTGACCTCTCCCCAAGATTAAGACAAGGGAATGAAGAAATAAGCCGCCTTCCTGAAGCCTAAAATTTTATTTGGATTCCTTAAGCAGAAGGCCTAATCTTTGTTTAAACAACAGCAACATAACTTGTTGTTATAGATTCCTGTCAATGTCTACCCCATTAGTAAAGTACTGGTTATACATTACGGTCAGAAACCAAAAGGAGAATGAGTGAAAGGAAACAGATCCTGTCACAATCACATCTGGATATGTGAGGGATTATTATTTGAAGCAGTAAAATAGCTACACATAGGCATAAGAGAACAGCTGGCGCATAGAGGGCTAGATGTCTGCGTAAGCTTGTGCAGGTCCCTTCTTAGAATGCCACCACACTGTATGGCTGAACTAGTCACTATGTGAACTCTTAATGGTGTCCTCCAGCTGTTATCTTTCTTCTGGCAGATATTGTAAGGAGGTGGCTTGGACTTAGAACATGTTTTGCATGCAAAAGGTCTCAGGCTCAGTTCCCAGCATCTCCAAATAGAGCTGGGAAAATAACTCCTGTCTGAAACCCAGCAGAGCACTAGTCAGTGTCAACAGTACTAAGCTAGATTGACTAGTGGTCTGATAGCAAAGCAACCTCATATACCACTGTGATTTGCTAGATCTGCTCATGTCTTTATTTCATCAGTCTTCAGTTGCAGGGTTGGAATCATTGTATGTATTCTTTTAAAAAATGAATGCTTATCTATCTATCATCGATCATCTATCTATCAGCTATCTATCTTGCTCTTATATATTTGAAACAGCTATTTGATCCTATCAAGGATTTCCATAGGATGCTTTTACTTGCTCCTCTGCCAACATACACATATAAGCATAACTGGCCATTAGAAGAAGTGGGACCTGTGCATTAATTCATACCCTCCAACATTTCTCAGATGAAAATAGGGACATCCTAGTCTTCTTCTTCCTCTTCCTCCTCCTCCTCCCTGCACATCTTCTGACTGGTTTGCCCCAGTCATTCTAGGTGGCTTCCAACATATATAGAAACATAATAAAACATTAAACATTAAAAACTTCCCTCTACAGGGCAGCCTTTAGAAGATGTCTTCTAAAGGTTATCTCCTTGGCTCAGGGGTCTCATAACTCCATGCCCACCAACATTTCTCCGGTGAAAATAGGAACATCCTACCATACCCTCCAACATTTTTCCAATGGAAATAGGGACGTCCTGAGGCAAAGTGGGACGTTCCAGGATCCAATCAGAAACCAGGACGGCTTCTGTAAATCCAGGACTGTCCCTGGAAAACAGGGACACTTGGAGGGTCTGTTCCTCCCATTATCCTGCAAGCTCTCCTTGCCCAGCGTGAGTGCTGGTGCCTGGAATCTCCTCTCATGCCGTGGAGGAGAAGGCTACCCATGGCTACTTGCCCTGATGGCTCTGCTCTGCTTCCACAGCTGGAGGCCAGTTGTGCTTCTAGATGCCAGTTGCTGGAAACCAAAGGAAAGGAGAGTGGTGTTGCGCTTGGCTCCTGCTTGTGGGTTTTCCAAGGCGTCTGGGTGGCTGCTGTGAGAACAGGATGCTGGACTAGATAGGCCATTAGCCTGATTCAGAAGGCTCTTCTTGTGCTGTTAAACAACCTCAGGTGGTAGGGCATGAGACTTTTCAGAGCTTCTGCCAGTCAAAGCAGGCAGCACAGGGACGAGGTGCTTTGACTCAGGATATGACAGTTTTGTGTATTCAGGGGAATGCGTGTGACTCATCCGCTGTGTACATTACACAAAGTTGGAACGGCTTTCTAAATGATTCATCAGCTTTCCACTCGTACAAATTTGTCAGGGTTTGGCAATGAAGATGTACATTTTTTGTGAACACACATGGGTTGAAGGCAGTTTTGTGAAAAAACAAACAAAGGCGCACACTGTATGGATAAATCGGTGTCATTGTTTATATGAGTTTGTATATAAAAGGCTTGGCTTTTAGGGATAAAGTTTGGAACAGAAGCATGAACCATTGCTAGCTTTTGCCATCCAGCAAACATCCATTATTTTATTAGTTGAAACAGTGTTGACGTTAAGAGTAATTATACTTAAGTAATTTGGCATTTGTAATGTGGTCCTTGTACTGGCTGTGTATTGCTGCCAAGCGTGCACATAAACTATCTCTGTAATATTATCTCAAGTTTAAAAAAGGAATAGTAATCTGTACTTGAATTTATTTATAGCATTTATATTTATATCTTTCATTTGATCTAATTGTAATTTTGAGGCGGTATGTATGAAATGGATGTAAGTGCTCCTCAGAGAGTTTACATCCTTCTTTGTCCTGACCTTGACAGTGTTGCTGGTTGAGTAGATTAGAATGGAGTTCATTTATGCTGGCATTAACCCTATTATTATGTCCACCCTAAACATGCATCCCCATTGTTCAGCCCAGACACCAAGGTCCAGCTCTGAGGGCCTTCTTGCAGTTCTGTCACTGCAAGAAGTGAACTTACAGGGAACCAGGCAGAGGGCCTTCACAGCTGTGGAGCCCTCCCATCAGATGTCAAAGAGATAAAGAACTACAGAACTTTTAGAAGGCATCTGAAAGCAGCCCTGTATAGGAAAATTTGACATCTTGTTATGTTTTGATATGTGATTGAAGCCTCCCAGAGTGGCTGGGGAAACTCAGCCAGATGGGCGTGGCATAAAATAATAATAATAATAATAATAATAATAATAATAATAATAATAATACCGGAAGACAGTAGAACTTGGGGGTTAATGATTAGGGTAAAATACTGTAGAAATCAGGATATTGAGCTCTACCTCTGAACAACCTTTCAGCCCTCCAGATTTTGCAGAACTCCCATCAGTTCCTACTAGCATAGCCAATTGTCAGGGCTGATGGGAGTTGTATTCTGGCAAACATCTGGAAGGTTCTCTCTTGGCTCCCTCTTCTCTAACTCTGCAAAAAAAACCCCACTATAACACACTTTTGTCATTGTTTGATGAGATTATCTAGCAAGAATGAGGTGAGATTCAATTTTTACTCATAGTTGCTGTCACAGAAGATATCAGGGGTATTTAGCAAGTATGTTTGAAAATATGAGGCAGAATGTGAACATGTAAATATAAAAGGAAATATCAGCTATCATAGTGATAAACTCTTTCCCTAGAAATGATTTAGTAAAGCAGAGTCTTCTTATTTGGTTAGGAGTCATGGTACACAAAAGGCCAAGCTCAGCCTCAATAAGGCAGGTATTCAAAGTAAGTATTGTGTTGTTGTCTTATGGCCAACATACCTTCTCTCACTAAGTTGAATGTTATGGAAGCCCTTGGCTTCAACTTCATAGAAAAAGCTTCCTCTGGTCCAGAGTAATGCTGACAGATCTAAGAATAGGACAGAGACACCATTGTTGGATGTTGTAGGAAGAACAATATTCCATCTCTGTACATGGGAACTATATTGACCAATGTTCTCCTGCCATGTTTCCTGCCATGGGGCTTTTTGTATAGTACAAAAAGGAAGTGGCAGCAGTAAAGAGCAAATGAAAAGCAGGAAGTCGCATTAAATACATTGCATGGCCAACACAGTGCCTGAAGATACAGCTGTTGTTGCAGTCACAAACTTAGGACAGTGACTGGGACAAAAATGGCTTCCGACAGAGCAATTAGACAGGTGGTTTGTTGGAATTCCCCTGCATACCTCAGCATGATCTGGTTCACAATATGAGCTTTCGGCTCTGCTGGCAGCCAGTTCTTTCATTTCCTGCTTATTTGGGAAACCAATTTCTAAGTGAACCGAATTTCTGGAGCAAAACCAAATCCCCTTAAATGTAATACCATCAATTAACATCTGGCCCCCATATTCTACTGGCTTAGCTTTACCTGATAAGAGTCTAGGGACTATGGATCTATAGTTTCAGAGATTTCTAGGAACTGATGTCTACCGTAAGGAGCAGAAAGTGCAGCACCTCAACCACCTTGGGCCAATGATTTAATCTACTGCTGTATAGAATTTCAGTGCAGAACTCTCATGGTGAGGATGAGGCCACAATATTTCTGCTTGATCTTGTAACTTATACTATTCTCCAAATGACTGGAAGCAATGCATTCAAGCTTTCAGGAATGAACTGTCATGCACAGAGTTACAAACTGCAAATTCATCGTTTTCCTGGTACTACGCAGCTATCAAGTTATTTAGTGTAACGAGGCACCGTTTCTTTTTTAGCCTTATTTTCTTTTTTTCATAAACATGTGCGCATTTTTCTTTGAAGCCCATACAGCAGAGCAACAGAGTCTTTCTAAGTAATTTGAAAACTCTCAATCCTTAATCTGAAGTGTGATGTGTAAATAACACATCTTCCAGTACAGAGGACCGCCATCTTGGATGACTTTAATAGAAGATTTGACAGATTCATGGAGAATAAAGCTATTGGTGGCTTCTAGCTATTATGGCTATACTCTGCGTATCAGTCAGAGACAGTAATTCTTCTGAATTCCAGTTGCTGGAAACCACAGGAAGGAAGAGTGCTTTAGTGCTTCGATACTGCTTGCAGGTTTCCGACAGTCATGTTGGGCATATCCTCCAATGTTTATCCAAGGAAAATAGGGACGTCCCATTCCATAATGATAATTTTACTATTTATACCCCACACATCTTACTGGGTTGCCCCGGCCACTCTGGGAAGCTTCCAACATACGTAAAAACACAATAAAACATTAAACATTAAAAAAAAATTCCCTATATAGGATTGCCTTCGGCTTGGGGGTCGGATAACTCCATACCCTCCAACATTTCTTCAATGAAAACAGGGACATCCTAAAGAAAAGTGGGACATTCCTGGATCAAATAAGAAACCAGGACAGCTTCTCTAAATCAGGGACGTCCTCAGAAAATAGGGACACTTGGAGGGTCTGCCCGGGTGGCCATTGTGAGAATAGTTGCTGGACTAGATAGACCATAGGCCTGATCCAACAGGTTCCTATGTTCCCATGTTCTTATTTATTTATTTGTTCTTAAAGTATGTGTCTAGGAGCCACATGTATGGCACCTTGGGTCCTATGATGTAAGAAATGCAGGCTATAAATATAATAAAGGTAAAGGTAACGCGACCCCTGACCATTAGGTCCAGTCGCGGACGACTCTGGGGTTGCGGCGCTCATCTCGCTTTATTGGCCAAGATAGCCGGCGTACAGCTTCCAGGTCATGTGGCCAGCATGACGAAGCCGCTTCTGGCGAACCAGAGCAGCGCACGGAAACGCCGTTTACTTTCCCACCAGAGCGGTACCTATTTATCTACTTGCACTTTGACGTGCTTTTGAACTGCTAGGTTGGCAGGAGCAGGGACCGAGCAATGAGAGCTCACCTTCTGATCGGCAAACCCTAGGCTCTGTGGTTTAACCCACAGCACCACCCACATCCCTATAATAAAAAGGTGTAAATAAATAAAATATTATAGACTCTCAGACCATGAATAGACACCTCTGAACCAATCTGCTTAGCGATATAGAAGTGTGCTGGGCCACATAGCCACCGCATTTCATATTGTGCCCAGTTCTGTAGAATCAGTGTTGTTAAGGTCCAAAAGGACATCTCCTTTCAACTTCCTGCTGCAAAGAGCTATCAGTGCTTTCAGAAAACTTGTAGAATGTGTATGGTACATATATCCAGGGTAGAGGGGGGTGGGGTGGGATACACTCAGGAATGTAGCAAAAACATGCAGTTAAGATGAGTAAGCCAGGTTTGCTGTTGCTCTATCCCCTGATTGAAGTCAATGATAACATATGTGTCCTCACTGGCAATAGTCACCATTCATTTGTGTCCACTAGGCAGATTTCCATTTGTTATACATTCTCTTTCGACAGATTCTGAAGTTTAAAGAACCTAAACCCTTTTAACGACATGCATTGAGACAGATGTACCAGAGAATTAGCAACAGAATGATGGCTCTTTCCCTGCTTTCACATCTGCTGTTCTACAGAGCTGAGAAATTCGTTGTGAAGCTACTATGCCTCCTAGAATGAATTATTCCCATGCTGCTGGCAAAATGGCTTGTTCTTAATACCTCTGCATTTAACTGCCATCATGGGAAATATTTATTCCTTCCTATATTCCTGCCAGTGGAATGTTCCTTCTTAAGAAAGCCTCCCGGTGTTTATTTATTTTAGCTCCATGTTTCACTAGGTTTGTATGAATAGATCTTAACCCTTATGCAAAGGAGAAGATTAACCAGGAGTTAATTCAACTCTTCAGGTCAGCCCAGTGAATTACAAAAATGCACAAAGAAGGAAGGAAAGTGAAATGAAAGGGAAATTGGCTCTACTAGTTACAGTGGTACCTCGGGTTAAGTACTTTCGTTCCGGAGGTCCTTTCTTAACCTGAAACTGTTCTTAACCTGAAGCACCACTTTAGCTAATGGGGCCTCCTGCTGCCGCCGCGCCGCCAGAGCACAATTTCTGTTCTCATCCTGAAGCAAAGTTCTTAACCTGAAGCACTATTTCTGGGTTAGCAGAGTCTGTAACCTGAAGCGTCTGTAACCTGAAGCGTATGTAACCCGAGGTACCACTGTATTGGCTGTTCTAGTTGGTGATAGACAGCTCCCTGCACCTCCCTGGGTGTGTAATGGATCAGATCAGTTTAAGCCAAGTTATTTCTGCTTGAAATGGGAAAATCAATCTGAGAAAATTTGTATCAAATCCAGACCTATTTGCGTACTGCTGTGGTACAATCTCTACTTACACATTCAGTCCCACGTACACTCTCCCTTTCACCCCCATATCCAGTAGCCATTGGGGCAGTAGTATAGGTATAGTGCAGCTGTACTGCTTACCTGTCCTCCCTCCAGATGTGTCACTGCTGTGCATTGGGACAGAGAGGAGAGCCAGTGTGGTGTAGTGGTTAAGAGCGGTAGTCTCGTAATCTGGGGAACCGGGTTCGCGTCTCGGCTCCTCCACATGCAGCTGCTGGGTGACCTTGGGCTAGTCACACTTCTCTGAAGTCTCTCAGCTCCACTCACCTCAGAGTGTTTGTTGTGGAGGAGGAAGGGAAAGGAGAATGTTAGCCGCTTTGAGACTCCTTTGGGTAGTGATAAAGCGGGATATCAAACCCAAACTCCTCTTCTTCTTCTTCTTCTTCTTCTTCTTCTTCTTCTTCTAGGCCAGTGTGGTGCAAACATGGCAGCAGGAGCACCAGATTGGCTCTGCAAATGCATTTGCACTCCATCACTTTATTTTTTAGAGAGATTCTGTTATTATTTATTACATTTATAAACCACCCTTCATTTGAAGACCACAGGGTGTTAAAGAAAGTGACCTATCTGAATCAGGTCACCAGGTCTTTTATCCTCTTCTCATTCACCTGGCATACTCTGTCAAACAGTCTTTGACCACTGAAACGCAACTTAACTTCCTGCTGAAATCTTGTGATTTTATTTTTTTTGCACCACAAATGTTTCGCAGAGGAGGTCATCCCACTTTTGTTGTGCTATATAGTGCAAGGCTGAATCTAGACACGTCAAATAAGTGATTCGGTTAAACGTGTTGTAAACTCATACAGGGAAATCCAGTAGGGAAAGACGGGACTCGACAGCGCCATCTGGTGTCACAGTGTTATATTGCATATACAACACATATACAATGCTTTTTCTTTACCAATCTAGCTGAGCCCCAAAGGGGCCCTCCAGATGGCAGCAATGTAGTAACATTGGGGAAGCATCACAGAGCGACCAATAAAGTCGAATAATGTGAGGATTGACCACCACTTACACATTTTTGTTGCATCAGTGCAAAAAAACCAGTCTGGTGGGGCCATTGATTGCTCTTTTAAGAATTGTTGAAACATTTGTATATTCTTTCTAGCTGTAAAAACTGCTTTGTTCAACAGTAAATCAGAACATTATATTAGTTATAATAACTACATTCTATGCTCCATTTTCAATGCGTGGTTTTGTTATATTATACTAAACAAGTCTTACTTTTGCTTAATAGTCTTCTGATTAACCCTTGCTCTGAGGAAAGGAGTTGCCAGCCACAATGATCACCATCGACCAAATGCCTAATAATTTCCGGATCCACAGGACTATTTCTGGGTCCCCTCACATGGTTGTAAAGAACAGGGGGGAATTATTGGTGGCAACAAGTGAAGTTAATCTCCCTGTGTAGAATCTGGTTACCTGGTCTTGACTTCTAAACATTGTATGGGGGGGATGATGTCAGAAGAGTGACAACAGTGTGGCTGTTACCCAGAACAGACTCTCTACTAGGATGCACTATTAATGACCTCTCCCCACATCAAATGGGGGGTGCCTTTTGCATGGTTGTGCGCAGACCCCTGGATCCCAGTGCGGCTCCTGGTAGTTTGAGCTGGCTTCACCCTCCCCAGGCTGGATACCTGGAGTTCTCCACCTACCTCAGCCAATCACCCAATCCCGCCTGGGGAGGCGTTGCCAGGGGATTGGCCAGGTAAGGGGAGGGACTGCCCTGCCCACACAACAGAAGGTGAATCTTACCTGCGAAGCATCAGTTGGCTCCAGAGCTTCTCCCTCCCTCAGTTAAATCTTCTTTTGCAGGTTAACCTCTACTCCACAGGTACGCGGGCACTGCTACTTCATGGTCGCTGTTGAAGGGCAGGAAAGGAATTTCCCTGGATTGGCAGGCTTTGCCTTTCCCATAGCAAAATGTCACAACTTTGGCGGTTTCAGGCCTTGGGCAGAACCCTATAGTCTATCTTCCTAAATGGGGGGGGGCATGAAGTGGTGACCCACTCCTCCCTTGCGGCGGTGATCCCAGGGTTCCCCATTAAAGGGGTCTTGAGGAGAGGCATTGGCCATACGCCGAGAGGTTGTCATTGCTCTCCCCTCCAATGGCAGTGAAATGGGGGGCAGGCTCTCTGCTTGAACATATGTTCTCCAGAGCCAGCCCAATCCCCACACATTCTGGATAACCCGGATGTCTCCCAGATCCCTGGCTGGGGACTGGGAAGGATAGACACCCAATGCCTGAGCCAAGGTCTCCCTATATCTGAAACTTAATAAAGTTGTGGCCAATTTTAATCCCATAGCACGTTGTCTTGAGTCATTATTCCGCTCGGGGGTCGCCTGGGGTTGGGGGGGACTCTGCCTGTCCACACAATAGGAAATCTAATTACACATTTAATTGTGCTATTGAAGCTGTGCGCTCAGGTCCAGTGCAATTTGCTTTGCTTATTGCCACCACCCACGTGCTGCGCTTACTACAATAGCATCCAATAGTCACTGCCATTTAGGCCACACTGTGCTCTGCAATAGCAAATATTGTGGCAATCTTGCCCAAATCATCAGAGTGGAACCCTCAGATCAGTTCCCACTCACCAGGCCATGACTGATGCCTTTTCACATCCATTTGGAACTGATGCCAGGATTTCACAATCACTTCAGCTGTAAGGTTGGGTCAATAATGATGAAAACACGGCTTGTGTGGATTGGCTTTCACTCAGGGAAGTTGATTGGAAAAGCAAACAGCTGTAAAGTCACAGTAGACAGATGGATCAGCAGGTAAGCACCAAAGCTGTAACAGTACATGAGAAGGGGGAAAGGGAGAAAACGCACTGCAAATAAATGCGATTTGGAACAGTTCCGCAAAGCAAAATAGGCCCTTGCTCAAAAATAGCATCTGTATTTTCTTCCCAAACCATCCATGTAATTCAATCTGAGAAACTATTAGTCTCCAATCGCCCCTGCCAGTCCAAGAGTGGCTGACTTCACATCAGTAGCAGAGATGTCCATTTCAGTCAGTGAGCTTCCTTGGAGGAAACACAAAACAAGATCTATGATTTCTATATAGACAGGATGGGGAACCTGAAATCCTCCAAATGGTGTTAGACTATAGCGTCCATCATCCCTGACCACTGGCCATGCCAACTGCAAAAAAATAAAAATAAAGTAATCAAATTATTGAAAAATAGCTAATGTGTTCAGATAAAAGAGAAACCTTTCAAGCAAATCATTAGCTACACACATTTCTCTGAGTGATTCATAGAATCATAGAATTGTAGAGTTGGAAGGGATGCCAAGGGTCATCTAGTCCAACTCCCAGCGATGCAGGAAGTATCCATGGCAGTTGGGCATTCAGCCTCTGCTTAAAAACACCCAAGGAAGGAGAGTCCACAATCTCCCAAGGGTGTGCTAATCCCGTGGGTTACCCGAGAGGCGAGGTCCAAGTCTGGTCAGTGGTCAAAGGTGCAACATGGAGGCAGTCCGTAGTAGCTGAAGCTGGGTGCAGGGCAGGGAGCCAGGTGAAGTCAGGAACAGGCTTGCAGCACGGAGCCAGGGCGGGTCAGGAGCTCAGGAAGGAAAGCAGGACAGGGTTCAGACAGGAACTAGCAACCAACAAAGTTGCTCCCGCAACTTGGGACTGGGGCTGGCTGGCTTTTATCTGCCCCGAGGCATAGGGCAGCCCCGGTCCACAGGTGACTCGCCTCTCCTGGCATGGAGGCGAGCACTCCTCCTGCGGGAACTTAGCTCCCTCCGCTTCTCTGCCCTGAGCCTCTGCAGTTCAGGAGAGGCTGGAGGGTTACGGGACCCAGAGGCAACCTCAGCTTCCTCTGGCAGAGCTGAGACTGGAGCACCTGCAGGCAATGGGTCCTCCATCACCTCAGGAGCCAGAGCAGACTCAGCTGATGCCTGCACCTGAGGATCCAGGACAGGTGAGGACCCTTCAGGCTCATGCCCCAGCCCCGGCTCAGCTGCTTCTGGAGGCAGGGAATCCTGTGCAGGCTGGGATCCCTCAGGTTCAGCATCTGAGTCCGAATCCCAGGCCATCACAAAGGGAGTCTGTTCCACTGTCAAACAGCCAGAAATTTTTTTCGACTGTTTAGTCAGAATCTCTCTTCTTGTAACTTGAAGGCAGTGGTTTGAGTCCTACCCTCCAGAGCAGGAGAAAACAAGCTTGTTCCTTCATCCATGGGGCAGCCTTTGAGATATTTGAAGATGGATATCATCTCTGCTCTCAGACTCCTCTTCTCCATGCTAAACATACCCAGCTCCTTCAACCACTCCTCATAAGGCTCGGTTCTCCTTTGCCTGTGGGAACTCCTCGAACTCCAAAGATTTAAAAAAAAACCATGCATTCATGGGTTTCCCTTTCCCCTTGTCTTGGAAGGAAGATATGTGACTGGCACAAGGTCACCCACTGTGTTTCAGGGCAGGCACAGCAATCCTAGCTACAGAAAGTCAATCGAACTTACGCTGGTTTAAATTAAACCAGTGTAAATTACGCCTATTCCAAACTCTGTTCAGGAGAGGGGCTACTGTCAGCTGAACTGTTGCGGGTGTTGAGTTGCCAGGTCATGTGACCAAGCTGAACCGAGTTAGGATCCAGTGGGGAGGTCACTACACTAACTTCCCTGCCACCTTCCCACTCCTCCACCCGGTTATCAGCAGTGACCTCTGCATTGGGAAAGCAGGTAAATAACACTGCCCACATTCTGCCCCACCAGTTGCTACAGTGACAAAGTGATTGTGGCTGCATTTTGACTGTTGCCTGTGGCTTCCTAAGCCATGGCTGCACATCCCTCACACTCTTGTTCCTTCTTCCCAGCATGCACCAGCTTCAGTTAAGCCAGCATTCTCCATTAAATCTTAACCAGAGAACTCTGGCTTAATGAAATATACTCAGAGTCGCAAAGTGATTTCATGCTCTTTATTCAGCTCATAGTGGTGAGGAGGAATGAATGAAAGTCCCCTCAAAGTATCTGCTTTATATACATTATTTACACAATGGGCTGCACATGATTGGCTAATTCCGGAATTCTACTGTAAGCCAATCAGGTTGTGGATTCACTTCTATCTGGAGCATGATTGGGTGGTTCCTGCCAACCAATCATACTGCTGCATTGTTCTAGGACCAATCAGACTGCTGCATTCTGAATCCTATTGTTCTAGGACCAATCAGACTGCTGCAGTTTGGATCCTATTCAACTCAGTACATAACACTTAATATCAATTAACAAACCAGGATAATAAGCCAGGATATAATCGCACAGAGGCTTTTTTTGTCAGGGGGAACTCACAGGAACTCAGTCCCAGCACCTCTCAGGTGGGCACCATGAGGAGACCAAGAGAACATCGTGAGTTCTGGCACTTCTGTTTCTAGAAAAATAGCTACATATCTCCCCAAAAGGAAAACCCATTGTAAAAATGTGCCCCCAGTATCCTGCTTCCACTGGTACTGGTATGGAACTGGGTATGGTGGAGAGATGAAAACAAGCATAACTGAGGCAGAATTCTGAAAAAGAATATACTCTGGCCTAAATATTTTGAAGTTATTTTGAAACCTGTGGGGAGTGGGGAATTCCTTACCACCTTCTGTTTTTACAGCTTTTAACAGTTTTGTTTTGTTTAAAAAATTCAGGTCCATCTCCAAAATTGACTGTTTATTACTTTAGTTGTTAGTTATGTGCCTACTCCTCTTAAGATTTAACATTTTCCCACCCTGCCCCCCGTTTTATTGTAGGTAACTTTAGAAGTTTAGTAATAGTCAGTGCTTTTTTTCTTTAAAAAAATGTTTAGGGGTACTCTCATTCTGTCTAAGACCCTGGAAACACTGTGGCAGGAAATGAGGCCGCCATCGGGGGTAGCAACGGAACAGATGATTCACCACGCTATTCACCGGAACTGACGATTCACCGTGCTAGAGAAGAAAATAAAATGTTAATTTTTTTTAGTTTCTTCTCCCGTTAGATTCACAAAATGTTTAGAGGTATGTGTACCCCTGCCCCCCCCCGAAAAAAGCACTGGTAATACAGTCATATCTCTTGTTACGTTTGGTTCAGTTTATGTCATTTCAGGTTGCGTCCAGCGGCAACCCGGAAGTACGGGAAAGGGTTACTTCCGGGTTTCACCACTCACACATGCGCAGATGCACAAAATGACGTCACACGCATGTGCAGACGCGGGTTGCGTTCCTTTCAGGTTGTGAATGGGGCTCCAGAATGGATCCAGTTCGCAACCAGAGGTACCACTGTAGTTGCATTAGGACCAGTTACTTGTTTGTTTTTCTTGCAGCACGGTTGTCACAACCAGACTGATGTCATTATAGCTGATGTCATTAGAACCGACGCCATTCTATATACTCAGTCTTTCCTTCGGCATCTTTGTGCACTGGCATCTTTATGAATTGTGTCTTATATGATTGTACTCTCAAAATTAAACCCAATAAATGTGATGCCACAGTGGCACCAAGATTTCTCGATTGCAACCAGCTCAGATAAATGCTGGCAAGCGCCTAAGGCTTTTAAATTGCTGTGTTTATATCGAGTTCAGCTTCTGTTACTTCTCTGTATCGCTGAGGGCTGGCGGGTGTCACAACATAGCAGCTACCAAACAAAAGCAAAGTCAGAGCTGATTCTAGCTGCTCCAGAAGTGAAGTGCAAGTAATGAAACACCCACACACCTGTCTGACTGTCTGTCTGACACACCTGCCGAAGGAGATGAGAGTATCAGACTTCAGAAAAGTGTGAGTTTTACCCATCTGAGCCTACTTCTTCTTCAGCAGGTTTGCTGCCCTCCATTCCCTTGCCTCTCCCTGTGCCCAATCTGCACCACTGCCAATGGACGAGACGGAAGCTGCTTCATCACCTCCTTGTTTGCATGCTCAGAGCAGAAACACTCAGGGTGTGGAGTGCAGCAGTGCAGTTCCCTCCCAACAGTGGCATCATTGCTGCTTGCTAGGACAATGCGCAGTGATCTTGGGTCCCTGTAGGCACACAGGCAGAGCCAATCCAACATTCCTACTACTGGCGTGCATGCACAACCTCGACAGGGCTGCTACCTCCATCCACTCCTGAGCCATCCTGGTAAGTGACAGGGACATCACTGTTGGGAGGGCAGCAGAAGAATAAGAATAAGAATAATTTATTATTTATACCCTGCCCATCTGGCTGGGTTTCCCCAACCCCTCTGGGGTTCCCAACAGCTCCCAACAGAATATTAAAAACACAATAAAACATCAAACATTTAAAACTTCCCTAAACAGGACTTGCCTTCAGATGTCTTCTAAAAGTCAGTTGTTTATTTCCTTGACATCTGATGGGAGGGAGTTCCACAGGGCAGGTGCCACCACTGAGAAGGCCCTCTGCCTGGTTCCCTGTAACCTCACAGTGAGGGAACCGCCAGAAGGCCATCAGAGCTGGACCTCAGTGTCTGGGCTGAACGATGGGGGTGGAGACGCTCCTTCAGGTATACTGGGCCGAGGCCGTTTAGGGCTTTAAAGGTCAGCACCAAAACTTGGAATTGTGCTTGGATATGTACTGGGAGTCAATATAGGTCTTTCAGGACCGGTGTTACATGGTCTTGGCAACCACTCTGTCACCAGTCTAGCTGCCGCAATCTGGATTAGTTGTAATTTCCAGGTCACCTTCAAAGGTAGCCCCACGTAGAACTCATTGCAGTAGTCCAAGCAGGAGATAACTAGAGCATGCACCACTCTGGTGAGACCGTCTGCAGGAAAGTAGGGTCTTAGACTGCATACCAGATGGAGCTAGTAGACAGCTGCCCTGGACACGGATTTGACCTGCGCCTCCATGGACAATTGACAATGCCCCACCATGCCAGTGGCTTCTTGTTCAGAGAAGGAAGGCAGAGACGAATAGGAGGAACGGAGACGACAGGGGTCTACAGCAGCCTCACTAAATAGGTGCAGGTCTCAGAAGCTTCCTGTTTATACTGGTTCCCAGTATCAGGACTGAATTTGTGCCCTACCTGCCTTCAAGCTAACTTCCCGCCTTCAGTCTTTGACTGCTTAGAAACAAAGCTTTAAGAGTGTATGTATTTTTATTTTTCATATTTTTGCGTAGTATACAGTTTTATACATCATTGTACTTCACCCTGCAATCTTCCGTGGATGTCAGGTCTAGAAATGATGATGAAAAAATAATAGTAGTAACAACAACAACCATAATAAATGGAAATCTTATCCAATCTGGGAATGGAGGAATTAAAGGTACTTAAATACCACATCCTTCTGTAGCATGTTATGTGTTTTCTGTAAGCCAGAAGGTAAGGTGGGGGGAATCTACTATTCCCACACCAGCCAAATATACTATTTAATGTTTCCAGTGAATTTTGTGTTAAATGGCTCCAGACGAGTCACTGGGAATGATTCCAAGTTTGAGTGTTGTTAATATTTTGATGAGACAATATTTCCTTCCTGTCTTCTAATACTTGGCATGCAACGTTCAGTATCTTCCTTGTGTGTTCAGGGTAGGGGGGGCGGGAACTCTTCTGTTCCATTTCAGGCTGCATACAGGATTCCAAAGAGCACCCAACAATATCAAAACAGAAACTAAAACTCACTCCTCACTCTTGAAAACCACCACACCAAGTTGGGTAATAACATATTCAGAGGCATCCTAATCAGCACAGTGTGGAATGATTTGATCCACCATCTGGATTCAAAATGGCACCCAACTGTATCCAAACACAGACCAAAATCTGCTCCTTGCTCTTGTGAACCAACAATGCTAATTGGGCAACAATACCTGTAGAGGTGTACAAACTGGAGCAGTTTGGAATGGTTTAGTTCACCATCTGGGCTTGAAGCAGGATCCAATGGTACTCAAAAGTAGGCCCAAATCCATTCCTCAATCTCAGGGACCTCCATGACAAATTGGTTGCTGATATTTCTGGAGGCATTCAAATTGGCTCATGTTTGCAATGTTTCGATCCACCATCTTGATTCAGAATGGCATTTGATAGCTTACAAACAGAGGAAACATCTCCTTCATCTCAGGAACCCTCATAACAAATTGGGTGGTGATATCTCAAGAGGTGTCAGGGGCTGGTAGGGCTCCGAAGAGTTGGTGGCAGAAGCAGGGGACCAGGGGGAATGACCCAGGAGAGGGGAACTATCAGACGTGTCCCTTCCTTATCTGTGACAGGCTGTTACAGCCTGTCCAAACCCATAGACAAGAGTCAGACAGACAAAACACTCTACAAAATATATAGTAGATTCAGAACTTCTGTTGTCCATGTCTTTAGAGGTGTGCAGAGATAGCAAATATAATGGGGGAGGGGGATGTAAGCTCACACTGACACTAAAAATAATCCATTAATTCTAATTTGATCATATATATTAATATGAGCAGTCCATATGGCCAAAGAGATATCCGAATGAGACTGATGATTATAAGATATACCTTCAAATGTAGAAAGGCAGTAAGTTCTCCAGACCACTGAGTAATGGATGACAGGTGCTTATTCACACTTCCACTCGCCGTATGCTATCTAGGCATGGGCCTGAGTGGTTTTGCCTTTGTCCTGCCACTTTTCTTCAGAAAACCCGCTCTTTAGTACTAAGCTGAAGCCAATGTCAATTTGGAGAAAACCAGGTTGACTTTTGCTCCAGTTCAGTGGTAAACAGCAGGTTTTCCCAGGGGAAAGTGACTTTGCAAAGGGAAGTGTGCATGAGTGTCAAGTCTCTTTGCAACCACAAGAGCTTGCAAGATCCATAAGGGCTCGCAGGAGTCATGAAGACGGATAGAGGAAGATGACCTTGCTACCCCCCAACACACTGCCAAAGAAAGGCTCTCATTCTCCCCAAAGCTTAAGATATCTATAGCCAAAGAGAGAATTTTAATTTCAGCTTCTCCTTTTCCTTCTTTCTTCTGTATTTCTGCATTTATGCCTTTCAGCCCTTTTTGTTTCATCTTCCAAAGACCAGACGGTTTAAATATTGTTTGCCTCCCTTTATCTGATACACAAATACTCCTTTCTATCACGGCCGGGCAGCTGCTCTTCCATACTTTTATTACAATCCCATTCTGAACCACAGACTTTATTGCTCTTTGCACCAAACAGTCTTTAAACTCTGCAGATATTGTAAATCTGGGTCTCTTCATCCTTTTCTTTGTGCTCAGTTTATGCCTGGGCCAGGTAAAGAAAAGAAATAGGCAGCTGAAGGCTACGAAACAGCAATGTAAAGCTGTGGTGTCAATGACCACACTCATTTTGGCTTGTTTTCGTAGACGTGTACATGCCAAGACATAGAAAGTGATAACATTGGCAAGATCTCACCAAAAGCCTTCAGTTCTGAGCGTCTGAATAAATCAATGGCAAATTGTTCTTCTGCTCCTATGCCATTGACCAGCCTTGAAGAGGACACTAGCTGGTTTCAGATGAAAAGGTGATCCATCGGCACCTCTGGACTATGGCAGACTTGCAAACAATGATATCCATGTGGCCCTGCTGTTTGTCTATAGCAAATGTGTAAGCAACCCGGTGCCCTCTAAATATTCTGGACTTCAATTCCATCAGCCCCTTGGTCAAGAATCAGGGATGGTGGGTCTTGTAGCCCAGACACTTCTGGAGGGCCCCCAAACTGCCTGCCCTTGGTCTACACCCCAGCTCATTTTATATACCAATTTATGAAAGCAAGATTTAGTTAAAACAGGGGCTCCCAAACTTATTTGCCCTACCATCCCCTTTTCAGAAAAAAAAAAATACTCAGCGCCCTTGTGGAATCAGTCCAATCTGGGGCTGGCACTGCAGCCTGCCTGCCGATGGCCAAATAGGTAGGCAAGCTGCAATCCACTTCCGAGGCCTGAGTGAAGCCGAAAAGGTTCACCCAAGCCCGGGAAGACCCATCTCCAGCTCACCCATGGATCTGGGGGGCGGTATTGTTGCCGTCCCTCAACAGCGCCTGACCTGGCAGGAAGCGTCATTACACAACAGATGAAACATGCATGAATGGTTTTTCAAAATTTCCATCTCTTCTTTCTTTTTGCTTCCATCCCCCTTATTTTCATTCAGTCCCCCCCCCCCCAGATTGGTCCAGTGTTCCCCAGAGGGTGGTATCGCCCACTTTGGGAAACACTGAGTTAAAACATAAAGGCTTAATTCCAAACTTTAGAAAACGAAGGTGTATGATTCTCCTAGTTTACACTTCAGAATTTGCACCATAGGAAATGAAAACGATGAGATCTATAGCAGAATAACGACAGCCAATGTTCAGAGTGCTTTTAATCCTCTGTGTGCTTTGCAAATTATCACATGCAGCTGTGTCAGTTTCACAACATTCCTGGTTGTGTGTGTTGAGGGGGGGGGGCGAGAATCCAAATGCCTGAACGTTCCAGCTGTAACCAGCAATGAACTAGAATACATCATATCATTAGTTCCTCATATTGTGAAGTGAAAAAGCTGCAGACACTACAAACAAACGCATTGGGGCTGCGCTTTAAAAGCCTATTGCAGCAAGCAGTCTTTACATTTATTGCAAAAAGAACGATCCTCTATTATAGATTAGACAGGGGAGTAAAAAGTTCCAAAGCACACAGGCCACATAGTCATTTCCATGTTTGGCTGGCAAATCCTCTTGCAATATTCAAAAGAGGACCTGCTTCTTTGCAGGGGCCTGGAAGTTTTATCAAACCACCTACATCCTCATGATGTATCATAACCCTTTGGGGCTAAAGGAAAAAAATACTGCAATTCACATATATGCAGATTGTGAACACGACGAAAACCCATGATGATGCAATGTTTCACAATACCAGATCTGCCTACAGATCCACCAAATTCTTATGGAGATTCACAGAATCCCTTCTGTGATTTCAGATCAGAAATCTCAGAGTATGTTTCTCCGGAAAGAAAGAAAACAGCCTACTTTAATCATTTTGGCATGGGCAGCAGAATCAGAACAGTTCAACATGGTACACTCAGAGATTGAAAACACTTTTTTTAAAAAAAATGAAGTTCTATTTATGCAATAAAACTGAAACCTGCCTCGCTCGTTAGCCTTTAACATTTCACAGAGCAGCCTCATGTTATTAAACTGGTTAAGTTGTTTTCCTATGTCTCCTGTGCTATGATGAGCTCGTGAGTTAGTCAGAATGCCCAAGGTCAATTTACTTGACTATGTTCCTGATTCTTCTGAATCAAGGTAAATGGCACTGCATCCACTGTTCTAGCACTCAAGCTCAGCATGCTTGCCAGCTTCACCCCTTCATCCTTGTCTGTTCAATGGAAAATCTGGAAAGAGACTCCTAACTATGTGCAGCTGTATGCACATAGCTCTCCATGCAATTTGCAACACTTGGTTATGTTGTGTAGAGAGAGTTGACATGTGTGCAGCTGTGTGCCAGTTGGCTTGCCTTTCAGACATTGCACTGCAGTGGGTCCTACATGCACAACCCCTTCCCTCCCCTACTGTGTGTTTAGCGAACACACGGGTGGTTCATGTGGAGATCCCTGTTCTTCTAAAACTGCAGGGATGGGGGACCTGTGGCTTTCCAGCTGTTGTTGGGCTCCCAACTCCCATCAGCCCCAGCAAGCGTGGCCGATGGTCGGGGATGATGGAAGGTGTTGTCCAACACCATCAGGGGAGTCTTTAGCATATGTGCCGCTGGGGTGCAAAGATCCACCCAGTGCCCCCAAGTCTGACAAGTGCTGCTGTTGTGAATGACAAGCGCCGCTGCTGATGCGGCACGTCTTTGATAAATGAGGGTACAAAGTCCTTTAGTGAAACAGTAAGTATACATTTTAGTAATACCTAGGTATATATGTATTTCGTTTTTCTAGCTTGATCAAAATAATTTACTATTTCATAACAGGTAGATAGTTAAGAGCTTAGGCGGCTTCAGCGGTGGGCAGTGGCGTAATGTGGGGGGTGCAGGGGGGGCCGGCCGCACCGGGCGCAACATCTGGGGGTTAGGGTTAGAGGGCGCAAATCCATGGGTTAGGGGGCGCAAATCCACAGGTTAGGGGGCGCAAATCCACGGGTTAGGGGGCGCAAATTACTTGCCTTGCCCCAGGTGCTGACAACCCATGCTACGCCACTGGTGGTGGGCGCCTGGTGCCCCCCAGAATTCGGCGCCCAAGTGCCCCCCACTCCTTGCACTCCTGGGTAAAGACGGCCCTGAACACTATCCAAAGGACCAAGGGTTCCTGACCACAGTGGAGCCTTAGGGTGGATTTATATAACACTCTCAACAAACATGGGTTCCCAGAGCTGAAATCAACAAACTAGCATGAATTTGGGGTGCAAGGAGTCATTTGCAGTGGAGAATTAGTAGACAAGAATGGTTGCTTCCTTCTTCTGCCCACTGATTCGTCTCTGCAATCAACCCCACCAGCCACCATTGTTCCTGCTGGGGCCTCTGCTTTGCATGCAAAAAGATGCCAGTTTCACTCCCCAGGTGGACCTGGAAGGGCTCTGACTTGTGTATGAGGCAGCCTGCTAAGTGCCTATGTCATGAAGCCTACCTAGAGTGGGGCAGGGAGAGAGAAAGCATGAACATGAATAGTAGAGCCTGTTGAATCAGGCTATTGGCCAGCATCCTGTTCTTGCAGTGGCCAACCAAGTGCATGGTTAGGGTCAGTATATAGCTTGGGTTGATTGGAGTTGATATTGTTGTTTTTGATGTTTGTTGGATTGGTCATGTTGTTCAAATGCCTGATTATCGTCTGCCAAAGCAACTACTCTATTCCGAAAGCCTAATGCTGGTGGTCAATGAAAGAGGTTCAAAGACTCTCTCAAGGCAAATCTATATATATAAAAAAGTAATATAAACACCGACAACTGAGAAACACTGGCCTGTGAACGCTCCAATTGGAGAACAGCCTTTACCAAAGGTGTCATGGGTTTGGAAGATGTTCGAACTCAGGACGTAAGGGAGAAATGTGCTAGAGGAAGGCACCCTTGGCAAACCCTCACCATGATCACATCCTGCCTGGAAACCCTATGTCCCCACTGTGAAAGGATGTGTGGATCCAGAATTGGCCTTCACGGTCACTTACGGACTCACTTTTAAAACCGTGTTAATGGAAGACAATCTTACTCGGCTACGAGTGAAGAACAGCTTGGATATAGGGTTTGAAGGGAGAACTGGTGGACTGCACAGGAGAACTTATCTGCCATTGCCCAACCCATTGCTCCCCTCCACACTGGGAAACAAGAGTTTGGGAAACCCAATGTTGTCCTAGTGGTATATGTATTTTCTTAACCAGCTCTGAACCCAGCTGGCACATTCCTGGTCAAACATTTGAACCCCAAGAACACAGGCTGAAGAACCTTTGGACAGTGCTTTGGATCCTGAGACGTGTCAGTGGAAGGGGGTTGGCAGAATGTGACTGTTCTGCACCCAAAACCTATGCCCTGAGGGTTAAGAGATCCTTCTGAATGGAGTGGGCTGTGACAAAGAGGGCTGAGGAGTAAGATGGGGTCACCAAAATTTGGACGGAGACACCCATGCATAGAAGGAGCCGCTCCTCCCAATTCCCAGCAATTCCCTCCTTCCCCCTTTGCCCATGCCACCTTTTAAAGGAGTTTCCTCTGACCGTCAATAGATGCTTTTGAGGATGTTCATGCAGCCAAGGAGAGGAAGGGGAGGGAAAGCCACTCCCTTCCACTAGTGCCTCTGAACATCTGAAGCACGGCATCCAGCATTTTTAGAGTTAAGCAGACATCCAGATACCCAGTTGCAGTTCCTGTGCGGCAAGGTTGATAAACCAACTCCAAAAATAAAATAAAAATACGTTACAGAACAAAACAAAACAAAAGCTATGGGTTTGGATAACACCCTTTATTCAATGTTTGGGAACGGAAAGAATATTACATGCAATGTATTTCTTTTAATAAAAATTGGCAATAAAACGAATGCCCCACAGGGTGTTTTCTTTTATGACCAAATCCTGCTCACCTTCCCATAAAAGAATTCGCAGTGGAATTCAATGGGGAAATGTGGCTCCCTTCCGGCTATCACCTCCTTACTGCGCTCTGTTGGAAAGGCTAAAGCCGTTGTTTGGTCATGGCACTTGGGATTGGGGAGCTCGGCTTGAGAACATCACCCCCTTCCTTCTCTCCTCAGCTTTGTCTAAACGTTTTTTAAATGACACATTTCTCTTTCCCTCAAAACAATGAATGTTTTTGAAACCGTGAAGGTCAACTTCACTCTCACACAGTTAATAAAACTTATTTTAAGATAGCCACATTTACTTATTCTTAGATCAGCTTTTGGGATTCATCTCTCCCTGGGTAATTTTCTTTGGGGCTGGTTTATAGCAGCCATTGACCTGCCATGCAATGGCCTCTGGGAATGTGAGGGGTTGCTGCTGGAATCACGATCCAGCTGTGTTCCCATTGAGACACTACAAGCTTGAGCAAATGCCTGGAAGCAAGAGGTTGTGCATGTAGCTGCCACAATTTGAACAAAAATAAGGAAGAAGGAAGAAGGAAGAAGGAAGAAGGAAGAAGGAAGAAGCAAGGAAGGAAGGAAGGAAGGAAGGAAGGAAGGAAGGAAGGAAGGAAGATCATTGAGGTTTAGAACTCCTCCAGCCTGGTGTTTTATTGCCAGTGTATTCTTGATACGGGATACAGGTTAAACCACAGAGCCTAGGACTTGCCGATCAGAAGGTCGGCGGTTCGAATCCCCGCGACGGGGTGAGCTCCCGTTGCTTGGTCCCTGCTCCTGCCAACCTAGCAGTTCGAAAGCACATCAAAGTGCAAGTAGATAAATAGGTACTGCTCCAGCGGGAAGGTAAACGGTGTTTCCGTGCGCTGCTCTGGTTCGCCAGAAGCGGCTTAGTCATGCTGGCCACATGACCTGGAAGCTGCACGCCGACTCCCTCGGCCAGTAAAGCGAGATGAGCGCCGCAACCCCAGAGTCGGCCACGACTGGACCTAATGGTCGGGGGTCCCTTTACCTTTTTTATTCTTGATACAGTGGTGGATTTATTCTGTTTTGTTATTCATCCTGTGATGCTTTCCCAATGCTGTTACATTATTGTTATCCAGAGTGGTAATAGTACAACAAAAGTGGGACAACACCCCATCCCTCTCCCCGGAGCAATTGTGGTATGAGAAGTGATGTGATTTCATCAGGAAGAGATAGGATATGCACTGAATGGAAGTGAAGCAGTAGAACCATTCGCAGGGCCAAATAGTATTGAAAGCGGAATCGCCTAGGACCGCTGCGAAATCATCATGACTACTAGATACCAAATGTGCACAATAAAAAAAGATTTTTTTTGAGGGGCCATTAGTCTTTCTCCCACTCCTGCTGCCACATAAAGAGCCTGGGTTGGGAGTAAAGCCTTTTTGCCACAGTGCTGATGTCCACCTTGCTCCCCCATACAAGCACTGCTCATTGTTGATGAATAAAAAGTCTGCGAAGGAGCGTACCACTCATCAGATAACGGATGAACCCCTCTGAAGAACCATGTCACACGGAAAACCTTTTCCATTAAAGGACATTTAAATGTGAGTTATAATGCCCAACTCCTTTTGAACTGGCTTATTCATTTTTATTTGTTTGCTTGCTTGTCACATTTATTTATTCTGTTGGGGCATTCTTGGCCGATTACAATTTCAAGGAGGATTGCAATTTAAAATACAAAAACTTATTTTTTTTAAAAAAAAAAAGCTATGAAAGAATAATACAACAAAACAGCAGAATTGGTGGTTTTTTCTGAAGTTGGTGGTATGCACTTAGAGTCAAACTGCATTATGGCGAATGCACAGGATTTGTTTGTTTGTTTGTTTGTTTGTTTGCTTAAAATACAGATGCAGAAGGGCCCAAATATTTTTGGAACCATAGTATGTGGGGAGGAGAAGCTTGTCCCTTCACCCTTCCAAGCTATGATCACGATGAAAATTGGCCTCCCCATTGTGACTAGGAAGCTTAGGTCATTTCCAGATGGTTTGCTTTATTGAGGATTCATCCCGGTTTGTTTGCACAAAGTTTGCAGCTAAGCGTAGGCTATTTACTGAGCATTCTTTCTGATATGTTTCCACCAAGTTTTATGACATTGTGTCAAGCAGTTGTTTTGCCACCTTTTCTAATCCATTTCCCTATCACCTTCTTTGCAACAAAAAAGTCAGTTTTGGGGTTGGTGTGGGGTTTGTTGAATAAGAGCATCAAATCCATCTGAACTGCACAACCTAAATTAGATGGTATGCACTGAATCCCACCAGCAAAAGTGTGGTGCTCTGCTAACACCCTAAGACAAAAGTTCTCCTTGGTGCCAAGCCTCCTCTAAGCCTCCTCACGACACAGAGAGATTGGTTTTCACCCCATTCATGGATGAGGAGTCAAGAGATAAGCCTACCCCTTCCTCATAAAGGTAAAGGGACCCCTGACCATTAGGTCCAGTCGCGAACAACTCTGGGGTTGCGGCGCTCATCTTGCTTTATTGGCCGTGGGAGCCAGTGTACAGCTTCCGGGTCATGTGCCCAGCATGACTAAGCCGCTTCTGGCGAACCAGAGCAGTGCACGGAAACACAGTTTACCTTCCCGCCAGAGCGGTACCTATTTATCTACTTGCACTTTGACATGCTTTCGAACTGCTAGGTTGGCAGGAGCAGGGACCAAGCAACGGGAGCTCACCCCGTCGCGGGGATTCGAACTGCCGACCTTCTGATCGGCAAGTCCTAGGCTCTGTGGTTTGGTTTAACCCACAGTGCCCCCCACATCCCCCCCTTCCTCACAGCATGGTCCAAATAACAACCAGCAGCTGTAATAAAACAATTCAAGAAAAGCAGTGTGCAATGAGATGCGATGGCTTTGTTGAATTGTATTGAACATCTTGATGCATTTGTTGTTATTTGCTATTATGTTTGATAGTATAGTGATTGCAATGTTTGTTGTTTTTAATGCTTTTGTGATGGTTGTGAGCCACTCTTTGCTCAGTACAGTGGTACCTCGGGTTACATACGCTTCGGGTTACAGACTCCGCTAACCCAGAAATAGTACCTCGGGTTAAGAACTTTGCTTCAGGATGAGAACAGAAATCGTGCTCCGGCGGCACGGCAGTAGTAGGAGGCCTCATTAGCTAACGTCGTGCTTCAGGTTAAGAACAGTTTCAGGTTAAGAACAGACCTCCGGAACGAATTAAGTACTTAACCCGCGGTACCACTGTATTTGTTGTTAGAAAAGCAGAATACTCATATCAGGTCATATCAAATCAGATGAATACTTTGGCTCTGAGCTTCTTTTTTCTATGGCTTCCTCTTAGGAAGATAGGTGAGGGGCTTCCTCAGCTGGGGTCTTACACCACTGATAGTCTCTTTCAGAAACCAATGGTCCCTGCTCAGTGCTTGTCTCTTGGTTTCTCCAGAGTGCAAAGGTTTTTAGCCCTGGAAGGGTGAAGAAGGTCTGCCCCATGGGATTCCCTCATGCCGTTGGGAAGTCTCTCCAGAAGCTGATGGTGTGACTTCCCAACCTGCTGTTGAGGTGTTCATCCACGTCTGGCCACAGCAGAGAACTCTGCTCTCAGTAGGAGAAAGATTACAGGAATCGAAAGAACTAATATTTTCTTCCTAGTTTGCTTTTCAAACACACAGGTCTCTAGGGCTTCATTAAATCTCTTCTGAGTAATGGAAAGGTGAATAATGGGATAATTGTTTGTAATGCAGCTCCAGCACACACAAAAAAGGGGGGGCACGTATCTCATCCACCTTTTTCTGGAGTGCTTTATTGCTTTTAATTCCACCCCACCCTGTGCTTGTGGAGTTCCCGAAATTCCCAGCATAGGCCCTGAAGTCTCCAAAGGGCCCCTAGTGTGAGAAAGACATTGCCCTTGACCAGAATCTCCTCAAGGCTTCATGCAGCTTCCAATAAAGTCACAACAGCAATGATACACTTTAGGATGGAAGGACTCGAAGCAATTTTTCATTTTATAAATGTACCACTTACAAGCACTCTTAAATAACCCCACCTACCCATCCAGGATATGTGAAAAGCAATAAATGGAGGAAATAAACATTCATGTTTTTATTTTATTTTTTCTCCCTCAAACCACTTTTCCTAACATAAGCCATTTTGTGTGTGTGTGTCCTCCTCTGTGTGTATGATTTCAAAACAAGCATAGCACCGGCTAAGGTGGTTCCGGGAGGATTACAAAGGTCCGTATCAGTTTTACGACGCACTCCTATACATGTCTGATTCTGAAGGAAGCCCCACTGAGGTCCCTGGGACTTACTCCCAGGTAAGTGCAGCCTTAGGAAACCACACAGCAAGGACTTTTGAAAAATGATTGTTTGGAAAGACCCTTAGACGCACAGACATATTCTAGCCCGAATCCAAAGAAAGTAAACCATGCTTGTCCCACTTAAATCAAGTTAACTGTGACTGATTTGTCATTTGCCCTGTTAATTACAATTGCAGTGGAGTGCAACTTGTTTTCTCTGAAATAGGGCTGGAATAAAGGCGGTGCATTGGAGACAAGAGGGCAAACAATTCCAACATTATTTGTATATAGACAACTCTTAGGCAGGGGTGGACTTTGGTTTTTCAGTTTTAAGTGGTTCCTTGTGTGAGGCCAAAATTTGACACCCCCTGCCTCTCACTTTCTGTTCTCTCTATTCATCATGTCATAGTTGAAATGCCCTGCAGCGCCCCCTAGGCTCAGTGCCCAGTGTAGCAGAACCAGTCGCCTTGCCCTAAAATCCCCTTCTGTGTTAGGAAAGGGTATTCTTTTCAACATCTCAGTTCATTTCTGGATATTTGACATAGCCTACTGTTATGTACTGAGCTGAATTCTAGAACAATAGGATCCAGAATGCAGCAGTATGATTGGCGCGCAGGAGCCACCCAATCCAGCTCCAGGTGGAAGTGTATCAGCGACCTGATTGGCCTGCAGGAGCAGGATCCTGGATGAAGTTAATCAGCAACCTGATTGGCCTGCAGGAGCAGCCAATCAGGCTTCTGGAGGAATTGAATCCACAACCTGATTGACTAATTCTGGGCTGCTCCTGTAGGCCAATCATACAGAGCCAATTGTGTAAATAATGTATATATAGCTAAACGTTTTGGGGAAAGTTTCATCATTGCTACTACGAGTTGAATAAAGAGCATGAAATTCACACTCAACTCTGAGTATATTTCACCTACCAAGTGAAAAAGCACTCAGTTCAGATTCACATTCGTACCTGTGTATCAACCCCCCCAAAAAAAACCTTACATGATTATAACCATTCCGTATCTACTAGCAATCCTAAAAATCCCAAACATGGCACTACAGACACAGGCAAAATTCTGGCGCCATTTTAGAATATCTTTTCATCCTTTTGTTGACCTTTTGCCAATATAATAAATTAAAGATTCCAAGCCTCTCTCCTCCCCCTGCTCTCCCCTGATTCCTGCTTGGTTGTTAATCAGTGAATCCACAGGGAACTTAGAAAGTGCAGTCGTAGTCTTTACAACTAAAAGGAAGCGCAGGGCAGAAAAAATACGTTATTGTGATGAAATATTATCAGTTTTTGGCAACAACACTTATCCCAAGGACTAAAACACCTGCAATTAGCAGCTCTCTGTATTTCCAATTACAGTGGTACCTCGGGTTAAGAACTTAATTCATTCTGGAGGTCCGTTCTTAACCTGAAACTGTTCTTAACCTGAGGTACGTTAGCTAATGGGGCCTGCCGCTGCAGCGCGATTTCTGTTCTCATCCTGTAGCAAAGTTCTTAACCCGAGGTACTATTTCTGGGTTAGCGGAGTCTGTAACCTGAAGCATCTGTAACTCGAGGTACCACTGTATCAGGTAAGGAACACACAAGCTTGGATCACTGCAGGAGATGCAGTCACATCAGGCCCCACACGTAGCACATCTCTGCTCCTACATTTGTCCCTCTAAATATAGAAAACTGCCTGATAGTGAGTCAGATCATTGGTCCGTGTAGCTCAGTCTTATCTACACTGACTGGCACTCTCCAGGGTTTCAGAGAGGAGATCTTCCCAACCCTGCCTAAAGATCCTGAGGATTGAATGAGGGACCTTCCACAGATGCTCTGCCACCAAGCCCATTCTGATGTATGTCTGACTTTCCATGTTTGGCTTTGCTGAATTTAATTTCATCCCCCAACCTAGGCAGTCTGCCCAGGTCACGAGAGGGGTTGCTAACAGGCTTCTGCCTGCTGTCCCATTGGACCCATGTAAGAAATGCTGGTCTGGTATTTTTTAAAGTTGTAGAGGGTGTTGTTTCTATGATCCCAAGTTCTTGTGTACGTTGTGTTACATCGTAACCCACCCTGTGGGTAAACAGTGGGCTGTAAATAGAAGTAAATAAATAATCCAAGCTAGAAGTCATCATTCATCCAGCACTGGCCCCTGAGCCATTCTGCTGCCTGAGGGAAAAAACCAAGATGGCGCCTCTCTCCATTCCTCATACAGAAGGTGACTCGAGCAGAAGCAGACTCTTCCTTCAATACTGGTGATGTGACAGTGTTCACCAGCACACCAGAGGGCAGCAGGTGGCCTGGGGAGGCCATGTATCCTGTGTTTTAGAGGACAGTCCTCTATTAGAAGGGCTGTCAGGTTCAAGTAAAAAGACAAAGAGGCAGAAGAACACTGGGTGTTTGGCGGGAGGGCAGTGGCCTTGACGTTGGCCATTAGCAGATTGAAGAGGCAAACAGGGCAGCTGGTCATAGACTATACCTCAATGTTTTGATGGGTTGTAGTCCTATTGAAATCATAGGAATTCTTTCAGTATTCACACCTATGCATTTATATGAAAATGTTATGCAAATCTATTTCGCCCTATTTTTTGTTGATGCTAAGTGATGAGGTACAGGTCAAATCATGTGGCACACATTGCTCTGTCTTTCAACATTTCCTCACTGCTCTTGGTCTATCTTAGCAACCATGAAAACATTATTGCTTTTTGCCCTCAGTGGATAACCAAAGCAAGCTTGTGTCAGAGCCAGGATTAATCTCCTGAGTTCACATGCAGATCTTGTGAAACTTGTTAGATCGTGAGGCAGCAAAACCTTTGCCGGCAAACCTTGCAGCGCTGAAGTCAATACAATAATAAAATTTACTTAGTGGCATTGATATATGGCAGTGGGAAGAGCCTCTCATTTTGTCTGCCAGCATGGAGACAATGACTCACATTTAGAGGGAGCACACACAAAACTCTTTAACCTGTGTCCTTGGGGAGAACAGGACACAAATAAATAATTGGCATTGCCAATTGCTATTTGATTTTGGGAGCTACAGCGTTTAGCAGCTGAAATCACACAGCACTTTGCCACTATGAAAAACACAGGACTCAGAGACCAAGAAGGTTATTACACATGCTATAACGATTATCTTATATTTATGGATACAGTCTCATCAGCACACAAATGATACCTGAACCCTTGGCTTCCTTCACAAACAACTGAAAAGACTTGTAGCTTTCCCACACTCCTTTCTGGCAGTAGTTGCATACATAACTGGATAAATTACAGACAGGAAGGGATACAGGAATACAAATACGACTTTGATTTTCTTTTTTTAAAAAAACACCCTGTCTCATAGCTAGCAAATGAAGCAAGAGATAGATAGATAACCAAACAGAGATAGATAGCAATAGATTGATTAACAGGTAAGATAGGTTGGCATACAGACAGATAACTAGAAAAACTGTCAACAAGAGAGAGAGATTCTGGATTTTAAAACTTAAAGTAATGGTGCATTTCAGGAAAATAATAGGCTATCCTTATCAATAGATTTGCTTTGCATACAGTTGCTGTTTTTATATCAATCAATCAATCTTTATTACAGTCCAGAGACCCAACAAATCATTACAAATCAATACATAATTCATATATATATATATATATATATATATATATATATATATATACACACACACATAATTTTTATATAGATATAGATATAGATATATAGATATATAATCTGAGCTGTGATTGACAGTGGCAGTGTCTGAGTCTGAGAAGAGGAGCTGAATCTGCTCAACATTCAAATTCTGTTCCATTAATTCCCCCTCCCTCCCCATTTGACCCAAAATTACAGAACTGGAACAAGGGCCAGAACTCAGAAAACCGACTCTCCAACACTCTGTGTGTTCCCAGAGAGGGGAGGTTTGCCAGGCTGCGTCGCTTGGGCCAGGATGCTTCAGGTGTGACCACTTCCTAAAATAATACATCTTACCTCTATTTCCGCTGTATAATGTTTTCCGCATTTGACTTTGTTGAATTTAATATTATTCTCCAACCTAGACATTCTGCGTGTGATGTTTTTCTCCATCAACTGCAGGGGGAAAGATATGTACACAGTTTCCCTCCTGGGAAGAAAAGCGTTGAGGCAATTTTGATTAATAAAATAAGTGGCCTGTGTAGGAAAGGATTAAGCTCACTCTTAACTATGTCATTGTTCCAGACAACATCCCCAACTTCCTTTTGGAACAGCAGTTCTCAACCTGTGGGTCCCCAGATGTTGTTGGACTACAACTACCATCAACCCTGAGCTCTGGCCTTGCTAGCTAGGGGTGATGGGAGTTGTAGTTCAACAACATCTGGGGACCCAAAGGTTGAGAAAGGCTGTTTTAGAATAAAACAGGTTAGTAGATCGTTTATTACATTTTGTGTAGTTGGTCTCTCAGGTAGGCGTCCTTTGGAGGTCAAAGTGTTGTGCCCAAGGACACTCAGTGACTAAGGATGAGCTGGACATACTATCAAGCATCCTAGCTCTGGAACAAACTCTATGGATTGGATCCAAAAGTGCCTTTGATACCCTGTGTGTGTATGTCTAATTAATCCTTTCCAATGGCAAGGCTGGGCCAGCTGAGACCAGGTTACTTAGCATGCTGTGGTCTAAACTACTGAGCCTCTTGGGTTTGCCAATCAGAAGGTTGGCGGTTCAAATTCTCCCAACGGGGTGAGCTCCCATTACTCTGTCTCAGCTCCTGCCAACCTAGCAGTTCAAAAGCACCCCAGTGCAAATAGGTAAATAGGTACCGCTGTGGCAGGAAGGTAAACGGTGTTTCCATGTGCTCTGGTTTCCATCACGGTGTTCCATTGCGCCAGAAGCAATTTAGTCATGCTGGCCACATGACCTGGAAAGCTGTCTGTGGACAAACACTGGCTCCCTCGTTCTGAAAGTGAGATGAGCGCCGCAACCACATAGTCGCCTTTGACTGGACTTAACCGTCCAGGGGTCCTTTACCTTGCAACAAGAATTTGATATATTTCTCCAGTGTATAATGCTTCCCATATTTACTTTGCTGAAGCTCACTTTATTGCTTCACCTAGATATTGAGACTATATAAATCATCCATTCATCTAGGATTTTAATCCTCCCTACTGAGCTTCTGGGTAGATCAGATAAACATATGTTCCATCATGCCTCTGAATACTAGTCACTAGAAAGCAACAATGAGAAAAGAACTACTGCACTCGTGCCCTGCTTGTGAAAAGATAGCTGACTGATCGCACAATGCTGGACTGGAGAAGTTTACGGTCTCACTCAGTGGGACTTTTCTTATGTTCACTTCTCCAGATTAATAAATATGTTACGTGGTATTGGGTCAAGCCTCTCTTGGACACCACTGTCATGGTCCGGTTTATGGGTGGTCAAAGTCCTGGCAGAGGACGTTGGTACTGGGAGCAAGACGGCGCGGTGGGAGCAGGAATGTGAGTCCGGAAGCCAGGAGTCAGGAAGCCGAGGGTCCAAGAGCCGGGAGTCAAGAAGCCAAGGGTCCGAGGGTCAGGAAACCAGGAGTCAAGGAGTCAAAGGTCCAAGGATCAGGAAGCAAGGAGTCAAGAAGCCAAGCAAGGAGTCAAGATGTCAGGGCTGCTGGGGGAGGAGTCACCCATGCCAGTTCATCCTTAAGGCAGGGATGAAGTCCCTGATGGAAGTGGAACAGACAGGCAGCTTCATTCAACAGGATGTCCGCAGCCCACCGACGGAACTCTGCGGCGTACTCAGTAACTGGGCGAGCCCCCTGCCGGAGGTTCTGCAGGGCCATCTGAGCCATCTGGGCGCAATTCGGTTCCCCGAACATGCCCTCCAGGGCAGCAATGAAGTCGTCCAAACTCCCCAGCAGAGGGTCATCAGCCTCAAGGTATGGAGTGACCCAAGAAAGTGCCAGGCCCGTGAGTAGGCTGACCATAAAGTATGCCCAGCTCCGTGGGGTGGGAAAGTCTGCTGCACAAGTGGCGAACATCAGCTGACACTGGCTTACAAAGTCTTGAAGAGCCCCATGCTTCCCCCGAACCTCTCCAGCGATGGGACGGGGGGAGCACGTCGGGCTGGGGCCACAGCAGGGGCCACTCAAAGTGCTTGAACCTCCCCCTGGAGCATGGTTAACTGCGTATGGAGGTTCTGCAGCACCGTGGTGAGATCTATAGGCCGGGCTCTGTCCATCTTGTACCCTGGGTGGGACGTAGGTTGGCCACAGCATACTGTCATGGTCCGGTTTACGGGCAGTCGAAGTCCTGGCGGAGGACAGCGGGACCAGGGGCAAGACGGCGGGGTGGGAGCAGAAACAGGAGTCTGGAAGCCAGGAGCCAGCAAGCTAAAGGTCTGAGGGTCAGAGAGCCGGGAGTCAAGAAGCTAAGGGTTCGAGAGTCAGGAAACCAGGCATCAAGGGTCCGAGGATCAAGAAGCAATGAGTCAAGAAGCCAAACATAGCAAGGCAGGAAGTGTGTTGCTGTGGCAAAGACCCAAAGGGAAATGCTGACCTTATATCTCTTCCCGGCTCTTGCCACCAGGTGCTGTGAGTTACCAATCGGCCTCACCTGTGCAGCCGCGCCTTGCCTCTTCAGAACAAACTTAGGAAAGCCCCAGTCCTGCGAAGCCCTACCAGTCACAGGACTTGGCTCCTACACACACTTCTGACAACCACAAATTAATTCTCCATTGACACATGCATTAACTAATTACTCTTTTGAGATGAAGCTTGCCAATAGCTATTAAATCAAACTCATTTCACAGGATTCATATTTCTGATCGAAACAACATATGGTACCACACTGAAATTAAGATATATTGCATATAGCGCATGTTCCACTTATTCACTAAACCTGTTGTCAAGTGAAAGAAATTACTTTTCTCTTCTCTTTTTAAAAGGAATTTCCACATGATATTTCCAGTGACGAACTCTTCCCTGAAACCCAAAGCACTGGTCATGACTGAGTCCCAAATAAATAAGCTTAATATGTTCCACATGTCCAAGAGTGGGGAGCCTATGTTCATCCAAGGGTTTGCAGTCATGTATCTGTGGCGCTGTGGGTTAAACCACAGAGCCTAGGACTTGCCGATCAGAAGGTTGGCGGTTTGAATCCCTGCGACGGGGTGAGCTCCCGTTGCTCGGTCCTTGCTCCTGCCAACCTAGCAGTTCGAAAGCATGTCGAAGTGCAAGTAGATAAATACGTACCACTCTGGCAGAAAGGTAAACGGTGTTTCTGTGCGCGGCTCTGGTTCGCCAGAAGCGGCTTAGTCATGCTGGCCACACAACCCGGAAGCTGTACGCCAGCTCCCTCGGCCAATAAAGTGAGATGAGCGCCGCAACCCCAGAGTCATCCGCAACTGGACCTAATGATCAGGGGTCCCTTTACCTTTACCTTATCTGTCCCCGTCCCCCCCATGAGGTCCTTGTGTAAGCTCTGTTCATTTTGGTCTATGGCTTGTGAAGCGTATGGCCAGTTCTCGCATTTTGCGAAAATGAAGTATCTTCCCTAGATATGATTTCCTAGGCAAATGTGAAGACAACATCTAATCTAGAAACTCCAGAGTAGGACAGCGAAAGCCATGCTGTTGTGCCTCCTCCCTTTAGGTAACAGTTGTGATAATAGCAGGTTGACTATACCACTTTACATTTCATTGTGGCTGAAAAGTTCCGCACTGATAGCTTTGATCTCTATGAGTTTTTTCTGCAACAGGAGACAGTCTGGGTAAGACTCCCAATGATCTAAACCATGTTCCTGCACAAAATGACCTAACTGGAACCTCAGATGTATCTGAATCAATAAGCTTGCAACCTTTATTATAGATTTTTTTGGATCTATGATGCTCATAACAATGACTTCATAGAGCATCACATTGGATCAGTAGACTGGTACAAACATTGTGCATTATGACCAAAATATTTTCACTGTTCTGCAAAGTATTGGGGGTTCCAGCAGAATCTGAGAATAATACATATCCTTGCAGCACTTGATTATCTCTGCAGCACTAAATGTATGGTAAGTAACACATTTTATGGTAAGTAACTTGTTCTCCCATGTAAGAAATTCCATGGAATGTTTTAACATCAAAATTGGCTATTATTTGATATTTGGGAGCATATTACCAAAAAGCAGATCACAACATTTTCAAATAATCTTTTGAAAGCAAAACACTGTGTTTGGCACGAGGGGAAAGCAACTTTTTATAAATAGCCTTTGCAAATTCTTCTTTGATTGCTATCTCAAGGTCTCTATTATGCAAAAATAGGCACCACAGCTGCATGTCTATAATTTAGAAGACTTGGTTTTAAAAATATCTTCACTTTGGCTGCCTTAATAAGTTCCTTATTAAGAGTCCCATGATCCAGCTCTTCTTCCGCAGGGAGTCTCTTCTTTGAATGAACGAGGTGGTGACAGCAGATCAGGCTGCAGTGCCAGTGTATAAGCAGCAATGGGACAGAGTTTCGTCCAACTGAAATTTAAGGTAGAAGCACAGCTTCCAGTTGCGACAGAAGTACTGTATTTCCAGAGTAGGCTCAGCAGGTGGACATTTCAGTTGTCATCTTACCATATATGTGTTTCTAGTTCTCATATTTGAAAGCAGTAAATATGAATATATTAGGACAAACATTTTCAGCATTTGAGAAACTTTCCCACCCTTGTAACATGCCAAATTTCCTTCAGGCCATGGTTGTAAACCTATTTAGAACCAGATCAATGCATGTTTATGTCATGGAATTCTACTCAATATTTATCCAGAGCAGATTCCAATGTATAGTTAGCAGATTAAAAACTTAAACGCATTGCAGGATTCCCCAAAAATAGACCAGAGGCAATTAATATTTCATCCAGCAGAGCTTTACTGCTGCTGAAGGCAAGAGAGCGTAATGGTCACAAATCCAATACATTCAGGACTGGCACTGTCCATAAGAAATCCAGTTGCAGCAGATTTAACCTACAAGGCGTGTTCTCCTTCATGGAGAGCACGTGTTGCGGTGGGGTCTGCTGAGCCACCCCTCTGTTACCAGGCAGGGTCTCTAAAGATGGCCTGGGGCAGTGATTGGTTCACTGGGTTGCTGGGGTAAAAGTTATGTTGCAATTTTGGTGGGAGGGGTAAAATGTTTAAATACTCTGCACGCAGCCTGGAGCTTTCTCTTTGCTGCGTGCAACGGATCACCTGGAACACTTGGACTGTCTGGAGGACAGTGGAGCGGTCTTCTCATTGTCTCATTGTCTGGTTACATTTCTTTATTTTCCCCTTCTTTTTAATCTTCTCTAGTCCCTTAATTAATTTAATCCCCCCTTTTTTCTGTTTGATTTCCCACCCCACCCCTTACCCTGCCCTTTGGGAAGATTCTCCTTGTACCTGTGAGCGCTGCCTGTGCATAATCCTCCTTTGCTTGCTTTTCCCAATAGGGAGAGAGCCCCCATTAGGGGCTTTCTTTTGCAAAAAGGTTTTCCCCATTTTCGCCTGTTTAATTGTGGGGCTAGTCAGGGCTGTTCCCAGCTTACCTGGAATCACTTTCATTTATAGTATCCCCATAGGTTGGCCTTATTTTGGGTGTGTGCAGTGACCTTAATACCCACAGTTAAAATATTTTGGTCACAATTGCTGCAAAGGCGCAATTGGCACGGCATTTCTCGACCTGAGGCTGCTGAAAGGGCCAGGAAGCACATTAATTCCGCAGTGTGTAAGAAGGTGGCGGATTTGGGTGGATTGGTTATTTCCCGCCCGGATATTACCTTCAAGGCTCTGGCCCTTTACCGCAATGATGGAGTACATCTCTCCGTATGGTGGAATGATGTTTGGTTGGATGCGGTAACTGCAAGGTTGAAGGTTGGGTTGGGATTGTGAGTGGTTGGCGGCGAGCGTAAAGGGCTCGATTGGCGGTTAGGCATTGGTTATAAATTGGTGGAGGAGGGGTTAGGATAGGCTGGGCCTGCCCCTCCATGGTTGCTGCGGAAAGGGAATTCCGTTAAAGGAATCCTGGGGCTTGCCATCTTTTCGTCCAATCCCTGGAATGGGACTAGGGCCGGCAAGCCTTCGGGGAGCAGGCGGATGAGAACTGAGGGTCTGTGACTCAGCTCCATTTCTCCCCGACTTGCTTTCCCCCGCACTGTCTTTCGGTGGTGCCCGGAAGTCAGTTCTGTCCCCAGGCGGGGGGACAGATAGTCTTAACCAATGCCTAAACAACCACTCACGGTTTTGTATTTAAATAAAGTTGTGGCCAAAATTATGCCAAAAACCTTAAACAAAAATTAAGTGTGTGTTGTGAGTTATTTGGGGGGTGGCTTGGGGACCTCGACATGCAATAACTTATAATAAGACTAAACCTTAACAGTATATACAGAACACCACACCAGAAGGAAGACAGATAGAAAGAGAAAGTGAAGTCCAGGCTCCTTCTGGCCCTACTTTTATAGTCAGCATGACTTTGACAGAAGAGGTAACAGAACCAGTTTAAACCAGCTGTACTCAGCTTCTCTGGAGGTGTAACCCAAACATCATGAACCTTCTGCTTGTTTCTTTCATACAGAGACGCTTCCAGAACGCTCTTGAATTAATTAGAATAAGAAAGATCTCTACACATCAGATCAATACTTTCTGCCCTAAGACATGCAAACCGACAGTTTATTTGGATGTAGCAGTTCGAAAGCATGCCAAAAAAGTGCAAGTAGATAAATAGGCACTGCTCCGGCGGGAAGGTAAATGGCATTTCCATGCACTGCTCTGGTTTCGGTGTTCCGTGGAACCAGAAGTGGCTTAATCATGCTGGCCACATGACCCGGAAAAACTGTCTGCGGACAAACGCCGGCTCCCTCGGCCTGTAAAGCGAGATGAGTGGCGCAACCCCAGAGTTGTCCGCGACTGGACTTGACTGTCAGGGGTCCTTTACCATTTTTATTCTTGTTCGTCACTTCAGTCATGAGGATTAGTCACAGTAGGCTCAGATCTGAGTTAGTCATCTTGCCAGTTACTGGTGCTTTTCACAAATGTATGGCATGTGGGACACTTGTTGTGCTATGAGTGTTTGTGGTTCAGACATGTTTGTTTCAAGAGTTTACATAAAGAGACAAGCCTGTAAGTGGTGCCAGGAATGTGTCTGCAAAGGTAGCATTAGTGGTTGCAAAGCACTGTGTGCAAAACAGTTCCTTTAGGGACATATTGATGAGAACTTTCCCTGCTTATATTAATTTAGTTTGGTTTATACCATGGGATGGTGTCCAAATAATGAGCTGTGATTCATCCGAATGACTCATCTAGTCCCCAGCACTGGGGGACAGGAAAAGGTGGGGAGGCTGTAATTCAGTGACAAACATCAGTTGGATGACATGGCTTATAGTCAAGAAATAATCTGATATGAAGCCACAAAAAAAAAAAAAAAGCTTCTGCTGCAATAGAATAGGCACCTGATACCACAGCACTTTTAGTTAAGTCGCAAACTTTCTTTGTGTAATATGGAAGCATGGAGACTGTTTTACCCAATACCTTGTTTAATATTAAACAAAAAAACTACTAGATCTTTGACCTTTTCTAATGAAGACACTAATTTAAATGTGTGAATTTCTGCAGGATAACAGGTAGATTAATGTTTATTGGCAGACACTGTTCAAGCATCAGCAGCCCACTCACAACTGTGCAACTGAAAGATTATAATGAATGTTTCAACGCATAAGCTGCAGCTGTTAATCAAGGACTGTTGTCTCTGTCCTTTTCCTTATAGGCAGGATGATGACCTTAGGGAGCCTTGGGTATCTTCCATTTGCAATATTGAAGGCGTGTCTCCACCTGGACACTGAGATCCGCTGAGGGCCTTCTGGTGGTTCCCTCACTGAAAGAAGTGAAGTTGCAGGGAAACAGGGAGAGGGCCTTCTCAGTGGTGGCACCTGCCCTGTGGAATGTCCTCCCATCAGATGTCAGAGAAATAAACTACTACCTGACATTTAGAAGACATCTGAATTTGCTGCCAAGGAGTGTGGTGGAGTCTCCTTCTTTGGAGGTCTTTAAGCAGAGGCTTGACAACCATATGTCAGGAGTGCTCTGATGGTGTTTCCTGCTTGGCAGGGGGTTGGACTTGATAACCCTTGTGGTCTCTTCCAACTCTATGATTCTATGAAGGCAGCCTTATTTAGGGAAGTTTTTAATGTTTGATATCTTATTATGCTTTTTATATTTGTTGAAAGCTGCCCAGAGTGGCTGGGGTAACCCAGTCAGATGGGTGGGGTATATATAACAAATTATTTATCATCATCCTGGCCTACCATTCAGAGCTGCTGTAAAGCTGGCCGGCATCCATTTGAGGTTAAGCTATTGGAAGGTTGCAGCGCCTACTGTGGCTGTAGAGACAGATGCGGAAGAGACATGTTTTGTTGAAGCTGGGGCAGATGGAGGCATCCAGTTGTGCTGCTGCAGATGTACCATGGCGTTTCTTCTCTCTGCTTTCCTCCCAGTGGTCATTGAGCCAGTGTGGTGTAGTGGTTAAGAGCTGTAGATTCGTAATCTGGGGAACTGGTTTTGCTTCCCTGCTCCTCCACATGCGGCTGCTGGGTGACCTTGGGCTAGTCACACTTCTTTGAAGTCTCTCAGGCCCACTCACCTCACTGAGTGTTTGTTGTGGGGGGGGGGAGGGAAAGGAGAATGTTAGCCGCTTTGAGACTCCTTCGGGTAGTGATAAAGCGGGATATCAAATCCAAACACCTCCTCCTCCTCTTCTTCCTCCTCTTCTTCTTCTTCATTTCTCCTCTGGTCACTGCTAATGGATACATGACTTGACTGTCTGTCTTCAGGCACTGAGGTAGTCTGCAAGGGATTCTCACATTGGCAGGGCTGATGTTGCCAGCCTTCATGTCGCATTTGCAGACATCTTTGCTGGTCTGCTAATGAGCCTGGTGCCTGAAGCCAGCTCCCCATAGAGCCCATCCTTGAGGACCCTGCCATCTTCCATTCTGTGGGCATGACCAAGCCAGCAGAGACGTGGCTGAGACAGGAGTGTGAACATGCTGGGGATGTGCTGTAAGGAGCACTTAAAATAGTACTGTATAAATATGAAGTGTTGCTGCTACTGTGGTTGCTGCTACTATTACTATTAATAATGGGATGATAGTGTCAGGCCACATTCCTGGAGCAAGAAAGCCAACTACTATGGTTTTTGGAGGGACGCGTGTGGCGCTGTGGGTTAAACCACAGAGCCTAGGACTTGCCGATCAGAAGGTCGGCAGTTCAAATCCCCATGACGGGGTGAGCTCCCGTTGCTCGGTCCCTGCTCCTGCCAACCTAGCAGTTCGAAAGCACATCAGAGTGCAAGTAGATAAATAGGTACCGCTCTGGCAGGAAGGTAAACGGTGTTTCTGTGCGCTGCTCTGGTTCGCCAGAAGGGGCTTAGTCATGCTGGCCACATGACCCGGAAGCTGTATGCCGGTTCCCTCGGCCAATAAAGTAAGATGAGTGCCGCAACCCCAGAGTCGGCCACGACTGGACCTAATGGTCAGGGGTCCCTTTACCTTTACCTTTATGGTTTTTGGAAGGTTAGAATATGAAAATTATGGAGGCTCATCTAACCCTTTATTGTTTGGCTTGTGTGTGGTGCTGCAGCTAGCGTGTTCAGTTGCATGTGAGAGAGACCCAGTGTCAAAACCTTGATGAGTTATAGATCTCATTAGGTTCATTGCCACTTTGGGCTCCATGATGAAAGAAAAAACTAGATGCAAATGTAAGAAAATTAATTGGGTAGGGTTGAGAAAATTGCTCTAAGCCTTATCTACCTTACATTTAGCAAAGACAAAAGGAGATTGGATTGTAATCCATCCCGAGTCTTTGGAATAGGGAAAGAAGGAAATACAATAAACCAGTGCTTTTTCCTAAAAAAATTTTTTTGAGGGTACTCTCATTTTCCTATTCATATTGAAATACTACCCCTCAATGAGGCCAAACTTAGATTCACAAAATGTTTAGGGGTATGACTTAAATATAACTATGGCATCACAGATGAAAAAAGAATAAAGTGATCAGAAAGACAACTTCTATATGATCTTTTAAAATGTGCATTCTATATATTTTCAAAAGCACAGTTGTAATGCAAAACAATTATATCTGTACAGATTTCAACACATCCAAGGTTGAAGACATTGATGGGCTCCAGCTCCCATCATCCCTGACTAGCATGGTCTACATTCAGGGATGATGGAAGTTGTATTCCAACAACTTCTGGAGGAATGCTATTTAGGCATCACTTGGTTTAGGGAATAGTAACTTCAAAAATAGTGTTCTAACTTGAGATAATCATTTATCAGCATCAACCTCTGGAATGAAAACTTTGTGTGTAGACAATTATGGCATCCTAACTACACATTCTCAATATGCCTGATGTGAGCTCTTTGGTGTCTATTTTCTTAATTATTGGTAAAACACAGGTGTGGGTGTGCAGTAAGAGTATGTTTCTGATTAGTTAGAAAGGCTTGAGGCTTACTTAAAACTCTTAATGCCTGCCTGATTATCACATCAATAAAGAATACATATTTTTAATGTAGATTTTCAGGAAAAGTAACAGCTCCACCGTAATACCCACACACCTGTCTTCAGTAATTAATGAGGTGGGGCAGTGACATTTCGCAGGGTCGCAATTGAATTAGGCCCTGGAGAATAAGTAACACATAAACCTTTTCCCACCAGTCCTTTGGTAGGCAACTCCAATGTTATGCTCACAAAAGTGTTCAGGCTGTGTGCAAAGGCCAGATTTTGCCCTGGTGTTTAGCATTCTTTCCCACAAGCTTTTTTTTTTAATTCAATGAAAATTACAGGCCACATCTGTCACAGGGCTACATTTAAAGCAGGTGGCTGTCTTGGAGGGGAAAGATAGTAGCTTCTAAAGGAATCACTCTCTCTCTCTTTAATCTAACTCTTGTCGTGCAACATAAGAACCCGGCTTCAAACTTATAAGAAAAGTTCATCTTCCAGCCAAATCCAAGAAATACTGTGGGAATGAGCCCTCAAAAAGGGGTGCACAGCTTGAGCTGCAGTGACCTCAGCATAATTATTTATCATTGTAATTATATATGTCTTACAGGTGTCTAGATCAGTATTCTTCAACCTCGGGTTCCCAGATGTTTCTGGACTACAGCTCCCATCACCCCCTGCTGGCTTAGTCCTGGGTAATGGGGGTTGTAGTATGGAAACATCTGGGGACCCAAGATTGAAGAATATTGGTGTAGATTCTGTGCAAGGCTATTTTTAAAATGAAACGTTGTTTGCAGACCAAATTGAAGAAAGGCTAAAGGCATTAGGAAAGCTTTTAATGTTTAATAGATTACTGTATTTTAATATTCTGTTGGAAGCCGCCCAGAGTGGCTGGGGAAACACAGCCAGATGGGCGGGTATAAATAAATTGTTGTTGTTGTTGTTGTTGTTGTTGTTGTTGTTGTTGTTGTTGTTGTTGTTGTTTTATTTCCTGGATAATGATAGGCAATCAGATAGCAATCCTCATGTATTATAATATTGTAATATACAGTTACTGACACAGATTTGCATGAAGGGGTTAACCTGAGCTCAGGTTGCAAGTGGATGTGGCTTAGCAGGTTCTCAGCAGCCACTGCTCCCCCCCCCCCCCCAGTCTCAGTTTCTCCATGCTTCCTGGAACAAGTGAAGAAGAAGCCATGCAGCCATGGCTCCCTGCAGATGATCTGAATCTCTCCAAAAGGAGTTTTCAAGGCCTGCATCTTTGCTAACACAAAGATGGCATGGTTCTTTTTGTAAGGAAACCAATTTCTTTTCCTTTTAAGTCATTTGGAACATTTTCCATCTTCATTTTGCTGCCAACAGATGGAGACTTGTTCGCTGTAACTTCTGGAAACGCTGTGAGTAAAATTCTTCTTCTTCGGCGATCACTCATAGCCAAGCAATAGAGGAGGAGGAGGAAGAAGAAGAAGAAGAAGAAGAAGAAGAAGAAGAAGAAGAAGAAGAAGAAGAAGAAGAGCAGCCATAAGAAATCAGAAAGCAGGCTAAAACTGAGTATATCTGAAATATACTCAGTCGAGAGTGGATTTCATGCTCTTTATTTAGCTCATAGTGGTGAGGAGGAAAAAAGTCACAGCAAAGTATCTGCTTTATATACATTATTTACACAATGGGCTGCATGTGATTGGCTAATTCCGGAATTCTCCTGTAGTCTGTAGGTTGTGGATTCACTTCCATCTGGAGCTGGATTGGGTGGCTCCTGCAGACCAATCATACTGCTGCATTGTTCTAGGACCAATCAGACTGCTGCATTCTGAATCCTATTGTTCTAGGACCAATCAGACTGCTGCATTCTGAATCCTATTGTTCTATTGTTCTAGGATCAATCAGACTCCTGCATTTTGGATCCTATTCAACTCAGTACATAACAATATCTGTCTCAGTGCTCCCCTTGGCTCATGTATCTCAGGTGTGTCTACAATGATGGGCAACAGCTCTCTAGGGTTTCAGACAGGAATCTCTTCCAGCCTTACCTGGAGATGCTAGGGGATGAACTTGAGGTCTTCTGCATGCAAAGCAGATGCTCTTCTACTGAGCTACAGTCTTTCTCTTTCATGTAGAAAGTGGGCAGGGATGCTATTTGAGAAGCTCACCGAGAAAGCTCTTTTGGGAAGGTACCACAAGTCATCACTTGTTTCTTTGGATCCAGGTCTTTTTACTGGAAGGCACCCCAAAAGTTCTGGTAAGAGTTTCCAACGCAAGTATTAGTGGCAAACACTATGAATTATTCACCATGAAATAAAATAATTTATTCATGTGGTCTGACATCAGTGCCCCAAATGAAAAATACACACTCCCAGTTCCGTAAGATTCAGTGTGGTCAGGAAAGGAAAGGCATTTCAATTTAAAAATAAGTGCCTCATTCATTTTTTAAAAAATGTTTTGTTTAGGGATAAATGAAATTGTCTCATACAGTCATTCTGAATATTTTATGCCTGCAGTAAAGTACTGTATATAACATTTATACACCCCACATAATGTAAGTACCTTTTCAAATTCAGCTTGAGTGAATTAACAAGGTTATTTTAAGGCATGCATAAATTTATGCTAAGATTTACAAATTGTGTTTTGTCAGCTTCTACTTTTTTCTTAAGCGCTATGGGTTGTACAGTGGTACCTCGGGTTAAGAACTTAATTCGTTCCGGAGGTCTGTTCTTAACCTGAAACTGTTCTTAACCTGAGGTACCACTTTAGCTAATGGGGCCTCCCACTGCCGCTGCTCCGCCGCCACACGATTTCTGTTCTCATCCTGAAGCAAAGTTCTTAACCTGAGGTACTATTTCTGGGTTAGCGGAGTCTGTAACCTGAAGCGTCTGTAACCTGAGGTACCACTGTATTCAAGTAAGCCCTGCTCAGAGTAGACCCATTTAAATTTATGGATCTAAGTTAGCAGCAGTTGAAAATTAAAAGCTGTATTCGCATGGAAAACTGCTGGGGGAATAGCCAATGCAAAATCAGCTATTGCAACAAAGTCAAACTTATACAAAGTTATATTAAAATATATGCCAGATATGATATGGGTTGCCTGGGAAAGACCGACTGACACCCCATGAGTTTGTGTAATAGCATTAGTAACAATCAGTAGTAGTGGGAGTGAACAGATTTGCATTTAACAAGTACTTTCACCCACCAAGGAGTTCAAAATCAATCTTCAAACGGAGCAGAGAAGAATTACAAGTAGAAGAGAATCGTGCAGTTTGGAACAAAATGGTGGCTGTGTTGTACCAGGAGGAAACAGATCATCCAAGATGCATAATTGAAAGATGTCAGGTGGGATTCAAAGCATTACTCTGATGCACTTGCACATGCCAGCAAGTTTTAACATTTTTCATTTTGAAGAGTATATTCTTCCCTTGCAATGGCAATGTCACAAATAACTTTGGGAACTCCTCTTTGTTCCATCATTCTTTTGCCATGCAGCATGGGAGAAAAACCGTGGTTTGCCAAAGCCCCCTTGGAAGATGGATGCACAAGTTTGTATCCAGCTCAGACAAACTCCGAGTAGTCTGGTCATGTCGTTCAGATGCCTGATTATCTTCTTCCAAAGTAACTACTCTATTCCGAACTTAAAAATGGAAAGCGTAATGCTGGTGGTCAACAACAGAGGTTTAAAGACACTCTCGAGGCAATCTTTAAAAAAATGTAGTATAAACACCGACAGCTGGGAAACACTAGCCTGCAAGAGCTCCAATTGGAGAACAACCTTTACCAAAGGTGTCATGGACTTCGAAGACACTCAAACTCAGGACGAAAGGGAGAAACATGCTAAGAGGAAGGCAAGTTTGGCAAACCCTCACCGTCATCAACTCCTACCCAGAAACCTATGTTCCCACTGTGGAAGGACGTGTGGATTCAGAACTGGCCTCCACAATCACAGACTCACTGTTAAAACTGTGTTTATGGAAGACAATCTTACTCGGCTACGAGTGATCACCAAAGAAGGAGACCTGTTGAAATAAATTGGTTTAGCATTAGTCGTGCCCATTGAGTTCAATGGGTCTACTCCAAATATGAGTTGCTTAGCCACAAACCACAGTTCTTTGGATCACGGCTCCATTATAGCCCCAGTCATCACTTGAAATTACTGGTTTCTTCTTGACCTAGGGATGAGCTTTGGCTCTGGCAATCCGCCCCACCACCACCACCACACAAGGCGGGGATGGTGGTGGTGAATGAACCCTGTAGCAGACTGGGTGGCTGTGGTCAGTTGACCTCCCAACACCTCAATCACTGCTGCTTATTGGAAAAGAGAGTAGGACAGCAGGGAGGTAGGTGCAGTACAGACACATTGGTAGGAGCGCCAGTTAGGATCCATTGGTGTGTTTGCACCATACCAGCCTCTCCACCACCTTGACCCTACCCCTCCAGATAAGCAGGAGTGGGTCAGCTGTTGGGAGGTCACGTGAGCCCTCCCACCACCACCCCTCACTGTCTGCTACGGCATGAAACTTTACACACAGAGTTCTAGGTGTTTCCAAGTACACTGTATCATAGGATTAAGCTGTAACAAAGCTCAGCAACCCTAAGCATATCTACTGAAAAGGAAATCCCTTGAACTCCATGGACATTATTTCCATCTAAGTGGTTATAGCTTTGCAGCCTATTTTTTTTTAAAAAAATAATATTTATTACCTTTCCAACAATTTAAACACTACAAAAAAATATAAACAATACAATACAATACAAAAACACTACATAGCATAACATAAAAACACTACATAACACTAACACATTAAACTAATAAAACAAAATAAAAACAATTTAAAACACATCAAACAATTTCAATATCTTATCTTTCATTCACTTATTTCAACGACCTCCTCACACCTCCCTTTTTGTATTCCACTTCTGTTAATTGTTTCAGCAATTCCTTTCCATCTTCCTCTGTTTTCTATCCTATCTTAACATATTCTAACCTTATTTTTTCCTTTAATACTCTAATAATCTATTTATACTTAGTTCCTTATAGCATTTCTACTAAAGCCATATAACTTCATTTCCACATTTTTCTAACATTCATTAATTTTACAGTATTTCTGTAAATAGTCTTTAAACTTTTTCCAGTCTTCTTCCACCGACTCTTCTCCCTGGTCTCGGATTCTGCCAGTCATTTCCGCCAGTTCCATATAGTCCATCAACTTCATCTGCCATTCTTCCCGGGTGGGTAGATCTTGTGTCTTCCAATACTTCGCGATAAGTATTCTTGCTGCTGTTGTTGCATACATAAAAAAAGTTCTATCCTTCTTTGGCACCAATTGGCCGACCATGCCCAGGAGAAAGGCCTCTGGTTTCTTCAGGAAGGTATATTTAAATACCTTTTTCATTTCATTATAAATCATCTCCCAGAATGTCTTAATCCTTTTGGCATGTCCACTATAGCTTTGCAGCCTAATCCATTTCCCAGTCAACCTAATGTTTTCTATGGCTTCTATCTCCGTCAGACCATATTTTTAAAAATGATCTTCTCTAGTAAATGTGGTGGCGGGGGTGGCAACTTCTTAATTTACACAATCAATGCAAAAATTCCATGTTGATACTTTATTTTAAGAATGCAAACAGGAATTTGGTTTAACCTTTGGGAGCTCACCATGTTCATGAAAACATCTTAATTCCTAGCCATATTGTACTCTTCAGGACCAGCATATGTCCTCTGAGTGATGAATGTGTTGGTGCCTCATGATGCGAGGAGCATAATGTCTCGTTAAGTTTGGTCTCCTGTGGACCTCAGCAGTTTTAATTTGTTCAGGCTGAGTAGCGCAGGAATCCATGTAAGCGAAGGTTAAAAAAGAAAATGGTGCGGTTGAAAAGCTCTGTCACAGCTTGCAATTTTCTACCTGCAGTTATCACCGCTCCTGTATCCTGTTTCCGTTCCACCCACAGGATTGGCCCAAAACATTTTGCTACTAAAGCCAAAATATTGCCCTCTTCATTCCACTTACAAAAATCCAGCAGCTAGTCATATTTCAGCCATGGTGATGAGATAATACTATGCCTTAGGGCAGAGCAGAGTAGCTTAGGGGACCCAAGAGGAATGAGGGAAGGATGACTGCCACCTCCCAGCATTATACCAGACCTTTCTCCATGGAATTAAAACAACAATGACTATCAAAAAACTGGTGAAGTAGAAATTAGGGTAAAGGTAAAGGGAACCCTGACCATTAGGTCCAGTCATGGCCGACTCTGCGGTTGCGCCGCTCATCTCTCTTTATTGGCCGAGGGAGCTGGCGTACAGCTTCCGGGTCATGTGGCCAGCATGACTAAGCCGCTTCTGGCAAACCAGAGCAGCGCATGGAAATGCCATTTACCTTCCCGCTGGAGCAGTACCTATTTATCTACTTGTACTTTTTGGTGTGCTTTCAAACTGCTGGGTTGCCAGGAGCAGGGACCGAGCATTGGGAGCTCACCCTGTCGTGGGGATTTGAACCACCGACCTTTTGATCGGCAAGTCCTAGGCTCTGTGGTTTAACCCACAGCGCCACCCGCGCCCCAACAGAAATTAGTGTGTGCGCAGTTATTAAAGAACCCTTCAGTGGTGCTTGGTAAGGTGGAAGGGAGACCCACTGTAGGTGGAGCCAGAACCAATGGCAGGCAGAGCTAACTCATTCTGTCTTTTTCTCCATTCTCCTCCTTCCTCCAATGGCAATAAGGGCACCAGGGAGGAGAAAGCTGACAGCCAGCGCCGCTCCTTGAACTGGCTGTAAGAAAGAAGGCTGGCAGGTGGGAATGGATTGGTGGCAGGATGAGGTTGGTCAGGCAGTGCCCAACTCATCCTAATGGACCAGCTTCCACTGGTGTCCCCACTTTTTTTTGAACAAATAGGGAAAGAAACTGTCCGTGAAGAGCACCGGTCTTCCTTTGGACTTCCTTTTCACATGCAAAAGAATGCTACAGAATGACATTCACTATTAAGCCAGGTTAATAGGTTTTTACACGGAGGGAAATGACAAAAGTTCTAACTTATTCCAGATTCCACCTCCACCTTCCATTAATTTCCATCGGTGTTATGCAAACCCTGTTGTGAGAGCTGAGTTTTATCATGATTGTTTCACATTAGTTTCCCAAAGCATAAAGCTGATGTAGTGAAGCGCGAGAGGAGGGGGGGAAGGAATGAAAACATGTAGACAGCAACCAAGCGACGACGGAATTTGATTTATTAACACCCATTCCTGTGATTCACCCACCGGTCCACCTACAGCTACGCAGATTAGATGCTAGGTCCCAGAGTAACAATCTGCAATTGCAAGCAAATAAGACCTTGAATAATACAGCCCCCTTAAAGTGATATTTTTCTCTCTCTTTTCCAATTAAAATGTGGATATGTGTTATTTTTAATAATCCCTGGGTTTCAAACCAAAAATGACAAGTGAGCAAAGAAAAAGGCATTTGCATGTTCCTGTGGTGTTCATTGAGGAACGATTTGTTCTCCTCAGGGCCAACCTTGGCTAATTTATTAAGATGCCATTCAGAGTCCTACTACTGCAGCTTATCTGCTTCTTTTTGGAAGTTCTGAAGTTTGTAAACTTATATAACCCAAATGCCTATGTCCACCCAATGCCCCTTCTAGCAAGACCTCTAGGTTGGAAGTCATGTGAAAGAAATCCACAATGTGGCCTTTTCCCATTAGCGCTGAGCCAGTAGCAGATGGTGGGTGGGGTGGAGATGCTTACCTGGCAAGTGAATCATCACTGCTTACCAGCGGAGAGGGTGGCATAATTAAACCACATCAGCGGAAGGGCTGGATTTGCTCTGCTGGCGCATTTGCCCTGCACCAATTTTGCTCCTCCCAATAAGCAGCAGTGACTTACCTGCCAGGAGGTCAGGTAAGAATTCCCACCCTGACACCCTGACTGCTCCTATGCTGGTCTGAATTGGGACACTGCACTTCCATCCCCTGAGAAACAGCCATTCCCTGTCGGTGATATTCAGCAACCTCTTTGGAAACAGGTGTGAAACTATTCATAAGAGGTCAGATGTTGGGTAGAAAAGGGAACAACATCCCCATTGCCTTGATGCTCTCTCACACTGATTCAGACGCTCCTCCCAGACTAGCTGGGGTGGAATATGAAAAGGAATATGCGACCAAAGGTGCATTTTATTTGAAGCAATCCAGTAAGAGTAGATAGACGCGACCCACATTCAAATACACTTAGTCATCTACATTCTGTGCCAAACAGGAATTTGTAACTACGCACAAATTTAGAAAGTATATTTGGGCAAAAGTATTTCTCTGCTGGAGAGCAATGACATTGGTCGTACACAACACAACAAGGCAGGAAGCGTTAGCCCAATCAGCCAATGGGCAGGGCAATTCAGAGGGAGGGGAATGTGAGAGCGTGGTTTTCTCTCTGCGATGACATCAAATAGCTATATCTGACTGGCACTTGTCGCCAGCACATCATCATGACCTTTATATGATCCCTGATTGCTTGGGATTGTCCAACGTTTTAGCCAAGTTTTTTTTTTAAAAAAAAAAAGGCACCAAAGTTGTAGTGGAATGAAGAAACAATGGATAAGAGTGGGCATGGAAAAAATGTACAAAATACCAAACCATTTTGTGGATGCTTCTCACCTCTCATACCCCCCCCCAATAATAAAAGTTCCTCCAAATGCAGTAAGGCTGCTTCCCTCCCATGTCTTTTCCCAAAAATGGAGTGCTGCTGGCATGAGAGGAAGCTGCAACATGGACGCTTCCCATTGTGACCACAGACTTCGGGAAACACTGTGTAGAAGCAGCTGCCTTGCAGCACCTCCTATGCCACTAGAGGCTTTGACTTTCTCTGTGGGACTGTTGTGGGTAGCAGGAGAGGATATATTGATAAAATATTATCCTTCCTAACGCACACTAGTGAGTTTATTCATACAGCAGAGTACATCCCCCTCTTTACACAGCAGGAAGCTAGTTGCAGATTCTTTAGAATCTCTTAAGTTCTGTTATTCCTGGTAAGACCTCTTTGATTCCGTCCTAAAAGAATAAAGACACAGCAGTCTTCTTTTAAAAGTAACAAGAAGTTTACTCACATTCACTTCACAGTTGAATCCCTGAAGGCAGGCTTTAGCTTAGAGTTACAGAAGAGGGTTTGAGTTCATCCCATATGGGAACTCATCCCACATGTTGCTGGCTGAGAGCCAGCAGTGCAGTCCAAGAGAAGAAAAGGCATCAAAAGAAGAAGGGGGCTGCATGACTGGACCTTTTGTGTGGTCTGGAAGGGTCACGGCTAATTACCTGGTCACATGGAAAGGAAGGATGCTCCAGACCAGGTGTATCGGGAAGTTCAACTGGCTGGATCAACATTCCCCTGCATGTCCACTCTAGGCAAACAGGAAATGTTGTATTTGTCTGCTTGTGTTAAATCCCACACTACCCCATTCACAATATTCACGTGTCAGCTCTTGCCTTCTCCCCATGCTCATCTTGCCCGTACAGGGTAGTCTCTGAGCAAAGATGACACCTCATTGAATTCTCTAAACAGTGCTTAAGGTAAAGGTAAAGGACGCCTGACCGTTAGGTCCAGTCACGGATGACTATGGGGTTTCGGTGTTCATCTCACTTTACTGGCTGAGGGAGCCAGCGTACAGCTTCGGGTCATGTGGCCAGCATGACTAAGCCGCTTCTGGTGAACCAGAGCAGCACACGGAAATGCTGTTTACCTTCCCATTGGAGCAATACCTTTTAATCTACTTGTGTTTTTTGGTGTGCTTTCAAACTGCTGGGTTGGCAGGAGCAGGGACTGAGCAACGGGAGCTCACCCCATAGTGGGGATTCGAACCACTGACCTTCTGATCGGCAAGCCCTAGGCAGAGTGCAAATGCTCTATCATAGTTCTGTGTTTCTGCTCTGCCTGCTGGACAAGTGACCTGTCTCGCTTCCGAACAACATTAATTTGGCTCTGTTTGGCACAGCAGATGTAAGTAACGTCGTTTCACTCAAACATTTACCAGGGGGTCGGAGCAGTGATTACCGTTGTTCCACAGGAGAATGAACAGTTTCTGAAGGGGAAAAAGATGCTGAAGGGAGAGGAAGATGCCCTGGAGGCTGCTTGCTGTTTATTCTGCACAAGTAGTGAGCCAGCCGCCTCTGTCAGCTAGTCACAACACTGGAATTACTCCGGGAAGCCTGCAAACAATAATGCTTCAATGGTGATTCCTGCTGACACCCAGGCGATATGAAGTGTGTGTTATTCAGTATCTTTGCAGTACAAAGATCTCTTTCTTCGGTCCTGTGCACCTACAGGGATTTTTGTTGGCTCGACATTACAGAGCGGAAAGTTTTTTTAATTGACATTGCACAGGTTTCAAAGCCAAGAGATAATCACAGACCCTTTGCTGGGGTAGTTGATTATACACAACAGCCTTTCCCAACCTCTCCTGGCATTTTGGGCTACAACTCCCATCAGCTCCAGCCGACACGAGCCATAGTGAGGGATAATGGGAGTTGAAGTCCAGAAATCTGAAGGGCATCAGGTTGGGGAAGGCTCCTGCAGGAATTATGCTTTTATTTGGAACTTATTTGCTGGTTCTACCCCATTCCCTATGAGGACAGGGCACCGTACTCAACTTTGTGTGGTTATCTGACCGAGGGACCTAGCCATTCCTTTGAGAATCACTTTTTGCTTTGGAGACTAGGGTTTCAGATGACCCCTTACTTTGCTCTTTAAACGATTGGCTGCAGTGCATTGGGGTTTTGTTGTGGAACATGTAACATCTCCTTATCATAGCTGTCAACTTTTCCCTTTTCTTGCGAGGAATCCTATTCAGAATAAGGGAATTTCCCTTTAAAAAGGGGGAAAGTTGACAGCTATGCTCCTTATACAGCATTTCATTTACCCGTTTTCAGCCTGAAATGTGCTTGTTTGATTTAAACTTGCCCATATGAAAATGTCTAGCTGAGATTTAATTGCGAATCAATTATTTGGGCATTTCTCCTTTGCAGAAAGAGTGGTTCTGCAATTATACTGCCTTGTAAAATTATATGTGCCTCAATTAATACACATATATACGGAAGGAAGGAAGGAAGGAAGGAAGGAAGGAAGGAAGGAAGGAAGGAAGGAAGGAAGGAAGGAGCTCTGGAAGTCCATTAAAATAACCATGGGCCCAACTTGCTTTCAAAGATACTTATCCTCTGATTACTGGTCTTTCTCCTCCTCCTATGCAATAAATAGGAGTAGGGTTAGCCTGCTCCTATTTTGGAGACACCCCTTCTTATCTGGTGGATGTTTAACAAATGGTAGAAACTCAATGAGATGGCAGCAGTGACCTTGGGAGCTGAAGTCTGGTTCAGATGGAACACAGAGACAGAACTGGGTGCCATCTGCATATTGGTGACACCTTACTCCGAATCCCCTGACGACAGCTCCCAGTGGTTTCCTACAGATGTTAAATATCATGAGGGAGAAGATGGAACCCTGTGGAACACCACTGGACAGCTTTCACAGTGACATCCCATAACTACTTTCTGAAAATGGCTCTGGAGTCCCTTGGCCAAACTGCGATGGATTTAAGTAATCAGCTTTCTCCAAGCTTAAGCTGGACAACGGGCACATTCACAAGCACCTTGCCCCAAACCAGGATATTTTCCACTAGATGGTAGATCCCACCTTCCTGTTATTTGTTTAATTTACCACTTTCCAAAGTTTCATGTGGCTCCAGATGATGTACCATATTGGCCTGAATATAAGCTGCACCCGAATATAAGCCACACCTTTGAAATTCAAGGGAAGAAAAAAAGAGAGACAATACCAGAATATAAGCTGCTACCTTAAAATTCCTCAGGCACTCACACCCGTTCTGTTTTACTGTATGTCTGTTTCAGCAGCAATATCGTAAAAGCTTTTTGTAAGGTCGCACTTTAACTTTTCACGGTCAGAATTTGGGCAAAAAGTGAGGCTTATATTAAGGCCAATACAATATCTAATGTCATGTGGAGTTTGGTTCTTAGCCACCATGATGTGGGGCCAGCTTGACACTCACAATAACTATGTAAGGCAAGTTGTTTTTATCCCCTTTACACACAACTCAGACTGTGAAATAATGATTTGCCGAAGACATCTGCAGCTGGTGGAGGGAAGCGGGAAGGTGACCATCCCTGTGTGGCTGTCTGTGAAGTCACAACACTGCTTGCATAGGGCCATAACATGTATGTCCTTTCCCCAGCCCCCAGCCCCTCACAAGTCCATCTGCAGTGCAAGATCAGCTTTCCTTCCTGCCACTCTCTTGGGCCAGTCTGCTGGGTGGTCAAAGGCCACACAAGGAGTCCACAGAGCATTGATAAGCTCATTTCTCTCTTACTTTATCCCACAATGCAGCCCCACTGACCCCTGCTCAAAGCACAAATAAAATAAGATTTGTCCAGCCAATGTTCAAAATACAGGAAGCAGACTTTCAAGTTACAAGGAACTTTTTCACAGGCACAGTTGCTCAGAGCAAGAATTGCACACACACACACACACAGAGAGAGAGAGAGAGAGAGCTTGAGGATGCTAACCCAATAAAGTTCTGTGTTCTTTAAGTTAAGAGTTACACATAAATTAGATGGCAAACCACCAGGTCTTAGTAGCAGGTGGATTGGTGGGGTGGTGGCACTCATCTGACCTCCCAACAGCTGAGTCACTGCTGCTTATTAGGAAGGAGAGGAGCTAGGCAGCAGGGAGGTTGGCATGGTGCAAACACACCAGCAGGACTGCTGAATGGACTTCACAAACCTCTTCATCCTTCTTCTGCCCAGTAAGCAGCAGTGACTCCATTGTCAGAAGGTTAGATGAGTGCCATCAGCCTCCTAGGCCGTTTGCTTCTGCTTAGTGGTGAGAATCAGTTTATTCTCCCTCTCTTCCACTTTACTGGTAAAACAGTGTGTGTTGGGGGGGGGGGATAAAACTGATATTGTTGGACTTATTCCACAGCTACCTTGGCATATCAAACGCTGATCCAACAGTTTTTAGCTTCTTCCTTTTTTTTAATGAAACACATTCGCAGCTACGTAGATACATCTGCTCCCTTTTCATAGACAGAAATAGCAAAGAAGTAATATAGTCCTGTTTCTTTCAATGCCCTGAAGACTGAAGCAGTCATTTTAAGGCAATTGCGTTTGGATAGTCTGATGTCAATTGTATACAGCGCTTCCATGAAGAATGACTCTTCCTTCATTTCCGGTACACTTAGCTTCATATCTAATTTTTGCATTTTGCGATTTTCTAGCACTAATAAGTGTACTTTTGGGGCACAAATGACAAACTTTGAGCGTGGAACACTCATCTCACTAGGCTTATGCTTAGCAAGGATGGGCTTATACACTGCTCTCCCACCAAGCTACCAAGAGACAAGAAAGCAAAGTGAGCCTTCTACGGAGCCTTCTCTACGGAAATGGCAACCAAAACACCTAGAAATTTGGCAGATGCTTAAAATAACATTACCTAGTGTCGTGAATTCTCCATGGCACTTTAGCAGAAATGCTCAGAGTTCCAGGTTCTTCAGTGAAGTATATTTATTGTGAGCTATATATACAAATATAGGGACACAGGTGGCGCTGTGGGTTAAACCACAGAGCCTAGGACTTGCCGATCAGAAGGTTGGGAGTTCAAATCCCCTGATGGGGTGAGCTCCCGTTGCTCAGTCCCTGCTCCTGCCAACCTAGCAGTTCAAAAGCATATCAAAGTGCAAGTAGATAAATAGGTACTGCTCCAGCGGGAAGGTAAACAGCGTTTCTGTGCGCTGCTCTAGTTCGCCAGAAGCAGCTTAGTCATGCTGGCCACATGACCCGGAAGCTGTACGCCGGCTCCCTCGGCCAATAAAGTGAGATGAGCGCCCAGAGTTGGTCACGACTGGACCTAATGGTCAGGGGTCCCTTTACCTTATATATACAAATATCTTCAGGCTATAATACACGAGCAGTTCATACAGTCAAACAGAGTACCAGGCTGCACCTTAAGGCAAATAGGAAGACCTTTCTATCTCTCTCTCTCTGACCACACTCCTCTACACCACACCGTTACTGCTGGACAGATTTCCCTTTTAAACTGATGACAGCCAATCAACTGACCGCACATTACTGCTGAGTCTTTCTGACCCAGCACTTCCATAGAAAGTATTGCAGGCTGATTGCATCAGCCAGTTGCATCAGCTAGCAACCTCAAGCCTGCAGACTTACTATCTCACACAGCATTCTGTGAATCCCAACACCCAGAGCGATGTTAACTGTCCTCACTTGCTCTGATCTCCACAGCTGTGGGAGGGCCTTAGAGTGGCCCTTCTCAAATGCCAATGGAGCGGGATGGTCTCCCATTGGGGAAGGGTTTTAACTCAGTGGCAGAGAATCTGCTTTGCATGCTGGAGCTCCTGCATTCAACCCCTGGCATCTCTGGGTAGATCTGGGGGAGATTGGCTTGAAACTCTGCAAGCCCTTTTGCCAATCAGTGAAGACAACACTGGGCTAGATAGAACAATGGTCTGACTCAACATAAGACAGCTTCTTATCTTCCTATGATGGTCCGCGGAGATTATTTAGCTGGCTCTATAATATCAATTATCCAGTACCAACTATCCAGTTTACAGTCTTAGCAGGTCTCAGGGACAGGGAACTCACTTGAAGACCTGAGACATTCAACTGAATGACTCCTGAAATACACATTTTTGTATGCCATTTTGCCTAACAAACATATTTTTTTGCAAAGCTTATTTTCCCTAACACATCACATTTCTGTTTCCCATCCATTCACTATAGTATATGCATATTTCATGCACATTCTACCCTAGTAAATGCACTTTTGCACATGATACTTGGCTGGAGAGCTGCATTGCAAAAATCTGAGAAGTGTGAATTACGAAGGATGGTTATGTTTAATTTCACATATTGTTTTAGAAAGAGTGAATTACATAGGTTCAGCCGTTAAACAAATTTCTCTCCCCTTCCTGCTTCTGACTGTGTTACCACTAACAGGTTTGGATGGTTGGGTGAGGGTGGTGCTGTGGTCTAAACCACTGAGCCTCTTGGGCTTGCCGATCAGAAGGTCGGCGGTTGAAATCCCCATGATGGAGTGAGCTCCCGTTGCTCTGTCCCAGCTCCTGCCAACCTCGCAGTTCAAAAGCATGCCAGTGCAAGTAGATAAATAGGTATCGCTCCGGCAGGAAGGTAAACGGTGTTTCCATGCGCTCTGGTTTCCGTCACGGTGTTCCATTATGCCAGAAGCGGTTTAGTCATGCTGGCTACATGACCCGGAAAGCTGACTGTGGACAAATGGCAGCTCTCTCAGCATGAAAGTGAGATGAGCACCACAACCCCATAGTCGCCTTTGACTGGACTTAACAGTTCAGGGATCCTTTACCTTTACCTGACCTTGGATGGTTGGTAGAACGATACAGATGACCAAAGCTACCGTGACTGAGTTTAGTTGCCTGTAATGACCTCTATGTTTGGTGTTAATCAGCTCAGAAAATACAACGCTAGATAGAAAACAATAAGAAAACGCAATGCAGTTCACGTCAGTGTATGTGCAAATTAAAGTCAATGCAGGATATTCTCTTTCCTTTTGTGCCCAGAGGGTGTGTGGATTCATCACATGTTCACAGCTGGGTTTGAGTGGGGCCTCATTAAGTTGATATAAATATCCCCTGTCTTCTGGGGTTGTTATCTTTTTCTTCCCCATGTTGGCAACATGGTTATTTGGGTACACAATAAAGTTTCTCATTATATATACTCCAGCTGTGTTTTGCACTCATGGTGTGATCGTTTGCAGAATGTAAGAGCTTGAGAGCTTCTTTAGCCTTAATAGTGGTAATGCTAGTAATGTATTGTTTTTGTAAAAACACGCTCTTTCACACACACACAAATAGCATTGGATGGAAAAAGCATAGAAGAGCTTGGGAAACGAGGGGAGGCGGGAACTACCAAACTCTTACCATGGTTGCATTCAGGTTCATCTGCATATCTCAGGTGATTCACATCTGGATTCATACCTGAAACAGGTTGCTCAGATAAAATAGTTAGCATTGCACAATGGCATGGCTTTCATCTAGACCCTTCCTTCAAATATACAGGTATATGATATCCCACAAAGCAGAAAAGAAACCAGTTTATCAGTTTGAATAACATGCAAACAGCCTCATCTGCATCTGTTTGGAAAATATATTCATTTTGCAAATTGGATGATGTATTTTTTTGACAGAAAGATTAAAAAATAATAATTCAAAAGTTGCTCAATTCTTTCTCCCCACTCAGAAAAGCTCTTTTTCAAGCTGCAACACTTGTGCAGTCAGCACTTTTCAGTATTGTACATTATACAGTGCAACCTTGGTTCTCAAACTTAACCCGTTCCAGGATCCTGTTCAACTCATGAAACCAATCGAAAACCAAGGCTTCTGATTGGCTGCTAGAGCTTCCTGCACTCAACCAGAAGCCGCATCAGACATTCGTTAGAAATCCGGAACACTTACTTCAGAGTTTTTGGCATTCGGAAGCCAAAACGTCTGAGTATCAAGGCGTTTGAGAAAAAAGGTACGACTGTATTAGATCTTTTGATTTCTATACGGTACTTGTTTTTTTTTCCTTCTCTTTAGGCCTTTCCTTAAGATTACATTGAAAAACCTCACTAGATCCAAATGTGAATTTACCAGGCAGGCACTAATTCTCAGCTACAACTGACATAATGTGGACACAGGTTGTAGTCTTCCTTCTTATGGGTTTGTGATTTGCCCTGAAAACTTCCACAGGCGCCATTGTTTTATAGCTCTGTTACAAACTTTTCTATTAGAGAGGGGAAAGCTTTTGAAAAGGCAACAATGAGCAAGCTCTTCTCAATTTGATTCCCACCAGCTCTCCTGCTTTTTGCATGGCAAGGAAATTAACTTTCTCGTACATGTGAGATAATCTCCTCCCGACGAGATGCCCATTTTTTTTATTATTGGGTTTTGAATTGCCTTTGGATACCATCGATTTGGATATTAACTCCACGGCAGAGGAAGGCAAAAGTGCACAGTTTACACTTGGTGGATTATTGATTTCACAAAAGTATCAATTCTGGTCCTTTAAGCCAAGATCTTTCGTGCTCTGATTGACAATGTATTTTATCCTCTTAGGTTTTCTGTTTCATTTTAGCCGTTCAGTGTGTCATCTTTGGTTTGGTCTCCTTTGCATACACTTTGCTGCAAAAGACAAGAGGGAATATTAGTTTGAGGAACGAACAATAGGAAATGTACAAGTCACCGCAATGGATAGCAATGAGTCATGCTACATGACTAAGGGGCAGGATGGTTTTAATCTTTCTTTCTTTTCAAAAAGTCTTCCCCAGAAAACAACACGTCAAGGGCAACAGGCCCACAATTAGAATGTTACAGGACAAGCTAACAGTACAAGGCAGCCATCAAAAAGAGTTTGCAAATCTATCCTGATCTCAGCTTGTTAAGAAATCTCAGATTTTGCCCTCTCTCCCGCCCCTTCTCGTGGCATAGACTCATAGCTATCTGATTCCTATTGGGTGAAAAGCAGCAATGACTACCGTGATCTCCAACTGTACTGCAAATTAAAGGTGTCATTTCATATTTCAGTCGTTTAGGCAACCTCCAGAAAGTTCTGGCCTCTTTCTTTCCATGCCATTCATGATTTTATATACACCACATGCAAAATCATGCTCATCTTTAGTCTTTCCTCAAATGGAATATTCACCAACCCTTTGAATATTCCTGTTGCCATTTTCTCTGCTTTCCCATGCTCTAGAACATCCTCTTTTTGAAATAAGGCAAGCAGAACTGTACACAGTCTAACAGTAGCTACACCAAAATTAATATCATGTTGTTATAATACTTGCTGCCTGGTTTTCAATTCCCTTCCCAATAACACTGAATCTGCTCTTCTTTGTGTGTGTGTGTGTGTGTGTGTGCGCGCGCACACACACACACACACACTGTGGCACAGTTCCCAACTTTCAACAAGCTTCTAACTATGACTTTAAGATTGCTTTCCTGGGTATTCACATCCACTCAGTGCGGAAGTGGGATTGGGATGCTGCTATTATCAAACTCCAATGTGCTATCAGTTTGCAACTACAATTTTGACAGCGGCTACTAAACAACTAGGCCTGAGTGAGGAGTTCCCAGCAGAAGTATTGCTAGCCTGGCTTTCCTTTGTCCTTCCAACAATCTGTCAGCATTCTGTGGCTCCATCCTCATTGAGCTATTTTGAATCTATCCCCCCTGAAGGTATTTTCACAAACCTTGAGGTTCTGCCAAGCCTGAATGTGTTGTGAACTGCCCTGAGATCTCTTAACCCTCCAACATTTCTCTGATGAAAATAGGGGCGCCCCACTCCATAATGATAATTTGACTATTTATGGCCCACACATCTTACTGGGTTGCCCCAGCCACTCTGGGAAGCTTCCAACATATATAAAAACATAATAAAACATTTTAAAGGCCCTTCCCTATAAAGGATTGCCTTCGGGCAGTTTGGGGGGTCCAACATTTTCCCAATGAAAATAGGGACATCCTAAGGAAACGCGGGACATTCTGGGATCAAATCAGAAACCGGGATGGCTTCTCTAAATCAGGAATGTCCCTGGAAAATAGGGAGACTTGGAGGGTCTGAGATCTATGGATGAAGGGTGGTATACTACTACTACGGTGGAACCTCAGTTCCTGAACAACTCTGTTGTCATACTTTTCGGTTTCCAAAAGCTAGAAACCCAGGAGTAAATACTTCTGTTTTCGAACGTTTTTCAGAACTCGAATGTGCGACATGGCTTCTGCTGAGTGCAAGAAGCTCTTGCAACCAATGGGAAGCCGCACCTCGGTTTTCAAAAGTTTCGGAAGCTGTTCGGGCTTCCGGAACGGATTTCATCCAAGAACTGAGGTACCACTGTAGTATTACCACTATTCCCTCTTTTGTGTGGGTGGTGCTGTTTCCATGACATAAGCAATCACACTCACAGCACAAACTTCATAAGCAGAGAGAATGATGCAATGGATAGCTCCAATAAGCATTCTAAATCTTTTATAGTACTCTTTTTTTGTAATAACGAAAGTTGTTCCAGCTCTTCTGCATGAGCTTGGGGAGAAATTTTTGCCTCCTTACAAGATTGTAAACAGCTGCAACTCCAAGCAACTTTTGTGACATATGCCATTAAGCTACTGGATACATGACAATTAATAACACGCCAGTTACAGTTACTGCAATAGCTTCATTAAAAAGTTGGAAATACAAAATGATTGGGTCTGAAAGAATTAAGCTGTGCATAACAGGCAAACAGAAAGAGTACCTTTGCGCCCACATCGTCAACATCAGACGGCTCAAATTCCACAGAGATGCTAACGGAATAAACATCTTTAATGGGACACAGTTATCACCAGCTCAATTCCTACTCAGTAGAACAAATCACCCAAATAGTGTACAAATATGGACTCCTTAATGCAGCTCTGAGAAACTTGATGTTGCTGTGCAGATGTGGTTAGACTTTAACTCCTATCAGCCCCAGCAAACATGGTCAGTAGTCAGGAATGATAGATGTCCAGTAACATTTGGAGGGTCATCACTTTGCTGTGGGCATGGGACATTATTGCAGTCAAACCAACAATTCATGTTTTGCCAGATAGGCACATGAAGGGGCTGAGGCTCACAGAGATTTACTGAAAAAATTGCTAGAGAGAACTCTGTGAGGTCACTTCCTTTACCTGCCTTAGCAGGAAGCTGTACCACTACATACTTCCTTCCTGCCTGGGCAGCCTCCACTTTCTCCATTATGCTTCTAAACCGACCAGGCATGCATGTCTGAGCTCTGCAGCTCAGACAACACTTTTTAAACCTACATTTTGTACTTTTGTAACTTAGATAGTAGTTATAAACCTACCTTCATTTTGCTTCTGTAACATACCGTCAAGCTCCAAACAGGGGGAGTCACGTGACCCACACCTTGCTCTAACCCCCCCCCAAAAGTGCTTCTTTTCGGGGTGAGATATGGTGCGTTCTGGGGTGGTTTGGGGGTACCATGCGAGATTGTGGCCCCGAGAGAGTGGAGCAAGAGGGAGAGATCATGGCACCCAAAATAGCCACTGCGATCTTGCACAAAAAAATGGGATGTCCCTTTTTTCGGGACACTTGGAATATATGCTGTAACTCCTGCTTCAAGACCTTGATTGTGCCAGTAAATGCTGGTTTTTATTCACAAAACAATGTGTGTGTGATTGTTGTTTTAAAAGGGGACAAAGGAGTAATACCAGGAAAATCCAGTCTGCCTCAAAGCATTATGGGTTATTGTTTCTAGAATTTCAGACCAATCTTTTCTGAGCTTCTAAGTTTAAGTTGCAAAGGGTGATACTCTGCTGATCTCACTAATGTGAACAAGGAAGGACAACAACTAAATAATATATCCTAGTGTCGAAATCCACTCCCACAGTGGGCACATATATAAATATTTTTAAGTATGTATGCGTGAGAACACAGATGTGATCATGCACCCTATACAGATGATCATCCAACCCATACAGAAATGTCATATACACTGTAATGCTCCCCCATAAATGTCAGAGGCAGAGTTTTGTTAAAATAGAAATGATATGAATTTGTACGAGGCTATACTGGATTAGAACCCTGCATTTGATTATTTATGCAGGAACAGGTGGTTTTAGTATTTATTCTGGAAACAGCCCTATTTTTGACTTTGTCCTCTAAAATTTGCCTCCAGCTCCTCCCACCCCCAGTTTTTTGTACGCTGATCCAGGCTAAGTAGTATAATATATAACATAAATCTAGTCCATGTTTGGTATGTCAGAACTGGGAAAAGAAACAAAGACCATATACTGGAATAATATTATGTGGAATCCAGGACAGGACTATTAAAATGATTTTAAAAACAGGTTTTTATAAATCAAGCACTCTGTACTTGAGGCTTAGGGTTATTTAAATGACCCCTGGCAATAAAAAGAGTAAGCGTAGAGTTGTTGTATGGTAATTAATACCAGATGATACAAATCATGTTTAATTTGCATCTGTTTTGAAGGACTTCTGCCATCTTGGAGTTTGCATGAGGAATGGCTATTTCCACATAGTCTACAATGCTAAATATATCATGTGAAGCTCTAACCTATCTTATGTGAAGGAATGACTGGAAGAGATAATAATGATTTCTCAGATGCTTAACATCCTCTGTCAGGGATGCGACTGAATTGTCACTTAAAAATAAAATTTTAAGTACAATTTAGGGGTTCCTGCAAGTGATGCATCAAAGTAATTTTGGCAAGACCAGGCTATAAGGGTGTGGTGCTGGCACCCAGCTTGTCACCAAGTTTTCCCTAAAACAAAATTTGGAGGCCAAACTCTGAAGCAAGCAAGAGAGTAAATGTGTTTTTAGAGAAGCAAAGAGAATTTTGAAAAGATCAGAAGAAAAACCCGTGTGTGCATTTTAATTACTACCTAGGATTTGGACAGCAGCGGGAGATCTCACAGGAAAGCACTGCATAACTTTTATGAACTCTGTGATGCTAATTATTTTGTGCTCCCAAAAAAGCTGAGACTTGATCCCATAATGATAAATGCTTACAGCCGGAAACACAAACCACTGGCCAAATTGCCCTCAGGGTGTTAGGTGGAATACCAAACGTGTTAATTCTTCAAACAGCTGATAACACAGTATGAGTCGTGGACAAGGTATCTGATTTTCTTTTGGTGAAAAGCATAATGGAGTCTTTGATTAAATCCCTCTACTTTCCTTTGCCTATAAAAGTAGTTTGTGAAATGTTTAATTATTACCTATCCTTCACCATGGGGACGCAGGTGGCACTGTGGGTTAAACCACAGAGCCTAGGACTTGCTGATCAGAAGATTGGCGGTTCAAATCCCTATGACGGGGTGAGCTCCCGTTGCTCGGTCCCTGCTCCTGCCAACCTAGCAGTTCGAAAGCACGTCAAAGTGCAAGTAGATAAATAGGTACCGCTCTGGCGGGAAGGTAAACAGCATTTCCGTGCGCTGCTCTGGTTCGCCAGAAGCTGCTTAGTCATGCTGGCCACATGCTGTACATCAGCTCCCTCGGCCAGTGAAGTGAGATGAGTGCCGCAACCCCAGAGTCGGCCACGACTGGACCTAATGGTCAGGGGTCCCTTTACCTTTACCTTATCCTTCACCATGAGGTGCATAGACTGCTTCCATACTAACTACAGTTGTACCTTGGTTGTCCAACATCTTGTTTTGGCTCCTGAACGCCGCAATCCCAGAAGTGAGTGTTCCAGTTTGCAAACGTTCTTTGGAACCCGAATGTCCAGTGGGACTTCCATGGCTTCCAACTGAGTGCAGGAAGCTCCTGCAGCCAATCGGAAGCTACGCCTTGGGTTTTGAACTTTTTCAGAAGTCAAATGGACTTCCAGAACGGATTCTGTTTGAGAACCAAGTTACCACTGTATTTAGTCCAGTATTTTCATCATTTGATCACTTTCATTTATGATCATTTCATTCATTGACTCCAAATGATGTCATTGCCATTTGTATTCTAGTGCTGTCTCTGCTGACCTCCCACAATTTTTCAGATATGCTTTGTGGTTTTTTATTCATTTTTTTTTTAAGTTAAAATGCAACTGCTGTTCTGTCCTCTCCATCATGGAATGGCAAAGTCGTACTAAGAATTTGCAGGGTTCCTCTGCCTTTAAATAAAGACTGCCTGCTTCCAGATTCTGCCTGTTTTATTGCTTCCTGTTGAGCGCAACAGCAGGATTATTGGTGAGCGGTATGCTGACTACCTACTGAGTTGCTGTTAATTGCAGTTTTGTTTATTTCTCTCTCTTTTTACAAATCAGCAAACAAAGGGAAAAGAACAGCGAGTCAAATGAATATAAACATCATAAAATAACTATCAAAGAGCTGTGACTATCTGGCAGAGCAACCCAAACCCTCTTTGCACTAGGCTGAGGTTGGATTAGGTGGAGATGACCATCTGGCCAACTTTGTCAGCCTTCAATTGCAGAGTTATGCTGGCACCAGCAGCCAATGGAAGGCCTCAAGTCGGCCCAGGATCCATTAGGTCTGAAGCCCGCTCCACTGCCATCACATGACAGCATTGGGCCCAATTCAGGCCCAATCAGTGTGCCAGGTTGGAACAGTGATTTGTCTACCCCCTTCCCACTTTTTGCTCAGCTGACATCCCTGGCAGAGCTATATGTGCAGCAGTCTCCCTGCTACTTCAACCAGCTGAATAGCAGCTGGGGTTAGGATTGCACCCAAAGGCAAAAGCAACACAATGGACTCAGCTACATTAGTAAAGAAACAATGATTTGAATGCGCCATAAACATGCAACACCAGATGGTGCCAGAGAGCAGGAAAATTCTGACTTATTTATAGCGGTTTATCCCCCACATGTGTAGATCCACCCCATGTTATATAGCTCCTAGTGACATATGTGGAACTATTTGTTTTCTTGGACATTGTCATTTCAGTATTTGATTTAAAAAAACACTAGTTTTCCTGAACTCTGATATTACTGTTCTCCCAGTTTTTAGTAACTATTCAATATTACTGCTATCTTTGTTGCTGTTAGAGGATAATCATTTCTGAATGTTCAAGCAGCGCTGTGGATCTTAAATAGGAAAAGTGGATCATATGACATAATGTAGGTGGTTACTTCCGTTTTATGTTCCATTATTAATTTCCAAAAAGATTACTATTCCCCCTAAAATATGCCGTAGGGTTCCGATGTCTCCATAAATTATAGATTATCTCTGCATAAATTTTGCTTGGTGTCTATCATGTCCAATGCCATCAAAATAGTATTATGCACTGTTCCCTTGAAATGCATACCTAGTGTGGCTTGGGAGACATTCTTCCAAATCCAACTCAAATTGTCCTATGGAATTATTCTCCCAAGACTCCCCCACCCCCAGTTTTGCTGATTAGTGGGAGTTCAATAAACAGTACTATTTCTCCTTTAAATACTTATTTTCAGTGGTTCCCCTGCTGAATCACATCTTAGCTCTTTTATTCGTTTTAAGACATCTTCCTCGTCTTTCTGTATGTCATCTCCACTTTCTCCTAATAGGAAGCTGCCAATTCAGACCATGTTGCTCAGTATTGTTTGCATGGAGACTGGTAGCAGTCTTCCACGGTTTCAGGTAGGAACCTTTTCCAGACATACCTGAAGATTCCCAAGAATTGGACCCGGGACCTTCTGCATGCAGAACACGTTCCCTACCACTCAGCTATGACGCTTCCCGAAACTCACATTCCTCCTTTTCAATCTTCAGGTCTTTTTAAACCTCATATCTTGTGCACTCTTTCTGATCATTCATAGTATCATGGAATTGCAGAGTTGGAAGAGACCATGAGGGTCATCTTGTCTATCTGCCTGCAATGCAGGAATCTCTTACCCAATGTGGGGCTCAAATCCATGGTCCAACTTGTTTCTCTGCTACCTTTTTAAAAGACATTACTGAAGACATACATTTTACCCATGATTTTCAGTCACTATCCTTCTTGTTTATCATGACTGACATCTGACACAACTCCCCTCTTCCTTTCTGTAGTGATAAACTGCAGTGATAAACGATGAAGAAGATGGGATTGCGCCAACAGAAAATGAGAACTGTATTGAATAGCATTTGCAGGCGACATAGCAGAGGAAATGGATATTAGATAAAATTCTTCGCAAAAGAGATGGAGGTATGTTGACATTCAGTGTGTTTGTACATGTAGCTAGCATATTCCTTGAAAGGTGGGCTCAGCTAATCAACCCCAGCTGCAAAATAAATATCAAATACCTTTCACAGACTTTATTATAAGTGTGTCCTATTAGAGTGTGGGAACAATATTTGTGGCGGGGGAGGAGGGCACACAAAAACTCTAAGCCACCAACGGTTTCACTGTGGTTCCCCAGGAAAATAAAGCTGTCAATAAGTGAAAGAACAATAAAAGCATGACAAATGGATTATTAACAGCTCCACTTTAACATGTGTAAGTGATTAAAAGGCTCAGTTTTATACAGATCTGAGCTCTTCTTTCTAAAAGTACAAATGCAATTGACGTTAAGCATGGCGATTTTGAGATTACTCTTATGCGAGCATCCATGTCCACTTTGACATTCCACTGTTGTTGTTTTTTGCAATTCAGATAATAACTTCCTTACGTATTTATTGAATACAGCCTTGGAAGAAGTGAGCCTAGAGCATAATGGAGTCCCCACAGTGCACCCGCAGTCTCAGAGCTGGGATCTACGATTTGTTCCTCACAAAGATTTGTAATGTGTAGGTGGTACTCAAAGTCACATCTTCCTCTTCATCTCTCTCCTCCCTTGCCCATACTCTGCTCCGAGCTCTGTAGCAAGAGAGGAAAGTCAACTTACAATGTGATGGTGCTATGCCAGGCTTCCTCAACCTTGGCCCTCCAGATGTTTTTGGCCTACAACTCCCATGATCCCTAGATAGCAGGACCAGTGGTCAGGGATGATGGGAATTGTAGTCTCAAAACATCTGGAGGGCCGAGGTTGAGGAAGCCTGTGCTATGCCAAATGATGTGTGTGCTTAGATCATCTACTTTGTTATAAAATGGTATCCCAGAGAACTCTGAAAGGTCCTCTGGCCTGTGGCTCAAGGAGGAGTTTAGTAATTGCTTCCTGCAAAGGCAGCTTGCCCATTGTTAACCAGTCGCAGGGAGAGTTAGGTGTGGTAAAAGGCATAATTCACACAGGACTTGTTGTTGTTGTTTAGTCGTGTCTGACTCTTCATGACCCCATGGACAAGAGCACGCCAGGCACTTCTGTCTTCCACTGCCTCCCGTAGTTTGGTCAAACTCATGCTGGTAGCTTCGAGAACATTATCCAACCATCTCGTCCTCTGTCGTCCCCTTCTCCTTGTGCCCTCCATCTTTCCCAACATCAGGGTCTTTTCCAGGGAGTCTTCTCTTCTCATGAGGTGGCCAAAGTATTGGAGCCTCAGCTTCACGATCTGTCCTTCCAGTGAGCACTCAGGGCTGATTTCCTTAAGAATGGATAGGTTTGATCTTCTTGCAGTCCATGGGACTCTCAAGAGTCTCTTCCAGCACCATAATTCAAAAGCATCAATTCTTCATGTTATGTACTGAGTTGAATAGGATCCAAAATGCAGCAGTCTGATTGGTCCTAGAACAATAGGATTCAGAATGCAGCAGTCTGATTGGTCCTAGAACAATGCAGCAGTATGATTGGTTGGCAGGAACCACCCAATCATGCTCCAGATAGAAGTGAATCCACAACCTGATTGGCTTACAGTAGAATTCCGGAATTAGCCAATCATGTGCAGCCCATTGTGTAAATAATGTATATAAAGCAGATACTGTGAGGGGACTTTCATTCATTCCTTCTCACCACTATGAGCTGAATAAAGAGCATGAAATCACTTTGCGACTCTCGAGTATATTTCACTTCAGCAATCAGCCTTCTTTATGGTCCAGCTCACACTTCCATACATCACTACTGGGAAAACCTCACACAGGACTAGCCAGTGCCATATTGTAAAATAAGAGCACATCCTAAGTTGTTCCCTAGTATTGTTAGCAACTGTGTACTTAATTAGGTAAAATTTCATCATCGCAGAGAGCAAGACAAATAACGTAGGGTTGTGTGTGGTTTTGTCAGAAGCTGAACTGCAGCGGAATGGAAACAGAGCTGCCGGTGACAAAGGCAGGTCAGAATAGAAAGGGATGCCTTCCTACAAGGGTGGATCACTGAAGGAGGAAGGACCAAAGAGAGGAAGATCGTGCAGGAGGATTATAAACATGGCTAGTGTGTTTGTAGGAGGAAGGGGAGATGGATAGGCTGTCCTCAATTCTACCCTACGATAAGAGCAGAGGTCAAAAGTAGCTCTAAGCCTTGTCCTCTGGCACAAGAGGAGTTAGAACACACGAAAGATTTGTGATTTTGTGGAGCTCACCACAATGTTGTTCAGATATAAATGCCACACAGAGAGACATATATATGTATGACTTCTTACAGCTGTCATTGCTGCCCATGTGAAAATAAACGATTGTGTTTCCCTTCTAAAACTGTGCCTTGTGAAGGGGAAGGAGGTTAGTTCTCCTCCCATGTCTGCATCTTCTTTACAGCATTAAATAGTGCATTAAACTTGTTCATCAGTTACCAGTTACTATACTACATCTTAATTCATCTGTAGCTTGCTTTTTGCTTTTTTATTTAAGTGTCTTGTTGAAGGGCGGAGCTCCAACTCATTAAAATTTTTTCTCATTTTCCTCATATTCAAATTTCTGCCTGCTATATTACAACAAAATAACAACAAACAAACCTATGGTCACGGAATGCATACTCAATAAACACATGAGACGTAACTGGCTGTGTTCTTAGATAAATAAGGTATACTATTCATAGTATCAAATTGTAAATTTCAACTGAAGTAACTCATAAAATTCAACAAACGAACAACGATGGTTTGGAATTTATGAACAGACAGGTAGAATAGACAGCATTACATGGATGGACCGTATGCATGAACTGACTACAGAATGATCAGATCCACTGGGTCTTCTGCTTTGTTCGTTTGTTGAATTTTATGAGTTACTTCTGTTGAAATTTACAATTTGATACTAAGAATAGTATACTTTATTTATGCTATATTACAACTGCAGCTTTGGCCACGAGGTGGCATGCTTGCCTTTCTGTTGCCTTCATAGGCTATTTCCTCATTGGGTTTTATTCTCACAGTGTAGTGTAGTGTAGTTTTTTTGTTTTTGTTTTTTTAAAGTGTTCATTTCCCATAACAGCTTGAGGAAGCAGATACCACAGCTTGTGACCTTCCTGCTTCTGATTGTCACTCTAGCTCTCTCATGAATTCCAAAAATCTGTATTAGGGCAATAACTTTATTAGGCCAACCAAAATGTCACAACAAAGACAGTGAGTAATGCTGCAAGTTGCCCGGAACATTTCATCAGGGTAAGTGACAAATAAAATAGAGAGTCATAGAGGTCTGCATCTGGTATGAAATGGACTACTGGGAATGGCTAACTCCTCATTCTATCAAAAAAGGGCACTGGGTTTGATTTAGACCAGGCATAGGCAAACTCGGCCCTCCAGATGTTTTGGGACTACAACTCCCATCATCCCTAGCTAACAGGACCCAGTGGTCAGGGATGATGGGAGTTGTAGTCTCAAAACATCTGGAGGGCCGAGTTTGCCTATGCCTGATTTAGACTAAGTTGGTTGAACTTGCATCCCATTGAAATAAATGTGAAAAGTTTGCCATGACTTAATACCCATTGATTATAATGGGAAGTATATGCAACCTGTTTAGGTTTAGTGTGATAAAGGTGGAGTGGACTTATGGAGGCAAGAGCAGGAAAGTCGACTGATAGTTATTCTCTAAATATTTGGTGTCAGGGGGAAAAGGGGGACCCAGGAGAGACCCAGGGGGCTACTTGTTGCCCATGGGTTGCCCAGATGTGCATTACAACAAAGTAAGTCAGTAGTATTCCCCTTCCCAATACTGCATACTTTCTCCCCCCCCCCCCCAAATACTACTACAACTCTGAGCAGTACTCTCAGAGGGAACTCTGGGAAGTGTAGCTCTCTGAAGAGAACAGGGATCTCCTCACAACTCTCAGCCCCTTAACAAACTACAATTCCCAGGATTCTCTGGGAGGAGCTATGGCTGCTTAAAGTGCTATGATACTGTTCTAAATATATAGTGCAGATGACGCCTAGATTGTCTCCAGTGCTTTGGGCCCTGCTCCTGACGTGCGCAGATGGTATTAGAGGTTCAGTCACTAGATGGTGGAGTAGGACTGAGAAAACAATTAATTAATTATTGTTTATCTCATTACCGATTATGTGGAAGGCCAATAATCAGACCCAAGAATTAATGATAACCTGATGAAACTTCTACTTTTGTTCCCTCAGACACCTCCTCCTATCTTAGAAAGGAGGTTAATAATCTAAATACTCAAAAGATACATTAATTTATATTTCCATGTGATTGCATTTAAGTGTTTAAACATGGAAATCTTCTGGTAAAGGCGGTAAGAGGGGAAAACAGGAAAGCCCGTTTTTTGAGAAAGTTTGTGACACAGCAGCACCTAGTGGTTCGTTTGGCAAATTATACTATAACGATGATTCTAATCTTGCTCACAAATGCTCATTTCTCTTTATGACTCAGGCCTAAATGAGTGGTAACCAGCAAGAAATGGAAACATTTGTATACGGTAATTTGTGTTTACTCTTCACTTGGGCTTTCAAGACGTTCTGCTGCGCTTGGTCTCAGAACACATGGTGACAGATGTAAAAGAAAAGTAAAGTGGGATGTTTTCTGTAGTATTCAGCAGTGCACAGAGCGTATAGCCCTTTGGGTCTTCCTTTTCCCTCTCAACCCTGTGACATAGATTAGAGACTTAAATCCCTAAACTAACCAATGCAAATCCCTTGTGCTCACCAATGTACATGCATAGAGGTCCTCTACATACAGGTAAGGTAAAGGACCGCTGGAAGGTTAATTCCAGTCAAAGGCGATTATGTGGTGCGGCGCTTATCTCGCTTCAGGCTGAGGGAGCCGGCGTTTGTCCACAGACAGCTTTCCGGGTCATGTGGCCAGCATGACTAAACCGTTTCTGGCACAACGGAACACTGATGGAAACCATAGCACACGGAAATGCCATTTACCTTCCTGCCACGCCAGTACCTATTTATCTACTTGCACTTTGATGTGCTTTCGAACTGCTAGGTTGGCAGGAGCTGGGACCGAGCAACGGGAGCTCACCCCGTTGCCGGGATTCGAACCACCGACCTTCTGATCGGCAAGCCCAAGAGGCTCAGTGGTTTAGACCACAGTGCCATCTGCATCCTCTACATGCAGTGGCATCTCAGCTGTTAGGAGGCCCCTTTGCATGAAGGCGTTCCATCTACGCACAAATACTGTGTAGTGTTCATAGGTGTCCCTAGGAACTTTCCCACGGCTGGTAGTGGGCCAAAGATAAAACACCAAAGGAGGGACGCAGGCTAGTTTGTCTCATTCGCAAAAGTGCCTGTACATTTTGCCTTTTATCTTAGGTTCTACAAATAGGAACAGGACAGGGCTGTTCTGCTTGCAGAATGGTAGTTCTGGTTTCAGGCCATTTTGTTCAAAATTATTAGATACAGAAATTGCCTAAATTTTACCTTTTTTCTCAGGTACATCGAAGAATTAAGGAGGGAACACTTTCGTCCCAAACAGCAGTAAAAACTGTTAGGAGAAAGGACGCTTAAGTATGCACAAAGCTTACTTTCCCCGCCCCCCCCTTCCTGCGGGGAAAGTTATTTTAACAACAAACCAGGTATTTTTTTCCAGGTTTATGGTGCAATCAATCTAGGTTTGTCAGCATAGTTTTGTTGGTCTTATCACTTCATAAATCATTCTACCATTTCATAAATCTAGTCCTGTTATGAGCATAATAGCGTACCTTGACAGTAATCCCTGAAAGGAATCACACCTTTAGAAAAAAACACACCATGAAAATAAATTGTCCTTGTTTTTAAAGCAGTACATGAATTGTGTTTATGTATGTATATGGGAGAGAGGGAGGGAGGAAAGAGCAGGTCAAAGCTATTTTACTATCAGTTTTTAAACATTTTCTGTAATATTTGGCTCACTTATAGCAAACTGCTAAAGAAACCTCTACTATCACAAAGGAACATTTCAATTGCTATGATATTAACTATATCATAAGCTATATTGATATGACAGCAGTTTAATTTCTTACATGGCTTAAAGCACAGCTTGATACATTAAACATTACATGCTCTGAACAAAGGTTTTTTTTTTTAATCCGCTCCACGAGCTGGCACTATTTAGGTTTCTAAATATTTCTCAGGTTCCCTCAGTTTTAATGTCACGAGGAAATGATCCTACCAGGTAAAACTGCCTTCAAGATGCTTTTGGTATTACACATGCAAAGTATTAACAGTGAGTGTCATTTACCTTTTTAAGAGCTGGAGCTGCTAATTGAAAAAATTCCCTTTTGCACCAGATTCCAAGGGGTGGTTGTTGGGTTTGGTCAAAAGGGTCCCTGCCCATCTCTGCCTGTACCACTTCATTTGCATGGAATTGGGTGGATAGGTTGACAAACAGAACAATCCTATGCATGTTTCTCTTGGAAGCAGTATTTTTGACAGCTTTACCCGATTCGCAAACGACGACCATTCCTGAACAGCCTTGCCAGTACCATCCATGCACAGGTGACCAAATGATTGGATGACTGCCGTTGACTGTATCCAATGGCCTTTCCCCTTCCATTTGCTGCCAAAATTGTGGCAGATGCGCCCACACTGATGGTGCATAGATGGCGTTTTGCGCACCTGAACACTGCTTTATTTCCCCCAAACCTTTGCTGCCAAATAAATACCAATGTTCTTCATCTATTTGCTTCAGATTTTTTCTCTGATTATACTCAAGGTGTTAAGCTTATTGTGATTTTCACGTTGTGCTTTTTAAACGAAAAGCGGTATTAAAATATTCTAAATAACTGAAGTTAAGTCTCATTGGGCAACATCCAGTGTTGCACAGACTTTCTATTGACCACTTTTAATGAAAGGGCCAGCCCGGTGCTGCTTTTAATGTAATGATTTATATGTATTTAACAGTTCTTATATATGTATATAATTTTAATTCTTTTAATGTTTTAAACAATTCCCCCCCTATGTTTTTAGCGATTTGTCTTGAGTCCCCTCAGGGAAGATGGTGGGATATAAATCAATATATCACCATCACCACCACACAATGAGACTTTTCCTTCTTCTGCTTCTGCAGCCACCCCTTTCTGCTCTGGAAAGTCTAACAATTTCCCCAAACTGGTGTTGGGGGTATGCGGGGAGCTGCAGGGGGAGGGTGAAATCTGTCTGCTACTGGTCGGACACTGTTGGATTTCAGCAACTTGAGTTCAATGCATAGGATTTCAACTTTACACTGCATTCCTGTACAGTGGTACCTCAGGTTAAGTACTTAATTCGTTCCGGAGGTCCGTTCTTAACCTGAAACTGTTCTTAACCTGAAGCACGACTTTAGCTAATGCGGCCTCCTGTTGCCGCCACGCCGCCAGAGCCTGATTTCTGTTCTTATCCTGAAGCAAAGTTCTTAACCTGAAGCACTATTTCTGGGTTAGCAGAGTGCGTAACCTGAAGCGTATGTAACCCGAGGTACCACGGTACATGTATACTCACAGATAACAGAAACCAGCAGGGTGTACTCTCATGTAAGAGCATACAGAATTGCAGCCTAGATGTATTTACAAGTGTCTTAATAGCTCCTTTTTATAACAAATAAACAACTCAATGAACACCTAAAATAAAATAAAAAGTTTAATGTAAAAACAGTAAACTTACACAAATTCCACGGCATATACAGCAATATACAGTATTAATTTACAACTCAGATGTACAAATATTTTAAAATAATGCTCAGTTTAAGTCCAAAAAACTGATAGCCAAGAAAGTATGTTGGGATTCACAATCACGGTTGCTTTACAAAACAAAACATTGCACTGGGGTATCATTTGCGAGCTTCAAGTGGCAGAATAGTTGCCAGAGGAGGGTGGGGAGCCCAGTTGATACGGATGACAAATCATGGAGTTAAGTCAATTTTGAGAACGGGCACTGCATATGCAATAGGCTGATTTTCAACTGGTAGTAATTGGAAAAGTTAAAATTGATGGCTTTTCTTTTTAAAAAATTAAAGGTATTTTATATCTGATTAGCATTTTGGCACACCTGCTATACAATGTTCACTTTGATGAAGGATTAGTAGCTCAGTAACTACTGTATAAAAGTACTTTTTAATTTATACACAGTACAGTGGTACCTCGGCTTAAGAACAGTCCTGTTTACAAACAATTTGGTTTACCAACTCCGCAAAACCGGAAGTAGTGTCCCGGTTTGCGAACTTTACCTTGGTCTAAGAACGGAATCTGAATGGTGGAAGAGCACCGGCGGCGGGAGGCCTCATTAGGGAAAGCGCGCCTCAGTTTAACAACGGTTCAGTTTAAGAACGGACTTCCGGAATGGATTAAGTTTGTAAACCGAGGTACAACTGTATACAATTAAATTCATTGTATGAAATGATTTACTACAGGCTCATAACAAGGTCGTTTGCCTAAGACAGACATGTTCAACCAGTTGACTGTGATCGGCAGGTAGATCTTTGGGGTGCTCCAGGTCAATTGCGGGATTAAAATCAGTGATCGCCTGTGTGCTCCTGATAGATCGCTCTGCCCCCTGCACTATGTTTCATTGCGGCTGCCGTCGTGAAAGCCTGTATTCACTGCGTCGTTGCTTGAGTGTTTTATGGAGGGCTGATGGCGTACTACTTTGTGAGCGTTTTTATGCAATTCTCAATTCTCCCCCAAAATAGCCAAACAACTCTGGGCACTCCTCCCCCCAAAAAAGGTCAACAACTCTTGGCAATGGCAATGGGTAGATCACAGTCTCTAGAGAGCTGGACATGCCTGGCCTAGGGCAACATCCAATTGTGCCCATTCATCCACAGGACTGACTTCCTTCCCCGCCACAGCTGTGTCTCTCTCTCTCTCTCACACACACACACACCTGAAGGTTGGGGAACCTTCAGAGCAGATTTGGGGGTAACACAGAGGGCTGCAAGAGAAAAGGAAGGAAGGTGAAGTCCTACTGCATGAGCAGAAGTCCACTCACACAGTATTGGGATATAATTCACAGCGGACAACAATTTAAGTTAAAAGAATCATTTAAGAGAAAGACCAAAAAAAAAAACCCCAACCCTGTAAAACTTGTGAAAGAAAAGGGCATCAAAGCTCAAATCTTTCAACATCACATTGTTAAGAATGATGGCATGACACCTCCCACATACATTTACAGGAGAAACCATTATTTATTGACTTTTCTTATTTTCTCTTCTTGCTTTCCTTTTTAGCTGCGCCGTCTTCAGTTCTGTCATTACATTCACTGTTTTATAAACCCAAGCAATCTGAAAAGCAAAACAAATAATTATGTAGGCGAGTGAAGTAGCAGTCCTTTTGTATACGAACAGGCAACTATTCTTCAAGGGCTGGTCCTTCTGTAGACAAAATGCCACCACTCAGGTACAAGAGGGAGGTATGATGTCACTTGGGGGGGGGGACCCCTGAAATCTGTAAACCCCCCCCCAAAGCCTTCAGAAGAAAAGGTCTAAGGGGTGGCGAAAATCCAAGCACCCCAATGGGGACTGAACATGTTCAATGGGCAATGAATGCTGACTGTCTGCTAGAAAGGGAATCTGGAAAAATCAGGAAGAGCGACGAAATAAACATGCCCAGCTGGCAGTCTTGAGCAGGAACAATGTTTTACTTCATATCATCATCACCATCATCATTTAATTTTTGTAACCTGCCCATCTGACTGTTGCCCCAGACACCCTGGCGGCCTTCCAACAGGGTATACAACAACAACAAAACAGAACATCCCACATTAAAAGCACCCTAAAATAATAATAATAATTTCACTTATTATTTATCACTTATTTTTGTTGTTGTTATTACTGATGTGTTAATAGCCTTCTATGTCTAAGAGTCAAAAGGTGATGTACAATAAAAATAGCAAACAACAGTTAACACCCCTCCCCTATATATATATATATATATATATATATATATATATATATATCAATATCAATATCAATATCAATAACAATACAAAACAGACAACCATGGCAGAGGCCCATTCATCCAACTGGAAAGGCTTTTTTGGAACAAAAATGCCTTCAGTTGTTTCCAAAAGGTGCAGGTAGTGGATGCCTGTCATATATTGACATAAATGCTATTCCACAGAACAGGGGCAACCACACTGAAGGCCCTGCTCCGAGGTCTTGTGCAGTGGGCTTCCGAAAATGTTCGAACTTGTGGGAGCCAGAGCAACTTACCAGTCACATCAGGGACATACTGCAAAGTTCAGGGCTGACTGTGGATTCTTACAGCACCATCCATAAGCAACTGAGATGTTTGGGGAACCCCAGAAGGTTCCAGTTGTTGTTGTTTAAAAAAAAAATTAAGAAAAAAACCCCTTAAGTGGAAGTGAGGACACACAAAACAGCCCTGTGAGGACTGAACATGCTCCATGGGCATGGAATGCTTCGACTGAGGTGGGGCTGGGGAGGGAGAGAGATAATAATCTGTCCTGGAAAAGGGCATAGCTGGCTCCCTGGACCCAAGTATTCCACACAGCAGCATTCTGTTGCAGGCCCCACTTGTACATCTGAGCGCACACATTTGTAAGGCAAAAGAAAGAAATAAAAAGCAGCAGCTCTTACCACAATAACGATAGCATTCAGCAGCAACGGTGCTGAGAACACTATGGAAATGAACATTCCTCTTGAATCAAAGTACTGGTGCTTCGAGAACAATCTGCAAAGGAAAATAAAACAGATGTTAGTAAAAACCGACACAATTCTACACGCGTGGTTATTTCATACGGATTATCTAGTATAGTCGCTGCAAATACAAATTAACGGTTGCCGAGAAACAAAAGCATGGCACTTTTGCTCTCCCAATGGCTTGCTGAGGACACAACGGTGCAAGAAATTCTGCTCCTTTGCCTTTCACCAGCACTTGGTAGGCAGCAAACGTTCAACTAGCCTCCATCTACACTTAAGTCGTCTCCCAGCCTGCTTCACTGCCCACAACTTCTCAGTAAGCAAAGGTGAAATGCAGTGTTGAAGAGAACCTTCAGGAGCCATTTTGTCAACAAACCTCCTCCCCTCCCCTTTTAAGACATTCACCTTGAACACTCAGTGTTTCTCAAACTTGGGTATCCAGCTATTTTTTGGTCTACAACTCCCATCATCCCTAGCTAGCAAGACCAGTGGTCAAGGATGATGGGAATTGTAGTCCAAAAACAGCTGGAGACCCAACTGCTTCATTTTAGATACCCAAGGTGTGAAATCTTTATTTCCCAAGTAAATAAAGGACACCAGATTCTTGCCACTCGCATGTTGCTGCCCCAGAGTTTGACTTGACTCAGCCATGATAGTTAATGTATATCTGGAAGCATATTTGCGACACTCCTGCTGTTCAGTGTTGGCATTTTCTATCAGGAGGTACAGTTATGTAAACCACTGCAATGAACATAATAATTGGAGGTGTCTAGTTTACCTTTTTTTCTACTGCTTCTCCCTATGCCACAAAACTTTCTTTAAAGGGGGGGGGGCCTGTATGTGTAAGCTCTTAACATTTTGTAACATCGTCTGGATGACTTCTGTTTGGCGTAAGAAAATGTATAGGGTGCTAAATGTAAAGGGCATAAGCACTCAGACGTCCCACTGATTTGAATGGCAGTGAGCTAGGCATGTCTCAGACTCTCCCACTGTCATTAATGGGATTCTTAGCCAGCAATCCTATGCATATATTCTTGGAAGAGGGCTGCTAAGAATTTAACTGGGGGGGGGGGCGCCTTTGTCAATCTAGTGCCCTCCAACTACAGCTCCCACCTGCCTCAGTTGGCTGGGCCTGGTCAGAGAAATAGTCCAAAACATTTGGAGGACACAATGTTGGCAAAGGCTGACATACCATTCATTTATGTCATTTATACAGTAATGCTTCTGCTAATTGCAAAATTCAAAATATCTCAACAGTACAGTGGTGCCTCGCAAGATGAAATTAATTCATTCCGCAAGTTTTTTCTTCTTGCGAGTTTTTCGTCTTGCGAAGCACGGTTTCCCATAGGAATGCATTGAAAATCAATTAATGCGTTCCTATGGAGACCGCCTTCAGACCAGGTCCGGGGACAGTCTGTCCCCGGACCTCTTCTGAAGGCTGGCGGGGGGAGAAGGACTTTTCTCCCCACCGCCAGCCTTCAGAACAGCCTTCTGAAGGCTTGCGGTGGGAAGAAAAGCCCTTCTCCCGCCGCCAGCCTTCAGAAGAGTTCCCCCAGGGCTGCCTAGGCTGCAGATAGCAGCCTGCTGCCCCGCGCGAGGGGCACTCTGCTTCAGAGCGCCCCTCGCGGGGCAGACATTCGCAGCTTGGGGAGCCCTGCAGGACTTCCCCGCAGGGCTCCCCAAGCTGCGAATGTCTGCCCCGCGCGAGGGGCGCTCTGCTTCAGAGCGCCCCTCGCGCGGGGCAGCAGGCTGCTATCCGCAGCCTAGGCAGCCCTGGGGGAACTCTTCTGAAGGCCGGCGGCGGGAGAAGGGCTTTTCTTCCCACCGCCAGCCTTCAGAACAGCCTTCTGAATGTTGGCGGTGGGGAGGAAAACCTTCCTCCCACCGCAAGCCTTCAGGACAGGTCCGGGAACAGAGGAGAAGGCGCGCTGCGCTTCCCCGCTGTCCCCGGAGATTTCCCTATGGGCTTTCGTCTTGCGAAGCAAGCCCATAGGGAAATTCGTCTTGCGAAGCCGCTAAAAAATCGGAAAACCCTTTCGTCTTGCGGGTTTTTCCGTTTAGCGAGGCATTCGTCTTGCGGGGCACCACTGTAATAGTAGTACTAATAATAATAATAATAATTTTATCATTTATACCCTGCCCATCTGGCTAGGTTTCCCCAGCCACTCTGGGAGGCTTACAGCATACATAAAGCATAGAAAAACATCAGACATTAAAAACTTCCCAATTAACCTGTGGGGAACAGAAGAAGACAACAATTTCGGCATGATAAAAGGTATTTAAAATAAACGTAGGGGCAAAAAGTTCATGTAATTACCTCCAGTTTGCAGCTGCAATTTCATTGATATATTCTGCACAGAATACCAGGGTCACTACAACCAAGAAGACAAATTAGAATTCTGAAGCTTTAAAGAATCTAAGTGTGGGAATGCATGTGATATATGAAACCACGAAGAGAACATCTTTCCTAAATGTAATCTGCAAGACTGAAGAGCCTATAGGCTTCCATGCACAAGTTTCCATAGTCAATTCCAAATTTAACAGGTGTGCCCAGGTAAGGGATGGATGAGGAACCTGTGGCACTTCAGGTATTGCTAGACTTCAAGTCCCATCACACCTGCCCATGGGCCAGCTAGGGTAAACTTCAATATCTAAATTTTCTGTTTATATAGGCATTTATATCTATTGCCACAGCAAAAAGTGAGCGCTTACAACCATAAACTTTCAATTATAATAAAATGAAGATTAAACAAAAATACAGGGATGCCAAGCTATGAATGTAAACTTTAAAATTGTAGAATCTTTCACTAAAGCAGGTCATTTTCTCAACATGCTAACAGTAAAGGGTACGAGAAGAAAGGACCTAATGCTAATGAAAAATATGCTTTTAGAAAGTTTCTCTAATACTTTGTGCACATTGGAATAGATACCCCAATATGTCATATCCCAATTTGAAAGTGATCAACACTAACAACATTGTGCAGAAACGCATACTATACAGTTTAGTAAGATTACAGAGATAGGCAGAGAATGAAAATGACTGCATCAATTCCTTTAAAACATACCCAGATGCTAACTTCAGAGCAACAATATCATAAAAAATACTTCATTCAATACTCACTGATTGAAAGGAAGTGCCCTATTTGCAGGCGGTAGTGCTGAAATGAGAGGTAAGTGAGGAAGACGTAAGCTATGTGGAAAAATACAAGACCTAGGAGCCATGGTTCAGTCCAATCTGTGTCCTATGAGCAAATCAGAAAAAAAAAATCTATTAGAATTCTGTCATCAAATGCAGACAACAGATCAATCACCCTTTCAGGGGGATGGAAAACCTACATTGCCCCTCATAAACTGATGAACATCAGCAAAGGTGCAACAATCTCTTTTGAGAATATATTTAACAAGAAACCGTGTATGCCTGTAAATGAGAAGGGGACTCAAACTGATCTGCAAGAAATGTTACAGTGGTACCTCTGGTTGCGAAGGGGATCCGTTCCAGAGGCCCATTCGCAACCTGAAAAGCCCGCAACCTGAAGCGCCATATCTGCACAGCGCAATCTGGTGCTTGTGCGCATGTGCAAAGCGCGATTTAGCGCTTATGTGCATGTGTGAGCAGCGAAACCCGGAAGTAACCCTTTACGGTACTTCCGGGTCGCCGCGGGACGCAACCTGAAAAAACGTAACATGAAGCAAAGGTAACATGAGGTATGACTGTATTTGGTTTGGAGCAGCAGCTCAAATGACAGCTATTGTTGGACTACAATTCCCATCATCCTTAGCTAGCAGGGCCTGTGGCCAGGCATGATGGAAGCTGCAGTCGAACAACAGCTGGGGGACTCAAGTTTGAGAAACAGTGAACATTATTTCGTTTAGTAAATAACCCAGAAAAACAACCAGTACTGGCTTGGTAGCTGCAACCCCTATTCTAAACATAAGCATGCTTTTGGAAAAAATTTCATGGATCATTCTTCAACGGAGGCTATGTTGGAGCTGCGGGAGGCGCACAATATATCCCCAAGCACGCCAGCAGGTTGGAAGGCGGAGAAATATCTTGCTGCAAAGACGGACGCGCCTTTTCCATTGCAAGCAGTTTGTTCCGCCAGAAAACAAACGCGGCAAGAGAAAGAGAAAGCAAAGGGAGACGAGACCCCGGCCTGCTTTTCCTGCTCTGAGCAATAGTTAAAACTGCGCGTGATGCCTCTCCCTTCTTTTCCAGGATGCAATAACGCCATGCCACCATCCCGACCAAAATGGGGAGGAGGGGGGGGGGGAAGACGCACACAGAGAGCGCGGGCGTCTCTGGCACGGCTAGAGGACTTACCGTCAGGATCCTGGAGACTCCAACGTGCCTCGGAAGCCCCATGGTCCGAGGGAGGAGCAGGAAGGAAGGAAGGGCGGAAAACACCCGCCCGCCCCTCCGCTCGAAGTCAGTCGACGCGGCACCCTTCCGGATTCAGCGCCAATTCCGCCATGCGCGGTGCGTAACGGTGCGTAAATGTTGGGAGAATGGAGACGCCTTCTCTTCCCTTCTCCCTCTGGCGTGCAGCAAACGCTTCCGTGGCGCGCGCTGCGCATCAATTAGAACTGCGTCCAATTAGAATCCGGAAGGATGTGCATTAAAGTTCCATTTGGAACAAGTTTGCGGGGGAGGAGAGAAACTCCCTCTTGTCCTCACGAGAATCCGCCTGGAGGCGTGGACAGGAGGAAAGATTTGTTTCCTTGTTTCCCCCCTCCCCTTCAGTGGGCGGGATCTTCGCAGCTCTCTCGCGATGCTCTTTTTTTGGGGGGGGGCGGGGAATTTGGAAGCCGTATATAAGGCTGCGAGGAGTTGGAATATTAGCACCATAGCATTGATAGATCGGAAGGTGGGTTTGCGGGTCATGTAGTCCAAACCTCCTGCAATGCAGGAATTTCAGCTAGATCATACGTGACGCACACGCGTGTGGGTTGGGGACTTAGTGAGCTGGAAGGAGCCGCGCTGGTCCGGTCGCTGCACTGTTTGAAAGTTTTTTCTTTCTTGGTCAGATCCCCCCTCCCCGCTTTTAGCGGTGTATTTCGTGGGGTGTTTTATGTAGGTTTTTTTTTAATTTAGAGTTGAAATAATAAAGTCAAGCAAATTCACAACAGTTGGGTTTTCAATGAAGGACACTTAGCACTGCAGCTTTAATAATAATAATAATATTTATACCCCGCCCATCTGGCTGGGCAGCTCCCAACAGAACACTAAAAACAGAATAAAACTTCAAACATTAAAAACTTCCCAAAACAAGTTTATTGTTTTGTTATTACTTATGGTGTTTGGTATAGTAATTGGGCTACTTAAAATCTCTTTAAGGTAAAGGGACCCCTGACCATCACGTCCAGTTGTGACCGACTTTGGGGTTGCGGCGCTCATCTCGCTTTACTGACCGAGGGAGTCGGCGTACAGCTTCGGGGTCATGTGGCCAGCATGACTAAACCGCTTCTGGCGAACCAGAGCAGCGCACGGAAACGCCGTTTACCTTCCCGCTGGAGCAGTACCTATTTATCTACTTGCACTTTGACGTGCTTTCGAACTGCTAGGTTGGCAGAAGCAGGGACCGAGCAACGGGAACTCACCCCGTCATGGGGGTTCAAACCGCTGACCTTCTGATCGGCAAGTCCTAGGCTCTGTGGTTTAACCCACAGCGCCACCCGTGCCCCTTAAAATCTCTTTTAAGTCCCTCTAAACGTTAACTGAAAATTGAACACCTTCTTGGAAAAATTAAAATGTAAGCCTTTTATAGCAACTTTTATCATGTTGTGATTACTCTGGAGGGCTTAAAAGTGGACAGACTATTGTTATTTTGCTAGATGGTACTAATGGGATCAAAAAAGCTTCATGTACAGGAGGCCATTCTAGGGGGGAAAGGACAATTGTAGATGTTTTTGGTCTGATTAACATGATTTTTGGTAGTTAACTAGGTCCCTCTTTCTAGGAAGTTTAGAACCCCAAATAGTGGAGAAAAGGAAGGATATAGGTATGTACCATTAAATATTTTGGTTACAATTTCATTAACCTTTGAGATGGAAGATTAAGAAATTAAGATTTCAAATGATTGCCTTTTCTTTTAAAGTTCAGGTAAGTGCTTTTGTATTGTCTTGGGTTTAGACATCTCAGTGCTGTCTTATCATTGCTTTTTTGAGGTGCAGAGGAGGCGCTTAAATAAAGAAAAGTTGAAATTAAAGGTTAAGGAAAATAATGCAATTTGTTAGTTGTGAATACATAATTACTATACCCCATCTTTTAGAAATTATATTATACACCTCCACTGGTTTTAATTCCCTACAGCGCTGAAGTGTGCCCAGGGAGACATCTTGCAAAATTTGTACAGTGGTACCTTGTTTCTCGAACTTAATCCATTCCAGGAGTCTGTTCGACTCCTAAAACCGTTCAAAAACCAATGTGCAGCTTCTGATTGGCTGCAGGAACTCCTTGCAGCCAATCGGAAGCCATGGAAGCTGTGTTGGACATTCAGCTTCCAAAAAACGTTTGCAAACCGGAACACTCACTTCCGGGTTTGTGGCATTCAGGAGCCGATTTGTTCAGGAGCCAAGCTGTTTGACTACCAAGGTACCACTGTACGTATTTGTTTGCCTTTAACTCCCTATAGTTGTCGTATCAATTCATCTTTTTGGGCATAACAGTGAAAAAAAATTACAATATCTCTGGCCTGAGACCTATTTCCCAGTGGGCTTGCTTTAGGTCAGTTTTAGAGAGAGCAAAATCAGGAAGAAGGGAAGGGATTCAATTAATAATGAACACTTTCAAATCCTTATCTTCTACTCCCTCTTCCATGCCCCTCACTCTCAGGTTAACTCTTTGTGATATGTTGTCTTGGTATTCTAGTTTAAGATGAAGAGATGATTATGGTGGTTTTATTTAGTGAATTTGTTAGTTGCTTTATCTTGCCCATGGCAACCCAAAACAACTTACACAAACAGACAGAAATATAGATACATAGTTAACTATATAAGGTACATAGTTTCCTGAGCATATCCAAGTTTTTAAATTTGTTCTTTGTGTTTAACTTCCACGTTCATAGCTGAGTTAGCAGCTTTAGCTGCCTCATCTACTGTGGAGGTTGATGCTGCAATCTTTCCTTCAAAACTTTTCTTATCAAACACTCTGTAAGCTCTGTTATAGGTTGCCGAAAATGTTTCACAAACTGCTTAGCAGTCAGAGAGGCTCACTTCCCTTATCAAATGTTCTGGATGATTTCAAAGGAAACAGAGCCATTTTAGAACGACAAGCCTGCTCTTTCTCGTAGGCATCCGATAATCGTTCTCACCTTGAAATAGTTCCTTAGCGACTTGGTACAGGTCTAGGATGCATTCTCCTCAACTTCTGAAACTTTGTGTTTCACTGTTTTACATCGAAATTCAGCCTTTTTATTTTCCGTCAGCATCGTATCTGCGGGATTACATCGCCAGCTGGCATTCCAGCCAGCCACTAAATTTGTGAAGTGGTCAGATGATAGTGCCAGGGAATATTGAAGGATCATAGACATGGGTAGGCACAGAAGGAATAAATAAAAGAGTCTGGGTGAACTAGGTTTTGAATACAGTTGGAAGACCAAACCTCTGCAGCAGCTCGCACCAACTTTTTCCCCCCCTGCAGTGGGGGAAATTAAAAGTAGAGGGAGGACAACTGGATTTAAATTGAATTATGCATCCACGTTAAAGAATAATGACAGAAAATGGAAGGAATGGGGATTCAAATTAGCTGTTGTGTCCATTTATATTGTATAAAGGGGAGGGGAAATAATTCAATAAAATGTTAATAAGGAAAAACTGACATCTCCTGTAATAAAATTGCACCTGTCCCAGGTGGTGACAGGAAATGAAGAGCACCCTGGAATGTTATAAGCATCTCCTGCTGCCTGAGGAAGACACAGCTATTATTCTGATTTGACATGTGTCAAAATATTCCCCTCGTCGCTTTCACGCCGGTTAATACACCTCAGATGACAAGCTACCTCCAGCCCACAGTGCAGAAGTGAAAAACAGCAAGTGAGCATCATGTCGACTTTTTAATGGTTTAAAGATGAAACCAATGTGCTCTTGTTAACTAAAAAAAGAAGAATTAATGGGCATGTTGTGGACTTTTGCTGTATAATTTATATCTTGCATTTCTGGATTTGGCATTTGGCTTTACAAGTAGTTTCCTCCCACATTGGACTTTAACAATAGTGAAAGAGCTCAAGTTTGGTGCTTTTTGCATGACCACTTAATTTTTATATTACATCTATATTCCACCCTTCTACCCAGGAGCTCTAGTTGGTGTACATGGTTTTTTCGCCCATTTTTATTTTCAGAATAACCTTCTGAGGAAGATTAGGCTGAGAGTTGGTGACCCACTCAGCTATGTTTTCCAAGTGTCTATAAATGTGAAGCTGGGTCACCTCAGTCTTAGTCTAACCAGTATTTCACACTAGTTTTCTCAGTGGCGTTTAAAATCCTACTGCTCATTAAGTTTAAAGAGATGAAAAGCAATGGTTGTCTTCTTGGCTCCCACGGCCCTTCGTAAAGCACAAGAGGAAAATGCACAATATTTTGTTTGGACGAAATTAGACCCTACATTTTCAATCTCAAAAGAAACACTCAAGGCAGTTTTCACCCTTAATCAAAAATAAATACACTCCAGAACTGATTTTTAAGCAAATAGGAATGGAGGGTGGAAGACGGCAGAGAATAAGCTAATAAAATATAAAACTCTAAAGATGTCAACAGACAGAAAAAGCCTCTACAGAGAAGAAAAGGCGCTGAAAGCCTAAATCTCAACCGGAAGTGATCTGACCATGACAAAGGATAGATGTCAATATTCCCCACTTTCAGATCACCCTCTTCCTGCCTGGTTGAGAAAACATGGTTCAAAGTGTGGCTTGACACATGTGTTGGGCTGGTGACATGTTGGGAGAGCCCCATGGCTGTCATGGCAGCCATGAAGTCCTGAGCTAATCGCCTCAGCATAGATGTTGACATCCCCCCCAGTGCTATTTTTCTAGAAAAAGAGGTGCTGGAACTCACCATGAACACCTCTCTTGTTCTCTATAGCAATGGCACGTACTTGAGAGGTGCCGGAACTAAGTGCTGGCAAGTTCTGGCTGAAAAAAAGCCCTGCCCAAAATTAGCAGCCTTGGAGTCCTCAAGACCACCTCTGAGACCAGCACTGTCAGATCAGGCAGGGAGACTGCTGGGCAGTGAGGCGGGCGCTAAACCAGCAAATACCCTAATCTGTCTTGATTACCTAATGCCATGAACAAACACTCAAGATCCCCACTCAACTGTGGGGGCCGCATTGGAAGATGGCCGACAATACCATCTCTCCGGCTCATACGAGGTAATTTAGAGGCTGATATGGCAGTATGCAGCCTCCCTTGTTACCCCAGGGAATGGGGAAACACTGCCTCGCCTGCGGTTGCCATAAATCACCCCCGAGTTCGAAAGAAGAAGGGGGTGAGGGCACTAGGCACACAGCACTTGTGTGAGATGGCTCTCCCGGACGCTGTCTCTGATCGCGCGCCTGGTTGCAGCAGCTCAAAATAAATAATTAGAGAAAAGCAAATGCACATATTTTGAGTGAAGAACGGGAGTTAAGACTGCTAATTGAAGTGACCTCTGTGAAGTGCAACGACGGGCTGGATTCAACAGGAAAATATATCAAGAAGAAGATACATCAAAGGGTCGGTATGTCGGAACGGGACTGAAAGGGGCGGAAAAACTTTTCTTTTCTCTCTCTATGTGATTACCTAATAATCCCTCCCCAAGAAGAACCGTTGCACAATTGACTATAAGCGGGATGATTAAGAAACAGTGTGGAAATGAATTACTAACCAAAGGCTTGGCTTATGGAGATCTTGAAAAGAATGAAAGGCTTTTGGAATGACGCAGTTATAAAAAGAGAGTCGCCATGTTGGCAGGCTTTGTTGCAAGATTGTGATCAAGGGGGGGGGGGAGCCATGACTTGTTATTATATTGGACTCCTGGCAGAATCCCCTGAGAAGATCGAGAAGGGAGTGACAGGCCTGCGAAGATTAATGGGCAGACGGTAAGATTGTTTTTTCTATGGAAGTGAAGAAATGCGTCTGCCGTCTGAATATGACTCTTGGATGAATGGAAAAACCCACACAGAATTATAAAAATGTTTGTTTTCAACTCGCTTGCGGAGACTATCAGAGGTCACAAAGAGAAAGGAAAATATACGAAAACAACAAGAAGAGATGAGGAAAACAACAAAGAGAGGATTGGATAGAATTGTGAACATTATTTGGACAGAATTGTGAACATCAAAGCAGCAGCAATAAGATGATCGGATCCCTTTCGGAGCTTGAAATATGGGTACCCCCAACAAAATTTTAAAATTTGGCTCTGTAATTTGGAATTAATGTGATTTGATTGGTTTGTTAATATTTTTTTTTTAAAGATCCCCACTCAACTGGACAGGGAGACTGGAGACAGAGATGGAATTTCTATAGACCACAGCAAACCCCCTCCCTGACCCTCATCATCTAAACCCTCTTGTACAGGGTCTAATGGTTGTAACTGGTGAAACATCTAGCCCCAGTTTATTTAGAAGAACTGCAGTTTCTTGTTTAGCTGTCACTATTAATTATGACCTCACATCACAATCAAGTGGAATGGGAACCCCCACCTATTTTGATAACTCCTCCTTGTTACTTAAAAGGTAAAGGTAAAGTACCCCCGACAGTTAAGTCCAGTCGCAGACGACTCTGGGGTTGCAGCGCTCATCTCGCTTTACAGGCCGAGGGTGCTGGCGTTTGTCCGCAGACATTTTTTCCGGGTCATGTGGCCAGCATGACGAAGCCGCTTCTGGCGCAATGGAACACCAAAACCAGAGCAGCACACGGAAGCACCATTTACCTTCCCGCCAGAGCAGTACCTATTTATCTACTTGCACTGGTGTGCTTTTGAACTGCTAGGTTGGCAGGAGCAGGGACCGAGCAACGGGAGAGCTCACCCCGCCACAGGGATTCGAACTGCTGTCCTTCTGATAGGCAAGCACAAGAGGCTCAGTGGTTTAGACCACAGTGCCACCTGCACCCCTTTCCTTGTTACTAAAGGGTGCTCTATTTCAAAGTCAATAGTATCATTTCATATGCATTGCCAAATAAGATCACATTGAATGCGTTTTTTAAATAGTAAGAAAGCAAGCCGAAAGAAGGCAAACTACTTAATGGGGTGTGGCAGACAACATTTCCGCTTGCAACTGGGACAGGGAGGTGGCAGGCACATATATCAAGTGGGTTCTTTTCCAAATTGTAACGTACATTTTTGTGTGAATATTCTCAAAGATTCTGACATAGCTTACAAGGGTGGGAGGATGAATCTAGGAAGCATTTCTGTTAGCTGCACATCTTCTTGAGAGTGTTCTTTTATCTTCAGGCGACATCTCATTTGCAGACTCTGAAATGATTTACATTTCCAGAAGTTATGAGAGATATTACAAGCTAACAACTGGACTCCCTGTACGAAACAATTACTGCCAGGGGGAAAAATAAATGTGAGCAAATGGTTTGAAGGCTAATGGAGGCAGATGGGAAACTGTCCAACTTAGAGATAATATTAGGGACATGCAACTTAATTATGTCTAAAGAGAATGCCTCTTTTAAAGCCGTACGAGATGTTGAAATTATGAATGCATTAGCACAAACTTTGCTGCATTTTAAATGGCTGGGAACCATCAAAAACTGTAATTGCCTTAAATGCTAATAATCCCCTGTTCTTAAAAGTGTCTTTAAATTTCGTGTCCTTTCCCTGATTGTACAGCTAAATTCTTTGTCTGCCACAGTAGTGGAAAATGTGGAAGGAACTGAGATCAAGCAGAAAAGCTTTCTCTGGAGGAATGGTGGAAGGAAATTTCAAGTACCGTATTTTTCGCTCTATAACACGCACCCGACCATAACACGCACGTAGTTTTTAGAGGAGGAAAATCCGTAGGCATGCCACCCGTAGGCATTCCCTCCATAACACGCACAGACATTTCCCCTTACTTTCTAGGAGGAAAAAAGTGAGTGTTATGGTGCAAAAAATACGGTAATTCCTCCTGCAAACGTTCCATATTACCCCCCCCCCATTTTGTAAGTTCCCTGAACTATTTGGAACAGCTTTGCAAGTGGGAAGAGGAATAGACAAAATCACCCTCCCCGCTTCTTCCAGTGGCAGCAGGTGAGACACCTGTACCTGTTGGAATGTTTGCCTGCCTGCTAGCTGCAGTCCTGTCTATTAAAAAGGAATGGGCTGGATCCTGTTTGGCTGACTGCCAATGCGATCTGGAACAAAGTGGGGAAAGGGCTGGTGACCAAGTTTGAGTTAAAAATACCAAGTCAAATTAAAATATATGTAGCTTTTGTCCATTAATACTGTTAAAATATATGTGCTTTTGTCCATTAATACTGTTGAAATATGGAAGACTTAAAGCCGTTGTTCTGTTCTTATCATCATGCTTTCAGTGATTTTTGTACAATTGATGGCCCTTGGCTAATTAATAAAGACTTAGTATTACATTGGGACCATCCTGTGGGCAGAACTCATGGGAGCTCTGGATCCAACTCTTAGTGCAGTTGTAGCAGTTTGCAATATGGGGGGTGGGGAGGGAATCATTAACATTGGAGGGGTGGGATGGGGAACCTCAGATTGAATCCAGCCCTTCAGACTTCTCTATCTGGCCTTCAGGTCACCAGCTCTACTCTGTACCTTTCTGAGTTGTTGTTGTTGCTGTTGCGTGGCTATGACTCTGTTCCTTGAACTCTGATAATGCCTCTTAGGTGCTCAGATCGTCGAGAGAGAGGAGTGTGTGGACAAGCTAGGAAAATTCACATTAGTTGCTTTTCCTACTCTGGCCCTGAGCACATGAGGCTCCCAGACGTTTGTCCCGAAGGAAACAAGGCCTTTGGGCTTAGGAAGGTTAAGAAATATTCCACTGTTTGAAACTCAACAGCCGCCTACTTCTGTCTGAGAGTGGAGACGAACCAGCTGATTTTATAGACGTGGGAATCTAATTCTTTATGCAGAGGATCCTTCTGGGTTCCAATTACCCCATATGAGATGTAAATTTATTCGGCATCTTAAAAGGAACCAGTCCATTTCATCTTGATCTCTCAATGGCTAATGGTGGTTACTTGCTGCCCTGGATTGCAGTTTAATGGATCGAAGGAGCAGGCAGAAATCAGGTCCATGCGCAGCAATGCGTGTTTGATTTAGTTTGCTGTTATTCCAGCAGCATTTGGTCTCAGCGGTTGATAACATTGTTCTCACTGTGAGACCAGGTGGGTCCTTCACACGCATCGTAGTCCCGGGAGCATCGAAATATGAAAAGCAAAATCCTATGCGAATACACCTATCTGTTCCTTGGCACTGCAAGCTTATCCCTGGAAACCTGCTCTGCATTTTAGCAGAGAAGCAAGAGACGCTCCGTGGAGAAGCAAAAGTGCGAAGACTGCACACAAGTGTTGCTCTGTGCCGCTGCAGAGGCTCTGCAAATTGCAGGTGTGTCACCCCGATCATTACAGCATTAGCAAGTCAGATTGAAATACCTGTTGAGCCTTAACAGTTTGGGGAATTTCCAGAACTAAACGACTGAAGCAGACCAGAGGGAGAATAAAAAGAGGTGTAGATTAGCAAAACTGCACGAATAATGAATTTAATAAAGGTTTCCTATGTTGCCAGCTTATGAATCATAAGTGCTACCAAGCATGCTTTGCAGGGAAACAGGGAAAGCAATTATTTCATTACATCCTTTATAATGCAAATGAATCATACAACTATTGCACGAATATATATATATATATATATATATATATATATATATGCAAAGCAGGAGTCCTGAGCAAAATAAGTGGTCTCTTTCTCCTTAGCAGAATTAATTTCCCTTTATTTCTGAATAAGGGAAAGAATGCTAGATAGCAAACTGTTTACAAGAAAACGATTCCCCTTACTATTGATCTTTCCCCTTGATCCTTGTTCCATTTTGTAAATATCAAATTCAGAGCTAATGACCCCAAACATCAAGGAATAACTTACCACTCTTGAAGAGACCTCTATTAAGAGAGGAAGTAATAAGCAGTGAAAAAGTAGGGCATGAAGGAGGATTCCCTTTAAGTATTAGGGAACGAAATGGGTATTTTACAGTACAGGCCTATGTATGCCTACTGACCAATAGGGGCTGAAAAATCTGCTAATTTTTGATGTCTCAGTTTCTTCTCATTTTCCCAATCTTAAATCCAGTTCTACACAATTCCACAGCAATTTGCATTAAAAAAAACCACACCAAAAATCCTCTGATCCACCATTTTAGTGAAAATTTCTCCTAATACATTTTAGCACACAGTTTCGGCTAATATACACTTCCTTTTTTGGGCAAGGCATTGTCGCTAATATAATGCAGATTTGTATGTTATTTCCTCTACTAACATGCACTTTTGTGCATGCTCGGTTGGAGGAATGCATTGCAAAATCCAGCAAAATGCAATTTTTGTAGAATAGCTTTGCATATTGGCCTGAAGTGTGGATTAGGAAGTTTCTCACTAAGTTCTGCCTCCAACCCTACTCAGAAATGAAGCCCACTGACTAATGCGGCTGCTTCCTTCGAATGGGTGGTTTGGATGACAGCCCTGACTTTCAGTCCACCCAACCTCCCCAAATGTGCTTTGCAATCTGGACTCCAATTTCTGGATAATTATTTTATGAATAAGCTGAATGTAGAACGCAAGGCAAAATATTAAAGTTTCCTTTTCAAAGGAAGGTTTTTTTTTATGAAAATCCTTTCCAGCTGAGTGCTTACTTATTATTTTGTGACAGAAACAGAAATGGAGCATTAGGTAAAGATTTACAGAGCACAAAGCTGTTATAAGAGGCTTACAGGTGAACAAATTGCATTTTCTTTCTTGCATAAGGATTTGAGCAACAAGGAAAGGAACCTAAACAAAGATTTGGGAGTGTTTTTTGAGGTGGGGAGCAATTCAACACTATACTGCTAATACAACAGACTGAGACATACAGTGGTACCTCGGGTTAAGAACTTAATTCGTTCTGGAGGTCCGTTCTTAACCTGAAGCACCACTTTAGCTAATGGAGCCTCCCGCTGCCGCCACGTGATTTCTATTCTCATCCTGAGGTAAAGTTCTTAACCTGAGGTTCTATTTCTGGGTTAGCGGAGTCTGTAACCTAAAGCGTCTGTAACCTGAGGTACCGCTATACCTATTAAGCAGGTTGCAATGTGGCATTCCTGGGTCCTGACTGAAGGTGGCGCAGTGAGACATCTGGCTATTAATCAGAAGCTTGGTGGTTCAAGTTCACCCACGGACAGCTCTGATCAGGGTTCCTGCATTGCAAGGGGTTGGATGGATGACGCTGGGATCCCTTACAACTTTACCCTTCTATGATTCTATCCCATGATTTATTTTGGGAGTCATACTGCCTGTTTGGATTATGAAGAGGGTCTTTTGAAAAATCAGAGTTGTTCATTTGAATTCTTTCCTGACCTTTACCATAAGGTCAAGCCCACATGAAGAATTCCTGATCTCCTAGTAACACCCATTTTGTATTAACCCTTTTATAAGAGCATTCTAATGCTTGTAGGACTATTCAGGGGTCAGCAAACGTTTTCAGCAGGGGGCCCTCAGACCTTGGGGGGGGGCGGACTATATTTTGAAAAAAATATATGAACGAATTCCTATGCCCCACAAATAACCCAGAGATGCTTTTTAAATAAAAGGATACATTCTACTCATGTAAAAACACCGGCAGGCCCCACAAATAACCCAGAGATGCATTTTAAATAAAAGGACACATTCTACTCATGTAAAAACATGCTGATTCCTGGACCGTCTGCAGGCCAGATTTAGAAGGCGATTGGGCCGGATCCAGCCCCCGGGCCTTCGGTTGCCTACCCATGGACTATATCCTGTAAAAGAAGCAGTAACATTTGCCAGGGGGTTTCTTTCAGTTTATGCATATCACTCATTGTTCCACATACTAGGTCTGAGCACAGGACAGAAATTTTAATTTCAGAATCCAATTCAAGTTAATGGAAACTCTCCTGTGGATTTTAGCAGACTTTTGTTCAGGCCCATGCAACACCTTTCAGCTATGCAAAAAGCATCCTTATGGTCTTTCTCGGGATGGGGATAAAAATACTTAAACTTGCAAGCTGCAGTGAAGCCTCCTTTCAAATTATGTAGTAGATAATCATTCGTTTGTTTGGGTCAAACGTCAAAAGAAAGGTAACAGAAGAGAGGTCTGTTCTATACAAGAAGCATTACCTGAGCTTGTCATTCCATTGCTTATTCTACAGCAGCTTTCTCATGAAATGGCAGCAGAGGGAGCTATAGGACAGGTAAACTCTAGATTTTATCTACGTAGTTGCACAGAGATGGATCGTAGTCCTTTGCTCACAGCACCTACAAACAACCAAACCAGTCACGACTCAACACCAAAACAGATGTGTGGGATCTGTTACTGGTGACCCAGTGTTTTGGAGGTGTTTTACTTCAAAGTAGCCACAGAGCCCTGTGATCAAAACAGGCACAAGGGGTGGGGTGGACATTTAACCCTTTCTTCCAGATGGTTCCCTTGATCTGGATTAAAGGTAAAGGTAAAGGGATCCCAGACCATTAGGTCCAGTCGCAGACGACTCTGGGGTTGCGGTGCTCATCTCGCTTTACTGGCCGAGGGAGCCGCCGTACAGCTTCCGGGTCATGTGGCCAGCATGACTAAGCCGCTTCTGGTGAACCAGAGCAGAGCACGGAAACACCGTTTACCTTCCCGCAAGAGTGGTACCTATTTATCTACTTGCACTTTGACGTGCTTTTGAACTGCTAGGTTGGCAGGAGCAGGGACCAAGCAACGGGAGCTCACCCCGTCGTGGGGATTTGAACCACTGACCTTCTGATCGGCAAGTCCTAGGGTCTGTGGTTCAACCCACAGCGCCACCCATGTCCCATTGATCTGGATTGCATGTTGTTATTCCATTAGCGGGAAAATAGCAGCAACAGACAGGTACCTGCACATTCCCACCCCAGAGTGGGGGTCTACAGCAGCTTCCTGGCTGCTAATTTTGGTTAAGAAAATAACACAAGAGAATTGGGTTCAGTGTTTGCTCTGATTCAGCACTCTTGGGGAAAGCAGAAGGGAAATGGAAAGCAGCTCAGACCCATGCCTTCTAGGCATGAGACAAGCAGAAGTGTGGGTCTAGAGCAGGGTTGGGGAGCCTTCTCAGCTGGAATGATGCATTCCCTTCTGGGCGAGCCTGGGAAACCTGGAAAGCCACTGCCAGTCAATATTTTGATGGTCTGTATATGTAAACCCCCCCCCCATTTTTCAAATCCTTGCACAACCATCCTATTTAATTATTTTTATGATTTTTTTTAAATGGTCAGACCTTTGGCACACCTTCACCATCACCACTGTCCAGCTCTGATTCGAACTAGTGTTGCTGTGTGATTGCCACACACACAATTAATAGCAGCTACACCGACAGGGCACTAGTAAAACTTCATAGGGCTGCAAGCGTCCCACAATAAACGACGATGTTCAGTTCAAGCCCTGTCGATCTGTGCAGCTCCCTTTCTGTTAGCCATGGATCAGGAAGCAGAGTTGATACGTTTAGCATAAAGCATTAATATTCCAATTGTGCTGTCTCGATTCTACTGCATGTAACGTGTCTCATTGACTTGCAAAAAATGCCAGCTTTGTGTCTGAAATCTAGCATTCATCATCCCAAGAGAGGAGTGCGGGAATACTCAGTTTACCAACTGTACGTTGCTTTGCTTACTAAGGTCAATCACTGTATTAGGTTTCATTTAGAGTCCTTTTTTAAAAAAAAAAACCCCAAAACCCCCACTGGTTTAAATGCGAGGTTTAAAGTCCGGTCTTACTGAAGTTTTCAGTTTTTGTTTTAATCATCACTCATCATCGCCCTCATTCTTAAACAGCAAATAGAAAAATCTATGGCTGCAGTTTTCAGGTCTGGTAATTTAATGCCTCTGTTCTTCTGTATCCTTGATTGAAACTCAAAGGCTCCTTTTGGGGGGGGGGTTAAAAAAGTAATCATAGTTGTGAAGCTTGAGTCAAAGTAGGTGTCAGGGAACTGTCATCTGAGACGAAGGAGGTGAAAGGGCTCATGGAGGGTGAGAGAGACCACTCAGCGGAGGAGGGGACCAGCAGGGGGAGAAGTGGAGTTACAAGGGAAAGTGAGTCGGAGGGAGGGCTCAGAGACACTTCAAGCGAGAACAGTGGAGAGGTTTCAGGACCTCCCGTAGGGACACCCACTCCTCGGCGGAAACTGTCACGCCGAGAGTCCAGAAGACGCGTTTCCGTTAAGGAGCTTTTATGCTGGAAGAAGTTCCGTAAACGCCCACTGTCCGATTCAACGAGCGATTGATGGAGCCATGCTTAAGGAGCTCCATCACAGACAGAGGTTTGGGAACTTAGCCAAACTCTGAGGGATCAGGATTTTACGCACAAGCAGCTCACCATCCCATCACAGCAATCGGACAGTCCCTGAAAGCAGCTTGTGCAGAGAGGCATCATGAGCAACCCAGCCGGAGCCGGAGGAGCAGCAGGAGCTGGAGAAGGTCCAACTCTGGAAGAAAGGTACAGAGTTTTGGAACTCCAGCTAGCAATGCAAACGGCGAGGCTAGAAGAAAGGAGGGCGCAGGATGCAGAAAAGGCAAAAGGCACTACACTAGCAAGAAAGATGCCAGGAATGGTGCAGAAGTTTGGGGGGGACCCCAGGAACTACCAAGCCTTTAGGACAGAGATGCAGTATGCTCTCGAACTGCAGTTTAACGACTTTCCCGATGAGGCATCGCGAGTGGCGTTTGTGATTGGCCATCTCGAAGGGGGGGGGCGAGAGACTGGGTCCGGCCCCTGATGGCAGGGAATAGTGACATGCTGAAGGACGCGAGGAAGTTTTTTCGCGCCATGGATTTGATGTTTTCCAGTGAGATTGAACAGGGACTGGTGCGCAGACAATTGATGGCTTGCAAACAGGGGAGCCGAGCGGTTCGTGAGTACTGGACTGAGTTTACAATGTTGATACATAAATTGGGGTGGGACCTATCGGCGGAACCCATTCAAATGCTCTTTGAAGAGGGGCTTTCTTCGGCGGTGAAAGACGAACTTTCCCGGGCGCCCAGGGCGGAGTCTATGGACCAGCTGACCAAATCAGCGCTGACCATTGGAGCGCGCCAGGAGGCAAGAGCCTTGGAGAAGCGGGAGGGGAAAGGAGAGCGTTGGAGGGATTTCCGCATTCCAGAGATTCCAGAACCCAGTTTCCCGCCCGGAGAGCCGATGGAAGTTGGAACAGCGCGCGCGCGCGCAGTTTCAAATCCCAGTGAAGGGAGGAAGAAGGAGGGAAAGAGCGCCAAGAAATGTTACCTCTGCCAGCAGCCAGGTCACTTTGCCAGAGTCTGCCCGCAAAGAAAGGAATGGCAAGGGATGGCGGGAGCTGTTGGGGGGAAGGAGGAGGAAGTCCACGAGCCAGTAAAAGCCAACGCCTGTCTGCCACTGTCAGGGCACTGCAGACAGGCCAAGGAGCAGTAAAAGTGCCGACTCCGGAACCTCCAAGACCAGCTCTGGTAATAGAGGTGCTGCTAGAGCTGGCAAACGGATACCCACTAAAGACCAAGGCGCTGTTGGACTCAGGCAGCTCCTGTAATTTTATGAGCAAGGAGTTTGCAGCTGAACACCAGATACAGACACTCCCTTTAATCAACCCCCTGCAGGTCACCACGATCGATGGGAGGGAGCTGTTGGGGGGAGAAGTTAGCCTACAGACCGTCCCAATGGTTATGAGGGTGGCAAGGCACACTGAAAGGATAGCGTTCAATGTAGCCACCCTGGGAGGGGCGCCAGTCATTTTGGGAATGAGCTGGCTAGCGTTGCATGATCCGCTAGTGGGCTGGCATCAGAGAGTGGTCTCCTTTGGGTCAGCACATTGCCTGGAACACTGCAAAGAGGGAAAGGTGCCAGAAGGGGCAAAAGCCTCCCTAGCAGGGATGGAAGTGGCGGACAAAGGGAAGGTGCCCAAACAATACGCTGACCTGAGCAAGGTCTTCAGCGAAAGGGAAGCAGATAAACTACCACCGCATAGAGACTTTGACTGCCAAATTAACCTGGTCCCTGGGGCCCAGCTCCCCGTGGGCAAGCTGTACGCCATGTCAGACAGGGAAATGCAGGAGTTGAGGGAGTTTATTGACAAAAACCTGAAGAGAGGTTTCATCAGAGAGTCCAGAGCGGTGGGGGGCAGCCCAGTGTTTTTTGTGGACAAAAAAAACACGGATAAACCGAGATTGATCGTGGACTACCGGCGGCTAAATGCCGTGTCAGAACCAGTGACTTTCCCCATGCCCAGGATTGATGACATTTTGACCAGGGTGAGGAAGGGAAAGATATTCACGAAACTGGACCTGAGAGGAGCGTACAACCTGATACGAATAAAGAAGGGGGATGAATGGAAGACAACGATGTTCACCCCCCTAGGGGCTTTCGAATATCTCGTTATGCCCTTTGGATTACAAGCAGGCTCCGCCTGTTTTCAATCGCTCATGAACCATGTACTGGGACCTTTGCTCTACAAGAATTGCGTGGCCTTCCTCGATGACGTGCTGATATATTCAGAGAATGAGGAGCAGCATGTAAAGGATGTCAGGGAAGTGCTGAGCCAGCTGCAAGCAAACCAGTTGTGGGTGAAATTGGAGAAGTGTCAGTTCCACGCCAAGGAGGTGGAATTCCTGGGGTACCGCTTATCAGACAAGGGATTAGCCATGGATCCAGGCAAGGTACAGGCGGTGCTGGAATGGAAGACACCGAAAACGAAAAAAGATGTGCAAAGGTTCTTAGGGTTTGGGAACTTTTACCGTAAATTCATCAAGAACTTTGCCCACTTAACGGCTCCCATCACGGACTGTCTAAGCAGCAAGAAGAAATTCGTTTGGACGGCGGAGGCGGAGCACGCTTTTGAGGAATTGAAAAAGGCATTCGCTTCGGAAGAACAGCTCCTGCATGTGGATTTACAAAAACCCATGAGAGTGGAAACTGATGCCTCAGACCGGGCGGTGGGGGCGGTGCTGCTTCAGCCAGGGAGCAATAAGTCGGAATGGAGACCGTGTGCCTTCTTTTCGCGTAAGCTGAACAAATCCGAGAGGAATTACACGGTATATGACCGAGAACTACTCGCCATTCACGAAGCGTTCCGGAGATGGAGACACTTACTAATTGGCGCACAGCATAAGGTGCAAGTGTGTACGGACCACAAGAATTTGGAGTATTGGAGAACGGCACGAGTGCTCAACCAACGACAAGTGAGATGGGCCCAGGAGTTCTCCAAATTCCATTTTGAAATCTGCTATGTGCCAGGTCCAGAAAACATCAGAGCGGACGCTCTCTCTCGCAAACCTGAATATTTGGAGGGGGAGGGAGCGCCAGAAGAGAGACATATTATCCCAGAGGACCACTGGGTGTGTGGTGCGGCCTGGGTGGGGCAAAGAGAACTGGTAGAGGGAACGGTAAATGATGAGTACGCCCAGGAGAAGCTCAGAGGTTTAAGGAGAGAGGGAGAAGACCCCGGAGGTTTTGAAGAAAGAAACGGGGCATTGTATTACAAAGGGGCGCTATATATACCCGAAGGGGAATTGAGGGGGAGAGTACTCAAACAGCTGCACGACAATCCCACAGCGGGGCATTTTGGGCAACACAAGACCATGTGGTTGGTGACCAGGGAGTTTTGGTGGCCCAAGGTGAGGGAGGATGTACGGGAGTATGTGAGAAGGTGTGACCAATGCCAGAGAGCCAAAGGAGAAAGGCGGGCACCAGCGGGGTTATTAGAACCGTTACCCACACCAGAACGACCGTGGGAGGCGGTGTCGATAGATTTTATGACTGATCTGCCCAAATCCCAGGGGAAAACCGCCATACTAGTCGTAGTAGACCAGTTAACTAAGATGGGTCACTTTGTAGCTTGCTCACATGCAGTCACGGCGGAAGAGACAGCAAAATTGTTTGTAGAACATATTTTTAGGCTGCATGGCGCCCCCTTGAGGCTGGTTTCCGACAGAGGGAAACAGTTCACGTCCAGATTCTGGAGGAAGCTTATGAGCTTGTTGCACGTAGAGGTCAACTTTTCGACTGCCAGGCACCCTGAGACTAATGGGCAGGCGGAGAGGGCAAACAGTATCCTTCAACAATACCTGAGGTGTTATGTCAATGACAGAGAAAACGATTGGGTCGAAAAGTTGGCACTAGCGGAATTTGCTTACAATAATGCAGAGAATGTGTCCACAGGGATGAGCCCCTTTTTGGCTAATTATGGGTGCCACCCCAGGGCGTTTCCAGGGGAAGGAGGAGAGAGATGGAGTGTTCCGGCCGCTGAACTTTTTGTAGAAGAAATGGAAGCGATCCATCGTCAACTCCAACACAACTTAGAAAGGGCCAAAGAAGAATATAAGAGGCAGGCAGACAAGAGCAGAAGGGAAGGTGAAACAATTAGGGTGGGGAGTCGGGTCTGGCTATCAACCCAAGGGTTGCCGTTCAAGGGGAGTTGCAAGAAATTGAGACCCAAAAGATTGGGACCATTTGAGGTCATCCAACAGGTCAACCCAGTGGCTTTCAGACTCCGGTTACCGAACCACATGAAACTGCACCCAGTATTCCACAGGTCATTACTGTCACCATACAGGGGGGAAGGTGAAGGGGTGTCCACACGGGGGCCAGCCATAGAAGAAAGGGAAAGCCGCAACTATGTGGCGGAAATCATCGACTCCAGGTGGAAGGGTAATCAGGTGGAGTATTTGGTCGCGTGGGAAGGGGAACCGGAGTCGGAAAACACCTGGGTGAAGGCAGAGGAGGTCCATGACGAGGTCTTGATCGAAACGTTCCACCAAAGGTTCCCCAGGAAACCTCAGACAGTAGCGAGGTTCCGGAGGGAGTACTTTGGCACCACCGACGATGAGGAGGAACTGGAGGGATTCAGGGAATCGGAGTTGGAAGGGGGTACAGACTCCGAGGAGGAGGAGTACTTGGAAACCGGGAACAGCAAAAGGTGGAGGGAAGTGTTCGAAACTTCGGAAGATGAGGGAGGTTCCTTCAGGGGTTTTGCTCCCTCGCCTCCCGCAGAGGAGGGGAGGGAAGGGGGTGAAGGGGGCCCTAGAGGGGAGGTGGATGTCAGGGAACTGTCATCTGAGACGAAGGAGGTGAAAGGGCTCATGGAGGGTGAGAGAGACCACTCAGCGGAGGAGGGGACCAGCAGGGGGAGAAGTGGAGTTACAAGGGAAAGTGAGTCGGAGGGAGGGCTCAGAGACACTTCAAGCGAGAACAGTGGAGAGGTTTCAGGACCTCCCGTAGGGACACCCACTCCTCGGCGGAAACTGTCACGCCGAGAGTCCAGAAGACGCGTTTCCGTTAAGGAGCTTTTATGCTGGAAGAAGTTCCGTAAACGCCCACTGTCCGATTCAACGAGCGATTGATGGAGCCATGCTTAAGGAGCTCCATCACAGACAGAGGTTTGGGAACTTAGCCAAACTCTGAGGGATCAGGATTTTACGCACAAGCAGCTCACCATCCCATCACAGTAGGGTAGTAGTCTAATCCAACCCTCTTAAGAAAATCAGGATCTTCTGTTTCCAAACCTGATAATCATGGAAAGAAAAGCCTTTTCAAATGCTCTTATGCTGATTCATCTGTTAAACGCAAGAACATTTGAAAGACCTTTCTGGAAGTGTGCTTTGTCTCCAGCAGGGTTGAGGCATATGCCACTGTAAAACTCACTTGCAAAGAGGGGACAGCCATTCCCTGTTGTGTTTGTGGTTATTACAGGAATACTCCCTCTGTCATGGCTTAATAACCACTGGTAGAATGATATTGCAGTAGCGTCACTATTATAATCTGATGCCGCAAATAGAGGATAAAGTCTTTGGAGTGATCTTGACGCTGTGCTTGTCGTTGCCCCAGTTGAAGTACACCTTCATGTCTTATTTGTGGTGATGGGCAGATCATTCTCGGTTCAAAGCTGCTCAGAAAATTTAGATTCAGGCGGTTATGACTGTTGTTATTAATCAGGGAGCGGGTGTGGGAAACCAAGTACTGTGGTACCTTGGGTGTCGAATGGCTGGGTTCCTGAACAAATTGGCTCCCAAACGCCGCAAACCCCATAGTAAATGCTTTGGTTTTTGAAAGTTTTTCGGAAGCTGAACGTCCGACGGAAGCTCCTTCAGTCAATCAGAAGCCGTGCCTTGGTTTCTGAATGGTTCGAGTCGAACAGACTCCTGGAACGGATTAAGTTCGACAACCAAGGTACCACTGTACCAACTTTCCAGTATGAATTTTCCGGTTCAGGTTTAAACCCCAGATTGGAGTTTAAAGACCTCCGAGATGGCTATGGATAATTATTAAGAAGTGTGTGGGTGAGAGCAGGGGGGTGTCATTAATTTCAACAGAGACCATAGACTATGGGAGCACTTTTCAAAACGTTGCAGCGTGTTTATAAGCTGAGCCTTTCATGAATGTTTGTATTGTGGGAAGCTCTTCTGCATCAGCAGCTGCATGACTGAAAGGCGATGGTTTTTAAAGCCTCCAGAAAGCTTATTTAAGGCTCAATAATGGCAACCCAATATTATAGCTCTGATTATTAGCAACCATTATGAATTCATTTTTAGTATTCTTGATTGGCACAATGTACAGGGTTTTTATATGGGAAAGCATTAGTAACTCAATCTTTCCTGCTGAGTCACATATACTCTGAGAAAGAAACTATGAAAGCTAATGATAATGGTTTCCATAATCACGCGAAAGTTAAGAGTGGCAATCATTCACTGAAACGAATGCAGTCGCCCCATTATTTGTAGTATTGATGTTGCCATCAAGCATTCTCTTAATAATTAGGAAAATGGGAAATAAATAGAGAGCAAATGTAATCTACAAAATACAATATTCCTGTTTATATTTGAGGTAAAAGTACTTAATCATTATCTACCTTTTTGGGGGGAACACTTTTGATAGAACCAGCTCCTTCATTTCCCTCATGCAAATAAAAAACTGTTGCTCTTTGGAGGAAAGTAATTGAAGTAAATTAGTATGTAGCAAATGTATTCCTGCCTTACAATTATATTCCATTCACTTTGCCATTTAGGAGAAAAATATGCTTTGCATATTAATGATTAAGCAAATGTAAGAAGTATTCAGGGAGGAGGGGTGATCCCTCCAAGAGTTTATTTCACTTACCTGATTTATTCTTTAGCAGCAGTATGAGTTCATAAAGTTGACTCCCCACCCCTAACTTGTGGAGGCCTGTGGTCTGTGCTTTTCTTTGATGCCTTCAGGTGATGCTGTCAAATGGCAATTCACTGCCTTTGCTCAGTTTCAGCTGGAATTCTCCTTTCCGCTGGCTTCCAAATGGAGAAATGCCAAAAGGAAAACTTGTCGTGAGGTGCAATTTCGTAGGGTGGAAGAAAAGCAGTTGAAATGGGGAGCGCAAGATCTGCTTCTAGGGTGAAATCGATATGCTCACTGGGAGGAAAACCAAGAAATCATAGATGCTTGGACTTATTTCAAGCAGTAAGCAAGATCCCCTGATTGTTAGGAAGCAACACATGCGCTGCAAACTTTGTGAGGAAAACAATGGTTTAATGGTAACTCATGAAGGAGTACAGCAGAGGTCAGGGAACAATTCAAATGGGATTTTTTCAACTCTCTGGAACACACATTTCAGCTATCCTGCATTTCTTGAAGGGCTGTGCTGGAGAGACCAGAGGCAACTGGACAGGACAAATCAAGTACCTAGCAGTAATATCAGGGACTGATAATTTGCTGCTCCAAATAGGCATTCATTTTTCTTCTCCTGTCCCCATCTTGTCTCATGGGCTCCTCCTTCTGGATGTTTAGCCTTTGATATGAATAACTGCAATGGGGATTGTCCTCTCCTTCCCTATCCATACATTTATCTTATGTGTGGGTGGCTGAAGAGGCAGCAAACAGAAAGTAACTGAAAGTGAATGAGGGCAATGTTGTGAGATAAGCCCTGTATGACGAAGCCACAGCCAGTAAGCTAATGGTAGAGAAGGTACTATGCCCTGGTGTTGGGAGAGCAGGGTCTGTCCAAATGCTGTCCTTGGTGACAGCAAGGCTTTTCTGGGTGGAATCCTGTGGAAGTGGGACAGCTTGGGAGAAGGGATGCACTCAAAACTGTGATTTTAAACTAAGCCTGCAGTCCTAACCCCACTTATCTGGGAGTTTAGATGTGGGATAAAATCAGTTTAGTTCACATCTAAAAGTGAACTTCACATCTCCTGAAATATGCGAACAGAAAATGCTGCCTTAAAATTTGCAGTTTTCTAAATTTGCTTTGCAGAAAAGAGGATTTGCTTTGCAGAAATGTCTGCTTTTGGCAAAATTGCATTACATTAGGAGACATTAAAATGCTGATGTAATTTCAGGAGGAAATTTTTTTCCAATTGCAAACTGGAGATGTGGAGAACCATCTTAACTATCTATAAATAATTAGGCAAAGGGTCTACCAGCATCAGGACTTGTGGAGTTTGAAATCTCAGAGCTTGTAGAGGACACTCCTGTCTCCCCATAGCCAATTCTCGGGTGATGCAGTGCTGCTTTGATTATTTAAGGAAGGAAGGAAGCTGATTGTAGGAGACCCAAAACCAGCATGTTGGGTTGGGTACAGGGAGCAACCCTTTGTCCATTTCATTGTGGCTTTTTATTAGATTACTCCAGTTTAAAATGGAACCATTTGAGTCATCCATTGCTCTTCCGGGTTCACTTCCCTGCTCCTCCACATGCAGCTGCTGGGTGACCTTGGGTTGGGAACCAGTGTGGTGTAGTGGTTAAGAGCAGTGGACTCATAATCTGGTGAACCGGGTTCGCGTCTCCGCTCCTCCACATGCAGCTGCTGGGTGACCTTGGGCTAGTCACACTTCTCTGAAGTCTCTCAGCCCCACTCACCTCACAGAGTGTTTGTTGTGGGGGAGGAAGGGAAAGGAGAATGTTAGCCGCTTTGAGACTCCTTCAGGTAGTGATAAAGCAGGATATCAAATCCAACTACTCTTCTTCTTCTTCTTCTTCTTCTTCTTCTTCTTCTTCTTCAGCAACTGCTGTCTGACTTTATCTTCTGCGACTGAGGATAGAGGAAAAGAAAAGTACTTGGCTTCCATTCCTCTTGCCCCATCCCTCTTGGCACAGCTAAAATAGAGCTGAAAACTCAGGGGGTGGCTGCTTCATTTCTAGATCAATATTAGCCAAACATGTGAATCAAAACGAATTCGTTCTTCTGAAGATCAGCTTGTGCTGAAAACTTTTTTTTTTAAAAAAAGAAAAACCTTAAACAAAACACCCTCTTTCATTTCACCCCTACACGTTTTCTGAAGGATGGTGGCTGATGATACTGTAACACGTCGAGTCAGTTAAAATAACTGTTCAATATACCGAACATGACAAAGGCAGGGACTGTGTTAATATCAAAACTGCCTACTCCTATTTGAAAGTTCAAATATGTTAGCATTCATCTGTCTCCTGTCACTTTGGCTTTTCTTCATCTCTGGTTTTGTGAGTGATATCCTCAGAGGGAAAAGATTAAACTGCAATAAATATTTATGCCAAAAATTCAATCCAGGTAGTTCTCTTAGTGTGTGCCCCTTGCTGAACGTGCATTTTATTTAGGGAGGAATCGTCTCAGGATAAAGAGCAAAGACGGAGAGTGGCTGGACCTGTTTCTCATGAGAATCCATCTCAGTACTGCTTCTCCGTTGGATTGCTGTGGTAGGAGTGGTCTGGGGCCCAGCATGGTTTTAAAGTATATGGCATCCTCCCCCCAAATCCTGGGAAATGTAGTTTTGTTAAGGGTGCCAGAAATGGATGAAGTAAAAATCCATTGTGTACACCAGGGATGGGAAACCTCTTTCTAGCTGAGGGCCACATTCCAATCCAGGCAAGCTTCCAAGGGCCACATGCAGGTGGTGAGCAGGACCAGAGGTAGAAGTGGGCACAGCAATGAATGTATGGTAGGTTAGTTGTGTGCTGCCAAATACAGCAGTTCTTTCTAAGGATGTCAGGACAAAAGGAATGAGGAGGTGGAAGGGGAACCAAAACAGCAGGCATGCAAAGCATAAAATAAAACATACCCGACAGGGGCTACCCAATCTCCCCATCAGCTGCCCAGATCCCCAGGTACAGCAGCAAGAGAAAGACCCCGACCGTCAGTCTCCCAGCATCAGGTCCTTTGATCTGGGTAGAAGCTCTCCGGGTCCCTTCCACCTATGGCTTTTATAGCTTGCCTTGATGTAATCAAGTGCACTTGGCATTTCTCATGATTAGCCCAGGACCCTGAGATGGAATTAATACAGAGCGGCTGAGAGTCTCCCACTACCTGCAGCCAGCATCCAGCCAGCACTTGCAACACAGAAGAACCCAAAGAAACTCCCGACAGGTGTGTGAAACACAAGAATCCAGCAGACCTCAAACTGGGGATGTTAAAGGAAAAGGGACATGCCACCTAACTCCTCAAAATACCAGTGTCTTTTGCTTTTCCACTACAAGTTGCTACACACACACACAATCCTCAATCCAGACAAGCAAGTGGTTTTATCGGTGTTCAAGGTCGATTTAAAACCAGCAAAGGATGTGGCTGGGGGGAGTTCTGAGAGCTAGACAGAGCGGTCTCATGGTGTTAGGATGCTGTCAGCAGCTCCCAGCTAGTTGACCAGGAAAGTATAAAGATAAGAAAAAGTTTCTTATAGTCCTTTTTTATTTCAAACTTTACACAGAGAGGCTATAGAACCCAGCCTCTTGGATAATGGCATTGTCCCGAGTGAATCTCCACCCCCGTCTCTCCCACTTCCTCATTCGTCATCCTCATCATCTCTACGGGTGCTGCTGAGTGCCGTCTGTCTTCAAGCTCTTTGCTTTCCTACTTTTAAGGCTCACCAGGTTCTGGGACATGGAGGGTCAGGAATGGTTTCTAATGACAAAGTGTCAGCCGGGTGTTGCTCTGGCTCTCCCATCATTTCCCAACTTTCCCCTTCGTCTGCCTCTGAGCTGCAACCTCCCTCAAACCCCTGTTGTAAATCTATACTGTCTTCCTCTTCCTCCTACCTGGAAGGGTCAGGATGGGGAGGCGGTCTCCACCATCCTTCCCCTGCCCTGTCCCCGACACATGGCCAGACACCACAGATGGAAAGGTCACATCTCCCTGGTAGGGTTCTTGCTTTGTACCCAAGAGGTCTTAGGTTTAGTCCCAAGCCTAACCAAAGTGGACTGGGAAAGACCCCTGTTTGAAGCTCTGGAAAGCCATTGGCAAACATTGTAGTCAATAATACAGCCTCGGCCCAGTATACCTGAAGGACCGTCTCCACCCCCATCGTTCTGCCTGGACTCTGAGGTCCAGCTCCGAGGGCCTTCTGACCGTTCCCTCACTGCAAGAAGCAAAGCTACAGGGAACCAGGCAAAGGGCCTTCTTGGTAGTGGCGCCCGCCCTCGGCCCTCCCATCAGATGTCAAAGACATAAAAAACTACCTGACATTTAGAAGACATCTGAAGGCAGCCCTGTTCAGGGAAGTTTTTAATGTGTGACATTTTAATGTATTTTTTAATCTTTCTTAGAAGCCACCCAGAGTGGCTGGGGAAACCCAGCCAGATGGGCAGGGTACAAATAAATTATGATTATGATTACCACCAAACTAAATGGAGTACTGATCTGACTCTGTATGAGGAGCAGCACATTGACCCTACATTTGCTAGAAGTGTAGCTATGCGTGGGTGAAAATATTTGCGAAGAACAACCTCTGCAGATCAAGAAAAAGCAGCACAAAATGCTCTCAGAGTTAGACATTAGGCTTTTTAGTGGTTGTTTGACCACTGCCTTTTTATATTGGGGGTATAAGTAAAGGGCAATGTTAGGTTTGAGATCCCTCGCTTACCTGAACTTAATAAAAGCACCACACGTCGGATGGATCAAAAATGAAGTTGTTGTTAATTATTCAGCACCAGATCTATTTATGGCTTATTTCATAAGAATCAAGACGAAACAGCCTTAGTTTATGTGGCAGGGGAATTAAATATTTAAAAAAGAAAAAGAAAATACAGAGCAGTTATTGTAGCCTGCTGCTAAGGCACATAAAAATTAATCCACTCTGTTTTAGAGGGCAATTAGTATGTCAGATACTCACAAGATGTGTACAAATCTGTGAATTTAAAATGACAAAACGACACAATAGTCTTGATTAGTGTGAGAGGAACACATTGGATTGCTCCTTTATATCTGTGTTAGAAAGAGAGCATCCTTGGCTCCCCCTTCATCTTCCATGCTGAATTTAAGAGACTTTGGTTTCCAAGGTTTTAGCAGTTTGTTGTAGTATATCTTAGTCTACTTTATGCCTCTTCACCCAATGATTTTATATATGGGCCCTCCTCCCTCTCCCATCAGCACAACACAGTGATTTCTTGGCAATTGCTGTGCAGCAAGATCAACATCAAGCTATTCACTATTGTTAGTAGGTTTATTATTGCCCTACTTAGTGCTTTTCCCTAAATATTTTCTGTATGCCTGCAAACCTTGCTTTCCTCTCGAAGTCTTCCAGTAGTACCTCCATCTTCTATGTTTACATTTAAGGATACACAACCAGGAAAAAGAATTTGCCATTGCATGTGCACTGGGACGTCAAGCTTCTCCTACGCACCCTTCTCCTGTCCCTCAGATGTGCCTAGTTCTGCTCCAATGTCTCTCAAGTCTGCAATGGGGAGGAGATGATGATGCCCCTTTGTGTGAGTGGATGGCTGCTCGTGGATGGCTGCTCCGGAACGGATCCCGTTTACATCCAGAGGTACCACTGTATGCTGGTTTGCACTATGCAAACTTGAAATGTATAAAAGCTGAAGATGTCTATACAGCATTCCAGGAAGGCAATGCTGTGAGAAATTGTCTACATGTTGTGGTGAAATGCAGCACATGATAAATCCTATATAAAATCTTATTCAAAAGTCACTGAGTAGAGTTATGGGTGAGCCTGCATCCAATCACTGTCTCTCAGCCTAACTTGCCTTCTTATCGGGGGTAACTTTGTGATTAGAAGTTACCCCCATACTACAGGATGAACAAATTCAGTAAACACGTATGTGGGAAGGCATGAAAATGAGTGTGCTAGCTCCACCCTATTGCAGATATTAATATGGTGTCATCTGAAGCAACTGGATGCATAAAAACTGACTCCTTTTGGAGTCCATACCCATAATTTTTATTCAAAACTTTACTGGCATAACTTTTTTGAAAACTGAGCAAAAAACCATTAGCCTGTTTTCCAGCCCCAAGGTTGTGAGTCATTAACACATCCTGGGAACAAAAGACCAAAGACGGTCTCCCCAAGATGCTGCTTTACAACTGAATAACCTCCCATGTGATCTAAGGTTAAACACTCACATGTTAAAGCAGAGAACAAAAATGGTTAATTATCAACCCATCTAGGTGCATACAGAGCTCTTCTTTAGCTTCAATGGCATTTTCCGGTTAAATCCTTTCAGCGATACACACAAGCACTCTCCATTTCAGTGTGAATTGAAGAATTATACTTTAATGGACACCCTCCCTCCCGGTCCTCATTCTAATTGCCCTCTACAAGATGTAGGGTGGATCCGTTGAAGTAGCGAGAGTCCTGTACTTGCAGAAGCCCCCTGCTTGCTTTTGAACCCTGGAAAATAAAGTTTCTAAAATGTTTGGGGAGCAACCACAAATCAAGGAGGCTCCCCATTTCAGGAGATTGCCCCCAGCTTGTCCCAAGCTGATCCGAGCAGCCTCCTACCCTCCCTCATGTGTTTAGAGAACACTGCTTGAAGAGGGCTAGTTCTTATAGTAATCTTTAGAGAATAACATAAAAAGATAAATATTAAAGCGCTAATTTTGAAGCACCTGACAAAGAAATCCTCTTGATTGTGCCAGAGTCTTCTGCACGGAGGCGCTTAATTGCTTACAGTACAAACGGTGCTATTCTGCAGGGCGCAGTTGTGGCGCCCCTTGCTCCAGTGTTTGTCTCGAACCCATTACTTCCTCTCTGTTGGGCTGCAAATAACAGTTAGATTTTTCTTATTAAGGGGAGGACAGCGTTATTGAAATGTTCCGCAGGGCTCAGCCAGATGGTGCAGGTATGGGAGAGCTCATTTGCCTTCCAAACCTGTGGCATGAGGAGGCTGGAATCAAAGCAGCCCTCTGTGTGACGATACATCTGATAAAGGATATTCTTCAATAGGATAGCAGGTAAAGGGCCCTTTCATAGTACACTGCTCACGTACATAATCACAGTAGGACACCCCACTGCCTAGTAAATAAAAAATGAGTGCCAGCAGTTTATACGTGAAGCGGGTTTTTTTTTTTCTTGGAGGGGAGAGGGGGTGAATTTCCTGAGGAAATGGAAAGGCATCCTATGTAATTAAAGTAAAAGGATGGACAGATGGGATGCCCTGCGTAACAGCAAATGTTCTCGTATACCCTTTATCCTCCGCAACAGCATTCTGTTCACCCACTGGGAGAGGAAGGGAATGATCTGTATTTGTTGGGCACGGGCTGAAATACTTCTGTTCCTGTTTCAGTAGCCTTTAAGTACCGAACAGATGTTAACTTCAGGGTGTTTTTATCAAAGCAAATATATGGGGCAATAAAAAAAAATTTAAAATGAAGTTAACTGTAACTTTGCCTCGTCAAGGCTTGCACTTTTGTTCTGGGAACATGGGGCTCTTTCCATGTTTTGCGGTGTTGTGTAACTTCGCGGTGTTGTGTAAAAGTGCTTTGTTTTGTTTTGCTGGCAAATGTCTATAAAGCACTGTTTATCCCCTGGAATAGAAGCAATATTTGTTAACCGCAGCCTGTTGACATTAGTGTGTTTGTGTGGGGGGGGGGGGATCCTCATTGGTTTTTAATGGTGATGGGTTGCTGACTTCACTGCTGACATTCAGTAATGACTTCAGGCAGCAGAGCCAGTAGACAGAGAAAGGTACCTGTCATTTCTAGAGCTGGGATTTTCTTTTTTGACATTCTCGAGAGACGTACTCCTTGACCCGGGCCATTTAGCCTGGGGGATGGTTCCATTTCTCCACATGTAAATTAGGGTGTAAGCAGACGCGATGTTTAAGTTTGGTGGAAATGGTTTGAGCATGCCTATACTGCATTCAGAAACATTTGGGTCATCCTCTGTCGCAAAGGTGGAGTTGGCGTCTTCAAACCGCACTTAGGCTGCCATTCAAAACACAATTACTTAGAAAACAAGCCTTACCATGGGACTTACTTCCAAGTACACATGCATATAATTGCGCCGTTAGACATTTGTGGGTACCAAGCTTTCTCAAAGTGCTTGGAGGCCTGATTCACAAATAAGCTGTGTGGGCGGCCACGAAAAACACAACTGTGTGGAAGCTTCTCCAGGCGATAAGCTGCTTGTGTGAATGACACCCCATCTGGTTCCGGCAATTTTTGTGTGAGCGCAACTTGTAAAATAAAAATAAAAATGCAGATTTGCATTGGCAAGGGAGGAGAACCCACCACATGAGAGACTTTACACAAACAGGAGCTGTTTCCACGTGTTTTTATTTCACCCACATGGCTGCTTACATGGGCAAACCAGTCTAAGAGACTTCTGTAATAAATGTTTTGCACAATTTGATTCTACCCAGTCTCCCAAATCTACAAAGCCTAATCCTTAAATGGCCTATATATAACAATAAAATTTGACAGAGACCAGTATTCAACAAAGATAAAATTAAAGATGATATAACAACAAATTAACTTGTCTATTCATGCTAAATCCTAATCAAAATCCTTATATGACCAATATATGACAACAAAATTTGTCAGAGTCCAAAAATGTTTCAACCCAATTGGTCTTCTTCAGTGGTCAGAAGAAAATTATTATATACATCTTTACCACAGATAATCAGTCCATTCCCTTTCTAAATAATATGGTGAGCTGGCCAGTCATATAGCTCATGACTAAGATTACTATCTGCAAGAAGTACTAGTATTGTTCTGAAAATTGTGTCCAATAAACTATACCTTTTGGCCATTTTTCAAATCTTAGTATTTGAGTTTGATTTTGTTGGCCTGTCAGCATCCCAGGCCTACAATAGCGGCTATTACTGGCCCAAACAAGAACAGCAGCAAGACCGGAGACACCAATTTCCCAGCGTGCCTGTGGCCTTTTGCCAACACTGCAGAAACTCTGAACTCTGTGCTGTCTCCAGAAAACAGACCTGACAGGAAAATATCAATTCCATCAGATCACTTATCATGAAGTATCCAGCCTCATGCAGCACTAGCTTAGCAACATGGTGAGGCCTCCAGTACAGCTGGTTTGGTCACTAATGTGTGCCAAAAGTGTGCAAGCTTAAGACTACTCTCTTTCTGATTGCTTCAGCACGCTTGCCAATTTAATGTAATCCGAGAACAACATTGTTTCACCTTTCAGCCATCATGACTGTCATGGCAATTATACTTTTCGAGTTGTATTTTTATGGGCCTCCACTGACTATAGCTTTGTCTGCCTCAGCTCTTTCAGAGATGCCTTCAGGTCATAAAAGTCTTCATTTGCTGTGTGTTTTCTCGAGGCTTGGCGCAAGACATGGTGCCCCATGAAAAAAGCAGGTAGACTATTCTGTCCCCCCTCTACCTCTGGTGGCAATCTCAGTGCACCACTCTGAGGTCAAGGTTGCCCCAGAGATTGTTAGTCGAACACAAAGGTGGGGTGAGGGGTGGTGGATGGTGATGGGAAAAGGAATTCTCTGTGGGACTGAATGTAGGTAAGTTTGAATATTTTTAGGGATTGTATGAAAGGTATGTTTGTATGCTTGTATATTTGCAATATGTGTGTATTTAATAAAAAAGGAAAAAAAAGGTTGCCCCAGAGAAAGCCTGTGTCACCACTGTGTTTTTCTACAGTAACCACTTCAATTAACTAAAGTTACTTGAAACCAGAGGTGGATTTAGGGCAGTGTGAGTGGTGTGACTACACTGGGGATGCAGCTGAGGAGGGCACCTTCTCAAAGCCGTTAAGCACTTGTTCGACTTTGGGAAGGAGGGCTCTGATAGGGTCCTAGAGCCCTTCTGCCTTTCCCAAGCGCTTACCAGGTGTTGGGATGGAGGTGGGAGGGCGCTAGAACCCAGCCAGAGCCTTGCACCTCTTTCCCAAAGCCTGACGTAAGCCGGCGCCACAAGGGCTGTGGGGGGAGGGCACCAAATGTTGGCCTTGCACAGGGCAGCATATGACCAAGGTCCTGTTTAAACATTGTTTGCTGCCATGGTGGCAAAGTGCACATCTCTGTCTTAATGCCCACAATGCCTCAGACTGAGGAAGGACCCTTCTTTACAGCAAGGCATAGAACAGCTGCTCTCGCCTTATTGGCTGTTGGGTAGGAGAGAGGACCAGGTGCTCTTGTTAGCCAATTGGCAGCTACTCAGCTGACCAGCCATCTGCTCCTGGCAGGTGGGCCAGCCCTGGGGGATGGTGGGAGCATAATCCCCACTGTTCCTCCTGATTCGGTGCATGTGCATGTGGTTCATGATAAGACCGACCCTGTGGATTCAACATGCACTTCCTTCTTCTGTTAAAATAACAAAGGTATAGATCGTCTCTGGGTAGTGGAAGAGGAAAAAAGATGGGGAGTAGAATCCTGCTGGGTGCAATGTAGTTGGGCAAGACATTATATGAAGCGTGGTGAAATATACTCAAGAGTCGAGAGTGGATTTCATGCTCTTTATTCAGCTCATAGTGGTGAGGAGGGAATGAAAGTCCCCTCAAAGTATCTGCTTTATATACATTATTATATACATTATTTACACAATGGGCTGCACGTGATTGGCTAATTCCGGAATTCTCCTGTAGGCCAATCAGGTTGTGGATTCACTTCTATCTGGAGCTGGATTGGGTGGCTCCTGCCGACCAATCATACTGCTGCATTGTTCTAGGACCAATCAGACTGCTGCATTCTGAATCCTATTGTTCTAGGACCAACCAGACTGCTGCATTTTGGATCCTATTCAACTCAGTACATAACATGTGGCTTGCTTGCCCATCTGAATTAATAACACATTTACCTCAGTAAAAAACAACAACACTTCTATAATCAATGCCAAACCAGGCATCTGTTCTTCAGGCATGTCAAAACACCAGAGCGCGTTGCTCTCTGACATCTCCCACCTACACGAAATGCAAATCCACATACAAGCTAAAATATTCACTTCTGATTATTTCACAGATATCCACATTCCCAGATACCCAGGTTCCACATTCCTTGTTCCAAAATGTGGGTGTAGCCCCTGCAGCAGCCAGATGCCATTGGAACTCCAGCTTCCATAGGCCCCAGCCAAAATGACCAATAGTTAGTAATGATGAGAATTATTTCTCATGCAACAATACCTGGAGGGTTCTAGTTCCCCCCAGCTGTTCCTGTTCTTGATGGTACATCACAAAGAGTTGTACACTGTTGACTTAATTGGGACAAAATTGTGATTGTGGAAGATAAAATATTAGCCACGTGGGTCCCTGGTATGTCATCACCCAAATCGGCAGAGTTTCAAATTTATGATTAGGTTATTGAATGGGATCCCATTCTGTAGGAAAGGAAAACATCCGGCTTAGCTTTTTTTTTGGCAATTAATGGCACAAATAAGACGTGCAGGGGTGATCTTATTTCTCTCTCCACTCCTCCTTTCACTGTATAGGGTTAATTACTTAGACTTTGAAGGAAGCCAGTGTTGAGGTTTCTTTCTAAATAAAAGAATCTATGCCTTAGAATATTAGCTATTATGAAAAGAGAATGTCGGCTCTTATGAAACCAGCAATTACTTACAAAGAAGGCTGGAGACCTGAAATCTGCCATTTTATGAAAGAGTAGGAAGTGCTCTCTCCAAATTACAGAGGTGAAGCTGACAGCCTGACAGCTAAAGGGCAGAATGATTTATTCTCGTGTAAAAAATAACTCGCATCTGTCACACTTGCATCCCGGAAAACTATTTGTACTGATAGCAACGTGTTAACTATTTCATTTCTTTCTATTCTTTATTAACCAGCACAAGCCAATTCCTGAGCAATTTTTTTAAAACTATGAGCTAGCAGAGGAAGCTTTCAATTGTTTCCCAAAGGTTTCCAGCATGTTGTGTAAAATTCTAGGGATAGAATTCAAGAGAGTTTTACCAGAAGCAAGTTTTGCCAGAAGCACTCTCTCTCCTAAAACAAAAGACAGAATCTGGATTCAAGATGACCTTAACAGATTAGGGAACTGGGACAAAACTAACAAAATGAATTTCACAAGAGACAAATGTAAGGTTCTGCATTTGGACAGGAATCACCAGCTGCACAAATATAAGATGGGGAACACCTGGTTTGCATGTACATGTGAAAAGGATCTTGGGGTCTTAGTAGGCCACAAGTTTAACATGAGTTAACAGTGTGATGCAGCAACAACAGAAAAAGGCTAGTGATATTCTAGGCAGAATACTGCAACAGAAATATAAGGTCCCAAACAAAGAAAGTGATAGCACCACTGTATTCTGCCTAGGTCAGAACACACCTGGAGTATTGTGTCCAGTTCTGGGTACCACAATTTAAGAAGGATATTGACAAGTTGGAGTTGGATATGTTTAGCCTGGAAGAGAGGAGGCTGAGAGGAGATATGATAGCCATCATCAAACATCTCAAGGGCTGTCACATGGAAGATGGGGCATGCTTGTTTTCTCCTGCTCTGGATGGTAGTACCCAAACCAATGGCTTCAAGTTACCAGAAAGGAGATTCTGCCTAAACACCAGGAAGAACTTTCTGATGGTAAGAGCTGTTTGACTATGGCACGAGCTCCCTGAGAAGGTGGTAGACTCTCCTTCCTTGAAGGTTTTTAAGTAGAGGTTGGATAGCCATCTGCCCTGGATGCTTTCATTGAGATTCCTGCAACATAAGGGGGTTGATTCTTGGAGTCCCTTCCAACATCATAGTTCTATGATGCTATGTAAGACACTTTGCGGGTCACAGAGTCATCTGTTGCCATCCCTAGGTAACATAAAACCTGAAAAGCAAAGTAAGACTTCAACAGTGCAGTGAAGCATAATATTCTTTAATTTAAAAAAATGACTTTTGATTTTATTTCTAATCTTTAAATAGTAAAGTGAACATTAAAACAAGAGCAATGTGAAAATTTCCCATGTTAATTCTTGGTTACTGCAGTACATACATTTTTATCAATATTTCTTTTATGCTTCCCGCTGTATTCTAAAAGACAAATGACATTTATATAAGAACCATTATACACATTGTGTACAATTACATTTTGTCTAGTTATTTATCTACACTGATTCTATATTTTGTTCTTTTGGATCTCTTATCCATGGCATTTTCAGCAGTATTTTACAAAACAGTGATATTTTTTTTAAAAAATGCATTTAATTAATCTCTTAATACACAAGAGAATTCTGCAGCACACTGACAGACCTTTAATTTCCAGAATAGTTTCTGCGGTCTTCTACCTAGCTGAATAAAACAAATTACCCCATGTAATTTGTAATCCAATAAACACAATAATTCCATTTTAGCACATACATCCTCTGGCTTCTCACATTTTGCAAGATGAAGCAGTGGCAGAAATAGCAAGAGGATACTCCAGAGCTGTTTTTCAAAAAAAAGAATAAAGTAAATGATATAAATCAGGGTTAAATAAAATTAAAATCCCATTTTTGGAATTACATTATCCTATTGAGAACTCACAAAAGCTTTAAATTAAGTGTATATATTATAAACAAAGCCACTCAGAAATCTTATTAATAGCTTTGAAAAGTCATTCTTTGCCACAGGTCAGTTCTGGTATGCTCTCGGCTTGTTTCGGATTCAGTACAATATAACAGCAGATCAAGGGTGAATCGTTTTTAGAAATTAATTCTAAAACAAGGGGATGTGCAAAAGAAAGGCTATGGCCAAATACTAAATATTTCCTTTCCTTTAAATCATTATAACTGTTTAGAAATAGATAGATATGAAAGTTATCTATCATCTCTCGAACTACCATCTATCTATCATCTATCTATCTATATCTATTTATCTTTCTTTATCTATCAATCATCTATCTATCTATCTTTCTATCATCTATCTATCTATCTACCTCATGTTGGGGGAAGGGTAATACCTCTGGTGGAGGACATGTCATGATCCTTCTGGTGTAGTTTGTCCACCTTTGGTCCTTATCCTGCTCTTACCTGTGGCTCCTAGAAGCAGTCAGCATGCAACAGCCATCACACCCCAGGGAATGGCTTTGATGGCCAACTAAACCAGGTAAAGGTAGCCAATGGGTCTCGAACCCTCAGTGAGTTCAGGACTTCCCCTGCTTGCAAAGACAGACTCCAGTGGATTGAAAGCGGACAAGACCAATGGTGGGTCCAACAGTCAAGAAGGCGGTTTCTGTCCATGCTGAAGAAGGGAGGGAGGGGCAGATGGGGCTCGACAACCTGGCTTCCCTTAAATAATACTGTAGTCCCGTTGATTTTCTGAGACAGGGTTTGTATTTACATTTGTTTTTTGTTTTTGCTACAGTTTTCTTTCTCCTGTGTTTCCAGCTTCAAAATGAAAAGTGATTAATTTTGTTCGAGTGGGGATCGAAGATGCTCAGGACAACATTACCCAATTTAAAATGCAAACCTCCGCTTACTTTACATTCTGCTGGTGCTGCATCCTATTTACAACCAAGGCACTTCTGTGATAATAACCCTTATGTGTATTGGCTTAAATAAGAATAGGACATTTGAACTGAGCTCATTATTTTTGCCTAAGGCATGCCTTATTCATGTTATCGTTTCACTGAGGATTAACTATTGAATGCGTGTTGGCTTACTGATATCCTTTCATAAATCTGCTTTCTTCTGCTGTCTATTCAAAACGGTTTCTCAAATATAGAAAGGCTTAAAAACAAGAACTGTGTAGGCTCCCCCCCCCATCCCTTTGCAGGAAGGAAATTGCTCTGGTTGATGCTTCCACCTTGGCCTGCTCAACAACCACACAAAGAATGACATCTCCACAGAGGGGCCTACATCTGAAGATCTGTGAACAGCAAGATCACAGTGCGATTCCCATCTTCACATGTTGGAGTACAAGCATGCAGGCCTCTATGCAGCCATGATGTCCAATGTGTGGATGTTTGGACTGTTAAGGGAGAAGGACTGAATTGCGTATCGAGGTCCCCAAGCCACCCCAATAAAACACAATTCACACAGAATTTTTCTTTAAGGTTTTTGGCATAATTTTGGCCACAACTTTATTAAAATACAAAAAAATGTGAGTGGTTGCTTAGGCATTGGTTGCGACTATCTGTCCCCGCACGGGGACAGACTGACATTTGCATGCCTGCGGAAGTCAGTAAGGGAAAACATTTTATGGGGAGTAGATTGAGCTGGGTACCAGACCCTCACCTCTCCCCAAATGCTCCCAGGGGCTCTTGCGTGGCCCTAGCCTCTTGACAGGGGTTCGGACAAAAGCATGGCAAGCCCCTGGATTCCTTTAACGGAATACCCTTGCAGCAGCAGCAGCATTGGAGGGGCAGGCACAGCCAATCCATGCCGCTCCACCAACCAAACCATAAACCAATGCCTAACCGCAACCTTACAAGTTGTGACGATTTGCTATGCAGTAGGCAAAAACCAAATGGCACCAGCCAATCAGCCAAATGGACAAAATTCCTACCAGGCCCCTGCCCCAAAAGCAGACGACCCCACGACAGGCAAACAAGGTCAAAGCGAACAACCCTAAATATAGGGAGGGTGGGCAGCTAATCCGATGCACGCAGCGAAAAGAGGAAGCTCAATGCTGCGTGCAGGGAATATAAGACTTCTTGGCTGTCAATCAAAAAATGGCAACATCAAATTCTCCCCAGCGACAAGAGGAGTCCAGTCGCAATGGTGGCCAACTACCTTTACCTACCCAGCAACAGTGGGATGTCTTGTAAGACCCCACCGCAACACGTGCTCTCCATGAAGGAGAACACACTTTGTATCATCATGTCAGGGCTGTACTGTGGGCAGCCATAAAAAGTTGAGCCAGGAATTGGAGGCCATTGGGCAAGTCAGTAGTTGGGACTGGAGGGCAAAGCAGGAGACTCTGCCTGCAAATGGCACCTGCTGACATGTCTTCTTTTGCATAAGTCCGCTCACCCTCTTGGTGTGGCGGCGTTGCAGGATGGCAGAGGCTTCACTGGGGCATTAGCCCCTTCGCCTATCAGGTACCAGATCCTAGCCTGAACCCTGCCTTGGCGATACAGGCTGGGACTTGGGCTGTGCCAGGGGGCGGAGCAGGGTAGGCTTCCCTCGGATTCGCCCCTTGCCCATTTAAGCAATCTTCACCTGGGGCACTGCCTGTTCATTCCTTTGCCGGGTTTCTGGGCATTGGGGCAATCCTTTGTTTGAACTTTTCCATCTATAAGACGATTTTCTTTTTTACCTTAAAACGCTTACAAATTGGGGTCGTCTTACACATGGGTAGTGCAGAGGGGGGACGGTGGAAATGATTTCTGTCTTGAGTAGTAAATTGTCACTGGCATTATTGTGGGTGATAGGTTGCTGTGACAATGTCCGCTTGTGATTGGTCGCTGCTGTGAGAATGTCCGCTGGTGATTGGTCGCTGCTGTGACAATGCCTGCTGGTGATTGGGCTCTGCTGCAGCAATTGGGCGTGTGATTGGCAGCTGCTGGTGTCGATCGGAAATACGATAGGAGGCTTCTGCGTTGCGTTCTATTGTGAGCGTTTGGAATTTGGGTGAGCTTTTTTGGGGCATTCCTCCCATTCTGGACAATCTTTCCCCATTTTCTTAATACTGAGTCCCCAAAACTAGGGAGCGTCTTATCCCTGGGGACGTCTTATAGACGGAAAAGTAAGGTATATTTTTATCCCATGATGCTTGTTGATTAAATTAACATTGCTGTTTATAACAGGCCATTTGTAGCTTCCACTGTCTGCACTGCTGATGTTTGTTTATCCTGATATGGAAATAAAAAATGGCACCATATGTAGAGACCTCTATTTCACTTGAATGATGTTGCAATGGGGCAGTCAGGAGGCACAGCTCGGCAGATTCCAGTAATGTTGATCTGCACTTTTACAGATATCATGAACATAAAGATAACAATATTTAATGTCACCAACCAAAGGAGCAAAACCTCCCACCTCCTGCATGGAATATACCTAATTTGAACAATATATTCAATTTGTTTTGAATGTTCTGTGAATGTCTTGCAAACTGCTTATGATGTTACATTTCCAGAGTCAAATAGGAAAAAAACACACCTCCCATGACAATATGAATCAGTAAACAAATGCATGTGTCTTTTGGGTGTATTTGATTCTTGGGCTTTTTAGTTACAACCAATCTAATTCCTTAGTGAAATCCATGTCCGGCATGTTTGATTTGTTGTTAAAACAAATGTGACAACTGGTAAGGAAACAAAGGCAATTTAGAAACTAATGCATATATATTTCATTGTGAGAAAGCAGAATGTACTTGGTTATTTGTTTCTTTATATATTTATATAAAAAAGCCAAGGTTGCTTCTGTAACTGTTTTTTATTGTGTTCAATTCTTAACATTCTTTTGTTTATCAAAGGTATTAAGGGTCTCTGAAGGGGTTCACAACAAAGGACTTACACAGGGGTAAATAACATCAAATTCTCAAACACCAAACAGTAATACATGAAGTGATATAATTTAAATGCAATTAATAAAACAGAGCACCTCCCCCCAAGGTTCTGTCTTTCAAGTTGTGTCACTGCAAAACCTCTTCAGGAAGCTGAATATTTTCTTATGCCTGGAGGGGAAGTAGCTGCCTCAAAACAGGGTTTAACTTAGGCTTGATTGGACCATTGCTATTCTATAGCTACACACTACAGGTTTGGATGAGGTCTGTTACAATGTTGGTCTCCACATCTCTATATACAGACATCTATAAATATGTGTGTAGTTTCATTGCTTGGTCATGCAAATGTAGACTAGAGGTGTGTGCTTTCATATAACGCAAGAAGTTGTTTTTTCAAGGGGTGTATCCTGTCTGTCAGTACTCAGTGTGCCCTGAGTTATTACCTGAGAGTTGTTATTACATACTGCTTCATGTTTGGCTTACCTGGCAAATACCTCTAGAGCAGAGCTTTCCAAACTTTTCATGTTGATGACACACTTTTTAGACATGCATCATTTTGCGACACAGTTCAGTCAGTCTTACTAGCAAACTGGAGGTTAAACTTGTTACGAAAAAGGAGCAATGCTGCTGAGTGCTCCAGATGGCTGGAAAGCCAAACAGGATGTTGATATTATGGGACTGTACCGTGGGAACAAGGGACAGTCTATTATGTGCTCTGAGCACCGGATGTTAGCTCAGAGTGTCACATGACCCTGTACTGGAAGTACATGGGTGGAGTTTTTCTCTCTCTGGCTGCTGATGTGAGAGGGTGCAGACACGTTTCTCTGCACTACTGGAAAGACAGAAATAAAGACATGTAGATATATTTCTGTCTGTCTCTTTCCCCTCCCTGGGAGAGGAGGGGGAGGAATGGTGTGTTCTTCTTTCACGTTGGGAAGAATCGCCGATTGGAGACCTCCCTTGATCCTGCCGGGAGTCGCAGACAGGAGGTCACAAGGATTCAAGCCGGGCACCTGGAGGGTGGCCAAATTCCTCTGATATATGGCTTGATATCAACATAAACTAACCCCTTTCCAAACCCAGGAGAATCACAGGGAATGTTCGCGTGACACACTGCAGCCGACACACTAAGGTGTCGCGACACAGTTTGGAAAGGTCTGCTCCAGAGTTTCACACATTTTCCCAAACAGTTCACCAGCTAAAATCTGTGTCTTTATTGCTTGATCTTAGCATACATTGTTTTTCCTGTCTCTATACTTCCTTATAAATTGAAATGCTTAGCCTTTCCTGGTTATTATTTCCCCTACTAAAGGATGTGGCATTGTAGTGTCTGCCACATAAAGGTAGGATCCTATTTCCAGTTTGATTGTAACGTTTACATTGCATAAAATGGAATAGGAAAGAGAAGAAAGAAGAACAGAGTCATTCAGCCAAAGCCCAAACAATGGCTCTATCGTTGGAATATGTGTTTGTGTGCTTTTTCCTAAAGGAGGGAGGGGGGAAACACACTTAAGCTGTACTCTCTGAGTACATTCTGAGCACATTCCAGTGCAGCAGAGTATATTGCTGCAACTGACGCACGAGTCTGAATACTCTCAATGAAGAGTGACTGGCATTCAGAAAGCTAAATATGGGCACTGTTCACCAAGCCATTTCTTTTATTGTCCTTAACAGATTAAGGTTGCTTTGAAGGCAGTTATTGATTTTAGCTGAGCCACAGTTGGGAATATATACGGCAGGAATCGTTATGTTCACAGTACAAAATGTTTGACGTTTCTGCCATTGGTATGAAGAACTTGTAGATAAAGTTTACACAGTCTTTAATTGCTCTATTAGGAGAAGGAGAAGGGAAGGATTTTCTTTTTTTTTTTATAAAATTTTTATTAGGTTTTAAACACATAATAAAAGACAATACAAGACAATACATAAACAAACAAACATATAAACACGTATACTTTCTTAACATTTTTTCCTTAACCTTCTTTCGGCGACTTCCCCATACCTCCCCTTTCTGCATCCCTGTTATCAATCTTTTCAGCATCCCCTAATTTCCATATAAGACTTTCTTTAGATCTTATTTCTCATATCCAATTGCTAGTCGCTGCAATTCTGTTTTGCATTACCCAAAACATTTTAGCATTCATTAATTTTACAACAGTTCTTAAGATAGATTTTAAACTTCTTCCAATCTTCTTCCACCGTCTCTTTCCCTTGGTCGCGGATTCTGCCGGTCATCTCAGCCAGTCCCATATAGTCTATTACCTTAGTCTGCCATTCTTCCAGTGTGGGTAGTTCTTGTGTCTTCCAATACTTTGCTAATAATACTCTTGCTGCTGTTGTAGCGTACATAAAAAACGTCCTGTCTTTCCTTGACACCAATTGGCCTACCATACCCAGGAGGAAGGCTTCTGGTTTCTTCACGAACGTGCATTTAAGCACCTTTTTCATTTCATTATAAATCATTTCCCAGAAAACCTTGATCCTTGGGCACGTCCACCAAAGGTGGTAGAAAGTACCTTCAGTTTCCTTACATTTCCAACATTTGTTATCGGGCATGTGATAAATTTTTGCTAGCTTGACTGGGGTCATGTACCACCTATAGATCATTTTCATGATGTTCTCTCTTAAGGCATTACATGCCGTAAACTTTATACCGGTAGTCCATAACCGTTCCCAGTCAGCAAGCATAATGTCATGGCCAATGTCTTGTGCCCATTTAATCATAGCTGATTTAACCATCTCATCCTGTGTATTCCATTTCAACAGCAAGTTATACATTCTTGACAAATTCTTAGTATTGGGTTCCAAAAGCTCTGTTTCTAATTTTGACCTCTCCACCTGGAAGCCAATTTTCCTGTCCTGTTTAAAAACTTCATTTATCTGGTGGTAATGTAGCCAGTCTCTTACTTTAGACTTCAACTTCTCATAACTCTGTAATCTCACTTTCCCCTCCTCATGTTCTATAATTTCCCAATACTTTGGCCATTTAGATTCCATATTAAGTTTTTTCACTTCCTTAGCTTCCATTGGTGACAACCACCTGGGGGTTTTGTTTTCCAGCAAATCTTTGTATCGAGTCCAAACCTTATACAATGCTTTCCTAACAATATGGTTCTTAAAACCTTGATGGATTTTTACCTTGTCATACCATATGTATGCATGCCAACCAAATCTGTTGTTAAACCCTTCCAAATCCAAAGTGTCTGTGTCTTCAAGAAGCAGCCAACTTTTCAGCCAGCAAAACGCCGCTGATTCATAGTACAGCTTTAAGTCCGGCAGGGCAAACCCCCCTCTTTCTTTTGCATCAGTTAATATCTTAAACTTTATTCTGGGCTTTTTGCCCTGCCAGACAAATCTAGATATGTCTTTTTGCCACTTCTTGAAACAATCCATTTTGTCTAAAATCTGCAATGTTTGAAACAAAAACAACATTCTAGGCAAGACATTCATCTTAATAACAGCAATACGGCCTAACAAGGAAAGTCTCAAATTTGACCATACTTCTAGGTCTTTCTTAATTTCTGTCCAGCATTTCTCATAGTTATCTTTAAAAAGATTCACATTCTTAGATGTCAAATTAGTCCCCAGGTATTTCACCTTCTTTGCTATTATTAAACCAGTTTCACTCTGGAACTTTTCCCTTTCAACAGCTGTTAGATTTTTGTCCAGTACTTTCGTTTTCTGTTTGTTCAACTTAAAACCTGCTACTTGACCAAATACTTGTATTAGTTCTAAAACTCTTTTCGTACTAGTGTCTGGCTCTTGTAAGGTTAAAACTAAGTCATCTGCAAATGCTCTCAGTTTGTACTGTTTAGCTCCGACCTGAATCCCTTTAACCAGCTGGTCCTCTCTAATCATATTTAATAGAACCTCCAGGACAGATATGAAAAGTAGTGGGGATATTGGGCATCCCTGTCGTGTCCCTTTTTCAATAGCAAATTCTTCAGTGACCACATTATTTACAATCAGTTTTGCTTTTTGCTCAGAATAAATTGCACTTATACCATTTTCAAAACCTTGGCCTACCCCCATCCCTTGGAGATTCTTTTTCATAAAACTCCAAGAAATGTTGTCAAAGGCTTTCTCCGCATCCACAAATATTAATACTGCCTTGGTATTAATATTAACTTCCAATAACTCCATAATGTCTATTATATTTCTCACATTATCTGACAAATGTCTTCCTGGAAGAAAGCCCGCTTGGTCTTTATGAATCTCCCCCACCAAAACTCTTTTCAGTCTTTTTGCCAAAATATCTGCAAAGATTTTGTAATCCACATTGAGTAATGATATAGGGCGGTAGTTCTTGACCTGGTTCTTCTCCGTCTCTGTCTTTGGTATAAGCGTAATATATGCTTCTTTCCACGAATCAGGTGCCTTTTTCCCCTCCAAAATTTCGTTACAGACCTCCTTCAACGGTTGCATAAGCCATTCTTTCAAAGCTTTGTAGTATCTGGAGGTCAGTCCATCCGGTCCTGGAGATTTTCCCAATTGCATATTTTGAATGGCTCCCTCAATTTCTTGATCAGTTATCTTCTGATTCAAAATCACTTTGTCTTGTTCCGAAATTTTTTGTAATCCATATTTTTTAAGAAATTCTTCAATTTCTTTGTCGTTCACTGGCCCTTGTGCATAAAGTCTCCTGAAATAGCTCTGAAAACAGTTTCTAATCTCATTAGGTTTATAAATGTTTTTTCCTTCAACTTCTAAGTTGGTAACCGTATTCTGCTTTTGTCTCTTCTTCAGCTGCCATGCCAAAAGTTTCCCACATTTGTCTGCCGATTCGAATGTCTTTTGTCTCATTTGTTTTATTTTCCATTCAATCTCTTGATTCATCAATTCCATATATTGTCTCTGATAAAACTTGATTTCCCTCAGGATTTCATGAGACTTTGGTTTAGATCTCAGTCTTTTTTCTCCTTCTTTTATCTTATCCATGATCTTGTCCTTTCTCTCATTCTGTCTCTTCCTTTTTACGGCATTCTGTTGTATTAAAAATCCTCTCATGACAGCTTTACTTGCGTCCCAAACCACTCTTTTTTCCACTTCTGTTCTCAGATTTATCTCAAAGTAGTCTTTAACTGCCTTCTGGGCCTTTTTATATACCTCTTCATCTCTAAATAGGGAGTCATTCATCCTCCATCTAAAGGAACCAGCTGTTGTTGAGTTCATTTCCATCTTTACAGCGTTATGGTCGGAGCAAGTCTTTGGGCAGATTTCCACTTTCTTGACCTTTGATGCCATCCCACTAGTTATCCATATTTGGTCAATTCTTGTCCATGTCATTTTTGCTTCAGAGAAGAAGGTTCCCTCTCTCTCTAGAGGGTTCCTTGTTCTCCAAATGTCAATCAGATTTATATTGTCAGTCATTTCAAAAAATGTCTTAGGTAATCTCCCGTCCTTGGAGATCACCTGTTTTTGTGCTTTGTCCATATTTGTAGAGACCACTCCATTCATATCTCCCATTAAAATTACATTGTAATCCAGAAAGTCTGTTAATGTCTCATGCAATTTCTTAAAAAATTCCGACTTCCCTTCGTTTGGTGCATAGACTCCTATTATCAATAATTTTTCTCCTTGTATTCGAATTTCAATTGCTATATACCTTCCTTGTTCATCTTTGAATATTAATTTAGGGGCCAACTTCTCCTTTGCATAAATCACCACTCCTCTTTTCTTCACTTTATCCGATGAGATAAATTCTTGTCCTAATCTTTTGTTAATAAGTAATTTTCGATGTAACCTAGTCACATGGGTTTCCTGTAAACAAATCAAGTCCAATTGTTCTTTTTTCAAAATGTGGAAGACTTCTCGTCTCTTTCTAGGAAGGTTTAAGCCATTACAATTCCAACTTAAGAATTTCAAAGACATCTTGTTATTTATTCAGTTGCCCCTCCAACGGCTCCAAGGAGATCTTCTGTTGATTTTCTAGCTCCAAAAGATAAATTCGAAATGTCTGGTAGGTTTTCTAGGTCCGTAGGTTCCGCCGTTTCCTTAAGAAGGTCCTCCTCGTTTCTTGTCAGGAACTGTTCTTTGTCTTGCACTGTCTTTATCTTAATTTTCTTTCCTTTGTAGTTAAACGACAGACCTTGTGGGAACTCCCATCTAAATAGTATGTTGTTCTTTCTCAATAGGGTGACCAAATCCTTATAGTGGGTCCTCGCTTCCAAAATATTTTTAGGAATGTCTTTAAAAATCTGCACACGTGAGTCTCCAATTTCAAGGGCTGTATGGAAATGCAGATTCAATATCTTATCTCTCTCCTCCTGAGATCTCAGAGTTATAAGGCAATCTCTTGGGCTCTTTCTGTTCTGTCTCCTTCCCAGTCTGAAAGCAGTTGTTATCTTAAATTCCTCCTCTTTCAAGCTGTCCTGCCAAAATTCCAGAAATTCTTTTGTCAAATATTCTATCAAGTTGTCCTTTTCATTTTCTGGAATCGATCTCAGTCTTAAATTTTTATTTTTTCTCTGTAGTTCCAGTAGAGACAGAGCAGCCTCATGTTCTTCCAGCTTTTTACAGACTGGTACTATCTGTTCCTGTGTATTTCCTGCAGAAAGTTTTGCTTCCTCTGCCGAAACTTTTGCCTCCTCTGCAATCTTTCTAGTTATCTCATTCTCTTGAACTAATTTATTTATAGTCTCTGTATTCAAATCCAATTTTGTTGACAATTGATTCAGCTGTTTGGAGTTTTCAGTGCTCTGCTTTGTTAGCACTTCTAGGGTTTCATTTATTTTGACTAATGCTTTGGTTATTGTTACTGTATCCATGGAAGGAGCTGCAGGTGGTACAATTGAGCCTCTTCTTTTTTGTTCAGCTTTGCTTTTGGCCCTTGTTGTTCTCTCCTCTATTGGGCCACTCATATCCCAAGGTCTTTCCCACGGGAATCACTTTCAGGTGGAAAATTCCACAAGTCTGTTTCTTACAGTAAATAGTAGTAGTTATTTCCCTTTAGCCTCTAGATGGAGCAGTTCAAAATTTCCAGTGCAAAGTAACAAAGTTCCCTTCCCAAGCAAACAAAGGTAGCAACCAAATGTCCTATATTCTTCTAAGTAGCCAAGTTGTATCTTTCCAAAGTATCTTTCCAAAATTCCAAACTTCTGTCAAATCAAGTCTTTAGTTGTAATCCAGCAGAACACCTACTTTGTAGCAAGTCTCAAATGACAGCTCTCAGTCCCGGTAGCTCACTCCCAGGCAGTCCTCCCCAAGGGTTTAAAGCGGCAGAACTTTCCCTTCCAAGCCTCTCTCGTGCAGGCAAAACAGTTCATAAATCTTCCCCCCCTGCCCCTGCTTGCTAAGGGGGGAGCTAGGTCCGATGCCTGGGTCCTTCACTTTTAAAGCCTTTCTGACAATTGCAGCTTCCTATTTCGATGCTTTATTTACATGCAGTCCGGAGAAGGCAGACTTCCTTATTTTAAACCTTCTCCGCTTTCAGCCAATTTACGATTATTTCCTTGTAAATTTGTTGCTCAATCTTACTCACGGTAGTCCAATTTGTAATCCAAATGTCAGGAAGAAGTCGGCGCTCTCCGTCAATGGCGACGCGGCTTCACTTCACGGGCTGGGTAGCGGCTCTCAGCCCAGCGCTCCCCCGCTGCCACTCCGGAGCCTTTAAAAAGGCTCCCTTGCGATAAAGAGGGGCGCTTTAGGTGCCCACCGAGCCTCCTTGCTCTCAGGCTTCTGCGCCTGAGATTTTAGGGGTCCCCGCTTCGCCGTAGCGGTCGGACCCGAACCCGTGAAGAGCCTCCCTGAGCGAAGCTCAGCGAGAGGCGGCCATTAGCGCTGGCGCCAACCGGAAGTCGAGAAGGGAAGGATTTTCATTGATTTCTCCTGTTCTTTGTTTCCAATTTATTGTTCGCAGATTATTCCTCTTAATTATACATTATGCTCACAGCCTTCAAACTCCAGCACTGGAAACATTGTACAGTGTGCAGCAAGACCACTTAACACTAGTATGGCCCAGTTGATATTGATGCAACTGCAAAATTGACATAAGACTCAGATAGCGGTCCTGAACTCTCTTCAGAAACTGGGCCTTGCTCCTCAAGCCATTCTAAATATGGGATTGGATCAAGCAAGATCCGTGGTCAGGCAAAAAATTATGGACATAGAGAGACAACAGGACTGCTTGAGGTCCCCTGATTACATAATTACAGAACATGAGAGATATGTTGCTGTCCTGGCAGCATAACTCCATTTCCTTGTATCCAGAAATGCAAGAAGGGCCTTTACTCTTGCCAGAAGTTTGGCTCTGCCCTCGCCGGTTCTGGAAGGATCTTTTGGAAAAGTCCCATACACTCAGAGACTTTGCGCCTGTCCATTTGGGGAAATGGGAAGCCATGAATTTTTTAGATGTCCTTTTTATGATGAGGTACGTAGAGATACCATTGACCCCCATCTGGTGAAGCTTGCTGACCTTCTGGACAGGCCTAAACTAAATTTTCTCCTCTTAGGCCAAAATCACAAGATGACCCGGATGGTTGCCAGATTCTGCACGCAGATCTGTAGGCGTAGAACACTCCCTGGAACAAATAGATCACTAGGAAAACTGCCGTAGCCAGCCTCCTGAGCGTCCCAGAGGCAATCTGCATGTTAGTTTAACCTTAGGTTCTTTTGTGTTCATGCAACTATTTTGATTTTAATCTACAAGCTGTTATTGTATATTATTTTAAATGTCTATTTCATTCTTGTGAAAGCAGTTTCAGTTGTGCTTCTTGAACTGGTCTTTGACCGTAATAATAAATTATTACTAATGGGACATAAGACTTTCCTATTCCATTTTCAAACATAAGCCCAAACAACATTGTATCCCAGTCATATGGTGAGCTGTTCAGTCTAGTTCACTGAGAGATGGCATTGAATGTGGAACACTCGTGGTTGAGTATCTCCCTGAGCTTTGGATTTTCTGGGTAATCATGGACAAGTGACCCATAATTCCATTCTTCACCTGTGAAATGGGAATAAGATTGTGTCAGGGACTGGGCAGAGGAGGAATGGTGGAGACCGCCTCCCCAGCCTGACCTTTTCAGAGAAGAGGAAGACAGTTTAGATTTACAAGAGGGGTTTGAGCTCAGAGGCAGATGAGGGAAAAGTTGGGAAATAATGGGAGAGGAGGAGGAGGAAGAAGAAGAAGAAGCGCGAGGAGGGTGACAGCTGACGGACACAGTGTCTTTAGAAAGCATTCCAGTCCCCTCCTCTCCCAGAACCTGGTGAGCCTTGAAAGCAGGAGAACAAAGAGCTCAAAGACAGAGGGCACTTCTTAGCACCCATAGGGATGACACATGAGGAAGTGGGAGAGATGGAGGTGCGTGGCCGTTATCCAAGAGGCTGGGTTCTAAAGCGTCTCTCTGTAAATACTGAATAAAAACATTCCTTGTCTTTGTGTGTTCTTGGCCGTGGGAGTCGCTGGCATCAGCCTGGCAGTCTCATAATGCAGTAGCAAACAGCAAGTATCTCCTAAGTACTTGAGGCTGTATATACATGAATGGGAGCAAATTCACATGAAAGTAAGGTAAAGGTAATGGACCCCTGGACGGTTAAGTCTAGTTGAAGGTGACTAGACTTAAGGGTTGCAGTGCTCATTTCACTTCAGGCCAAGGGAGCTGGCATTTTTCTGCACACAGCTTTCCGGGTCATGTCGCCAGAATGACTAAACCGCTTCTGGCACAACGAACACCGTGATGGAAGCCAAAGTGCACAGAAACACCGTTTACCTTCCTGCTGCAGTGATACCTATTTATCTACTTGCACTGGTGTGCTCTTGAACTGCTAGGTTGGCAGGAACTGGGATTGAGCAATGGGAGCTCACTCCGTCGTGTGGATTCGGAACTACTGCCCCATTAACCACATTCTGACCTCAGCCAGCCAGTCTGTCTACCTTCTCACTTGCAACCAGTCTAGATAATATGAAAAAAAAGGTGAATTGAAATTCCACTAGACACCTTTCTAAACTATGTTAAGAGTAGACTCCCCACAATCATGCAAGTCTCAGATTCTACATATCGTAACCACTGCAAGACTGTTATATACAGTCAGGAAAACACCCACTAGCCAACTAAACAAGATTTGATAGAAAGATATAGGAAGAGTCAAGCCTGATTAAACTAACAGCAATGTTAAAGAACAGAGATATCTATCAATGGGAATTTGATAATTGGAGTGTGTTAACAATCTATGTGAAAGGAGAATTAAAAGTATCAAATACTGGTCTGGGTTATTTTTATAAAGGGTATAGAACAGCCCTAATCATATAAACAGTTAAGAGAATATTCTTGTGTTTGAGTGTATGTCTGTCAAGATACTGCATTATATATGTCTTATGATTGTGTTATGAAAGGACTTTTTATAAGAGAGAGAGAGAACGAACCAGTCTGGAGGTAGCCTGTCAGCTTTCTCCTCATTTAATCTCAATACTGTCCTTGTAAAACACAGCTCTGGTGAGCATGGGGTACAAAAGTAGAACGAGCTTATTCTGCCTGTCATTGACTCTGGCTCCATCTCCTGTTAGCCTCCCTGCCTTCTGCTCTAACAGTTCCAGACTGTGGCATCCTGAATTCCTATTTTGTGACCACTGTGTGTGCCACCTTTCTTTTAAATGCTCCCAAGACAAACTTAAAATAAGCCACAGCTGAAGTAAACCAATAAAATTAAGCTAGGGCAAATGTTAAAATAACAACAGGGTCTGTAAAAAGCCCAGGAGATTTGATTTTTTAAAAAACCCTTTGCCTGGTTATGAAAAGGGGGTGAGGGTGGCAAAATGGATGACCCTCTTTAGGGAGGACATTCAAAAGCTGTTAGTATCACTGAGAAGGCCCTGAGAGCCAGTGTGGTGTAGTGGTTAAGAGCGGTAGACTCATAATCTGGTGAACTGGGTTCGCGTCTCCGCTCCTCCACATGCAGCTGCTGGGTGACCTTGGGCTAGTCACACTTCTTTGAAGTCTCTCAGCCCCACTCACCTCACAGAGTGTTTGTTGTGGGGGAGGAAGGGAAAGGAGAATGTTAGCCGCTTTGAGACTTCTTCGAGTACTGATAAAGCGGGATATCAAATCCAAACTCTTCTTCTCTCCCTGCTGCCATATCTCAGTAGGCTATGGGCATGCAGACGAGGGGTTTCAGTAAGGACCTAAAAGTCTGACTAAGGCTATGTAAGAGGAGGTGACCCTTCAGATAAGCTGACCCCAAGTTGTGTTGGGTTTTAATGGGTAAAACCACCTGTGGAGGTAACACTCCGCTTTGCGAAGGCAAACCTCGCGCCAGACGTGCAACAGTATGTCCAGGAGTGTTATGCCTGCTTTCCCTGACCTTTTGCCTTCTTGCTTAGAATACAGGGTTTCCCCCCTGACCTTTTGTCCTTTCACAATTTGTTGGCTAGACATACTGCTTGGCTGGAGCATGGCAGGAAACACAGAGGTAATTAAGTATCGGGGGAACATTTGAGGGAAGCACCTACTGACACGTGTATTTGCTAATGCTGGAAATGTGCTTAGATGGAAATACGTTAAGTTCAGGGTGGTTTCACTACTGTTTCCAACTGTTGACTTCTGCTAATAAAAGGAGCTTTGGCAGAGCTAGCCGGCAGCTTGCTTGGAGCATGTTTGCCAGCGTGCTTCTGCACAGCTCACCTGCATTCAACCGCCTGTCATCTCCGTTATTCCTACAACCACCACCTTGAAGTGGGTCTGAAATGAACCAGAAGCCAGCATAGATGATGAAGTATGTGGTGCTAAGTTTCTAGAAAAAGAGGTGCCAGAACTCACCATGAACTCACCCTTGTTCAATGGTGCCCGCCTGAGAGGTGCCAGAACTGAAGTCCAGTGAGTTCTGGCTGGAAGGAAAAAAAGCCCTGAGTATTGTATATGTTCACATCATCTAGTTCCATTTGAGAACCTTGTAGCCCTGTTTTGAAGTAACCAGGCCATTTTCAAAGGCATCCCTCATGTACAACACATTGGAAGATTCTAAGTTGGAAGTTGCCAGAGTGTAGCTATCTGTAGTTAGGCTATTCAGGTAGGATCACAGTTGGTTTATCAGTCAAAACTAATGGCTCTAAGCAGGGCCAGCCCATCCATGAGACAACCTGAGGTAACTGCCTCAGACAACAAGAATCACAGGAGCAGCAGGTCTCAATGTATATATTTATTCAGGGCTGGCCCACCCATGATGCAAGGTGCAGAGACTGCCTCAGGTGGCAGGATCCACCAGGCCAGCAGATCCCAATGTCATTCTTTCTTCCTCGTTCATGATGTATATCTTCCCTCACCCCTTCTTTCCTGGTGCCATTACAGGATCTGCCTCAGGTGCTATAATGTCTTGACCCAGCCTTGACACTAAGCCACAAGGATGTTCTGTGCTTTTAGTGACAATGTTGCATCAGCGACTACCCGAAATAAAAATATATATTTCCTGACCAATAACTTGCAAATGCGAAAGTCAAAGTAGCCTAAATGTTATTACATATCTATTTTCGTGCACTGAACATGCAACTTTAGAACAATTTGTTCACAGTTTCATGCTCAGTGCATGGGAACAGATTCGTATTAAAACTGCTTCATTGATCACCAGTCTGCATATTTATTGTAAAAACAACAATTGCTTCATGCAATAAATAACATAGCCAGGAATGGCTAATGGTTACACCTCCATTCATAAAACACATTAACCCACCCATGCATGTAAACATATTGCTCATTCTGTATTCAGTACATGCTGAATTAGTTTTAGACAATGGTTTATACAACCTAATGTGGAACAACATGTACAGTTTGCATGAGAATCAATGTCTCCCATAGGCAGATATGTGGGAACCAAACCATTTTCATCAGTGGCAAATCAACGAGTGTGAACAAAGAGCTGGAGTTTGACTCTAGAAAGAGCCCTTGAAGGCGTGGTAACGTTTTAGATGTGCTGCTGTATTTAATTTATTTCCCCACAAAATGTTTAGAATTTAAAGATGTAGATTTCTATAAATTAAAAAACCAGCACTGGCCAAATCCCACAGTAGTTGTAGTAGCAGTAGTAATAATGATGATAATTTCTACCCCGCCCATCTGGCTGGGTTTCTCCAGCCACTCTGGGCAGCTTCCAACACAAGGTTAAAAATACATTAAAACATCAGTCATTAAAAACTTCCCTAAACAGGGCTGCCTTCAGATGTCTTCTAAATGTCATATAGTTGTTTATTTCCTTGACAACCGATGGGAGGGCGTTCCACAGGGTGGGTGCCACTACCAAGAAGGCCCTCTGCCTGGTTTCCTGTAACCTCACTTCTCGCAGTGAGGGAACCACCAGAAGGCCCTCGGCGCTGGACCTCAGTGTCCGGGTTGGACGATGGGGGTCCATTGTCCTTGTCCTTGAAACACTATATGCCACCATGTTGAAACAAACTGCAATGTTCCTCAGGGAGAACCGCCAAACTTTGAACCCGATTCTTTACTGGGGGTGCAGCTGGGCAGGCAAACCCCCAGCCATTGCCACCACTAGTTCCACCTTGTTGGGACTGATGAAGGCAGTGGTTAATAGAATGACCCATGACTTTTCATGTAATATAGAATTGTTTCCGTTAATGCATTTAGCAAGAAACATTGGTGTTACATGATTAGCAAGTGGGCTGTGTTTTCCACAAGGGTCAATATTCTAACATTATTGTATGATTGATTGATGGCATTTTCCTCTTTCCCTCCCTGTCCCAGTTTCCCCACTTGAGGCCTGTTGGTTTCTTTTCCATATTACTAACATACATTTGATGCATTTCCTATTTAATGTAATTTTCATGCAGCGGCAGAGGTTCATGGCGTTTGGAATGTGTGTTTACAGAAAGTGACAGATCATTAATCCAAGCCTCTCTCAAGGCATGACCTCAGTTACAGGCACAATGACAGTAATTTCTCAAGACTTCTGACTTCTCATCAGGATGCTTCTTCGGCTTGTACAGTTGGTTGCACCTAATAAACTACATGGTAATAACCCATCAATGCTAACTTTGTCCTCTAAATTGATGCATAATCTATCTAGAAATGACAATTGCTTTTGATACCCCCCAAAAATCAATAAATATACTGTATATATAAGGCACTGTTGCTTTCTCCAGTTTAAATGAAGCAATTCTAACTAGTTGTTTTCGTTCACAGTTAAATGTTTCATTACTTCCCGAGTGCTGTTACACTTGCAGAGATTATGAGAGGAAATATTCATGAGCGACACACTGACTAATATGTTGTACTGTGCCACACTGAACAATTAGTGGAATAAAACAAAGTAATAGGCCAGATTCTCGTGGTTTCTATTCCTCATTACAAACTACTTAATTGCTTGCTTAGTGTCCAGCCGCAATGGAGTAATGAATAATGTAAGCAAACTGGCTGAAGCGCAACTTGGACAGGACTAAAGTAATGATGTTTTGGGAGACGATGAGGCTAGAGGAGGAAGAGATGGGTGCCAATAATGGATGGAACTCAGCTTCCCCTGATCGCTCAAGACTGTAACCCTGGATTTGTCATTGCACCAGGAATTTGGGGTTATAATGGTGCCCGGGAGGACTCCAGTTGGTGGGCATTTATTAGATTTGATCAAAGTAATAGCCATCCTTGTCTTTGTATGCAAAAGACAGATTCCTGCAATGTGTTCCGTACTGCGCTCCTTTGAGCTGCAGGCATGAGAACACCCTTTAAACATCTCCAGGAAACTCATAAATGCTGTTACCAGGAACTTTGCAAGGTCCTTTCCCCTTAAAATAAAAGGTCAGTTATGTTTTTCTTATCTTCTGCTTTTACTTTATCTATTTATTTGTGTTATTTTATGCTTTCCCCCTTCTTTTGGTCAGTGGGACACTCAGTTGAATGCCACCCATCATCATCTCCTAGGTTTTACTCACAAGCAGACGTATTGCAATTAATGGAACATGACTAAATTAGGACCATTAGTGGGTAAAACTTCGTTAAATGCCACCCAATACAGTTCAATAGGGACGCAGGTGGTGCTGTGGGTTAAACCACAGAGCCTAGGACTTGCCAATCAGAAGGTCGGCAGTTCGAATCCCTGCAACGGTCCCAGCTCCTGCCAACCTAGCAGTTCGAAAGCACGTCAAAGTGCGAGTAGATAAATAGGTACCGCTCCAGCGGGAAGGTAAATGGCATTTCCGTGCACTGCTCTGGTTCGCCAGAAGCGGCTTAGTCATGCTGGCCACATGACCCGGAAGCTGTCTGCGGACAAACGCTGGCTCCCTCAGCCAATAAAGCGAGATGAGCACTGTAACCCCAGAGTCTGTCACGACTGGACCAAATGGTCAGGGGTCCCTTTACCTTTACCTTACAGTTCTATCCTGCTCTTTCTTCAAGGAGCTCAAGGCAGTGTGTATGGCTCCCTCTTCGTTTTATCCTGGCCCAAGGTTACCCAATAAGCATTTTGGCTAAGCAAGGATCCTGTCCTGGCCAAGCGAGGTTAATACAGTATGCAACATTCTTCTCTGATCGCTGCATTGAATACACACTGACTCCACCCCAGAAAACAAAGAATGATCTGCACTCATCCAGACTGATTTCTAAAGCATTCATTTTTCTGTAACTAGAAGTCAGGCAAAAAGTATTGTTTTGTTAAATAAAGCCTATCATCTCAGCTGCAGTGGTGGTCTTCCATTGGCATCCTATCTTTCCTCATATGATTTATTGAGATTTTTAAAGACTATACACACTTACGTGGGAGAAAGCCCAGCGGAAGATACTGGGTTTTACTTCTGAGTAGGCATGTACAGCTTGCTGTTAAACAGCTATTTTTCAAACATGACCCATTATATTTTGGGAATGGGTGAGTGGGAGGTGTTTCACATTATATTCCTTTGACGAATTTTCATGATATTGGTTGAGAGCTCCATTCATGTACTGTCATTCTGGGCCAACTTAATGACCTGTGGATTTGTTTGAGGGAAGTGGGTGGGTGGTGAAACGGGAGGCTTAATAGGGTGGTTTGCTTTGTCTCACTTTATGCTGCATTTCCCCCCCATAATTATTCGGCTTCACTTTGCTTTCGGGTCTTTTGTTTCATCTTGGCAGCCCAATCTACAAATGAATTAAGCAATTCTTACATAAGCCAATTTTCTCTCATATAAACTAGACATTACAGATAATTATGCCACAATGAAGACCAAATAACAGGGGATACGACACACTGTTGTGCTAAAACACGGATAGAGGACCTTTAGATGTGAACCGGCCTCAGCTAGCATGGCCAATGCTCAGGAAAGATGGGATTTGTAGGTTTATCAACTTCTGGAAAGCCATGGGTTCCTCACCCAGACTTACAAACTCAGTGCCACCATTACTGCAGGATCCAACCCAAATGCAGTTTTTCAAGAATTATGCCCAGGATGCATCCCATTCTCCAGTTAGATAGGAGAGTCTATATACCACTGCTTCTTGTGGTATATATAAATGCCAGAAATCTGGCATACTTTGGCGTAAATGCTGCTTTAATATAAACAGTGGTCCTGGAGTCTAAGCCTTTTTTTTTTTTTTTTTTGAGGGGGGAGCAACGTTGCTCTCTCTGCACCCAGGGTTGTCATACTGGGCTGCTACTGTGCAACCAGTAATATGAAAATTGACCTGTTTCAGAGCGATGATATGACTTATGATATGACACTAAGGTCCAGCGCTGAGGGCCTTCTGGCGGTTCCCTCACTGTGAGAAGCGAAGTTACAGGGAACCAGGCAGAGGGCCTTCTCAGTAGTGGCACCCGCCCTGTGGAACGCCCTCCCATCAGATGTCAAAGAAATAAACAACTATCTGACTTTTAGAAGACATCTGAAGGCAGTCCTGTTTAGGGAAGTTTTTAATGACTGACATTTTAATATTTTTAATATTTTAATATTTTTAACCTTCTCTTGGAAACTGCCCAGAGCGGCCGGGGAAACCAAGCCAGATGTGTGGGGTAGAAATAAATTATTATTATTATTATTATTATTATTATTATTATTATTATTATTATTATTATAGAACCCAATGACAAAGTGCTTAGGCCACTTAACTAAGTTTGACCAGGGCCTTTTGCACCCACATGCCTTCTCTTCCCGACTTCCCTCCCCACTTAAAGAAAGCCAAAAGCAGCTGTGGTCGCTGTGCGGATGTTATTGGCCCAGAGATGGAAAGAACATAAAGTCCCAATCAGAGAAGAATGGCATATTAAGTTGATGGATTATGCCGAAATGGCAAAAGTGACCAGAAGAATCAGAAATCAGGAAGAACAGAATTTTAATAAGGAACGGGAAAAAATTATAATTTATCCTAAAAATCATTGTAAACAGTTAAAATCGTTGGTAGGAATGGAATAACACTTGTAGTTTAATGGTGAATTTTGGATATTATGGAGATATAAAAGATTTGGATTAATAGAAAAGATGCAGGAGGTAATGACTAACAATCAGACCCACAAAGTGGAGGAGGGGAGTCCAGGAGATTATTTGGAATCTTGATTTTATGATGTGTGTTGGATATGTGAGTGTAAAACGTTCATTTGAAAAACCAAATAAATAAATTTATAAAAAAAGAAAGTAAGCCGAAATCAAAACTTAACATCCCTCCTGAAGAAGAGTTCTGCTGAACAGAAACGTTTGTCACTGCTTCATGACTTTTCAGTTTTTTCTAAAATAAAAGATATTGATTGGCATTGAGAGTTCCCGTAGCAGAACGTAATCCACAAGACTTCAGGCAACCACAGCACGGACAGGCGGTGTCCAAGGAGGCAAAACATGGTCAAAACAAGCAACCTAGAATGCGAAATCTGGATAAACGAGGCAAATTACAGTAGCAGCGAGGCTCCACCCCTTCAAGTGCTCTTGATTTAAATTAGGGACTTTGATAGGCAATCCTGCCCTGCAATGAGACCAGCCAGGTGATCTTCATTGGCTGGTCATACATGTGACTCCTGGCCACCGGGAATGGTGACTGGCTATGAGGGCCTCAAATGCCGCCTACTCAGAAGATGGTAAGAGGCCATTATCGTTTTTGCTGTACTTTTTCCCATGTTGCTGCCATCTTTTCTGTCATTTTGAAAATAAAATTATTTCAGTCACATCCTAGAGCTTACCTAAATTCCATGTCCTGATTGTCGGCTTTCGAAAGGGAGGTCTTGATCTTTCACAAGGGAAATAAATAACTCCATGACCGCCTCATCTCTCTTTTACTGAAAATATAAAAGTCTATATCACAACAGCTCATTTCTTACTTCCTTTTTAGTTATACAAAAAATCTGGCTTGCATATCAATTAAAGGCTCCCGTGTTCTGATTCAATACAATTTTAATGATTTTTGTAGAACAGGCTCTAGTGATTAAAAAACCCCGAAAAATGTTGTTTAAAAATTAAACACTGGCATTCTGAGATAGGGACATAAAATTGAAAGGTCAGGAAATTAGCCTTTTTAGTATTGTTTCAAATATCCATTTGTATTATCTTCAGGAATTGTCAAATCTCTAGCTTGAATGATGTCAGAAAATGACTCAGAAACGCCAGCTGTAATTAAATCTGTTGTCAGGAACAGACATCATTTCAGAATGATGTATGGTTTTGCAACTTACGATTTTTCAAAACTCCCAGCTGATTCTTTTCCCCTTTCTAGGTTTCCAGTTGATTCGCACCCATGCCCACCCTATCTTTGTAACCACCAAAGTCCGTTTTATTTTGTGGAATCTACTTCCTGTCTTATCAGCTAGCATGCCAAAGCGCTAATTTGCGACTCCCGTTACTGATATTCCAGCTCATTTCCCATCTTTATGGCAAATGATAAAGTACCAGCTTTGCTAATGGAAGATGGGCTCTGAATGAACATAAAAATGGTCCTATTCTGGGTGAAAAGAAATAGTTCGTTCCATGTAGATGATGCATTAGATTCTATTCATTCAGGAATGAAAAGGAGTGAAGGAGTTCAATAGAATAAAGCAACAGAGGTGGTAGCTTTCGAACAGCAAGAGAAATAACATAAATTATAGGGCAATTTTAATACTCCTCTAATCCTGCCAGATGAGCTGTCATAAACCTGGGGAATAAAATACCTGCCTGCCAAAAGGGTTATTATTATATCTGCCTTAGAAACCTGTCTAAAAAGTAACTCCATGCAATATTATTCTATGCAATGCAGAGAGGAAGTAGACATTGGCATGGGTGGCTAAATCTCCTGCAAAGTAAAGCCAGGTGTGGTACTTATAAATTACAGACATCCTAGGTCATCAAATGATTTCTGCGACAGACCAGCCCATTATTATTCCTGCACTGGTGGTAACCTACCATTAAGACTACTTTAATAATGCAATCTATTGGTGCTGTCTTTGAAGATGGCCTAGAAATCACAGCAGGAGCCAAAATTCTTTGGATTCTCTCCTTGCAGGATGCAAAGATCATAATGTACCGATTTTCACTTAATTGCACTGGCTGCCATCAAGTTTTGATTTCAGACAAGTTCAAAATGTTACCTACTTCCAAAGCCCTGGACTTTCAGCAAACCTTGGTGCCAATCACTAGACCTCGTTTTAAAGCAGACAATGGTAAATGAATGCCTGAATAGCTCCTGGTTACGTAGTTTCTAAAAATACAGAATGAAATAGTTTGGCTGGGGAGGGGGGGGGGGTTTGAATTTAAAGCAACTACACATTATGTTTCTCATGTTTTCATTCAGTTTTATTTTCTTTCTTTCTTTCTTTCTTTCTTTCCGCACCTTATAGTATTTTAAAGTGCTATTGCTTTATTGTGTATTTTATTTATATATGTTTATATTTTAATGTTTTTGGAACTTGTGTTTTATACAGTGCTATTTTTCTAGAAAAAGAGGTGCCGGAACTCACTGTGAACGCCTTCCTTGTTCTCTTAGAATGGCAATGGTGCCCACCTGAGAGGTGCCAGAACTGAGTTCTGGCGAGTTCTGGCTGAAAAAAGGGTTTTTATTTTGTAAACTGCTTAGAGGGATGCGGGTGGCGCTGTGGGTTAAGCCACAGAACCTAGGACTTGCCGATCAGAAGGTTGGCAGTTTGAATCCCCGCGACGGGGCGTTGCTCGGTCCCTACTCCTGCCAACCCAGCAGTTCGAAAGCATGTCAAAGTGCAAGTAGATAATTAGGTACCGCTCCAGTGGGAAGGTAAACGGCATTTCCGTGTGCTGCTCTGGTTTGCCAGAAGAGGCTTAGTCATGCTGGCCACAAGCTGTACGCTGGCTCCCTCAGCCAATGAAGCGAGATGAGCGCCCCAACCCCAGAGTCGGTCACGACTGGACCTAATGTTCAGGGGTCCCTTTACCTTTACCTTTTTAACTGCTTAGAACCTATTTCTGGCATTATGAGGTATTTATATAATGAGGAGCAGAAGGAGAATGGTGCATCTGTCCAGAATGCAGTTTCTAACATGACATCAGCTCAAGGCACAAGGGAGAACAACTTGGTTAATTTCTTTCCAGAGAAGGACAAATCACTCTGCTTCTGGTCTGTGTTCACTTTTGTCTGTGTTCACTCCTAAGAATTGTGTTGTCCCACTTCCATTTTAATATGAGAAGCATTTTTATTATTAATTTTAATTAATAATTAATTGGCAGAACCATCCCTTAAACCAACATAATACAACCCTCGCCTATCTCTCCATTAATTTAAACCAATTAATATCACCTAAAACTAGGTTATTTCCATAGCAGATGCAATGTTTTTGAAAGAATTCATGTTACATGGTCTTCCTGATTTTCTCTGTTTCTTTTTTATCCAATATGTCGACTTTGCCAATGTAATTACTTTCCAGCTACTAATATTTAAATTCTGTGTTGTTGGGTCCTCTTATTCCCACCCCACACCCCCAATTCTAAACAATTAGGACTTTAGCTGCCATCAACAACTAATGGATATGTTATGCTGTCTGACTGATTAATTTCCTACCCTAAAACCTAGAAAAATTATAATAGGATCTTTTGGAATCTTTACTTATGCCAGCCCAATACCTTGTGTTGGGGGAAGGCTGTAGCAAACTAATCATTTTGATGAAGCTGCAAACATGAATTTCAGGCTGTTGCACACTTGTTCCTTGGAGTCTGATCATGTTTGATTTGTGTTTTTGCATGGGCCTTGCTTGGTAAAATAAACAGTAGAAAAAGTCTATCCATGATCAAGTCGCTTATTCCTTTCTTTTTCTAGTGCTGGCAGGACCACAAATCAAAATTAGAATTATTCCTCCTCTATTTTGTTAACAAGAAGTTTACAGTTAGAATGACTCAGTAAAACAATAACTTTTGGGACATATTTATTAATTTTTAATATATTCATATACTGCCCTTCATCCAAAGAACTCAGGGCAGTTCACAAGATAAAAATATAAGACAGAAGCACAAAATAAATAGTTAAAACAAAACAAAAAAACCCATTCCCCAAAACATATTTAAAAGGCCTGGTTGAAGAGGAACGTTTTCGCCTGGTGCCTAAAGATGTATAATGAAGGCGCCAGCTGAACCTCCCTGTGGAGAGCATTCCACAAACAGGGGGCCACTGCAGAAAAGGCCCGTTCCCATGTTGCCACCCTCCGGCCCTCTCATGAAGGGGGCACACAAAGAAAGGCCTCAGATTATTATCACAGGGTCCAGGTTGATTTATATGGGGAGATATATATTTGCAGATGCTTGTGTGTTTTTAATGCCAGGCAGAAGACCAGCTGTCTAAAAGACTTTTGGCAGATGTTTATCCTCCTGGACAAGGGCCCCCTGATTTATAGCAGGAGCCAAAATTCTCAAAGTTGTAAAAAGGGAATTACAGGCTGAGAGCAAAGGTTACTAGGTTACTGACCCTACAGAATACAATCAAGCCGCAAAAGCACTAATTAAGAGTTGGTAAATAGTAGGATTCATTGTTTAACAAAATATAATACCATGTGTCTCCCATTAGAGACTTGAGCCACAGGTTAAAGGGCAAGAGCTAATGGGGAAAGCAGCTGGCCAGGAAAGGGGGGTGTAAACTGAAGAAGTTTTACTTTGAAAAGGCCTTTGCTTCTAAAAATCTATATATGTTATGTATGAAATATATTGGCTTAAATGTAATTATGCAAAGGATTTAGAAAGTAAGAAATGTTAGATTCTTATGTTAGATTCTTATTTCATAGAATCATAGAATCATAGAGTTGGAAGAGACCACAAGGGCCATCGAGTCCAACCCCCTGCCAAGCAGGAAACACCATCAGAGCACTCCTGACATATGGTTGTCAAGCCTCTGCTTAAAGACCTCCAAAGAAGGAGATCTTTCATTGATGGTGTGTGAGAATGTGAACCCAAGATCTCTGACCTCTGTTTAAGATAAAAATTTAAAACCATTAGCCATCTGTTTTGGAGGGCAAAAGGGCAAGAAGGGCAAGAGGTGATCTGGTAATTAAGGTGCCTTGTTGAGGCAAATGTAAGATATATGGCTACTTGTTTGCCATTTATAGATAGAAGGAAATATAGCTCTTTGTCTCCCATGAAAGGTAATAGGAAATGGGTGTATCTTTTATGATTGGTTCTAGCAAACAGCCAATAGGAATTTCAACCAGGCTGATTGGACAGAGGCAGCCAAAGGAGGAGCAAGGGGGCTGGGCTGAGGAAATATAAGTGCTGACCATCAGGGCTGGAGTGGGCAGAGCTTTGGTAACCATATACCACTGTGTCTCTCATTTATTTGTCTGACAAATAAATTATTATTTTAATTTCTCTATTGCTGCGTTGAATATTTCATTCCAGCTAAGCGTTAACCACAAGCAGGGTGCTACAAAAGTAATGCATGCCTTATTTTAATTTCTGGCAGCAAATCAGTCAGAACAATTACACGCCAAGTGATGACAATGGGGATTGAGCTGAATTCACATGTTCCTTTGACCAGATGACAACTGCCTTCCAGATGGTCTCCTATTAGTTGGCTAATTGCTTGACATTTAAGAAACAATCATTCACGATAACTGGTCAGCGATAGCAGGTCCATAAATTTATGTTATGAGGGGATGACGGAAATTGCTGCCGCCGCTATTACTATTTGTTATCTGTGCAACATCAGGAGTGCGCAAGGCAGCCATGGGGAAAACAGCGTGGAAATTCAACGGATGAGCTCTTTTGTTCATAAGATTGGAATCACACTGGGAAAAGGACAGGTCTTTTTAGGAACAGCACTTTTTCCTGAGTTTAACAGAAAAGAAATCCATACTGTCAGAGCAGTTCTGCCATAACTATGATCCACTGCATGGATTTTGTTAGCCATTTACCAACAATGCAAAGTATGCTGATGAAAAACATACTCATCAGATGCCTGTTATTTAGCTGAGATTTCTGCATTGCTGGGGGTTGGACTAGATGACCCTTGGATCCCTTCCAACTCTACAATCCTATGACTTTGCTGCCTGCAGCCAGGCCTGTTCTTATAGTAGTAGTAGTAGTAGTAGTAGTAGTAGTAGTAGTAATAATTTATTTATACCCCGCCCATCTGGCTGGACTTCCCCAGCCACTCTGGGCGGCTTCCAACAAAATATTAAAATACAGTAATGCATCAAACATTAAAAGCTTCCCTAAACAGGGCTGCCTTCCGATGTCTTCTAAAAGTCTGGTAGTTGTTGTTCTCTTTGACATCTGGTGGGAGGGCGTTCCACAGGAAGGGCGCCACTACCAAGAAGGCCCTCTGCCTGGTTCCCTGTAACTTGGCTTCTCGCAGTGAGGGAACCGCCAGAAGGCCCTCAGCACTGGACCTCAGTGTCCGGGTAGAATGATGGGGGTGGAGACGCTCCTTCAGATATACTGGACCGAGGCCTTTTAGGGCTTTAAAGGTCAACACCAACACTTTGAATTGTGCTTGGAAACGTACTGAGAGCCAGTTTAGGTATTTCAAGACCGGTGTTATGTGATCTCGGCGGCCGCTCCCAGTCACCAGTCTAGCTGCCGCATTCTGGATTAGTTATAGTTTCTGGGTCACCTTCAAAGGTAGCCCCACATAGAGTGCATTGCAGTAGTCCAAGCGGGAGATAACCAGAGCATGCACCACTCTGGTGAGGCACTCCGCAGGCAGATAGGGTCTCAGCCTGCGTACCAGATGGAGCTGGTAAACAGCTGTCCTGGACACAGAATTAACCTGCACCTCCATGGACAGCTGCAAGTTCAAAATGACTCCCAGGCTGTGCACCTGGTCCTTCAGGGGCACAGTTACCCCATTCAGGACCAGGGAGTCCTCCATACCCACTTGCCTCCTGTCCCCCAAAAACAGTACTTCTGTCTTGTCAGGATTCAACCTCAATCTGTTAGCCGCCATCCGTCCTCCAACCACCTCCAGACACTCACACAGGACCTTCACCACCTTCACTGTTTCTGATTTGAAAGAGAGGTAGAGCAAACCCTGAACTACAAATCTGCATCCACTCAGCCAGCATCCTAACAATAAAAAAACACCTGCAATCCGCCAGAAAAACCTCCTACAGGCAGGCAAGCAAGCAGCACTCACACCAGAATACAGGCAACACTTCAAATTTATGCAAGGAAAACACACACACAAACTTGCTGGCTAGGAGAACAGACCAGGCAGGGACCAAGGCGGTCTTCTGTATATCTGTTCTCCATTTAAAAAATATCTCTCCATTTTTAAAATATCTCTGTGACAAGGCTGTTTCTATAATGCACACACACACACACAAAACCCCACAAGGGGAGAAACTTCATAATCATGATTCAGGTGCCATAGTCCTGTGATAAACTCATGTCCTCCAAGTCGTGTGACGATGCATTTATGTGGCAAGGTGTCCCCCCTTCCCTTGGAACCTCCCCAATACCAAGAATATAAAGCATTTTGGGTAAAATCAGGCCACAGCTTTATTGACTACAGATGTAAGAGGTTTGGCATAGGCATTGGGTAGACTCCACCCCTTCCGGCCCGCCTACTCAGCAGTGTGAGTTTGCACATTGGATCTCGATTTGACATCTGTGTCAATCATTGGCATGCCTCATTACAAATGGGCAGTGAAAGCCTATTATACCTTGTAACAGATTGAATCCTGCCTTTTCGAGATCCTCCTTCAATGGTGTGAAAAGGAATTTGACAAAAGGCATGCTAGTAAATTTTATTGGGCTAAGCTTGCTGACAATGTAAAAGCAATAAATTAAATAGAGAGTTGTTGATGGAGCCCAGCTTCAGACAGATTTTAATCTCCGAAGTGTTCCTAGCAGAGCTGCTAATTACATCCTTTCCCTATTCAGTTTAATTGCGGACCAGAATAATACAGTTTCCCTGGAAATATGTTAATGTTCCTATAGCCAAGTTCGATTATGGTGTTTTGTTGTTCTTCACTTTGTGAATATTTTGTTTGGAAAAAACTTCGTTCTGTTGAGCCAATAATATTATATGTTGCCCATCAGTGTTACTGAAAGTAGGTCAACAGAAGTTGTCACTCAGCAAGTCAAATACAGTTTGTGGCCAGTCAAGTATTTGACACCTTCATCCCCACTCCCCATGGTTTTAGTGTGAGGCAAAAAATTGAGTTTTATTCCACCCCACTAATTTCAATGCAAAGGAAGCACAATGCTAACAGAGGTGTGTAACCAGTTATGTATTGTTTGCGGACTTAATGCAGCAACAACAGTGAATATCAATTGTATTCACTGGATTAATTTCTGTTCTGGACACGGGACAAATAATTGAATGCTAGCAATTTCTGCTCCCAGTTCCATATTTGTCAGAATTCACCAACCTTTGTCAGTCAAACTGAAATCCTACTCAGGTCTATTTAGAGGTCCCATCAAGTTCAATGGGACACACTCTCAGGTTAGAGGTATGGGACTGCAGCTCAATTTGAAATGGTACTATAGGTAGGTCACTAAGCAGATTTCATAAAGTTGGGTTAATAACATAGCACTGATGAGTAGAGCCAATGCTAGTGTCATACAATAAAATCTCAAGGTCACCAGCTGGGTTGGCATTACACTTTCCAATTATTTAATATGTTTTTAAAAACCTCAGTCTTAATTACAGTATCTTACAGTGCTTACCTTAGGATAGCAGGGAATCCTGCTCACAGAAGGTATGTTTCCAACAAAGCAGAAAAGCATTAAGTGAGAACACAAACTTTATGAAAAACTTATTTTAATAGCCCACTGGAATTACATAAGAAGGGGCAGGTGGGACTTGTCACCCTGGAAAGTAGCCCATATAGGAGAAGGAGAAGTCTGGTCCTAAACCTCCGCTTCCTTGCAGAACATCTTTGGGGGAAGAAAAGGCTAAGGAATAAACCCTACACAAATTCAGAGTGGAGTCCCTAAAACGGTTGGATGTTATCTTGTACGCCTCCTTCCAGCAAAGAGTACACCTCCTGCAGCCCACCTAGTGCCATACATATTGCTCTGCTTTCCTATGGACCACATCAGTACGGACAAGAGGAGGGTCTTGCCATCTGGGCAGCCCAGGACCTCCAAAGTGTGCCCCAGGAAGGGCACTTCGCTGCTGCTAACTGGAGTTACATAAGAACATACACTGACCCTTGGTTCATCTATTTATGTATTGTTGACACTGGTCGTGTGTGGCGTTTGCCCTCCTAGGTGTGTGACATCATACTAGGAAAGGGTTAACTAATTGTAAAATGACTAACCAATGGGAACCCAAGGAGAGGAGTTAGAGTTAGAGTTAGAGTTAGAGTTAGAGTTAGAGTTAGAGTTAGAGTTAGAGTTAGAGTTAGAGTTAGGGTGGCTGAGAAGTCAGTCTAGAGTTAGAGAAGAGACAGAGAGGATAAGTCTGTGGCTTGGGCTAGTCTGATGTGAGAGAGGGAGAGACTCTGTTAAGAGGAGTCAGTCAAACAGTTGATATAATTAGTCAGAAGGTATTAGGAAGGTATAGGCCGGTACAGAAACTAAAGTTAAGAAACTGACAGGAATATTATCTGAGAAACCATAAACTTGTTAATGCTTATAAAATAAACTTGTTTATTTGGTTCAATTTTAACACACCGTGGTTCTGCAGGGTTGCACTCATGGTTCTTTGGATCTAAGCATCTAACTCAGGCATCCCTATACTTGACCCTCCAGATGTTTTGGGACTACAATTCCCATCATCCCTGATCACTGGTCCTGTTAGCTAGGGATGATGGGAGTTGTAGTCCCAAAACATCTGGAAGGCCGAGTTTGGGGGTGCCTGATCTAACTGTGCATAACTTTGTATGTGTGTGTGTTTGGTGTAATATAATATGGCAACCCAAGAAATCATTCCATATGTGTTCAAACTGAGCCAGATTGGCAGTTCGTTATCACGGCTTAATTGAAATGCATCCAGGTAAGTGCTTACATTTCCTAAATAACGAGAAACAGTTTGAAGGCTGATAAAAGATGAAGAAACAGCTGTCTGGGAAAACCAAGTCTATTGATGGCATTCTGGAGATACCAATGCTAAGAAAGCATCAGATCGCCAGCTGGCTCGTTTGTAATTGACATAACTTCTCCATGAAAAACTCAGTAGAAATGCTGGTGCAATGGCCACGTATTTCAATATGTCAAACTTTACCTGCATTTACTACCACGATGAAACAGCAGCATTTTCAGCCCAGCCCTGTATCCAAAGTTGACCACTCAGGTGACTGGGAATGTCAACCTGTGCTGCACTTTTCAGAAGTAAACCATTAGGACTTGTGGCTACAGCAATCAAACTCATCCTTTGGGCTCAAACTCAATTCATGCACAAACAGTACGTTATGGCATGGGAACCACGTCCATACGGTCTGGTTCCACAGCACAAAGGAAAAATCTATTGGGAATACAGCTACTTTATTTAATGAGCAGGATTCAGAGGTCTCCCAAAGCATAAAAATTAAAATAAAATAGTAGTTGCAACACCCCAGGGGTACTCAAGGATACACAGTACCGGCACTTTTTTTCTAGAAGGAAAGCACTGTCAACACCAATGTAAAAATCAAACTATCTCCAAAGGGGGGGAGGGGGAATCTTAAGCAATTATAAGCATTTCAGGTTTGGACTGTGGGGAGATTTAATACCTAAAAATACATTGTTGAGCAGTGGGGGGCAGAATATATTTGAAGACATTTTACTGTGCTTACCTTTTTATACCTCACAATAAACACACATAAAAATTCTTGTGAAGTATAGTCCGATATAGGGGAGGGGAAGTGTTACTGCCCCCCCCATTCTAAAGGGTCTCTTCACTCTTTGGAAAGAGAAAAAAGGAAATTAAGTTGCCTCTTTTAACATGTTTTCAAGCCCCTATCTTGCAGCTGGGATTTTTTCCCTGTAATTGAAAAGGGAAATAGTGCGGACTGGTTTGCAAATCCCATTAAAACCGTCTGTGATACTATGTGAAGAAGCAGCGTGCTGGCTCAAAAATTTACATGTCGCTTTCCCCTAAGTTCCTGCTACACTACCGGGAGTGGGGGGGGGAGCCAATCTGTCTTGTGTCAGTCAGATCTGTTCCCCCAAACAAGTGGTAGGCCAGGACCAGGCCAGGACAATATATTGGGCCCCTTGTGCGTATGCTCTAGTGGGGATAACATTGAACTAAGAAAGCTTGATTGTAAATTTCTTTCAATATCAAATCAATATTATTTTGATCCGTTGTCGCGGGGCCCCGAGAAGGCATGGGGCCCATATACTCTGCTTATTTGGTGATCTGGCACTGCCCGCTCGTCCACTGGCCTGCCCCCCAGCTGCCACGGCTCAGACCCACTCAAAAATGGCACCCAAAACCAGGAGGCAAGCCAGGAAAAGAGGGTGGTGTCCAGCTGGGGGGGGGGAGTGGCTGCCCAAGAGAGGGAAGAAAGGAGGAATGTGTATGGTTACAGATAATATTGGGGGGGGGCACTCCCTAAATATTTTATTGGGGGGGAGGACAAAGGGACCAGGGCACCTATGCTTGGTTACCACCTTATGGTAGGGCCTTATGAACACCACACCACACACCAGCATGAAACTATAGTTTGTTTTAAACTACGGTTTAATGTGACGCCTGAACCTGGCCAAATTATATAGTCATCACCTCATAGTATCCATGCAAGTATCATTTGGAGGGTATTCTGAAAGGAACCATTAATTAACCTAATAAATGACCGAGTTGAAGAATTAATTAGTTCCCCTAATGCCTCAATGGAGTTAATAGGGAATTCTTAAACAGTTTCTTGATTGAAAGCTAATGTGATAGTAATGAGAAACATACGTACCTGAGAATACTATTAAGTTCAGGCAGAGTAATGAGCAACATGACAGGGGATCCATCAAACTATATGTAGAAATGAATTTCCTTCATTAGACACTTTACATAAATACAGACCTTCTTTTTCCCCCCTTGACATGTGAGAGATTTGCAAAGGAGGGGCTATCAAAGCAAAGAATATATACCCAAGGTAGTCAAACAAGGCAGCAATAAAACTGCATCACTTTTGTCCTTCACAGAAAATAAAGGAAAGAAGAAGTAAAGTGTTGTTGTTGTTTTTTAAAAAACAACAAAACTTACAGAAATGTCCAACTTGTAATGGATTACTATGATGATTACTGTATGACAGGATATTTTCACCAAATCTCTGTCATCAAAAAGCTTTCAGTGCTTTCCTTTCTTCCATGCTTAGAAAAGTGAAATAAGATGATACATGAATTAGTAAAATAGCTGAAATTTGTTTCCTTAAAGTTTAATAGCTCTGACTGTTTTAGAATCTGAACACACATCCACAGCACACATTTAAAGCACTCTTCTACCACTTTTAACAGTCATGGGTTGTCATTTCCCCCAAGAATGCTGTGAACTGTGGTTTGTTAAGGGTGCTGACCTCACAGAGCTACAATTCCCAGCACCTTTAACAAACTACAGTTCCCAGGATTCTTCATGAGTTTGAAAGTGGTAACAGTGATTTAAATGTGTGAGGTAGATATGACCTTAACCTCTGTTGAGGCAGCAGCTCAGTACCTCATGCTTTAAGTGTGAGGAATAAATGGTGGCAGGGAGATCTTACTAGAGATAGTCTCTCCTTAACTGCAAATGATGCTACTGAGAGCATTATTTCCTATCAAGAACATGAAATTCCTAATTGGGAAGCAGCTAACTATTAGGGGAACCCAGTTGTTGTTCCCTTAGCTTTTGTTTGTTTGTTTTTGTCAACCTTGAAAAACTTCCAGTGCTTCTTCTAGCATTTTCTAGAAATGATTAATTTTTATTTCCTTTGAGGTGGACCTGGAGGAATTCATTCATTGAGGCTTTCAGACAGTACAATGAAAATCTATCTATATCTATCTATCTATCTATCTATCTATCTATCTATCTATCTATCTATCATCTAACAATGGAGGCTGATGTCCAGTTCCCACTGAAATGGCAAAGTGGTGTTCTGGGCTGTGCTACGTCAGATGGCAGCTCACATTATCATGTATCTTAGACAACTGCAACTTCCAGTGTGGTGACAATTCTGTGGGAAAGACGCACAAGATGAAGTCCTGCCTAGATAGTTAGGGAGCCAGTGTGGTGTAGTGGTTAAGAGCAGTAGTCTTGTAATCTGGGGAACCGGGTTCGAGTCTCTGCTCCTCCACCTGCAGCTGCTGGGTGACCTTGGGCCAGTCACACTTCTTTGAAGTCTCTCAGCCCCACTCACCTCACAGAGTGTTTGTTGTGGGGGAGGAAGGGAAAGGAGAATGTTAGCCACTTTGAGACTCCTGAAGGGGAGTGAAAGGCGGGATATCAAATCCAAACTCTTCTTCTTCTTCTTCTTCTTCTTCTTCTAGTTATGTCATGTAAATATTGTGTGCCCCCCCCCAAGTGGGAGTTACATCTAGCTAAGCACCTCCCTTATGGCTGAGAGGACATCTAAGGGCACCTCCGTCACCTTCTCTTCTTCGTGTTTTTTATTATTATAAAAAAATATTCTTCTAAGCTTTATGCCACATTTTGATACTACATATTTAGAACTGAGTGGGAGGCTCTCGAAATTTATTTCCTTAGGGGTATTGTGAAACAGCATGTGGAACAACGGATGAGTGAGTGGTGAGGGTGTTGCAGAATCTTAAAATCATCCCACTTAAGAAGTTGTTGCTGCCAATGCTTCTTTAAGCTAAAAGTGCATTTACTATAGGATAGATGTAGGGATCTTCTCTGATTTCCAAGTACCTGTTCAGAATGCTTTTCCCTATCTGGAAAATAGTGGCAATGTAAATCATTACATACCTTCAAAATTAAAGTTGAATGACCCCCCTCCCCCCAAAAGAACAATTTTGTTCAGAAACAACCTTTCATTTTACTGAGGCCTGCATTACTTGCAGTGCCATTTTTCTAGAAACACAGTTGCATGAACGTTTACCCGCCTGAGAGGTGCCAGAACTGAGTTCCAGTGAATTCCAGCTGAAAAAAGCACTGATAACATGACTTTTGTACATCTTACAATCACTTTTCACCAAAAGCAGCTAAATACTCCTTGAGATGTGTATACAGTGGTAACTCTGGTTACATACGCTTCAGGTTACAGACTCCGCTAACCCAGAAATATTACCTCGGGTTAAGAACTTTGCTTCAGGATGAGAACAGAAATTGTGTGGCAGCGGAGCAGTGGCAGTGGGAGGCCCCATTAGCTAAAGTGGTGCTTCAGTTTAAGAACAGTTTCAGGTTAAGAACGGACCTCCGGAACGAATTAAGTACTTAACCTGAGGCACCACTGTGTAAGAGTTGCTTCAATAATAAATATTTGTCCTAATCGTACCTGCCAATAACTTTAACAGTAATTGAAATGTATTTATAGTGTGAGCCTCCATCCTTTATTTTACTAAAAGGTTTACGTATCATGGTAGACAGGTTAAATTAAGAAATTTAGAGTAAATTTGTACCAGTCTGGCCAAAACCTGTATCCAAAGTGCTGTTAAAATTCTTTCCCTTTTACTCTAAAGCGCTGTGAATCAGGATCACTTCTCCTCATATCCTTAGTATCCTATGGAGCGCCCTCCCATCAGATGTCAAGGAAATAAACAACTATCTGACTTTTAGAAGACATCTAAAGGCAGCCCTGTTTAGGGAAGTTTTTAATGACCGATGTTTTAACGTATTTTTAATGTTGGAAGCATCCCAGAGTGGCTGGGGAAGCCCAGCCAGATGGGCGGGGTATTATTAATAATAATAATAATAATAATAATAATAATAATAATAATAATAATAAATTTAATGCATTCTCCATTAGTTGGGAATGCGAGAGGATAAGCCACAAGGCAACAATCTTAATGCAGGATTCTCCAACGTTAGGGCCCCAGGAAAACCTGCCAAGTCTCCTCCTTTAGCTAGGAGCGATCAGTTTTGAACCTATCACCCTTTCAAAACTGTTCTCTGACTTACGTTCATATTCCATTCCATTTCAACTTCACTGTACTTTTCTAAAAGAGTAATATTGATTAAGTGCACAAGGTCTGGACCTAGATTAAAGTGAAGCGAAGAACAATCATTTTACAAAGTGAATAGTTCGTTTTCTGCTTAATTAAGACAACTTTAAAAAATTTGAGCTGTGAGGTGGTTCTCTTGCGAGCAGATTTTTTTTTTTTAAAAAATACAGTATATTGATGCTATCTAAAGCTTGAAGAATCCAAGAAGCAATCTAATTCTAGATTTTGCTGATAGCCCAAACCAAATGACAGTGGAGCAGATTCTCTCTCAGGAGGTTGTGGACTCTTCTTTCTTTGAGGTTTTTAAGCATAGGTTGGATGGCCATCTGTCATGGATGCTTTCGTTGAGATTCCTGCATTTCACAGGGTTGGACTAGATGACCCTTGGGTCCCCTTTCAACTCTACCATTCTATGAACTCCCCCATTATCAAGCCATACAATCCATTACACAGAATCAGCTCTAAATAAGTCAGAAATTAAATCAATATAACAAAAGAAAAAAGCACTATGTAAAAATTGCATAGAATTTATTTTGCTCTCTGGTGCCATCTGGTGTTGCATATTTATAACGCATTCAAAACGTTGTTTTTTGACTAATGTAGCTGAATCACAAGTCTCCCATAGTGCTGTCCCAAATCCCATTCTGCCATTCTAGGAAAGGGGTAGTAGTCTTGGTTTCCTTAATACAATTACGCATTGCCAAGGATGATGTTTTTCTTTTACGTTAAAAAGATCTCCCTCAGCACTCAGTCAGTATGGCCAATCAGGATTAGTTTTGTGAGGGGTGTTCAACAGCGTGTTACTAAAATGCTGCCAAAGAGAGAAAGAATGTTAACAGGATCATTGCTTTTTAAAAAGTTTTTATCAATTCACACGTGTGCAACAGGAGCAAACCATGGTGGGGTTTGGGGAGAGATGCTGGAGAAATGGGAAGTTGTGTGGGGGAATTGCATTTCCCAAAGCTTGAGCTAATTTTAGAAATTCTCCTTATTTCTAGAAAAGTAAACGCAGAATGATGAAGAAATGGTATGGGTGTGTGTGAATAATGTCATTCTTCATTCATTGACCTTATCTATTCTCATATCCTTATCCAGATACGGTAGGGGAGAGTCACTGTGAATTTGGGATTTGATTTGGAAAGAGCCAGCCCAGGGGTCATGGAAGGACTAGGTGTGTGGGTGTGTAAACGATATGATACTAAGATGTATAATTGGCACGTCCATCATAATAAAGAACAGAAAGCATAGTGTTTGACCTTTGCAGTATGTTTTTCTATCTTTTCATTTTTCATTCATTCATATCTTTCATTGTCACCGTGTAACTTAATGTGGCTCACTAAAGGTTTTAACATTCTGTTAATGTTAAAACAGCTCAAGAGGGATGGAGCTTATCACATTCCAGAGTAATTTTGAATTTTTATTTTAAAGATCCATTTTTATTAAATAGAGTCTGCTGTGGAATAAAAACCGCGTCGCTCTACCGCTCAAAGAGAGGAATAAAGATGAACCAGGGATAGGGGACAAATTCCTTTCCAGGCAAACTTATTTAATTTGTACAGTGGTACCTTGAGTTAAGAACTTAATTCATTCTGGAGGTCCGTACTTAACCTGAGGTACCACTTTAGCTAATGGGGCCTCCAGCTGCCGCCGCGCCGCTGGAGCACGATTTCTGTTCTCATCCTGAAGCAAAGTTCTTAACCCAAGGTACTACTTTTGGGTTAGTGGAGTCTGTAATCTGAAGCGTCTGCAAACTGAAGCATCTGTAACCTGAGGTACCACTGTACTTTCCAGACAACTGGAAACTGGAGCTCCTCTTCTTGGAATGGCATGAAAAGCCCATTTAAACCAGCCAATTGGAAGATGGCAGGGTGGGCGGGTGATGCTGAGACTGGGTTTGCCCAATTCCTATAAACTGAAGCCATACCTGGGCTCCACCTGCTCAGACGATGTGGGATTCCCCATCTTTCCCATCCTGTTTATATGTGGTCTTGCAGGCAGGCCAATGTGAGGCCCTTGCTATCGAATAGTTGGTTACCATATTTGGGCCCAGGGAGGATTTTTTCCTACAGACAAATTGCCCCGTCTGCAGGTTTTTGCCTCCTTCGTAGCAAATGTCACAATCATACTGTCAACTTTTCCCTTTTCTTGCGAGGAATCCTATTCGGAATAAGGGAATTTCCCTTTAAAAAAAGGGATACGTTGACAGCTATGGTCACAATTTTGATAGAAAAGGGGTTGGGTTGGATCCTTAGCCATTTAGGGCCCCTATTAAAGAGGTATGGGGATGAGTACAGTGGTACCTCGGGTTACATACGCTTCAGGTTACATACGCTTCAGGTTACAGACTCCACTAACCCAGAAATAGTGCTTCAGGTTAAGAACTTTGCTTCAGGATGAGAACAGAAATCAGGCTCCGGCGGCGCAGCGGCAGCAGGAGACCCCATTAACTAAAGTGGTGCTTCAGGTTAAGAACAGTTTCAGGTTAAGAACGGACCTCCGGAACGAATTAAGTACTTAACCCGAGGTACCACTGTATTGCAGTCAGGGAGCCCATATGGGGGGGTGCTTGTTAGAACACTGATGTTCCGTTCCACCTTAAAGCAGATGTGTGGGTTGTTGTGTGTCACATGTCTGTTTGCTCTCCAGCACAGCTTGCTGGGAACTTCCATTTGTGTATAGCTTTTGCTTATATTTCTTGCTCTTGAACATGAAAGAGAGCAGACATGTTTACTTTGTCCTGATCTATGCTGAATAAACTGCTTGTAAATATGCTTTACACATGCCTCTGTCTGCCCTTCCGTCACAAAGAGTTTGTTTTCTCTGCTGGCTTGCGTGCTCAGCTTCTGAAAGGCTTCTGAAGCTCTGAGTCGCAGTTTGACTGGAGTTTGACCGGCCGGTGGGCTGGAGGCAGCTAGGGGCCTGCCAATTGCCCCCGTTCCCTTGGAAGCATCTCAAAAGTGCTATGGGCCATCACACCCCTTCTGACTGGCAGCCTTGGCAGGACTGTCCCACTTGGTGCATGTCAGGGGGCATTCCTCAACCCAGGGTTGACCAACCAGCAGGCAGGCTGCTGTGAAATACAACTGAAAGAGGGATCGTTGTCTGTGCAGCAAATGAATACGTACTTGAGTCAAGAATTCAGTGTCTGAGAGTGGGAGCTAGGGCAGAAATTCTCCCGCAAACAATTCTGAGTGGTAAAACATTTGACTTGCAAGGTAAGATCTCCAACACGTAGCAAAACCCTTTTGTAGCTGGAACTTCAAATACAGTGATTTAGATATGGTATAGATAGATTGAAAGAATGTGTTGTTCAAATAATATCTATTTCCAAAGATCTCATTTATACATGCCCTGTATTCTATATAACACCAAGATATTTGGATCTCAACATGTGTACTTTAAACATGGCTTTTATTGCTGTCTGGCAGAAGAGCTAATGTTTGTTTTTAAAAGTATGTTCCCTTTATAATATGTAACATACCACTGATTGCTTTTCTCTCTCTCCGTAAATATGCAAATCGATGTATTAATATTTAATTTAAAATAAGCTATCTAAAGCAAACTTTTACTGTTGTAGTGATTCTGTTTTTATTATAATTAGCTCTTTCAATGAAACAGTAAAAAGTTCTTTCCTTTTTCTTTTTTAATGAAACATTTTCATTTTTTAAAAGCTCTTCTCCATGGCAATAAACAAGTTCAAATTCCATATATACTAATAACAATTACTATAATACGAATATTACAACCATATTTTAGCTTAATTGCATAACTGAATACAATTAGTCTTTGTGTATTAGAAAGTCATTAGAAATGGAGGCAATTTGGCTGCCTATAAAAAGAACACCATTAAGCAAATTAAAAACAATGTTAAAAATACCACTTCCCCAAGTACATGAAAATTCATTCATTTATTTCATTAGTATTAAGGGGCTCAGTCCAGCTTCATTAACCACTGACTCTAAGAATTACGTATACATGCATTTCTGTTTGATTTCAATGAAAATTTTGGGTGTTCATACCCTTTTAAAAATGCCTCTCTTTTAAAAGAAATTGAACCCTAAGTATTACAAGTATAAATTACTGAATATGCTTGTAAAAGGACCAACAAAAAGTACTCGGCAACAGCTGCCTAACTTTTGCATCTGCTTTCATGCATGTAATTAATGTGACAGCCCAGTTGTATTTCTGGTCTACGCTGTAGTGCTTCTACCCCCACCCAAACCCAGTTTCAGAACTCTTGATGGTTTTTGGATTAGCAAGGGAGCATAGTACTTTCCTTTCCCTCAGAAATTAGTAGGCAGGTAATGCATCCTCACACTCTGTTTTGTCTAAATGACTACAGCAGCTGCAATTCAGCATTTGGACAGTTCCCTTGAGTCATTTTGATGATGCAAATATGTTGTCATCATTAAGTTAAGATAGAGGAGTTTAGTGATAGAATACCCACCTCCTATGCGTAAAGCCCCACGCTCAATGCTGGCTTGTCCAGGCACAGTCAATGAGTTAGAAAGACCCTTATGGGGAATCTAGTCTAACACCTTGCTCAGTGTATGATCTGCAATGGAAAACCCAGCCGCAGCTTCCCCTACGGATGGCTACCTAGACCTTGCTTAAATACCTCTCAAAAGAAGAGCCTGCCACTTACCAAGGCAATCTGCTCCACTGTTGATCAGCTTTCACTGTTAGGAACTTTCTCCTAATGTTTAGGACTTCCCTGTGACTTCAGCAAAGAACAAGTCTACTCCCTGGCAGTTCTTTTTGCTTATTTATTTATTTTGTTTGTTTATTCAATACACTCCTTTATCCAAATATCTCAGGTCAACATACAACATTAAGAACATTATGGAGCATGATAATAGGAGCATAATACATAGCATAATAATAGATAGCATAATATTACAATAATCATAACGGGCACCATGAGGGTCAACTAGTCAAAGCCCTTGCAATGCAGGAATCTTTTGCCCAATGTGAGGCTTGAACCCCCCCCCCCTTAGATTAAGAGTCTCATACACATATTTGAAAGCTAATGTGCTTGGCACTCCGAATTACTTTTAATCCCTCCCTCCCTAATGTTCAAATGGCCAGGATATGGTGTTTAAGCCCATGCTTTAATTCCACATAAAGTTCTAACAGTCCATTATATTTCCAGACTGATACCTTTAAGCAGCACATTATGCAAATGTGTTTCTCATCAATATTTTAATTCGTGTTTATTCCTCTAATCTAGTTTTAAAATGTGGGAAGACACAGTGCAGTAGGCGTAGCGGCAAGGCATGACGTCTGTATCATGGCTATAATTTTGTCTGACATTAGGGAATACAGCTTCGGTGATACTTTCATTAGGTCTTGTCTGATATTAATGAGACAGTCTGTATATAAAAATCTCTTTGCCTGTTTATATGCTCAGTTTAGTTAGCTGCTGCAACACAAAGTAAGTACCAAAAGAAGGGCTTTTTATGTCAGTTACAGGCATTGAAGGCTGATGTTTATTGGGACTGGTGGGGCGAAAGAAAGTGTGGGGAATTAGACATTTGCAAAGTATGTGGAAGACAGTCCTGGGTCGTTTGACCCTTTAGTTCTCTTTTTCCTCCCGTAAAAATTACACAAGACACTCTCGTTTAAATAGCATATAACTTTTACTTAGTGTACTTGCAGTTGCAAATTAAATACATATACAATGCAGGTGGATGTTTCTTTTAGTTGCTAAAGCATCTTACATAGATTAAGCTTCACATAGACAGTGCTTTGGAGTGTTCACCACACTTCAGAACTGGAAGGGACCCTGAGGATCATCTAGTCCAACCCCCTACAAAGCAGGAATATACAGCAGTCCCTTATGAGGATAGAACCTGCAACCCTTGCGTTGTCAGTGCCATGCTCTAATCAACTGAGCTATCCAGCTATCCTGTTATAGACTAACTAACATTTACAGACTGACTGATATGCTGTGGACTCATCTACACTGGTCAGTTAAGATGTTCACAATGCTTTATAAACATGTAACACCAGAGGGCACTGTATAGCAGCGATCGGTCTTCAGTGGAAAATTGACTTTTTAAAGCGTTTTTACAGATCAGTGTAGATCCAGTCTCTGACTCTGAGGCAGACACCAGCACAATGCTCCTCTAAATGTTAAGACTCACAAGACGGTTAATAACTGAACCAACTGAAATAACTGCCACAGAATGCATGACATCACAGGGTCCTACAGCCCTTTGAAGCATTTACCCTTTACATATGCATTTTTGATGCTAATATCCCACAGCAAGGAAGTCAACAGTAGGTGGAGCCAGAGCCAATGACAGTTTTGCAAGGGCAGCATTGAGAATAAGGAGGACGAAGCTGACAGACAGTTGTTTGGACTGGTTGTTTAAATAAGGTGGCAGGCAGGGGCCGGCTGGCTTAGGTCACCTGATTCTGGCATCATTCCCCCAACTACAGTGTAGCCAATTTATTTTGCAGCAGTTATTCAAAACTGAGAGTCTAATAAAGACTTGTGGCTTATTTAGCACTGGGAAAATACTACTGTTATTTGTTTTTCATACACTTTCTTACAAAGCCATTCATTAGTGCATTTCTTAGTCCTAATAAACTTTCACTCCTGAAAGCTATGTCTTAAAACATCATTGTCCAGGATATCTAGTAATGAGTTTTCATTTTAATATCCTTCTCTTAGACCAGTCACTTTTGAAAACGCTAACAATCACTTGCTTTTCGTTAAAATGATTTTCTATTTTAAGTTGGGTTGTGATATATATGATATCATTGAAGCCATAAATAAAGATCTCCTGCCTGGTCATATGTAGCAAATACATCTGTACTCAAGTTACATTTTGATTTCATTGGACTCCAACCTATCACAGAATACTGTTATCCTATTTCATGAATGTTTATTTTGTTAAAATGGATATTATATCTATCAGATACAAATGGCGGGGTTTTGTGCAATTTCTTTTCTTTTTGTCAAGTGAAGATATAATACGGATTCATCTGGGTGACCTGCGCTGCTTTTTTCAATAACACAGGCAATCTTTCTATTACTGTTGTTCTGCTTTGTTGCAGGTTCTGAAATATTTCCTTTTGCCTTATCTCCTTCAGTGTAAACAAGTATCTATGAGCAGCAGGTGTGTTTGGCAATACAATGATAGTCTGCAAAAGCAGATATTACAATCCTGACATGTCTATAATAAAAATGTCATCTAAATTCTGACAGATCATTGTACTTCCTTCGCAAGAGCCTTCTGCACTGGGCAGTAAAGAATGTTCCTTCGGAAACCACAAACGATATAAAATGAATTACAAGTATGAGGCACTCGATTAATAGCAAATAATATACTTACTAAAGCTATCTGCCTATACTGGACAAAGCTAATAAAAGTTATGTTAAATATAGAATCTGCTTATTATTGTTTAAGTCAGTTGCATTGTGCAGAAGCTGTGGAATTTGATGAATGGGATAAATAAAATATTGTTTCCTTCTGAGAAATTGGCAATCGCTCTTGTGAAATTTGGAAAGCCTCCCTCCTGTGTGCGAGAAGAAATCCACTGTCCAATTCTTCAAGACTGGAATCCAGCCTGATTAATTTCAAAGAAATTTAGGCATACACACATTTTGTGCAAGATTATGAATGCCGTTTCTCGGTCTACTCTGCACACCCAGCAAAATGAAGTAGTAGAATCACAAACTAGTACAGTAAACTCTCCACTATCTATAGTCTCAAGTGGCATGGATATAATTTTTGAATGCTGTCAGGTGGGGGCAGACTCCCTCAAATAAATAAAACAAAAACTAGCACCTCAGGAAGAAAATTTTTAGTCAAGTCTAGTCCATTTTCCTCCATGCTAGCTCTGTGTTTTAACAAAGGGAGTAGGGTTGACGAAAGAGGTCCCCATTTGCAGTATAAAAAAGGTAAAGGGACCCCTGACCATTAGGTCCAGTCGTGACTGACTCTGGGGTTGCGGCGCTCATCTCGCTTTACTGGCCGAGGGAGCCGGCATACAGCTTCCGGGTCATGTGGCCAGCATGACAGACTAAGCCGCTTCTGGCAAACCAGAGCAGCGCACGGAAACACCGTTTACCTTCTCACCGGAGCGGTACCTATTTATCTACTTGCACTTTGACGTGCTTTGGAACTACTACGTTGGCAGGAGCAGGGACCGAACAATGGGAGCTCACCCCGTCGTGGGGATTTGAACCACCGACTTTCTGATTGGCAAGCCCTAGGCTCTGTGGTTTAGACCACAGCACCAACCACTCACACTGCCCTAAATCCGCCTCTGGTTTAAAGTAACTTCAGTTAATTGAAGTGGTTACTGATTCGAACCGCCGACCTTCTGATCAGCAAGTCCTAGGCTCTGTGGTTTAACCCACAGCACCACCTGCGTCCCTATTTGCAGTATAGAGTGAGAGAAAAAGAGTTCAGTCAACCATCTCAGGACTCCATCCTTTCATTCCCACCTCATATGTACAGTAGATGAGTCCTGGGAATGTTCTTTGCCTGAAACTCTGGAAACTGACTGCCACTCAGTGCAGACGATGTTGAACCTGATGGACTAAAAGGTCTTACTTGATATAGATAGCTCAGTTGGTTAGAGCCTGATGCTGATAATGCCAAGGTTGCAGCTTTGATCTCCATGTGGGACAGCTGCATATTCCTGCATTGCACCATGTTGGACTACATGATTCTCAGGGTTACTTCCAACTCTGTTTGAAGTCTATGAGTCCATCCACTTCCTAGGTAACTCTTTGCCCTTCCATCTCTGGGAAAATATTGCTGTGACATGCACACACCTTAAAGATCAGGATGCTTCTGAATTTCTCTTCATTAGAATTTCTCCATTCATTTAGATCTCAAAATCTAAACCTGGTCTTGTAGCCGATAATAAATGTAGCCGATTTATTATGAATCCTTCATTGTCTTCTTTTTATTTTTATTTTAAATATTTTAAATATCCAGTTTGCTGCTTCTTTCACTTCTTTGATGCCCTCCCCTTCAATCTACTTTTACCAATGTGTGTACATGAGCTTATTAATAAAATAAAACAAAAAAGCCATCATGATGTGATCATACAATTAACTGCACAATTATTGTTTTGGGGTAGTGCTTTTGCTGATTCGCACATGTCCTCTCGTCCATCAGCAAACACTGTGCAAAATACCGTATTGACCCAAATATAAGACGCACCCTAATATAAGCCGCACCTTTAAAATTCTGGGGGGGAGGGGAGAAAAAAAGATAATGAATATAAGCCGCTGCCTTAAAATTCCGCAGACATTCACACCTGTTCCATTTTACCATATGTCTGTTTCAGCAGCGATATCGTAAAAGCCAATTTTTGTAAGGTTGTGAATTTAAGCCATACTTTAACTTTTCACGGTCAGAATTTGGGGGAAAAGTGTGGCTTATATTTGGGCCAATGCGGTGCATTGGAACAAAGGACTGAATTTACTATGTACACAAACACCACCAACAGAGTACAATACATATAAATATTAGAGAAATAGCCACAAGTATGCAAAAGGAGTTCTTACTTTACCATCTCCCTCCTAATTTGTATCGAAGATAAAGGAAATGAGATATCCTTTTTGGTAGCATGAATAGTCATCAAAACATATCAGAGTATCAGCGGCTCTTCCGGGTCCAATAAAGGAAGAATCGCCATCTCTCTGGACTTGCTGAAAATTGTAGTATAAAGAACATGGCCAACAGATTATCCACTTTCACAGAACAGTCATTCATAAGGAAGATCTCACTAAATGGGCCAGTTAGGAGAACCGAGCGGAAAACATTAAAATGAGTGTGTGTTTCATTAATGCAGATGTGCAGATTGGTAAAACAGAGGTTTAAAAAAGACACAAATGTGTGAAAGGTATAGAAAACTCTGCACAAATCAATTCCAGAATGTTGTGGTTGTTTTTTAATTATCCTATTGAAGTAGTGTTAAGGATGAGGCAAATGCATGGCAGAGCAAACCCACAGAACAATAAAGTCATGGAAGAATGAAATTCAAATCATCCCTACTGAAAGGCTAGGTATCTTTGGAAGAAGGGGTGCAGTAATTTGTGGGTTTCTCATCCCATGCGATGGGGCTGGGCAAGCAAGTAGGCACCTCTGTGACTTGGCTGGGTCTGCTCACAATGCAACTTCCGATAGCGTGGCCTTGGGAGAAGGAGCCTGAGTCTGCTTAGCCAGCTAACTGTCTGACTCATGTTAACAAACTTCTCCAATTGGTGGGGGAATCTCCCTTTCAGGGAGTGGGATGTGGGCTGGTTTAGTCACCTCTCTTTCCTCTGCTGGGATGTCTGACACCAGTGGGGTGGGGCACTGGGAATGTCTTCTAATAAAATGCTCAGTCCCTCCTCGCCAACAGGCTTTTCCTATTCCTCATACCCCTTGGGGCCCTATTGTGAGGAATTCTGCAGCATTTGGTCATGTATCCACTCTGGTAAGGTAAAGGTAAAGGGACCCCTGACCATTAGGTCCAGTCGTGACCGACTCTGGGGTTGCGGCGCTCATCTCGCTTTATTGGCTGAGGGAGCCGGCATACAGCTTCCGGGTCATGTGGCCAGCATGACTAAGCCGCTTCTGGCGAACCAAAGCAGCACACGGAAATGCCTTTTACCTTCCCGCCTGAGCGGTACCTATTTATCTACTTGCACTGGCGTGCTTTAGAACTGCTAGATTGGCAGGAGCAGGGACCGAGCAACGGGAACTCAACCCCTCGCAGGGATTTGAACCACCGACCTTCTGATCAGCAAGTCCTAGGCTCTGTGGTTTAACTCACAGCGCCACCCGCATCCCATCCACTCTGGTACCTAGGTACAATAACACCAAGCATTTTTCAAGTTCTATTCCTTTTGCTGCAAAACTAGGGTAGCCAGAATTTCTGGGACACAACTGGGATTTGGCCGTCAGAAACAGTGTTCGGGTGGAAATCACTGGAATGTCCGGGGAAATCTGGACCTATGGCAACACATGTCATAACTGTAGATTTTGGCGAATGTCTTTAAAAATAGCTCAAAAACTCAAAAAAGTTCAAAAATATGAAATATGGCAACCCAACAATATTTCAGTATTTTGAAATATGGCAACCCTATGCAAAACAATGTTAAATATACCAGCTGCTTCCCAAGTAAATTAACGGTACATTGGTACCTCAGGTTAAGTACTTAATTCGTTCCAGAGGTCTGTTCTTAACCTGAAACTGTTCTTAACCTGAAGCACCACTTTAGCTAATGGGGCCTCCTGCTGCCGCTGCGCCGTCAGAGCACGATTTCTGTTCTCATCCTGAAGCAAAGTTCTTAACCCGAGGTACTATTTCTGGGTTAGCGGAGTCTGTAACCTGAAGCGTATGTAACCTGAAGCGTATGTAACCCGAGGTACCACTGTAGTTAAAAATGCCTAAAGCTGTAATCCTATACTCACTTACTTGGGATTAAGCTACATTGATATCAAGAGTACTTACTTCCAAGTAGGCATGCATAGGATTAAACTTTAAATCTAGCCTGATAATGTCCATATGATTAGGACGAAAGGCCTTGTGAATTGGTGGGAGTTAAAATTATTTCCAAATAATATGTGAAGATGGTTGTTTGTTCATAAGAAAGTTTTTAGGTAGAAAGATCAAGGATCAAAGTCAGTGTGCTAAGATTGAAATAGCCAGACATATAATACCAAGACATTACTTACTGCTGTGGATAAAAACCTATAATCTTTATAATGGAATGGTGAATGCTAATGGGAAGAAAGATCAATAAGAGAGCCAAAACCAGTCATCCTTTTGAGTTATTCTTTGAAGTCTGTTTTCTAACTGGCATCTATAATTGATACTAGATAACCTTGAAGTGTATAGTTTTACTGCGTTGCGAATGTATTCCTATGCATATAAATATTGCTGAATGTTCACACTGAACACCACAAAGTTCTGAAAACTGATCTCCTTTTGAAGGACATGTCGGGAATCAGCTTCCCTTGTTACTCCATTTGTATGTGGGTGGCTTAAATTACAAAAAAGAAGGGTGCCCATATTTGCACTTCAGGCTAATAACATTTACAAAGCATTTGTGTAACAACAACAACAACAACAAAAATACAATAAATATGTCCCAATATGTTACAGATACACAATACAGCAGGCACAGCCCCAATATGCAACAACACACACTCCACCCCAACACATAGGGGGTTTGCTAGTCCCATGGGTTACCCGAGAGGCGAGGTCCAAGTCCGGTCTGTGGTCAAAGGTGCAACGTGGAGGCAGTCCGCACTAGCTGAAGCTGGGTGCAGGGCAGGGAGTCGGGTGAAGTCAGGAACAGGCATGCAAGCAGGGAGGACGGGACAGGAGCTCAGGAAGGAAAGCAGGACAGGGTTCAGACAGGAACCAACAACGTTGCTCCCACAACTTGGGACTGGGGCTGGCCAGCTTTTATCTGCCCCGAGGCATAGGGCGGCCCCGATCTTCTGGTGACTCACCTCTCCTGGCCTGGAGGCGAGCACTCCTCCTGCGCGAACTTAGTTTCCTCTGCCTCTCTGCCCTGAGCCTCTGCAGCTCAGGAGAGGCTGGAGGGTTACCGGACCCAGAGGCAACCTCAGCTTCCTCCGACAGGGCTGAGAGTGGAGCACCTGCAGGCACTGGGTCCTCCATCACCTCAGGAGCCAGAGCAGACTCAGCTGATGCCTGCACCTGAGGATCCAGCACAGGTGAGGACCCATCAGTCTCATGCCCCAGCCCTGGCTCAGATGGTTCTGGAGGTGGGGAATCCTGTGCAGGCTGGGATCCCTCAGGTTCAGCATCTGAGTCCAAATCCCAAGCCATCACAGGTCAACCATGACCTGACCCAATGCAGAGAGATGAAGACGCAGCAGTATTGTTATAAGATGTCATGTGACTTGAGATTGCTCTCCTGCTGCACTCCTCCAAGTAGTTGCTTGGCTTGAGGGTGCACTTGTTACAAGTGTGAAGTTGATGGAGATAAGCAGGTGAAGAAGCCTTCAAGACGGCCTGCTTGAGACAAACCAGTAACTGATCTGATCTGAAGCCAACAGCAGGCTATTGGAAGAAGCATGTCCCTTTCTGATGAGCATGAAGGTGATGAGGCAGCAGAACGAGCATGCTCACAGAGCTGTAGCTCAGTAGTAGAAGATATCTGGTTCAGTCTTCAGCATCTCCATGTAGGACTAGGAGACACCCCTTGCTGGAGAGCTGTTGCCAGTCATTGTAAACAATACTGAGCTTTGTTATCTCGTATGCTGGAAAACTCACTTTCAGAATGCCCCAGGAGAGCTCAAGCCACCATCAGATCAAACCACTTAGCTCCAAATGCAGCAATACAAGCTGCTCCTGCTACCTTTTTTTATTGCATAAAAGCACTCTTATACTTTCACTGATGTATGAATTTAAACTCTCCAAAAATGTTCTTTTATTGTTCTATCAAGGGGCAGAGATTCTTTCTGAATGTGGAAAGAGCAGCAAAGCACATGGGTTTGCTCTTTAATAAACCAGGTTTTATTGAGAAGACGGGGCAGTAAAGAACAGACCAAAGCAAAGACAAACAGCTTATGTCCCTTCCTTTGGTTGCCAAGAACCCTGCCAACCCTGGCAACAGATGTAACTCCTAACAGCCAGGGTCCAGAACATGTGTCTTTAGGGATGCACAGAAGTTCAACCAGGGTAAGTATTTCCAGGACTTACATGTTTTCAGAGTTACGCAGACCACACCTGGTTATTTAGGTTTATATATCAGTGGCCCTGATAATGCTTTCCTGCCAGACCAAAGGACTAATTAATATAAGGCAAGCAAGCAACACAGATAGCTCTAAGATTAGCGGATACTCCCTACAGCAGGTCTCACCATGGGATCCCGTGGAAGCCTATTTTAAGGATTAATATTCCCACACAGTACCATCTCAGCATGTTTCTCAGCTGTCAGAAACTAATATTTTTATGGGATAAACAGAATTAATCCCTTTAAGAGCCTGAGGCCCACTAAAAAAAAATTAGGCATGAGGGGGCACTGTTGCATGCCACCAATGAAGTCACCATTTTTAAAATTTATTTTTACTGTCTCTGTATCCTTCCTTTCTTCCAAGTTGGGATTCAAGGCAGCTTACCTTTAAAAGCATCGTTATAAAATACAAAGTAAGAAACATATTCTAGCTAAAAGCAACATTAAAACACATTTAAAACTAGCATTAACGCATTCTTTGCCCTGACAGCAGACCCTCCAAGTGTCCTTATTTTGTAGTGACATCCCTGATTTAGAGAAGCTGTCCCAGTTTCTGATTTGAATCATAGAATCATAGAATCATAGAGTTGGAAGAGACCACAAGGGCCATCGAGTCCAACCCCCTGCCAAGCAGGAAACACCATCAGAGCACTCCTGACATATGGTTGTCAAGCCTCTGCTTAAAGACCTCCAAAGAAGGAGACTCCACCACACTCCTTGGCAGCAAATTCCACTGTCGAACAGCTCTTACTGTCTTATTTTACATCAATGGGATGTAAAATGTCCCATTTTTCCTTAGGATGTCCCTATTTTCATTGGATAAATGTTGGAGGGTATGGAGTTATCCAATCCCTGAGCCACCTGAAGGCAATTCTATATAGGGAGTGGGGTTTTTTTTAATGTTTAATGTTTTATTATGTTTTTATATATGTTGGAAGCTGCCCAGAGTGGCTGGGGCAACCCAGTAAGATGTGTGGGGTATAACTAGTAAAATTATTATTATGGAGTGGGATGCCCCTATTTTCATCGGAGAAATGTTGGATGGTATGTGACAACCACCAAGAGGCCAGCATCATCTGTGCCATAGTTTTCAATGGTCAGTCTGAATAGGAAGGTCTTAGCCTGCCTTGGGAAGGAGAACATAACAGGAGCCAATTTAACCTCTCATGGGAGGAAATTCCTCAATACAGCTACACAAATGGCTGTCTTGTTTCACCACCAACCATGTTGCTGATGTTGATGGGACTGAGAGAAGGTGCTCACCTGAGGATCTTATACCAGATATAGGTATAGGGAGATATGAACTTCCAGGAGGCCTGCGCCCAGTCATATTGGGCCTTATAGGCCATAATCAGCACCTGGAATTGTGCACAAAATGGATGGGTAGCCGGCAAAGTTTTTTCACCAGGGGACTAACATGCTCCCTATAACTGGCCATAGTCTGGCTGCAGCATTCTGGGCCAGCTGAAGCTTCCAAACACATTTCAAAGGCAGAGTGTGTTGCAATAGTCAAACTGGGATGTAGCTAAGGCATACATCACTATGATCAGATACCACACATCTCAAGGAAAAGGCACAGTTGGCGCATGAGCCATAATGGCATGCTCCTGGCCACCACCAAAACCCAGGCATACAGGTTCAACATAGACTCCAGGAATACACACAAACTATGGGCCTGAGTCTTGAACAGGAATGTAAACCTATCCAGCACAGGGCGAATTCCCATTTCCTGAGCTGCCTTCCAACAGACCAGGAGCATCTCTGTCTTGTCTAAATTAAGCATCATTTTGTTCACCCTAATCCAGCCCCATCAATGACATCAGTGATATTCCTGTGCAGCTGTACAGGTTTTTTATAAAGTCAAACAAAGTAAAATGGAAAATTCTTGAGCAGTATTATTTCACAGGCATTTGGGGGAACCAGTGAGGTGACTTTTTTAAAGAAAAAACCCCCCTACTTTGTGCTGTTTGAATATCCAACTTTGCATTATTACACTTTAATATTTTTTCTTCTGTGCTCTTGACCAAGAATTTTAATACTGCTAATATTGTTTAAATATACATTTACTAAGAAAAAACTCGCTTGCAACGTAATGAAAATTAAATATGCTGTTGAATACCTGGCTGAGTCAAGTATTGCATTTTTGTTCCCTGTGCTAAACGCTAAGAATTTTGAGAGTTATTGTTGACACTTGTACCGGCCGGGCTTTTATATAATAGTAATGCTTTGTTGAGCAAATAAGACGGAATCCTGGGAATGCATTAGCTGAGCAAAGAGGCTAAAAATAGTGTTCCTTCGAGCAGTAGGTTAATAGGCACACACAAATTCACTTTGACATCTGAAATGAATGTTCAGAGCTCTTCCTTTTGTCATAAATGAAACCATATTGTATCCATATATACAACCTTTTCAATTATTTGCCCTCCGGTTGTTCCAGTTGACAGAACTTCCCTAAACTAAGTTAAAACGAAGAACAAATGTAAAACCTGCCAGATCCTACAAAAAAAAATGTTTTTAAAAACTATTTTGGTTGTGCACATGTGTTCTAGTGGGATGCATTCCCCTTTGAAAAATAATAGAGATAAGCTCTTGCCTCACAGCCATTCGTTTCACTGGATAAAGTATCCACAGTGGGCAATACCTAATGGACTTAAATCCATTGATTTCAGTGGGTCTAATCTGAGAAAGATTTAACTGGATATCAACCTACTTTGTTTGCTTGTCTTGGACACAATCGACCACATGTGTTTGATTATCTCATTGAACTTAGTCGGAGTTAGAACATGGGTTAGTTTTGAGAGGATTGTACACTAGCTAGTTTATTTTCAGCAAGAAAGTAGTGCCAGCAAAACAAATGTATTTCCTTGGTAGAAGGGATTGGTGTATTGCTTAAGCAATATTTGAAAATATTTTTTTAAAAAATTGATTTCTAATTTATTATGCTTTGAGGCTGCAATCCTATACCCACTCACTTGAGAATCATACCATTGGACTTACCGTATTTACGATTCGCCATTGAATCTAATGCTCACCTTTTCTGGCCAAATTACGTTGTGAAAATTAAGGTGTGCATTAGATTCGATGGCACATTTACATTCGCCAGCAAATACTTTTTTTTGGTTTCAAGGTTCTGAAAATTGAGACGTGCATTAGGTTCGATGGCACAATAGACTCGAGTAAATACAGTAGTGGAATTGCACTTTTAGTTTTTTGCAGATAAAGTCGCTCAGATTCAGAAGGAGGTAGACTCCACCATGGGAGCAGGGCCAAGGCGGGAGAGTGCTAGAGTCCTGTCTAGTCATGTTACATGGGATCAATTCCAATCGGTTACCTCCGAGGATGTGGACAGGCTGCTTGGACGAGTGAAATCGACCACCTGTCTCCTTGATCCTTGCCCATCCTGGCTAATAAAAGCAAGCCGGGAATGGCTGGGCGATGGGCTCTGTGGGGTGGTGAATGCTTCCCTGTGTGAGGGAGCCTTCCCAGACCTGCTGAAAGAGGCGGTCATTAAACCACTTCTTAGAAAAACATCTTTAGACCCGGCCAATAAGGCCAACTATCGCCCAGTCTCAAATTCCATTCTTGGGCAAGGTGATTGAGCAGGTGGTTGCTGAACAACTCCAAGCACGCCTGGAGGATGCGGACCATTTGGATCCCTTCCAATCATGATTCAGACCTCACCATGGGACTGAAACTGCCTTGGTCGTGCTGGTCAATGATCTCTGGCAGGCTAGGAACAAAGGTGAGAGCTGTTTCCTAGTCCTGCTGAATCTCTCAGCGGCCTTTGACACCATTGACCATAACATCCTTCTGGAACGTCTAGAGGGGCTGGGAGCTGGAAGCACTGTTATACTTTCTCCATAAAGTGGTGCCGGGGGATGAGTGTTCAGACTCCTGGGCTCTCACTAGTGGGGTGCCTCAGGGTTCCGTTCTCTCCCCCATGCTTTTTAACATCTACATGAAGCCGCTGGGAGAGATCATCAGGGGGTTTGGGCTGAGTGTTCACCAGTATGCAGATGACACCCAGCTCTATTAAATCAGAAGCAGTGAAGGCGGTGCATGTCCTGTGTGAGTGCCTGGAGGCGGTTGGAGGATGGATGACGACTAACAGATTGAGGTTGAATCCTGACAAGACAGAAGTACTGTTTTGGGGGGACAGGGGGTGGGCGGGTGTGGGGGACTCCCTGGTCCTGAATGGGGTAACTGTGCCCCTGAAGGACCAGGTGTGCAGCCTGGGAGTCATTTTGGACTCACAGCTGTCCATGAAGGCGCCGGTTAATTCTGTGTCCAGGGCGGCTGTCTACCAGCTCCATCTGGTATGCAGGTTGAGACCCTACCTGCCCGCAGACTGTCTCGCCAGAGTGGTGCATGCTCTAGTTATCTCCCGCTTGGACTACTGTAATGCGCTCTACATGGGGCTACCTTTGAAGGTGACCCGGAAACTACAACTAATCCAGAATGCGGCAGCTAGACTGGTGACTGGGAGTGGCCGACTGGTCCTGAGAGATCTGCATTGGCTCCCAGTACATTTCCGAGCACAATTCTAAGTGTTGGTGCTGACCTTTAAAGCCCTAAATGGCCTCAGTCCTGTATACCTGAAGGAGCACTCCCATCATTCAGCTTGGACATTGAGATACAGCGCCGAGGCCCTTCTGGCGGTTCCGTCATTTGCAAGAAGTAACTTAGGTACAATTGAAATCCATCTTGAAATTTAAGTCCCTCTGTAGCTCTCTCTTCCCCACCCATTCAAAATCTACTCCAAAGGTTTAGGGGACTCCTAAGAACCACTTAAATGGTGGTAGGGTGACAGGAAAAGGAGTGTGTGTCAAGATAAGGAGGGAGTTTAAGTTTATTTTTAAAAACCCACTTAATGATTAGCTTGGCCCAAAACAGACTTATCTCCACTACTGGTCTGGGTACAAATTCAGAAGTTGAACTACATTGTCAGGAAACCCACACCAAATTAATGCAAAACTATAAAAGTTTGTTTAGAACAATGGAAAAAATGTATAAGAGCATCCTAAGACCTAGACAAATGTAAAATGCTAATTAAAATAAAATAAATTGATAAGAGCTATTAGAGCAAACACACACACACACACACAGAGAGAGAGAGAGAGAGAGAGAGAGAGAGAGAGAGAGAGAGAAACTTCTTAGTGAATCAAAAAGGCTTTCAGGCTTTACACCAGCCTTGACCCCCTCAAGACATGACCTGGATGCATGCTGTCAGGATAAAATATTCCAAAAGGGAAAGCAGAAAGAAGGAGGTAAAGGGGGTAAAGGATAGGGAGTAAAGGAAGGTTTTATAATAAATTTCTGATGACATCCCCTTGATCAGGTGCTGGTCTAATGACTCACAGGTGTAAGTTACTGCCTTCTAGAAGTTAAAAGAAAGAGATCTGGGAAGGAGTTGGTCTTGATTTCAGATATCAGCTTTTCTCACTCATTGAGGGGGCCCGAGTGACATTGCCTGGCCGCCTCAAAAAATACAACCGGGGAGTGGGGAGGGAACTGCCTTGGCCTCTAGGAGTTGGTGCCTATGGTCCTGAGATAAGGAGTAGCAAACTTCAAGGACTCAACATGCAGTCCCAGGCCCCTTAACCCGACAGGAGGAATCGGCAAAAGTAATCTCTCTCTCTTCCATTAGTGGATATGTCCAATAAATCAGGAGCCCATTCATGAACAGAAAGATTCATTTTATACAGAGGGTTGTGAACAGAAAGACTCCTTTTATACAGCTGGATAGACTATAGTATACAAAACTACTGCATACATAATCACAGTGCTATTTTTCTAGAGAAAGAGGTGCCGGAACTCACCATGAACTCACCAAGAGAACTCACCTTGTTCTCTTAGAATGGCAATGGAGCCCACCTGAGAGAGGCCAGAACTGAGTTCTGGCGAGTTCTGGCTGGAAAAAAGCCATGGATATATATTCATACATAGTAAAAAGGTAAAGGTACCCCTGCCTGTACGGGCCAGTCGTGTCCGACTCTGGGGTTGCGTGCCCATCTCTCTTAAGAGGCCGGGGGCCAGCGCTGTCCGGAGACACTTCCAGGTCACGTGGCCAGCGTGACGAAGCTGCTCTGGCGAGCCTGCACCAGCGCAGCACACGGAAACGGCGTTTACCTTCCCGCTATAAAGTGGTACCTATTTATCTACTTGCACTTAAGGGTGCTTTTGAACTGCTAGGTGGGCAGGAGCTGGGACCGAACGACGGGAGCTCACCCCGCCGCGGGGATTCGAACCGCCGACCATGCGATCGGCAAGTCCTAGGCACTGAGGTTTTACCCACAGCGCCACCCGCGTCCCATTCTTATATAGTACAGCTGGACAAATCTCAAGAGTCGTCTAGTTCAACTATGAATGTGCCCAGTTTAGGGCTAGGACCAAGACGACATTCTACCAACTTCAGCTGATTTAGCAGAAAAGGATCTGAAAACACTGTGTTGAATGGTAATAAATCTCATATGGCTTGCTACCACACTTGACGGCTGTTCAGTGGCGTAGCGTGGGGGGTGCAGGGGGGCCGGCTGCACCGGGCGCAACATTTGGGGTTAGGGCAAATCCACGGGTTAGGGGGCGCAAATCCACGGGTTAGGGGGCACAAATTACTTGCCTTGCCCCGGGTGCTGACAACCCACGCTACGCCACTGCGGCTGTTTGAAAAGTATGACTACTCCGAAACATAGCTGCCATATTATTGTCTCGCCTTCACCTTAGGGACTATATAACTTCTTCCCAAACTCTGCTGGTATGCAGTTTGTTTCCAGGCCTAATTTGTTGTGCTGGTGCACACCTTTAATATCCTTAATGGCATGTGTTTAGAACATTTGAGGAACCTCTTTCCGCTATTTGAACCTTTCCAGCCAGTAAAGTTTTTGGAAAGGAATCTTCTGGTGAGCCTGGGGTAGGCAAATCCATCAATTTTGTTTTCTCTCGTTTTCTCATTTTAAATGGAAGTTTCCCACATTTCTGCATCAGCTTGCTTTTTCTTTAAAACCCTAGGAAAAAATTGCCAGTTTAGTGCTCATTTCTTCATCTGCCATTCTGCCCAATATAATGCATGTAATATGCTTTCTTCACTGGTAAAAGAACATTTTTTATACACACTTTCCCCCTAGCATATGAATTTTCATATACATGTGGTTTTCTTTTCTTTTTTAATGGAGAACTGCATTCAGAGAAATGGAAATCAAGAGGGATAGCTGCATTTTGGTTCATGCATTGTTTCAGGAAGTGCAGTTTTCATAGCTTTGCATTATAATGTTATCTACAATTCAACTGAAATAAATTTGCCCATCTGGAGGCTAGTGGCCACTACTGAGCAAGACTTTTAAATGGTGGACCTAAGTGAAGTGTTCAAACAGGTGTAGGGAACCTGCAGACCACCATGTGTTTTTGACCTGCACCTCCCATCAACCCCAGCTAGCATGTCCGCTAGCCATTGGAGTTGTAGTCCAGCAATAACTGGATTGGTCACAGGATTCCTTCATCCTTGCTTTTCAATCTGCTTCCAAACAGCTGTGTGATAAATCCAGGAGCTTGACCTTTTAAGCAGGCTGTGCAGATATTTCCTTTTACAGAGGTTTTCAATAACTATATGAGAGGAGATATGATGGCCCTCTTCAAATATCGCAAGGGCTGTCACGTGGAGGATGGAGCAAGCTTGTTTTCTCCTGCTCTGGAGGGTAGGACTCGAACAAATGTCTTCAAGTTACAAGAAAGGAGATTTCAACTAAACATCAGGAAGAACATTCTGGCAATAAGAGCTGTTTGACAGTGGATTTAACTCCCTCAGAAGGTGGTGGGCCTTACTTGGAGGTGTTCAAGTAGAGGTTGGATGGCCATTTGCTATGGTTGTGTTAGTTGAGATCCCTGCATTGCAGGGGTTGGACTAGATGTAGGCTTGCCATATTTTGAAGAGTAATGAAGAGTACACATTTGCCAATTTCTACTTTTAACTATGGATCGCTATGACAATTCTACCCATGAAAAAGAGAACATATGGCAACCCTACTATATGATCCTTGGAGTCCCTTCCAACTCTAAAACTCTATGATCTATTATCATTTTTCAGAGCCTTGGGAGAGTCTTGAGGCCAGATAGTCAGGCCTTGAGAAGCACGGTCAGTCTCTGAAGTTGCCCCATCATGTGGATAATTTGCATAGGTGGTACATGACCCCAGATAGGTGGTACATGACCCCAGTCAAGCTTGCAAAAATCTATCATACGCCCAATAATAAATGCTGGAAATGTAAGGAAACTGAAGGTACTTTCTACCACCTTTGGTGGACGTGCCCAAGGATCAAGGTCTTTTGGGAAATGATCTATAATGAAATCAAGAAGGTACTTAAGTGTACCTTTCATAAGAAACCAGAGGCCTTTCTCCTGGGCATGGTAGGCCAATTGGTGTCAAGGAAAGATAGGACGTTCTTTATGTATGCTACAACAGCAGCAAGAGTTCTTTTAGCAAAGTATTGGAAGACACAAGAACTACCCACGCTGGAAGAGTGGCAGACGAAGGTGATAGACTATATGGGACTGGCTGAGATGACTGGCAGAATCCGTGACCAAGGAAAAGAGACGGTGGAAGAAGATTGGAAGAAATTCAAAACTTATCTTAAGAACTGTTGTAAAATTAATGAGTGCTAAAATGTTATGGGTAATGTAAAACAGAATTGCAGTGACAAATAATTGGGTAAGAGAAAAAGGATTAAAGAAAGTGAATTATAAGTAATTGAAATTAGGGGTTGCTGGAAAAGTTTAAAACAGGGATGCAGAAAAGGGAGGTATGGGGAAGTCGTTGAAATAAGGTTTAAGAAAAAGAGGTTATGAAATTATACGTGTTTGTATGTTTGTTTGTTTGTGTATTGTCAGTTGTGTTGTGTTTTGATATATGTTGGAAAATTAATAAAAAATTTATTTAAAAAAAAATGAAGTTGCCCCATCATGTGGATAATTTGCATTCAGTGAAATAAAGACCCCTTTACTAAAAAGAATAAGGTGCCCCAGACGTCTTATTTATTTGATTCCGCCCCCTTCACTTCTGTCAGCCTGTCAAAAATTCAAGGTAATGAGGAACCTAAGGAAATCAATTCAGCTGTTGACTGTTCTATGAAGTGTGACACACGATGCTGGCACACCTGTTAGATTTTGCTTAGTTAACAGGTAGGTGCCTACGGCATGAAAATGATGTTTCTGCCACTCATTTTGTTTGCCTTCTCAGAGTGTGGCCCTACCCGTAAGTTCATTTTAAAAAAAAAAGTTATCTGCAAGAAGACTATGAGGAGCTGAAAAGGTAGCTGTGTGTGCCCTTTCCTTGGCAAAATCCTTTCTTGGTGTCATGAAAATATCAGACAGACACAGTGCCTTCATGCCTGCTTGCCTGCCTTCTTTTTATAAATGCTAATGCCATTACTGCAGGCCTCCCAGGATGTACTGAAAATGTGCTGAGCTTCTTTTACACAGAAGAACACCTACCTTAATTATTCATGGAGAAAAAGACTCAGCTGCTGCCAAAGATGCCGTGATGAAATAATCTGAGCAAGAAGGAACCTTGACAGCAGCATTTCCAATATATGCATCCCAATTCATGAATAATAAATTGATTTCAAGAAACACAAAATACTGCATTGTTAAGTTCCATTTTGTAATAAATAAGGGGGAGAGGGGAAAAGGCATTGCTATTTAGACGTAGGCCGGTGGAATGCATCATTGACTGCTATTACCTTCTCCTTCCCTTCCTTCTCCTTCCCTTAAAACACGTGGACAAGGCCATAGACAGGATTTGCTGGGAAATGCTCAGGTCTCTGGAACCAATTTCCACCTTATCCAGTGAATTCTGAAAACAAAGCCTGGATAGCTCAGTCGGTTAGAACATGGTGCTGATAACACCAAGGTTGCAGGTTTGATCCCCGTATGGGACATCTGCATATTCCTGCATTGATTTGATTTGATTCAATTTGATTCCCTCCCTCTCTTTCTTTTTTCTTTTGCTTCTCCTCCTGCGATGAGGCTACATTTTAATATTTTAATGTTTCAATATTTTAATGTTGTATCTTAATTTTGTTTTTAAGTTGTAATCATTCAACTTGTTTTTATTATTGCTTGTAAGCCGCTCTGAGCCCGGCCTTGGCTGGGGAGGGCGGGGTATAAATAAAAATTATTATTATTATTATTATTATTATTATTATTATTATTATTATTGCAGGGGGGATCCTCAGAGTCCCTTCCAACTCTATGATTCTAAATCAATTTTATTCTGGAATCAACGGCTAATAGAAAAACAAGCCCTCCTACAAGAAGCCAACACAATTTAAGACTGCAGTCCTAACAGCACTTAGCTGGAATTGTTGTATGGAACTAGTTAGTGGGATGCACTTTGGCGTAATCAGTCTCAGCAATGGGCACTAAAACATTCTTGAGAGATGTTGCAAAGCTCAGTCGTAAATGGTGTGGTGCTCACCTGACCTCCAGTTGGTGACATCATTGCTGCTTACCAGGAGGTGGGGGGGGAGTGGTGGTGAGATCAGTGCGGTGCAAACACACCCATGCCATCCCTGCCTGGCAAACACCATATAATGACATGGAAGAATAATGCTTCCATTTGCTTCAAACGCTTCTGTATGATCTGCAAATGAGAGGTTGCTTGTGGATTATGCCTGACACAGGAACCTAGTGTTTGTGTCTACACTGGACTACCGCTAACCTTGTTCCTATGCTTCTCCTGCCCATTGGGAGAAAGCTTAAGTTATCAGCATCTGTTTGGGACATCTGGATAGGATCAGAAGTGAGTTCCCGAGGAAGGGGAAGCCAAAACATGTCTTGTCTCCTTTCCACCCAGGTTGCCGGTCTTATAGCCATCCAACATCCATTTAGCACACATCTTAAGGCACATGAAGCACAGAAGAGTTCAATCAGAGCATGGGGAAGGGGAAAATGTTTGGGAGGAGCCGTTCTATCAGATATGAGTTTCTATTAAGTTATATCAAAGAGGCCAACTTCACTAAGTAAAATGGATCTTGATTAATTTCAGTGAACCTTCATTCTGGCTGACACATACACATAACAGAGCTCACACAGCTGTGATTTTTTTAAAAAAAGAGACTGAAACTTTTTGATACCCTTCCAGCTGAAGATGTGTACATTCACAAAGGAAATGTGTCATTAGAGAATACTGGATTTCATGGGAGATTCTGTAAAACAGAAGTCATGCTGATATCATGGTTTTGGTTAAAGTCTTCCCCCCCCCCCCACCGCCCTCTGCTTGAAGTGAATCAAACACAGTGAGATGTGTAAAAGTTGAAAGAACAGAGACAGAGCTCATGCTGGGGGGGGGGGTGAATGCTGTTCACAGAAACTGCTTTGCAAGTTGGAGTAATAAGTGAATAAATGCACAACAGAAGTATGCCTTAAGACTAGACTCTTTCAGTATACTCAAGACACGCAATATGGAAAGAAACCCAAGACCTCAAGACCTAATGCAACCATAAGACAAAATGTGGAACTTGGGGTGATGCATACTTTGAGTAGTATGATGTCATTATAATATTTGCTTTATTTACTAATATACAAGAAGATAATAGTGAAAGAAAACAGTCAATACGATACGATATGATACGATAGTCTTTATTGTCATTGTCCCATGCAGAACAACGAAATGGAAAAAATCTACATCAGACATTCAAAAACCAACACGCCTGCATTCCCAGCTATCCCAGCCTGGTTAACCCCCTAAAAACTCTGATACCCCATAATTAAATACAATATACTCCCATAGAGACTACCTTACACTGTGTTTAAAACCAAAATCACATTTGGATAGAAACTGTTTCTCAGGCAACACAAGCACTGATTCTGCATCCCATTTGCAAAGAGTAAATGCTGTTGTGTCTGCCGAACTTTAGCTAATTTCATTTGAAAAGTTCTCTCTCTCTCTCTCTCTCCCTCTCCCTCTCCCCCTCTCTCATTTTCTCTCTGTTTCTTCTAACATCTATAACTTCAGCTCTGCTTATAGTTATCTCTCTGTTTCTCCCCCAAACTCCGATGGTTGTCATATTCTGAAGGCTGCAGCCATAAAATTCAGCTCTTTTATTAAGGTCCTGATTGTTCCATCAGGTTATCAAGCAAAACTGCAGTGAAAGGTGCGATTCACAGTAATAAAGGCCGTCCAAACCACAACAGTATGGATCTATATGACCCATGCCTGAGCAAGCTAAGGATAAATTGCCCTGAATTTGTGCGATCTTTTGATATGCACAGCACAGTAAACAATTTTAGAGAGTACACTGTGGCTCCAAGCATCTTTGCATCGTGACATGGGGAGAAAATTTAATTCAGCATCTGAAATGCAAAAACAGATGTGCTCAATCAAGCAGAGAATTGTTCATAATAATATGTGTTCCATGATTTTGCACTTACTAAATATATGGTAAGTAGCCAAAGCTTTTTATCAACAGCCTTTGCACATCTCTGCGACTGAGCCTCACCACAGATGAAAGCACTGAGGCCAAATAAAACCCTTTTACAAAGAAGCAAAGCAGCGAAGCATGTAAGTCAACTTTTTGCAGGGTGTAGTAAGGAAACCACTTCAGAGAATGTAAGCGGATGTACTCACTGTAAGTTGTAAATCAGGGTTGTGCATTTCTACAGTTTTATGTTCCCGCTACCTTAATACTCCTCAACCACAAAGAAAGATCACAGAACTTCAATTCCCCAGGCACACATCATTATACACATATCATACCAATCTATCCCTATCCACCTTTATTTTCTCGATGAGTTGTAAGCTCAATGCGAACTCTGCAATGAGGAGCCTTGTACAGATCCCTGAGAACTTGGCTGCTCAGTAGGGGGAGGAAACACTCGCCTGCACCTTGGCGAACAGTTAAAGTTTATTTCAAGAGATAGTTCCTTATACGTTTTAAAAAATAGTATCCAATTATCCATTGCAGAGCCATGGACTGTGTGCTGCTTCCCCATAAGGCACTGAACACAGATAAACAATGTACCTGCTTTAAGATGTTAGATCATTATTATTTGCCTTCCTTAGGCCATGGGGTCGTTCATCTTCATTGTTTTTACATTTTCCATGTCAGTGATTCATCAACATTTTGCTATCTTATGTGGATTATTAACATCCTTGCAGACATCTCTGTTCAGTTTGCTGTGAGTAATTTCCTCTTCCCATTCCCTTTATGGGGACATGTAACATCTTAGTTTGGGGGGGGGACAGCCTGTAGTATAAGTCTCCGAAGGAGAGAAACTGAGATTTCAATATAGGGTGTGAAGTCAGTCTCCTGAGTAAATAATTGAGAGTTTAATGCAGGTTATATGTTGTCTGCTCAATTTTATATCCAGAAGAAGAAGAAGAAGAGTTTGGATTTGATATCCCGCTTTATCACTACCCGAAGGAGTCTCAAAGCGGCTAACATTCTCCTTTCCCTTCCTCCCCCACAACAAACACTCTGTGAGGTGAGTGGGGCTGAGAGACTTCAAATAAGTGTCACCCAGCAGCTGCATGTGGAGGCGTGGGGAATCGAACCCGGTTCACCAGATTACGAGTCCACCGCTCTTAACCACTACACCACACTGGCTCTCCAGTGTCCCTCTAGGATTTGTTGGAACTCCAGCTTCCATCAGCAGCCCAGCCACTGTGGTCAGCTGTCAGGGATCCTTCAGTTGTGATTCCTGCATTGCAGGAGGTTTGCATGAGATGACCTTTTGGGTCCCTCCCAACCCTACAATTCCAACCCTATGATTCTATGAGGATCTGCATGGTTAAATATGCAGTGGTACTTGATTCATCCCTAGAGACCCTGGAATATATTTCAGTTCAGTTCAGTTCCTTCTTAAAATTCATAACGCTGAATTTGAAATATCCTGTGATCTTTTTTTGTATGCCACTACAGCAGCAAGACTTTTATTAGCCAAAAACTGAAAATCGCAAGAGATACCAACAATAGAAGAATGGCAGATGAAGATGGTGGACTTTTTGGAGCTGGCCAACCTGACTGGAAGAATCTGCGACCAGAAAGAAGAGGAGACACAAGAGGATTGGAAGAATTTTAAAGAATATTTGGCCAAATATTGTAATATAAGATAAAGAGAAATTTCTTGGAAGTAAGAATTAGGCTTAGGGGTAGAATATGAATATGTTATTAATAAATATTAATGATTAGAATATTAATAAAGGAGAAGAAGTTAGTAAATGAAAGAAGTTAATATTATTAGAAATATGAATTTGGAGAACTGCTAAATAGGGGATATAATGAAATTCAGTTAGAGGGAATTCGAGGAAGTTAGTTATCAATGTTATGAAATTAGGATTTGGAAGTTAAAATTCATTTTTATGTGTTTTTCTTTGTATTTTGTGTATTGTAATGTTTTTCTTTTTTCCTGTTTTTTCTTTTTTTATGTGGTGAAAACCAATAAAAAAAATTGGGGGGGGGGGGAAAGAAATATCTTGTGATCTTAGGGAAAAGTTCAGGAATTTTCAGTTCCAAGAACGGTGCAAGAGCCTGTATTTTCAACAGAGTGAACGTGAGTTGAATGAAGAATGTGCAGATAGAACGTCCTTCTATCACTGGATTGTGCCCCTGTTGTCCTACACATAGCTTTTCGATTACAGTGGCAGAGCTTTTGAAGAGAGGAGAACTGATTTCAATAATGAATATTTTAAAGTATGTTGACATTTTTTGAAATTGTGGGTAATTATCTTCTGCTAGCTGCTGCCGTCGTTTGGGCAAAAGGAGCCTGTTTACCATCATCTAATGATGACAGACTTCCTATCGCTAGTATCAATTATTTATAACACTAATGGAAACAAAATAGACTTCATCTCTTTCAGATACTCTTCGATCATCCTGTTCTCAGCAAGGGGAGTTATCTCTTGGCCTAACGTTCCCCAGGAAGCCAGAGAGCCGTGCTTTCTAACAATAACATGATTGGGGCTTATTACTCAAATGAGGTTTCCTGATCCCTGCGACTAGTCAAGCGTGGCGGCCGTGAATTGAGAAAAATGTGGTTTTAATACGTCGTAGGAAACGGCTGTGTTTCCTCAGTGTGACTTTTATTTACTTTGAGAGAATGAATTTTGAGCGTGCTTAGGCAGCCTTGTAATGCAGAAAGCAGTCCTGGTTGTTAGAAGTCGCTCCGTTTCCTGATGGCAGTATAGCCCTGACATTTTTGGCTGGATAACTCAAGGGCAGAAAGCGTGTTCGGGGAGTAGGAAATACCTAGTTACTACTTTTGAGCTGCCCTCAGTAATAGGGTACAACATAGGTAAGCACTCAGGAAACCAGCATAGTGTTCAAATATGTACATTGTGAGTCCAGGACAGACAGTGAGTTGGTTTGCTTCCTAGGATGATATCTACCAGAGAACAACTAAACGAACATACCTTCAGATCTCTGTGCAAGAGCAGGTCTTCTGATACCTACAGCTTCCCTAACCCTGCACACCATCCTTATCAACCACTTCTCTCTCTCTCTCTCTCTCTCTCTCTCTCTCTCTCTCTCTTGCGCTCTTTCTCTCTCTCTCTTTCTCCTGCTCCCTTCCATGAACAGCCCTGGAAGGATATGCTTCTTTCCAATGAAAGAAATACTGTTTTCCTGTCAAATGGACACAGTAGATTGTGTTACTCTTGCATTAAGGACTACAGAAACAGGACGACCACATGATACCATGGTACCTCGGGTTAAGAACTTAATTCGTTCTGGAGGTCCGTTCTTAACCTGAAATTGTTCTTAACCTGAGGTACCACTTTAGCTAATGGGGCCTCCTGCTGCCACTGCGCCGCCGCTGTGCAATTTCTGTTCTCATCCTGATGCAAAGTTCTTAACCTGAGGTACTATTTCTGGGTTAGTGGAGTCTGTAACCTGAAGCGTCTGTAACCTGAAGCATCTGTAACCCCAGGTACCACTGTATAGTATATCTTGAAATGGAGAGTGGAGCTTGATTCTCTCTCTTGGGATGCAACTCTTGCCACCATTGAGAAATGCCAAAAGATTTCCCTATCTATGAAGGACGGGAACAAGAAGAATAAACAGAAATAAAAGAGGGAGTGCAGAAAATAATCAAGCAGAGGCTATACACTTCTCTGCTTTTCTTTGATTGATTTCCTGCTTCTGAATAGCAGGTTAAATGGAAACACTTGTAAGATTGTTTGCATTTCTAGTTAAAGTTTACATTTCAGCTGTCTGAAGAAGATTCCTTTGTAAAACATATGTTTTACTATGTTTAACTGGTCAAACCCATAAATGTATACATCACTAAGTTCAATGGAGCTTTCTCCCACGTAAGTATGCATAAAATTAGTTATGCCACCCAAAATTGGTCTAGAAGCTGCTGAAGAATTCTGTCAGGAAAAAAATTGGCATTTGTCATTCATTTTTAACATTAAATTAAATCGTGTCAAATATTTTTATTTAATGATGTTGAATCTTCTATATATGAATGATTTGTTTTTTGGGGGGAACCACATTAAAATAAAGCGGTCCCAGCAATTCATTCAAATACACAAAAAATACAGAATATTTATTTATTATCAAAACTACTTGCATACTGCAATTTCACTACAAGTAAATCAAAACAATCATATATACCCAATAAAAACAGCTTGAAGTACAGATCACCAACTATTATTTACTTATTAAAATATGCAAATATTTAACTTATCTGCCTCTCATATGAATAACAATGGATCAAGGAAGATGGGATTCCTTTTTGTTCCCTTCTTAAGAATTGCAAATTATTCTCAAAATCCAGGTATTTGTAGATTAACTATAAATATGCCAGGTGATTAGAATTTAGGCATATCATAAAACAGGCGGAGGAATCCTATTGAGTTAAGGGAGGGAGAACTGAATGTGGATGAACTTGCACCACCAGGGCAAAATGTGGTACTCCATTTTTCCTGCTCCTTACATTGACTTTTTTAAAAAGATGATTTCCCCTCCCTTGTCACCCCTAGGATTGTCATAATTGTGGGGGCAGGGGAGGGATCGCTTATAAGCCACAAAAGCACTCCTGTTTTGACCTCTCTGAAATTGGAATGGTGGCAGCAGAGGGGCAATGGTGGTAGTCATTTCTGCCACACTGTTCTTCTGACAGCAGCATCACTGACTAACATAGAGCTGGGATGGAGCAATGTCAGTGCTGTGCAGATGCACCAGCAGAACCAATCTGGCATTCCTGCCTGTTCAGCTGCATGGCCCCAATCTCACTGCTCCTTTACGCCAGCTCTTCCCTCTAACTGGGATGGATGGGGCAGATTTCCCAGGGACCATAACATTGCATCCTAAGGAGCATTAAAGGTAAAGGGACCCCTGACCATTAGGTCCAGTCGTGGCTGACTCTGGGGTTGCGGCGCTCATTTCGCTTTATTGGCCGAGGGAGCTGGCATACAGCTTCTGGGTCATGTGGCCAGCATGATTAAGCCACTTCTGGTGAACCAGAGCAGCGCACGGAAACGCTGTTTACCTTCCCGCCGGAGCGGTACCTATTTATCTACTTGCACTTTGACGTGGTTTCAAACTGCTAGGCTGGCAGGAGCTGGGACTGAACAACAGGAGCTCACCCCGTCACGGGGATTCAAACCGCCGACCTTCTGATCGGCAAGCCCTAGACTCTGTGGTTTAACCCACAGTGCCACCCACGTCCCTTTAGGTATACACAAAATTTTCTGGTAGAAGGTAGCGCTGACCCAGGGTTCCAGCATAGGTCAGCCAAGGGTGGGCACCTGGATAAGCGGAAAGCCGGGAACTGGTTAACTCCACCACCCAAATGTTCCCCTGGACTCAGGCATGGGCACAACTCCCTCTCAGGGGTTGACCAAACCATCGAGTCCCTGGATTCCTTTAAGGGAATACCCTTCACATAGGGATGGCGAGATCGTTCTCCCATCCCTATCACCTGAACCAGAGCCTATCTGCAACCTTACAAGTTGTGACGATTTGCTACGCGGCAGGCGAAACCCAAATGGCAACAGCCAATCAGCCAAGTGGGGGAAATTCCTGCCGTGCCCCTGTCCCAATGACAGAGAACACATGACAGCATAGCAAGGTCAAGCACAAAGCCCTAAAAGTAGGGAGAGGTGGGCGGGTATTCCAAATGCACATGCTGAAAGAGGAAGCTCTGGGTCACATGCATGGGCATAAATAGGTCCCTCAAACCATTTCGACTGCGTCCTATTGGCCAAATTGTACCCAGCTTTGAGGGACCTACCAATCGGGTATTGTGGCTGACCAATCGTACCCACCCACAACACAGGGTGTCGGTTTTCCAGGTCTCACCACAATATGTACCCTCTTTAAGGGAGGACCCAATTTAATCAATGTAATTCCTCTTTCAATACCAAAACAGCAAAAAAATATTTAAAGATCACTGAAGTTTTATGACTCTCCTGTATAGAAAATAATAAATCTTGTACAGGGATTTGTTAGAAGATAATTCTTGGTTGCTAAGAAACTGACTGGCTGGTGGCATGCACCATTAGCAAAGATCTTTAAATAAACTTTGCAGAGCGCAGACTAAATTTTGTCTAAATAAGATTTTCCTCAAAAACTGGGCACAGGATTGTTTCCAATAATGCCAAGAAGATTATGATGAGAATCGCAATTCACAAAAGTTGCTGTTGCTTTTATTTGTTCGATTTCCCTGGACACAAAAATCATATACAGCTGAATGTTCCCATGTACATGAGTCCAGTGAAGGGGAAATCTGAGAAGTGGAAACAAGTTTCCATGATCAGAAGCATTCTTTCAATGCTGCTCATCCAAATCCTTGACATTTTTGAGGAAAATCTTATGCTAAATGTAGCCCTTTGGCATGTTATTGTGGCCTGTGGCAGGCTTGCCAGTCTCTCGGTTTTTCAACCTCAAGCAGGCCTGCATTCTGCATGGTGGGTCACAATTTAGGGGGTCTTGGATTCTTTCCCCTGGAATAATATGGCAATGAAATATTACTGAAATGGGAACTCTGTTATCTTTCAGGTGTCTAAAATACTTTTAGAAATGAACATATGGAAATCGTATCGCCAGCAGCTTGATACAAAAATTGGGATTAGAACAAAGTTTGATTTCTTTCATATTTATTTATTTGATAAAAATAAAATTGTTTTAAAAACCTGCTGTGTTTGCTTCACCGTGCACATAATCTCCATTCCCTTCTGGTGTGTAAGGGGACTGTTACTGGTCTGGAATCAAGTACTTTAATCCAAGCAATGGCTCAGTCATTTGCTAAACAAACAAACAAACAATGTTAAGTAAGCAACGAATGCCTGCTCCCTCTGGTGATTTGCATACTTTTCCAGGCATGAATGAACTTCTGCCCCTTAGCTACAGATAGAATATTACCTGAATGCTGTGCAGGAAGGAAAGCAAAGTTAGTACCAAAACAGTTTAAGCATCATAAAGTATTATGAAGCATTAATAAGGAGCAAGCAATACAAAATTTGGATTAGCTCAGATCACGGCGTAGGTGATGTGGTAAAAGGCAGGGAGCAAGATGCACACACAAACACACACATTCTGCACAGTCTCACTGTAACAAATACACATTTTAGTATGTCTGTAGTCAGAAAAGTACAATTACGTAAACCAAAGCAACAGCATGGAATTGGTTGTGTAGGTGGAAATCATTTTATGAAACATACACCAAAGTTTCCAAAAAGAATTATGAAATCAACCACAAGTGAACCGCACTGGGACAAAAGAACATCAAAAATGTGAAAGAAAAAGAGCTACGAAGCGGGATGGGAGCAATAATTTGCAAAAACTGAACAAAGCGAGACACCATCTCGAATTCCATCACCGCTCAGAAACTTGCTCCCCAAAGGAAAACGACTTTACATATGCAGACTATTTTGAGCTGGCAGCACTTTTATTTGTTATCTATTTGCTAAATATACCCACCTTTTTTGCCAAAATTCTCACAATTGTTTACACAGTCCAATAATGTGTTTCATTATTGAGGTACAAAAAGAGAAGAAAAGGAATGGAGAAGTGGGGAAAGTAAAATGATCAAATTCTAGTTCAAATTCTTCCATATTGTCACAACACAATGAAAATATTTACGGTCAGGTGGAATAGTCAATACAGGAGACAGTGTGGGGAGCCAAATGACAGGTCAGCCAAGCCAAGGAAATGGACCAGGCTGTTTTTACCTCAGCTGCAGCCAGTAAGAATGGCAAATGATGGAGAAAGTTCTAGAAGCGAAGGAGACAAATAGCAGTTAGTCCCAGGCGTCCAAGCCCAAAAAGAGGGCTTCACTGCAGAGACAATATTAAACAATCCATTAGGCAGCTTCCAGTATTACTATATAGCAGCAGCTAAGTGCTACAAAATATACATATGGAAAGGCCCACAGACATCAGAAAATGGAATAGGAGAATTCTACGTGGGGCTGCCATTTTGAGCAACAGATTTATGTTTATCATTACATACCTTTCCATCCTCAACATCATCCTGAACTAGTTCGCTTCTTAGGAACCATCTAGCCATGAAGCAGAAAAAAGGGAATGAAATGTGGTTTGATTGAACAACAAGTTTGCGTTCAGGTGGCAGAAACAAAGGGGGGAAATCAAAAGGCTGCATACTACCTTTATCAAGGGGAAATGGCTATTGATTTGAGAACTGATTACCTGTGCTGGCTTTATGGTTTAAAAATCCCCACACATCCAGTTTGTATACACAGGGTTGTTATTCTTCCTGTTCAATAACCATAAAAGCAGGCTGTCCCAGATCCTAACACTATTAGTCAGCAAATACAAAAGGTCAGAGGAAATCTCTGCAAAATAAACAAACAAACTTGGTTATGGGAATTCAGCCTTGGCATATTTAATTAAGGATAACCTTGACTGTCAGCTGCTTAAATGAATCCTGAAGAGTTTCTAATCCATCTAAATGTTGCTTCCAATAAGCTGTAGCCCAGGAAATAATATTGCCTCATATAGGATAGCTAATGTGCCATTCCTTGCTGCAGCATATTTATCACTGCCATAAAACCATTCCAGTATCTGGTTTATTTGAGTGTGCATGCTAGCAGTAACCCTGAATATCTCTTTCCATTGATTTCCATTTCTAAATAGGATTTTTGTTTCATTTTTTTATTTTTTGAATCACACTACCCAATACAGTTTGACCCCCCCCAAAGTATAAATCACATTTCCTTTGATGTACAAGAAATTTGATGTCTCCTGAAAGTTTGAAATAATTCCTGAATACAATATGCTTCCAGCAAAACTTCTGTGTTTGACTTTTTAGTCATGCTTCACAGGAACAGTTACTTTAAAAACATTTCTACCACTACTTGTCTGTTGAGCAGAAGTCAATGGGACAAGCCATGTCATGTGAATAGCCCATTGGACTAGGCCAGAAGTGGGAAACCACAACTCCCATCATCCCTGGCCATTGACCATGCTAGCTAGGGTTGGTGGGAGTTGTAGTTCAACAGCATCTGGAAGTCCAAAGTTTCCCTATTCATGGTCTAGGCAGACTTGCCATCATTTTAGGTCTCCTCAGAGTTTATGGAAGTAAATGGAGAGATAAGTAATTTGAGGAGAAGCTCAAAGCAGACCACAAATTTGCTGATTGGAGGCTTTCTGGCGACTTTCCCCAGCTTAGTTCTTCGGAAAGAAAATATCCCAATGACATTTGCAGAGTGCATATCTGAAGAAAACGTCTGAAGGACTTTGTTTTTATTATCCTTCAGAATCACTAGAAGCTAAAAGCTTCTACTGAATGTCAGCTTAAGTACCATGAAGTATTTGTTTACACAAGCAAGTCAGTCACAGTCAAATTGATATAGGTTTTCACAGAACCCAGTTTTTTATATAATTTGTTTTTTAAAAAAATAAAGACTTTGATGAATAGCATGGTGATAGTCTATACTGTGTTGTATATAAAATCTCCTAATATTAGAGAAAGAACGTATAAACAATAATATATAGTGGAGAAATGTAATGTATTGTACCAATAATTTGGCTTTATGGACCCTGTAGCTATGCAGGGTTGCAGAATAGATGTTTGCAGTTCTAGAGAAAGCTAATAAATTACAGCTGTTGGTCATAGCTGCCTTAATTAATGAGTACATTTCATGGGATTAATGGCTCTGAGCCATGGCCTCAGCTAATGCAACTACAGTTTCATCTCAGTTTGGGTCAAGTAAAGTCTTTTTCCTGTAATGTTCAAGATCAGTTTTCTCAATTACAAACGATAATTTTAGGAAATGTAAGCTTTTAAGGTTAGATGATGGAAAAAAATTGGCACAAGGCCCTGGGACTTATGAGGTAGGTCACAGTCTGAGGCTACATGTCAACTGAGGGCCAGAGAACAGCCATATTCCCCATTGTCTTTCATAGGCTAAAGTTTGAAGAAACAAGTCACACAGCAACAGCTTTTTTATCAACTCCTCTTTCTTTGTTGCGAATGTTAAAGGCACAGTCTTAGTTTCTGCCCGGGCACTGAAACACACTGTAGTTTTTCCACTCAAACCATCCAGACTCTCCACAGGATGGAATTTACTTGGATAAATTTATCAGGTGAACTAAGTGATTACCTATGTGTCTGGCAGCAATTCCAGCTGCTGAAAGAATGGCTACTGCAATCCAGCCACATTGATTGATTTAACTCCTGTTAGCCACATCGATTAATTTAAGCCACTTGGAATTTTCTAGGTGCGGGGAGGGGGGGAGAGCAGGTGTGATAACACTTTCAATTTAAAAGCTAAAATCAGTGATTTCCTCATCCTACCTGTTCACTGTGGCTTTTGATGAAGGAAACTTGGGACTGATCTTTGAGAATTGTGTTGGGTGGTACAAAATATCACCACACTCGCCAAGTGTGTCAGAGGCATCCATAAAGTTGAAAACAACTTAACATAAAAGTCAGGAAACCTGATCCTATAGATCTGGATCTGTTCTGCGATACCAGTAGCTGGGCACTGGAGTTTACCTTAGATATGATGAAACAAGGCAATATCCTCCTACTGTCTTGTTTGTAGTATTAGATATGGCCACAACAGGGTTATGTATGCCTTTAAAAAAAGGTTGAAATCTTGCATATAGGTGTCTGCCAATACTGTGAAATTGCATGCTAGTTCAGTAGGTCTAAACCACTGAGCCTCTTGGGCTTGCTGATCAGAAGATTGGCACGACAGGGTGAACTCCTGTTGCTCTGTCCCAGCTTCTGCCAACCTAGCAGTTCAAAAGCACACCAGTGCAAGTAGATAAATAGGTACTGCTGCGGCGGCAAGGTAAATGATGTTTCTGTGTGCTCTGGCACTCTTCATGGTGTCCCGTAGCACCCGAAGCAGTTTAGTCATGCTGGCCACATGACATGGAAAGCTGACTGTGGACAAACGCCAGCTCCCTCAGACTGAAAAACAAGATGAGCGCCGCACCCCATAGTCACCTTTGACTGCACTTGACCATCCAGGGGTCCTTTACCTTTTGCCTACCTAGTTCAATAGGACTTGGTTATGGGTCCACCTCAAAGTCTCCCAGTTTTGTCCTTGATTCCAAAGTCAAATTCCTTATATTTTCTGTCAGAATAATACTGGGGCATAGGCTAGAGCTATCAGTCTTTCAGTCTTCAGGAATATCATGCATCTTACTGAATTTCCTGTAACACCAGGTATGATAATGGTCTTACGGAAGGTCTGTATTGAGTACCTGTCATTTCAGTTTAGACTGTTAATTTTTTTTAGGTTGGGCATCATAAAAAAGGAGCACACTCAGGCTATTAACAAAGTGTATGGCCATTATTCATATAGATCGGCCCCCTATTGCACCAGATTATTCTGGATGCATTAAACTATTCAACCTTCATTTTGCCCTACGGCCATAAATGCAATAATGTTTGAAACCACCTTATGTAAATACAAATACAAAAGAGATGTAACCACACATCCACAATAAGTCTAATTCCTCTCTAGTGCAACCTTTATGACTCGCAATGTCGATTTCATTGACGGACAATAGTTCATGAAGGGTAGTTTCCACAGAAAGTCTTCCTAAAGAAATCTGCACAGTTGGTGCTTGAACATTAAAGATGCTATTCTACGGACCTGTGCATAATGTTTCATAAGGAAAAAAGAAGTTCAGTCTGAAGTAAGGTTGAGCCAAAGGTTCTCAGAAGACATCTTCTATTTATCTCCATCCCCCACCACCTCAGAAAAAGACCAGTGCAGCTTTTCTCCAAATATTCTCCACTGTGTTTTTTGGGTGGTGTCCTGCACTAAGTCCAGGACATTGTGCAGGATGCAAAATGGCAACCAAGAACAACAAAACAGGAAGAAAGAAGCTGTAGTGACTGCCCCCCACCAGAACCTGTGAGAGAATTTCTCTTCCTCCTGGAGATATTCAATGGAAAGATGAGGAGGAATAGTCAAAGGCCTTTGAAGCAGTACATATGGTAAGAACAAAATAAAACACTGAAGCAGAAGTTCTAAGAACAATAAAATTCAACAAACTCTACAAAAATGAAACCACCCACACAAATTCTAAAAACAACAAGAGCATGTCATTAAACATGAAATTAATCTTCCATAAATGATTTGGTTACAACTCAGGGCAAGATTTTCTAAACAAAAATGTCTTCCGTGGGCACTTCAACTTCATTATGCTAGGTGTTTGTCTTACTTCGGCTGCTAATTGATTTCACCTCCCCACCTCAATTTCTCTATTGACAAGGAAGGTGGAGAATTTTGAGAGACCATTTGTTCCCAGCTCTAGTCTGAAGGCTCGCTATCAAATTGACTATTGAATTGAAATTAATTGACTCTTGTTATGGTGAATCCTTAAACATTGTAGGAGGTCTACCTTTTCAGCAAGAAAAAATGGCAAATATGAAATCCTGCTCGTGCATGCACTACAGGACCGGCAAACACCTCCCACCATAGCTGTGACTTTGCCTATAGATGAGTTAGGCAGCAAGCAGCAGTTGGAGTGTAGGCCTTATTGCCACAGATCTTTTCCCAAACATACCCATTAGTTCTCTTTGTTTTTGTTCTGGTAGCCATAAATCCACACTCTCTGTATGTCTCACTGACCATCAATGAGTCATTGGTAGCTAATAACATCTCTTCAGATGCAATCCTATACACGCTTACCTGGGAATGACTTGCATGAAACTCAACAGAGCTTTCTTCTGAGAAGACATTGACAGGGTTGTGCTGTCACTCTGCAACTGGCAGCCAGTGGGAGCCAAGCATTTTCTTTTTTCTTTTCTTTCAAAGAAAGCTAAAGAGAGATTCTGTGTCTGCCAAAAAGGTATATTGAGTGCTGACTGGCCACTCCCTCTTTGGCGTTAAAACTTTGGAGTGATGGTTCCCAGAATTCCTGAGAATAGCTGTTGCATTTTCTAGAAGTAATAAAATCAAATATAACCCAAACTAACTATGGCACAGTATAAGTCTGCATGCTTATAGTGATAGTTCTGGCTGGAAACCAGTAGTAAAGTGTTAGTATTAATGTATTCCAAGTATAACTTGAACATTTGTTAGTAAGCTAGTGCCAATTGTACAAATGACGCTTCAGCTCTGAATCTGCTTGTTTGCATTTTTCTTACAAAGTCATCATTACTGGATATTATGAATAGCATGGGGATGGACTTTGGTTTGCCATTTAACTAGCCCTGTAAATGACTGTCAAGTCAAGTAAATGACTTGAACTGATTTTGAGATAAAAGTGGGAGAACCCTAAGAGTTTGTTTCTCAAACCAGTGCAGCTCAGCTCTTAAACTGGACACTTCTACTTGAAATATTTCAGATACATGATTTTAATCTTAACTAGATGTGTGTTCCTCTTTTACAAGTCAGCTGCATAAGTACTATGCAATGCACTAAGTGACAATAAGAACAGAAACAAGAGAAATGCCATGATAATTCAACAACTGTTCAGTTGTACATTTATTGTCCAACTTGTACAAGTAGGCTGGATGATGAATGTTATTACAGTGAACTTTGTAGACGGACATTTGTCATAAGTGAAAGTTTACCTTTTGCCGCAATTCTCCCTTGGTTACATCCCTGTGGTAACCCTGCTTGAGTTAGCATATCATTTCAGTCCCTAGTAACTGGCTGTGACTTCTTAGCTTCATTACCTGCTATCAAAGAACAAATTTGTACTTAAGTGGCAAGTTCTTGTACAGGGGTATTTCAAAATTGCTTGAGTACGTTTCCATAGTGATTAAGTAGTGTCTTTTATTAGGAGAAAGCCTGAAACTCGTAACTCCAAAAATGCCATAGAAATGGGAATTATGATGTCGGGCGGGGGGGACTTCACCTACAATCTGTGGACTATGAACTGCACAACTGGGTTTCACAATTGTTGCAATAAAATTATAGGGTACTGCATTGCATAATTATATGCTGGTTTTAATCAGGGATGTTTTTTCATGCAGGTCTGGCTAGTATGTACAAAAAACCATGCACTTCACCCTGACTTCAGCGAGACTGAGGAGTGCATTACTGGGATTAGGACTGCAACCAATGGGCATATTCAACCACGTGTTGGGCTAAGTTATTGTGCAACTTTCACTTTGGGGGCTCTGAGTTTACGAATCACTAACATGTACAGCTCAGCAAGTTGAAACTGTGTTTTCCGTACTGCGCCCAGGACTTGGAGAACAATTTGCAATCACAGCAGCAGTGCTATACTTTTGAGCCACCGGACATGGAGCTTTCAGCTCCAGTGCTAGAAATAAACATTGCACTGAGAGCACAAGGTTCCAAATGTCATTACCTTGCTCCATAAGCAATCTGTGCAGCTCAAAATACTGTCAAAAACAACTGATGGTATATACATCAAACATCCTTATTCTATGTCTTGGCATACTGTCTTGTTCATTTAATGAGCACTAGATGTTTCACATGGTGAGCATGAGGCAGGGACATTCCCACAGTCTAGGATATCCCACTGCTACTGGACATGTGCATAGTGGGAAGCAGACTTATTTGGGATTATGGCATGGTGATGGAGCTAGCCTGTGTAATGCTACCATTATGCAAAACTGTGCGATCATGAAATTGTAGAGTTGGAAGGGATCCTAGGGGTCACCTAGTCCAACCCCCTGCAATGCAGGGATTTCAACTAGAGCATCCATGACAAATGGCCATCCAACCTCTGCTTAAAAACCTCCAATGAAGAAGAGTCCACCACCTTCTCAGGGAGCCCATTCCATAGTCAAACATCTCTTACTATCAGAAAGTTCTTCTTGACGTTTAGTAAGAATCTCCTTTCTTGTAACTTGAAGCCACTGGTTTGGGTCCAACCTCTAGAGCAGGAGAAAACAAGCTTGCTCCATCTTCCATGTGATGACAATGCTTTAGATAGCTGAAGATGACTATCATATCTCCTCTCAGTCTCATCTTTTCCAGGCTAAACCCAACTGCAGGGCCAGATTTAGGTTTGATGGAGCAGCTTAAATAGCCCCTTGGTAGCCAATAGACGACCCAACAGGCCAAATTTCTACCCCAGCAACCAAGGGGCAACCGATGGGGTGTTGTGGCTATCCAAATGGCCCCTCCCCACAACAGGGAGGCAGTTTAAGTGATCTCACCGCAACACAGGCCTTCCATGATGGAGGACACAATAAATTGTATTTATTTACATACAAATCCCAAATCTCCATTCATTTGGCCTCCACAGGCTATTTAGTCATTTGGATTTAAAGGAGGCAGAAGGAGGCTACAGACACATCATACATTTAAAGCACATGTCTTCCTCCAAGGAATCCTGGGAACTGTAGATTAACTGTGCTAGGAATTGTAGCTGTTCATGTGTGGTAGTAAAGTACAGTTTCCAGGGGTCTTTGGGGAAGCAATGTGCTTCAGATATATGGTGTGTACACAGCTGGACTCCCTCTATGAATAGAAAGGTATTTGATCCAGTGGAGGGAACTATCTGTAAATATAAGACAGGAGACAATTTTTGCCAATTTCCCCTCCCCCCTGTAGGTCATAAGCTGTTGCCAAAAATGCCCCACCTCCCATTAGTAGAGACCAGGAGTATTCTTTTCATGGACAGAATTCAGCACACAGGATCTTAGGACTGTACCCTGTATTCTTCCACCACCCCCAACAGAGTTGAAAATACACCAGGTTTTCTCTTTTCTTCTCAGCTCCCACCTTTGCTTTCCTTTTCTTAAGAATGTGATGGATTGTTGTTGTTGTTTAGTCGTTTAGTTGTGTCCGACTCTTCGTGACCCCATGGACCAGAGCATGCCAGGCACTCCTGTCTTCTACTGCCTCCTGCAGTTTGGTCAAACTCATGCTGGTAGCTTCGAGAACACTGTCCAGTCATCTTGTCCTCTGTCATCCCCTTCTCCTTGTGCCTTCCATCTTTCCCAACATCAGGGTCTTTTCCAGGGAGTCTTCTCTTCTCATGAGGTGGCCAAAGTATTGGAGCCTCAGCTTCAGGATCTGTCCTTCCAGTGAGGGCTGATTTCCTTAAGAATGGATAGGTTTGATCTTCTTTGAGTCCATGGGACTCTCAAGAGTCTCCTCCAGCACCATAATTCAAAAGCATCAATTCCACCCAAAAAGATTAGTGAAAAGAGGAAAAGTTGTGACAAGATTTTATAGGTTCAGATCTAGAAAGAAAAGGTGGTTGGCTATCCATTGATCCTGACAAATTATATTATAAACCCTTCCAAATTACTTACAACATGCTATGCAAGGAAATAAATTGGGTTGGCCAAGGCTGATGGGAGTGCAGGCTAACAGCATCTGGGGAGGCCAAAGGGTCTTTAGCCCTGCTGTAGAGAAAAGTTCAGAGCAGCTATCAGTTAGGCCTTTTAAAACATGGATGCTATATGTTTAATAGGATCACCAGGAGTCATAATATTTGCCTCAGGGAACTGCATGGTATACCAGTAAGCATTCCTACTCCAGAATACTCAAAACATTGACAGTGAAGCAAGAGGTCAGTTCAGGATTGTAGAAGCTTGCTGGTATTTTCTACCTGTTGTAGATGGGCTCTTGTCATTTTGACTACATCAGATTGGTGAAGGTTAAATTTACCAAAGTACAGTGAACATCATTTTTATGTTGCCTCTGGGGTGGAGGTGTTTTGTGGGTGATCTTGACCAGAAATGGCTTGGTAAGCAAAACGTTTTGCAGGCAAGTTCTAAATGACCATAGACCACAGAAAAATGACCATAGACCGAAACCAGTGGGAGATGCTGACAAGGACTTTTATTTTCCTGGTATCCAAAGAACGCGCAGGAAATTAAATGTCTTTCTTCTGGAGAAAATTTAGATGAGGGGGGTGTACACCTTTCCTAAAAGCATGTGTGAAATATTTAAGAAACATCGCTCCACATAAAAATAGATCCCACGAGCCTTCATCTCTTCAGTGTTGCCCAAACTTGGGTCTCCAGCTGTTGTTGGACTACAACTCCTATCATCCCTAGCAAGGAGGACTAATTGTCAGGGATGATGGGAATTGTAGTCCAAAAACAGCTAGAGACCCAAGTTTGGAAAACCCTGAATCTTTTTATTTCTTCACCTCTTGTATCTGCCCACACCTAGATATCTTTCTCTTGGTCACTGACTTCCAGAAAGTTTCAGTCAAATCAATGGAAGATTGGGACCATATAATATTCAGTAGTTGAACGCACAGGTTCTTGTTTTTTTAAAAAAATCAAAAAATCAAAGTGTCGTTCAAATTAATTTTCCAAATTCCTGATTTTCATCAGGCGCATTGATTATTCTTCAAGAAACATACCTTCAATGTAAAACGGGCATGAAGAGAATCTCTATTCCTCGGTGATTTACAGGTAGGAGATAAAAAAATTCCTCTCCGATATGCTAAACACCTCATTATATTGCTACCCCAGGCTGTGATGTGAGGTTTTAAAGAAATAACAGAGAAACCGTGCTTTGGTTTCTTTTTTCATGTAATCAGCAGCTCCTCCCCTGCCCCCTTTCAAAAACACAGAAAGACAAATCTCCTGTCAATATGAGCAGGTGAGAACTGAAAATAAATAAAACTGATCTACTGCTTTTATTTTAAATCCCCTTTGAAGCAGCTTATATCAGAATTGTATTGAAGATCCTTCCTTGAGGCTCCATCAAGACGTTTTCGGTACTGCACTCAGAAAGAGAGTGACATTTTCTTCCCGGTTCTTCTTTAAAGTACTGCCTTGCCTTTTTTTATGAAAGAAATAAGAAAGTTAAGAACTCGAGGACTCACTATGCTGGATTAGTTAATTGGTCCATGCAGCACACTGCTCCGGTTTATGCTTCTTATGTAATGACAAACCGCCCTGAATGCTCCATATCGCAAGCTGCTGGCACAAGGTACCTAAGCAACCCAACTCTACGATGAATAATAAAGCAACTGGATGTATTCAGATAAAAAGTGGGGCAGGGGAAAAGTGATCCTGAGCATCCTATACTCAGAATGATGTGTTGTCTCCTCCCTGTTAGCAACTTTGCCACTACCGTGGAAACAACCAATAAAAAAGGTGTAAGTGGACGTTTGGGTTGCGAACATGATCCATGTGGAAGGCACGTTCGCAACCCGCAGCATTCACAACCCGCAGCGCCGCGTCTGCACACGTGCGGGTTGCAATTTGGCGCTTCTGCGCATGTGCGACGGCCGAAACCCAGAAGTAACCCATTCTGGTACTTCCGGGTTTCGGCGCGTCCGTAACCTGAAAAAATGCTACCTGAAGTGTCTGTAACCCGAGGTAAGACTGTACCAGCAAAGCACTCCACACTGCAACACTTTGTTGTGGTTGTTGATTTGCTTTCACTGAAAGATTTTCACAGAAAACAAAGGTACATGTAACATCTCTGTTAAGGTTGCCATAATTCAAACAGTGTAAATCCAGACAGAATTTGCTCAGCTTTTCTTTGCAAGATCGCAAAAGAATTTGCCATTGTTGTTTTTTAGCTATTTTAAGGGAAGATATGCAAAATTGGCACTGCCGACACCGACTGCCATACATCCGGATTTTCCTGGACATTTAACCACCCAGACACCGCTGATAATTTTGGTATTCCAGATATGTCCAGGAAATTCCGGGTGTATGGCAACCCTCATCTCTTTTTCCAATTCGTAGAGTCCTTTCTACAGGCTAGTTACACTCGGTGTGAGACACTGTTGTCATACACACAAGATGCCTGCTTTAGTGCATGCGAGATCATGGTGCATGCTAGGAAGGAAGCTGACTGAAAGGATAAGTGGTGAGATCTTCAATAGTACCTCAGCCCTGGAAAAAGCCCTGCTGGATGTCCTGATGGTACCAACACAGACATGCTGTCTTCAGCCTTTCTTCAGTACCTGAACCTAACAGCATAGCAAACTCTAGAAAGGAATTCAAAAGGTAAGTTTCAGGTCTGACTTGTATTTCTGGGCTAGGGTGCATCAATATTACATTCAAACCTGAATATCCCCCCCCCCAATTTAAATTAACATTTTGTGAGTCCCACTGTTTTTCCCTGGCTTTATCCTTCTACCAGCTAAACAAGGGGCTTGTTTTATTTCATTCATTTAGAAGATTTTGACTCCCTCAGTTTCCAAGGAAGCTTCCAGGTTAGGCACAACAATACAATAAAAGCAGTATGGTGATGATGGTGATGTTTCTGTTAAAACAGCAGCAAGAAAGGATCATAAAACCAGGTTAATTTAATTTAAAAATGCAGTGCCAGAGCAGGAGGTTAAAATCTCAAGATAAATTTAAAGTGAGAGAATTAAAAAAATTGTACCTCCCTCAGGAAACTCAAGAATGGAGGCACAAAGGAAACCAAACTTTTGGGGGGAAGAGTATCCGTATCATCATCAAACTCTATTTCGGTCACAGACCAGCATAAGATAAAACATACAGAAAACTGAATACATAAGGCATAAAACAGGTAAGGTGTTAAGTTGTGGGTGAACATAGCAGACGACACAGCGATTCTTCAAACAGCTCTTGTTTATTCACAGGCCAGAATAGAACTGAACTGAAGCGCTCAGCCAGCCTGCTTATATAGAGCTCCAGTGCAACGTAACTGTAACAACTTTCTGTAACTATCCAATCACTGAACGTCACTTTTGATCCCTTATTTGCATATGTGGACCTGAGTAAAAACTATCTACAGTATAGATATAGTATACAGATATATATATCTATCTATCTATCTATCTATCTATCTATATATATATATATATATACAGTATAGATATAGTATACAGTATAGGCCACCCTGCTGGCCCAGGGTGAGAAATTCAGTACATAACATAAGGGATAAAAGCTAATAATGAAAAGATGATTATACCATACATAACTTTTAAAGATAAAAACAAGGACCAACGGTTAAAAGAGACTATAAAGGAGGGAACGTAAAGGACCATTTTGGGCCTTCAGCTTAGGCCTAGTTTGTGGCACAAACCATCCTTCGAGGAACATCCATAATGGCAGCACAAAATCTAGCAACTGAGTATATGATATCTGGGTTTTGGGGGGAAGATGTTCCACAGTTTGGTGGTTGCCATCAACAGAAGCTGTCCTCATTCTGAAGATGGAACAGCATTTGTATTCCAGAGTCAATCTGTGTGCAATTCTGCCTCCATGAATGATGTTAATATACTGTAATCACTGAATAAATGCATTGCTTTATAAACAAACAGAAAAGTTAGGGGGTGAAACCATTCCTGTATATCCACCGAAGAACATAGGAATTTGCTGTTGATGTACCAATTCTGACCATTGGTCCATCCATCTCAAAATTGTTTACACTGACTATCAACAATTCTTTCTGACCGGGATCTAAACCAGCCCTACTAGGAGATGCCAGAGCCTTCTTAATGCAGAGCCATGACTCTACTACTGAGCTATGTCCAGTTCGCTCCTTGTGCTATTTGTCTTGCTAATGGCCAATGTATATCTGTGCATAATGATTTTGCTTGGAAAATTCTATTGTCAAGAACAATCATGACTCAGGTTATCAGAACTGAGGAGGGAATAAAAATAGCCATTTAGTTACCTCTCGGCTTACCTGATGGCTGAACTTAATACTAATCAGAGGTGAAAAATCAGTTGCTGATCACTATAATTAGATTTGAAAGGTCATTTCTATAAATAAAAACATATTTTGGACTACCGCAGCCAACAGATTGTGGAAGAAAGCAGTGCCACCATTTCACCATTAATTAAACTAAAAATAGTTCAGCGAGAGGACTCTTACAGATAACTTCCTGTCAACCCTGTAGTTTATTTTCTGGCAAGTGACATGCACTTTAAAACAACCAAATTAAGCGAAAATAATTTTAGCAAAGTAGACGGATATGATTTCACTTCAATCATTATTCTGCAACATAATATGTATTAATTGTTTATAGTGGCAAAGCTGTGTATAGCATGTAATTGGAAGTCTCTTAAGCAACCATCGAAACAGCAGTGAAATAATACAATTTGTTGGGTTGGCATATGTCCAGAATTTCCTGGACATATCCGGAATACCACAGTATGGCAGCCCATGTTGGCAGTGCCTTTGTTACCGATTTGCCATAAAAGTAGCTCAAAGGCGGCATTTTTTGCAAAAATGCTCAACAACTTAAATATGGCAACCCTAAATTTGGGAGACTATGTTTATGCACAAACTCACCCAGTAATTACAGCAAGGAAATAACCTTCATTTTAAATATGACATTCTGACACCATGTTTTTCATTTATTTCCTACTTAGCAGTCCTTGATCAAATTCTAATCAATTGCCATATATATATTTTTTTTACTGACACACACTGTCTTTCTCCCCGTGTGTGTGTGTGTCTATGAAATGGTACAGTTAGGCTACATTCACACTGTATATTTAAAGCACAGTGATATCACTTTAACAGTCATGGCTTCCCTCAAATAATTCTGCAGTTTTTAGAAGGCCCTTATGGTACTAAAGTTCCCAGGGTGGTTTGACAGTCAATTCCTCTTCACAGGGAACTCTCAGAACTGTAACTCTGTGAGGCATAAAGGGGAGTCCTAACAACTTAAATCACCCTAACAAACTATGCTCCCAGAATTCTTTGGGGGAAGCCATGACTGTTTAAAGTGGTATCTTTGTGCTTCAAATGTGTGGCATCAGTGTGGCCATAGTGAACATCTCCTTTGACTGTTTTATTCTAGTCATCTCACAAGTGTGATATACTAACAATACAATCCTTTGCAAGCTGTGCAATACTCAGAAGTAAGTCCCACTATGCTCAATAGAATAGCAGCTTGAATGTTGTAATGACTGAATTATCTTTATTCTTTTAGTGATTTTGCTGTATTGTCTACTATGTGTGGCCTCTATTTGTAGCATCATTTCAAAATAAAATTCCACGATAGGAAAAGACTAATCATTATTGCAATGGTTATATGGGGTTGCTCGTGCGTAAGTTGCCGCCACTCCTGGCTAGGTAGCCTGGTTAAACCTTTCCTGGCTGGACAGCCCTTCACTTCGTGGCTGTTCAGTCACTAGCAGAATCCGTCAGTGGGCATTTCTTGAACTTCTTCCAGCAAAGAAGTTCTTTGACGCCAAGTCTACGCCTACTTTCCCTGCGCGGAAGTCTTCTGCGCAGGGTGGGTGTGGGTAGCGGAGGACCTGTGCTCTCCCCGCTGGTCTCCGGCAAAGAGTCCTGGAGCCCTCTCTCCGATTCCCCCCTCTGCCCCCCTTTATCCCTGGTGTTACGCTGATTTCCTTCCCCAGCTGATGAGTCCCCTCTCTCCCTTCTTGGCCCTTCTCCGGCATCGCTTGGGAGACCTGCCTCCACTTCTGGCTCCGATGTCAGTTCCCTGACAATTATCGACCAACAAATGCCGTTGTCGCCATAACAAATATAAATAGAATAACATACAAAAAGAACTCTGAGGATAATATTGAACAAGTGCTGAAACTGATAAATATAGGCAAGAGTTGGTTGTGAACAAGTCTCATTGAATGCCCTGGATTAGGATGTAGGGGTGACTAAAAGATGGCTAAATTACTTCAAGGCATGGTTAACATTTGTTGAATTGGGCCCATTTATCACTATAACAATGATAAACATTTTTGGCCAGATAGGTTTTTGAAGAATAAAGTTGGTTAACTAATAGTGCAAAAAAATGCGATTTTTTTTCCACTTATAGATATGGCTTTGATAAATTGCAGCTATCCTAGCTCTGCATTTAAAATGTATTTATATAGATATTCATTCATTTTTAAATGCATGTGCCATCTGTCTTTTCTGACGCACTCAAGGTGGGTCACAACCAAATGTTTACTTTAAAACGTCCCAATAGAAGACCTGAAATAGAGTTATGACATTTAAAATTGCCTGAAGCCACACATATCTAGTCAAATCACATAATCATCAGCAGGAAATAATAAACAGTAACAACCAACTGAATGCTAAGCAGAACAAACACTCTTTCACAGAGACCCTCCTCCCCCAGAAGTCATAAATACTTTCCATAGATGGCTCATTTCAGGAGTGAGTTCCAGAAACATGATGAAGGTTCTGCTCGCAGGATGCTCAGTCTGGCAGTAGGCAGATAATGATGAGCAGATCTGTCACTTTTGCAACTTTTACCCATAATTTTCTTCCATTCTGGATTTTTATTTTTTAAATCTCCCTAAATATGTTTTCTAATGCATATTTACATGCACATTTTCTCTTGAAATATATACTTAAACATGCATTTCATTTCTTTTTCTAAACTCTTTTAAATACACATTTAAACAGCTGAGAATTGTGTTGCAACATTCAGAGAAGTGTGAAATCCAGTGGATAGCTAACTTGTCATCTGTATATTAGTTTGAGCGGAGCAGATCAGGTAATTTTGTGTTGGTGTTGTTGTTGTTTAGTCGTTTAGTCGTGTCCGACTCTTCATGACACCGATGGACCAGAGCACACCAGGCACTCCTGTCTTCCACTGCCTCCCACAGTTTGGTCAAACTCATGTTCATAGCTTCGAGAACACTGTCCAACCATCTCCTCCTCTGTCGTCCCCTTCTCCTTGTGCCCTCAATCTTTCCCAACATCAGGGTCTGATTTCCTTCAGAATGGATAGATTTGATCTTCTTGCAGTCCATGGGACTCTCAAGAGTCTCCTCCAGCACCATAATTCAAAAGCAGCAATTCTTCGGCGATCAGCCTTCTTTATGGTCCAGCTCTCGCTTCCATACATGGATCCACAAACATCATAATCCTCAAACATCTCTGTCCCCATATTAAGGATCTATATTCTGTTGTTCTCATTCAATGCATTCCATGTGGTAGTCTTCTTTTTCAAACTGATTTGGAATACATGTTCTAATATTCCATACCAACCATAAAAAGGTTGTCAGTTGGTTTTTATTTGGAAATAATAAAAGGAGAATTCCCTGGATGCCTAGATCCAGGTTTGGGGCAAAAACTCTCTTTGTGAGAGAACTCCAGCAGAGATTTAAAATCACAAAACATGCAGCAAAGTAAAGCATGGAAATATAGATGGTTAGACCTTTAAAATATCCTCTTTTAAGTTGCTTCCAAAGCTTTTCCTTTCTTCCGCTTTAGCAATGAAATAAACCACACAGTGAAAACCATTTTACTTACAAACTCTTCAAAGGTCAAATTATTGTCCTTTTCCATAAAGCAGCAAGAAAACACAGGCAGTTTAACAGTATCGAAACTGGTAAATGTTTCTAAATTATTTGTATAAAAATACAAAGATAGTGTGCTTAAGCCACACAGTCTGAGCTTGGAGAGATCAGCCCAGACATCCTTCCTCAGTTACATGGTGGAAAGAGGATGAACAAAGGCTATGCTAACCCTTCATCCCAAGATGAAGGGGTGTGACCTAGGTCAGTCTGGGAGGACTGCTTATTCTATTGTCTTAACCCCTTCATGCATTAATTAGAGTCAAGCATGGTGGTTATGAGAGGCTGAATCATCCCACAAAGATTCCATATCTTGCCTTTCCATCTTGTTTCTTTATTAGTGTTTTTAAAAGCTCAATCACATCTTGAATATTTTTTGCGGGGGGAGAGGAGGCTGACTAGGGTAATTTGCTTGCTCCGGTTAGGTTTTTTAAAAATAAAAACCTACATGATGTCCAAATATTATGATTAGGTGTAAGGTATTTGGAAATGATCTGTCAGCTTTCTGTATTATGATTATTAGGTAGTACTGCTTCTTGTCAGGTTCTTTACCTCTATGTCAAAATCTTTAGGTGAATGCAACCAGCATTAATTTGAGCATTTTTTTCACCTTAGGTTTCCAGCTGGAAGGTAAATAATAACATCCAGGAGCCTTAGAGTTCTGATCTATCCAACCAGAAGCATTCCTCCTAGGAATTTTAGATCAAGATATAAAAACGGAAAATTGGAAATTATTTATGTACATAACAACAGCGGCAAGAATTATATTAGCACAAGCTTGGAAGACAGAAGAAATACCAACGAAAGAACAATGGCAAGGGGAACTTATGGAATATGCAGAACTGGCAAAACTAACAGATAAACTACATGAAAAGGACAGCAAAGACTTTAAAAGAAAATGGGAACCATTTACTATATATATATAGTATGTATATATATATATATACATATATATATATATATATGTGAAGAGACAACATAAAGAACTGGACTCATTGGCAGGATTTGAGTAAACAATCACAGTTAATAATAATAATAATAATAATAATAATAATAATAATAATAATAAAAAGATTATATGTATTGGGAAAATTTTGGGGAAACAATACGCAGGGTGAACAATATGGAAATAAAACAAAATGGGAGTATGAGGGAAGTCCAGGGGAGAAGGTAAGAAAATACGGAAAACTGTTAGAGGAATATCGTTAGAGGATGTATACATGGAAAAAACAATAAATTTTTTTATTTTTTAAAAATAGAGTTCTGATCTATCCCATGAATCATTTTGCCCAGTTCCTATCCTGCAGCAGGAGACTGGCACCTATGCTTTTCAGACATTTCAGAAATGTTCAGACATTTTCTGGATAGCAAAAGTAAGCACAGCAGGCAGGCAACATTGGCATCCGTCTCCACCATGCACTACCATGATTCTATGACCACAGCTCAGTAAATCCCATGGAGATCATCAGACTATGGAGAAGTGCTATACCTCAGTGGTACAGCATCTGTTTTGTGCGCAAAAGGTCCCTGGTCCAATCCCTGACAATTCCCTTTAGGGCTGAGAGAGGTCACTGCCTACAACCCTAGAGAGCCACTGCTAATAATAATATTATTAATCATCATAATTTTATTGTGTGTATGCACACCCTGAGTGCTCACTGGAAGGACAGATCCTGAAGCTGAGGCTCCAATACTTTGGCCACCTCATGAGAAGAGAAGACTCCCTGGAAAAGACCCTGATGTTGGGATGGAGGGCACAAGGAGAAGGGGACGACAGAGGATGAGATGGTTGGATAGTGTTCTCGAAGCTACCCGCATGAGTTTGACCAAACTGCGGGAGGCAGTGGAGGACAGGAGTGCCTGGCGTGCTCTGGTCCATGGGGTCACAAAGAGTCGAACACGACTAAACAACTAAACAACAACAACAACAACATGCCACCCATCTGACAGGGCTGCCCCAGACACTCTGGGCATCTTCCAGCAAAATAGTCAGTATGCCATTCAGTGTGAATGTTTGCTTGACTTACTTTTAGGCCATGCTAAATCCACTGACCAAACCCCACATATACTATTTTCAGAAACTGTGGGGAGAACCCTGGCACCTAGGAATTTTAGGGGAACCTTGCCTCCTGCAAACCGATAACAGTATATTTCCCAAATCTTATTTGCACTAAAGGAACGTTAATTAAGAGAACATGAAGGCATGATACGAGACCTTATTGGGATAACTAGTTAATTAAAAAGGTGTCAGGAACTTCATGCAAAGTATGCTATGTGAAACTTAAGAACCCTCAAAGCGAAAAGTAGAAAGCAGGATTGGGCAAGATCTTTTTTAAAAATGCATTCTAGCCCCGACAACATCAAAACAGCATCTCTTTTGCAACTTGTCAGAAAGTGCTTGATTGACTTCTACACACCAGGATCACAGAAAGTTATTTCCTAGAAAATAGTGCTTTCAGCCATGAGCATTAGGAGGGAAAAATCCTTTCAACCTTGTACATCACAGCATCACCTTTATAACTGGCATCCTAATTCCTTCCCACAAAGTGGTGACAGCGAAGCTGTGGGAATGGGATTGAAAAGTCGGTTTTAATTTCAATTTTCTTCATATGCCCCAATTCAGCAGTGAAGGTGGTCCTGCAGAAGGCTTTGCCATTCCCTGTGCACAAACCCACCAGGTTTTAAAAAGAGTGAATCCATGTGTTACCTAAACACCAACTTCTGGTCCTGCAGTGGCTTTGGAAAAACTTTATTCTTTCTCTCCTACTACAAAGAGGAAAGCATGGCCAGGGAAGGTATTTAAGGGTGCAATCTCTGTGTGTGTGTGTCCGTCCATCCATATAATAGAGGATTTCACTTTTTGTTTATTTAGGGATTTCTGCTGATGCTGCAAACTATTCATAATCCTAACTAATGTTGCATTTGCTACCTAAGATATATGTTTCCCAAATCTGTCAAAAAAAGTTATGTTTCATTTGGAAGTTTTGAAAAAGTTTCTCATTGTTGATGCCTCGGTTTAAAGTAGAAAAGACTGTGATCGCTATGCACATTAGTTCCAGGCTCTGTATATGCTGTTCTTTTATGTCTAAAGATAATTGAATCTCTGTGGGCAATTCTACATTACCCTCGTTAAACGCAAGTGAAGGGCTAGCACACAGGTATTTCAGATCCTTCCTATATACATCCAACCCACAGTGTTCAGATAGGAGAGAAAATTTGCTGCAGAGGAGTAGGCCAGCCTGACTCCACCACCCCCAGCCAGTCAAACTACCTGGATAGCACCAGGCTTAGGAAGGCTGAAACTGGCTCTACACTGGTATGGCTTTTAATCCTTTCCATGCACAATGGAAATCCATGGACATTCCTACGGAACTCTGTTACTAAAAGCTTCTGGAGCAGGCTCATTTTTGCATGGTTGTTGTTGTTTTTTTGTGGCCGTCCAAATGAAAACCAGCTAGTTTCATCTTTTGCACAAATGTAATTCTTTCGATTTGTATGCACAACAAAAGTCCATGTCATGAGCACTTTCCACTTGCGTTTTTCACAAAAACGTGACCCGACACTCAGCATCAGTCAACAATGAGATAAAACACTCCCCAGTGCCGGCAGCAATTACACCACCCCATTTAAGTCTTCTCTGTATGACAAATGCGCTCAGACTGCCACTTTTCTAATAGAAGTCAGGAATGTAGGTCATTAGCACTTACTTACTTGCAACGTTGATATTAGCACTGTGAGGAGGGTGCCAGCCAGCCCAAACAGAACATATGCTTTTGTGTTTCTGCTTAGAAGTCTAAGGAAGCTTCTAAAATGCCTTTATTTTCCACTTCGTCATTCAGATTTAATAAACCGCAATGCACGTCAGTGCTTGGTATTATTTTCCCACCTCTGTGTTGGTTGGGGTGTGTTGACCTGCAACACTTGACTTGCCCCTGGAGGAATGAGGAAAACCAGTTCCTCACTTCAAAGAAGGCCAGGGGAAATGGGAACGTGAACACCTAGCTTCTAAGTCGTTCTTGACAGAATAGGAAAACTGATTGTTTGCAGGGCAGTGGGGAGGAAGCAACACAGGAAATCTCAGAGGAGTGTGGTAGACTCACAACTTTGTGAGACAATGGTGATGGTGATTATCATTGATTATGTCACTCCTACACAGGTCAGCAAGCAGCAAAGTAGTCAATCAATACAATTAAAAATAAAATAAAAGCGTATTTAAAACGCCAAAATGAAAATTACAGCATAATCAAAACAGCAAACAGTGAATGAATACATGAATGAATGCGAAAAGATTTTTGAAACAGCCACATACCTTCACAGCTGAAAATCTCAAGGTTGCATAGAAGTGTATCTCTCAGCCATCAAAGATTAGAATGAGGGGGGCATGACTTGGAGTTTAATATTTAAGTCATTTATTTTCCCTGTGAACACATGACACCTTAGCCACTAAGCTACATGGTTCATGGGATATGCTGGTAGAAAAAAGATGCATGTATTTGCAGGCTGATTCCTTATCTAAGACCCTTTCGTACAGTATAATTTTCTACCTGTCACAGAACAAAAGATAATCTGATTAGAAACACTGAAGTCATATATTTAGTTTGCTTATCATTTATATATATATATATATAGAGAGAGAGAGAGAGAGAGAGAGAGAGAGAGAGAGAGGAAGGTCCATATATTAAATCTCAAGTATACAAGTATCTTCCTCCTTGTTTCTGAAGTGCTCCAATCTGTTCCCAATGCCAGCAGCTAAAGCAGAGTTGACATAACACTGCTGATGCTACCAGCACTGATAAATCGGATTAGAGGCTGGTGGTGGACTACAAAAGCTTGGTGCATCAAATCAGGATCAGGCACAAGAGCCTGTGGTTCACCACCCCGATCTAAGCACATGGCAGGATCTAAATTATTATCGTATGTTTAATATCCATTAATATTTATTAAAATTTATATTTTGCAGTGTAGTATTTGGGTGTAACTGTACCGTGATTCATTGAGGGCTTTAGGGTATGTCCCATGCATAATGAGTTTTTAATATCATGGGTTGTTCTATTATAGATCATCCCTATGCTTTTAATGATCTGCATTATGGTTGACGTATTTGTTTAGGTTTGTTCTTTCAGTGCCCTGAAACACGGTGGGCACCAGCTGAAATGCACTGTGCGCCTTACTGTTACAAGATTAATTTTTCCATACCATTTTGTAGCTTGGGGAGGAATTTAATGTAGCACTGCATTCATCATTCCGTCAGGGCAAGCATTTTGTTCCCACCCTTTACCTCTTCCTTTGGTTCTTCTGGGTTTGCAGCAAAGACTGTTTTGTTTTCCTTCCTAGCATGTCACTGATACTGTGACAGAACATTTTGGTGAATGTAACAGGCTATCTTGTTCGACCTTGGCAGTGGTGTGCAGTGTGAATTCACCAAGAGGCCACACGTTTTGTTACTGGTGTGTTATAGGGGTTGTTTTGGCAAATACCTCTTGCCTTCTGAGACTTCTGCCTACATGAAACATAGCTCAACAAGTTTTCCAAAAAAAAAAAAAAAAGCTCAACTTTTTCGTCTGGATTTTCACTTTTTGTAACATGGCAACCCTGATGTTAACCTTTTCAAATTATTTCTTTTGGAGGGTTACATTTTCTCAGCTTCTTGAGCCTGAACATAGACTCTGGATTGTGAGTGAATAAGTGAGTGTTGTTGCATTTACAGTGGTACCTCAGGTTGCATACGCTTCAGGTTACATACACCTCAGGTTACAGACTCCGCTAACCCAGAAATAGTGCTTCAGGTTAAGAACTTTGCTTCAGGATGAGAACAGAAATTGTGCTCCGGCGGCGCGGCGGCAGCAGGAGGCCCCATTAGCTAAAGTGGTGCTTCAGGTTAAGAACAGTTTCAGGTTAAGAACGGACCTCCAGAATGAATTAAGCACTTAACCCGAGGTACCACTGTAATTAGAAATGCCCTGTCCCTAATACTGTCACAATTCAGACCAAAAAAGTTGATGCTTAATTGTCTAATGAATAAAGTGTTGATTGGGTGCAATTTTTTTAAAAAAACACAGGTGTGCGACTGTATATTATTAGTTCACACATATGTGATTGTCTCATTCTAGGTAATTTCAATTGCACACTGCAATTTGCTGATGGATTAATTAGGCTGAATATGTTAATCCACTAAAGGAGCAATGTGTGTGAATAGTGTTGCACCAGGAATATCTCTCTGCTCATTTTTCCCATTGTGCCTTTTTTATCTGTTAAGCATCAGCTTTGCTCTACTCCTATTCTGTGTAATGGGGCTACTGTGAAAAGGGAAAAGAGATATAGCAGGAAGACTGAAGCTCAAGAGCCATGCAAGTGTGGTTTACTCCTTTTCAACTGCTCGAGAATAAAAGAAGGCATGGGGGGGAGACACACACACAAGGGAATCAAATTATTTCATAGATGAATTGTGGTAGAACATAAAGGAAAGGTAGCCATTATGTATGAATTATATTCATTCTCTCATTTGATAGCTTTTATGAAGAGCTTGTCATTCCTTGTCTAGTTTCATTTATTTTTATACTAATGGAATAATAATGCTGATTAACCTGTATACTCTCTTGATTTTGTGCAGAAACTAAGAGAGAAAGCATCTCTTTTCCCCAATTTAGTTCATTTTATATGGCCTGTTTATTCTACTGTGTTGTTGCCTGTTGATTACGCAACAGGGGAATTGAGAGGGAGGGAGGGAGGGAGGAAGAACACATGTGGCATTTCCCTCCCATCCCCAGGTTCAAAATGCTTCACATATATCATTTCTGTAATCCCTACAACACTCCAAGGGAGATCAATATAATCTCGACATTTCAGATGGAGAGCATGGGACCGCAGGTCAATTATTGAGCTTAATGGTAGAGGCAAGATTTGAAACATGGGCTTCCTGGTTCATACCTCAAGCCCTCTTCAGATGTTTCCTTCCATTCAGATGTTTGGGGTGTGTGTTTATGTTTGCTACCACTGCAGCCAGGATTCTGTATGCAGAGAAATGGAAAGAGGAAGAAGTTCCAACGACAGAGGAGCGGACTTTGAAAATATTGGACTATGTGGAGATGGCAAAACTGACAGCAAAAATAAGAGACCCGAAAGAAGAAACACTTGCAGAAGAATGGAGGCCCTTTTCGGGTTATTCGAGAAAATATTATAGTCAAATGAAATCACAGGCAGGACTTGAAATAGCAGCAAAGGAATGAGAATGATAAAGGAATGTAATATAGGATACATGCTTTAGAGAACTATTGCATATATGGCAGTAAATGGATGACTTGAATAGAAACATCATGGGAGTAAGGATGGGAATAATAATAATAATAATAATAATAATAATAATAATAATAATAATAATAATTTATTATTTATACCCCGCCCACCATCTGGCTGAGTTTCCCCAGCCACTCTGGGTGGCTCCCAATCGAGTGTTAAAAGCAATACAGCATTCAATATTAAAAACTTCCCTAAACAGGGCTGCCTTCAGATGTCTTTTAAAAATTAGATAGCTGCTTATTTCCTTGACATCTGATGGGAGGGCGTTCCACAGGGCGGGCGCCACTACCAAGAAGGCCCTCTGCCTGGTTCCCTGTAACCTCACTTCTCACAGTGAGGGAACTGCCAGAAGGCCCTCGGCGCTGGATCTCAGTGTTCGGGCTGAACGATGGGGGTGGAGACGCTCCTTCAGGTATACAGGACCGAGGCCGTTTAGGGCTTTAAAGGTCAGCACCAACTCTTTGAATTGTGCTTGGAAACGTACTGGGAGCCAATGCAGATATCTCAGGACAGGTGTTATGTGGTCCCGGCGGCCACTCCCAGTCACCAGTCTAGCTGCCGCATTCTGGATTAGTTGTAGTTTCCAGGTCACCTTCAAAGGTAGCCCCACATAGAGCACATTGCAGTAGTCCAAGCGGGAGATAACTAGGAAGTCTAAATCTTAAGGGAATATTGTACTGAAATTGAACTGAATTAGTTAAAATGTTTGAAAAATAATAAAAAAATGAGAAGTTTTTTTAAAAAAGTTTAATGAGTGAGGAGTGAATGCATGAGGGGGAAAGTGGGAATGTATCAACTTGCCCCACCTCCAACATTGTGAATGCAGCTAGCAACAGTTTCTGTGCAGTATGTGTGTGTCAAGGCTCCTTTCCCACAGACCATTACGCTATAAACATGGATGGCCAAGTGAGAGGAGACACAAGAGATGGCAGCTCCTCTCCTCTGCAATGCGTTGCTCCAACATGTGAAGGAAATATCTGAGCAGGTTTCAGCCTCTTGGACCACTGCTATTATTACAGTAGCCTATTATTGCAAACAATTGTTTTCGCCTCCTTCTGCTGCACCATTCATTTTGCCACCCCTTTCCCCCACTCTCACCCTCTCTGCTCCCCAGACCATTATGAAATTAGGCTAAGAGTTGCGTGTGGCTATTGAGCTACAGGGCACCGTTTCTCTAGGAGATCTAAATGCTAGCGCCGAGGAGCAGCCACCAAGAACACCTCCCTGAGTTTAGAATGTTCTCCTTAACATGAGATATAGCTGCTGGAACATTAGGGCTGACTTTGGAATCTTAAACACATCAACCCAGAAGTAAGACTTACTGCCAGACAAGTAGGTAGGGGATTGCCTCACGAGGTGGTCTTGTTCACCCTTTAGGGTTTTAGAGGTCATCATCACCTTGAATTGAGCCAACAAAGCAATAGGGAGCCGGTTGTGGAGTGCTGCTCTAATGTGCCGCCACCAGTACTGCATAAGTCACCTTTGACAGCTAATGTTTCTTTACAGTTTCTATGCACATCTTTAGGGCTTCTGGATCTGATATTTATTTCCTCTTGCTGCTAAGTTGCAGATAAGTGGTGGGATCATGGTTGGGCTCCTCAGGTCAGGGTGTCAGTCATGCTTCCAAAATGATATCTATCTATCTATCTATCTATCTATCTATCTATCTATCTATCTATCATCTATCATCTATCTGTATCTATCATCATCTGTCTATCTGTCTGTCTATCTATCTCCAGGTTATAACTCTTTAAATGCACAAAAGGAAATTCTAAAGTGGAGAAACAAATTGATAGAGGAATAACTGTTGGCACAAGTTTGGTAAATCAATTATTTAAGAAGAAGCTGTTGCAAGTGTTAAAAAACAACAAGGTATTGGTTTAGATCGTTCACATGCAAGGTCATTTCTGCTCAGTCACTGGAGATTTAAGCATCTCCTACGCTCACACAGCACTAACAAAACTGACTGGAAAATGCACACATTGCTTAATGAGCAAACTATGTTTCACCAAAAGAAAAAAAAATGTCAGCCTAAATGGCTCCTTTAATTATACATTACATAAATTCTCTTTATGCCCTGTCAACAGGATTCCTCTGCGTGACAGAGATGAGGGAATACATGTGGAATATCCACAGCACAGGAGAAATTCTTTGGGGATTTTCAGGGGAAGGAATATACATTTCCAGTTAAGAACTTATTCTAGAGGGCTGTGAGGAGCTCTCTCTAACTTCCTCAACTTAGAGAAACTGTCACAGCCCCCAAAAAGGCATGTGATAAAAATATTAGCAATAAAAAACCAGCAGCAGCAAAAGACACCTATCTGAAAATTGCACGGGGGTGTACAAATCAACTATCAGAACTGGAATGAAATCTGCATGTAATAGATCCTGATTTAATCTACTGCACCAAGTATATTCAACCTTTTCGGACCCAGACCCACTTTTAACCCAAGCATAAGTTTGGGGAGGGGACCCATTTCACCTTCATGCACACTGCCCAGGTTTGTGCCCCAGGGAGGTCACTTTGGTGCTGCTAACAGAGCAGTTTGATTTCACCCCTGGAAGTGCACTCCATTGTCTCTCAAGACAGCTGGATGCCAAGAACAACAGCATTTGCATTGTGATAGTGCTCCTGTTGCAACCCACCTTGGATCAGGTCGCGACTCGCAAGTGGGCCCCAACCCACCAGTTGAAGTATTAGTTATTTCTTAAGACTAGTTCAACCATTATGGCTGCCACATGGGGACCACTGTAAATTGATCCATCAGAATTGCACTCCTATAAACACTCTCCTGGGAGTAATTCTAATTGAACGTAATGGGATTTATTTCTCTTGCAGGTTTGCCCTGCAGGAGACTTTAAAGATATGGCCTGTGTTTACCCTGACATCATAAACTTATTGGAGCATGTTGGTAGAAACACAAGCTTTCTCTGAATGTGTTTGCCCCTTACCGTCTGAGTCCAGCCCATGCATTAGCTAAGGAATCTGTCTCTGGTTTTCCATCATGAAAGGAACAATCCAAATCCAAGATGTGCTGGGATGAGCAAGTTAGTATCTTGCAGGTCCTCAGCCCAGCTGGCCAGTTTGTGATTCAGCTGGGCTATGCCAGCATAGCCTTCACATCCCAGCTCGGCTGGTGTAAGCCCCTCATCCTGGCTCAGTCAGGACTTAGGCAGATGAAGTGAGACCGTCAGATCTTACCTGGTGTAAACCCTGAAAAATGGGCATTCCAGGGGAGTGGTCAGATTGAGAACAAACAAGGGGAACTTATGCTGGATCCTAACTCTGTCCCCCTCAGTCATGTGACTTGACAAGCCAACAGAACTCAGTGCCAGCAAAAAGGGTGGTGTAAGTCTTTAAAAAAGACTTGTTTCCCCTTTGCCAGGCTTAGGCCAGAAATAGCCCAACTCCTGGATGGATTTTGGCTTAATTCAAGCTAGTGTAAATTCTGCCAGTTTTGTATAGTTAGGATTGCTCTGTAATGATGCTGCCTGAGCTATGGAGCCACGCCATGGAACTGTGTGAGGTAAACAAACTGCATTTGGGAATTCTTAGCCTACACTTCACCTTGGCCATATGGCTGGGGGAAAGATCTGTATCTGGGGGAAAGATGCCTGTGCGCCTTCACTAGCATTCAGTTCTAAAAAATGCATCACATCACACCGGATTTTGGTGGGGAGGGGACTCTCATTGACACAACAAGCACAGCAGCAGCCTCGGGCACTTTTTATCTGTCAAAATTTTTAAAGCACTCTTCTTAATTTAGAGAAAGTAAAGTCAAAATGTGAAGGAGCTATGGTTGCCAGATCAAAGCTTCAAAAATATATGTAATATACTATTTGACTCAACAGCTCATACATAACAGGCCGACTCTGTCCTATGCCTCAGCCCACTGGCTCAGAAACAATGAACTGTAGTTTTGTCAGCTATCATAATATGAAGGACAGGTCTTTCAATATTACCAAAAACAAATGATCTTAAAACAGTAAATGTACTGTAAGCAAGAAGATTGGTATGGAAGATTTGCAGCAGGGTTGCCAACCCTTCAGCCAGTTTGTGTATCTTTGCATTTAATAGCAGGTGGATATACAGGAACTTGCAGGTTTTCATGGTCTGATAAACCTTTTTCACCTGCAAATTGCTGAAGATCAGATTTCTGTGAGAGATGGGGATGGGGTTCAATTCTGTTAGTGTTTGAAGCGAATTTGCCTAATTTGCACTTTCCAGAACAACCAGAGAAGTAAATAACAGCAATACTTTGAAATTCACACTTTTCTGAATTTTTCAGTGCAGTTCTCCTGCCAAGTACAAACATGCATATACTAGGGTAATGTGTGCATAAAAATATATATATAAAAAGGTAAAGGTACCCCTGCCCGTACGGGCCAGTCGTGACCGACTCTGGGGTTGCGTGCTCATCTCGCTTAAGAGGCCAGGAGCCAGCGCTGTCCAAAGACACTTCCGGGTCACATGGCCAGCGTGACGAAGCTGCTCTGGCAAGCCAGCACCAGCGCAGCGCACGGAAACGCCGTTACCTTCCCGCTATAAAGCGGTACCTATTTATCTACTTGCACTTAGGGGTGCTTTCGAACTGCTAGGTGGGCAGGAGCTGGGAGCTCACCCCGCCGCGGGGATTCGAACCGCCGACCATACGATCGGCAAGTCCTAGGCACTGAGGTTTTACCCACAGTGCCACCCACGTCCCCCCCCCAAAAAATATACAGTGGGGTAAATAAAAGATCCAAATGCATTATATTACGGGGATTGCTTTGCAGAAATATGCATATCGGGGAAATTGCATATAGATTCACATTAACTCCTACAAGTATGGGATATAGTTATTAAGCAATGTGAAGTCCAGGCCTGGTTAGGCCTTGTCTTGAGGTATCAAGGGAACCATTGGTGACAACAAACTATTTTCTCCTCCTCTTTCACAAGCTGGAACTACATAGGGGGAGGCAAGGAGGAAATCAATGAAAAAATCAACCGCTACCCTTCTGCCAGCAGAACTCTCTAAAAGCAATAGGTACTTTGGTTCATGGGATGAAGTCTTTGTATCCAGTTCATAACAGCCACCATCTCTGTCCCTTAGAGCTGTTGGTGGTGGTTATTAACAATCAACAGATTTCAATATAAATACTGAATGAAAAATAATGTTTCACTGGAGATGGCTATAGGGAAATGAAGAATGACTTCACCTGAAGTTTCTTTGCAATGCTTCGGTACAGACCTCGTTGCCCTTTAAATCCATCCTCGTTAAAGTCTATGCAGGATTCTGGCCCCAAATCTCTATCAGAATCTCTAGCCTGCCGATTGCTGGGCTAATGAAGTGAAAACTCTGTACAGGAGCATTGGCTCAAGTGTAAATTGAATTCCACCCTGCTGTTCTTCCCTGGCATGTTGAGATAGCTCCAAATCTATTTGCTCCAGCATTGTAAAAAATGAAGATGATAATGACGTACAGCACAGGCTGATTTCAGAGATGGGTGAGTGAGATAAGAATTCTAAAATACTTTGCATAACAATATAATTGCTTCGAAGAGGTGTACAGGCAGACTCAACAATGTGTGTGTGTGTGTGGTTGTTGTTTTTTTTAGAAAAAGAGAAATAAATAAATTAAGACAGACAAATCCCAAGGGTGTAACAATTTTATAACTGCAGGGCAAAAGCAAATTTCAGTAGGATCTTGTTTCTCATGATCAGTATTCCATTTCCTACCTGCAGGCTGTGATAAATTCAATGAAAGAGGGGGGGAAGGGGCATCTATAGTTATCATTCCTGAAGCTCAGTTGCTATCACTGATGCTATAATCCCATGCTTCATATTATTTTTCAATCAGGACAGTCGCGGAAACCATCCAAGCTTGTCATGGCTTGTGAAAACCTAACGTAAGATCCATTTAACATCTGTAAAGACCAAAGAGGAATGAAGAGTCCATAAGCAGTCTTGAAATGATGGAGCATTACTTCAACAGCACATAGCTTCAGGGCTCTCTCTCTCTCTCTTTGCAATCATTGTGACTTCTACGTTCCTCAGAGCCAAAGTACCTGTGACAATGGATGAGGAAGCAATTAGGCTTGGTTCGTATTTTAATGTGAAGCTACCCAGTTTGCACTTCCCAGAACATGGAAACTGAAGCACAGCTATTCATCAAAGCTCACTCTTCTCTTCAATTTGTCATGCCGTTCACCCAGATAATGTATATAAAATAATGTTAGAGGAAAGTTTGCCAAAAATACATATGTAGGTGAAAACAGCATACAAAAAATGCATTTCTAATAGAAGAAATTGCTTGCAAAAATGTGTTAATTAAGAGAAATGTGTACTAAAAAGATGAGCAATTCATGTGAGAAGTTTTTTTAAAAAATGTAGATGAATGTGGAGAACCAAACTTAACACTGAGAAAAAAATGAGAAATGGAGAGAAACAAAAATTGACAGATCTGCCTGCCCCTTCCTGTAGGATATTTGTTATTTTATTTATACATTTTTAAAAGAAGCCGTTATTGATTCACGGGTTGGGTGAGGGAGAGAAAGGGTTGCTGTCCCTTTCTTTCCTGTGCCAGTTTCCCAATCAAAACCTCTTTACCTAAGGCAAAAAGCAAAACAAAACAGGTGCACTACAGAAATCGGTCTTCTAACAGCTTTGAAGGTGACATCTCTGCCCTGGAGATATGGCACATAAGGAAAGATCTAACCCTTCTTTCACATAACTTCCCATCCTATCCAACCCTCTTCTCTCATGTCCACGAAAATCAAGCTTTTGGAAGCCCTGACATTTGAAATCAATGTCAGTGTGTAATAAATGACAGAGTCTACCATGGCTGTCATCACTGGTCAGCAACCAAGAGGGAACTATTGACCTCCTGGAAATATTTGGGTTTAGGGTTGGGCGTCCTAAACAAACTTTGAAAGACAATGCTAAGTCATAATGTTCAGTGGTGCCATCAGAGCAGGACAGTGGGACAGCTGTCCAGATCCCCACTCCATAGCATGAACAGAAGGACCCCCGAACGCAGCAAGGTTGGCTTACCACATTTTGAAATAAGTCATGCAACCTAATGATGATTGCTTTATGAAATAATGGAAGCCATTTTTTGACTATTTGAAGAAATATAGTATGATGAATTCGCGAACAGGATTTGAGCAACAGAAGGAATTAGAGATTATTGTATTATTGTTATGATATAAGAGAGAGAAGATAGGGTGCAGCAAGGGAGAGAAGTAAAAAACACAATGGAAAATGGGATGGGAAGTCGACAAAACAAAAGAAAAATCTATTATCTATTGGAATGTATATGTGAAATTTCTGGAAATTTAATAAAATATATTTTAAAAAATGGAGTGTGATGCATATTACCATCTTTAAAGGGATCTTCAGTAAGAGCATCAAGTAAATGGTCTAAATTTAGTTAACGATGCTACTGTTTGAACTTAGCAGAAATCAAAATAGAGATTGCCACAGTCAACCATAAAGCTTGAGGGTGTTGGATGTGCTGAATCAGCAGGCCTGACACACATAATCCTCTCTCTGAAAATGTGCTCTGAGTGAGAAGATAGGCACCTCTCTGCCCACATAACAAACCCAGTGATAATGTTGGAATTTCATATGCCAACTCATAGCTAGATGCTTTTGAATGACAAGTAAATTATGAAACATGGTAATTATAGAGCCAGGTATCATCTAAATGTCATCATCTATGCAATTAGAAGTTAAGCTTAAATTTCAAGTCAAAAGCTGGGGAAAAGGTGTCAGAGAAGATGCTTTGATGCCGGCAGATGGATGCCTGCTAAAATTATCTGAAATTTATCACTTGCTCTGGGGTAATGTAACGAAATAGTGTTAGATATTTCTATAGCACACTGTATTGTTATAAAATAGATGACCTACTGAAAATAATGGATTTTTTTAAGTACTTCAGAAATGTTCACTGTAGAAAGTTGCATGTAGAATTTATAGGCTGCATGTGGACATCAACCTACAACATAGCAGTGGTCAGCAGGTATCCTTTAAGTGTTTGCCTGAATTTCTCACAACTAATAGAAGCTGAAAACAAGCCCATTTTGAAACTTCCTCCAGTCAGTATTGTTCTCCGAAACTTTAGAAAACGTCAAATGTCTATGCTATTCAGTTCTAGAACATAAAGCTATTTATTAGTTATAGGACCATAGCTGTGACCTTGAGTTAAGGGTGAGTTGGCTGAAGTGCCTTCTGCCATTGTAATGAAAAATTGGGGGCAATAGGTTCTAAAACTGTCAATTCAACAGATTGATTTGAAACTTGGAAATGTAGGAAAGAAATGTTTGAGGACAGTCCACGCCAAATTTGGAATAGAAATGATGATAAATGAATTATTCTGAATGAGTTCAACATTTGATCGGTGACTTTGGCTTCTTCTTCTTCTAACAACAACAACAACAACAACAACAACAATTCATTTGCCCAGGGTCCCCAAGTGGGTTACAACAATTAAAACACAATGTTAAAAACAGTTTAAAACAACTTAGCAGGCATTGTGTATATCCCACCCCAAGACCTACATGAGGTGGGTTGTAGGATAAGGTTTCTCCATTTCTAATGTGTCTTTTAGGCCAGGTTTTCCTCACCACCAAAGTAACAACACTGGAAGAGCGAAAGCAATCTTCATAGCTGCAAATCCTTCCATATTTTAAAGAGCAATCTGAATGTAAATAGAAACAGTGTGCGCTTATTAATCCAACCAAGATGAGAATCTCCACAGGACACTGTTCGATAGGGCTAAACGGGCATTTTTTAAAAATGGATTTGATGGAAGGTGATACTGCTCAGATTTGCCTCATCGTTCCATCTGTAAGGAGAGATTTAAAGTAGCTCCTGTCCATTTCTGTAACCTTTTCCTCTCTCGTTTGCCACACTTTATTTTGGAGCAGTCCCCCTTCCACAGGTTCCAACACAGTTGCTGCTGTTAGTGCGTCACTCTTATTGAGTCCTTTAACACTTCTGAACATCAGCAGTAAGGTGGGGGGGGGGGAGAGATTATGCCAGGTTCTTGGAAAGAGTTGATGGAAAACCGCTTCCCTCCATCTCTGGATGTGGGTTTCACCCAGATGGATCTCTTGACAACCCAATATCTGGATTTTGGGAAATAGTCTTTGAGGTATCATCCTCCTCAACCTCCTCCCTGAAGAAGGTCCATAACCCAGGATTCACTTTATCTCCCCATTGTCTGTACAGCTGCTGTACCCCACATTAGGTACCAGAGGGCCTTCACCTATTCCTTTCCTCATTTACCATTCACTGGTGATGGTGGTGAATTTGGTTTGGCTATGGACTTCTCTCTATCCTGCCACTGCAAACTGGCCAAAGAGTGAGATCAAACTGCAGTCCTGAAACAGTTGCTGGTGGCCCCTTGTCTCAGCTGCCTCCTATAGCCAGCTGTTGTGCCAGCTCAATCCCTAATAGGGACAGGTAAGAAAATTGGTTCAGTTCACCTTTTAATGTGAATCTACCTAGTTCACACTTCCTGAAACAATATGTGAATCAAAATGCAGCTGTCCTTTGGAATTTCCATTCTTCCAAATTTTTTCAACCCAGTTCTCCAGCCCCAAAGTGTGTACAAACATGTGTATGCTGCGGGGCAGGGAAGTGTGCATTAAAATGTACATATTGGTGAAAATAACTCACAAAAATGCATTATGTGTATATTTGGCAAGATTGCATGCTAAAATGATGTTGAGTTTTCATAAGGACTTTTTTGAAAAATCACAAACTAATATAGCAATGCAGTGAACTAAACTTACGATTGGAGAAATGAGAATCTTAGGGAAACCAGAACTGACAGGCTTATCTCTGCCTTATGCCTAATCTTGCATCTACAACCGCAGGGTCTATCGACATACTGATGCCTGCACGATCCACTTTCCCCCAGGGCTGAACACAGTGCCACCCCAGTTTGAATCACACTTCAGGAGCAAGTGGAAAGAGCAGGATTCCCTTTTCTGTGAAGCAATGTCCCATCTCTGCTTGCTCTATTTGTTTCTTTTATTCTGTAAATATTACCGAGAAAAAGCTCTCTATTCATGTCAAAACAAACTTTATGTTGCTAGCATTTTCCACCTTTGGAAAGAAATGTGCGTGGTTATTGTATCATTTGTCACACTTGTTATTTCAAAGGTTGATTGGCTCACATAATGGGGGGAGGAGAATGCTGCTAGGTTAAAGACTAGCCAAACAAACAAACAAACAAGAAATTCCTGATGGACAGCAATGATTCCAACTGTCTGGATTGTTTAAAACAACAGCAACAAACAAATGATTAATCATTTGAGCCATTTTTTTATCTATAGACCATATTGTTGTTATTATTGGTGTCGCAAAAATTTCAACTGGTGGAGATCCTTTTGTATAAAGGGTTTATCTAACTATAACAATCACAAGGACATTCATGGCTGGATGTAGCTACAGGGATTTTAGATAGACACATGTACCGGTAGTTACTTTCTTTCTACACACAAAAGCCTAGTGCTTTGGCTCAGTCCTACACAGAAAAGAAAGATGGTTTGTCATGCCAAATGTTGGTTTGCATAGGAAACTCAGTGTTACTTTATTAGTAGGACAATACTAATCAATGTAGGAGGTTTGTTGAGAAATACCCCTGCCACTCATTTTCAACTTGTATTGCCTTTCAGCAATGGGGCATTTATGACTTTTGCAGTTTTGTGTCAAATAAATTGAACTCTTTCTCAGAAGGACGTAGATGTGCAATTTGGATTCCACAGCTATCTTATGCTTTTCTAAAACCCATTTGTTCTGTTTTGTCCCCCAATTCTGTCTCTTATCAACAGCGGCGTGCGGTGCAGTAGCCTTAACATTCACAGGTCATAAAATGCTTATTAGATTACAGCTGAAGGCCATTTCAGGACATCTCGCCTCCCAAGTAGCTGCTCTGCACCAATCTTTTCAAAACATCACAGGGATGCTGGGATGCAATTTCATGTCGGTGATCAGCTATGTGGAAGCGCTTTGCTCCAGCATTCTCAAGCTTTGTGTCATTGCAAGGAACTGTGGGGTATGTACGTGTCTCAGAACACACATTTCTTTACTGACATGCCTAAAGCTGTGGACTACCACAAGCAAATCCTTGTTGTGTGTGGTTGGAATGGTCCCATTGAGAACGAACATAATGCTGGATCAAGCCAAAGTCCTGTCTAGTCCAGCACCCTGTTCACACAGTGGCCAACCCATTGCCCTGGTGATGCCTGGAAGAAGAACCTGAGAAGTAAAGGATATGCCTATGTAAAAGGTAAAGGACCCCTGGACGGTTAAGTCCAGTCAAAGGGCAGGCCACAGGTCTTCCTGTTATATACCTGCTGGGATTGACAAGGCATCTGACCCTCACCTGAATCTCATAGCTCTCCTGACAAGAGCTTTGTCTAATTTGCTAATTTGAGCAAATAACTTTATTACAAACAGTATTTCTACCTGCAACACACTTGAGCAAACCTGCTCCTCTTCCTTTCACAGGTATTTTGTTGCCATTTGCAACTGTAGCTGCCTCTGATTAGTTATCATTTAACTCTTGGGGAAAATAATTAGTATCACATGTCATGTGCATGGAAGTTGCCGAACCAATTAACCAACTAGAAGGATTAGTATTAATAGCACTAGTTTTCCTATATAGTGGTACCTCAGGTTGCATACGCTTCAGATTACATACGCTTCAGGTCACAGACTCCGCTAACCCAGAAATAGTGCTTCAGGTTAAGAACTTTGCTTCAGGATGAGAACAGAAATCGTGCTCCAGCGGCGCGGCAGCAGCAGGAGGCCCCATTAGCTAAAGTGGTGCTTCAGGTTAAGAACAGTTTCAGGTTAAGTACGGACCTCTGGAACGAATTAAGTACTTAACCTGAGGTAACACTGTAACTTGATACTGCGAGATAGTTTTGATGAACTGCAATAGCATTTTTAGTTTGCTTTCTGTCGCCACCTTGGAACTTTTCTTTATTAGTGCCACATTGTTTTTTACGATTTCTTGCAAATGAAGGAAAACAACTTTTCTGCTTGTATATGTTGGTAATATAATTTTGGTTACTGAGGACAAACAAGATTGTACAAAAACAAGATTGGGTGCAGGCCTGGCCAGGACAAAGGCATCCTGACTGTGACAAAGGTGACCTGTGTGCGTGCTTGCTTGCTTGCTTGCTAGCTTTACAGCTGTTGCTCTCCCTTCTTATGGTCTTTGTACTGGACCTGGAGACTCCAACAGAGAGCATTCCATGTCAAGAAGGAGGGCAAGTGGGCACTCTATCAAATGACAGGGCAGGAGCTACACGGAGCAGGGCCTTTTCACTGATGGTGGCCATTGTATGGCTCGCTCTTCCCAGACCTGCTCTCTTTTGGCCTGTATTTTGGAGCTTTATAATCTAGAAAGACTTTGGGAGAACTGGTTGACAAGTCTTATCAGTCGCTGACGTATGAGCTGGGGAGCAGGCGGGCTGGCGAACCCCCCCTAGATTTAGAGGCCCTGGGCTTCAGCCTACTTAGCCTATACATAAATCCGGCACTGGCTTTCGAACTGCTAGGTTGGCAGGAGCTGGGACAGAGCAACGGGAGCTCACCCTGCCATGAGGATTTGAACCACCAACCTTCTGATCAGCAAGCCCAAGAGGCTCAGTGGTTTAGATCACAGCGCCACCCGCACTATGATAAACTAGAACAAACCTATCACTTTTATTAACACAACAGAAGTCACATCCACACAATACATTTAAAGCACTCTTATACAACAGCTGTGTGAGTGTTGTATCAGGCCTGGCTCCCAGAGACATAGCTCCTGTTGATACTAGGCTTCCTGCAGCCTGGTGCTTCCTAATATAACCCTAGTTTCTGCGCTCTCAATAGCACCTGGTGGATTATTTTCACTCACTGATTCCAGTAACACTTCCAGCTCTGATAGCACTCAATGGAACAATACATCCAAAGAACGAGAAGCCCTAGAAGCTGGTTTGCTGCCTATTGATTGTGCCCATCATGCCTTAAAGTTGGCCTGTTGTGCTTTTCTCAGGGTTTAGTTTTGCTTCCAAAGATCTCACAAAAGCTGCCTAACAGATCTATAGTCAGGTCTATTTCTCATCTTTTGTTGAACAAGAGGATAGCATTGTTGGCAGCATGTGCCATCCAACTTTATCTGGTTTGGTACATGATAATATGTCAGTAAGAGACTTTGGCAAAGCGCCAGTTCGGGATTTTAGCGAGGGTTCTGCAGCCCATGTAATCCAGACGCCACTTTCCATTTTCATTACATTATCTTGCATAGGAAACAAAATGCATGTTGAATGGGGTTGCTTGATAGGCTGCCTTGTGTTATCAACAGGCTATAAAGCTTTGCTGAAGATTTTGCTAAGATTTTCAGAAAGAATTTATCTGAATCCATCTGACCAAGAGCTGATACAATGTGGCCTGCTTTAACCAATGACTAGTGATGCTCTAGTCATTGACCAGATAACCAATGACTAGGGAACACGGGTGGCGCTGTGGGTTAAACCAGAGAGCCTAGGACTTGCCGATCAGAAGGCCGATCGGCGGTTCGAATCCCCACGATGGGGTGAGCTCCCTGCTTGGTCCCTGCTCCTGCCAACCTAGCAATTCGAAAGCACGTCAAAGTGCAAGTAGATAATAGGTACCACTCCAGCGGGAAGGTAAATGGCGTTTCCGTGCGCTGCTCTGGTTCGCCAGAAGCGGCTTAGTCATGCTGGCCACATGACCCGGAAGCTGTACGCTGGCTCCCTCAGCCAATAAAGCAAGATGAGCGCCGCAACCCCAGAATCGGCCACGACTGGACCTAACGGTCAGGGGTCCCTTTACCTTTTTAGTGATGCTCTGCACATGCAGAGGAATATAATCTGTTGCTTGTTTCCATAGAAAATGCCACCTGACCGATTTCAGGTGGCATTTTCTATGGAAACAAGCAACAGATCGATGATGACTCACTGGGCAAAGGATTTTGGTTACAATATTGAGTTAGCAGTGCGGAACAGATTATGGACAACAGGTTTGAAATTTACAAGATGTTACACTCTGAAGGAAAACAATATGGAAATGATGTACCGCTGGTATTTAACTCCTAGTAAATCAGCTAAAATGTACAAACATGCTGGAAATGCAAAGAGAAAGAGGGCACTTTTTATCATATGAGGTGGTCATGTAAGGTGGTAAAAGATTGCTGGGAAATGATATATAATGAACTGAAATAAATGCTGAAAATAACTTATCTTAAAAGACCAGAAGCTTTTCTTTTGGGGATTTTAGGTGCCAAGATTCTGAAGGACCAGATTAAATTATTTATGTACACGACCACAGCCACAAGGATCTTGCTAGCCCAGAGACTGAAAGATGGTACAACAGTTGGGAGATCAATTATGGCTTTCTGGCATATAATGGGGCACAGCAAGTATGAAGGTTAGAAGTATCTAATTGAATATCTTTCTTATGTTTTCCCAATGTGCAATTGCTCAAGCTACTTGTACTTTTCAGGCAGCCGAATCATTATGAGATGATGATGGTCATCAGATTGCATTATTTCATATTTAGGTTGAAGTCTTCCTAGCTAATGGGCCGGGCAAATGCTCTTTATATTGTAGTGTTTACTTAGCTACATTGTTGATAGCAGTCCACAGTACTTCTTTCACATTTGTATCATTCATAGTGGTATTGAAATCGTTCCGTATTTTCCCATGAGAAACATTTTCTGCAGCTTCCTCCATTTCCACTTGTAATGTTATTACTCTATCTCCTAATGTATTTAATAATGCAATTCAGAGTAAAACATTCTCTCTGGATAAAAATAATTGAGAAGACAATAGGGACCTTTTTAAGCAATTGTGTTAATTAAGAAATCAACATGACAGTGCATTTCTGCTCAGTTTCTCCATACTCTCTGGATTAGAAAAGTCACTTGGTATTCAGTCTGATAACGACACCTTGAGCATAAAATAAATTAACAGGAATGCATATCATGTCATGTCTGGTGTATAATGAAAATAACTTTGCATCTTTACCCACCACCGTTGCCAGTCCTGGCACCAGCAGTCATCTCACTTACAGCAATGAGACTACTAGGTTGCTAAACAGAGAAAGGTGTACAAGCGAATTGTGCATCTTCTTTCTTAATTTCCCTATACAGTGGAACCTCGGGTTACAGACGCTTCAGGTTACAGACGCTTCAGGTTACAGACTCCGCTAACCCAGAAATAGTACCTCAGGTTGAGTGGCGGTGGCGCGATGGCAGCAGGAGGCCTCATTTGCTAAAGTGGTACCTCAGGTTAAGAACAGTTTCAGGTTAAGAACGGACCTCCGGAACGAATTAAGTTCTTAACCCGAGGTACCACTGTAGTAAGACAAGGGTACACAAATGGCGGGCAAAGCTCACATGAATCTGAATGGAGAATGAAGATGACGGACTATGCAGAACTCGACAGACTGACTGGAAGGATCCGAAATCGACGAGATCAGAGATTTATAGAAGATTGGGGAAAGTTTACAGAATAAATGCATAAATTAAGTGATAATCAAATAACGTTTGTAAGCTTTAATGAAGCTCTGTAAGAAGAAATGTTAGAATAGGAGTAAAACTAAGAATTAATTTATAAAAATAATTGAAGAAAGGCTTTAGAAATGTGTAAGAAATTAAGAAGGGAAGGAGTATCAGGCAAGTTGAGGGAAGTCAAAAAGAGAATGGATATTAAAAAGATGTATGATTTGTATAAATTTTGTATTGGAAAAATTGAATAAAAATAATTTGTGGGGGGGAAAAGCTCACATGAATCATATGAGAAGGCTATACAACTTCCCCCTTCTGACTAGTACTCCAGAAGCACATAAAAACAGATACACCACTGAGTAACTCACACATTTTTTTAATTCAATGTTTCCTCATGTTGTCTAAAACTACTTGAATATTAGCAATATCAGATGTAATTTTTTTTCAGTAGAAATGGTCTTTCTCTGTCACTTTCAACCTTATCACTATGACTATACCACACTCTCCAACATTTCTCCAATGAAAATAAGGACGTCCCATTCCATAATGATAATTTTTACTATTTATACCTCATACATCTTACTGGGTTGCTCCAGACACTCTGGGCAGTTTCCAACATATATGAAAACATAATTAAACATTAAACATTTTAAAAAACTTCCCTATACAGGATTGCCTTCAGATGGCTTGAAGGTTTGATAACGCCATACCTTCCAACATTTCTCCAATGAAAATAAGGACGTCCTAAGGAAAAGTGGGACATTCCGGGATCAAATCAGAAACTGGGATGGCTTCTCTAAATCAGGGATGTCCCTGGAAAACAGGGACACTTGGAGGGTCTGCTGCGCTCTTAGAGGATATGCATTTCATACCAAAACTAGTAAGGCATTGGAAGAAAAGAGTTGGGTCATTTTTTTTCTGAGTCTGCCCCCAATTTTCTGTGTTTCGAACCAGTTCAAGTACCTTCCCCTCATTTCACTGCTTATTTCTCATCTCAAAATCCAAAACTCTATCCTGTTCTTTTCTCATTATCAGATCTCTACAAATATGTCATTTCCTGGGCCTGTGCTAAGAAGTGCAAAGTGTCTAAAATATATGCTTCCAGTTGCCTGATATCTAACATTTTTTTGATCTGTGCACACCTAGTGGTGTGCAGTAATGACCTTCTGGCAGCATGTCACTGCCACCAAACAGTAAACATTAGGTTGTTTTTTTTGTAGAACCCCTTAAAAATCAACATAGATGACTTAATGCAGGGTATCTTCCACTGATACCCACCTTAAAATGCAATATAGTAAGCACTTAAAGCAAAACCTTCAAGAACTGCATTGTGATGTGTAAACAAAACAACTCACTGGTCCCCATGTGAAAAATTCTAAGTAAAAAAGTGCTACTTAACTGGACCATAATTAGTGCTATAAAAGCCATCAGCAGAAGGGGGGAGGTGTAGAAATGATTGATAACTGTGCCATAATTGACTCATGCCTATTTGCCTTCCAAGTCTTGAAGGCTAGATGCCCCCGACATCCATATGAGGAGCAGAGTCTGGGATACAAGCAACATGATTCTCTCCTGAAAATAAGCTTTCCATTACTTTTTCATACTTTGAAATGTCACTGCCAAATATTCACCTTCATAATCAAGTATAATTATTGGCCTGCTGGTTGTTTTTATCAAAGCATTTGCTGCTTACTCTAGCTGGATCCTCTTCTCCCCAGTTTTAAGGAGATTGACAGGGGTGAACTATCCTGTTCCATAGGGGTTATTCAGATGCCAAACAGTCTTTCATTTTGACATTATATTTTCTCCTTTTTTCTCTGGCTTATCATGAGCTTTGCTCTGTTTGCGTGCCCTTTATTACTCTAACCTCTCAGTCGCTGCTATCTTTCATTATCCCTTCTGTACTTGGATATGTGCAGGGTTTAATTACTGGATGTTCATTCCAAGCCTATGATGATAAAAAGGCACCCATTCCCCAAATCCTGTGTTAGAAAGCTAGTAAGATATTAGGGAAATGAGGCAAATTTTTCACATCTTGAAACCACTGATTATACCCTTTCCCCATTAGGTTGAAATGACAACCTTTACTGACATGAGTAAAGCTTCTTAAAATGAAAGACTGAGCCTCCTAAGCCTGGAAGCCTAAAGGGACCAGGGAACCTAAACGGATTGTGTGTACAGAGGCCTGCTCGTTGTTTTCCAAGAAAAGTGGCTCTGTCCCCAGCAGGCCATGAACTAGGGCTCTGATCCCGCCTGCTCCTCAGGGGAAGAGGCACCACACAGAGATAATCTCTCTGACCAGGAAGAAGATTTGACTTCAGAAATGATCTTTGATGACACAGCCTCCTCAGACGTCCCATCACCAGAAAGGACTGTCAGACCAGCCTCCATCCAACCTGAGAAGTTACAGCTACCATCCTTAGACTCCAGCTCCAAGGCTGCGACCACGTTACAGTTGCCTACATGAAACCACATGGGGGGAAAAATAATTCCTAAAGCAAACAAGCTCTCTTTAAGAGTAGAAGCCTCATACATTGTGGGGGTGCAATGTATGGGTTTGTTAGTGTAGCTGTTAGAGCAACATTTGGCGTTTATTTGTTTAGTTTCCAGCCCTCCACTCAGATATTTCTGTGGCACTAACAACTTTCCTGCTCTGCTTATCTTACCTAACTTTCCACTTGGTCTGGCCATGCTTATCAGAATACAATTCCTGTCCACTGAGCTGCCTTTCTGGTTTTTGACGCTGCCTGGACCCTTCATGGATCTGGCTGCCTGGAATCAGGAGCCAGCTGTGGCCTCCCTGGCCTCCCTGCCTGAAATACAACACCGCATCAGTTTACTCAAAAGGGCAGGAAAATAGGAATGGCAATTTGTCTAGAGTGCTCCTCTCGCTGTGCCAGTGGATTAGAATGGGACTGATGTCAACAAATGAAAGATCTACTTTTTCTGAAGCCTTCCTGGGTGTCTGGAATGTGGAGTAAAACCAACTTGAATATTGGGTTTCAATTTATGGAGAGCTGAACTGTGTGGGGAAGGGAGACTCGCATGTATTCTGTGGCAGATGATGTGGAGGGATTCTGGTTACAGATGCTTACGATGAGGTTGAGAGGGAGGGAAGAGACATCTGTGAGGTTGGCATGGTGCAAAAGCACTGGCAGAGCCAATCTGGGCCTCCCACTGATGTTTTTGTACCATGCCAACCTGATGTCTTGCCTCCTACTCCTCTCATCTTCTGGTAAGTAACAGTGATGCAACTGACTGGATGACAGGTGAGCACCCCACCCACCCACCACTGTGTCTGCTACACAAGTGATTATTTCTTCTGGTGCACCTATACATCTGATTGGGGAACCTGCTGCCCTCCAGATGTTGTTTGATTCACAACTTCCATCAGCCCCAGCCAGCATGGCCAATGCTCAGGGAAGATGGGAGTCTAACAATGTCTGAAGAGACACAGGCTCTCCATCCATGCCATAAATATGGAAAAGTAACACGTGTTCTTAAAGAGCTTTCTGCACATTGCCTTTAAATATCCAAGAAAATGGCCTTTGAAGCTTGATGTGAATCTTTCATCCATTCCTTCCATCTGGAAACCTTTTTGATTTCTTTACTAAAACAGCATCCTTCTTGAATATGGGCCGGGCAAACATTCTTTCCATTAATCTTTCTGCTGTTGGTAGTTTCTTGCTCCATTGATGGCTCATAACTGAAGCCGATAAAAGAGGTTCTGAGCCACGATGGTCACTTGAGCCTCACATTCTCCCAAACTTTAAGCCTTCCTCTTTAGGGCAGGAATGCGGAATTTGTGACCCACCAAGTTGTTGGACTCTAATTCCCATCAGCCCTAGCCATCATGGGAAACTATCAAGGATGATGGGAGTTGTACTCCAGCAGCATCTGGAGGTCCACATGTCCCCCTTTGCTGTTTTGTGGGAGTGCAACCTTAACCAGAGCAAATTGAGCTTTACCCACCTGGGCAGATGAACCATTCACCAATGGTACCGCTGACTTTCTGGGACTGGGTATTCCTGTGTATTCCGTGCTCAGTTTGTGATGGCACTACCCAAGACACCAAATTGTATTTTGCTTAGACCTATATTAAGCAGATATTCTAATCCCTAGTTATGTTGTGTAGGTCTATCCTCTGAGTCATATATCACATCACTTGCAGCATGACAAAAGACCTATCAGAGGAATTAAACTGTAGGAGTCAATCTGTAGTGCCATTCCTGAAATAAACATCTCTTGGGGGAGGAGAACGCTGTGATGTTTTGGTTGTCAATATTCCTTAGGCAATATCTTGTTACTTGATGTGATGTTGACCCCTGGAGGATACTGAGCCATGCGAATGAGTTGACACTCAAAGGAAATGTTAGGAGCATCAATTGCACTGTGTCCTTTGATTGTCGAATTATATTAAATTGGATAGCTACTAAAGTGCTTGATTTCTAGCCATTAGACCAGAATCTGTTTTCAGTTGCACAGGTAAAAACAATAAAGAATCCAGTCTTTATAGATGTACATACAGCTCTCTGGAGAGTTTGATTGTTAGATTTTTTCCCCCAAAGCACACACACACAAATGAATTGCTAACTCTAAATGCTACTCAAATCTAATTTGAAATCTGGCAAATACATGAAAAAGGCATTCTCTCCCCCATTCCACTGTGTTTTAGACCACAGGAAGTTCAAGTTGACTTCCATTTAAAATAATGGAGACAATTTATGGAAAGATTGCTACAAAGAAAGGCCATAACTCAGTGGAAGACCACACATTTTGCATGAGCAATATCCCACATTCAATTCCCCATGTCTTCTAGTAAGGCTGGGAGAAATCCCTGCCTGAAATCCTGTCAAGCCACTGCCAGTTAATGTCAACAGTACTGCTTTAGATGGATCAATGGTCTGATTCAGTACACTTTAGCTTTCTATGTTCCGTTTAGGTTTTGATTAAATATTATTATCAGGGCTTTTTTCAGGGGGAACTCAGTTCTGGCACCTCTCAGGTGGGTACCATTGCCATTCTAAGAGAAAGAGGTGTTCATAGTTGAGTTCTGGCACTTCTTTTTCTAGAAGAAAATAGCACCGATGAAGAATATTATTTTATATTTATCTATAGCTTGCCTTTTTCCCTGGCGGGACTCAAGGCAGTACTGGAAGCTTCCATACACACATCAACATTTCTAAACTGGGTTGCCATTGCCTACACATGTGGTGTTACTGTAACAGTGTCCCATGTCTTGTGGATCCTCACATAAGCACATCCACCTCTAACACCTAACAGACAATTGATGCCCATGAAGGTTTGAATTTGAGCACACAGCAACACGCCTGGGTCAGGATTTCAAGTTTACAGAAACGTATGTGCATCACTTCTCGGCCTTTTGGCTAAGATCAAATGTAGAAATGTATGTGCAGTACTTATTTGTGCATGCATTTCCTGTTGCGGCACCAGGCTCACTGCAACTTCCTTTTAAATTCCCAGCAGCTGTAATGGTTATCCCCCATAATAGCCCATAATATGGGAAGTGCTGTAGAGCCTCTGCTTTGCATTCGGAATGCCCCAGGTTCAATACCTGGAATCCCCAAGTAAGGCTGGGAGAGAACACTGTCTGAAATCCTGAAGAGCTGCTACCAGACAGTGTGGACAATACAGAGACAGATGGACCAGTCTTTTGGCTCATTATAAGGGAGCTGCCTATGAGTGAGATTTTGCAATACTCTTCAAAAATTAAATGTATTAACTAGCAGAGCTCTTGTTATAAATAAGTGCAGTGTAATGGAAGGGCCAGTTTGCCTCCATTGTTTCTCTCCTAAAAATAAACACCCTATTTTAAGAAATCCATTCTTAATCTTCTATATAATAGATTGGCTTATTTATGCTTTAATAATATCTGCAAGGCTGTTACGTTTTTTCTGGTTATATTTTCGACGATGTTGTGTGCTGTTTCTTATTTGTGTGACAATAAACAAAAAGAAATCCCTTCCTTGCTAACGAGCCTCCCCTCTCTATCACAGAAAAAGAGTGAAGTAGGTAAGGAATTCACACTCCATTTTTTATTAGATGCCAGTCCCTCTGCCTATTTGCCCTGCCTCTAGAGCTCAATTTCATAGAATCATGGAATTGTGGAGTAGGAAGGGAGCCCAAGAGTCATGTAATCTGACACTCTGCAATACAGGAACCACAGTGAAAGTATCCATAATGGATGGGCACCCAACTTCTGTTAATATCAACTCCAATGGAGAAGAGCTCACCATGTTCTGAGATAGTCTATCCCACTTTGAGATAGGCTAGGGACCTTTTTTTCAGCTAGAACTCACTGGAACTCAGTTCCAGCACTTCTCAGGCGCCATTGCCATTATAAGAGAACAAGGGAGGTGTTCACAGTGAGTTAAAAGTAAAGGTAAAGGGACCCCTGACCATTAGGTCCAGTCGTGGCCGACTCTGGGGTTGCGGCACTCATCTCGCTTTATTGGCCAAGGGAGCCGGCGTACAGCTTCCGGGCCATGTGGCCAGCATGACTAAGCTGCTTCTGGCAAACCAGAGCAGCGCACGGAAGCACCGTTTACCTTCCCGCCGGAGCAGTACCTATTTATCTACTTGCACTTTGACATGCTTTTGAACTGCTAGGTTGGCAGGAGCAGGGACCGAGCAATGAGTTAGGGCACCTCTTTTTCTAGAAAAATAGCACTGGATAAGCTCATTGTGCCCATCTTCATTTGGCCCAAGGTAATGCTACCTGTCTCCTATAATGGAACCCATGTTCCTGGGGACATGTAGGAGGTCTCACCTCATGTGTAAGTTACTAGAACCAAGTTTAGATTCTTTATGAGTAAAATACTAGTTAGGCAATGCTGCTCATGTGTGTGTGTGTGTGTGTGTGTGTGTGTGTGTTTAAATGCAGCTACCATCCTCCCTATAATTGTTTGGCTCTTTAAAAGAACTCTGACCTGGTATTTCAGAAGAGGCTGGTCGGTGCTGCAGAGCCTCAGAGCTCACACACTTAACCTATCATCCTCACTAAGCTTTTAAGGAGGCATGGAGTAAGTCCTTGCCCGGGTCAGAGCAGGGAGTTTGCTAAAAGATATCCTTCCTTCACATAGTATTAGAGTATTGTAGTGCTGAGGCCTCAAAGCCAGACGGCAACAGAAAAATTGGGGACTGGGAAGGGTGATTGTGCTCAGTCAAATAACACCAGGCTGTTCTCACTCAAGGGCTGGAAGTTGTGAGAGTGTATAAGATGTACATAAACACCTTAACAGAAAGGAAATAAAACTGGGACTTCTCCCAACTATTGTCAGGTGCTGGAAGAAAGTATCATTCTTCATCTCATCTGAATGGAGCACAGCAAAGTGCTTCTCTGTGAAGTATATGTTTGCTGGAAAAATATGACTCTTTTGTTAAAAGAGAGCATTCAGAATCTTGGCTTTAGGTGTAAATACAACAAAATAAATGGAAGGGAGTTTTCTTGTCTCTTCTTTCCCTTCCTCTGCAGTGATTTTTTCTTTATTTTTCTTTTTTTGGAGTGCCTGTAAAATATGTCTGGAGAAGAATTCTCTGCTGCTCCTGAGAATTTCAAAGGGAAAGTCTTTTTAAAATGTAAATCTGCTAGCTGTTTAAAATGAAAAAGAAAACCTGCGTATGTTTGTGTGTGGAAGGAAATAAAAAGAGAAGGATCTTATAGTATTAGTCAAGCTAGGAAGCAATAGGAATCTGTACATATGCAAATTGGCATAATGTAAATTCTCAAGCAGGTTCTTATCCTCCACTGAACAAAAAAACTCCATGAGTTCCTTTCTTGGGTGTGTTTTTTTTTGTGGGGTTTTTTTTGGCATCTGAATAAATGAGACAGCCAGACCTATGGAAAGGCATGTGTGAAGCAGGGAAGTTGTCTAGTGGTATACAAATTAAAAATCCAGTCAGTCAAATAATCCATTCATTATTCATGACAAAGATCCGGAGCTGATCTTAGGAAGTTATTATAACATGGATATTCAAGCAAATAACAGTAACAGATAGATAATGGGGCAAGATTAACCTGGCATGTAAGTTGCAAAGGGTTTTCAAAGATAAGGTGGCTCTGAAAATCAGAACTGAGCTTCAGATCACTCAAGCTGAGACTTCCCCACTGAAAGCCATAAGGCTGAGTGATAGCTTGGGCAATCTGTTTCAACAAAGGGCACATGGGAAGGAGAAAGACCAGCTACGAGCCACCGAAACTTGAACAGAAAAGGCTCAGGAAGGAGGAAGCATGCCCTATCTTAAGTCTCCCACACTGGAGGGAATTAGTTATGTTATCAATCACAAGACCACATCCCCTTGCACAGGCAGAGGTCCTTGCACTAATGGGACAACTTTGTTGGATACATCCCAGTATTTCTTTTTGGATTTGCAACTGTACATATCAATTAGTATGTGCACATTTTATGCAAATCTGTGCCCTCTTTTTTGGTGATTCCTAGTGTTTCTGCTCATTAAAATGAAAGGTCTGAGTCTCACCTCTTCATCCTAGTGTCTTGGGTACAGAGATTCCAATGCGCTTTTGTAAAATCAACCTGAAATAGACCTTGCTGTTACTAATGGATGGCTAGAAATAGCCACTGATCTTGAGAATTGTTAGAAACGCTGGCACTTTAATTGGAAAGAGATTATTAATGCATGGAGCAGGGCAGGGGTTTTCAATTTTTTTCACCTTGATGAGGGCACAACGCCTAGCCTTTCTGCTAAAGAACCACCGAGTGTCTGTCGCACAACAGCAAAGTGCTTCGCAAAGTACTCTGGGTGATGCTGCAGGGCACACAATCAATTCATATGAGGCACGATGGCAAGGCTTGGGTGTGCCAAGTCTGTAATCCAGTCTTTTTCAAAAGTTGCCATCCTATGTGAAAGGGGCCTCCATTTTTCTGCCTCATTCATAAGGTACTTGAGAATTTCTTTGTGGCCTTTTAAGTTTACTTTAGAGTTGACAAGGTAGCCATAGATGATGTATATGTTTTTCTTTTTCTTTCCAGCAAAGATTTCTCCAGCACTCTGCAGCCTCCCTGGCTCCCCATACTTAACAACAACAACAACAACACATGGGAAGAATTCCTTCATGATATATTTCCCTGGGCAATTAGGAAGCCTGTTGAGAGCATCCTGCTCATAAGATGATGTGTACAATGGAAGCAAAGACATTCACAAACACCCCGAAGCCACCTCAAAACCATGGTAAGTGTGACAAAACACCCTTCAGAGTGTCATCAAAATTTTCTCTCCCCTTTGATAATTTCCAAAAGCAGTTTTTTGTCCCGTTAATTGGTGAAGAATGGTGTCCATGTGTTATTATTCAACATGAGGGAGGCCTCAGGGTCTTGACACACAAATTGGTGAGGAATGGTAGGAGAAATTTGGCACCGCCTTTTCAACAGATGTAGCTGTTGAATGAATGTAGAATGGTCTAATGAAACCTAGAAAGTGCATATTTTTAATGTTTTAGTGCTGTGAGACGTAAGCGGGAAAGAAACTTCCACGTCCTTAAAATTTCAGACAAAACATCTCTGCATAAGTGCTAAATATAGCCGTAATTAAATTTCATTTAAATTGCACAGCTTTCATTCTCCTGGATAAGAGTGCCACGTGTGATGTTCAGAGGCAGAAAGTATTTAACGCGTTTAGAGTACACCTAATTTAATTAATTTTGCACATATCCGATGGAAACAAAGGCTCCTTTATGAATTGGTTCTTTAGCATTATCAAAGGAAGACAGCATTACATCCGCATTACAGAATTTCTTGACACTGCTTGGGGAGCAGCAGATTAATGGTGGGAAATTGCAAGTAAAAACACACTTCAGATGTGCTTGCTTACAAATATCCAGCCGTTCTTTCCCTGCAGAGCCTGCCTCGCCAAATAGCCACAATTATAATGTTGTGCCTATTTTTACCATCCTGTTTACTTTTATACGTCCCATAGGATGATTTGATGAGTTTGTCAGACAGGATGCTGGGGGAACCTAGCATAATTTGAAAACCAATTGAGTGAGCATAAAATGAAACACTCGGGGCATATAGTCCAGATAAAGTTAAGCACACTTTGATTTCCCTTTGATTTCTCATGCTCAAATCTCCTCCATTGAAATGGATGGGATGATGGTTGAATTGTGCCTTTAGTATTTCATGGATTGCTAAAGATGGAAACTAGAAATCATCAAGTGGCTGGGGAAACCCAGCCAGATGGGCGGGGTATAAATAAAAAATTATCATCATCATCATCATCATCATCAAGAATAATGTACCACTCCTCTGAGATTGCACTCACTTACCCAGGAGTAAGTCCCATTGAGCACAATGATCCTGCACCCATTTGTGGAATGCTCTCTCCAGAAAGGTTCACCTAGTCCCTGTGTGGTCAATTGAGACATTTGGAGCCTTGATCTGGTTTGATTTTGGGCCATTATGTTCTTGATGTTCATCTTTCAGTTAGGTGGGAATGGGTATTTTTCTCATTAGCTGTTCACAGCGGATGAACACTTTTAGAATTCATTATGCTTTTAATTATTTTTCTGCTATTTATAGAATTTTTGAATTTTTAACCTGTTGTAAACGGCTTTAGGACTGCCACAAAAGGTGACATATAAATAAGTAATAATATATAATAATAAAGATGTATAGGATTGTTTTGGAATCATAGAGTTGGAAGGGACCAGGCAGGCAATCTAGTCCAACCCCCTGTAGTGCAGGAATATTTTGCCCAACATGGAGCTCAAACTCATGACTCATATTAAAAGTCTCAGGCTCTACCAACTGAGCTATCCCAGGATGCTCTTGATACATTTCCCTGCTCAACAACATCCCCAAAGAGAGTTCGGATTGCTTGCATGTAGAGGGAAAACGGTGCAGGAACCAATCACAGCCTCAGATACTAATTAAGGTGGAATCTACACACATATAAAAAAAAAGCTGTGAAAATGCTTTTTTTAAGTTTTGAAAAATACATTGAATTTTGCATAGCTCAGTGTAGCCATCTAGTGTCACATTTGAATATTGCATTTTACAACACATTTAAAACATTTTATTTGCAGCTGTATAGCTGAGTCCTCAGTGTCCAAATATTTCTGCAATAATAAATCAGAGCTTAGTTCTTGCTTGCCATTATAACTAGATAGTAAATCCACATTTAGGTCTCTAAGGAAGACCCTCTTTGTCCATTTCCTTAATTTCTTTGCCAGTGCAGATGGGCAATGTAACCCTGCCAAAAATTCTGAGGAAATGGGATAACAAACTGCTCCACTGTCCTGATTTAAGCGGGACATCCCGGAATTACAGAAGCCATCTCATCTTCTGATTGGATCCCAGAATATCCAGTTTTTTGGTCCAGCACTCTGATGCAAGTCAGCTGGCTCTGCGAGAGCTTGGGACCAAAAAAAGAAGCATCCAAATTTGGATCGCTCAGATGTTAAAGGGTATGAAATAGCAGAGTCTGTTGTAATTCCCCCTGTGTTCTGGAAACACCATAAGAGAGGTAAAAGGCAAAGGACCCCTGGACAGTTAAGTCCAGTCAAAGGCGACTATGGGGTATGACACTCATCTCCACTTTCAGGCCGAGGGAGCCGGCATTTATCCACACAACACTATCAAACGTATAGTTACGTAAATCCAACTAACAATAACACCCACAATGTAACTGGCTGTGTTTAACTATATAGTTAAACACAGCCAGTTACATTGTGGACAGCTTTCCAGGTCATGTGGCCAGCATGACTTAACCGCTTCTGGCGCAACGGAAAACCGTGGAGGAAAACAGAGCTCACGGAAATGTCATTTACCTTCCCATTGCAGTGGTGCCTATTTATCTACTTGCACTGGTATGCTTTTGGACTGCTAAGTTGGCAGAAACTGGAACAGAGCAACGGGAGCTCACCCCGCCGTGTGGATTCGAACCGCCGACCTTCTGATCAGCAAGCCCAAGAGGCTCAGTGGTTTAGACCACAGCGCCACCCGCGTCCATAAGAGAATAACACTGCTTTGTCCTGCTTTGGGGAAGCACCAGTGTCCTTCATGACATCTGTAGCCATAACTACGGTTCTTGCCCTCATCTCAGGCATATTTGCATGCCTAGCAACCTACCGAAGACATTTTGCTGCTTGTGGCAAAGCAGAAAACTGTACCTCCCACTACTACCTCTGCTGGCACTTTGTCTTCCTCCACAATCTGCCTCTTGCCTCCTCCACTGCCACCATTTCCCCCTCACCCCACTACCCAATGGAATTGTTAGTGTGTATTTTAATTACATTTTATAGTTGAAGACTGTTTAGAAGCTAATTTTGGCATATGAATAAATACATAAATAAAATTGATAGGCATTTTACAAGTACGAAATAAAGTGTGAGCAACAAAGAAAAGGGATGAAATATTGACACCAGAATCCAGGGTTCTGCAGTGATGGGAAACCAGTGACCTTCCAGATCTTGATGGACTCCAATTCCCATCAGCCTCAGCAGGTATGATCAGGGGTCAAAGGTGATGGGAATGTATTCCAATGGCCCCTGAAGGGCCATACATTCCCCAGCCCTGGGATACTGTATGGAAAGCTCATGCCCAAACATCTGTGTGTATCCTCTGAATGTTTAAAATTGTCACCCTATTTATTCTTTATTTTATTTTTTGGTGGGGGTAAAGGAATCACTTATCACAATAAGGGGGAAAGAGAACAGATTAATTTGATGTTGTAACTCATGTTAGGCTCTCTGTGGGAGGCAGAAAATGTCAATTTTCATACCATCTATCAAAGCTAAGCCTGAAATGTGGCTGACAAATATCTGTGATGTAGGTGGCCAGGGGAAACATCTTTAAATTAGCTAAACAAATTTCCTGGAACGGTGGGTTTTCATGTCACCGTCTTACTTTTCATTGCCCCCCCCCTTCCCCTACCCCTATTTTTGTCATCTGATGATCAAGTGAGCCCCCATAGTCTGCTTTAGGTGAGCAAAAGGAAAATTTGGAAATAGCGTGCTGGATTCATTACCGATTTTCTTTTGAAGTTTTTACTGTGGGGAAAAATTACACGGTATCATCTATATATGCATGGCATTTTACAACATGGGCTGTAAGCTGCCTTATATGACTCAGACCAATGGCACATGTAGTTCAGCATTGTCGTCGCTGTTAGAATTCCTGCTCCATGTTTGCAGTTATGGGATTGTTGTCTTTCACATGACGGTGTATGTTTTGACTCCACAGAGTGGGAAGTGACGGAGACAGGATGCTTGTGTTACTGTGTTCCGTAAAGTGGGACTATTGTCCTTTTTCTTTCTTTGCTGTCTGATGCTAGAGAGAGGGGGAGCCATGTTGAAGTGCTCCGTGTGTGTTTATATGTAAATAAAGTAGATTAGCCAACATGCTGAGTTGCTGAGGTCTGTCACGCGCATGCTGCGCAAACTCTGCGGATCCTGAAGTGTGCCGATGTCGGTTGGCATCGGTCACTGTGATGTTCGGGCTGAAGAAAGCTTATGAAGCTCCCAAACGAGTGACCAGGAGGGAGAGAACATGCCAGTTGGGCATGTGTTTCTGCCAGGGTCCTACTCGAGTGTAGGCTGAACTCCTGACAGTCACTCGCTGGCAGTCTCTCTCAGCCCTACCTGACGATACCAGAGATTGAAACTGGGACCGTCTGCATGAAAAACAGTTATTGTACCACAGAGCCAAGCTCTACAAAGAACATGTTTCATGGGTTCCTATTCCAAGAGGCTTATCTAAAAATATACACAGGGGGAGGGAGAGCAGAGGAGGGAATGGAGGGAGAGTAAACAGGGGGATCATATATGAATGTTTCAATTGCATAACCATCAACTTTTTTTTTTTTTTAAATGTGGCAGCCTCCTCCAACCTAATGACATCCAAGCTACAACATCCATAATCCCTGGCTATTGGACATACAATCAATAAGAATTGTGGTCCCAAAACCTGGTAGTCCGAAACCAGCTTGGGAAGACTGCAACAGGTTATTGGCTGTTCCAAAGAAGTGGTGGGCAACGTCTGGCCCACAGACGTAATTCAGGTTTCAAACCACTTCTTGAAAACAGAGCAAATGGTTCCAAGGGGTGCATGTTGCAGGCTTGCACACACAGCCTATGTATATGTAAGAGGTATAGGTTGGTTGCTCGAGAGCAATCAGGCAATATGCTTCAATAGTCTGTTTTAAAGCTTTCTTATCGGTGATAAAAACCTTTGGAATGCAGAGCGCCTCTATTCTATGTCTTGCTCATTCACAGGCAGAATCTGAGAGTGGGCAGTCCTTAAACCTTCCTCAGCAGAGTAGTTTGTGCCTCCCCTCTCTGCGCAGAAGCCTACTGCACAAGGAAGGCGTGGGTAACAGAGGACCTCCTCCTCCCTGCTTTGCTCAGGCAAGGTGTCCTCGCACCGCCTCGCTTCCTCCGAGCCCTGCATCTCCTCTCCACTAGAGGTATGGCTATTCTCCTCCACTGAGGAGGTGCTGCTTCCCACGATCTTTGGGGGCTCTCTGTAATCCATCCGGCTTTTCCCCTCTCGCCCCGAGCCAATGGCAGTTCCCTGACAGTATATTCGTGAAAAATATATTTAGTGGTTCTATTTTCATCAAGTTTGACCTGATGGGGTGGACTCTAGAGTAAGGTTACCAGATTTTTTTCAATGAATCCGGGGACACTTTAAATAAAATAAAGAAATATATATACACTACATATTCGGGACGTTGATGCTGCAGCGATGGCGGTGGCAGAGGGGCGGGCGCCGCCTTGACCTCAACCACCACGTTTCTCTGAGGCTTCTCTCTCCTTTCTCCTTGAGCCTTGGCAGCCCGTGAGTTGTTGGTTCTTCGGTGGTGGGGAAGTGGTGTGCGGTGGGTCGGGCATGGAAGGTGGAGAAGGAGGGCCAAGAGCAGCAGCAGCAGCAGCGAGGCTCGGGCAGTGTGATACCTCCCTTCCCATCGGAGCAGCCCCAATCCCATTCCTACTTGCGTGCAAGCAGGAGGGGGCCGGGATCCCTCAGCTGGGAAGGGAAGCTTCCCGTTGCCTAACTGAGAGATCCCTGCCCGCTCCCGCTTGCACGCAAGCTCTGATAGGCAGTGTGAAGCCTCCCTTCACAGCTGAGACATCCCTGCCCCGCTCCTGCTTGCACACAAGTAGGAGTTGGGAGGCTGCTCCAATAGGCAGCATGAAGCCTCCCTTCACGGCTTAGTTGTTGGGGTCAGGGAAGGTGGAGGCAGCCCAGAAGCTGCATCTTAGAGCCCCTGCACAACCATCATATGGGGACTTCCAAACAGCTCCTGAAGCCAGCCAGAGCCAACTGCTCCGGGCTGCTGAGACTGCCACTGCTTCGTTTCCCGGGGACATTAGATGAAATCCGGGGACATTCCAGGGATGGAATTTGTCTGGGGACTTATTCGCAAATCCGGGGACTGCCCCCAGGAAATGGGGACATCTGTTAACCCTACTCTAGAGACTTTCTAATAAGTGTGCAGAGGTCAAGGACAGAGTCCTCTCCTGCATTATCCAATTCATACCTGAAATGGGCTGTTATTTTAGCTGTTGAGACTATGGTTTGTTTGTTTTAAAAAAAACCTTTTTCTTCCCTTTTGTTCCATTTCAAACAGTTCTTTGAAGTATATATGTTTTCAAATCACACCTTTTGTAAACTTTATTTATAGTTTTTCTTTCGGGTGAACCTGGTGTTAAATCGATCATGTCAAGACCGAAAGCTATTCATACAACTTCACAAAACTTTTTCCGAACGTAAAACATTTTGTTTCCTGCAATTTGTGCTAACATTAAGTATATAATACGAGCAATTATTCCTCATTACCGTGAGGATATCTACAGTACTTGTGTCAGATCTCATTTACAGGCTTTCCGATTCAGATCTCTGCTACCTAGGAGTTCAAAGTAATTGCTTGGAAAAAGCAAGCACAAGAAAAGCATAGGACATGTTTTAATTATTGTTTCTGAGCGCACTCTCTTGATTCTTTAGAATTAAAAAATAAGGAGCCTGCAGGGAAATGAGAAACCAGCTGTCAGCACAAGAATAAATTCTGGTATTATCAAATGTACCTGTTGAGACCAGTTAGAGGTAAGCTTCAGAGGGCTTGAGGAAACAAAGGTTTTACAAGGCACAAACTGGGCAGGAATCACCAACCTTTCGGAGCCCATGAGCGCATTAGCAAACTGGAGATAATGTGGTCAGCACACATAAACTGCAGCCAGGCACCACAACTAGAGATAGGGAAAAATTAGATTTAAGTTCCCGGTTAAAAGCAAACCTATTTAAATTCACACTTTCCAAAACAATACACAAACTGAAATTATCTCCCTGCCTTCTAAACAAACAAAAACCCCAAAAACCTTTATCATTATCTTTTGCATGGAGTGCGTCGGGAATAGGTCATAGAGTCAGAGATCGGACTTAAGAGGGCAAGATGGAGGAGGAGGAATGATGGAGATCATTCCCACCCCTTCTTATGAAGCTGCAGGAGAAGAGGGAGACGGCCTTGATTTGTGTGTCAAGGCCCCGAGCCCTCCCCCATTTGTTGAATAAGAAAACACATGGACACCAGTATTTTAGGTTAATCGGCTAATTAAGGCCACAACTTTATTGGTTACAATATGTGGAATTGGCTTAGGCATTGGAATTGAATCGACTATCTTTGACTCCTGCCCTCCATGCAGGTAGTCCAGTAAGGGTCAACCACCAATAGGGGGAGCCCTGTTGATGTACATCGGGGTGGCCAACTCCCAGGAGACTGCAATCTACTCACAGAGTAAAAAACTGGCAGTGATCTATGTCTATTTTAGGGGGTTCAGGTCAGAGTTGTTGAGCTTTTTTGGGGGAGGAGGAAGGCCCGTTTTTGGGGGGTGCAGGGCTACAATGTTGACCTTTTTTTTATGAAAACCAAAGCTGTTGAGCTTCTTTCGGGGGGGGGGAGGCAGTGATCTACCAGTGATCTAACACAGACGTCCAGTCATCTACCAGTACATCACGATCTACCTGTTGGACATGCCTGATGTAAGTCAACTGAGAGCTCCCTCAGGGTCCCCAATGGCATGGCCCTAGCCCATTCCCGGGCTTCGGACAAGATCCACACCCCCGGATCCCTTTAACGGAATACCTTTAAAGAGGAGGGGCATGTGAAGGCCACAGCCTCCCCTCCCATAAACCAGGTTTTACCAATGCCTAACTGCCAAACCTTACAAAAGTTGTCACGATTGCTACGAGGTAGGCGAAAACCACATGGCTGGTGCCAATTTGCCAAGTGGAAAAATTCCTACCAGGCCCCTCAATGGCGACCAACCGAGGTCCATAGCAAGGCCAATATGACAAACGCATGAAAAAAGGGCGGGAGATCCACTGAAACAGGAAACAAGAAGGCAAGCCACACCCCCCCCCCCAGCTGGCCGGATTGGTCTGCCGGGGCTGTGGTGCGGCTGAGACTTCCCTATGATGTGGGGGCACTGCCCCACCCCCGCTGTGCATGGGGATAGCACAGGGCCTGCCCGCAACACTGCCCCCTGGGGAGGGGGAGCAACTTTACAGCAGGGCTTTGAGGGGTTTGAAGAAAGTCACAGCTCAGAGAGAGAAGAACAGAAAAGTTGGGGCGTGTTAGAAGAAGGGTAGGGGAAACTGCGGCAGGGCAGCCAGATGACACGTTGTTCACTGGAAAGTATTTCTGACCCCCCTTCTCCCAGAACACAGCACTGGTTGAGAGTACAGGGACAAAGGACTCAAAGACATTTGACCACGAGTGGCCACCGTAAGGGAAGATGCTGTTGCTAGGGAGGAAGGAGGAGGAGCCCAGTTTGGAACAACGCTGTTGTTGAGGCTGGTTGCGTTCTTTTGTTTCACTACAGTGGTACCTCGGGTTAAGAACTTAATTCGTTCTGGAGGTCCGTTCTTAACCTGAAACTGTTCTTAACCTGAAGCACCACTTTAGCTAATGGGGCCTCCCACTGCCGCCACACCACCGCCGCATGATTTCTGTTCTCATCCTGAAGCAAAGTTCTTAACCCGAGGTACTATTTCTGGGTTAGCGGAGTCTGTAACCTAAAGCGTCTGTAACCTGAAGCGTATGTAACCCAAGCTACCACTGTATTAGGATTGAATAAACCTCATTAAAAAAGGACTCTCCCTTGTTTCTTTGCTCTTGCTGCAACTGGGGAGGAATAGCTTTCCTGAAGCCTTGAGAGAGCCTTGACAATAATAGACTTGTAGAGTTGGAAGGGCCTTCTAGTTCAATCTTTTGCCCAGTCTGGGGTTTGAACTGATGACACTGAGATTAAGAGCCTCACTCTCTGCTGATTTGAGTTTTCAGGGTGGCAATTTCTAAAGGGAAGTATATGGAGTCGTCATTTGCTCTTAGCTGGTGAATCTGCAGCCTAGACTTAGGTCATTTTCAGTCTTTCACGACCTGCGCAGATTGTCACATCCCCTCTCATTCCCCCCCCCCATCTATACATTTCTAAATGCTGGGATTTTCAAGAGTGTCCTGGCTGTTGGACATCTTGGTTTCTGCGCCAAATGTACTCTGCATTACAATGATAAGTCAGGACTATAAGTGTAACGCAGCAACCTTAGACAACACCTCTCATCAAAGTACCATTTTAATTCCTTTAGCACCATTAAAACTTGATCTTCTACACCATTACCTCTTAATTGCTTGACTTGATTTGAGATTTCTAAAGAATTTCTTTTTTTTATAGAGCATGAAGAATTGTTTTCAATTTAATTATCTTATTGCTATAAATATTTAATCCCATTTTCTTTTTGCTTTTAGCGGATCATGTGTGTTCCTTAAATTAGCAAATATATATCATTAAGCCACGGTACATACATAATTGATATTAATTTAACAAATACGCTAATAAGTATATTTGCGCAGCTTTCATGAGAAATATATTCTTGAGAAATCTTTTGGAGTATATTAGGCTCATAAATTGTTTGTTTTTTTAAAAAAGAATATGCACCATGGTACCTCTAGGTATTTCAGATCAAACTAATTTGTGCTATTGAACATTCAGAATGAGATCATACTACATTTTACACTATATTTATGCACTATAAAGAAGTTGAAGATATTTATGAAGCCCGACAGCTTTACCAGAGACCAATGTCCAAGAGACATCAACTTGCCCAAATGCATACGAAGGTTTCAAAGCAGGATTTTACTATGCGGCTTCCATCTGCTAAGACTGAGAGTAAGTTCTACAGAAATTTGTGACATTTCCTAGAATTAGAAATGCACCAAACACATCAGGCTACAGGTATCTCAGTAGGGGAGTCTAGAGCAGGGGTTGACAATGTGTTTATTTAGGCGAACATTCCTCAGAACTTGAGCTTCTGACCTTGTTTTAACTGTTTCCATTGTTATGCTTTTTAAATGGCTTGCTTTATCGTATGTTTTAATGCTGTTTTACTCTGTACTTTTATTTATAGATTGACTTTATAGTTGTAAACCACTTAGAAACCATTTTGGCATGCAAGCAGTATATAAGTTAATTAAAATAATTTATGATTGTGAATAACTATGTTTAGCCATGTGGGCTGATGTAGGAAAACATGATTTTGGGTAGATCTGATGTGTGCACAGGTGGTCCTTTGGCTCCTAACCAAGATATTAAAACATAGGAATACTGCACACTCAATGTCTCCAGCAACCTGGCTGTAAGAGGAAAACTAAAAAACCCAAATCTTGCAAATAACCAAAATGTATGAATTTTCCTGGTAAGTTTCCATTTTGTTTGTGCATAGCCAGTGTGGTGTAGTGGTTAAGAGCGGTGGACTTGTAATCTGGTGAACCGGGTTCGCGTCTCCGCTCCTCCACATGAAGCTGCGGGGTGACCTTGGGCTAGTCACACTTCTCTGAAGTCTCTCAGCCCCACTCACCTCACAGAGTGTTTGTTGTGAGGGAGGAAGGGAAAGGAGATTGTTAGCCGCTTTGAGACTCCTTCGGGTAGTGATAAAGCGGGATATCAAATCCAAACTCTTCTAATATGGGTGGCATTCAGTGGTAGTTTTGTGCTAGTAGAAGGTGCTTCTACTTGTCTGAGGTGGCGACCCCACTTTTCACCTCTCTCCCTTACCTTGCTTTTCTCCACATACCTCTGGATCTCGCAGTCTTTGGCAGTCTTACTCTCCTGTAAGTGCCGTGAATCTGGGCCCGAAACCTGTTGTTGGGATACTGCCAGGGATACAGAGGCCATCAGACAGCCTCCACGTCATCTCTGGACGATCACCGGTCTCTTGTGGAAACAGCATCAGTCAATTAGCGACACGAGCCTTAGAGACATTCCAAGACTCAAGCGCACCCTTTTCAGCAGTCTCTGCAACGGAAGATTCAGACAGAAGAGCATATTTACAGCTTTATTCAACGTAGATAAGAACAAAGGAAAAACATGACTGCTTACATCCGTGTCGAGGAAACAGCCGGAACAAAAACTATATACAAAACGGAAACTCCCAGTGAGCAGGAAGTAAACAGGCATGTGACACACAACAATAATGGTTGAGTATTTAAGGTGGAATGGAACTATATCCTAACACTACAGTGGTACCTCGGGTTAAGAACTTAATTTGTTCTGGAGGTCCATTCTTAACCTGAAACTGTTCTTAACCTTAACTTTAGCTAATGGGGCTTCCCGCTGCTGCTGCGCTGCCACCATGCGATTTCTGTTCTCATCCTGAAGCAAAGTTCTTAACCCGAGGTACTATTTCTGGGTTAGCGGAGTCTGTAACCTGAAGCGTCTGTAACCCGAGGTACCACTGTACAGCCACCTATGCCATATCCCAAACTGTTCAAAAGACCCTCACAGTCTGTTTTTGGAAATGGTGGTGTCTGCAGGGCTATGGGGCATTAGCAAAAACTGGATTATTTACCTTTTCATGAACAGAATTGGCTTCCACTAGTACAAAACCACAAGGAGACAGAACCCTATATATGTGTGTGTAATTAATGGCTAGATAGGTACATTTCAGATAGAGATATTAGTAGAGAATAAAAAGCCCAGTAACACCTTGCTATACTGCCTGACAGGGATCAATTGATTAGTTGATTTTGGATTTGCTCACTTTCGTTGTAACAATATACTGGGCTTGGCAGGATTACAGCCTGTTCCCCTACATCATCCACTAATTGAAGGGGGAGGGAAGCGTTTACCCTGTTATCTCCCTTGTGAATAATATCCTTGAGTGTAGAATCATTAAGAGCTCCAGAGTCAGCTGTGAGCAATAAATTACATGACTACAAGGTCATAAATTGTAGCTCTAGAACTCCCGATAAGGGCAAGCCTTGCCAAAGTGCTAGAAAATGTAAATTCCATTTGTTGTTGGCTTCAAAAGTAAAAAGAATTAAAGATCTGTGGCTTGGATCCCGAGGTATGTTAACTTAAGGAATTTTGCCGAAATGATGTTTTCTGTGCCCTCTTTAGCTCTGCAGCCACCAATACTGTCCCCCTCACCTTCAAAAGGGTTGTGTTAGCTTCTTGGACGATGTAGGAGGAACACAAGAGGCTGTTGCTTCCTTCCATGGTCGTATTAACTTATCATAGGATTGGTGTTTGTTAAAGCATTGTCACAGAAAAGCCATTCCTGATCTGGACTCAGAGTTGGCTCCTCTCCTGGATGTTTCCCGAGCAGTCTCAAACTGCATCTGCACATCTCTCATCTCTGTTCTGCGCTCCTCATTATTCTGTGCGTTCTTAGAGACCAGGGGGCAGGAGAGCTTGTCACAGTGGGAAAGGGAGACTTCCTGGATTCTTCAGCATCCTCTTAACTCCTCCTCCTCTGCTTCAGCCTCAGAGTCTGAATTGCTCTCTGCCACTGGCTCTTCCTGCTTCCTAAACCCTGTCACCCCTTTGGCATCCAGGCCCTCCTTCCAATCTTCTCCCCCTGATCTCTCCTCAGTGTCCCACTACCAATCCCCTGCATCTGAGCCTTCTTCATCTGGGTTTCCCTAGCTAGTGCCTCCCACCACTCCTCTTTGTCCAGCCAGCCCCTGACATTAGGGTCTCTAGAGGTCCTAATCCTGCCCTACATCCACTTCTCACAGTGGCCAACAAAATGGCTATGGGAAATCCACAGGCAGGATCTAGGTACAACAGCACTCAATGTGATACCTAGCAACAGGTTTTCTGCATGTTGGATTGCCTGTGGCAGAACATAGCCATCATGGCTAGTAGTTCCTGACAGCCTTATCGTCCAAGAATTTGTCAGGTCATCTAAAGCCATCCAACTGGGTGGCCAAAATTGCATCACTACATCTAGTGGAAGCAAATTCCATAGATATATGTGAAGAAGTCCATAGCAACTTTCCCCACACTGGGCACCTGTTTTAGTTATTTTGGGGCAGTGCAATGGTTAAAGTGTTGGACGAGGAAGAGGAAGAATGAGGTTCAAATTTTGGCTCAGCCGTTGTCAGGGGGCTGTAAGCAACTCCCACGGCTGGTTGCCAGGAACGTACAAAGACAAGGAAAAGTTCTTACCATAGGCTTGGAACACAGTCACTTGGATAATGGTGTTGTTCCGAGTGAATCTCCACCCCCCTCTCTCCCACTTCCTCATTTGTCATTATCATCATCATCTCCTATATGCATGCCACTAAGTGCCCTCTGTCTTTGAGCTCTTTGTTCTCCTACTTTTAAGGTTTGCCGGGTTCTGGGAGATGGTGGGTCTGGCATGCTTTCTAGTGATAACATGTCAGCCAGCTGCTGTGGCTCTGCCTGCTCCTCCTCTCCCATTATTTCCCAACTTTTCACCCATCATCTTCCTCTGAGTTGTGACCTCCCTCAAACCCCTGATGTAATTCTGACCTGTCTTCCTCTTCTCTGGAAGGGTCAGGCTGGGGGGATGGTCTCCACCACTCCTCCTCTGCCCAGCCCCTGACAGCTATGAAGTTTCTTGGAGAACACCTTGAGCCATTTACACCTGCTCAGCATTACCTACCTCACAGGGTTGTTCTAAGGCTAAAGTGGTAGGGGAGAAGAACACTGTACACAGCTTTTAGCTTCTTGGGTGTGATGGCCTGGGATTCGGACTTGGAGGCTGAACCTGAGGAATCCCAGCCTGCACAGGAGTCCCCGCCTCCAGAACCAGCTGAGCCGGGGCTGGGGTGTGAGCCTGAAGGGTCCTCACCTGTGCTGGATCCTCAGGAGCAGACACCAGCTGAGCCTGCTCTGGCTCCTGAGGTGATGGAGGACCCATTGCCCGCAGGTGCTCCATTCTCAGCCCCGTCAGGGGAAGCTGAGATTGCCTCTGGGTCCGGTAACCCTCCAGCCTCTCCTGAGCTGCAGAGGCTCAGGGCAGAAAGGCGGAGGGAACTAAGTTCCCGCAGGAGGAGTGCTCGCCTCCAGGCCAGGAGAGCCGAGTCACCTGTGGACCGGGGCCGCCCTATGCCTTGGGGCAGATAAAAGCCAGCCAGCTCAGTCCCAGGTTGCGGGAGCAACATTGTTGGTAGCCTGTTCCTGCTTGAACCCTGTCCTGTGCTTCTGCCAGAGATCCTGACCTCACCTGACTCCCTGCCTTGGACCCAGCTTCAACTTTGATGGACAGCCTCCATACCGCACCCTCGACCTCGGATTGGACTCGGACCTCGCCGCATGGTTAACCCTCGGGACCAGCACAGTGGGTGATATGAAAATGCAACACATATAAATGAAATACAGCAGCCAAGAAACTAAATGAGAAAGGGTCAGGGCTCCTAATCAACAGGGCATGTCTTTTGTTCCTCGGACATATTCCTGGTCATTTCCTATGATAAGGGTATAGGGATATATCATTAAAACATGCTGATGCTTGGGAACATATTAATGCTATTATCTTGAACAGGAAGGGTAGATATGCAGATCACATAACTGCTTTCAAGAAGGGGTTAACATTTGCAGAAGATCCTGTGAATTAACTGTCTTAAGGATATTAGTAGTAGCACAGTGGAAGTGTTTGCCTTATGCTAATATTTAATTGGTCTCAACTTCGTCTACTGTGTTAAACATTTGATGCCCTCCTTTATATTGAATTCTGGATTCTGCTGTGACTAATTTACTGTTTGCTTATAGGAGTGAAACATATGGTCCGCCTATTAAGCAATGGTTTTTGCTACACCTATTGGTCTGGAATGATTTCAGTTGCCAACTCATGCAATAAATTATCACTGCCAGAGGTAGATAACCTGTTTGGGGCATAATTTCTCTCTAAGAAAATAGGAAAATGGCCAGCATGACAGTAACTGTTGTGACATTATTTGATTGTTGAACTACAGCATAATGACTTGTTTCCAACTGACCTAGAAAATGGACGCACTTCATTTGAGCATCCGTTTCAAACTGAGATGATAGCCAAGTATCCTGACCATACCACCTCCATGCCAAAATCCTCTCGACTTGCTATTAACAAAACCAGGGTAAGGTCAAACTTTGTTGCTTTAGGGTGACAATTGATTCGCTTCCCGCATTCATTTGTATGTGCTATGGTACTGCAAAAAAATCTAGCTTTTTCCAAATGAACTCACCCATTAAAAACACAAAAACATTAAGTACATAGGAACCTGCTGGATCAGGCCAACCAAATGTGCTCACAGTGATCAACCAAATGCCTGTGGGTAATCCACAAGCATGACCCAACCGCAAAAGCACTCTCACCACCTGCAGTTTCCAGCAACTGGTATTCAGAAGCATATTCATCCAGCCATGGAGGGAGATCATAGCCATCATGGCTAGTGGCCACTGATAGCCTTTAGCTCCAGAGTTTGTTTAATCCACTTTTAAAGCCATTCAAGTTGGTGGCCATCACTACTTCCTGAGGGAGCAAGTTCCATAAACTCACTGGCCTGTAATTCCATTCCCTCCAATATGTCTCAGGTGAAGATAGGAACATCCTATTCCATCCCCTCCAACTTTTCTCTGATGAAAATGGCAACATCCAAAGGGGGAGTGGGACAGCCTGGGATCAAATCAGAAACTAGGATGGTTTCTGTAACTCTGGGACTGTCCTTGGAAAATCAGAATACTCTGAGGGTCTGAAATTTCCTGCATCCTTCCTTGAACCCCTTAAAAAAGAAAAAAAATGGTGCTAGATTGGCTACTTTCCAGTTCTCAGGTATGAAAAGTGATCTGAGGGACAAGTTATGTATTTTCAATAGAAGATCAGCCATTTCACATTTGAGTTCATTGAGAATTTTCGTGTGGGTGCCATCCAGTCCCGGTGATTTTACATTTTTTGTTTTGTCTACCAGGCCTGGAACGTCAACTCTTGTCACCACTACCTTCCTTATTTCCACAGATTCACCTCCTGTAAAGTTTAGTTTAGGCACTGGGATCTGCCCTATCTTCCAGGACCCCATAACTACATTTTCCCATATTATTTGGGTCAACATGCACCATGACTACTGACTCCTCCCCAGCACTATCAAGCAGGCTATTTAGGGGACAGGTGACATCTGCAACCTTTGTACCAGACAGGCAATTCACTCTGCAGTCTACTTGCCCACCCAAGTATCTACACACCTGTGGCTTACATGGATGGATTACAGATTCTTGCCCCATGGTTCCAGGATAAGGGGAGGATTTTCCAGAGCAGCCTGGCACCTCTTAAATTTTGGTACTTCAGGCATGTACCATCTGCTGGGTTAGGCTGGATCTGTACTTAGCCTGGATTTTCAAAAGAGAGCTGAAGGACATTCTGATTCCAGAACTGATGTCTTCTAGTTTCCCTGTTGACATTCTGACGATCCTGATCATTATCTGTGCAATAGGTTACAGGTGGCATGAATGAAACAGGTGACATAAACAATATGGTTGAAAAGCTTCTGTAAATAGCTAATTTATATTTGTTTTCCCAATCTAAAATTTACTGTGAGGAGCAGAACAAAGAGAGGGAAGGACAAGTGTCAGAAGAGATGGATGTGGACAAATGTGGTTACTTAACTTTGTCCATAATTGGGCGTAATCAAAGTTAATAGAGCAGAGGCCTTGTGAAACCACACAATATGTAGATGTCAAAATAAAATCTATGATTCTAGAAATACGCGGAGCAAACTTTCCCTTGGATATGTGAAATTAGAGCAGCTCACCGCCCGCTTTTGTTGGAAGCCTTCTACAAAGGAAGTATAAAAGCAAGTTCGTTTCCTGGGGAAACCACATCTGCAATGTATATTTGAGGGGGGAAAGAATCCCTTTGGTGAAAAAGTTTCTCTTTATATGCTAATTGTCTCAGTTCAAAGAATAGCTCAGTTGCTCAAAATGTGAACAAAAGTGGGCAAGTGGGAAGGGAGAAACTAAAAAGCAAGATTTCATGGCAAGCGGCGGTAAAAGAAGCAGCAACAAGCCAGAGGAGGAGAAGGTACCCAACCATCATTAGGCATTCCTTCTTCCCCCGCCTTGCCACATCATTCTTCATAGCTGAAGGGGAGAAGCATGCATGGGAAGAAAACTAGATTATATTTTGTCACCTCAGTGATCTCTGACAGATAAGTTTGTCAAGTAAATGTACAAAAGCAAATATATCTTTAAGGGGCATAAACAATGTACAAATGGCTATTGCTGGTGATTCTTCACTCTCTCTTGGAAGTTAATTTCCTGGAGAGTTTGCTGCTGTCGTCTCAACTCAGTACATAGCAACTTCTTAATGTGCTAATGCTGAACAGGTTAGTAGAACGAATGAGAACAACAAGCCCACCCCCAGCAATCCAGTATAGCATTCCCCCCCCCCACCTTGTTTACAAGTTTCACTACGTTGTGTTGGGAAATGGTCTCATGGTTCTTCATAGCACTGAACATAGTGAAAATCAGCGTCCAAAACAAGGCAGAATTAGCGCTGACATTTTCTGACCAGAGATGCCTGAAGAAAGGAAAGCTATCACTGATAATCAAAACTGTACTACTGTTTTTTGTTTAGGAAGGAGCTATTAACAGGAAATAGTTTTACATGGGCCCATAGTTCTGAAGACACTTTTTTTTAAAAAAATGCCCCAATTAGGGGTGTATTGCAATGATATTCAATGATGAGGCCTTGAACAGACCTTTATTTTACTCTCACATACCCAGCCCTCCTCTTCGCACTTTCTTTCTTTCTTTCTTTCTTTCTTTCTTTCTTTCTTTCTTTCTTTCTCTCTCTCTCTCTCTCTCTCTCTCTCTCTCTCTCTCTCTCTCTTTCTCTCTCTCTCTCTTACACACACACACATGTTATCCTACAGCAGTGGAGATCAGGGGCTTATCAGTCACATCCAGTTTTCTTAAAAAAGAGGAGGAGGAGGAAGAGGAGGAGAGTTTGGATTTGATGTCCCACTTTATCACTACCCTAAGGAGTCTCAAAGTGGCTGACATTCTCCTTTCCCTTCCTCACCCACAACAAACACTCTGTGAGGTGAGTGGGGCTGAGAGACTTCAGAGAAGTGTGACTAGCCCAAGGTCACCCAGCAGCTGCATGTGGAGGAGGAGGGAATCGAACCCGGTTCCCCAGATTACGAGACTACTTCTCTTAACCGCTACACCACACTGGCTTAAGCACTGAGGCTCAAGTTAGGACTCCTCCAGATGATCTTTTCACTGAACATTCATCCTGATTTGCTCACACAAAGCTTGTGTAGAATAGTTAGAATAGAATTGTATGTTAGAATAGTCTGATTTTCATTGTCCATTCATTCTGTCCTGTTATATGTGAGTTTGTACACCAATGGACATTCATCCTGAATTCATCCCAATTTGCTTGGACAGTGGTTGTGCAGCTTCATTCATCCCAAACTTTTCAGTGCATTTCCCCATCACTTTCCTATCTTCAAGAAGTCCAGGGTTCTTTTAAGTGGATTTGCTGTGCGAGGGCAACAGAACATTTTAACTGTGCAAACCTAAATTTCCAGTATGCTCTTGATGCCTCCCACAAGCTACTGACTGGAAACAACTGTAGATATCATCTGTGTTTGTTACACATGTATCTATAATACACAAAGGAGTGCAAATTTTATGTTAAAAATGGTTTCATTGCATAACACATGCTGATCTCTATCAAAAGCCCTTTACATTTAGAACCTCCACTGTGCACAAAATGCTAGCTTCATGCAATTTTTATTTTATTTTAGCTGAACTTTGTGTGTAATGACAATCTAAATAATCCATTAAAGGAGGTTTCTGTTCACTTGGGGGAGACGAGTTTAACGTATTCCCCTTGGCATGTTGCTGATATACAACTGCTAGAGAGCGATACATCTCTAAAGGTAAGAAACCTGTTTTATCATTTGGGAAATAATAAACGTCAACACATAAAATAACAGGGCCGTTATATTTAATAGTCTGTTGACACGGATTGGCAGGAATGGTGGCAGCTTCTTAATGACCTGAAGGTTCATCGCAGAACACATCACTTCAAAGACTCAATAATTGTCATGTCACATTATAAAACTGGCAACAATGAAGGGGCCGTGGAAATGAGACAGAATAGGCTCAAGCTAAGTGACTCATGGAAAGCATATCCATTTGCTTAAAGGTAATTGTCGCTGTGCCACTGAATCACTATTTCTCTCCCACTCTCCTCCCCTCAGAACGTTGTCTGGTCCCCGCCCTTCAACAAGTAGTTCTTTATTGATCATTTTGACATGTTTTCCTTAGTCAGCTAAATTAATTTCACATATTTGGGAGTGCGTCTACAGAAAAACCAGACTAAGAACACTAGTCAGCTCCATTTTGGAGCTAACTTTTGTTGAATGAAAGATTTAGTCAGCCACCACTGTTTTAATCAGCAACGGGGAGATGAGGGCTCCCTGTTTCCCTGAGAGATATGGTATATTTGGCCCCTCAAAGTTCCAGAGATTCCTCCAATGGGGAAAGTGGATCACACTGAAGCTCTAGATGCATAACAGAGCAAACAAAGCCCCTGGTTAGCGGCCAGAAGTATTGCAAGATTTGAAGAAGTGCAGCATCTGAAGGGTAATTATCTTCTGGTCTGGAAGGGGCTGATTATGTCAGTTTGTTGAAAAATGCAGACCAAACCATTTCCCCTCCATCTCTAGCTAAAAGGCATATGGCCAGAATCCACAGAGCAATGCACCTAGTGACATGCACTCATGGAGAGTTTGGCCTACTGTCTCTTGGAACACGATCCTCTCGTGCAACATAGCCAACATCTTAGCAAACCAAAGAGGGGACTTTCTAAAGCAGTTTGTGATATTGCATGGAGATCTGAGGTTCAAGCTCTTGAGCATACCCACATCAACGATTTTATTCTTGACTTCTGTTTAGATCCTGCACCCTTCCATTATCTTCACAAGAATTCAGTATATTATTTTGTTTTTATTTAGTCTACTAACATCCCACTTGTAGAGAAGGCCCAATATATTTTGCTGCCCGAGGCAGGGCAGCAAATGGTTTCCCTTCTCACCAAAGGGCACAATACCCAAAGCCAGTCAAGTTATTTTAGAAACTGAGGCACAAAACCATAGGCACATCTCTCTCTTTCTCCCTGGCAGAAAAAAACACAATAATAGATCAATGAATAATCTGATGTTTTTTCATATCACCCAAGATTAGGTGGCTGAGGCCATTGTATCACTCTGTCTGTTATGGCTGGCCCTGCCCATCAGTAATGTTTGTGGCAGGTCTCTTGTCTATGACAACATCTTTCTGTCCACATCAGATGTCAGAGAAATAAGCAACTATGTGACATTTAGAAGACCTCTGAAGGCAGCCCTTTTTGGGGAGTTTTTAATGACTAATGTATTAATGTATTTTAACCTTCTGTTGGAAGCTACCCAGAGTGGCTGGGGAAACCCAGCCAGATAGGAGGGGGTAGAAATAATAAATTGTTGTTGTTGTATGTTATATTCATACTAGTTAACAAGTAAAATGATAAAGGTATGAACCAAAGATGTAAAATCAAAGATTAAAAAACAGCTAAAAAATGAACGCATTAGCAGAAAAGCAGATCAGTAAAACCCTTGACAATTTTGGCATTTCCCCAAACCCTTCTTAAAAAGCCAATTTGGACCATGTACCAGAAGGCAGGCAAAAATTGAACTAGACAGTCCCTGGCAAGGGTTTTCCACAGTATTTATATTACAGAGCTTTTATGCATTAGTATATTGTATGGTGAGTGTTTTCTCTGTGAGACAAAGAATTAAAAACATAATTCGTATAAATCAAAAAGGCAATAGATGTTCTCATTTCTCTGACATATCTTTCAGCTTTTTTTGCTAATGCATATCCTCCCTATTTTTATATTCCATTTATGGTTGATGGTTGGTTGATGTTGTGCATTTTTATGACATTAATCCCAAAACTAAATTAATCATGAAAATTGAAAGGTAATACAATTTGGAAAGAATATAGGTATTGTTTGTTTTTGAAGCAGGGAATAACAAAAGTACATTACAGAAAAATTGTCATTAGTGTCCTAATTCCCCCCAATGTCACCTGCACATTCCTTTTTTTCCTCTTTGGCAAATATTGAAAATATTAGGATGCTAACATGCCTACCATCACTAAGAATGAAACAAAACATTTTAAGAAACCTGGTCAAGTTCGTCCACCCTCAACCCATGTCTGATGTCATTATGTTGCTCACCATCCGTTAATTCCATTGATGTAGCCGGGGGATGACAGTCTTAACCCTGCCACTCTTCCTTCCATAGTCCCTTTGGGGAAGGTCCATAGCTCAGTGGTAGAACATCCACTTTGTATGCAGAAGGTCATAGGTATCTCCAGGTAGGGCTGGAAGAGACTCCTGTCTGAAATCCTGGTGAGTCAGTTTAGACAATACCGAGCAACGTAGATGAACCATTAGGTCTGACTTGGTGTGAGTCAGCTTCCTATGTCTCTAGCACAATTTCTGCTGCGTTGCACATTGTATCAATGCAGTGTGTACTGATGCCATGATACAGCTTAAATAGGCATGATGAAGGAGGAGAGGGAGACTTAACATGGGGCTTAAGTTTTGGCTAGAAGCCCAGTGTTTCTTATAATCCTCTGAAATATGAGGACTATAGCGCAATGTTATAGCAATTGCCTTGTATGCCGATGGTCCTGGGTTCAATCCCTGGTATTTCCAGGTAGGGCTGGGAATGATTCCTACCCCAAACCCAAGAGTCAGAATAGACAATTAGATGGACCAATAGTTTGACTCAATAGTGGGAATTATTAGGTTGTTCTTGTTTTTATTATGTATTCTGTGTTTTAATACTGTGATTTTTTGTTGTGAACCACTCTGAGACCTGAAGGTACAGGGCAGTATACAAATTATAATAATAACAATAACTAATAATAATAATAATAATAATATAATACAGCAGCTTCTTATCTTTCTCATTTATTTTCATGATCTAGCACCAAGGTTTCCAGTCCCTGATTCATATCACATTAGAGAGCTCTGACAAATCCTAACTATTTGTGACCCACAAACATCATATAAATCTGACAAAATGTGAACCACAATGGGCTGATCACAAGGTGAACCAGTACAGAATACTGAACCATAGTCACTGCAAACCAATAAAGCTGTAACAAATATTTTTTGTTTTATCCAACTCAATTCTTAGCCAGTTGTGCCAAATGCACTGAGTATCACATTTGTCACCAGTGTACTGGATTGAGTTTAAGTGCCTAACTGAAGATAGGAGTGATTGATTTTGTTAAATGAATCAAGTTACATAGAAGTTTGCTTATTTTAATTTAGTGAGGGCCTAATACAATTAATCATAAATATTCCATGTGCCAGCCCAACTATTTATAGCATCAAATCATACAGATGGTGATTTGAACCGTATCTTCGGCTTTAATTCTAATTGTTGTTTTCCTTTTTTTACCAGTTGTGGTTCCACGCTGTGAGATTCACTCATTTGGAAATACCTGGTGTCTTAGCTAACAGGAAAACAAGGACAACAGAAGCAACAGGTGATAAAACTGATAGTGTGCACTAAAACTCATGACATGAAATTATTCATCTTGCTGTATACATTCCAAATGTGGGAGATCAATTTGCCAGCTGACTGTTGTGTGGTCCCAGGTGGCTTTTCAGCCATTTAAAACCATATGCAGCCATTTGTCTATACACAATGCATCTCACAAACGAAACAAATTGCAGATATCCTGCTGTGGTTAACATGCAATCAATTATTTTGTAACTTTCTTTTTCATTGTAGGTGTTTCTGAAAATACGCTTTTAACTAGAGATGAGCCAAGCTGCTTAATTTAAACACACACAAACACACAACTTTCGATGTTTGTGCCAAGAAGAAAAAAGAGCTTCCCTATGAAAAGAAATGGGAACGCTTGGAACTTTATCAAAACTCTGCAACACTTTTAAATAAAATAAAATAAAGGCTTTAGTTGCTTCTGAAAACATCGCAGAGCTCAGAATCACAGAAGCATGGTTATCTTTGCATATGGGGAAAATAATTTGGGTTACAGCCTGCTATAGGCAGTAGTAGGGGAAGGAAATCAATTAAAATAGTGTTATAGTAGTCAAACCCAGACAATGGGAAAGAACAGACTGATGTAATGGTATAAACAGGAGGAAAACTATTTTAAGCAATATTTGACAACTGAAAATGCCAGGACATCTGAGAAGAAAATGGAAAAAACCAGAGAGGAAAATTAAAAGAACAAGTAAAAAAAAAAGAACACAAAGTTTTCAGAGAAACAGAGAAATAACAGCTCAGAACTTAATCATTACCTTACTGTGACCCCTGCACTAGTCCCTGCAGTCCTATCCCCTGAATCAAACTAGGTTTTGATACTAGTCTGGGAAAGAAAAGCACCCTGAAAGAAACACCAGAGCAGCAGCAGCTCACTCAGTGGGGCAGCAATAGCATCCTAGTTTCATGCCACTTGGGATGCGGGTGGTGCTGTGGGTTAAACCACAGAGCCTAGGGCTTGCCAGTCAGAAGGTCGGCAGTTCAAATCCCCGTGATGGGGTGAGCTCCCATTGCTCGGTCCCTGCTTCTGCCAACCTAGCAGTTCGAAAGCACGAAGTGCTAGTAGATAAATAGGTACCGCTCCGGTGGGAAGGTAAACAGCGTTTCCGTGCGCTGCTCTGGTTCGCCAGAAGTGGCTTAGTCATGCTGGCCACATGACTCAGAAGCTGTACCCCAGCTCCCTCGGCCAATAAAGCGAGATGAGCGCCGCAACCCCAGAGTCGGCCACAATTGGACCTAATGGTCAGGGGTCCCTTTACCTTTACTATCATGCCAGTTACTGGCAGGGGTGCCAACTCAAATAAAATATTGTGGGGGCCTAGGTAAGCCCCGCCCCACATAATCACAGGACACAGGAACACACACCATTCAAATGGGAATGCCCATCAACTTTGTGGGCCCCCCAAAATATTTTATTGTGGGGGCTGAAGCCCCCATGGCCCCTAGGTGTTGCCTCCTATGCTTACTGGGATGACCAAGATGAAAATGATGCCGGGGTTTTGTGACTGCACCAGCTAGATGCTAGATTGGTTTTATGGATGCATCCAGACAGCCCCCACCTTGCTGGCACCTTGACCCTCCCCCTTCTAGGAAGCGGTAGTGATGCTGCTGCAAAAAGGCTATTGCTCCGGTGTGCCCCACTGCTCCTGCCCACAGGTGTGTGTGTGTGTGTGTGTATTTGTGTGTGTGTGTGTGTGTGCGTGCGTGCGTGCACATAGGTGTGGTTGGGCTCTAAATCTCCTTGGACCTTTAGAATACACCCCACTTGGCATGAACAGGGCAGGGTTCTTGGTTCATGAATGGGGCAGGCCTACATTTAATGAGCTTGGATTTGTTTGTTGAAATATAATCATGCTTTTCGTTGACCTACACCAAACAGTTGCTTGTTGAAAAACCTAACGGACCATAAATTCAACGCTAAGTAATTTGCTAAGATTGTGTGACATTACCATCTGACATTATGTATACTCTATTACCAAAAAGAAAAAAGAAAAAGAAAAATCCCTTTGCTTCAAGAAAAACACACACAGAACCTAATTAAAGGGCGAAGCCATATGTGTACACTGTTTTGAATTTTAAAAGATTTATGCTAACAAGATTAACTTCAATAATACTTGCATTGTATTGTATTTAGATGCTGGGTTAGTGATTAATGATCCCCCTCTCAACTGTAATAGATCTTTGAAGTCTATAATCCATCCAGTTTACTTCTTCTCTGGAGATAAATAATTGAAGTTTCCTATATATGACTCATAGCAATAGTTACATGCTTTGGTCACCTTAATGTTAAGAGGATCAGACAAATTCATGGAGGAGAATTGCTACTAAACCTAATGGCTATGTTACACCTCTACTGTTGGAAACAGCGATGATTCTTCTGGGAACTACAGGTGGGGAGGAAGCTCTTGAGCTCAGGTCCTGCAAGACATCTTGAGGGACTAGACCTCAAGATGTACATTTTCTTTCTGAATTATTTAATTTTCTCTTGTTTCAGTGGACGAAATGTTTGTGTTTTTTTAAATAAATTTTTATTGATTTTCCAACATGAATTGAGACACTTCACAACTAACAATACATAGACAAACATATAAACACGTATAATTTCATAACCTTTTTTTTCTTAAACCTTATTTCAACGACTTCCCCATACCTCCCTTTCCTGCATCCCTATTTTAAACCTTTTCAGCAACCCCTAATTTCAATTACTTATGATTCAATTTCTTTGATCCTTTTTCTCTTACCCAATCATTTATCGCTGCAATTCTGTTTTACATTACCCATGACATTTTAGCACTCATTAATTTTACAACAGTTCTTAAGATAAACTTTAAATTTCTTCCAATCTTCTTCCACCGTCTCTTTTCCTTGGTCGCAGATTCTGCCAGTCATCTTGGCCAGTCCCATATAGTCTATCACCTTCGTCTGCCACTCTTCCAGCGTGGGTAGTTCTTGTGTCTTCCAATACTTTGCTAAAAGAACTCTTGCTGCTGTTGTAGCACAGTGGACGAAATGTTTGATTGTTCTATAAGCCACAACTGAAAAGTAGTTTTAAAAAGAAAGAGGATATCCTTAAAAATGTTTCATAAAAAATTAGGGATTTTATTCCATTACTGTTCCTAGATTATCCTAGAATGTCTGATTACAAAAACAAACAAACAACTGGCATGGAATCTACTCCATTTCCCAACTTCAAAATGGAAATGAACGTTTCATACCATCATAATACCCATCTAATGATTGCAATTAAAATATGGCATTAAACCACTTGAACCTCCCATCTCATATTTGGGGTGCAAGCAGTGATCCATCGGCAAGAGGATATTGATTACTCTATTACCTTATAATTTCAAGTTAAAATGTGTATTTATTTATTTATTAGTTAGCTTCATTTGTCACATCATAGTATATACATCTCTAAACAATCTTCAGCATCCATTTAAAATAATATTCAAACACACCAGAAATACAACAAATTCATATAAAAATTCAAAACCAGTATAAAAAAATAAGTAGGAAACAATTTGGTCACATAAAAAGCTGAAACAACGTCACACCAGTTAAACCAATCAATCAACATCAAATGGCAGATTGAATGGTGCTAAAATAATGTTAAAATATATTTAAAGGCCTGAGAGAATTTTTTTTAAGTATTTGGTGCTGAAAAGACAGGCCACTCTTTTCTTAGTTATGAAAGCCAAAGTGGTGTAGTGGTTAGTGTGTTGGACTAGTGCCTGGGACACCAGGGTTTGTTTTGTTTTTTTCAAAAAAATTATTAATTTTCCAAAATTTTAAACAAACAAACATAAATCATAGCTGAACTTAGTCCCATCTTAATAATATTGTTAACTGCCTTCCTCAAATTCCCTTGACCAAATTTCATTATATATCATTGTAACGGTTTTCCAAAATAAAATCTCATAAAATTTACTTATTCCTCTTAATATCTTTATCTCTTTTCATCTTAACTTTAAACATATTGTTCTATAACTTCTCATATTTAAATCCTTAGCCTATCTATATTTTTGCAAGTATTTCTATTTAATTTATCTTAGCATATTTGAGTAGTCTTTGAAATTCTTCCATTCTTCCTGGTGCTCCTCCTCCTGGTCACAGATTCTTCTGGTCAGGTCGGCTAGTTCCGAAAATTCCATCATCTTCATCTGCTGTTCCTCCACTGTTGGTACTTCTTGTGTTTTCCAATTCCTGGCTAATAAAATTCGAGCTGCAGTTGTGGCATACAAAGGAAGACCAGGGTTTAAAGCCCCACTTGTCCATAAGGATCACAAGGTGACCTTGGACCAGTCACTGCCTCTCAGCCTAATCCACCTCACAGGGTTGCTGTGGGGATTTAAATGAGGAGAGGGAGAATGATGTACAGTCGTACCTTGGAAGTTGAACGGAATCCGCTCCGGAAGTCTGTTCGACTTCCAAAACATTCAGAAACCAAAGCATGGCTTCTGATTGGCTGCAGGAAGCTCTTGCAGCCATTCAGAAGCCATGGAAGCCCCGCTGGATGTTTGGCTTCCAAAAATAGTTTGCAAACTGAAGCATTTGGGAACCAAAATGTTCGTCTGGCAAGCAGTTTGACTTCCAAGGTATGACTGTACACCACCTTTTGCTCCTTGGAGAAAAAAGATGGGATATAAATGGAGCCAGTGTGGTGTAGTGGTTAAGAGCAGTAGTCTCGTAATCTGGGGAACTGGGTTCGCGTCTCCGCTCCTCCACATGCAGCTGCTGGGTGACCTTGGGCTAGTCACACTTCTTTGAAGTCTCTCAGCCCCACTCACCTCACAGAGTGTTTGTTGTGGGGGAGGAAGGGAAAGGAGAATGTTAGCCGCTTGAGACTCCTTAGGGTAGTCATAAAGTGGAATATCAAATCCAAACTCTTCTCTTCTCTTCTAATTATATAGTAGTTAGTTAGTTAGTTAGTTAGTTAGTTAGTTGTTAGTTAGTTAATAACAAATGGGATTCCAACCCCCCAAATGACAGGGGAACTCTGTGATAATTAGGTCAATGAACTTCCTCAGTGTCCAAAGTAGCAGAAAGTGAGAGTTCCCTCTCTGGTTTCACAGGAAGGAGATATGGCCCCCTCTCAGGTTCTGTCGCTCCTGAATTTCCAACAGCCCAAGTGGACCCTCCAGTATCACCCCACCAAGCCCCAAGGGCTACATTTCAACTCAGTCATCACTTAGCTCCAGATGAGCGTATCAGCAACACTCCTAGCTTCTTGCTTCTCACTAGATCTTGTAAACCTTCTGACCTAGTTCTGGAGATTGCCCCACAGGGAGCTTTCCATGGTCCTGAACCTCAAGGTCTTGCCAAACCCAACCAAAAGAGGTTCCAGCCTGGTGCTAATATCCAATTTCATGACTTCCTCTTCTACTGGTTTAGCTTTGCCTTGCTTAGTTGCTAATCAAAACATGAAGCTTCCATATCAAAAATTCTTTACTAGTTTTGCTTTCAAGATTCATGTGCTCAAAATGAAATAATATATTGCTGCTGCAGCAACAAAAACAACTACAATTAAACATTTGTTTAGCTCCACCAGTGCTAGGATGGTAATAGGTAAAGGTATTATATAGAACACAGAAGTTACATAAATACAGCCCAGATTGCTTATTTTCTATACTAGATAGACAGGATTTGGGTGGCAGATGATGACAGGGATTGATGAAAGACCTGTCAAGTTGGCTTTCGGGTAGAGCCAGAGGTGAAAGCAAGATTCAGAAAAGACTTGAAATGCCACATTTAAGGTCCTCTTATTATCTTATTTATAACTTATTTGGGGGGGGAGTGATGCAGCCAGAATTAAGCAATTAAGTCATATCCAAAAGGGGAAAACAAAGAGGGAAACAAACTTTGGCCAAGAAAAAGTGGGAGGTGGCAAGCAAACAGTAAAAGTTGCTTTTAAAAAAGAAAAAAGAATCTGAGGAAGGCATTCCTAAAAACATTAAGACCAACAATAAGTTCTCTAAATACAGGAGAGAGAGAGAGAGAGAGAGAGAGAGAGAGAGAGAGGTAAAATATGTATCAACATAGTTGAGGAATATTTCTTATTCATAAACAATCTGGAGTGGAATGTTCTAAAACAGATTTTTGCCAAGATGGCAAACATCAGTGTATTTGCAGGAGGGCATAGGCAAATGTGCCAAGGGGAGGACAGTGTCCCTCAGAAATTTCTCACCATTAGCTTGAGAGACTTCCAGTGACAGAGAGCAGCTTTATACTTTTGGTTTCAAAATCAGCAGGCAGGTTTGACACTGGTTTGCCCCTACACACCCTCCTAGAGTTCCGTGTTGGTGTTATGAAGGAAAATGTTGAGTCCTTTCCCTCCATAATTTGTACTTCCACAAAGTTTCAGAACGTATAAGGTGAGTATGCCTTTATTTATCGATATTGCAGTTTTACTGACAAAAGTACCGACATAGTTTCTTATTTATGGCATTCTTAAAGTACTTCTTACTTTCCAGAGGACACAGAGGTCAGAAGAGAGAGCTGCTTTAATGGGAGACAGTAATTCAGAGAACTTAAAAGTGAATTCACATTTCTGACTATCCTGTGTGTGATCAATGGGCCCTACTTCCACACAAGGTGTCCAAAATCTATGTGTAAGCTTCATAATAACCTGCTCAAGAAGCATGAATACACCTGGGTTTTTAATACCATTGCCTTCTGAAGACTCACGCTGAAAGTCTATTATTCAGCTGCGCAGTGCTGGGCTCTAGTCCAGGTTCATTATTTGTATGCTAAGGGTCTGTTCAGTAAAATATGAGATATTATGATGATCGATCGGGTGATGGGAAGTCGACTGCAACCAGAAGTATGCACCAAAATTTAAATTAATAGCAATAAAAATATGCTGTGTAATGTACCTAAAACCATTCAGAAGACGTATATGATTATGCACAGTTATCTCAATGATACTGTGCTCTAAAGAGACCTGCTTATGCGCATTGGCATATTGCTTCACTCCATTGTAGAGTCCTACTCAGAACCAATTTGGACACCATCATGACCCCTGCATTTCAAGTCTAGCTCAGGATCGCACAATTTCAAAGAGCTCTAGCGCAGAGCTACCTGTTTCAAGTGGCAAACTCCACAATGGCAAACTCCACGGATAAGGCCTTGCAACTAACATAACTCATGGAGAAGTGTTTGAGAATTATGATGGGTGGAAGTGAATGAAAAGCATCTGGCACAGAATAAACCTGCGGAGGAAGTACAGGCATCAATGCATGAGGAGTGTAGCAGGGGGTGTGGGAATAGGCCAACCTATCAATTAAAATGATTGAATTGTTTTCCGCGACCCAATGCTTGAATTGACATAACTGCTGTTATCCTCAGTTTTTATATCACCATCTCTGCCAGTCAGGTTCTCCAGATCAAGGTTACCTGGGCAAAGTCTGCCAATGAAGCAGCTGGGCTTATACAAGGAGCTCTCCTCTCATTAGAGATCCTCCTCAGATCAACAGAAAGCTTAGAGCAGGAGTAGCTAATGTGGTGCCTTCCAGTTGCTGTTGAACTACAGCTTCCCTGTCATCCATAACTATTGACCATTGACCATACTGGCTGGAGCTAATGAGAGCTGTAGTCCAACAACATCTAGAGCGCACCACATTGGTTGTTTAGGGCATGTTTTATCATTTTTACAGCCTCTTTCTATTGATTGGTACCAGCATACTGCCTCAATAAAGACTGGTGTAAAGGGCCATTAGGGGTTGGCAGCATAATAGGTCTAAACAACCAAAGCACCAAGCCAGATACAGCCAACCACTCAATGCACTTCCACCTGAAATGATTTGACAGCCTCTCTTCCTTTGTAGTACAAGGCAGGCAGCAAAAATTGGAGGTTTTTCAAGCTCCATTTAGGCTGGTGGGCCCCATTCAACTTGGTGCATTACAAGTTGAGCAGCCGTGGGCTATGGTATATTCGGGTTCAGTTCACCTCTCACACTGTCGATGAAAACTGAATTGTTCAGCATGCTGAATTGCATGATTCCAGCGCACTAAAAACTCAGGGTTTTTGTTTTTGCTGAATAGATACATGAATAAATAAATTGCTCCTTGTTTTTCTCTACCTCCCAAACATGTGTCTTTCTTGTGTCTTAGTATAGTATGAAAATGATCTCCCAGATAAATTTTTTACAGAGCGATTAAATATTTAACACTTTGCAGCAAAGGGGACCCGTTGTATCTCAAAATGTCAGTTATGTCTCATCCCATCTTTAATTCTCAGATAGTTGAAATGTAATGAGGCACCGCAAATTTAAGGAGCACATGTTTAAGAGACAGCTTCCTTTTTGCCACACTGCTCTTTCTTTTTTTTCTTTCTTTTTTGCAGGCTGTAATGAGCCACATTAACTGAACAGGGGAAGCTGAATGGGTAATTAGTGTACTAGACCTAGTGAAATTAATGCAGTACAATTCCACTTGCATTGCCAAGAATACAAACCATGCAATTTCAGGGCAGAGAGCCCTGCTAAGATGACTGTGCTGCTTATTATGATAAAAGAGATGAAATATTAACATCCTTGTATCAACAGGCACTTAAAAACAGAGAACAATCATTTAGAATAACACAAAATTGTGAGGAGGGAGGAGAGGAAATGCCCTCAATTTCACAGTGTATCTAAAAGAAAACCCACACAATGGTCACCCAGAAAATGTGACCGATTCACAATACAATAGTAGATACAGTGGTACCTCGGGTTACATATGCTTCAGGTTACATACGCTTCAGGTTACAGACTCCACTAACCCAGAAATAGTGCTTCAGGTTAAGAACTTTGCTTCAGGATGAGAACAGAAATTGTGCTCCGGCAGCGTGGCGGCAGCAGGAGGCCCCATTAGCTAAAGTGGTGCTTCAGGTTAAGAACAGTTTCAGGTTAAGTACGGACCTTTGGAACGAATTAAGTACTTAACCTGAGGTACCACTGTACTCAGGTGCCTATGTTTGTTCACAAATCAGTGGTGAGTTGTTCGTATGTATCCTTTACCACATGGAGGAATTTGGCTTTTACCACATGGGAACGTAGGAAATTGTTTTATTCAAGCTCACCCCATTTGTTCTTCTGGATCAGCATCTGGCCCTGGTTGGCAGCAGTTTCAGGTGGTCTTCCCCATCTGTATCTGAAGATGCCCTGGGATGGAACCTGGGACTTCCTGCATGCAAAACACATGTTCTACCACTGAGCCGTGGCCTCTCATTTGCCAGTGACTAGCAACAAACAGCAAACTCCTTTGCTAGGCAAAGAAGGCAGAGTTACATGGCAAGGAGCTTACCGGCAATTTCAATCATTATAGCCAGCAACTCCATTACCTGTTGCAGATGTGGGGAACCTGTTGGCTTCCAGATGTTGCTGCACTACAATTCACCCCCAATCTGCGCACCAAGTGGGTCAGGGTGATGTGAGTTGAGGTCTACTAACTTCTGGAAGCCCAAATGTTCCCTGCTCCTGGCCTAGCGGTTGAGAGGTTGACTGCATATTGAACCCCTGCTACTGCCCAGAATGGCTCAAGCCAAGAGAATCACCTGGCCAAGAACACTGAACATGACTGAATTGATGTCCATGTAAGGAGCTCAAGCAAGGTGAATGGTAACTTTCAAACAACTGAAGGCATTCTAAGCAAGGGACTCTCCAAGAATTCCGAAATCCTGTGTCCCTTGCTCAGAAAAAGGAACATTAGTTATCAGGTACTGCAGGGAGAGTCCCTCAAAAGTTCCCTATAAATATTCTTCAATTTACAGTGGTACCTTGGGTTACATATGCTTCAGGTTACAGACTCCACTAACCCAGAAATAGTACCTAAGGTTAAGAACTTTGCTTCAGGATGAGAACAGAAATCGTGCTCCGGTGGCGTGGTAGCAGCAGGAGGCCCCATTAGCTAAAGTGGTGCTTCAGGTTAAGAACAGTTTCAGGTTAAGAACGGACCTCCGGAACGAATTAAGTACGTAACCAGAGGTACCACTGTATTACCTCATCTTCTTTGCATAAGCCAGGGATATTAACTGAAATCACTAGGGAAGGAGAAGGCAGCTATATCACCTTCAAAAAAAGCAATAATAATCCAGTTGTTGCTTTTGCTAGGAATAATGTTGAAAATTTCTACTCATTAGCAGTATTGAAAGAGAAGAATAGGTTCGTATTACCACACTGCCCTGGAACCAATAAAAAAATGCTAAGGTTCTGGTCCATGGGGTCATGAAGAGTCGGACACGACTAAACGACTAAACAACAGCAACAAGGTTCCATAATTAGAGATATTTTTAAACCCTCACAATACCAAGGTATTTTTATTTTTATGTCTGTATATACCTTTACAATGCACAACCCATCCGCCCACCCTCAAAAAAGCAATCTGCGTTACACATCTCTTCTTGAATATAAGGGTGTATTTTTTGCCGGAACATTTCTAGCTCTTTTCCAAAAGCCAGAAAAGGAAACTGATTTTCAAAAACTTAGTTGGTCTGCTTTTAAAAAAAAAGTTAAAAAAAAAAAGTTTAATTCTCAATACAGTGGTACCTCGGGTTACAGACGCTTCAGGTTACAGATGCTTCAGGTTACAGACTCTGCTAACCCAGAAGTAATACCTTGGTTTAAGAACTTTGCCTCAGGATGAGAACAGAAATCGTGCGGCGGCAGCAGGAGACCTCATTAGCTAAAGTGGTGCCTCAGGTTACGAACAGTTTCAGGTTAAGAATGGACCTCCAGAACGAATTAAGTTCTTAACCCGAGGTTCCACTGTACACATAAACCATTGATAGCGTTTTCAACAGGCCTGAACCAAAACTGCACCTGACTTGGGCAGCCCTGAGTATGGATGGCAAAAAGGGATGTGTTCTCTCTATTTCAAAGTAGCACTCTGTGCAAGGGCAAATGCCCTTTTGTCACAGGTAAGGAGGACGGGGGCATGTCCCCAACTTACCACTATGCTGGAAGCATGGAAAACAGAACTGGTGCAGTTCAGTGCACAATGGAGCAGCTGTCTGGTTAGGCAACAGGGTGGCAGGTTCCCTCACTCACCAGGTTCTGCTGCTGAAGATCCCCTGCCCTCTCTCATAGTGTGGTAAGATAGGTTGTGGATACCCCATTTGGTTGAGGTAAATGGGTGCCATCCTATGTTTTGTGGTGCTACACAGCAAGTAAAGAAGGGGCAGAAATTTGATTCAGTTTGCATTTATAGGCAAACCTGCCTCATTCATGATCAGTGGCGTAGCAAGGTCAGGTGGTACCCGGTGCGAAACATTTCTTGCCTCCCCCCCCATTGAAATCTAGTTGGACTCCCAAGAGACTGCAACCTACTCACAGTATAAAAAGACTGGCTGTGATCTACACATTGTCATTGCAAGGCGTTGTTGAGTTTTTTTAAGGGAAGGATCGACTAAAGCTGTTGAGCTTTTTGGGGGGTTGCAGGGTTTGGGTCCTGAGTTGAGGGAGCTTCTCTCCTTCTCTCCACCCTCTGCTTGTTTGCTCAACTGCCACCTTCCCGTCCTCTCCCTGCATGCCTCCTCCAGCAGCCCGGGGCAAGGGGCTGTCAAAACGAAGGGGGGAAGGCCTCCAGCAAAGCGGAGCAGCTCCCCCCATCCCCCAACAACTTGGGGTAGGCAGGAGTCGTGAGCAGGCAGGGCACCAAATGTCACCCCCCTGGGAGATGACACCTGGGGCGGTCCGCACCCACCTTGCTTGCTCCCCCCCTGTTCATGATTTCTAAAACAATACATGAGCTGAAACTCAGCCAGCCTTTGAAATTCACAATATTTTTTTTAAATTTTGCAATGCAATTCTCCAACTGAGCAATGTGTACAAGCATGCATATACTAGCTTGACCGTAGTTGTCCGTGCATTAACAATTTCATGGCTGGATTACTGCAATGTGTTGCATGTGGGGCTACCCCTGGAGGTGATCCGGAAGCTGCAGCTGGTGCAGAACATGACAGCGATGCTGCTTTTGAAGGCTCATTACTGCCAACATATAGCACCTTGATTGCGGGATTTGCTCTGGCTGCCAATTTTCTTCCAGGCCAAGTTCAAGGTGTTGGTGCTAACATCTATGTCGCTATGCAGCTTGGGGCCAGCAGAATTACAGTAGTTTAGATGAGAAGTAGCTGGATAATCTTTGGCACTGGATATAGAGGTTTTCCCAGTAGTGATGTATGGAAGTGAGAGCTGGACCATAAAAAAGGCTGATCGCTGAAGAATTGATGCTTTTGAATTATGGTGCTGGAGGAGACTCTTGAGAGTCCCATGGACTGCAAGAAGATCAAACCTATCCATTCTTAAGGAAATCAGCCCTGAGTGCTCACTGGAAGGACAGATCGTGAAGCTGAGGCTCCAGTACTTTGGCCACCTCATGAGAAGAGAAGACTCCCTGGAAAAGATCCTGATGTTGGGAAAGATTGAGGGCACAAGGAGAAGGGGACGACAGAGGACGAAATGGTTGGACAGTGTTCTCGAAGCTACCAAGCATGAGTTTGACCAAGCTGCGGGAGGCAGTGAAAGACAGGAGTGCCTGACGTGCTCTGGTCCATGGGGTCACGAAGAGTCGGACACGACTAAACGACTGAACAACAACAACATAGAGGGGAAAGTTTGTGTGCTTCGAGAAATATGCCACTAACAAAACTGGGTGACTAATTGGATATGAGAAGAGAAGGACAAGTAATTTCTAAAAAGTTGTTCTAATTTACTAGGTAATTTTAATCACTCGCTTATTTCAGTGATTTGCCAAAAAAGTGACAGTGTTAGAGAAATCTTCTATGAAGATCTGCCTGCCAGATGCTTCCTTGCATTTCTTAAGTAGTTACAGATAATTCTTCAGAAATAACCACTTTGCAGAGGGTACTATTAAAGATTTTTGTATAAATTACCCAAACTCTAGATGTGTTTAATTCTTTCTATACAGTTTGGATTACTTTTCAGAAGTATTACTAAGTCAAACGTTGCAGGGCAATTTCCTTGGCAAAACAGATATCTTTTGAGAATGAAAGCAAAATGCAATTTCAGTGTTGTCTTTCATTATGGATTTAGAACACAAAACCTTTCATTAGAGCTATATTATTTATAGAGAAAATATTCAACAGTTATAAGAGGCTGCATGAGTTGTCCAATTGATTAATATGAAGACCTCTTGTATACTGGAAGTTGGTTGAGTGAGTGCATAATCTTGCTGAGTTAAATTACTTTATCAGCCCTACATTTCAGGCAAACATTTGCTTTGAAATGCTATAATGCGAAAGTCATTTCAGTCACAGAACAAAATATTTTCTGTGATTAAGACTTCCTATTTCTCCCCCCCCCCTCACGTTACAATCTAATGTATTTTTAGGGAATGTATTTGGGGGGGAAGGGGGGAATAAATGTACAAGCATGGTTGTGCTGTTTGTGCTTCTGTGTGGCAAATGAAGGAAAAGACATAGGAAAAGATAGTCCTTCATATGTGTAATCAATTCCAAGAGAATATATTGGTGCCTACTCAGAACATCCCACATATGCCCTTGCAACACTTTTATCTTTTGCAAACACACCCTGTGTTTTATTGACAGCGATTACCTAACAAACAGTGTGTTTGCGACATGCACCATGGCAGAAATAGAAATAAAAGCAGACAGTATAAAAGAAGTATAAAGGAAGATGTCAGGGCAATAAACCAGAGGCTATCTACAGGATGGTAACAATATAATAACTATCATTACAGCAATTACATCTCATTGTGGTTGTCTTTATCTAAAGTGCAGCTCACAACTGCTCTCTCAATGTAGCTCGGTTTTGTCCACAGCAAGAGCACGCCTGAAAATGTTTTGTCACAATCTGAATTGGCCTTGAGAAATGTGGCTAAGAATGAATCAGGTCCTAGATCTTCATCTGACAACAATGTACGACAATTACGATAAGTGCCCCTGACATAATTCGCAGAACACTGCTTCCTCCATTTGCTCACTAGCAATTCTTGGTGACTACGAATTTTCTGTCCAGTTCTCTTTCTAAATCGTTGCTCTCTGGGTAACCATCAGGAGTGGATGGGCCATCTGGGACCCTCTATGTGTTGTTAGACTCCAGTTCCAATCAACTGCAGCCAGTATGGCCAATGATCAGGGAAGATGGGAGTTGAACTTTAGCAGCATGTGGAAGAGGCAGGTTCTCTGTTGTAGGGGATATTGAAATATTAGCAGCCCCAATTAAGTTTTCCAGATCTTTGAGGGGAAGGGGAAGTAGTGGCAGTAGAGGCAGTGACAGAAGCTTCAAATTCCCTGGAGCATTTTGCAAGTATTCACACTGAGAATGCTCAAAACTTCAACCTTTTGTAATCATGTGCATGAAAGCCCTTTCAGGGTGAACCCAAGGATGCTCATGCATCCCTAGTTTTTAAGTCAAAATGAATCTTGTAATGGGGAGTCAGAGTTCCCCAAAAAAGTTCCTGAATGATCACCACCTTCTCAGAAGACTAGCTTACTTCTGACGGAGCATAATGGTGGCTGAAGATTTAAATTTTGAGAAGGAGATGGAATCATTCATCTCCTAAAGCTCTTTTCCATGCAGGAATCTCAATATTAGGGCTGTGGCCTTGAACTGTGCTCTGCATTTGATAAGGAAGCAGACAGCTGTCTAGAGTCATAATCATAGCAATGATAAAAACTGTCTTATGTTAGAAACCAGTTTTTTGCGTGTGTGTAACATCCTGAACAACCGCACAGTTAAGTCATCATACCCTTTGCAAGAAAAATTATAATTAAATAGCAGATGCATCACAACTTTCACTTAGTGAAGAGATATTGATTCAGTAAGCACAAGTTGTCATCTGTCGGCATCTTACAAATCTCAAAATATGCAATGTTTTGGGTGGGGTATCAGCACTGGATACCAAATCAAATACCGAATAGAAGCAGGTATTTGGAGCTCCTCCAAAGTGAAGTGCAAATTCTTCAAAGTGGTCCAAAGTGGCCTCATCCTGAAGCTTTGCACCTGCTTCAGAGGTGGTTTTTAGTCTCAGTGTGTAAGCACCCAGATTGAGATACGTGTTTTGAACCCCTTACAGGAAAACTCTCCATAAACACAGAATGCCAGGCAAGGGGAAGTGGTGAGACAATTTGGGACCAACAGCTCTAGTTTCCAACCAGAGAATGAATTTGTTAAGTTGTGGGTGAGCATATCAGACGACACAGTGATTCTTCAAACAGCTCTTGTTTATTCACAGGCCAGAACAGAACTGAACTGAAGGGTTCAGCCAACCTGCTTATATAGAGCTCCACTACAACGCAACAGTAACCACTTTCCGTAACTATTCAATCACTGAACGTCATTTTCAATCCCTTATTTGCATATGTGGACCTGAGTGAAAACTATCTACAGTATCCCCCTGCTGGCCCAGGGTGAGAACTTCAGAACATAACAGAATTTACTAGGTATCTCCAGTCACAATGCTTTGGGGGAAGAGACACTGAAGCTGAGAATTGAGAGACTTGTGTTTAGAAACCTTTAACTTTTGCACAAGGTAGGAGTTGCATCCATTCCTCTGCCTACTTTTGCCTCTGGTCCCCTACAAAGCAACCTTTCAACCTTGGGCTGAATAAGGTCCCCCACACTGGTTTATGTTAGGTGTCAGTTATGGGTATTTCAACCTGACAAAATAATTCTGCACCTAGATGTGAACCCAATGGTTGCAATCTTATAAAACTGTCTATGTGTGTGCATGCACACGTGTACTTTCCCAGCAAATTGGGTAATTCATCTCTATGCCCTAAGCTAAGCTTATTCATTCTGCACACCATGTCAATAGGAAAAATGATACCATATGGTTCCTTTCCAATCTGAACATCACCTGGACCAAGAGAGATTAATGCTAACATAAGAAGGAATGGTGTGATGTGGCTCAAATGATATTGGACTAGACCACAGGGAAGTAGTTTTCATGCTGCTTTAGTAATGTATTATTTACTCCTTGCCCTGTGTATAGTTGAGTAAAATCATTATACAAGTAAACATAGATAGGATTGGGCTGCTGGCTTCCCCAAATGTATTTTTAACCCCTTCTACATTAGATCAAACTGACTAATAAGCCTATACACTCCTAGGTTATTTATGGCTCAGGTGGAGTGTAGCCATGAAATAGATTTTTAAAAATGTCTAATGTGGCAATAACTTTACTGTGAGCAAAGTAATAAATGCCATATCAGTATTCTGAATGAATGTGACTTACTTTGATTGGAAAGATGGAGAAACACAAAGTTGAATCCTGGTTTTCATCTTCCATGGAGCTAGAAGACTCCCACTTTCTTTTCTCCTAGAAGAAGAAGGAAAAAATAATAATTTTGAACATGCCTTCTGACTGGTTATGCAGAGGAGATGATGCATCTCACTTAACTTGTCCCCAGTAGAAACACTCGATAGACATGTACACAGACATGTACAGAATTGCACTGTAGCTTTTTAAACTTGGAAACCAAAAAGGTGACTCGCATCTTTCATTTAAATTATCCCATGTAATTAATGAAGATTATAACTTACAATTAAAATGCACATGTCAAAACACTGCAATCAGACTCCTAAAAATAGCTACCCAAAATTAAGGAATTCCAACCACATTTTAGAAAATGGTTTCCTGAAGGATGACTTGAACAACTTTCTGAATTATATGAGTGAGATGATGAGGGAAGGTGTGTCATAAGAAAGGGGCCACTACCAAGCAGGCTGTGGACATGGTAGTCATTAGCTGAATCTCAGGTGGCCACCTAAAGCAAGAAGAAGCTCCAGAAGCTCTTAATCTGAGAGGGTACTTGTGATAATGAAAGCTAGTTGTGTCTCCATTCACCCTTCACAGTTCTTCTGGTTTGGTTCTGGCGGCACAATATGCACAATTGCCAATATCTGCCTGGTGAAACACTGGTGGAAAAGCCATCCCAAAAATTACGGTATTACTAAAAGTACAGAACAATGTGAGTGGTCTGCATGGAGCTGACTGCTTGCGAAATTGGTAGACACCTGGACTGGCAGTAGCTGGCATCTGTTGAACCATTTTATATAATGGCATATATCTCACCACTTTTGGCAACAGTAACTTTTGGCAAGAAAATAGTTAGGTCATATAATGTTGCTTCCAAAGACTGTTTGGTACAACGTACATTGATACTTATTTTCTATCTGATATGCATGAAAATGGGATTTGCTTGACTTTCAGAGTTAAGCGCCTTATCCTCTTAGTGTTAAAAAGCAAAAGTTTCACTAAGTTCAAAGACCACATGCAGACTTTGTCATATAATTTTTCAATTTCTGTACTGCCTTAGCATTTTGATTAAATATCCTGTGTCACCTTCAGCTATTCCCCACCCCGAAAACAATGAGTTTATAGGATATGTTGCACCTTGTAGTGCTACTTTGACGTTATACCTAATCAGCATCTATAATGCCATTTATTTCAGCTAATATATAGCAGTTCTTAGAAAAGATTTAATGTAGTGCCTACATTGGCTGTAATTGAAATGTCCAGGAAACTAATTTGGTGAAATGGAAAGGGATAGGAGCCAAATTCTGAATTCTTTCATTCTTTAGTACAATTTGTGCTTATCTTTCCCCGCTCTCTGTTTCAGTTATCATCAGTAACTAATAAGAACCTATCAACAAAATATCAATAATTTAATTTCTACTCATAATTTTTATGATGGATAAGAATGAAAGTTTTACGGCAAGCAAAAATGCAATTAATAGCAGAGGATGTGCTGCCAACTTTTATTATGTAAATTAGAGGCACTACACAATTATTTAATGCTCCTGAGTGGGAAATGTTCTGTGCTGGAGAGAGAGAAAAAAACGGAGTTAATTCTGCCTTAACTAATAACTGTTGAGATTATGTGCAGTCTAATATATTTTTGGCTTGCACCAGATGTAGGAGGCTTGATAAAAACAGATTGTCCAAGAAATGGCTTCTCTGGGGATCTGTCATGAGAATCGAATCATGAGATGCTAATACATCTAAAAAGTCATAGTGAGGATGATAATTACAGCCCAACTTTCTGTATGAGCCTCCAACAGCTTTGCTTGGATAAGCACCTACAGGAAATATGTCATGGGTCCTTGAGGAATACTGGACCTCAAAAACTACTTTATCAGGGGTAATCAATGTGGTGCTCATTAGATGTAGTTGGACTCTACTTCCCAGCCATCATGGCCAATGATCAGAGATGATAGGAGTTGTAGTATGAAAACATCTGGAGGGCACCATTTGACTACCACTGCACCAGATTGTTCGTTCTCTTCCACCTGTCTTGCCCCACCCTCCAACCCTAGGAGTCCTCATAAGGGAGGTGTTCCTGAAGGAAGAACTGTGAGGAGAGAGACTCCATCAGGCAAGGCCTCCTTCCACCTGCCTTGCTCTACCCTGTAGTCTCTGCTTCTCAATGTGTATTGTATTGTTTTATGTACTTTGGCTTGCCATTGTTTTATTGATTATAGTTTAGATATTATTTATTGTAACTGTTGAGTGGATTTCTGTTTAACTTTATATGTTGATATTATTTTATACTATTCTAATGATTGTTGAATGTGACTTTTTTATGTAGGTTGCCTATTATGTTTTATTATCACATTTTTGTATTGCATTAGAATGTTATAAGATGTACATTTTTTGTTTCTTCAGCTTCTAAACCGCCTTGAGTATTGTAAGATAGAAAGACGGTATACAAATTTAAAATGATGGTGATTGATTATTGTTGTTGTTGTTTTATTAAAGCTTTTCAATGTACAATAAAAAACAGAAACAAAACAGTAAATTAAGAAATAAAGAAAATGATGGAGAAAGAAAATAAGGAAAGGGAAAAGAATAATAACAGAGTAAGGAGAGAGAAAGAAGTAAGCAAAAGTGACTTCCAACTATCCATCAGTTGTGCCTGCAGGAATTCCGCCTAATAGCTCAATGTTTAATCCAGAACAGGATCCAGTTATTCCTCCCTCTGCTTATGTTTTCCCAGCATCCAATCCGGGCATCTCAGGCTCATTCCCTTTCCTTTCCATCCAAGAAGTCAAAAAGAGGTTCTCCAATTATTATTATTAATCAAAATCAGCCATAATCTTCCTCCAGTCCAACTTCAAAACTTTGCCGCATTATCCAAACTGTAGGCGGTGGCCTGTCACTAACGTTCACCAGCAGGAGTCAGAACAGTATTAAAGATAACAAGGCGGCATTTGTAGTCAGTTCCGGCACCTCTTTTTCTGGAAAAATAGCACTGTGTTTTGTGACTGTGGTGCAGCAGACACCCTAAATCAAGGTGCCTGGTCTGGTCAAGTTCCATTCCCTTTCCCTGCCAGTAAAAACAAAACAAATGTAATGACTAACAATTTGCTGCTCTTCCATGAGACCCCAAATCAGCTGACTGAGGCAGCTGCCCCAACCTGTCTGATGGTTGGGGCAGGCCTGCTTGATATAGCCTTTCACATTCTTCAGATAATAAGTTTCCAGTTTTAAACAAGCAACGCCCTGGTATCTGTAGTCTTGCCTTGGGATGTGAAATGGGACCAACACACACACACACACCGCAAGCCAGCCAAATCTTTGCACTAAAAAGGTTTGTTTATGTAGTACCACCACTAATAGCAACATCTCTCCCACAGATGCATATTCTTTCTTTGAATATGTTTAATATTAAAAATTTGCTCCTCAAATGACAATTGGGTGGGGAGGGGCTCTACTTTTGCAGAAACAGGTAGCTGAGTATCTTATTTGTCTTGCTGAGTAACTGAAATATCCATGCAGAATGTAGAAAAATCAGGATTTGTGGGTTGGTTGCAGCTCAATGTTAAAATGTCATCATGAAATTCTTTTTGCAGTTGAAGAAAATCGAAATAATGCTGCTCTCCTGTTGGTGTGTGTTTGTGTACTAAATGAGATAGAGAACTAGAGGTTGGAGAACTACCAATCAGCAGCCTTGATGAAACAAGGGGTGAAGCCTTGCGAGTTGCAAGCAAACAGTATGACAGATATTGTGACAGCAACTATATTTACAAGCCACTGATCTGAACATGAACATTTTAAATTGGGTGGGGGGTGGGGACCAACTCAACAGAGATAGTTTCTCTTGGATTTGGAACACTGCTCTGCACAGACTTGCATTCTTCCTAACATTTATTCCTCAAGAGTATTACCACGAGTGCAAAAGTGACACTTTGCTAATTAAAACAAAATGCTCTGTCCTCAGACAGAGAACTTTTTCTGAAACTCAGAGATTTATAAATAGTTACTCTTCAAACTGGTGCGGTGAAGTCGCAAGAAAATGCAGGGTTTGGAACATCAGTATAACAGTTTGACAGGGATATAACTTACAGCACAAACTGAACCGTGTCTATTCAGAGCTCCCATTGAATCCAAGGTCTGATAAAGCGGGATCCTTGACCATGTGGATTATACCCACATTCAGGTGCATGCAAGTATAAGTTGCATGCAGGCCTTTCCTGTACAACACGGAAAATCTGGGACTGATGGAAGGATGAAGATGTTGGAAGTGGGGCTTTCATACACCTCTGTTTCCACCACATGTGTAACATGAAGCACAGTTGCGTGTTGAAGTCCCCAAGCCACCCCAATAAAACACAATTCACACGGAATGTTTGTTTAAGGTTTTTGGCATAATTTTGGCCACAACTTTATTAAAATACAAAAAATGTGAGTGGTTGCTTAGGCATTGGTTGCATTGGACAGACTGACATTCATACACCAGCGAAAGTCAGAAAGGGAAAGCATTTTGGGGAGAGAGATGGAGCTGGGTACCATGCTCTCACCTCTCCTCAAATGCTCCCAGGGGCTCTTGTGTGGCCCTAGCCCCTTGACAGGGGTTCGGACAAGTGCATGTTGAGCCCCTGGATTCCTTTAATGGAATACCCTTGCAGCAGCAGCAGCATTGGAGGGGCAGACACAGCCAATTCATGATCCTTCACCAACCAATTCATAAAACCAATGCCTAACCGCAACCTTACAAGTTGTGACGATTTGCTATGCAGTAGGCAAAAACCAAATGGCACCAGCCAATCCGCCAAATGGACAAAATTCCTACCAGGCCCCTGCCCCAAAAGCAGACGACCCCATGACAGGCATAGCAAGGTCAATGGGAACAACCCTAAATATAGGGAAGGGTGGGCAGGTGATCCGATGCGCGCAGCGAAAAGAGGAAGCTCAATGCTGTGCGCAGGGAATATAAGACTTCTTGGCTGTCAATCACAAAATGGCAACATCAAATTCTCCCCAATGACAAGAGGAACCCAATCACAATGGTGGCCAACTACCTTTACCAACCCAGCAACAATGGGATGTCTCGTTAGACCTCACCGCAACACATGCTCTCCGTGAAGGAGAACTCACTAAACAAGATAGCATGTGAAAACCTGCACTTTCACCCTTATGTGATCGACAGTATGTATCTGTGGGCAAGGCACCACACAGCAGTAAACCATCCAGACTTTCACTGTGACAATGGGATGCATTTCACTGAAAAAGGCAAAGTTTCTCCCTGATTTTCTTTTTAAGATGTGGGAGCAAGTTTTGAGAAAGAAACTCAGCCAATATCTTGGTCCCGAGAGATACACAAGAAAAAGGAAAAGTTGTGAAGAAGAATAGAATAAACTTGAGAAGAATCGAAGAAGATGTCAATATGAAGCTAACACCAGGGAAACTGTAAGGCAGAAAGCAGAGAGGCATAAGCTCAGAGTCTAGGTTGCAAAAGCGACATTTCTGCTTTGGAGCACCAGGGAAATGGTTGTCAGAAATCACAGGAAACACAGAAAAGACATGATTGAAAAAATGAAGTTTCTTTGTTTCTGTTTATATTTTTACACTTGCAAAGTATTTTAAAAAGTTGAACTTTGAATCACATATCAGAAAGGGGGGACGGGATGTCAAACTAAGCATTCAACCGCCACCCTTACCCAACCCAAAGATATAGTTCAGATCTAAATAATTATTATATTTATTTATTTATTTATTTATTTATTTATTTATACCCCGCCCATCTGGCTGGGTTTCCCCAGCCACTCTGGGCGGCTTCCAACAGAATATTAAAATACAATAGTCTATTAAACATTAAAAGCTTCCTTAAACAGGGCTGCCTTCAGATGTCTTCTAAAAGTCTGGTAGTTGTTGTTCTATTTGACATCTGGTGGGAGGGAGTTCCACAGGGCGGGTGCCACTACCAAGAAGGCCCTCTGCCTGGATCCCTGTAACTTGGCTTCTTGCAGTGAGGGAACTGCCAGAAGGCCCTTGGCGCTGGACCTCAGTGACCGGGCAGAACAATTCCTGAAGTAGAGAGGTGCTGAAAGTTGCTGGTGCCAGTGTAAAGGAAGACATTAACACAACCATAGTGTTGTGAGGTTGTGTTGGGGGGGGCTGGCTGTATGATGTCTAAGTCCCAATAAAATCTAATGGAGGATCCCATTATAGAATTAGCCAGGCAAGGGCTATAATGGCCCTTACGTTTGGCTCATTAGTATAAGAAAGTAAGCTGCTTCGTGCCAGAGGACAAGCAGATGGGCTCTCTCTTTCACCTGGCTGGTAGTGAAAAGGACAAGAGCTAGAGTTGTATTGTGTGAGAGAACTGGGCTGGAACTTCTGGCAGAAGCCAGAAAGTGAGAGCCATGCTTGACTTCTGCTTGAATCCAAGGCTGTGGCTATGGGGAAGGAAGACTTCTGAGGTGTTAAGGCTGTGTGCCCCTCCATTGTAGGCTCAGGATGCATATATGTGGAAATAAGCCATATATCATAAAGACAGCACAGTCTCTACTGTCTCTTATTCCAAGGAAACCAGAAGCTGGGTAAGCGCCTGGAACTCCTTTTGGACCGCACAGAGATTGGGCTGGCGTGCAATGTTCTATTATGGAGTGAGGCAGGTACACTTTGTCCTGTAGAGTTTTTGTTCTTGTGCTGGATAAATAGCCACCAGTCCACCATGAAAGTCTCATGTCTTTTTTGTTTTGCTATCTAGTCCCATGAAGTTTGTGCATCAGTTTTTCAACAAGTGCTGTGGTAGTTCAGATACTGTTGTGCCCAAGCCCAAATGGACCCAGCCAAAATGGCCAATGGGATAATGGGAGTTGCAGTCCAGCAATCTCTGGAGGGTGGCAGCTTTCTCATTCTTGTAGTAGAGCCTTCAGTCCTGATCATTATCAAATAAATGCCTAGAGCTGATGAAAGTTTCTTTCCCAAAGGAAGCCTGGCCTGTGCTAATTCTTATAACCCTGGAGCTTCCTTCGCTGAAGCTAAGCAAATTCATTAGCTAAGAGATATTTTTGCTTTCTGTTTATTGCATGCCTTACCCCAAAGACTCAGGGTGGGTTACAGCAATTTTCTATAAAAGACAATTTTCAGTGTTGACAAACTCGACAACGCACCCTTTCGCTGAACTTTGATGTCAAATTATCCTCTTCATTTACCTCGCTGGATTCTCTACCTTGACACATCTCCCCAGCGATTCAGCAGTTCTTTGATGTCAGCTGTGTTGCTAACTAATTATGGGTTTTGATCTTGGAATATGCTCTAAGTTTCTAATTTCTTTTCCATTAGAGGCATGGCGCTGCCTCCCCCTGCACTTCTAAGAATGAAAAGTTCAGCAAACTTTCCTGGCGGTTAATGCAATTGAAATGATTTGGTTGTGCTTCCATATAAGTAGCTTTCTGGCTGGGCTATGAAATGTCTCATACACTGGGAAAGAAGAATGCAGGAAAGTCTTTTTGTTTTCTGAACACATCAAATTCTCAAAACTTTTTGTTCCAAAAACTCTTGAAAACGGTAGATGTTTGACCTGTGCTGGCAGCACGGATATGGATATTCCTGAGGTATAAATAAATAACTGCAACAAATGCTCTTCAGATACACTGCTTGCTTTGTAACAATATAAGCTTGAATTTATCCAAGCCTGTGCCTTTCGTTGACGTGTCCTAAATCTCTTTTCACGTTTGCACATGCAGACAATGGAATGCCGTCTCTGGTCCTGCACCAAATATAGTACTGCCAGCCTAAAATCAATTGATGAAAGACCTACAGTAACGTAGCATTGTTTGCAGTTCACAAAACTTGAATTATTTGCATGGTATTGCATTGACACTGGGAGGGAGTGGAGTTCTAGTGCCTTTGCCTGCTGTACAACAGGAATTCAACAGCTTAAGCCTTTTTAGTGTGGAAATACAATTATCGCGGAAATCTTCACCTGATTACATTCCATAAGTCAGACACCTTATGTGCGTTGCCCCTGATTTTTTTCTGGGGGGGTCCTGCTACAAATCTGCATATGGCTCAAAGCATATGCAAATATTATGCAAGTTTCTGTCCTCTTTTGTGAGTGGGGTGGAGGGCCCAACGCACATACAATGTACTGAGCCCAGAAAATTCTATTGGCGTCCCTGCTGAAGAGTCAAAGTGGGAAGAGGTGGGGTGTCCACCATGGGGGATGCTGCCAAAATGCCAAATTCCTTTGGCAAATCCTCCCCACACCCCTGTGTAATGTTCAACAGCTCTTGCCTTTGGGAAGCAATACATCATATTTTGATTATCCCCATCTTCCTGGTTGTCATTCTCTAACAGGTATTAGGATATAATGGGAAGGGTCATGCTGGAACATCTGCTGTGCATGTATTGCACACCCCAAATGTTTACATTGTGGGGAGGGGGGCACTATTAGTGGTTGTCTATGGGCCAGAAACTTAGCTCATGTCAACAAGGAGTCATGCATTCAGTGTTATAAGGCCCAACAGAACTCCCTCCCATAAGATATTAGATGTGTACCATCCACTGAGTTTCACACACATAGTCAAAACTGATTTATTTCAGGAGGCCTTTGCACCCTGAAAGTTTCTCAGAAGTTTTCCTTTTTAAAACAAAAAACAAAACTATTTTTTATGTTGAGATTTTTAATTCTTGAGGATTTAAACCTTCGAGGATTGATTTATATTTAAATGTTCTACGTTGTATGTTTTGTTGTTATAAGCTGCTTTGAGAAGTACATGGTGAAAATCAAGATATAATTCTTCAAATAAAATAAGATCTCAGGTTCGATCTCTGTCCTCTCCAGGTAGGGCTGGGAGGTCTGAAACCCTAGAGTGCACTGCTAGTCACTATTGCTAGTCACTATATGGGGCAACTGCATATTCCTGCATTGCAAGTTGATGGACCTCAGGGTCCCTTTCAATTCTATGACTTCAGATGTGGCTGTTGCCCTTCACTGAGTAAGAACTGATAAGTCATACGTGGAGGAGAAGGGGAGAATTTGCTACTGGAATACCTCTTTGACAGCATCTTCATGGTAGGAGGGGACCCCTGACCATTAGGTCCAGTCGTGGCCGACTCTGGGGTTGTGACGCTCATCTCGCTTTATTGGCCGAGGGAGCCGGTGTACAGCTTCCGGGTCATGTGGCCAGCATGACTAAGCCGCTTCTGGCAATCCAGAGCAGCGCACGGAAATGCCGTTTACCTTCCCGCCGGAGCGGTACCTATTTATCTACTTGCACTTTGACATGCTTTCGAACTGCTAGGTTGGCAGGAGCAGGGACCGAGCAACGGGAGCTCACCCCGTCGCGGGGATTCAAACCACCGACCTTCTGATCGGCAAGTCCTAAGCTCTGTGGTTTAACCCACAGCGCCACCCGTGTCCCATCTTCATGGTACAGCCATCTTTTTACACCTCTCTGGCTCTTTTAATGCAATGCTGAGGAGCCTCAGGTCCTGGGGGCAAATGCAGCTCTCCAACCCTCTTTATTTGACCCTTGGAACTTTTCCCAGGCTACAGCCTCTCCCCCCAGCTACAAGCCTCACTGGTCGAGTGCTTTTGCCAGGGTGAGATATTGTATGGATATGTCAAAAGGCAATCTGGGCTGAATTAAGTAAGACAGAGTTGTTCTGCCTGGCCTTTGGCTTGGAATCAATTTGATTCCCTCCCCCTCTTTCTTTTTCCTTTCTCCTCCTGTGATGGAACTCCTATTTGGGGACTTCCCTGGCTTCTTTCTGGCCCATGTAGGACCAGTCTGGATAGTTAGCCTTGGTGAAGACCCGATGTTTTCATCCCCCCAAAAGTTTTTTATTTGAGTTTCCATTGAAATGAGGCTGCATTTTAATGTTTTTATGTTTATTGTTGTATTTTAATCTTGTTTTTAAGTTGTATTTCAATCAATTTGTTTTTATATCGGTTGTTAGCCGCCCTGAGCCTGGTCTTGGCTGGGGAGGGAGGGTATAAAAATTATTATTATTATTATTATTATTATTATTATTATTATTATTTCTGGAAATCCTAGAAATAAGGACAGGAATGCCATTGCTAGACTTCGCATAGTTCTACAGCCACGAGGTGGCCATGAAGACAAACTCTTGTGCTTGGTATTTCGGCAGCAGAGCTCTTTAGCTGTACAAAATGTTTAACCCTCTGATCCTAAATAAATGCCCCCAATATTAAGTTACATTGAACTCAATGGACAGACACCACATCCAAGGAAATGAGATGAAGGTAGGCTGAGCTGCTGTCTTTGGTGCTAATGTCTAACAACCTCTGAGAACAGCCATCCAAATATTTCCCAAGCTATCACTTATTTTATAATGGCTTGAGTGCAGTCCTTTACATCCGAGAACATAGGTTGTAAAGCCTTGAGTTCAGCTGCAAGGCAAAAGTGTAATGAAATGTGTGGGCTGGCTTCAAAAAACGCATCCTGAGCCATTAAGATGTGGATAGACAGGGTAGCAATTTTATACGCTTAGAGAAGTTAAGCATATGAATTCTGCTAATCAAATAGTTCTGCCAAATTCGCTTAGACATTGCTCACACTTGGTCAGTGCTGCTTTGGAGATCCATTTGTTACCAGGACTTGCCAAGTTTTATGCTCGCCCATAAAAAAAAAACAGAGCTTGCATTATCTGTACAGATCACGAAAACTGCATTTGACTTTGAGAAGTTAATAGAGAGAGAAAAGAATGTTTATATGATCACTCCCCTGCTAAAAGAATAAAGGCATATTCTGAAATGGCAAAGCAATATTGTTACATTATTATTATTTTTAGAATTGCAGCTTGTTACTTGAGTTTGGGCTGGGTGCTGCCTTCTTCTGATATAAATGGCAAGGCGGGGAAGTGGGGAGACTTCAAACTATATTGGTTCCCCTGCCTCGTAGGTGATAGTTGTGGCATAAGTGTTTTTTGAAGAAAAGAACATGAAGCCTAATAATATGTAAAGGGGTAGGTAACAGACAAAGACGATGATTACAACAATTTGCAAATCAATGATTCATATACAGCAGGAGGGTGAAATTCATAATGAGCAATAAAAGCAATGTAATGCATATGCATGTTGCAGGAAGTGTAGATAAAAATTGGCTGGGACTTTTGGAATTTGTTTGTAGTATTTCTTACTACAAACATTCGGGATGTCTTTCCCCTGGAAGGTACACGTGGCTAATCAGTCGCACCGTATTGGCATTTTAAAATAGTAGAATCAATATTTAAAGAGAACACATATCTACTACACTGCAGTTCCATGTAGGCAGTGATGTATCTCAGCTTGAGGGAAAGACATATAGCTATTTATTATTTACTAAGGTTGTAGTTGATAAATCAGTGGGAAGCCGGTTTTAATTGGCAAGGGCGAATTTTAATTGGTGGCAGAGCTTGAGGGTGAACTTGTTTATTTTCTGCAGTACTTTTGACTCAGATGCATATTCCTGCAACAGGGGGATGAAAAAGAAAACTAGAGGACCGTTAAGTATGATGGGTGTTAAATCTGCAGGTTGTTAAAAATGAATAGATTACTGAGAGATATATGGGGCAGGGCATACCAGCATAACTGAAACTCTGCCCCACATTTCTCATTTTTGTTACGAGACTATGTGAGCAATAGGAAGTGTATTCAGCAGCACTGTATTAAGGGATAATGTGGCTGGGTTGGGGGGTGGATCTCTGGATCAGTGACCCACACCTGCAGGATGCCAGTGGCAACATGGACCTCCCCAAACCTTACCTCTGCTTCACCCATGTCTTTTCTGGAATACGTAATGCTGCTGGGTGTCTTTCATTAAAATGCCAAAGGTTTGGACATTACATGTATTTTCACCTTAAAGAAATGTTTGAAGATCACCAAGATTAGCATTTGTTGGTTAACTTAGATCGATCATATGCAACATCAAAAGCCTCTTGCAAAAACAGTTGTGGTCTATGGGTGAGGGGAGGGGAGCTGTGTCCAATGCTATTCCTTCTTGGAGTAGACCAACTGTAGTTTAGACAAACAAAGGTCCGTATAGTTAAAGCTATGGTTTTCCCAGTAGTGATGTATGGAAGTGAGAGCTGGACCATAAAGAAGGCTGATCGTCGAAGAATTGATGCTTTTGAATTATGGTGCTGGAGGAGACTCTTGAGAGTCCCATGGACTGCAAGAAGATCAAACCTATCCATTCTTAAGGAAATCAGCCCTGAGTGCTCACTGGAAGGACAGATCCTGAAGCTGAGGCTCCAATACTTTGGCCACCTCATGGGAAGAGAAGACTCCCTGGAAAAGACCCTCATGTTGGGAAAGATGGAGGGCACAAGGAGAAGGGGACGACAGAGAACGAAATGGTTGCACAGTGTTCTCGAAGCTACCAGCATGAGTTTGACCAAACTGTGGGAGGCAGTGGAAGACAGGAGTGCCTGGCGTGCTCTGGTCCATGGAGTCACGAAGAGTCGGACACGATAAAAGACTAAACAACAACAACAACAACAAGTTTATAGATATGCCTAACTTAGGGTTATTAATTTCACTTGGTCTGTTCTGATACAACCCTAGGTTTTCACTTGAATATGCTTTGATACAGGTAGGATTTGTGTTACTTGTGGAAAATTGAAAATGTCATTTTTTTAACATGACATGCTTGATTATGTGTGAAACATGCAATTAATGTTTATGGGTGCATTAGAGTTTTATTTTATTTTAATTATTTATCTATGTATTTTAAATTCATCGTTTTGCGATATTTTAAGCTATAAATGGTTTTGGGGGTTTTTCATTGAGTTGATGTGGGATACTTACTTTTGCCTGTGTGGACAGGCTGAATAATAAATCTAAAACCTGAAAAGAAAGCAGCTAGGATCTGCTAATATCAAAGAAATTTGAAAACACTTATGATCTGAGGTTGGCGAGTTTATCTCCCACGTAATATATTTAAGATAAGTGTAGACATCATTTGCCCAGCCTCTTGCAGCTGAATATATTCTCATTATCTACCTCAATATTTCTTCAATGACTTTGACTTCTTGACCCCAATGGAGCAGTTTCCCACCCACCCTCTATATATTAATTATATGGTGTCCTTGTGATTCTGTTCTAATTTTATTGCTGTTCAGTGTCATTGAAAGTTCCTTGCCTTTTATTTCTGGGAAGGGATAAAAAGATGCTCCAGTTTAGCTCCACAAGCTTTCTCATACAAACCTCTTTAAACAGATCAATTATTTCAACCTCCCTCTGTATCATTTCAACTAGCTGCCCCAATCCAGAGTCTCATGTTTGCTCCACGAGGGTACACAGATCCCCTACTAAACCAAATTTTCCAGTTCACTTCACTGAATAAAGTTGCTCTACAAATATAGTCCTTTAAGTTCACGCACTGAATTAAACAGTGGTCCATCCTTCTCTCTCAGCAGTTCTAGAAGCATCAGTTGGTTTGTGCACACAGTGCTCTGGACAGGGGGGCCTATCTGCAAGCTCCACACATTGGTTAGTAGTCCTGTTCGCGCAAGGATGTCTCAGCAGAAAGAAGGGCACAATGTGCCCATTTAATTTCCTGTGGCTACAAGAGATCACTAGATGGCAAAGAAGGTTACCTTACCAACTGGTTGGTTGGTTGGTTGATTGGTTGGAAGAAAGAAAGAAAGAAAGGTGCTTATTTCTGTTAATTTAATTAGTCACTAGGTAAAAAGGTAAAGGTGACCATGGGGTTGCAGCACTCATCTCGCTTTCAGACCAAGGGAGCTGGCGTTTGTCCACAGGCAGCTTTCCGGGTCATGTGGCCAGCAGGACTAAACCGCTTCTGGAGCAAAGGAACACTGTGACGGAAACCAGAGCGCATGGAAATGCTGTTTACCTTCGTGCCCCAGTAGTACCTATTTATCTACTTGCACTGGTGTGCTTTCGAACTGCTAGGTTGGCAGGAGCTGAGACAGGGCAACGGGAACTAACCCCGTCGCAGAGATTTGAACTACTGACCTTCTGATTGGCAAGCTCAAGAGGCTCAGTGGTTTAGAGCACAGCAGGAATGGGAGGGCAGCATGCAGAGAAGTTCACTCTTTCACAGTCCCCATGAAAATTGCGCACTCAAGCCGAGAACCCAATTGTGCCAATAGAAGTTCTAACAGAAGGCTAATAGCAGCAGGAGCGGGGATTTTCAGTGGGACAGCAGTGGGGATTCCCCCCCCCCTTCAAAACTCTCTACCTGCCACAGTCTCAACACTGCACAGTTGCCCCCAAAGCAACGATTTCTTGATTTCTTTATTAAGTGCCTTAACACATTTAATATAACGTGGTTTGACTCCAGTTCAGAATTTTGAGTATCTATTCCAAATTAAGTGAAACAGGGCCCAATCCAGCCCAAAGATAAAACATGGTTAACTCCCACTGATTTCAACTGTGAGATTTAACCGACTATGCTTAACTCCTCTGTTGAGATCAATGGGATTTAACCGTAGCAAGCTTATACTTGTTATTTTTATGGTATAAGTTGGTAGGGAGCACCCTTGGCTTCGCTGCCTCTATGATGTCAAACTCAAGTGTTCAGCTGTAAAACACTTCTTCTTTTTAATGTGTGTTGCTTTTACATAGTGCCGCTAAAGAAAAAGCCCGCTAATGAAAAACAAGACATTGGAGGAAAAAATATTATCTAAGGCTATTAGACATCTCTCTTTTTAAACTTTTCATTACAAATACTGCTAATTACAGGGCTTCTCTTCTTGAGAGCCCAGCTGCTGTGCCTGATTAAGAAGCATTTATAAATCAGGAAGATGGGGGTGTTCTTAGCGTTTTACTTAGGGGGGATTCTAAAAATATTTTTTATAAAAAGAGTTAAAAAACCAAATACTTAAAAGTGTCATAGTGATGGCAAGAGAGGCTGTTGAAGTAGACGTAATACGTACTCCCCATGGAAATATGGCAACCAGCATAATGCATCTCTTTACTGGAAGGCAGATAGGTTTTCCAGAGTTATTTCCAACTTTTAAAATACAATGAGCAGGGGGGCTCTTTTCCACCAACTGTGCTATTTCAAAGGATTTTCTTCTGTGGCGGGGGCAGGGTGTGGGGAAACAATATGCATAGGAAGGTACAAAGTTGTGCTGTTCGGTATTGCAAAAAACAACAACCCCTGAATGTTTATTAACACCATTATTAACATATTATGGGTTTTTAAACACACACAAATCTTAAGAGATATAGGTGCATGTCTGAAACACAGGAGGGTGTGTGTCATGCCAAATTTTCCCCAAAATAGCACCTCCTATTTTTCAAATCAACTTTAGAAGATGTAGAATGTGCAGATAACATGGGAAAACTGAACAGATATTCTCTGCCGTTCTCAAGCGATGTGGGACTGAAGCGTTTATATTTTCACTGAGAAATAGGTGCAAATGTCAACCATCTATGTGTGTACACTGGGCAAAATCCATTAATCAATGTTATCTCTACTGCTTATTTTCTGGGCATCACTCCTATGTGGTCTCCTCATCCTCCCTGTGTTTGACTTTTCAGAATCTTACTGGACACACGGGTGGCACTGTGGGTTAAACCACAGAGCCTAGGGCTTACTGATCAGAAGGTCGGCGGTTCAAATCCCCGCGACAGGGTGAGCTCCAGTTGCCCGGTCCCTGCTCCTGCCCACCTAGCAGTTTGAAAGCATGTCAAAGTGCAAGTAGATAAATAGGTACTGCTCCAGCGGAAAGGTAAACAGCATTTCCGTGCGCTGCTCTGGTTCGCCAGAAGCGGCTTAGTCATGCTGGCCACATGACGCAGAAGCTGTACGCTGGCTTCCTCGGCCAATAAAGCGAGATGAGCACCGCAACCCCAGAGTCGGCCACGACTGGACCTAATGGTCAGAGGTCCCTTTACCTTTACCTTACTGGACAGCAGGATTTCCCCTCCTCAGCCAGTTGTCCAAGCCTTTCAAATACAGCAGATCGCCACTGCGTAGACACTCTGAGGAATTCCATCTCCTTGTTTGACATCCACAGCTCTGTTGTGAAGTGGTGGCATTGCTGCCACCTTGGAAACAAGGTCTCGCTGTTGTTTCTGACTGGAAGTCTTTGCGTGGTACTCTTTGAAGCTAGGGCAGCCAATTAAAAAAACAAACTCATCCAACATAACAGGAGTAGGCAATGGGTTGGACACCTCTCCAGATTCATCAGCTCTAACAATGGAGTTAAGGTCCTGGAGGACACAAGCAATTTTATCCTCAACTTTGCATACAAGTCACAGCAAGCTACCATCGGTTAAATCACTTCCTTTGGGACAGACTGTAAAGGGCCCCACACTACCTGGAAAAAGCTCTCCTGGATGGCACAATGAGAATGCAATGAAGGTCTTCTTTGCTGCCTTCACAGTCACTATGTAGGCTCAATTATGAGCTCTCATCAGTATTTGATCGCATTCAACTGCATCCTTCGCTTACGCTCAAGCTGTCTCCCAGCTTGTTTCCTCATCCTAAATTCTGGAATGTACCAGAAGCCAAAGGGGCTCCACAAAGCTGGAGCATGAGATTATATTTTCTTGAAAGTACTTGACAAACCTATGAAAGGTAGAATCTTTTATTTCTTTTTTTAAAAAATATTTGGAGGGGGAAAACAACTTACAAAAGGCTTTGATGGAAAAATCTGAAAAAATTATCTAGAAGAAGGTAGGATGAAACAACACAAGCCTAAGAGATTTATATGTCAATTTGTATTCAGCATGTTATTTCATTTTACTTCTGCATAAAATCTTTTACACAAGGAGTAGCTCAAATATTGCTATCTTCTGCTGAAGGATACCATGCATTCAAAATCTTAAACTATAATAAAACATAGCATAGCAGTCCACTGAGCCTGTAATCTTAACTCCATTTACCTGTAAGTAAGCCCCATTGAATTCAATAGGACATACTTCAGAGTAGATATGGTGAGGATTGTGCTGTGCTTCATTTTTATTTTATTTATTTATTTACTAATTCATCTTTCAGCCTCTCTGTTTATATACAGCCTAGAACAGGCTTCCTCAACCTCGGCCCTCCAGATGTTTTTGGCCTACAACTCCCATGATCCCTAGCTAGCAGGACCAGAATTGTAGTCTCAAAACATCTGGAGGGCCTAGGTTGAGGAAGCCTGGCCTAGAACCCAAAATGGAACCAAACTCATAATCCAGTGAAATATACTCAGAGTCCTGTAGTGATTTCATGCTCTTTATTGCAGCTTGTAAAACAGTGACTGAATTGCCCCCCCAAACCTCAGGCTTTTATAGACATTATTTACACAGCGAGTCCCGTCTGATTGGCTGATTCTGCTTCTCTCCTGGAGCCTCATTGGTCTTTTCCTGCAGGCCAATCAGTTGTTGCATTCTATGATCCTACCAGCCTAATAGGCTGATTAACTTCCTCCTGGAGCCTGGTTGGTCTTTTCCTGCAAGCCAATCAGTTGTTGCATTCTAGGATCCTATTGCCGATTGTTCTAGGATCCAAGCTTAGTACATAACACCATGTTCCATACCTGGGCTTATAACAAGTTTTTCTGGGTGCATCCATGCTCATTTACACACCTTTCTGCCAGTCTGTATACCAGTCTGCCTTATCTGTCTAAACCTCAAACCATTTAGTCTGCACCCCATTGGCCAGATTACACCCAGCAACAAGGGACCTACCAGTTGGGTGTTGTGGCTATCCAATAGACCCACCCACAACCAGGAGGTCAGTCTCCAGGTCTCACCGCAACACATGCCCTCTTTTAGGGAGGACACGATTTAGCACTGGAAAAACAACAACATCAAAAAACTAAATAGCAGGTCTCACCATGAACAGTTATTCAGAGCTGAATAAGGAAAATGATCATTCTGATATTAATCTGCCATGATCAATAGCACCTCATGTGGCAGGGCAGAGCTGCAGAACTACCTTTCTGTGACTGGTATTGCTGCAGCTTACCTGAATGGGACAGGGCAGGATGGCGGGGTTTGTTTTTATAACGTACCTGTAAACGTACCTGCTCAGTAAGCAGAGTGTCTTACACTATATTATACTGAACTGCTCAGCAAGTAGCCCAACAATTTGGGTATCTCCATGAGGCTGACAATTATTGAAGCTAAATACCTATCTTTCCATCTAAAACTTGGATTGCGATGGAAGAATGAGACAGCTTCAAGTGGTATCAGAGGTCCACGAAAATGAGGTCAGGTGTTTAATGTTGCTCACCTGTGTTATATATATAACACCTGCTTAATTCATTGAACTCTCTGCCTACTGAGTCTTTGTTTTACTTTGCTATGACTATTTTAGACGTAACCTTTCTCCCACCTTTATTTCTTACGTGGTTTAAATGTCCCACCAGTGCCAATGTTCCCTGCTTTCTGAAAGAACAACGGCAAGAAACGCTTACAAGTTTTTTCACATACACTTTCAGTATTGTTTTTTAAGGTTACAGCCTTGTTTACCGGTACTAAAATCAATAGGAAAATTTCATAAAGCCTCAGTTGGGATTGCCCGTTGATGTACTTTGGCGTAGGCCTTATGGATCTGCCTCTGGCTCTCAAATTGTACCTGACATTTCTTTCTAGAAAGTTTTCGGGTTGTGAATTCTGGTAAACTGAAATGTGCTGGGCTTAGAAAAGTTCTTAATCTCTCTCCTTTTTAATAACTTTACAAAAGAAAAAATAAAGCTCGTGGCATGCTGATATATCATTTTCTCACATTTTGATTATAACAATAGACACCATACTTACGCTTCAGTGCTTAGATAATGTATTGCAGTTTACTTCTCAGTGTGGTTTTTCAGCATTTCGATTCCCCCCTCCCCCCCAAAAAATGGATTTTCTATTACTGCTATCAGTTGTTAGTCTCCCAACTAGACCTTAAAGGTGGGGTCTATGAGCTTCATCCAGCCCAAGCAATTTCTTTCTGGCACATCAGAATTTGGCAGAGGCAACCAAAAATGTAAGCTGGAAATTAAACAAGGCATGTCATTTGGGTGGGTGGAGTCGAGAACCCTGGCATATGCAGGTCACCCCTACCTCAGTCATCGTATCAACTGTTTGATGAGCACAGAAAGGAAGACTATTGTATCTCGCCTCCTCAGCTGCACATAGCAGCAGTGTCTCCAGTTTGCATGACCAAGGGTGGTGTGGCCACATTCAGCGTTGTCATGTGGCCTCTGGAGAGGTGGGTGTTATGTACTGAGTTGAATAGGATCCAAAATGCAGCAGTCTGATTGGTCCTAGAACAATAGGATTCAGAATCAGTGGCGTAGCGTGGGGGGTGCAGGGGGGCCAGCCGCACCGGGCGCAACATCTGGGGGTTAGGGTTAGGGGGCGCAAATTACTTGCCTTGCCCCGGGTGCTGACAACCCACGCTACGCCACTGTTCAGAATGCAGCAGTCTGATTGGTCCTAGAACAATGCAGCAGTCTGATTGGTCTGCAGGAGCCACCCAATCCAGCTCCAGATGGAAGTGAATCCACAACCTGATTGGCTTACAGGAGAATTCCAGAATTAGCCAATCACATGCAGCCCATTGTGTAAATAATGTATATAAAGCAGATGCTGTGGGGAAACAATTCATTCCTCCTCACCACTATAAGCTGAATAAAGAGCATGAAATCCACTCTACACTCCGAGTATATTTCAGTAGGTTATAATAAAGCTTAGTTCTTTATTATATTTGTATCCTGCCCACCCCTTCGACATCCTCCATCACCTTGTGAGTACTTCCTCCCCTATTGCTTTCTTGCCCTTGTGTGCCCCAGTCCTGGCTACAGCCCCACTGGGATCCTCTTGGTCCTCCCCATCCTCTTCCTCCTCTCCAGTTCATGACATGTAGCCACCATGTGTTAGAAGCAAGAGGCATAGCTTTTTGCTACACTAAATGCAACAGGCATAGCTTTTGGTAAGGCATAGCTTACCAGAATTATCTCAGATGGAATGTTTTCCAATGGAAGTAGTTCATATGTTATAAGTCACTATGGTATGGCATCAGTAGATACATGCATATGTGTGAATGTCTCAAGTGTCCTGAATATTTGCTTCTTATACGTGTCAGTAAGGAAGCAGAGCTTTCTTTTACTAATATTGGGACTTTCTGGGAAAGGCTACATAGGACAGCTGTAGGCATCGCCAATATGAAAGGAAAGTCATCTCTTTAAATATCCCAGTCACACATCGTGGAGTGTCTGAATTTAAAAGTCTGTCACCAAACGGATTCCCCCATCCAGCTTCCACTACCAGAAATGTGCCTCTCTGAGAGAATATCACTTCAGAGAACAGACTTTAGGGAGATAAGCTACAGGTGGAAGGAGGGTTCAAAATCTCCATTGCACATATCACATTTGCTTGGGGGGAGAATATATTTCTCTCTCTCTCTCTCTCTCTCTCTCTCTCTCTCTCTCACACACACACACACACACACACAAGTTTAAGACACAGCTGGGAAAATACTGCTTTTAAAGAGATGGGTTAGCTACTGTCATCATGAATACTTTGGCTGTAAGTCTTTTCGATAGTACCTAAGCCCACAAAGATGTGAGGCGGAATATGAATAACTCTGAATGCATGGTAAGCAGATTGTGAATTGGATGGCAACCCAAAACAAAATGTGCAGGAGAGAGGCCGTGATTGTTTGTTCCTGTGAAAGTCGCAGGTCTGAAACGAAGGCCTGAGATGTAATTGTAATGTGTGGGGAATGGAGAATAAATTTGCACAACAAGAGGGTTTGTAGTACTTGGAGCGTGTATATGTTCCCTAATTAAATGGTTGTGTGAATACAGGCCCCTACTGTTAGTTTTAATTATAACATTTGGTGGAAACGAAGGGAAAGGTTAGCAATTTAATTTAATTCAACAACTTGTTCCATCTTGCATATCATTTGCTGACAAGTGACATTGTTCCTTGTTACTTCCCTGCGTTTAGAGGTTGTAAAGAACGCCACAAACAAAAAAACTACAGGAAGGGCTATAGCCCATCCTCCTACACAGAAGATGCTTAAATGCCGGTGGAGGAAAACCGAATGAGGCATAAGGAGCTGGACTGCAGCAGGACTGCAGACATGCTCACTTTCAGTGGTCTGCTCATACAGTGATGCAAGTGTCCAATATCTTTAGGAATCATCTGTTCATTCTCCCTTTTAGTACTTCTTGCTTTTTGATAGGCAGAGCATCAATGAGGCAATATCCCTTTTGTCAATTTCTCATTTCAGCAATTAAAATTAGCCAGCTCAGTGATCTGTACTGTACATTATGGGGAATTTCCCAAAGGTTTTAGCCAAGAATCAATCAACTTTTTCTTCAGTTGTGGTATTTTCATTACAAGACCAAAATATTGCCTACACAATCTTTCTTCCATATATATATATATATATATATATATATATATATATATACACACACACACACACATATATACACACACACACACACAGTATATGTGTGTGTGTGTGTGTGTGTGTGTGTTTTCTCCCCTTATATCACTCAATAAAATTAGTCATTAGAGATTGTCATGTATATATGTTTTTTTTTAAGGTAGATAAACAAAGATGCTAAAATACATGTCTACATATGCCTCCCCCCTTCCTCTCCAGTGCTTTTTGTGAGAACAGTTTCTTGCAGCCAACCCTGGCAGTTTGGATAAGAAAAAAGTTCCCTCGGTGGTTTTTCTGACAAGCCAGACTTATCCAGAAGGTGGCGCGTGAATGGAAAAGCCTTTGCTGTGTTTGCCACCCTGTGTCAGGGGCTGGACTGAGGAGGAATGGTGCCCCCTCCTTCTCATGAACCTTCCCAAGAACAGGAGGACAGTATAGATTTAGAACAGTGGTTTGCAGAAGGACATAGTTCAGAGCATAGCTGTCAACCTTCCCTTATTTGGTGGGAAACTCCCTTATTCCAGTGCCGTTTCCTGCTGCTATCCCGGATTGTTGATATCCCGTAAATTTCCCAGATTTCAAAGGAAGCAGCTCCTCTCCCTCCCTGCCGGCCAGGAAGGCTCCTCAACTGCGTTGCTCAGCTGCGTTGCTCACCAATAAGGAGTCTGAGAATGACTGGGGGGGTGGAGCTTGCATGCCTTGTGCCGATCAAATCAGCCGCATTGCCTGGGGACTTGCCTTTGCTTCAGCGCTTCCCAGCGGAGAGGTGACAGTGTGGTTTTCCTTGCTGCATCCCCTTTGCCGGGTTGCTGTGCTGTGGGAACCACCGCGTGAGGCTTCGTTTGGCTGCTGGCTGGGCTTTCTGCCTTTGGGCCTTTGGCTCGGAGGGGCTCTACTCTGTGTGTGTGTGTGTGTGTGTGTGTGTGTGTGTTTGAGAGAGAGAGAGAGAGAGAGAGAGAGAGAGAGAGAGAATGTGTCACTTAAGCTGATAGTAGGAATGTTGTAGCTTCACACACTTACCTTCACACAATGTGTAATTAACTTGGGGAATTTTTTTACCGCAGGATGTGGTGAGGTCAGTACTTTAGATTTACAAGGGGACCTGAGAGATGGATGGGAGATACGTTTTGTCAGTATTAATGGTCAGCTAAATAGAAACTTAACCCCAAAAGTTAGGACCAAGATTCAAATCCTGACTGGGTAACTTTGCTCACTAGTAACATTGAACCATGAGGACGAGATGGTTGGACAGTGTTCTCGAAGCTACCAGCATGAGTTTGACCAAACTGCGGGAGGCAGTGGAAGACAGGAGTGCCTGGGACAGGTGAGGCTGCTGATCCCTTATTTTCAAATCTGAAAGTTGACAGCTATGGTTCAGAGAATGTGGAGGGGGAAAGCTGGGAAATATTGGAAGAGGAAGCAGAAACACCGGGAGAGACACAGCTGACAGACTCTGTGTCTTTGGAGAGCATTCCTGAAGCCTCCTGCCCCAGGACTAGACGTGCAGAGAGAGTAGCTGAACAGAAAGCTCAGAGACTGAAAGCCCAACTGGTGCAGGGATGATGTAGGATAAGAGAAATGAAGGGGTGTATGTGGAACTTTACTTGGAGCAGTGCCATTATTAGGGAGGCTGCATTCCTTCATCATGCTCTGTGAATTATTGAATAAATTGCTTGGTGAGAACTTTTATCGTTTCTCTGATTCTGGGCCTCCACCTTGGGAGAGATCTGGTTCCCTGAAGTCTTGACAGAGCCTTGACACCCTAAAATGGCGTCCTGAGGTTCTCTAGACTAGGTGTGGTGAACCTGTGGTCCAACTGATGTTATTGGTCGGCAACTTCTATCAGCTTCAGCCAGCATGGCTGGTGATCAGAGATGGTGGAGGTTTTAATAGTCCAGCATCACCTGCTCTAGACCTATGGAGGATACATGAGTGTGGTTATAACCTCCAAATTCTTCCAAAGGGTAAAAGAAATGTTACAAAAAATATTCTCAGTGAAGAGAAAAAAGGAAGCAACATTACTAGAAACTATGTTTTCCACTCTCTTTTCATTAATACAGATGTTTAGTGGAAGTTCAGATGCTGCTGCTTATTTATCTTAGGACTCAGCTAGACTGATAAAGAAAAAGCGGTTTATATGCGTTGCATGTGCAATATTCAGTGGTACCTCAGGTTAAGAACTTAATTCATTCTGGAGGTCCCGTTCTTAACCTGAAACTGTTCTTAACCTGAGGTACCACTTTAGCTAATGGGGCCTCCTGCTGCCGCTGCCGCGCGATTTCTGTTCTCATCCTGAAGCAAAGTTCTTAACCCGAGGTACTATTTCTGGGTTAGCAGAGTCTGTAACCTGAAGCGTCTGTAATCTGAAATGTCTGTAACCCGAGGTACCACTGTAACATTGTGCAACCAGATGGCAAAATGGAGCCCCATTTTTCTCTACCTGTTTTCCCTGTTTAAATTTGTTGTTGTTGTCAGTGGCGTAGCGTCGGTTGTCAGCACCCGGGGCAAGGCAAGTAATTTGCGCCCCCTAACCCGTGGATTTGCGCCCCCTAACCCATGGATTTGCCCTAACCCCAGATGTTGCGCCCGGTGCGGCCCGCCCCCCCTGCACCCCCCACGCTACGCCACTGGTTGTTGTTGTTGTTTAGTCATGTCTGACTCTTTGTGACCCCATGGACCAGAGCACGCCAGGCACTCCTGTCTTCCACTGCCTCCTGCAGTTTGGTCAAACTCATGCTGGTAGCTTCGAGAACACTGTCCAACCATCTCTTCCTCTGCTGTCCCCTTCTCCTTGTGCCCTCAATCTTTTCCAACATCAAGGTCTTTTCCAGGAGTCTTCTCTTCTCATGAGGTGGCCAAAGTATTGGAGCCTCAGCTTTAGGATCTGTACTTCCAATGAGCACTCAGGGCTGATTTCCTTCAGAATGGATAGGTGTGATCTTCTTGCAATCCATAGGACTCTCAAGAGTCTCCTCCAGCACCATAATTCAAAAGCATCAATTCTTCGGCAAGCAGCGTTCTTTATGGTCCAGCTCTCAATTCCATACATCGCTACTGGGAAAACCATAGCTTTAACTATACGGACCTTTGTTGGCAAGGTGATGTCTCTGCTAACTGAAACGCTTCTTTGATGTGCCTAGATTCAGCCTTAGTCACTATAGTAAATGGATGTCAGAATCAGTGTCTTGGAATAGGCGCCCAATGCAATGAAAATTGATGGTAAGATTCTTCTGTTTACACATCCGTATATAAATATGCACTCAAAGTCACATCTTTTGGAATTATTTATCCTAGAAACATTTGGCTTCAAATAATAAATAAGGGCCATTTCTGTAATGAATTCAGGTGACTGAAAGATTCTGATTTTTTTTAATCAAATGGAAGTCCCATATTAATTTTTTTAAGGGTTTTTGGTACATAATCCTAAAGAAATATTTCAGAAACAAAGTTGATTTCAGTTTCAGCATCACCCTGTATATATTTACTCAGAAGTAAACCCCTATGAGGTAGTTCAATGGCAGTTACTCAAATTGTATACATAAGATTGCCACCTGTCATCATATTTGTAGATTTCATATATGTGTTTTTAGAAGACATCTAACTGGTGGATAAGTAAAATAACTGTAAGCTATTGAGTCCGCAATCCTATGTGCAGGATTTGGGGAACTTGTGGTTGTCTACATTACAACTCACTTTAGCTTCAGCCAACAGGACTAGTGGTCAGGAATGATGGGGATGATAGTTTAGCAGCCTGTGGAGAGCCTAGATTCTGCCCCCCCCCCCATACTTCTCCCTTGAAAACATATAGTGTTAACATTTAAATATCTGGTGCTTGTGTCTGTTAAAGACCCAGCCACTGAGCAGAAGAGTGGACACCTAGAAATTTTACAGTTCCTGGAGCTGGCATCAAATACCTAGATATACCTGTGATATTTCAGTTCTGCTTATACCAAGTGAGATGGACCACACACAAAAAGACTCCAGGGTGTCTCTGAATGACAGGAAATTTATGAATATGACTCTGTGGGTCACAGAGCTGCTGAGCTCTAGCTATATGGATGCAGGAAAAAACAATGGTAGGACTTGGCCCCGTCTTGCCCTAGTGACTAATCTCCCCTGTGTAGCATTAAACCATAGTTTAGAGTTATGACTGAACACAGCCATTGTGTTTTCTTGTTGGTTTCCTTCACTGTTGAATCTGACCTCTTTCCAGCAATTGGCTTGGCAAAATGGTATGGCAGCAGTGGGAGGGCAGTGGGAAGAGCGAGCACTGGGGAAAGGCAATTCATCTCTCTGCAAACAAGAAAGGATGCTTTATATAGTGCACCAAGCTAAATGGCAGAGACAACTGTCTTGAAAGGCAAATCAATCACAAGAAGGTATGTAAATGGAGTACTTAAAATAACATTAAAAATGTAAGGGTCAGTTATGGTAAATCTATATATAAACTAATGCTCGGATGCTTACAGTAAATTTTTTGGTAATTTACATTGCAAATACCAACCTTTAAACCAAGATTTAATCCAGCGGATTATAATAGGCGAGTTAACAATTCTCTGAAACACAAAACATATATTTGTTTCAAATTAATTCAGCTCCTTGCACTGAACGGAATAATATAGAACGAGTAACAATGAATGATGATGAAAAATCCAAATTATATCATGTAATGAATTGCAACCCTGCCAGGAGGAACAAAGGAAAACACTCAATGAATTTTAAAGAGATGTGGCTGGTTGTTGATTTTTGAAAGAAAGTGTGGCAAATACAAAACAACATAAATGTCCTGATTTATCTCGGGGCATAGTGCTCAGGGATGTAAGTTTCCGCATGCATATCCCCAGTTGGATTGGGGTGTGCAAATATAGAGCTGTATATGCAGAAGACAGGGATTCCTGCGCAGAAAATTCACCCTTTAGCTATTCAGGTGGAATTCTATCTTTTTAAATAATAATAATAATTAATTAAGGCTTTTTCATAATACAATAAGATAGAAGAAACTAATGCAAATAAAAACAAGGTCTCTGAGCTCATCAGCCAAAAATGACTCTTCACACTGCTCAACAAGATAGGAGGCTCACCTAAACATCACAAGATGTTAATGTCCTTCCACCAGAACAGGTGTGGCACCATCCAGTATGACGACTCATCCTCAGATGCCTTCCCTACAAAGAGCAGTGTGAAACAGAGCAGCGTTTTCGCCCCAACTCTCTTTGGCCTATTCAGCTCTCTTATGCCTTCAGCTCAACTGGAGACAGTGTGTACTGTTGGGATACTGCCAGGGAGACGGAAGCATCAGGCAGGCCTCAAAGTCGTCTCCAGACGATCACCAGTCTCCTGTGGAACAGCATCAGTCAATTAGCGACACGAGCCTCAGAGACATCCCAAGACTCGTACACACCCTTTCAGCAGAGTCTCGACAACGAAAGGATGAACAGGAGAGCATATTTACAGCTTTATACTACGTAGATCAGAACAAAGGAAAAACATGACTGCTTGCCTCTGGGTCCAGGAAAACAGCTAGTACAAAAGCTATATACAAAACGGAAGTTCTCAGCAAGAAGCTGGAAGTCAACAGGCATGTGATACACAACAACCTGTTTTTTTAAGGTGGAACGGAACTATATCCTAACATGTACTTCCATTCAAGGAGCGACGGGGGTCTGCTCAACCTGGCACATCTCTGTGCCAAGACAAAAGTGTTGGAGGTATTTATCTGAGAGAAGTAGTTTGCAGAGGACGCAGCCTTGACAGTGCATTCCAAGGATGCTCTACAGAGGCCCCTCAACAGTTATGCTGAAGCCTGTGGGGAGTTTGGCCTTACCGTCAGCCGGACAAAGACCAATATCCTGGGTCAGGACATCACCAGCGTTCCACTCATCAGCATTGGTGACCACACGCTTGAGGTTGTAGACGATTTTGTCTACCTGGCCTCCACCATAATCAGCAACTTCTTGACGTTGAGCTGACGAGTGTACAGTGGTACCTCGGGTTACATACGCTTCAGGTGACATACGCTTCAGGTTACAGACTCCGCTAACCCAGAAATAGTGCTTCAGGTTAAGAACTTTGCTTCAGGATGAGAACTGAAATTGTGCTCAGGCAGCGCGTCAGCAGCAGGAGTCTCCATTAGCTAAAGTGGTGCTTCAGATTAAGAACAGTTTCAGGTTAAGTACGGGCCTCCGGAACGAATTAAGTACTTAACCGGAGGTACCACTGTATTTGCAAGGCATCTATGGCAATGGCTCACCTCTCCAAAAGCAGTGGTCAGAGGAAGAATGACCGCAGCATGACTGACACCAAAAAACATGTCTCTTCCATATTTGTCTCTGCAGCCACAACAGGCACTGTAATTCTCAAATAGTTTGAATTCACCCCCAAAGGTGCACTCCTTTGGGGGTCCCGAGACACACAGGTGCCAACAAAAAACAACTTTGGTAGCAGATGCAACAGGCGCCGACTTCCATGGGGATCCCCACCCCGGTGTTGCTCCAGCAGTGTTGGCAGCTTGCCTGCCCCGGGCACTGACATCCCACACTATGCCACCGCTTAACCATATTGTGCTTTATATGTTGTAATTCATCCTTGTGCTTTCTGGCAAAAGGCAGGTAAAAAAATAATACTACTACAGCTACTACTAGCAGCAGCAGCAACAACAACATGTTGCAACTAATTTGGAAATCTGAATCTATTGAATGTCTGCCAGGACATTTACTATACCTGATGCTCTGTAGAATTTTGATTCTAGTGGGGGGAAATTGCTGATTTATTGCAGCTCCTAACATTTGAAGCAGAACTTTTTTTAAAAAAGCACACCACAGTTAATGATGGGGGAAGGGAGTTAAAATTTGAGTTTTCATTTCCACTGAAGATCACCATCCATAGGATTTCCATACTGCTAGCCAAATATGGTGGTATCTCTGTGGGTTAAACCACAGAGCCTAGGACTTACCAATCAGAAGGTCAGTGGTTCGAATCCCCACGACAGGGTGAGCTCCTGTTGCTCGGTCCCTGCTCCTGCCAACCTAGCAGTTTGAAAGCACGTCAAAGGGCAAGTAGATAAACAGGTACCACTCTGGCGGGAAGGTAAACGGTGTTTCCGTGTGCTGCTGTGGTTCACCAGAAGCAGCTTAGTCATGCTAGCCACATGACCCGGAAGCTGTACACCGGCTCCCTCAGCCAATAAAGCAAGATGAGTGCCGCAACCCCAGAGTCGGCCATGACTGGACCTAATGGTCAGGGGTCCCTTTACTTTTACCTTTACCTCAGACTTTTAGCTTCTTCTGCTTTTATATTTAAGTTGTATGTCAGGGGGAAATATAATTTTCAAACACTGTTTTTGTTTCATCTCTCTGAAATTTGGATGGCTTCTATCAAGAAATCCTCCATACCCAACTGTATACTGATTAAAAAAAAAAGTTCATCTTGAGTTTAAGAAGAGCTGCCTGCTCTTTTCCCTTTCAAGTTCTTCCTTCATTTGTGCTGTAACTTTGATAAATAAATAAAAAATAGATTTTGCAGTATTGTTCTTTCAGTAGGGTACATTTTAAAGTCAATGATACAATGACTTTTTCCAGTCCAACAAAGGGCACACCTCATCAGTGTTCTTGGCTTTTTGGAATAATTTCAACCTCCAAAATGATAGGTTTAACTGTTTTTTCCAACAGCAACAGTTTGGAACGAATTCCATCAGTGCTCTAGGCAAAAAAGTTAAACTTCTGTAACTAGACCAGTTTTACTGAATTTCTCACAAATATGGGCATCAGATATGGACCTTAACAAAGGTGATACTTTGTGCGAACTTTCATATTCATATGAAAAATCATATTGGTTTAATAAGGAGCATAAGACCACTGAAAATGCATTCCATGTTTATAAAGCTTCCACGGTTCTATAATACAATGAATGTATGCTGATCCAATTCCTTATCCCCCCCCCCAGAATTTTAAAACTGTATGAGAACTGAACAATAAGATCAGAAAGAATAATGTGTGCTACTAGGCTTTGATAAATGGAATGGGATTATTAAAGAGGCACTGAACATTTCCTTTTATTTGCTATTCTCTTTCTACATGGCTTAACATTAAGTAGAAAATACCCAGTATTTTGCAGACTATAAAAGTCAGCAATAAAATGGTGCTTTTCTGTAAATTGTTCACATTTACAGTTGTATTAATCAAGCAGGAGCTGTTTCAAATGTAAGTATCATGATTGTTCTTGCAAAGAGAACGGACGTGGAGAGTGGTCCAAGATGTTCACATTTTAATATGAACCTACCTAATTGATCTTTCACAAAACAAGAAGCAAACTGAAGCACAGGCCTCCTTCATAAGTTCCTCTTCTCCAAGTTTTGCAATGCAGTTCCCAACTTTTAAAAAATGCATATATTAGGAGAAAGCATGCAGAAAATTGCATCTATTAGTGAACATATAAAACAAAAGTTAAATTAGGGGATATTACCGCAAAAATGTATATGTTAATTAGGCAAAATTGCATACACAAATGTATATACTATATCGGGAGAAATGGGAACTGAAATGCTGAAGAGTTTTGATGAGAACTTTTATTAAGAAAAGCAAACTGATGCAGAAACGTGCAGAGCCAAGCTGAAGACTGAGAAACTGAAACTGACAGATTCATCCAGGCGACTTGTCTATTGAGGATTGATCCCTATTTGTTTGTGCAAAGCTTGCAAAGAGGTCCACAGCGGTTCTGAATTGTTTGCATGGAGGTTTTTCAACAGCCATTATTTAATGCTCATTCATCTTGATTTACATGTCCAGAGGTTATATGAATGACTTCCCATCATCCAATTCCTAGGCACACTTTCTAGTGCAGGGGTCGGCAACCTAAAGCCCAAGGGCCAGAAGCAGCCCATGGGGGTCGTTTAACCAGCCCATGGACTCCTGCCGCCCGCTCAGTCAGCTCCCATGTGCCTTGCTAAACTGGTGCGGAGCAGAGCGGGGACTACCTTCCGTGATGCTGGCCGGCTTCCCATTGGCTGCAGGAAGCTCCTGCAACCAATGGGAAGCTGCGCATGCCTCCTCCACGCCAGAAGGAGCGCTGGAAATAGTGTTTGAGCATGTGTGCGTGTGCACTCTGGCCTACAGTGGCATCTGTGGGACCATGAACTGGCCCAAGCCACAAAATCTTTGCCAACCCCTGTTCTAGTGCTTTTTCAGTTGCCAGTAAAGGTAAAGGGACCCCTGACCATTAGGTCTAGTCATGACCGACTCTGGGGTTGCGGCGCTCATCTCACTTTATTGGCCGAGGGAGCCGGCGTACAGCCTCCGGTCATGTGGCCAGCATGACTAAGCCACTTCTGGTGAACCAGAGCAGTGCACGGAAACACCGTTTACCTTCCCGCCAGAGTGGTACCTATTTATCTACTTGCACTTTGACGTACTTTCGAACTGCTAGGTTGACAGGAGCAGGGACCGAGCAACGGGAGCTCACCCCATCACGGGGATTCGAACCGTCAACCTTCTGATCAGCAAGTCCTAGGCTCTGTGGTTTATTTAACCCACAGCGCCACCCGCATCCCTTTTCAGTTGCCAACCTTACCTTTAATCAACTTTCATTGAATGAACCACAGATTTGTCAGTATGTATGCAGTTGAATCCCTCCCCTCAAATAGCTCCGTTGCATAGAGCATAGTGAATCCCTCCCCTCAAATAGCTCTGTTGCACAGAGCGTGGTGCTGATAACCCCAAGGTTGCAGGTTCAATTCTCCTGTGGGACAGCTGCATGTTCCTTCATTGCAGGGGATCAGACTACATGATACTCTGGTCCCTTCCAACTCTAAGATTCTACAATTCTATGGTTCCATGACCCAAGCAGGGCAGGATACACTACAAGAAGAGAATGTTGCTTGAAATAAAGCAAAGGAGAGATAATAGTTTGTGCAATCAGGCTCACAGACAAAAGTGCTTGGAAGAAGAAGGGTGATGGGTGGGACAAACTGAGGACTATACAAATCACTCTAGTTATTACTGTTTCGAGGACAGACTCACATAAACAGCATTGTGAGTCTGCTATAAGTATACACATATATGATTCCCTGTACCCCCAGGATCCATTAATCTGTAACAAAAATTAAAAGCTACCTAATCACCATTGTAGTGGAAATTCAACCTTTTCAGGCTGTGGAGTTTTGGGCCCCACATTAGTGAGGTATATTTATAGTGCAGACCTTGAAGTATTACTGTTGACATTTCATAGAGTTTACATTTATCAAAATAAATGATACAGGTTTTCTGTCTGAAAATAACTTACCCTTTGAATAATTCAGAAGTATTTAGAAAGTTCCCTAAATATCGTAAAGATTTTTTTTTTTTTTGGAACTTATTTGTTGTTAGCTGCTACTCATCTGTTGTTTAAGAGTTTCTCTTTGCAAAATTATCTGCTCCGGTTTCCTTTTACATATAGCTACCTATATCCAGCATGGATGAATGTAAAGCGAATGAAACTTCCACATAAAATCTGAACACTGTAAATGTCAGAAGCTTCCAGGCTATATAAGAAATGCAAACCAATTTTCACTGAATTGTATTAACATTTTAATTAAAAATGATATAGATAAGATTCTCTCTGTGTGTGCATGTGTATGGACACACACATGCACACGTTGCTCTTATTTTTCCTTTCTTGTGACCAACTGTTGAGAAGTTTTTAAATTAAAAAGTAAATAGTATAGAAAATTAATTACTGTTCTACTTATCTCCAAGACATTTTCCATTGCAGCCCTTTGTTATTATAGCAGAATTTAATATGACCTTTATTTTTCCTATTTAAATTTTATTGACATTTCTGTGTTTTTTTCTTTCTTTTACTCATAAGAATTATGGCATACTGATAAAATGGCAAAAAGGGAAATGTTACAAGGCAGCAGAGGCCTAAAAGTTTGGGGAAAGAGCACCATAACCGTTCAACTTCAAGTTATGGAAATATAAGCAAATTTGCAACTCCAGAGGCACTGAGGTTTGGCTTTGGTTTTGGTTATGGCTTCTGTTGGAAGGTTTTAGCACCGTAATCTCTAACCTGCTATTTAAACACAATAAAGTTTAAAAGGCTATTTGCGTGTTTAGCAAAAGGTCTGAAGATATGTTTATGCCCTTTAAGAGAAACCGTAACGAGATGCAGGCTCTCTAGTGCCTATTTTGCATGCTCAGATAAACACTTCAGTGATTCTGCATATTAATTAGATTTTCCCGTAAAACCTACATGGGTATGTCTTTGCTCCTAAACATAAGCTCCAGGACATATGGATAGATCATTGCTGTTTAGGTTGTTGGACTTGTGAAAGCCTTCCATGTGTGTTGGATTTATTTCTTCTGGCGTAAAAGTTATGAGAAGGATTTGTGGCATTATCTCACACTCATCATCTCAAAATTGTAGAGCAGGTCTCTTGGGTATTGCATCTCACGCTATACCATGATCTATATCATAGCACATTTTCTTTTTGTTGAGAAGAGCATGCATGCTGAGACCTTTACATTTGCACTAAGATCGATTATCTACCGCTGATTATCTACCGCTGTCATAGTGAAACCATGTGGTGTGGGAGCAGGCAGTGATTCAAGATCAGGAGTCTCATGTTGGATCAGATTAGGCCACAGCTTTATTGAGTACATCAGAACAGCATTGGGTGTGTACCAACCCATCTGCTGGCTGATATGCTGTCGGCTGACAGCCAGGATTGACTTGTTGTTGTGGTCCCCACACGACATGGACCACTTCGGGCAGACCTCACCTGGCCATCGGTAAGGGGCATTTTAACCTCTCAGCTCCCAAGCTGGGCTTCTGGGCAGCAAGAGGATCATGAGGATGGGGTAGGGTGTCCCTCCTCTGTCCCTCCCTACTACTACCAGTGTGGTGTAGTGGTTAAGAACAGTAGTCTCGTAATCTGGTGAACCGGGTTCACTTCCCTGCTCCTCCACATGCAGCTGCTGGGTGACCTTGGGCTAGTCACACTTCTCTGAAGTCTCTCAGCCCCACTTACTTCACAGAGTGTTTGTTGTGTGGGAGGAAGGGAAAGGAGAATGTTAGCCGCTTTGAGACTCCTTAGGGTAGTGATAAAGTGGGATATCAAACCCAAACTCTTCTTCTTCTACTAAGGATCCAGCCCAATGACTCTTCCACCAAAAGAGAGTTATGATGATTGCTATGAGGTAAGCAAAAAAAGACACAGTACCCAGCTAACTTGCCTGAAGGTTGCATTCATCCTGAGCCCTGACAACAGTGACTAACTGTTGCCCGTAGCAATGCTGGAGTCCTCCTCCAAAACAAAACCTTGGCATTAGAAGGTGGGTGGGTGTGAAATTTGGGTGAAGAGTGCCGTGCTGGAGCCAGGCATGTCCACCTTTGATACTCCAGAGGCTGACCTGAAGAGTGGAGTCTGGTCCATCCCTAAGTCCCAGCATGAACACTGAATGGCTCCCAAGATCTCATTTCAAATCTCGTCCTCCTGTGTGTCCTTGAAGCACTTCCCGCCATGGGAGGATTGAGATGCCAGCTGCTTCCCACCCCACTTGCCAATAAGATATATATATGCACATGAGATCTGGGCACCTGAGTTTTTGATAGATAGCTGTTGTACAGAAAGAAAAGCACTCATGTTGTGCTTTTTCTCTTTGTCCCATGACTAGACACATGATCCTCATACTACTTACAGATCAGAACTGAAATGCTAATTATTATTTCAGTCATTTTGCAAGCACGGAAGTATTTTTTTAAAAAAAATCTGCTTGGCAGAAACACTGATATCATTGCTCCTCTGAAATAAGTACAAATGCACATTCAGAGACTCCCTCCTACATAGGCTTGCCTTACTGCACACACAGATTCTTGGAATGTGTGCCTGCTTCCCCTGCAGTGGTCAGGAAGTGACAGAGTAGAAGAGCCTATGGAATTTCTTCCGTCTGCAACAGCTACAGCGTGAACAATCTGCTGCCTCGAGGCTTTTCATTGCCTCTTCTTTCCCCCTCTTATTTCCTGTCACTCCTGATCCTACAGCTTAGAACAGCCAGTCTGCAGAAAGGGCTGCTGCTGCTCTGTTAAGTTTTGCATTGCTTACGAAGCTGCTCTAATGTTAAATTGGGGGTTGGGATTGGGGACATGTTCCCAGAGACGTTCTCCATAACTTGAACCAGAAGGTGCTATTAGTAATTAGCACTAGTCGTCTTTTTTGCCAAGGGAGCAGCGGCTTGGGAATGGTGAAATGCATACAGTGGTACCTCGGGTTATATACGCTTCAGTAACAGACACCGCTAACCCAGAAATAGCACCTTTGGTTAAGAACTTTGCTTCAGGATGAGAACAGAAATTGAGCTCTGGCGGCGTGGCGGCAGCAGGAGGCCCCATTAGCTAAAGTGGTGCTTCAGGTTAAGAACAGTTTCAGGTTAAGAACGGACCTCCGGAACGAATTAAGTACTTAACCTGAGGTACCACTGCACTTGCTTATGAGAAGTATCACAGAAGCCCAGCAAAAGTTACAATGCAACAAGAATATTTATTTATTTATTTATATTACATTTGTATATTAGTAACTCTTACATAACTAAAACAGATATAAAAAAAAACAGTGTTGCCATAACTTAAACATTACATAGTATTGATGCCTAACTGCAACTTCTCCCTGTCACTGGAAATGTGCCCCATTAAGGTGCAAATTACACATTACACACAGCTGTATGCAACTTCTCTCCATTTTCCTTGAAACGAAGAGCAGCTATAATAAGCTTCAGTCTGTGGAAAGTAGAAGACTTGCATGGAAGGGTTTTGTCTACACTGGAGCAAAATGTGGACTTGTACCTACCTGCCTGTATCCTCAATTATCCAGGAATTGAAATTCCTGGGTGTCTCAGATTTTCCAAGCCCTGCATATAAGGGGTGGGGGCAGTGGCGTAGCGTGGGTTGTCAGCACCCGGGGCAAGGCAAGTAATTTGCGCCCCCTAACCCCTAACCTGCTGCCGCTGCCAGCTTCTTCTTGCTGCTGCCTGGTCTGGTCTGGTGTGGTTCTCTCCCGCGCTCAGCGCTGCGCTGCCGCTGCACTGTCCCTCCCCCAGATAGTCCCTCGCTCTCTCTCCGCACCGCACGCCTGGCACCCACCCCCTCCACAGTGGGCGGCGACCCGGCGGCTCGGATCGGATTCACACAGCCAGCACTGCAGTGAGAGAGTGTGAGTGAGCCAGGTAGGGGCAGAGAGCTGCGAGTGCGAGTGCGCCCCCCCCCCAGATGTTGCGCCCGGTGCGGCCGGCCCCCCCTGCACCCCCCACGCTACGCCACTGGGTGGGGGGAATCCAGGACAACAATGGGATAGAGAAGCTGCTACTGCATTGAGCAGAGAGGCAGGTGCAAATCTGTATTTTGCTCTGGTACAGACAAACCCATAGCTGCCTTCAGGCTGTCAGTATTTTGCAGAAGGGATTCAAGTGCATACTAGGACTTTTAGGTTTTCACAATTCAACTGGGTTGCAGCATTCTGCTGCCCTGGAAAAACTTGTCCACTTTTTAATGACAGTGTTTTTAACTGACTTTTAGCGATTAGGAAAGTGATGAGGAAATGCACTGAAAAGTGTGGGGTGAACAAATCATTAGGGGGGGGGGAGACATGTAAGCACAACAAAAGCAAATCAAGATAAATGTCCACTGTTGAGTAACCTCAAGAACAAATGCTTAATAGACACGGAATATAGTCTAACCTCTGCGTAAATTTTGTGCAAGTCGATCAGGACAAATGCTGAATAGGGAGGTCATCTGGAGGATCCTGGAAATAAACTTTCTTTCAGAAAAGCAGCTGGGGTGGATTTTGAGCAGGTAAAAGCTGCATCTTCTCAAATGTGCATATGTTTACCCCCTCAGCTGAGCATATGAACTCTTGAAAAGTGACCCATTTTTGTTGAGATACCTGTTTTAACCCATGATGCACTTTCAAAAAATGGCAGGGATTAACTCTTCCTTAGCCTTTATGGATTATTTGTTTATATTTATATCCCGCCTTTCCTTCATGGAATTAACCCCGCCTCCTCCCCTCCTTTTCATTATTTTAACAGAGAAGTCCCAATGCTGTATCCAACAAGTGTCCATCCCATTCTTCTCTCTCACAGACCACCCCTAACCTCTTTCCTCAATACTGGACCCACACGTGATGAAAATAGCACGCCTTTTAAACAGCGAATAGATCTTTTTTACTCCATTTGCAAACACTTAGGGCTTGAAACTTCGCTCTTAAGAAAAGACAGTACCGTGAGCTTTTGGCTGTTTCTTAAATGCCCACAACGTCTCATGGGTGGCGCGTGTGAGAGGATATGAGAGAGGGTGGGGAGGCTTAAAAATCCCCGACAGATTCTAACTTATGAAATCGCCCAGCGTGGCCACATTTCTGCCTACATCACCCTCCCACCCTCGACAAGAGAGCGAGACAGCCAGAAAAAGAGAGCGAGCGAGCTGCCAGCATCTCTTGGCTGCCAAGGAGCGCGAAGCTGCTGCGCCCTCCTGAAGGGAGGAGAGGGAGAGGCAGCGGCGAAGTTAAAACAGGGACGCGTCCGCAGTCTCTCGCTCCCCTCCCGCGCGTGTGGACGGACTGAGAGCCAGGCAGCCTCGGGGCCAACGCAGCCCTCAGCCCCGCGCGCCAACGCCACCCTCCCGCTCCCTCTTCCCGCCCTCTCCTCCGCGCCTTCAGCCAGCGAGGAAGAGGAGCAGAGCCAAAAGGAGCGAGAGCTTTGGCCCCTCGACTCAGCGCCAGCGCGGAAAGCAGCACACGTCTTTCCCCGTTCGGCTCCTCCACTGGGTGCTTTCCCGCCTTGGCTCTGTTATTGTTGTTGTTGTTGTTGCAGCTGCTGCTCTGCCTCAAAAGAACCGCCGCCTGCGGGGCTGCTGCTCCGGGAGTGAGCGCGCACTCACTGGCTCGCTCTCTTGCTCGCGGCTCCCGGGGATTTATTAAATGCGCGTCGCGGAGTTCGCCATTCAGAACGGACTAATCTAGCTGCATGGGAGGAGATGAATGTGGCGGGGAAGCCGTCTCCTCAGCCACAGCTCGAGCGCCCGGACAGCCTCCTCGTCCCCACTTGGGCAAGTACCGTTTTGCTTCTCACCCCTCCGGCGGCGCGCCTCCCACCCCCCACCCCTTCCCTCCACCCCACACACAATCCTTTCAAACCAGCCGCCTTCTTTCCCTCTTTCTTTTGCCGCGCAAACAACCCGCTCCAGAGCCGGCGCGCCTCAGCTGGGGTTCGCTTGGGCAACTTCGCCTCTCCATCCTCCCGCGTCTTGGCCGAAATAGTGCCTGGCCGTATTATTTTTATTATTATTACAGTGGTACCTCGGGTTATGTATTATTATTATTATTCCCGGAACTTGAAGAAAGTTGCGCCAGGGGGACGGATAAGCGACGCGTCCAAGAGCGCAGAGAGTTGGCCAGCGTTTATTTCTTGTGGCGTTTTTTATTTCTCATTTGTGGCTCAGGGTTAAGGTGGGACCCCCGCCCCCCCCCCGCGAAGGAAACAAAGCTTCCCGTTGTGGTACATTATAGGGAGCATCAGCAATGTGCATGTTGGGTTCCTTTCACAAGAGAGACGAATTGTGAAGAAAAGTTGGAGGCTTGGAAGAGGTCTTCTTCCTTGGGTCGCTCCCGGTTCCAACTGGACCCGGCGCGCGGTTGCGCGTATCTTTCCTCGGACGTAGAACTCGAGGGAGGATCCTGTGAGCGTGCAAGAAGTAGAGCGCGGGGTGGGGGGGGGGGAGGGAGAGATGACTTAACCCTTTCCTCTCTGATCTATCCTCTCCGCTCTTAAACTCTTCTCCCCGAGCCGCCTCTGCGTGGCTGATGAGAGAGCAATCAGCATGGGTGTAGCCAGGATTTATGTTGGGGGGGGGGCAAGCTTCATGTTGGAGTGGGGGTGGGGGGAACCTCAGCTAGTTAAGTATTTTTATTGATTTACTTAATTTAGGAGCGGGCAAGTGCCTCCCTGCCCACCCCCACCCCTTGGCTACTCCCAGGATATTCAGGCTAAAAATCATTTTGCATTATGTAGTTTTGAACCACTGCATGTTTGAAGCTCAGCATATTTAGGTTGCAATCATGGGGTGGGGGTGGGGCACAGGGGTCAGCTGTCACTCCCCCCAGTAAATAAATAAATAAAAATAACTAAAAGTAGAAATTGTAGAAAGATTTTGACAGATTTTTCTGAGTGCTTTTCTTTTGGTGGGGGGGGGAGTCCTAAAGAAATAATTTGAAATAACTGTTGTTGAGACATTTCATTCCGAGTCTGCTAGACAGAGCCAGACAGAGGATGGTGACAGTTGGGTGTTTTGCACCCGCAACATAAATCCTGGCTACCTGCCTCCCCCCCCATAGCTGTCAACTTTTCCCTTTTTTAAAAAGGAAAATTCCCTTATTCTGAATAGGATTCCTCGCAAGAAAGGGGAAAAGTTGACAGCTATGGTACCCCCCCACACACACACATAAGTCCTGGCTATGCCCATGGCTGTAGTCCTGTCCACAAGAATACCTGGAAGCAAGCCCTGATGAACTTAATGGGTTTTACTTCTGAGTAGACCTGAAGAGGATAGTCCTGCTCCTTCGGAGGTCACTCTCATTGGCTCCAGTGATGCTTGTTCCCTAATAACAGCACAAGCGTAACCATGGCTGCTCAGAAGTGGGGTGATGATTGCAGTCTTAGTTGAATGAGTTCCTCTCTTTAAAACAACAACAACAACAACCTGTATATCAGCCTTTCAAATGCAGTTCATTTTTAGCTCTCTGTTTCCTTACACCCTCCAGTTCTTTCACAGGATGTGCAGCTTCTCAGGATTTTTGAATAGTGGTAGGGAGGATAAGTGGGATGAAGAAAAGGATGCTTTTTTTTTTGGTCATATGATGTTCCTTTATGGTTTACTCCTGTGCATTTGGAGCAAAGTGAAAGAGAATCTATATTCAGGTCAAACTGTTGGTGAAATGATCTCTCTTGCCCCATACATACAATTCTTCAAAATAATCAATATATCTCTTTTACTCAAATAAAAGTTTTAAAATTCTAGACAGTAAAATTGAATGATGAGTAAATAGATGGGGAAGACAGAGCCCCCTTAACAAGTACTTTGGTTTACGAACCTAATCTGTTCCAGAAGTCTGTTCTTAAATCAAAACCATTCATAAACCGAGGCACACTTTCCTTAATGAGGCCTCCCGCCGCCGGTGCCCTCCGAGGTAATGTTGTTAAACCAGGACCCTCTTCCTGGTTTTGCGGAGTTTGTAAACCGAATCGTTCTTAAATCAGACTGTTCTTAAACCGAGGATTAGGATGCACTTAGTCAATTGATTTAATTAGGGGCTAAGTAGTCATACACGGACGCAGGTGGCGCTGTGGGTAAAACCTCAGCGCCTAGGACTTGCCGATCGTCAGGTCAGCGGTTCGAATCCCCGCGGCGGGGTGTGCTCCCGTTGCTCGGTCCCAGCGCCTGCCAACCTAGCAGTTCGAAAGCACCCCCGGGTGCAAGTAGATAAATAGGGACCGCTTACTAGCGGGAAGGTAAACGGTGTTCCGTGTGCTGCGCTGGCTTGCCAGATGCAGCTTGTCACGCTGGCCATGTGACCCGGAAGTGTCTTCGGACAGCGCTGGCCCCCGGCCTCTTAAGCGAGATGGGTGCGCAACCCCAGAGTCGGACACGACTGGCCCGTACGGGCAGGGGGTACCTTTACCTTTAAGTAGTCATAACCCTACCATCATCTGTGTCTCTGGCTCGAACTGTAATAATTAGTTTTGGGAATTGTCAGTGTTCCATGTACTGTTGGCCGGTTGTGGCAACTTTTTGGACCATAATTCTGAAATTGCAGAGGAGTATCACTTAGGAATGTAGGAAGCTGCCTTATACCAAATCAGACTATTTGTTTATTACTTCCATATTGTCTACTCTAACTGGCAATCGCTTTCCCAAGTTCTCAGGTAAAGATCTTTTCCATCACCTCTTCCCTGATCCTTTTAGTGAACATGCAACACATGCTACTGAGCCAATGCTGCAGGAACAAATTCCTAAAGACCCCTCATCTCTTCTGAGACAGCATGTCTCTGTCCAAATATCCCATTCCCCAACACACTTAGACCATTAGTTTGTTGAATTGCTTGGCTTAAAACTAGAGAGACATAGGATCCAAAGTGTACTACATCAGAATTATCTCTAGAAGAATTGGATGATCATCTTAGTAAGTCATAGAATCAGTGAAACAACTGAAATCAATGGACCTGCTCTGATCACAAGCGAATGTTGGATATCACCCAATATCTCTAAGTTCTATATGACATTTGTTTTATGTGTTATGGCATGATGGCTCAGTTCAGTGATCAGTGGTTTTGATTGTGCCCTGTGCAGGAAATATGAGATAGGCACCGTTAGCTGCAAAGTGTTGGGAGGATTCCACATGCTGTTGCTCACATTTGTTATTTTATTATTTATCAGATCAGTTACTAAGGTAAAATTAGTCCATTAAGCCTTGGCATTGTAAATTTTTTAATAGAGCAAGCTGTATGGGCTACTTTAAATAAAATGAGTATGCCCTGGTTCAAGGATTCTGACCTTGGTTAATCATAAGACAAAACCACCATGTTGTGATGACTGCATTAAAATTCTTTACAAGCAAAATGCTCTGTTTATTTATTAATAAACAATACTTTGACTTGATTTAATGTTACTATGTGTCCAAATCCATGAAAGTCGTTATGTGTTCTTCAGTGTCTATTTTTGTTTCAGCTATGTTAAAAGGAACTTTGCATGTACCCATCAGATGTCACAGGAACATATCATAGATTCATATCACTATTCTTTTTAAAGTGACTAAATAATTATTGCACTGCTAGTAGCAAGACTTATAACAAATGCAGTGCATGATGTTCGCTAGATATAGATGAAAATAGTAATTACTCCCTTTATCACTCTTAATTATTGTTGTTTGAAGTTAATTGCCTGCTTGCCTTGTCAGCTTTTCAAATATGTCAATTTTTGAAAAAGTGAGTTGCTCTTTAAACGCCATGCTAATATTTTCTGCAAACAGAGCTATTCTTACCTACTTGACATTCAGCAAGATGGGAATTTTTGAATTATTGTTAATGGAATCAGTAAATATCCTGCCGTCTTTTATAAGCTTCATTAACTTTATAAAGTCAAGAAAAGCATGAATGGAAAATGTGTGTGTATGTGCATGCATATGTGTATATATTATATATATTCAATTTATATATCGCCCTTCCTCCTGGAGGAGCCCAGAGTTTTTTAAAACCCGGTGCCCTTCAGCTGTTTTGGAGTACAAACCACATCAGCCAGCTAACACCAAAAAATTAGGAAGGCATCAGTTTGGTGAAGGCATGTCCTGAAAAGTGTTTCTGTTGTGTTTAAAGTGGGTGTAGATTTATGAATCCTTCTTGATTTTCATATGTGTAGAAGACTGGTGAATAGACCCTGCACAGAATGTAAAAATATGTAAAATAGTCATGGAAGAGTCCATTAGGCAACAACTGTGGAAGAGTAAAGTACATGCCTTCTTAACTATTAAAAATAGTTTTTGAAAAACATGTTCTTGTTGTGGGTGTGCCTAAACAGACTGCTGGTTCTAGAGAGTGACTTACATAAAATCTCTTCTTGTACCATTTCCAGGGCTCAGTTTGATTCAGGGCTTGGGCATTTATATACAGTAGAATGCTAATGTGTTTACATGAATGAGACTTTTGCAGTTTTGCTAACACCTTTTCCCATACGTTGCAGCTGTTATCTACAGAAAAAGTACAGAATAGCATCAGCTCAACCTAAAGTTTGGGCAAAATGTTTATTTTATTTATTCATTCCAAAGCGTTTCTAAACTGCTTAATATTAAAATTGGTTAGTGTCGTACAGAAATACAAACACTAGAAGAGTATGACCAAAGTCAGAAATTTAGTGATAACAGAGCCCAATCTTATATGTCAGGGAATACTTGGAGGAAAAAGATGTCTTAACAATGCATCTGAAGTAATTGATAGATGAGACTTCAAGTCTGGCGGAAGGAAGGGAATTCCAGAGTACAGAGGCAATGACAGAAAATGCCCATTTCCATGCGATCACCCTGGATATTCTGTAGGGTGTATTGCCATGAATAAAATTTCCCCAGATGATCCAATTGACCTTGCAGGGCTATATAGGGACAGGCGCTGTTTCAGGTAGTCTGGTCTTGAGTTGTTCAGGGCTTTGAATGTGAGTAACAAACCCTCAACATAGCCCAGTAGCTAATCAGCAGCTAGTGCTGATCTCTCAGCAATATGAGGCGAGGTCCTCCACTCAAAAATCTGGCCTTAGTGTTCTGCAACAGCTGTGTCTTCCAGAGCGCTTTCAGGTGAACCCCCACATAGACCTGGGATAGCATGAGACTCTTAATCTCAGGGTTCTGGGTTCAAAACCCACATTGGGCAAAAGATTCTTGCATTTCAGAGGTTTTGACTAGGTGACCAGGTACCGTAACTCTACAGTTTTTATGATTCTAAGACCGCATTACTCTACTCCAGTCCAGTGGTGAGGTTACTAATATATGAATCATATTGGCAAAACAAGCCCTGTCCAGGAAAGGGCATAGTTGGTGAACTTATCTTGTTTGATAATAAGTACAAACTATTTACCTGTTGCTTCAGGGGCAATGCAATCATGTCAGGAGTTTGAAGAGTCCCCAACTCCTAGGTAGAGTCCCCACCTCTCACAGAGTTTCCATTTTAGCAAGATTAATTCTATTTTGGGGGGCCTTCATGTAGCCTAACACTGCATCCAGGCATCGGTTCAAAACAGTCTTACCTTTTCAGGCTGTTTTCATGGCATTTTTCTGACTTTCCCCAGTCTGTTAATTTCTGCTTTGTATTTGAACTTTCACATAGAGTAAAAGCCACTTCTGAAACTATCATGGAATATAGTGCAAGATGAAAGCTAGTTTAGTGCTCATTTCCTTGTCATTTGCTTCTAGGGGGGAAAAAATCCCATTTGCAAATAATGTGAAAATGTGTGCTAAACTTGGGCAATATTTCACTATTGTTCCTGAAGTGGCTTTTACATCACATGAAAGCTCAAATATAATGTGGAGGGAAAGCAGTTAGGAAAACGTTGTGGAAATGAAGAAAATTGCCTTGTGAATGCAACCTCTGATGCAAAAGAGCTGGGTGTCATCACAGTGTCATGCCCCTAACACCCCAACATCCACCTCTAGTGGCTTCATATAGTTGTTTAAGTAGGCACCTGAATGCAAATATTAAATAAAATTTAAACATTTCTATATGGCACCCCATAGCACAAGTGACGGAGGTTAGATACATAATCTCTCAATGCCATTCTCTCAAATGGGCTCCATAACTAAGATTTGAACTATTGTAAAACAGTACTGGGATGCGGGTGGTGATGTGGGTTAAACCACAGAGCCTAGGACTTGCCGATCAGAAGGTTGGCGGTTTGAATCCCCGCAATGGGGTGAGCTCCCATTGCTCGGTCCCTGCTCCTGCCAACCTAGCAGTTCAAAAGCACGTCAAAGCGCAAGTAGATAAAGAGGTACTGCTCCGGCGGGAAGGTAAACGGCATTTCCGTGCGCTGCTTTGGTTCGCCAGAAGCGGCTTAGTCATGCTAGCCACATGACCCAGAAGCTGTACGCTGGCTCCCTCGGCCAATAAAGTGAGATGAGTGCTGCAACCCCAGAGTCGGTCACGACTGGACCTAATGGTCAAGGATCCCTTTACCTTTACCTTTAAAACAGTGCTACTAACTCCCAACTGATGGAGACTGTCCAGGAGGACACTGTGGTTAACGGTATTGAAAACTGCTGATAGATCAAGCAAGAGCAAAAAAGGTTGTACTCCCCCTGCCCCTCTCTCGAAGAGGGTAATCCATTAGGGTGACCAAGGCTGAGTCTCTTCCAAAACTGTCCCAGACTCAGATGGGTCAAGATAACCAGTTTCCTCCAAGAATAAAAATTGTCTATGCCCTATAGTTTTCAAGTTGTGCGACTCAAATTGGGTCTACTAGACCCAATTTTTAAAGCAATGTTGACTAAAGTCACTTCTGGGGTGCCTTCGTGAATAGGGGCCCCAAAGTTTAAGCTTCCTTCGTTTCATAATGGCTCCGCCACTGGTCAGAGGAGTGGTGCACTCATGTCCAGCCTGCAGGCTTCCTACAGAGGATGCTGGACTAGATGCTCCAAGCATCACTGTATTAGATGCGGCTTATTTCCAGGAAAGTCTACACAATATGATTGCAGCTTGAGCCTCCCCAAATCATGCATTATCTGTGATTCCCTTCTCCCTCTATTTTAGGATGGAAAGAGTGCTTTGGAGCCTAATCCCTTTCTTCAGCAATGAAACACTGTAGCTAATTCTCATACATGGCTTGTGGGGGATCCAGTTAAGCAGGAGATCCAGGAAGCTGTAAACCCCACTCCTACTTTATAAATGTGGTGTAGTAACCATTTACAGCATTGGTACACTGCTTTAGGAAAGAAAGATCCATGTGGACCTTTCCTCTGATCAAGTATTCCAAATTATGTAACAGCCCCTCTCCTCCCAATATAAATGGAAACATATACAGATAAATTAGAACCTTAGATAAATGCAATAGATATGCTTTGGCTTAAGGCACATTATTGCAGAGCTTTAAATTTGAAAGCCCTCTTCTTAAAGTGTGAATAACAATTAGTTTTAAATGCTAGCTAATGTAGGTTGAAAATGGATGGCAATTTAGGATATTTCTTTGTGCAAGGTGAAGGTTGCTGTAGCTAGTGTTCTCTTGCAGAAATGTAGATACAGGACTGCCAGTGTCTCTATAATCACTGACAGCCAATCCTGCTGCCTCATACACAAAAATGAAGACTGCAGGAAGCCTTTTCCCCAACAATGAGAGTTTACATTAGTCAAATCCTCAGGTTTTTGCATCTGTACAACAGAAATGAGTACAATTTGTGCAGGTTAAGCTGCTGGAGGATCTAAGCAACTATTTTATTGAATTCAACTTCAAATTAGTTTCATAATAGCTTTCTGCATGCCAGCTGAGCAAGTTCAAACCCCCTACGCCTTTCACAAGAATAAGAAAGAGCTTGCATCTCTTGCAGAGTCTGAAAAAAATGTTTTTGTTGCTGAGAAGTGGTGCAGAGTTAAGGTGTTTCGGATAAATGATATGGGAAGATACAGTTTACATCATCAACATATATTCATTTAGGATCCATTTATTAAATACATTATTGTGGGGGAAAACACATTTTGTTATGTTGCAGAAGTAGCAAGTTAACTTTAAGTATTTGGATTTTAAAGTAGTGGCCTTCACACCTTCCCATGTATTGATTGATAATAATCTGTTCTATTTATAAAACATTTTGCAGTATATGTGTCTTATCATACCAGTGTGAGGCAGGTTCTTTTTCTTGTTAACTCATTCACTAATTTACGTGCAGATCACACAGTAATCCACCTTCAGATTAAGCCATATCTGAGCTAAATCATATATGTGATGGAAATGGATAACAACTTAACCACTCCCGTATTATACAACAACCTGAAAAGCTGAGGGACAGTGATACTTCATACTGGAGATGCCTACATATTTAAGTTCAGACAAACCAGAGGGTTAGTCCAGGTATGCAAGGTGAAGGAGGTCAAAGTCCCATGTCGCAAACATGCAAGGAGGATAACACTCTGGCTTGTTCCAAGTGGCACCTAGGCTGCAAGGTAGACTGGGATGTTCCAAGAACCAGCAGACCTGAATAGCTGGGTGGTGTGGACACTCTACTCTTAAAGAGGTGCAACCTATTTTAGGAGCTGGAGCCCTCAGCACCTGAAGAAAGGAATACAACCTCTTCACACAGGAGGGGAGTTTGAATCACATGCTCTTCTAGGGCTGGGTCTTCTGAGGAGGCAGGGATCTCACAGGCTGGCCCAGAGGGCACATTCTCTCCTCCCTCAGTCTGACATGAGTGAATGTCATGTAGATGAGTCCTCAAAATATAGAAATAAATCTCATCCATCCATCCTGTCCAGGCTCTTGAGCACACATCTGTCCGACCCATCACCACATGTTTTTGGTTGTTTTAGTCTTCGGTAATAGAGAGGACTCTAGGTTGACGTCCCATTCCCCCATAGGGGAGGGATGTTTTCAGCAATATGAGAAGTAGAATGTGTGGTTATTCAACTTGAGACGGCTGCACCGTCTCTCCAGCTAAGATGTTTTGAAGGTGGAGGGTGGGTGGCAGAATCTGGCCCATGTGTGACTCGTCCAGGAAGACTGTAGTGTTCCAGACTGAAGAAACTAGCCGCCGCTGCCGCTGCACGAAAAAACACGTTTGTTACTAATTCATTATAGCTGTTCATTATTTCTGCAGAATGGTGCATCTCTTTGCCCCATTAAATTCTGGAAATTATACCATAATCAAAAATACTTTTCAATAAGCTTTCTGTTTCTGCTTGAAGTAACTTGTGCTATGCATCTGTCTCCCTTGGCTTTATTATCTGACTGATTGTCAGGTGGTAGTATTATTTTTTGGTTTTTTATGGTTTGAAAGACAATTCTGAACAGAGCCCCTGGTTTTGCTTGTTTGTTAAGAAGAAATGATTTAACCTTCAGAGGGTCCGATATGCTAGCAAAAAAACTTTCGGTAGAGTTGCCTGGTTTCTAGGTGGCCCTTGGGGTCCCTTTCAACTCTACGATACTAAATTCAGTTAGCTTCCAATTAAAGACTTCTTTCTGGGGTCTTTAGGAAGCTAGTGAAATTAGCTTCATTTTTTTTTCTTTTTAACCCTGATAATCCCACAACAAGCATTACAGAATCCTGCTGTTTTGTACTTCTAGTACAAACTGCCAGGAAATCTCATCCCTTGTAAGCATTTATGATAGGTAAGTTTTTGAAACTTGGCAAATGGCAGAGTACTGGGCCCATTGTTGACCTCACTGAATTACCTTTACACCCCTAAACTCTCAGCACATCAGAAAGCTATTCCTAATTTATGGGGGTTTGTGGAATCTGACCCCAGTCTTCTGCTTCTTTGCTCCAGGTCTGTATTTTACCAGTATCGCTCAATTTGGCTTAGAGCAAACAGTGGGCTAGTAATGAGTGTCAGCAAGTGTCAAATGCCACAACTGGGACTAATATTTTATTTCATAGTAGGAAATAACTATTTTAAGTCAATTGCAGCTAACTGATTCCTAAATGATTTCTGTGAGGAAGTAGTTCAGCTAGCCAAAAGGACAATGTGAACTTTAAAAAAACAAAAACAAATGATGCTAATTTTGCCAATTATTATTTTCATATTTTGGTGTTGTTTCATAGTTGCATGCAAGTCTTAATGACATTAAACAGTGCATCACCATATTGTACAATCACCTGGGGGGGCAAATAAAATAGTACAATGATAAAGTATTAAAATATTGAGGATGATGATGATAATTTATTATTTATACCCCGTTCATCTGGCTGGGTTTCCCCAGCTACTCTGGGCGGCTTCCAGCAGAATATTAAAATACAATGATTCATCAAATGTTAAAAGCTTCCCTAAACAGGGCTGCCTTCAGATGTCTTCTAAAAGTCAGATAGTTGTTTATTTCTTTGACATCTGATGGGAGGGCGCTCCACGGGGGGGGGGAGGGCACTACTGAGAAAGCCCTCTGAGCTGGACCTAAGTGTCCGGGCTGAACGATGGGGGTGGAGACGCTCCTTCAGGTATACTGGACTGAGGCCGTTTAGGGCTTTAAAGGTCAGCACCAACACTTTGTTAAGCTCGGGGGTTGCATAAATAAAGCAGCCACACATATAAAAAGCAGATAAAAAGATTACCTTAAGGCTGCGAGACTGAACACACTTTTCTGGGAGTGAGTTCCACTGAATTCAGTTCACTGGATTGCACTGTAAAACAAGACAGACTTAGGCTGTCATCTAAAAAGACAACAGTCCTGGTGAAACTCAGGGTTGAAGTCGCATTGTGAGTAAAACAGCTAGGGTAACACAGATTTGGTTTGGGGTTTTTTTGTGCGAAAGCTTTGACAGAGGAAAATGCAGTTCTTTGCTTCCATTGCTATACCACTCTATAAGAAGTCTCCTCCACAATGCGCTGTTTTTGTTGTTGTTTTTTTTTTTTAATTTGGGGGTGACTGAGCTTGTGACATAGAGTTTCTCCTTCTTTCGCTCAAAGTAATGCCTTACGAAAGTAATCTCTTTTTCTACAATCTTGTTTTCATTAGTCTTGTAAAACAATTAATTTCTAAATAAATAAATAAAACCTCCAAAGGAACATTAAATTATTTCATTTCTAATAGCCAGGAGACCATTCTGCACAATAAAATCATCTGGGTTAAAATTCCAGGTGATTAGTTTTAGTTTTATTTATTTGATTAATGCGGAGGTTTGTTTCAGGAGATCACCCTGCAGTGGGAAGCTTATATTACTGCCACATCCTCTTTGAATGTGACAGCTTATAAAGTTTGCAGTCAGCCACAGCAAGAGAGGAAGAGTTCCAGGAACTCCCCGGAAAAGACCTCGATGCTGGGAAAGATTGAGGGCACAAGGAGAAGGGGACGACAGAGGATGAGATGGTTGGACAGTGTTCTCGAAGCTACTAACATGAGTTTGACCAAACTGCGGGAGGCAACGGAAGAGAGGAGTGCCTGGTGTGCTCTGGTCCATGGGGTCACGAAGGGTCGGACACGACCAAATGTCCAAACAACTAAACAACAACAACAACAACACAGCAAGAGAGAATTGATACTTAAGTGAGAAAAGGAAAGGAGTCCGATAAGGGGCAATATTTTGCCAGTGTATTTTGGCAAGACATGTGCACCACTATCACATTAGATGTAATGGGAGGGTACAGCAATAAGTATACAATAAAACATAAAAAACCGATTTAAAAACAGTACAAAATAATAATTAAAAAGAGAACTGAGGACTATTTAGTTGTCCAAAACAAAACAAAACTGCAAGTAATCCAACATATAAATAAAAATGTTTTGCTGCAGTATCTTTCCACAAAAAGTAAATAAAGGTATTGACTGTTGAATATAGGAAGAGATGGAAGAAGGACACAGCTCTGTTGGATTCACAGCTCTTTAGAACTGCGGAGAACACAGCATTTAGAACTGCTCCTGGAATCAGACTGACTGCAGCCTAGCTGGCTGCTTTATATAATACATACTAAGTAACTTGAAACAGTAACAACTCACAACTAGCTAACCAATCAGGAGCGACAGTTTTCAATCCTTCATTTACATACTGGTGGCCCTGAGTGAGAACTGCAACTTATGTAATGGGAGGATAACATTGTAATGGGAGTCATAACATTGACTAAAAAACAAACCCCAAATAAAAAACCCAAAATAAATAGACTGACATTGCTGCCTCCATGGTTTCAGTATTTGCTTCTGTATTGTGCTGAGCTTTCCATCTCAAGAATAGCATGGCTTTCATGGTGGAATTCTTTTGCCCCTCTCTTTATTCATATATGTCAGCAGGCAGATTTCTATAATGAGATTTACTAACTCTCCAAAGGATATAACCTTGAAATGCAGGGGCTCTTTAGCACAATCTAATCAATATTATCTCATTTATCATCTCTCGTGAAGCTTGGATTGTAGTGGGGACAAAAAATGCATTTGTAACATTTAGGGAGAAAAGTTTCTGGGCAGGAAAATCAATAGAAAAACCCAGTTGTTTTGTGTTATATCGGAGTAGTGCTGACTAGAATCCCCCCAGCCTTTTATTTAGACAGGTAATATGCTTTATGGCAATTTCATATTAATGTATACATGCTTTATTTTTATTTTCTATATAGAGTATGGTATGTTTTTGTGACCAAATGGGTGGAATAAAAGAAGATCACCTGTTTAGAGCTTTGCAATTAGCTCAACAAACTTTCTCATACATAATAGCTTTCTAGGCGTGGAACAAGTGGAAGTGGTGATGAGCCCTTAGTTATTAGCTTCAGTGGGTCTACTCTGATTCGAGGCTAATGTGCAGAACAAACATAGCTTTCCACCAGATCCTGCGCTTTTCCAAAGGTTGTGATACAGTTCCCAGCAAGTTAAATGTTTCAAAATAGGCATTGAAGTTTGTATTTTGAGAGAAAGCGTACATCTTAAATACATATCAAACATATTAAACATAGTAGATACATATTTTGAAATAAAGACATTTAAAATATATATTTTTTTGCAGATTAACGTGGTATGGATTTTTGGATAAAAGCATATGAAAGAATAACTAGCTGGAAAAAAAGATTTTTCCCATCCCTGAGGACATATAAAACATTCTAAATAGGCACTGCAGTCCGCTAGGTGTTTTGAGAAGGGGCTTGGTGTGTTGTATATAGTCTGCTAGGATGCATAATTTGCATCTCTGACAACATACCAAGCTAAAAGAGGTGAATTTTAAAAGCAACCCTCAAATTCCATAAAATATTATTTTTGTAGAAAATATTTTACTGTTGCCACAATTATTTTTTAATGTGTAGGTAACACATTTTTGCATACCATTCCGCTATCCCTTTCTACTGTCTATTGCCTTGTTATCTCTGACAATATAGACACACCCTTTACATAAACTTTAAATACAATGATATTGAAACACAGATGGAGAACATACAATTTTTAGCTGGTGTAAATTTAAGGCCCTGTTGTATTTAAAGTATGAAAAGAAAAACAATAAATTTACTGTGGTTATTCTTGTGTTCCTGTTTGGTGTTGCTTTTGGCCAGTACTGGTATGGTGAAATGTGTTAATGGAAATTTTGAATTTATATTACCATCAACTGACATTTAGAGTTGCGTGCTTGTAACTCAGGGAGGCAGAGCATGCATCAAGTTATATGCATTTGTTAACATATGGCATATTCGATTGATTGTAGCACCGCATGTGAAATGTATTTGCAAACATATGGATCCAATTTAAAGCATTATATCACAATGGAATAGTTGTCAGGCTTTGAGTTCAGGCGATTGCATCTTAAGATTTTATGTATGTATTCAGGGCTTAGATAGCTAAAAGCTGGTTTGCAAGAGGACATTTTGAACACTTGTGTCTTTGCTCATCTGGTGAAACAATCAAGAGAGATGAACCAACAAAGTATTCTTTTAGTTTCACATATGAATTGGCAATTTATAGCATGAGCCTAACCATGTTTATTCAATAGTAAGCCCATTAGAATCACAAGGATTTACTTCTAAATAAGTGTTTTTAAAGGATTGCAGCCTTTGTTGAGAAGTAAAAGTAAATTGCATTGAACTCAAATGGACTTTATTTTAGGTGTGTAGGATTGCAGGCCTGTTGTCTCTGTCCATGGAGTAAGGAAATCAGCCCTGAGTGCTCACTGGAAGGACAGATCCTGAAGGTGAGGCTCCAATACTTTGGCCACCTCATGAGAAGACTCCCTGGAAAAGACCCTGATGTTGGGAAAGATGGAGGGCAAAGGAGAAGGGGACGACAGAGGACGAGATGGTTGGACAGTGTTCTCGAAGCTACCAGCATGAGTTTGACCAAACTGCGGGAGGCAGTGGAAGACAGGAGTGCCTGGTGTGCTCTTGTCCATGGGGTCACGAAGAGTCGGACACGACTAAACAACTAAACAACAACAACAAGGCAAAAACCAAATGGCACCAGCCAATCAGCCAAATGGACAAAATTCCTACCAGGCCCCTGCCCAAAAGCAGATGACCCCATGACAGGCATAGCAAGGTCAAACGCAACAAACACCCTAAAATTAGGGAGGGTGGGCAGGTGAGGAAGCTCAGCGCTGCACGCAGGGACCCAGGCTGTCACTCAAAATTGGCAACACCAAACTCTCCTCAGCAACCTGAGGAGAGTACAATCATACTTTGGGCCAACCAAACCAACTTGCCCAGCAACAGGGGGTGTCTGGTTAACTCCACCGCAACCCGTGCTCCCCATGAAGGAGAACACGCTTTGGTGCCAGAATTAAAATGGTGGCGCCGGCAAGTTCAAACATGCAGGCCTTGAACTCTGCTTAGCACCACTGCTGGGCCTCCTTGCCATTATGGGCAGGGAGGCAGGTGGCCAAGTAGCATTTCCATTAGAAGCAACACTTGCAGACCAGCTTCAGCTGCCCATCATAGGGGCACAAGACAGAATGATGACCTTGTTCACATAGAATCACTGGTGCTTTGGTTTATGAATGTGGCGGGTGGCTGCTGCTCCTGTCAATGAATAGGCATTGCCAGTGGATAGGGAAGCCACAGACAAGGGAGAAGAGCCCACTGAAGGCAGCTTGTTGTGGGCATCTGAAAAAAACAAAAACCTTGGAGCCAGTTCTGCAGAATTGCTTAAGCGGTGAGCTGTTTTCGATCTGCTTCTGCAAAAACACACAGAGGCAGAACATGTGAGAACCACAAGGAAAAACCCAGGAGAGTGTTAATTTGTGGATGAGACCTTGTAGGCGCTCCTTTAAAAGTGGGTAAGGTAAGCATAGCTCTTCCAGAATGAACACCTAGGCCTGCATCCAAAGTTGGCCACTGTGAGAGCACAATACTGTACTAGATGAACCTGCTGAATCAAGCCAATGGCCCATCTCCACCAGCGCAATGCGACTTCCATGCGCACAACAGAGCTTCCTCTCCCTCTCCTGTCTCCTCCAGCTGCCCACACACCCTCAAAATCAGCTCCAGGGGCTTGGGGAACTTTGCATAACAGATTTTGGGGGTGGGCAGGGATAGGAGAGGAAACAGGGTCCCGTTGTACCAGCGGAAATTGTCAGTGTTTGTAAAAGAAAAGGTTCTGACCTCCTTTTTTATTTCTTTGCTTAGTCCTCAGACCTTAGTTGGCACAAAAGAGTCCTTGAGAAAGAGTATTCTTGCAGAGTATTGCTGCTTTTATTCTTAAAAAGCCTTCTTCTCCAACCATGATCAACAGCTTTTACATACAACAAACACAACCAGCTTTCTACCATCCAGCCAACCTACACTCAACACTAACATTGACCACTCTATATATATAGGTACAATTTGGCAAAAGGTTGCATGAGTCATTGTAGGCCGCTGACTCATGCTGACTTAGTTCTTTTAGCATTAAAGAAACAGCGGCCAATTTTTAGCTGTGACAGAAATATGTATGTGGAACACTGGAAATTACCCCATGTCTGGTAGCCCCCATATGAAAAAAGCACGTTGCCATTGTTGAGTTTACAATCCATTGCAAGATCTGATGTCTTACAAAAGTTACATTATATTAAAATAAATCAGCCACGTAATGAAAATTACATAGAGCTGCTATTTGTGCTTTTAGTGTTTTATTCAGTGGGTGGTAGCTGTAGGTCAGTAGACATTCAGGATTAGTTCTGGCTGGCAAACCTTGGTATTCATTTGTAACTTGTTGATATTTTGCAATATGTGACTACGAATGGCTTGTGCCATTATTACTGTTCTGCTAATTTTATACCACCGTTTGCCTGGCTGATCACTGTAAAAATGATTAATTATTGCAGCATCTGATACATCAATATGGTTAGACAGTGGTCCTGAATAGCAGGGTACCTTCTGGGAGCACAAGAGAGCAAAAATTGCATATGAGCAATCTGTATCACACTATATTATATGGAAGCAAGACACAAAACTCATTATCCAAGGTTTAATGAAGCTTTGTGGGGGGAAACAAATGTTGCAGAAAGCATCTTATAGCCTTTTCAAGGAAGCAAGTATTCTCATTTCAGCTGAAATTATTTTTCCTTTAAAATTACACAGCATTAACAAAATTCTGGTTGAGGAAATAGACTTCTTGACTAGGAATGAAACTGGAGTCACTTTTACACGACTACTGAGCATGCAGTAGTACTGCGAAGTTAGGGATTACAGAGGCTAGCATGATCCCCTCCCCACAAGAAAACCAACCAAACAAAAACAGTTCTCTTTACTTATGGCACTTATGGCGTCTCCAACTATAACTACCTTAGTTTTCTTATATTCTTTGCTTTCACATCACTGAACGCCATGTTAATTTTGCAGTGTTGCAGAGGTGCGGTGAAGCCTCCAAAATGCTTCCTAAAATCAAGTGACTGAATTGCAGACAAGCAATTTATAAATCCTAGAGACATTAATAATGTAAGTGTACTTTCAGTCATTGGAAGACCTGAAACAAGCAGCATTGCTTCAGTAAACTGTCTTCAAGATCAGCCCTCTCAAGGGATAACATTTGCTCTCCAAGGGGCCTGTCTGGAGGCAAGAGAGCTGTGTGGAGGAAACAGTAAATGGGCAAAGCTTGCAGACCACTTCTGGTGCAGTGGGCTAGACTCACAACCCTCTGTGACCTTCTTAGAATTGCTCTCCCATAAGAATAATTGTTCACCACTGCCTATGCCTCTTGAAGGTCATGTTGAATTGAATAGAAAAGCAAGCAACAGCTATATGTTGCATTTCACATAATTTTTTTTCTTTTAATGCACCTAGCCTTTGAAATGGGCACCTGAAGTACACTTACAGCCCAGCTTGCCTATTACATTTCAGGCAGGAAAAAGGGGAAGTAATTTGAATCCCCATTTTCAAAACAATTTTATTTATTTGGTTTTTCAGATTAAAACTTTACAGTCACATATCCAACATACAACACAGAAACAAGATTCCAAAGAATCTCCCCTTTGTGGGTCCTATTGTTAATGATTTCCTCCTGCGTTTTTTATAGTAGTCCAAATCTTTTACCTCTCCATTGTGTCCAAAATTCACCATTAAACCACAAGTGTTATTCCAACCCTAGTGACAATTCTAACTGTTTGCAATGGTTGAATCCCCATTTTCATTGAGATGGCTCTACCTAGGCATCTTATTGTAAAACTCAGCTTTCCTGGTACTTGGAGACCACAACAAATAGGTGATTTTCACCAAACCATGCCAATATTATACTACCATGCCTGACCAAAAATTCTGAGATCACCACTGGTAATTTGAGCAACAGCAATACTTTCCTCGCAGACAACACTTACACTATTTTTTTTTTTTTTAAGGATCAACATTCTAAATCTTTTTGTTACCATAAATGAGAAAATATAAATATAAAAATATAAGCAGGAGGATTTTTAAGGGGCTTAATTTGTTTGTTTTCTGCATGTGCCTAGCCACCAACAGAAGTTCTCTGGGCTGCTCGCAAAGCCAAAAACATACAGAGCATTAAAAAAAAAGTGTATAAAAATTAAAAGCAATAACAAATTAATTTAAACATGGAGAAATTAAAACTTAATTTCAAACTCAATTTTAAAACTCAAATAAGATTTCTGACTATATATTGTGCATTATGAATGGAACACTGTCTTTTAATTCCTTGTGGGCTTAGATTTGGCCCCTCTTGATTTCTTGGAACTGAAGGCCGCTCACGAAACAGTTAAAATGAATTTTCAGAAACATGCTGCAGAGGCTCAGAGTGGCTAGGAAAAGAGATAGTGAAGATGAAATTGTTGTGGATCACATGCTAATAATTTTATTTTACAGGTGTAGTCTTTTAGTTTGTTGCAGTAAAATACACACACAAATAGATGTCTGGGGCACCTTAAAGGCTAACAGACTTACTGTGTCATAAAGGTACGTGGGCCAGATCCCATTTCATCTGATGTTCAATGTGTGGCCTCTGACCTAAGAAAGCATAAGGAACAGTATGTTGGTTTCTCTTTAAGGTGCCATAAGACACTTGGCTTTTGTTTCATTTCATTTGCTGCCGTTTGGGTGTTTTGTTGTTGTTGCGACAGACTAACAGTGACATTTTCCATAGTGGTGGTTCTATCGCAAGCACCAGATGTAGCTGGATGAAGCAGAAATCTATCAAGCTCATGAAGAAAGTAATCTTGATCCCTCCCTTCATTTCTCTGTGCCGTCTATAAGTCTGCACACGTAGGTTACTATGATGGAAAATCCCTGTTTGAGCCAAAGAGCACCATTTTATTTTATTTTATTGGAACTGCAGTGTAGCAGAGTAGAGAGTGTGACTGCAATTAATAACCAACTTTTCTTTTGACAGGATATCACTTGTTTGGGGCCTTCAAGAGGTGTGTGCTTGTCAAATGTTCAGTCGTCACCTTCCACCAGTCTTGACGACATTCCTTTAGAGTGTTCTAAATGTCCTGTGTGGGTGTCAGTTGGGGGGGTCAGTGGAATGAGGTTGAATCCTGACAAGACAGAAGTAGGGGGCAGACAGGTGTGGGGGAATCCCTTGTCCTGAATGGGGTAACTATGCCCCTAAAGGACCAGGTGTGCAGCCTGGGGGTCATTTTGGACTCACAGCTGTCCATGGAGGTGCAGGTCAATGCTGTGTCTGGGCTGTCAGTCTACCAGCTTCATCTGGTACGCCGGCTGAGACCCTACCTGCCTGCACATTGTCTCGCCAGGGTGGCACATACAGGGTGTGTCTGGGTTATGTCCAAGATCTATACTGAAATGTAATATTTAACATTTGCTCAAAGTGTTCAAAGTACCTCACATGCAAAATCTAGTTGCAATCCTGAGTCAAATATAATTACCTCCCACATTTCCATTTGGGGGTGGGTGGGGATTGAGGCTTAGGTAGAAAGTGACTTGCTTAAGACCACCTATGAAATTCATTGCAGAAGTGAACTTGGTTTGGGAACTTCATAGCTCAGTCCTTTAGCACCATCGCTAGACCATAGGAATATTCCTTCCTAAGATAGGTTTCTAAAGAAGAGCTCTAGCTTTGGAAAAGTTGTAGTTCTTAGGAGTCTGGCGGCAGCAGATAAAGCTCTGTCGTTAAGCCCAAACAAGTAGTTCCAAGTCAGAATATGCAAGGCTTGTTGAAAAGGATGCATCCAAATCTTTCTCAGTTGATTAGTTCCATGACAACAACCACTTCATGCATTTGATGAACCGAGCACTGGCCCATGAAAGCTCTTGATACAAATACTTTTGCTAGTCTTTCAGGTGCTGCAACCCTCTTTGATGTCGGTGCTTTCACATTTTAAGCTCTCATTAATTCAGGCTATGCTTCCGTGTGCCCATGCAGCAGCGTTTGTGACGATGAGACTATCATGACTGCTCAGAGTTTGAGCCATATGTTTGAAAAAAGAATTCAGAATTTCAGACTGAAATACTAGGTCTAGGAAGATTACTCAGTAGCTAAAGACATGTGATCTGTGATAAACAAAATGAGAGTATGGTAACTGTAAAACTATTATTTTGACAATTTATATGCCACTCTATAATCCACACAATAATCTCTAAGCACTATACAAGTAACACAATTTTTAAAAACCCAGTTAAAATTACCGTATAAAATCAGAATTCATTTAAAATGCCTATTTTAATTACCTATTTGGGGATCATTCATTATATAGATTAGTTAGAAAGGCTAAGTTCTAACACTATAATTCTAGTATAGACGAATAACTCTCAATCAGACCAAGCCTAAATCTCACTAGTTTGGCGACTAATGGCATAATTTACCAATCCAATGTGTTAGATGTTATTCTAAGTGATGTGGCCCTAAGGAGGTGCTAAACCCAAATGACCTGTTTCGTGGACTGTTCATTGGGGCTTTTAAAGGATTGTCAAGGTTGTATCTGGGCATGAACCTTCTCCACATTGTCAACCACTGGGCAATATTTCCCTCCAGTTTGGACTGTCATCCATAGAAGGTGTCACTCATAGAAGCTCTCAGACAGTTTGCTAAGGTGCAAGATGATAACCACCATAGTTTCTTGGGGGCAGGGGGACCACACATCTTCAAAGCAGAGCATTGTCCAAAGCTAATATTCCACACTGCACCACACTCTCATTATATGATGTAATCCCTATCCTTCATATAGTTGTTTGGGCATGCACAGTGCTAGGTCCTGGGCCTGCATGCCAGCTGCTGTGATCTATGGAGGTTGTTTACTTCTTATAGTGGCTATTCTGAGTGCACTGACCTTATTCAACGCATTGCCATTTTAGGTTCCTATAACTGATAATATTAGTATTCTACTCATAGAAAGTTCCTCTTGTGATGACTTGTGGTACCTCCATGATAAATCAGTTTTGATGTCCACATTTTTCCTGGCACGCTAGATCTCATGCAGCGCTATACATTGCCCACAAAAACCCAAAGGACTTCCGATATTCATCCTCCTAGAGCATCGTGTGAAGGTCCTCATTCTTCTAGAGATCATCCTCAATGCTGCACTGGTGTAACACTTATAAGAGGGTGGATGGGTCATACTGCCTGGAATTAGGCCAATCCACTTGGGGTTGGGTCCTTATATCCCAGCCCACCCACCCGGATTTTGCTCTGAAATCTTGTGAGACCTGGAAATACTGGTTCTCACTTGTTTTCCAGTTTCACTTCATCTTGAGGGCACTTGGGAAGTTCTCCCAGTTGCTGTGGCCAGACTGGATTGTGGTGGGGGTGCGACTGTTCATCTCCTTTCTCCCCACCATCTGTGTGTCAGGGACCCTTAGTGGGCAGGAAGTAAATATTCCAGAAAAATAGTTTTGTTTTGTTTTTTAAACAAAACATTGAAGGCAAAAATATGTCCTACATTCCTGTCTTTGGGTAGTCTTGCTCCCACTGATTTGCATCTCATTAGGAGTATGTTGGGTCTGTTTTAAAACACTGTAGCGCTCCACTACTAACTTTGAGGAAAAGTTTAATTGAAAGAAGTGGTTCAAGAATTTTAATAATTATTAGTTATCTGTATAGCATCTCCATCCTCTTGATGCAAGTAAACGGGACAGCCAAATAATAATTTCTTGAAATTCTGTTCATTCACGTAGCGCTAGTTTTCACTGTACTTTGTCTTCTGCAATCTAATTTTTAGTAATTAGGTTATTGAACGGCTATAATAGATGTCAAGAAGTGAAGTAATGGATATAGTCAGAACCATTTCATGCTTTTCAGATAAGATTATATTATACTTAGGCTGGGTCATGACTGACTTCATGACTTCACCAGTTTAATTAAGTCCAATGTCTAAAATGGAATAAAATTGCTTGCCTAAATTGTCATTTCTTAATAATATCATGGGGTGTTTTATTTTGCCAGTCATCTAACAGAAGGTATTTACTTTATCAGATATGGCCTGACAGGTTTTCTTTCTAAGAGATTCATTAACAGCACCTGTAGTGGGTTTAAATGACCTTGCACTTGTGGAAAGTGATTTAATTTCCTTAGCTTAAAAAATGCCCTGTCAGTCATTTTTATTTTATTTTGAATTTTACATTATGCAGCACCTCGCACTCTTTATAGTCAGGCGTACATTGCAGTTGCTGAGATCTGTTTTTTCTTCCTTTAGAATTGCCAACACAGATGTTTTCCCCACTATATTTTATTTTTAAAATATTTTTAAAAATATGTTGCCATGTGACCCTTTTTGCTAAGGAGTCAAAACACTTGTTAACTTCAACCCTCTTAAGGCATTATCAAGGTGTGTTGTTATGTAGGGGTGGAGAGGAGGATGAGCATGTTGGCTCCACCCAACTCTCTTGTCTTCATTGCTTTTTAACTTTAACACGGCCTCAGCCCTATATACCTGAAGCCCCGTATATCCCCATTGTTCAGCCCGAACACTGAGGTCCTTCTCCGAGGGTCTTCTGGCAGTTACAGGGAACCAAGCACAGGGCCTTCTCGGTGGTGGTGCCCTCCCTGTGGAACACCCACCCATTAGATATCAAGGAGATAAAGAACTACGCAACTTTTAGAAGACACCTGAAGCATTCTTTGTATTCCCTGTATGGGAAGTTTTTTATGTTTGACATTCTATTATGTTTTTATATGTGCTGGAAGCCACCCAGAGTGGCTGGGACAACCCACCCAGATGGACGGGGTATGATGATGATGGTATGTTTTAGAACCCTGATGTTCCAGCATTATAAAATGCAGGGAGCTTCCACACATAGAGGGAGCTTTATGCAATTAGCCTCCATGAGTTGGAAAGCAGAGCTAGCACATTCATTCCTGCTGCCTGCCTCACCTGATAACCTTAGGGCTGCCATGTGTCCAGGTGGCGCTTTATCCTGGATCTTAGGCAAGTTAATCGGAAAACTGTGGTTTTGTAAAAGAAAAGAAAAAAGCTCAGCAACTTTGGGGTGTCCTGGTTTTTATTTTTTGAAATATGGCAACCCTAGATAACCCTGCTTGGTAGTACCTGAAGAGAGTTTTTCTGTGACATCATGGCAGCTCAAGCAAAATTTAGGGATTTTCCCCAGAAGGACAGTACCAGTCACAACCCTTTACGGGATAGTATTTTTAAAAAATACTTTTAAAGTGATTTTGCTTGCTCACTTTAGTGGCCCGGCTCACTGGTTCTTGTTGCATTATGCATGACTTTGGGAAGAAGGAAAAACCCCATACAGGGAGATCCCTTTGAGGAGGAGTTGTGGTTTCCCCGACCCCTAGACCTTAAGCTTCCTCCTGCCCTCAGCAAAGAATGCTAGATGTGTTCAAGTTGACACAGGGACACATGGAGCTGGTGGAGGAGTGGCAGTGGTCCCAACTGAGATACGGTGATGCTGCCACCCACTGCCACAGGTGAGGTATTTGGTGAGGTCAGGGGAGCGATTTCTGTACCCTGCAGATGTTTGTGCTCCTTTGGGACATCACCAACCCAGAGCTTCACCTCTTTGTCCCTTCTGTGCCCTGGCAAATTCAGCTGGGAGGGCTCTGTTGTTTCTCCACCCACTCATGTTCTGCTGCTGAATGCTGAGACAAATGCGCATCAACACTGTGCCTAACCACAGTGTTGATGCAAGTGCATCAGCACTGGCCATTCTGCACACTCATTTGAAAATGTGGAGGATATGAATAGTATGTTAGTCGGGAAATATTCATTCTTATGGGCAATGTAGGAAATACTTTGTATGCTGTATTATATGCTTGCAAAATAACAGATCTTACTAAAATTGCCATTTTAATCCCCATAACATAGGAATATAGAAAGCTGGCTTACATTGATTCAGACTATTGAGCCATCTATCCCAGTATTGCCTATGCTGACTGAGGAGGAGGAGGAGGAGGAGTTCGGATTTGATATCCCGCTTTATCACTACCCTAAGGAGTCTCAAAGCCGCTAACAAGCTCCTTTCCCTCCCTCCCTCCCAACAAACACTCTGTGAGGTGAGTGGGGCTGAGAGACTTCAAAGAATTGTGACTAGCCCAAGGTCACCCAGCAGCCGCATGTGGAGGAGCGGGGAAGTGAACCCGGTTCACCAGATTACAAGTCCGCCGCTCTTAACCACTATACCACGCTGGCTCTCTGGGCTTTTCAGAGGAGGCTGAAGGAGGTTTTCCAAGGTTACCTTTAAAGCCCTATACGGCCTAGGACCCTCGTACCTACGGGACCGCCTCTCCTGGTATGCCCCACAAAGAAACCTACGGTCTGCAAATAAAAACATCCTGAAGGTCCCAGGCCTCAGAGAGGTTAGGCTGGCCTCAACTAGAGCCAGGGCCTTCCCGGCTGCGGCTCCAATCTGGTGGAACGCTCTGTCACAAGAGACTAGGGCCCAGCGGGACCTGACATCTTTCTGCAGGGCCTGCAAGACAGAGCTGTTCCACCAGGCCTTTGGTCAGGGCGCAGCCTGACTCCCTCCTCTGGCAACCTGCACAGAGTCTTGCTTAATGGTTGCCATCAACTTGATTTTAATTAATCTTTATAATGAAATATTTTTAGAATGTTGGTTTATTTGATTGTTTGATTATTTGATTGTTGTTAGCCGCCCTGAGCCCGGCTTCGGCTGGGGAGGGCGGGATATAAATAAAATTTATTATTATTATTATTATTATTATTATTATTATTATTATTATTACCGAACCTGGGAAAGCTTGCACTCTATATCACTGAGGGGGCATTCCCCCAGGTCTGAAATTTTGAATGGAGGTCCCTCTCCTGGGACCCCAGAATGCTTGCTTATACTTTTTATCCAATGATTCAACCACAGGAGTAGGAATTGAGCAGAATTAAAAATGGATCACTCATGATGTAATATTATGGCTAATATTACTTTAAGCACAAAAAGGAACAGGTGACAGGGAGGCCTTCAGTTTTCATTTGCACATTTATTTATGAAGATCGTTGTGATAGGTCTAGGAGCTGTTACATAAGCTAAAACAAAATGCTTTCTATTGTTTTGTGCTCTACAGCTTGACCTTGTCAGCCAAGTGTGTGAGTGGTTTATATCCCCCTTTTTTGCCCAATAATGTTACAGAGTTATTGCTAGTAAAGATGGAATTCATGGACACTCATATTAATGTGCTGTACTTTGGAATGTTCTTTGGAATTCTCTTTACGAATTTGCTTTGCCTCTAACTTTTTTATTAGGTAGATTAGCAGAACAAGCTATTTTACACCAGCATAAGCAAAAGCAGTGAAAATGCTATCGTAGATGGGAAGCAGTTCATACGGAGTTGGTTTTGAATTCTAAAACAGTTTGATTATGCTATCAGATCTTTATAAAGTACGCATCCCTTGGGAGTAGAGGAGAGCGAATGTACTTGTTGACAGTTTGAATCAAGTTCCTGCTGTGGCAGTAACTAGTTATGGCAAGTAGCCAATTCTTTCATTCTTTCTTAAGTTGTCGCCTGAGGTTGCATTCATTTTTGTACCAGCTGGTGTTTCTTTCTTTAGATATGAGGTATAAAATGGCAGAAAAGCAATCTTGATTTTATTTACATGTGTCTGAAGCCGATGTAAGGGGGGCGGGTGTTGTGAATGCCATTTTAGACTGCGTCTTGCTCCGAAGAGCTAGCTCACAAAGGGTAGTTGCAAATTATTTTATAAAAAATCAAACTTTGTAGCACTCTGGAAGTGCTAAACTAAGTGTAAGTTCAGGTAACTTTGAGGAGGAAAGTATAAAGATTTCTTAAATAATAATACTGGTTTTTACCTTTTGGAGAGGATGTTCTGAAGCTGCTGGAGTGATTGCTGCCTGACATTACTGTCACTTGTTCCCTGTTAGGGCCCTGATGAATGTGTGGTGGATGCAAGGGGGCAAGAAATTGATCCGGGAGAGAAGGACAGCAATTTATGTGGTTTGGCTCCGCCTGTGAGGAAGGAGCCAGGGCGGGCGAAAGAGGAAGAGTCAGAACAGTCTGAGAAAGAAGGGGCACACACAGGACATGTTGGAAGTGGAGGAAGAGGCTGTTCAGGCCAGGTATAGGTCTGTTGAATCTCTGCCCCACTGTCTCCTAGATCCTGAAAGGGCTTGAAGAGGAAAGAGCAGTGATGGCTTCCATGTAGGAGAAGCCTCAGATTGCATGTGCGCACCCCACTAGATGAGAGGCGGGGCGTGGAGAGGGGCGTGGACCCACTGTTGCTGCTACCACTCCATAGGGCACAGACCTGGGAACAGCTGCCTAGATGCTAGAAACGTGTTTGCATGCAAGTGTATCCAGGGCACCTTAGGAGCTGTTGTGAGTGTGCTCTTTTGACAATAAAGAATTACTATCAGTTGTGTGCCTTCCTTGGTTGAGGGGTGCTTGGGACATTACCCCTTTTTTGGATAGGATGTCACATCCTTAAATGTTGTCATCAACGACATGGCAGCTTGCTTCCTAATTAAACTCCCCCCTCAAAAAAATAAAATAAAATAAATACTGGTTGAAGTTAATTACACCCTGCTGCCGTTTAGCATTCTTGTTTCCTGTAGTGTGATGATTAGATTAATGAGATTCATTGGTACTGATTCTCTTGTCACATTCTTTGAAACCAGATGGATTCTGAATAAAAGTCTCTTTCTTGCACAGCCTTCGTTGGCTATAATGAAAATGTTTCTGTTCCTGACCTTTCTCATGTACTAATGACATACAGATTTTACGATGAAGAGGGAGATCTCAGTGGGTGGCCTCAGGCCAGTCACTGCCTCTCAGCCTAACCTACATCACAGGGTTGTTGTAATATTATTATTATTATTATTATTATTATTATTATTATTATTATTATTATTATCCTGCCCATCTGGCTGGGCTTCCCTAGCCACTCTGGGCAGCTTCCAACAAAATATTAAAATACAGTTATGCATCAAACATTAAAAGCTCCCCTAAACAGGACTGCCTTCAGATGTCTTCTAAACATCTGGTAGTTGTTGTTCTCTTTGACATCTGGTGGGAGGGCGTTCCACAGGGCAGGTGCCACCACCAAGAAGGTCCTCTGCCTGGTTCCCTGTAAGAATAAAATAGGGAAGGTGGGTGGGAGCCATGTATGCCACCTTGAGCTCCTGGTTCCAAAAGGTGGGATATAAATGTAATAATGGCAAGGAAAAATTAGTTGTGATCTCAGAATCACTGAAACAGGGCATAGGAAGTCCTTGATGCTGGAATGCTCATTGTCCATAGTTGGTTGGAAAGTACAGTAATACCTCGGGTTAAGTACTTAATTGGAGCTGGCTAGTGTTAAGTCCCAACATGGTGTAAGCTGGGCTTCTGGGATTGCACTGGGTGACTGAGGGAGCAGGGACTGACTGCCACTGGCCCTTCCACTAGCATCGAGGATGGGTGGGAAAACTGGTGGGTCATGAGAGTTGGCTGGGGAAGTCATAGCCCCTCCTTCCATCTCCCAAAACCACTGTGTTGCCGGACAGAGGTGCCCAAATGGAACGAAGATCCAATCCTTACCTTACTGCCATGCCTACTCTGCTTACATGCTGTAGAAACCAAAGTGAAGTTTGGGCCTGTTTCAATCCACACATGTGTATTTGTTCTTCCCATTCCTGCTGCACGAATGAGCCGCAGCCTGCCTCACAGATTTAATGCCATTTTATTGTTTTGGTAAAGTATATTTCTAGTCTTCTTTCCTTCCAAGGAGCTTGGGGCAAAATACATAGGGTTCTCAGGTGGTTTCTCATCCCAAGCACTGACCATTGACTCAGACTTGTTTTACTTTTAACAAGGATGCTGTCTGATTTTCCTTCAGACCACCAGCACTTTAATGGGGGGAAAAAACCACATGTATCTAAAGGTACCTAGGGTTACATACACTTCAGGTTACATACGCTTCAGGTTACATACGCTTCAGGTTACAGACTCCGCTAACCCAGAAATATTACCTCAGGTTAAGAACTTTGCTTCAGGATGAGAACAGAAATCGTGCTCTGGCAGTGCAGCGGCAGCGGGAGGCCCCATTAGCTAAAGTGGTGCTTCAGGTTAGGAACAGTTTCAGGTTAAGAACAGACCTCCGGAACGAATTAAGTACTTAACCCGAGGTACCACTGTACGTGGTGTTTGCCTTGTTAAAAACATTTACTACCGTTATTATTGAAGCCCAAATAATTAGAAATGTATGTGAGGCTTCTTCAGTTTTTAAGTGTGGAATTCAGATAATGTGCAGAAATCCACATATATCTCATTCAAGCGTTCATAGATGAAAGAAACACTGTTTGACTTCAAAGCGTTTTTCTCAAAAGTTTATTCTGCAATTAGATGTGATTTCTTAGGAATATTTGCACACTCCCGGGAAATATACTCCATTGTTTATTTAAAGTACTTATGTGCCACCTTCCAGGGCAAAGCTTTCCCAATGTGGCTGATAAATGATGATTAGTCTTCTATACAAAACAGGATAATTCAGCTTCTCATAGGCATAGCAAGAACTTTGTGATTCCAAATGATTTACAGTACAATTCACTTGCAGCACTTCTAGTCCAGATCTCCAATTATCTTTCTACCAATCTACATGTTCTCCAAAATATTGCTTCTGGCCTTTATACCTTGACGCTAGTTCCTGTTCTGGATTGTCCAGTACTAATGATGGAAGGATTTTGGAATCTTAATGGCAACCTTTTTCAGATGTGGTTTGGCTTTCTTCATAACATCTTCAGTGTTTTCTGCGCCTGTAATTTAGCTGAATTTAGTCTCATAAAGGGAGATCTTTGCAATTATGTAGCCATTTCATAATTACTGTTATATGAGTGATATTAACACAGTTAGATAATAGTTTTTTAAAAAATTCCAATAATTTCTGTTCTCACCGATTGGTTTGATAATTGCATGCACTTTAGGTTCTTTGAACAAAGTAAAGGTAAAAGGACCCCTGATCACTAGGTCCAGTCGTGACCGACTCTGGGGTTGTGGCGCTCATCTCGCTTTATTGGCCGAGGGAGCCGGCATACAGCTTCCGGGTCATGTGGCCAGCATGACTAAGCTGCTTCTGGCAAACCAGAGGAGCGCACGGAAATGCCGTTTATCTTCCCGCCTGAGCGGTACCTCTTTATCTACTTGCGCTTTGACATGCTTTTGAACTGCTAGGGTGGCAGGAGCAGGGACCGAGCAATGGGAGCTCACCCCATCGTGGGGATTCGAACTGCCGACCTTCTGATCGGCAAGTCCTAGGCTCTGTGGTTTAACCCACAGCGCCACCCGTGCCCCTTTTGAACAAAGTAGTGCAGTTTTAAAACTTCTAGATCTTCTCAAAATGTATGCCAAGTTTTTATTGATGCTTTTATTGTGCAAAATTAAGGCTGCTGTCCTCAAGCTCAGGTATTTTCTGTGTGTCAATGAAGCTGTTTGCAGATTTCCTTGAAGGTTCTCTATTGGCTGCTCTTACTGTTGAAGCAACAGGACATATTTGGAATTGAACAGTGCTTATCTTCCTTTCACAGTGTGATCTGCTGCAGTTATCTCCTCCCTCTCTCTCTGTATTCATATAGGCCCTGGTTTGCATGTCACTTTAAATCCTAGTTTAAAATAAAGGATGATTCAAGATGAACCCACATTTCATTCCTCCACAGTTCCTTCCTTCAGAGCACTGGGGAGGAAACAATAGAGCAAACTTTCACTTACTGCTTGTGGTTTGGGGAAAAAAAACTGGAGGAGTTGGTCTGCATGCAACAGAAAGTAAGTCTGTTCTCCGATTCCTTCCCAAGAGTGCTGAAGGAAGGAGCAAAGTGATCCCTCATCTTAAATCACAGTTTGTTTTAATTTGTGGTTTAAAGTGACACGCGGACCAGGCTATCATTTTCTTTGATTGCATCTGAAGTTAAGACAACTAAAGCACTCGAAAGGTATTAAAATACAATTTTTGGAAATTCCTATCCTGGATGACTGCAATGTGTATTGCAGTATGAGAAAATAGAAGAACTGGATTACCTCTCTTACCCACCCTTCAAATGTTTTTTGGAATTGCATATTTCTGAATGAAAATTATTATCCTGCTCTCACAGGAGATGTGCCCTTTTCTCAGTTCTCTCTCGCCCTTTCCATGACCACTTATTTTCTTCCTTGCCATTGTTGCTCCCTTCTCAACCCATGAGGAATCCTCTATTTATAATTGTACTATTTTGATAACACATTTCACACTGGGCTTGGTTCAGGCTTCTCCAAGCTGATCTGCCTTATTGTGTGAAGATGAAGGAGAGATTATCTGTTCTCTCTATCCTCTACCTCTACCCACCTCTATCCAGGCAGTTAGTCTTTGTACATATTAGCTAATGCACAGCAGCAGTTAATTCCCCAGAAAACATCTAGGCCATTGATGTGCAGTTGAGGCCTAGGTGTGTTGGATATTACATGCACAGGCCAACTTCAGACATGCTAGCCCCACAGAGATGTTTGATGCCTGCAGAGGTGGTCCAAGTATGCTGGTTCATGGGAAGCACAGGCTATCTATTGCTCATAAAACATAACAAAAACATAAAACACAAACATTAGCAACCGGTGAAATGGGTTTCTATGAGGCAAGACATAGTAATTACAACAAGAGACTTTATTGAGCTGATGGCAACTGCTTATATGTATTTCTGAAGACCTGGGCCACTCCCACACTCAATGTGATTGGCTGTCTAAACTCCCAAGCTGCGAATCATAACCCAGAATTTAAGAGCCTGTACCAGTAGCCCAAACCCTGAAAGTGCTACGTGATTGGATATCATGTATCTGCTCAGAATCCTAGTTCAAACTCACAGACCACTGCATACTGTATATATCAACCAGTAAAACAGTGTGCTACAAGTTAGCAGTAGTAGAACAGTCTCATTCAGATTAAAAAGGGCTTCACCTTTGTTCTTTTTTGTGTGTCTGCAAACTAAGATGCATACACTTGCTACAGATAATGAACCAAACGTCTGTAATGTTACAGTAAACATAACATGCTTCATCTTGTTAAGTATATATGATACAAGAACGTCATGGCATGCTTATTTGTATTTTTTGTGAAAACCCAACAAAAAGTTATACAAAAGGAAGCCATCACCTAGCATTGAAAATACACAAGTGGGAGAGAGAGAAGATCAAACATCTGTCCACCAATATTGGACAGGGGCTTGCAGAATTGGATGATAACTTTCAGAGAAGATTGTTGCATTTTATGTTTAAACGCTGGCAGTCACTAAAAGTGTTGTGCTCATAATAAAATGACTGCCGTTGGCAAAGCTAATATTGTAGGGAGTGTGTTTGGGTTGAACAGCTCAGCCATGTGAGAAGGCTAAAGGAAACGGTTGATCTTGTCAGCCTGTGTCAAAGCATACAGGAGACAGAAAGACTATCTGAGCTAGTTAATCAAGTATGACAGTAATTCTTGTAGTAAACATATCATTTAAGCAGGCGTGTTTTATTGCTGTGGTGCGATGTGGTGCTGTTGTGAAAACAGAATCCTCCTCTTATTGGCAAGAAATGATAGCTGAATAGTGAAATGCAAAAATTCACTTTGTGACAGATCCCATCCTTCCATTTATTCTTCCCTTCCCTCCCCATATACTACTCTCCTGGTATGCCCCACGGAGGACCTTAAGGTCCACAAAATGACAACACTTTGGAGGTCCCAATTCGCAAGGTGGTTAGATTGGTCTGAACTAGGGTCAGGGCCTTTTCAGTACTGGCCCTGACTTGGTGGGACGCTCTGTCACAAGAGACTAGGGCCCTGTGGGACTTGACATCTTTCTGCAGGGCCTGCAAGACAGAGCTGTTCTGCCTGGTCTTTGGTTTGGACTCAGTCCAACCCTTATGATTGCTTCCCCTTATGGTTTTGATCTGTGGGCTTCTATTAAAATGAGGCTGCATTTTAAATTGTATTTTAACCCGTATTTTAAATTGGTCCCCCCCCCCATTATGTTTTTATTGTAATTTTACTGGTGTTAGCCGCCCTGAGCCCGACTCTGACTGGGGGGGGTATAAATAAAATATTATTATTATTATTATTATTATTATTATTATTATTATTATTTAAGTGCTTTAGGGCACTTGCAGAGTCATAAGCAGGGTCCTCACTCAAACAGCAGATCTCCCCAAAAGTCCCATTGGTGTGGGACTATAGGATGGCTGGGTGATGGATAAGAATAGATGATCCCTGCACTTTTGTCCCATCTGCTCTCTAAAAGCACACACATGAATTTGTACAAACACATTCACACACACAAGTCAATGCCCACCTATGCACATACAGATTTGCATGTATTTGTGTGCATGTGCTTCATTCACGGTGGAAGGAAGAAGGAAGCAAAGAAGGAACCAGGCTCCCTCCTCCACTCTTCACAGTAGAGCCTGCTGATTCCTGGCTCTATGCACGCTTTATTGCGTAAGTTATTCTGCAATTTTAGGAACCGGTTCAGAATGCTTCCACTGCATGCAGGAGCCTGGTGTTGTTCAGCCTTACAATGGCTGCAAAAATTATACACAGTCGTACCTCGGAAATCAAACACCTTGTGAGTCGAACGTTTTGGCTCCTGAATGCCACAAACCCGGAAGTGCGTGTTCCAGTTTGCAAACGTTCTTTGGAACCGAAACATCTGACATGGGTTCCACAGCTTCCGATTGGCTGCAGGAGCTTCCTGCAGCCAATCGGAAGCCATCCCTTGGTTTCCAGATGCTTTAGAGGTCGAACAGACTTCTAGAACAGATTCCATTTGACTTCCGAGGTACGACTGCACTTCACATTTTCCCCGGTTCTAAACCAAATGTTGAATATATCTGTTTGTTTGTTTTATGTACATTGGATACATATGCTTTAGTTTCAGTTCAAAATTCAAGCACTAAGATATTTGTAGTTACAAGCACAAATAAATATTTGCAGCTACTGCTACAAATCTAAGTTTAGAAGTATTTTAACCAAATTTTGGCAGATGTCTTTTGCAAATAATGATTATTGAGGGATAAGGTGAGACACTTATGAAGAAAATGGAAGGCAGAAATTCAATAATGTTCTTCTCAACATTTTTATTATCATTTAAAAATCCTCTTATTGAGGATTTGTAAAGGAAAATTATATAGCTATTCATTCAAAAGGATCCAGATTATGTTTTTCACATTTATTTCTTAAGCACTGATTAGCAAAAAGATTATCATCATCATCATCAAGGAAAGAATTACTTTTGATGTTTATAAATCTAATAAGATGCTCTGTTATTTGAACTGTGATCAGGGAAGGGGGAATTTCCAGTGACTGCACTATTGGGCAAATCAGAAACTCTCTTCTGTTGCTGGTTTAGTATGTTTCTTCTTCCACCAAACCATTCATTATTAGAAGACATTTGCTAGATACATGCCTTTAGCTTACAACAGAAGATGATTCTGTTGTTCAAGATTTTAAAGTGGCAGCTTGTAAGTTACCTGAAGTGAACAGGAGGGGAAAAGACACAACATAAGGACAACATATTGTCTCTTGCCTCCTACTGTCTGACAAATAGTGCAGAAAATGTGGCACTTGAACATTTTTGGAGAAACGCTTCTCTCCCTCTTTGACTATTTGATCTCACTCTCAAGCTAGGTGAGAAATCTATAAGAAGGTTGTCACAGAAAATGTTGATGCATTTGATCATGAAGCAGAAGCAAGGATGTGCTCCCAGAGAAAAAGTACAATGCACTTATTCTCCATATGGTCGATAGTATTTTGTGGGAGTTTTCTCTGCATCAGTCTTCAGCATCTCCATGTGGAAACCTCGAGCAGCAATATTCTACAAAAAATATGTGCATTGTATAGAAGCCAGCAATAAAGGGTGCAGTCCAGTGCTCAAGATACACTGCTAGCATGAAGGATACACTAAGATAATGGCCAAACAACCTGTATAGAAGAGTAATGGGCAGTATAGAGAAGGAGACCCTTACACTGGCCTATGGTGGAAGCAGTATCTGCTGTACAATTTGTCATCCACTGCTATGAGGCTGGTGGCTCTTGCAACTGCCATGTGGCTGGCACTGGCCATAGAAGCTGCTGCTGCTGCTGCTGCTGCTGCTTCTTCTTCTGATTCTTCTTCTGATTCTTCTCTGGCTTGTGGACCTCAGGGCTTCCCTGCCCTGTTTTGTGGGGAGTGGAGCCTGCCTTCCTAAAGCCACAGAGGGGCTACTCATGAGCTGAAGGAAGGAGGATGCTGAAGACCATGTCTGTATGGTACCAGTTGGAGAAAATAGGCCTTCCTGTCTACTCCCACAGTTGGAGCAAGGATACAAATAGGGTGGTACTGAGCAGCCTGTGGGACTACCAATGCCCATACTTCCAGTGGAAGCTCATATTGTGCTTCTACCAGCTGCAGAGCTGAGCAACAGAGTGATCATGACTTCTTCATGCCATCCTTGCCAATAATGATAATGATGGTAACGATGATGATGATGATGATGATGATGATGATGATGATGATGATAAACTGACTGGCAGCAGCTCTTCAGGGTTTCAGGCAGGCATCACTCTAAACCCCACCTGGGGATGCTTGGGATTGAACCTTGGACCTTCTGCTTGCCAGTCAAGCCAAAACAAACACAGCCTTTTAATTTCATCCTCATCACGATCTACTATATTAATCACTATTTTACCAAGGCTCTTTTTTTGGTGTGATGCTGATGGAGAGCCATATGTTGAACTTGACTGATGACAAGAAGACTGAAGGTTTTTTCATTAATCTTCACCGCTTCTGTTTAATTAACTTCTTCTTGAGAAAAACAATAAAGAACATGTGTATTGCAACATTTTAATAAGTTCTTGAGTCTTCTTGTCCTTGACTGTGTGACAATGGTGAATGAACTCTGTCCTTAAAAAAAAACACTCATCAGTATAATTTCAGAAAAGGATGGAGGTTCAGGGGAATATCATGCCCACCTTTCCCCCAATACTTTATATTATTTAACAAGATAAATGCTAGACACAAAAGAGGATTCAACAGAACTAAAGCAGCAGAATAGGCTTTAAACTTAATGAGAATAACAAAATCTTGAAGTCAGGGGTTGCTGGAGTTTCAAGATGTTCTGTGTAATACTGATGTTTATAATACGGGGCTTTACTCTATACAAGACAGCTTCTTGTGTTCCCTATACCTGCTGCCCCCAAATCCATAAGCATAGCCATTGTCTATAGAACAATTGTTTTTAAGGGTGTGGCCAGACACAGCAGGAAATTTAGGTGACTGCAAGGATATAGAAACAGGCTCCCTTGCTCCCTCCCTCCTTATGGGTGAATCTGTTACTCTCATTTATCATTTTCCCAATATTATATCCAGTTCTCCACATTTCCATACCAGTTTGGGATTCTTTTTTTAAACCCTCATGGATATTCACCAGCATTTTAGTGTACTGTACATTTATCCAAATATACACATTTTTGTATGCAATTTTCCCTAGTAGATATACATTTTTGCAAAATAGCTTGCTAAAATATAATGCATTTTTATATGCTGTTGCGTGTAATATGTACATTATACATGTTATTGTATGCAATATATGCATTTTATCTTCACTTTACCCTAGTATAAGCATTTTTTAACACATTACTTGACTGGAGAACTACCATGCAGAAGTGAGATAAATGCAAATTTCAAAGGCTAGCTTTGTTTCAGTTTGCATATTTTTTTTCAGAAAGTGCAGATTTGGTAAGTTTGTCTTTAAATGCAAACTAAATTGAATTTCTTCCTGATCCATATCATACTCAGATTCTGTTCCAATGATACTGCTTGTGTCTTTAAAAATATACATTTGTAGTACTGATAGAAAATTCTTTTGCTGTCTGTTGTAGAGCAAAAAAGTAGGGTTTGAAAGGCAGACTAAATTTACAGAACATTTGACAAACACTGCACTACCCACTTAGCTAAAGGATTGATGAATGCATTTGTGTGTCACTGCAATACGGAAAGATCTATATTTCTTACTTTATGAGACACCACCAACTTTGTTAAAGCTTATGGCAGCTATAAGAGCCGTGTAAGGTGCTTGGCAAGAACAATATTATGAATAGATTACTATCTCAGCCCTGCATTCTGTTTAGAATGCTTGTGTGGGTGGATGTAACCCATGTTTTTCATTACTGGTGTGTATAGTTATATTTAGGTTATTTTAAGGGAACAGCCACATTCAGCTGAGCTTGCTTGCTGATGATGAGCTGAAATTGTTCTTCAAAGTTTATGCCAATTTATTTAAGTCACCAGCTCAGCAAGAAGTCAAATGTAATCAGGAACAAAACAGTGCCTTTTCGTGGGGGCGAGGAGGAGACTGGGAGCAGGCAGTCTTTGCATAATTTGTTAAATGATGGAAATATATGCACAAGATGATGTCTGCTAATTTCCTGTTCAGCAATCTAAACAGGCCCCCGATTTGGGCAAAGACTTGTCTGGCTTTCCCTTTCTGAGGAAGATTTCACAAACCTTGTTGATTTTTTTGCGCGCGTGTGCACACACACACACACACACACACACTGTTTTTATTATCTAATCTTAAGCCTCTTTTCTTCACTCCTTCCCACTGTCTCCTCACTTGCCTAATCCCCCCCACACATGTGGCGCTGTGGTCTAAACCACTGAGCCTCTTGGGCTTGCCGATTGGAAGGTCAGCGGTTTGAATCCCTGTGACGGGGTGAGCTCCTGTTGCTCTGTCCCAGCTCCTGCCAACCTAGCAGTTCGAAAGCACACCAGTGCAAGCAGATAAATGGGTACTGCTGCGGTGGGAAGGTAAACAGAAGTGGTTTAGTCATGCCACATGACCCAGAAAGCTGTCTGTGGACAAACTCCGCCTCCCTTGGCCTGAAAGCGAGATGAGCACCTCAACCCCATAGTCGCCTTTGACTGGGCTTAACCATCCAGGGGTCCTTTACCTACCTTTACCTCTCCCTACCATGCCATACCCTCTTTAGGCTCATTGACACTTGCCTTTTGTCTTGCTGGTCTGTGCCCAAGTGGTTTATTTTATTTTATTTTACCCCACTGCTATCCCCAGGAAAACCTGCTCTTTAACGCTGAATCAGAACAAATAGCAATTTGGGTTTTCCACAGATAGTCATTTGCTCTGATTCAGCAGTAAAGAGCAAGTTTTCTCCAGCTGGGAAACCACTGGGGCAAAAAATATATAGCACTTGGATAGGGAGCTTTAAAGTGTGGACCTGTATCTAGAAACACAGCACAAAACAATGCAGGAATCCTGCTCACACCCATCCCTGGGTGGGCTTGAATCACCAACCTTCTGGTTAAGAGCCAGACACACTGACCCAATGAGCCACCTGAGATGTGCCCTTTGTTGTGCTCTCAGCACCAGCAACTCCCTGCAGGCTTAGTAAAGGAGACTGGCAGATGGAGATGTTCAGGAATGGGAGGAGGGAAGACATGTGTCTCTCCACTGAGAGCAAAGGGCCAGAGCAGGTGTTGAAGGCAATTAGAAAGTGAGATAAAATGTATAATAGATAAGACAAGAATAAATAAAAATAATGATGTATTGGAATAAAAAGAAAGATGATAAAGGAGGAAATCTGTTATGGGAGGAAGAAGTGAATGTAAAAGGACCAGGGGATTTGGGATAAGAGAGAAGAGAGAGAGTTTGGATTTGATATCCCGCTTTATCACTACCCTAAGGAGTCTCAAAGCGGCTAACAATCTCCTTTCCCTTCCTCCCCCACAACAAACACTCAGTGAGGTGAGTGAGGCTGAGAGACTTCAGAGAAGTGTGACTAGCCCAAGGTCACCCAGCAGCTGCATGTGGAGGAGCGGGGAAGCGAACCCAGTTCACCAGATTACGAGACTACCGCTCTGAACCATGGTGGTACCAATAAGGTATAAATTGAGTGTGAAACGAGAACGAGAGAAGAAATTAAAGGAGATGGAGAAAAAAATACTTTTGAGAGGCATGTGGGGGAAATACAAAAGAAAATATTTTTTTCCACATCAGAGTTTCTAGATCAGCAAATTCTGCCTAAAATGAGAAGGTGGAGTCACAATGCCTCCAGAGCAAATGCTTAGCTTAAGGAAAGCTGAAGTACGGAACTCCTTGCAGCATGAAAAACATTGTGGTAAATTATTTAGCAGTTCCAAAGATGGATAAGATAAGAATATAAAGTGGTGTCAGTAATTGCCAGCTGGTCCTGCCAAAATGTGCCTGCACCTAACACCATTTTGTGACTGGTGGGCCTCAGTATTTTTCAGTCATCTCAAGTGGGCCTCGAGGGTAGAACATCTGATAATCTTGGGTGTAGACAATGCTGTGGTAGATACCAAATCAGGACCAGTGGATTTACTTGGTATAAGGCAGCTTCCTAGGTTCCTATCCAGACCAGTTTCCTTGGATCCAGCTTCAAACATGGGTAATTTGCGGAAGGGGGGGATGGTGAATTTCTGCTCAAGGAAGTCATGTGTTGGTCCAATAACAATGGCATAAGAACTGACCAACTGCTGCCAACCTCAATATCTTCAGATACAAAGTCCCCCTTCCCTTATCCTGTTTCATGACTGCATGCTAGTAAATAGTGAAACCAAGCTCTATATCTATATCAGGTGCCAACAAGAGCATTTCCATTTCCTCTTTTTCTTCTCTTCTTCTTCAAACCCATGGGTAGGCAAACTAAGGCCCGGGGGCCAGATCCGGCCCAAACCCCTTCTAAATCCGGTCTGTGGACAGTCCGGGAATCAGCATGTTTTTACATGAGTAGAATATGTCCTTTTATTTAGCATGCATCTCTGGGTTATTTGTGGGGCATAGGAATTTGTTCATTCCCCCCCACCAAAAAGAGTATATAGTCCGGCCCCCCACAAGGTCTGAGGGACAGTGGACCAGCCCCTGCTGGAAAAGTTTGCTGACCGCTGATCAAACCTCTCACTCTCTTTTTCTCCTGGCTTGGTTGCATGTGCTCTTTTCTGTTTGTTCCATCATAACTCCAATGTAAGTAAGTCACTGACTTTCATTTCCTCCTAAAAGGTAAAGGAACCCTGACCGTTAAGTCCAGTCGCGGACGACTCTGGGGTTGCGCGCTCATCTCACTCTATAAGCCGAGGGAGCTGCCGTTTGTCCACAGACAGCTTCCGGGTCATGCGGCCAGCATGACTAAACCGCTTCTGGTGAACCAGAGCAGCGCAGGGAAACGCCGTTTACCTTCCCGCCAGAGCGGTACCTATTTATCTACTTGCACTTTGACGTGCTTTCCTCCTAGCAGTTCCTCCTAGCTACTGCTTAAAACTTTTAAAATAATGTATATAGTCTTCTAACCCTAGACACTATCATATGAGCAGGGGAACAGGCTAATGTAAAAAGATGTACCAATTGATTAAGACCTAATCTAACACAATGAACTGTTATTGGTAAACACTGAAAATAAAATAAAAAAGCTTTAATTTTTATTTTATATAGTCTTTTTTTGAAACAGAGCCCAGAAGAGAAAGGAACGCCAATTCAGTGCTTTTAGATTTTTAATTAATAAAGGTCATTCCACCTCTGCAACCTCAGGATTTTAATGGCCTCTTTCTGCATTCCCACAGGAGAAGATGTCTTAGAGTCAGTTCAAATATCGAACAAGGCATGTGAAACAGCATATTCCACCTCAGATAGGCAGGTGGGGGTCACTAGTTCAAGGCAATCCCATATCACAGAATCTATGCATGCACAAAAGTAGCACATCAGGAAGACAACGGGCTTAAAAGCCTACTTCCTCACCTGCATGGAGATTTTGACATGAAAGCCGTTTTTAAACAAGCAGTCTTCCAGGGTTTTACATCTAAACTGCAAAGTTCTCATGAAGACCGTTGTCACTGTTAAATGTTTGAACTGGTTGCCAGCATGTGCGAGATCAGCTGAATGGATTCAATAAGAAATATATTCTAACCATTTCTGAAAGGCAGTGCTTAAACTACTTCAGGTTCTCAGTTGAAGTAAAGGGCAACTAAAGACTAGTTTCTAATAAGAGCTATTCCTAGTCTTCTGAAGGACCAAAGTAGCAGTTTGAAAAGCTTCTCTGATTGTCTGAAAGCTTACTGCTCTCTACTCTAAACCCTCATTTTAAACTTCACATAAGATAATTAAACAAAAAGCCATATTAACACCACACTCTGCATATTGATATAATCTGTTAATCCAAACAGAAGAATTTCAAGGAAGCACCTACTATTTCATCGCAACCTGTGTAACATTTTTCATAATTTGATCTTTATTCATATCTGCTGCCCTTAATGCTGCTTTAAACTGTATGCACGGGGAGGGGAACAATAAATCCTTGTGATAGCACATGACTTTGTCATTCAGCTGCTACCAGGTCAGTGTTGAATCCAAGGTGCATCCACATGTCTTTGGTACAAATGAGGCCCAGGTCGTTTGTGACCACTACATTTGCCACATTATTTAACTATGGCGTCAATCTATAGTCAGGCATCAACCCAGTTTAAAGTCTACAGGCACATTTATGAGTTTCATCTGAAAATTATGAATAATCCGTTCAATTAGAACGTTTTAAAAGCATGAATACTTTTTCTTAAATGTTCTTAAGAAACCTTGCTATTGGAACCCTTGCTATTGGAACTTTTGTTCAAAGTTATTCAAAGAGTAACCTAAGACTTGGAGCATGCCAGCTCCAAGATAGGTGTTGTTGTTGCTGTGTTGTTTAGTTGTGTCTGACTTCGTGACTGTTATGTACTGAAGTTCTCACCCTGGGCCAACAGGGGGATACTGTAGATAGTTATGCAAATGAAGGATCGAAAAGTGACGTTCAGTGATTGGATAGTTTTGTATGCAAATGAAGGATCGAAAAGTGACGTTCAGTGATTAGATAGTTTTAGAAAATGGCAACAGTTACATTGTTCTGGAGCTCTATATAAGCAGGCTGACTGAGCTCCTCAGTTTAGTTCTGTTCTGACATCTGAATAAAGAAGAGTTGTTTGAAGAATCACTGTGTCGTCTGCTATGCTCGCCCACAACTTAACAGTGACCCCATGGACCAGAGCACGCCAGGCACTCCTGTCTTCCACTGCCTCCCACAGTTTGGTCAAACTTGTTCTGGTAGCTTCAGTCATCTTGTCCTCTGTCGTCCCCTTCTCCTTGTGCCCTCAATCTTTCCCAACATCAGGGTTTTTTCCAGGGAGTCTTCTCTTCTCATGAGGTGGCCAAAGAATTGGAGCCCCAGGTTCAGGATCTGCCCTTCCAGTGAGCACTCAGGGCTGATTTCCTTCAGCATGGATAGGTTTGATCTTCTTGCAGTCCATGGGACTCTCAAGAGTCTCCTCCAGCACCATAATTCAGAAGCATAATTCAGCCTTCTTTATGGTCCAGCTCTTACTTCCATACATCACTACTGGGAAAACCATACCAAGATAGGTACTGTTCTCAAAATGAAGTGTTGGCAGGTAGTATTAAACACTCATGCAATGCTGAGAGCAAGGGTTTTTTTCAAAAAAAAGAAAACATCAAAGCAAAGATGTGTGAAATTTATGTGCAGACATCAAGGAGGCAAATACCAAACATCTATGCAGATCCTGACTTAATTGGAAATGCCTTTGAAGAAATCCTGTTAAAGTTTGTGTGTGCATATGTGTGTGTTTGTGAGAGACATGCACATATGCTACACACAGTCATGTAAAGACTTGCATTCTGCATGCTTAGATAGATAGATAGATAGATAGATAGATAGATAGAGTCATTCTTTCTTGACGTGTGCTTGGGAATTCAGGATTGCTTTTGACAGGAAAGACTGTTTGAGTTGCTAAATGTCAAAAATATGTAGCCACCTACCTCATTTTGGCAGCACAAAATTGTATGTATGAATAAATGTCCTTCAAAAAATTGCTGTGACAATGAAGAGGAGGAAGGAGGGAAAGAGAGAGGAGAGCCCATTGTGTGCTTCACGTCTGTATCCTTGCAAAAAAAGACTGTCAATTGTAAGACCCGCCAGTTTGAGATGGACAGCAGGCTGCTTTCATTAAATGACAGGAACATCTGTTGCCGGGAAAACACATATTCCAGCCACAGTCTGTGACTTACCAGTAATTGCAGTTGTCCTTGCTGTTATTAAATTGTCCAGCCATGCAAATACAAGTTAATTTTGCTGTACTCGTTTAATTCTCCTAAGCAGAAAGTACCGTGCCTTGTAGCAATTTTGTTGTTTGCTTTATATTTTTTGTTTGTTTGTTTGTTTCATTTAGTTGGCCTAATTTGTCTCAGTCTGTAGGCTTGTTAATTATATTAATTTCTCTTTTTCATTTTCATTTTTAAATTACAGGAGTATTCACAAGCATCATTAACCATTTGGCTTGCATGAAAACAAAACGCTGCAATACACTGAACGCTTGCAAAAGCATGTAACATTTATGCTTCAGAAAAAAACTATGCTTCTCTATGCACAGTGCTTCTGTGTTGACAAAAAAAAGATGTACAGAGATACATTAGTGTTTATGGGAATATACCTAGATAACTTTCATTGTGTATAACTTTCCTTCCTTAAATTTCATTGATGAATTAAGCATATTCTTTGAAAATACTATGTATAGCCAACCAAATGCTGTTCCCACACACACAAGCCATCCCAAATTGAATGAGAAATTGCATAGAAATGGTACTTAGCAGACTGGCCCACTCAAATGCTATTAATACTGCCTAAGACAGTATGTAAGGGATGCAGGTGGCACTGTGGGTTAAACCACAGAGCCTAGGACTTGCTGATCAGAAGGTCGGCGGTTCGAATCCCTGCGACAAGGTGAGCTCCCATTGCTCAGTCCCTGCTCCTGCCAACCTAGCAGTTCAAAAGCACGTCAAAGTGCAAGTAGATAAATAGGTACTGCTCCGGCAGGAAGGTAAACGACGTTTCCGTGCGCAGCTCTGGTTTGCCAGAAGCGGCTTAATCATGCTGGCCACATGACCCGGAAGCTGTACGCCGGTTCCCTTGGCCAGTAAAGCGAGATGAGGGCCACAGCCCCAGAGTTAGGGGTCCCTTTACCTTTACCTTTAAGACAGTATGTTTAGTTGTGAAGAGGGGGCTACACTAAAAAGAAAAAATGGGGATGGGGAGGCTCCTATTTCTACAATTCTAGGCCAATTAAATATTTTGCTGGAATTAAGAACTGGGACTGCTCTTAGAATCTCACAGCAGCCCCCAGCACTTAATAGGTTCTTCTGTTGCATGTGTGATCAACCATCATATTCTGACATAGATCAACAAGGTCTAGGATTTTGTATCACTGTAGTGAACCCTGAATAGATAGCTATCTGGGGCTTTATCTCTGAATAAACATCCACAAATGTACATTTCCCCCCATTGCTGAATCCAGCTAGAATCGGCTAGCTCTTTTGACATCCACATTAATGTCTTTGCCCAGCCTTTGTCTTCTTTGAAATAATCTGACCACTAAAACCTTCCCCATGTGCTGCCTGCGTGGTTGTCAGTGCTACCCCTATCTTTTGCAAGGTTTTTCATTTGTTTGTTAAATCCAGAGCTCCTTTCTTGGGTTGCTGTTTTTTGTTTTTGTTTTTAACTGGACCTGGACCTGAGAAGTGGGACTTAGAAACTCCCCAGGCAGCTGGACTGCTTAGGATGTGGTAGAGGGTCTTGTGGCTGCCTGTTTTAATTATTCTTTGGGGAACTCTTCTACAAAATAGTGGCCAGGCAGTAAAGAACCCCCCACTACAAATCCATCTCGTCATGTTGTTCCTTCACTAAATAAGAACTCTCACTATCTACTGAAACAGCTCTGCCCATGTATGCTTTGAAAACGAAGCTGGAACTGTTAAGTTGTGGGTGAACATATCAGACAACACAGCGATTCTTCCAACAGCTCTTGTTTATTCACAGGCCAGAACAGAACTGAACTGAAGGGTTCAGCCAGCCTGCTTACATAAAGCTCCAGTACAACGCAACTGTAACAACTTTCTGTAACTATCCAATCACTGAACGTCACTTTCAATCCCTTACTTGCATATGTGGACCTGAGTGAAAACTATCTACAGTATCCCCCTGCTGGCCCAGGGTGAGAACTTCAGTACATAACAGGAACCATGCAACATCAAAGCCAAAGGCATGGGTTCCCTTGTGATTGTGCAGAACGCATGACAGAGCTTGGGGGCTCCTAGCACTGAGTGTGCTGAAATCATGTTCAGAGTCTCACAAATTAAAGCCATCAAATTCATTTATCATTTATTAGTCTTATGGGACTCTGGGACATTTAGAATATGTCATCCTGAAGTTGGCTGACGCTTAGTTTATTTCATCCTTTTTGTTAGAAATGGTGTCTGGCTGCGTAGGCTTTGGATGAATAACCACAATAACAAATTTTTATTAGTCTGACTTGATAATTGGTATTATTGATCTTTGTTGCGTCTAGGTAGAAATTGCTTTGAATTGCGGCAAATGTTATATCTTAAAACAAAGTGTGTGGTCTCATGGGAAGTGTGATAGCTAACATAAAGTGGCGGCATTTATCATGCAATGATATTTTTGTTGTTCTTGTTGTAGAAACGTGAAGCAAGCTGTATAACATTACCCACAATTTATTAATTTGATCCCTTTCAAGTGATACTTCCAGCTATAATTACTTTTTTCGATTTCTGTAATAAAACTTATAAATGGCAGACATGATTTCAAGTGACACATTAAAAATGGAATATATGCATTAAAAAGACATGGGTGGGTACAAAACATTCTTACTGGATGCAACAGGGATTTAAAAAAAAATTCAGTGGTATTTTAGAGTAAGCATTCTATCACTCTCAAAGTATTAAATAAGGATTGTAAAGCAGGAAACGGTTTAAAATAATGAATGGCACAAGTAACAGATATGTTCTTGTCTATTTGTATGCCATCTTTCGGGCCCCAAAGCCCCCCAAGGTAGCTCACACAGAATAAACAAACAAATTTAAATATAATGAAAATTGTAAAAATTCAAAACAAAATCGTAATGCTTGAGAAATATTAAAAATAAATACATTAATGTTCTTGAGGAGGAAAAGGTGAAGGGCAGTCCCCCCCAGAAAAAAAGGTAAAGAGAACAGTAGTACACAACTGAAATATAAAAATAAATAAAAAAGAATTTGTCCAGTAGCACCTTAGTGACCAACTAAGTTTGTTCTGGGTATAAGCTTTCGTGTGCATGCACACTTCTTCACATACACTGAAACAGAAGTACACAACAACCACTCCATATAATGGTCATAGAATCATAGAATTGTAGAGTTGGAAAGGACCACGAGGGCCATCTAGTAATGCCGGAATCTTTTGCCCAAAATGGGGCTCGAACCCTTGACCGTGAGACTAAGTTCCTGTTCTACTGACTGAGCTAAAAGGTGGGTGGGGCAAGGCAGGTGGAAGTCTCTCCCCTGTGGCCCTGTGATGTTCAAACAGAACCATTTTAGTGCAATGCAGTCACAAGGCCGTTGACTGAAACTGATCCGTGTGTAGGCAAGAGGCTGGCTGCATTTCTTCAGCTGGCTTGCCCACAGCCTCAGGGTGATCCAGTACAGATGCTCCCAAGGTGCAGAAAATATAGCCCATAGAATAAAAATGGAAGCTCTCTGGCAGCTTCTAGGAGCCGCAGGTGAGAGCAGGCTGGGGACCAAAGGTGGAGAAACTGCTCTAGAAGGAGCATGTTCCCCACCAGAGGAACTACCCATCCCTTAACACCCCTCAGCAAACCTAAAATTACTGTGAAGTGCTTTTCACTTTCCTAAAAACTTTGAACTTACATTGCAAAAGGCTCAGCCAGTTCATACCTGCCAACCCATTGCATAGAATGGCTTAACTAGGAGATGCTTATTCAGAAAGAATACAGTGGATTCTCAGTGGAACCTACCTAGTCTAGGTTAGGCCCAAATTCTCTAGGTGTCACTGTTGATCTGCATCAAAATACAGGGATTTGTAACAGAACTACATAGCTAGTAGCTGTCAATGGCCCTGTGTCCTCTGAATCTGTCTAAGCCTTTTTGAAGCCATCTGATCTAATGGGCACCACCTTCTTCATCTTCTAGCAATGGATTCTATAAAATGATTCATGTGTTGTGTGAAGAAGAAGATTTTTGCCTTTTAAAAATTATTGTGGAAAAACTTTAAAAATGCTAAATTAACCAACGGCAGTAGCAGTTTCACATAGTCCATAAGCTATTGTTCCAAACAGTGGTAGCCACATTATTGCAGGGAAATGACAATAACCCCAAAGTACCCCTTCTTGGAGACAAACAGATGAACTGACAAAGTTTTTGGATCCAGGAAGAAACAGCATAGAATCATAGAATCATAGAGTTGGAAGAGACCACAAGGGCCATCGAGTCCAACCCCCTGCCAAGCAGGAAACACCGAAATGACAAATACACTGAAGTGCGTACAAAACAAGCAGACCCAAGAGGACTTACAAAAATAGTACCAAAACTGAAATCCACAATAGAATTAGAACTTAAGATGTGTGTGTGTGTTTGTGTATTTGTGTGTATAGGTCTGACACATCCCATCCCACTCAAAGAGGCCACAAATATCTAAAACCTTCCAGATTAAGGTCTGAAAGCCTGGATAAAAAGAAATCTATTCTGAAATAAGTGACTGAGAATGTGAAAGAAAATGGAGCAGCAGCATTCAAATTAGGTTTCATTTTTGTTTTGTTTTTAAAACGAACCTGAGTATTTCCTGTGTACCATGCCAGGTAAATGTTTTAGGTGGTCAATAACAGAGATGTCGACTTCAGTACCCAAACTGTCTCCTTCAGCGTAATGAATAGTCCTGAAGGGAAGCTCTTCATCCCTAAAGCAAGATTCCTCGCATAACTACTGCAGAACAATGTATCCCACCGCCACTCCCAAAGTGAGAATTTTGCCTAAAGGCGCAGTTCTGCCTTAAAGGCAATGTACTCCCAGCTTTCTCCATGTAGTGATGGAGTGAAGAATTTTTGACTCAAAGGAGATAAAGTTGTCCAGGAATGGGGGGTGGGCAGGAAACAGCAAGGAAAAGTTTGTTCCTGCACATTGTTCCAGTTTAAGCTGATAACATGCAGCAGTTATTTTACCCATTTCGCCCGCAAGAAAAATTGGCCTTCAAACTAAACACAGGACTGAGGAGGGGAAATCCTGATAGTATTCTTGTAGTAATCATCATCATCATCATCATCATCATCATCATCATCATCATTTATTTATATCCCGCCCTCCCCAGCCGAAGCCGGGCTCAGGGCGGCTAACAACAATAAAATAGTGCAACATTCTAAAAACATTTCATTATAAAAATTAATTAAAGTCAAATTGATGGCAACCATTAAGCTTAAGTTCTGTAAAGATTTCCAAAGGAGGGAGTCAGGCTGTGCCCTGGCCAAAGGCCTGGTGGAACAGCTCTGTCTTGCCCTGCGGAAAGATGTCAAGTCCTGCAGGGCCCTAGTCTCTTGTGACAGAGCGTTCCACCAGATCAGGGCCACGGCCGAAAAAGCCCTGGCTCTGGTTGAGGCCAGCCTAACCTCTCTGTGGCCTGGGACTGCCAAGATGTTTTTGTTTGAAGACCGTAAGTTCCTCTGTGGGGCATACCAGGAGAGGCGGTCCCGTAGGTATGAGGGTCCTAGGCCGTATAGGGCTTTAAAGGTTTAATTTTCTTCCATGGTCTTAGGCACTGGTTTCGCAGTGGGGCCATCCGCCAGCAGAATGGAAACCATTGGGGGGGGGTTGACTTCTCCATGCAGCTGCCCTGCAAGCTCCTCAGATCGGCTTTGGAATTTCCATAGCAAATTGGAGGGTTGCACGTTACATGTAATGCATGCCCCATCTATTAAAAACCTGGCAAGTGGCACAGGAGGCAAGCTCCTACAATGCTGACTCAAAGATGACCAGAGAAAATAGTTACTGCTCTGTGCAGGCGCCCACGCCTCATCAAGAGGAAAGTTTAATTTGCCATTAATTCAGCCCATGAAGATGGAAGCCACTTTGAAAGAGTTTGTGCTTAAAGGCAGCCTATGAATCTTTTACGTACATAAAATATATGAATAGAAGTGGGCCTCCAAATGCTATTGAAGTTCAACTCCCATCAGCCTCTGCCAGCATAGCCAACAGTCAGAGATGCTGGGACTTGTCCTGCCCCTCCCATAATACCATCACCAGGTTCTCCAGCAATGATTTATAAATTTACAGTATGGTCTGATTCAGGCATAGGCAACCTTAGCCCTCCTGGTGTTTTGGGACTACAATTCCCATCATCCCTGACCACTGGTCCTGTTAACTAGGGATCATGGGAGTTGTAGTCCCAAAACATCTGGAGGGCTGAGGTTGCCCATGCCTGGTCTGATTCAAGTCTGTTTATTCAGATAAGCCTCATTGAGTTCACTGGGACTTACTACCAAGTACAGTGGTACCTCGCAAGACGAATGCCTCGTAAGACGAAAAACTCGCAAGACGAAAGAGTTTTTCATTTTTTGAGTTGCTTCGCAAGACAAATTTCCCTATGGGCTTGCTTCGCAAGACGAAAACGTCTTGCGAGTTTGTTTCCTTTTTCTTAAAACCGTTAATACCCAGGGAATCCGTGCTTCACAAGACGAAAAATTCGCAAGACGAAAAAACTCGCAGAACGAATTAATTCTGTCTTGCGAGGTACCACTGTAAATTTGTCTGGGGGTGCACCATTACTCATTTTGAACATATTTAATCATAATACATTTCCATATTAAGGAAAAGTATTAGATTTTCTTCTCAACCTTAGTGTTCTTTTTTTGGGGGGGGGGTTGCTAATGTGTTCATCCCTGATTGCTGGGAAGCGAAACAGAGCTAATTGATTAAGATGTTGGTGGTGAATACTTAACTCGTTTAATAGTATAACAATCTAAAAACAATATAATACTTTTAACAAGAACTTTAAAATATCTGATCTCCTCCAAGTATATTTATCTGGTGTAATCAATTTTGCTTGCTGGCGGAAGACAGAAAGCCTGAATGTTTAATATTATTGCTCTGTTCCTCCCAGAGTCACATACTAATTAAGGTGAATCTATACAACTGAATTCTCATTTAATATTGTGATTAAAAAAAAAAACAACTGCCTTTTTATTGTTGCCAAGGAAGATCCCAATGAGGCTCAGTGATTGCCAGCAGTTATATTTGTTCTCCCTGGTATCAGTACAGTGGTACCTTGGGTTACATACACTTCAGGTTACATACGCTTTAGGTTACAGACTCCGCTAACCTAGGAATAGTACCTCTGGTTAAGAACTTTGCTTCATGATGAGAACATAAATCATGCAGCGACGGCGCAACGGCAGCAGGAGGCCCCATTAGCTAAAGTGGTGCTTCAGGTTAAGAACATTTTCAGGTTAAGAACGGACCTCCAGAACAAATGAAGTTCTTAACCTGAGGTACCACTGTACCTGCTTTGTCTTTACTTTAGTATGGATTGCAGCCCTTTAACTTGGTTTTGGCAGAATTTTGCTTTCAGGGCCATGATCTTTTTTGTTATTTGCAAACACACATTTACACTGAATCAAAGGAGAGTTGAGATGCAGGCTAGATACAGAAGTCAGTCTGACAGAGCCACAAAGCCTGCATGTTGTTATGGCTCCAGTGAGCACAATGGTTAAGAGTTTGGATTACCCTTTTTATACAAGAAACTTTTGACATGTTGTACTGAGTCTTGGCACTTACGTACCCTTCCAGCACGGAAGATATGCAACTGAGATTCCAAATCAGTGCTCCTGGGCACCGAGGTTTACAATTAACCAGTCAAGATTCCTTTTTTTAAAAACTCTTTAATCTTGAAAGGAAAAAAAAAGTTCATTGGAAAAGTATACCTTTCACACAGCCCCGCTTCTGTTTTGCTTAGATTCATTGCATGGTTCAGTTTATAAGAAGACCATACATCATGTTCTTCTGGGTTTATCTGCAGAGTAATACAGCAGTAGACTGTGTTTATATGGTAAATGAGCAGTCAGATATATACTGTATGGCTGCATCTCCTATACGTGATTCACCTACTTTTAATGTTCCCAAAATCTGAGAACAGAATAAACATCAATGATTACAGATTACTGGTTTTTAAGTTGCCATTCAAGTAAACAATTTTCACTATACTGTACACTTCAGTTCAGCTCTTATGAAAGAATAATGCTTACTGCCATCTCCAGAGCTACAGTACAGGCTGGTAAGATAGGTAAAAGTTTTGCCGAAATTTGAAATGCGACATAATCAGGGTGCTTCGTGGCCTTGGGAAGTTAACTGGTTTTTAAAGAAGTGGCACCCCACAATACCTTAGCATGGCCCAAGCCTTTTTGCATTCCCCCCCCCCATCTTCTTTGTAAATGACTGCAAACAGCCTTGTATAGCCCAGGTTTCCATAACCATGCAACTGCTTTCTAGGATTAAATTTTCACCATTTAATCTGGATTTATTCTTTGCAATAAAAACCCAATAACTGGAAAAAAATAAACTGTTGCCGATTATTCCATTTTTTATATTAAAAGTTGGTCAAAGCAGAGACAGATAAGTCAAGCTTCCATTCTCATTGATATTTAGCAGCAGGTTTGTTTTGTTTTTAATTGTTCCATCAGGCTTCTTCAGGTACTATTTCTGTTTTATCTTCAGATGCAAGGGGGTCATTTTGTATTGCATGAAGTACTGTTTTACAAGCTATTCATAATTTACATACATGGGATCATTTATCATATATTGTATGATGTTGTGACCCACTCTGCAACCTTGGGGTGAAGGGTGGGATATAAATGTCAAAAATAAATATAATGTGAAGAAATTTCTGTCAGTAATAGGCAACCATGTACTGGAATGCTTGCATTTTTTGATAATTCCACCCAAGGAGGAAATTATGAAGCAATCTGCCCCCATACCCCTTCCAATAGTAGTATGAATGTGTTTGTTGAAGTTTGTTGGGAATAATGTACATCTACTTTGGGACGCAGGTGGCGCTGTGGGTTAAACCACAGAGCCTAGGACTTGCCGATCAGAAGGTCGGCGGTTCGAATCCCTACGACAGGGTGAGCTCCCGTTGCTTGGTCCCAGCTCCTGCCAACCTAGCAGTTCAAAAGCACATCAAAGTGCAAGTAGATAAATAGGTACTGCTCCACCGGGAAGGTAAACAGCGTTTCTGTGCGCTGCTCTGGTTCGCCAGAAGTGGCTTAGTCATGCTGGCCACATGACCCTGCAGCTGTACGCCGGCTCCCTCGGCCAATAAAGCGAGATGAGCGCTGCAACCCCAGAGTCGGTCACGACTGGACCTAATGGTCAGGGGTCCCTTTACCTTTTTACTTTGTACGAGCTTTCTTTATATTTGTGTTGATTGATGAGGTTGCATAAGAATTCCAGATACAAGGCCAATTACCGTATCTTATAAATAGCTAATAGACCTTTAGTTGGGGAAACAGCATCAATCAATGGTTAAAATGAAGAGAGTGGATGCTTGGTTGCCTGCTTGATGTCAGTCTGGCTGTGGAAGTGACATCATCACAAGAGGTATTGGCAAAAAGGCAGTGAGATTGGTTCAGCCATTTTCAAGCCAGCTGCACACGAGAGTTTCCTCTTTGTTCAATAAATCAAACTCATATTCTGTCCAATACTTTAATGTGTGGCTTGTGTTTATCATTTATCATACTTCACATAGGTGAAGAATTTGATCACCCCTCTTCTTTAAAATCAAAATACAAAATTAAGACCTGGGAATATATCCTGAGATGGAATGGCCTTCACTTTTTGATATATATGAAAAATGATCAATCCGTTAGGGATATTGGTATCACATTGTTGTTCTTTTTCGACTTCTAGCTTTATGTCTGTTAGCCATCTATAAATAATTAAGACACTGTACTTTCAGAAACAGGGAGAAGCTGCAGAGCAAAGGGAAATTGAGATGTGCTAGAAAGAGTTGCTAGAGAGGCGAACCCTCAGGCAAGTTCAAGGGAAGTACATTGTAACTTTCAACTGTGATTAGCTCAAGGATGGCAGCTCATGTAGACTTCCTTTTCAAAGGCAGGTGACACCATCTCCAATCTGTGTTTAAAGCTATTCAAGGAAAAGTAACGCAGGTTTGTTTAGATACTGGGTGAAACTCAGTTTACCATAATACCTTCTGGGATCTAGTTATTTCTCACTCCCTGGGTGTAGAACAAGGGTGCCTGCCAAGTCAATTGAGTTGTAAGGGTTCAAGCAGAGAGTGAAATTAAGATGTGAGCATTTGCTTCTCCAGGAATCTTTTCATATGAATATCCCATCAGATCAATTGGTAGTATCAAGACAGATACTGAATATATCACATAGGCAGCTTATAGGACCTTAGGAAGCTGCCTTATATAGAGTCAGAGTCAGACCATTGGTCCATCTAGTTCAGTATTGTCTACTCTACACTGACTGGTAGCGCTTCTCAAAAGTGCTGTTTAAATGATGGAGAAGCAGATCTTCAAACAGTGCTTTTGAGAAGTGCTTTAAGACAGCCCCTGTGGTTCTGTTTAACCTGAAACAGGACTGGGGACTGCCTAAAAGTGCTTCTCAAAAGTGCTGCTTTTCCTGCTAGCTAGCAGAGAGGAAGGTTTGAAGGTGTCAGCTGATGGGTGGGCATGGTTTGTTGGAAATGACCTCATGGACCAAATTGGAACCCCTGATGCGCTGAGATTGGTCTGTGGGTCAAATGTCCACCACCCCTGGTCTATGTGGAAGGTGAAAGGGTTGTCCTTTACAGACCTTCACATTCCACGTAGATTGAATTGCATGGGGATGGGATCATGTCCATTCCCTAAACCCAGCTCTTCAAGGTCTCCACATGTGGATCAGCTTTGTGTGTACTGAACATACCCATGTACAAGTTGCACACAAACACACTCCTTCCCTAGAATCAGGAATTTCCTAGAATCGGGAATTCTGAAAATACAGTGTTTTCGATCTTTTAGAAACTGCTTATATCTATCTATCTATCTATATATGTGCACATGGAGGCTCTGGATATACAGAGCTAATTAGCACATGGGCATTAGAGACAGAATTTGTAGGCGCAATCCAGGTTTGCTTCCAGACTGTCAACCTGTACAGAATTTGGATGTCGGGAGAGGTCTAGCAATGCTTGAGAGCCGCATGTACCCATGCTAAACCCTCCAGGGCCCATATATCCAAATGGGCATGACTGAGATGCAAAGATGGGTGTGGCAAGAACTGTAGTTCTCAAGGCAACCTTCCAAGAGCCTTATCCCTCAGCCATTCCTCTTTGAACCATTTTTACCATTCATTATTCACAATTAAATTCATGTCCTTCTTAGCAAATTCAGCGTTAATAATATAATTGCTCCCGAAGCTTGAATGTTTGTGCCTGTATCCCTTATACTCATTAGTATATCAGGGCTGCTTCTCTGGCCAAATGGGGACTCAGTACATGAATACAAATCAGATGCATGCGGTGTCGATTGTGAAAGGGCTATTTAAGTTGTTTTGTTTTGTCACAGGCCCCTTGTTTCTCTTCAAATACAGTGGTACCTCAGGTTACAGACGCTTCAGGTTACAGACGCTTCATGTTACAGACTCCACTAACCCAGAAATAGTACCTCGGGTTAAGAACTTTGCTTCAGGATGAGGACAGAAATCGCACGGCGGCAGCGGGAAGCCCCATTAGCTAAAGTGGTACCTCAGGTTAAGAACAGTTTCAGGTTGGTTGACTTCTGGTTGGTTGCCCATTATGGCGGACGGGAGCTAGAGCGCTGCGGTACCCCGAAATAAACCTCAGATTGAGCATTCTGAGGACCTGGTGTTCCTGCGGGTGCCTGGAACAAATTAAGTTCTTAACCCGAGGCACCACTGTATCTAGAAGTGGCAAATGGGAAAGGATGGGATCCTCCCTTATACGAGTTTTAAAGGAACAAGGAGTAAAAGTGCATGCATGTGCTGGCATGGTGCATGCAGTTGCCATAACATGCATGCAATTTGTGTACCTGTGTACCTAGGTAGAAATAACTGCATGCGAAGCCACCTTGAGTCCCAGAGTTCACCTTTACCACCCTTCTACTGTTAAGCGATCTTAGCTCCTTATTTTTGATGGAAAATCTCAAACTCATGTTGTGCATGAAACTTTTCAGAGGTATTGCTTATACAGGGGAAACGGGTCTGCCCCACAGGTAAGTGGTCTATTGTGATGTGCTAAACTATTTTGTCCGGATCTTCAGTTTCTGAAATATGGCAACCCTAGCTTTACCGTATATCATTTTTGCAAGAGCATTCAATGATGTCTATTTCTAATATAGGAACTTGCTCATTAAAACTATTTCATCTTTGTACTGCAAGTATTTTATGGCTGCTGTACATAAGTGGTGTACATTATGTACTGTAAGATGATCAGAGAGAAAAATAATGTGTTTTGTGTAGTGCTGTGGGTTAATGACACCATAAATATTATTTGTAAGATGGAAACATAATATACAACTTGTCAGTATAAATTTCAAAGATAATATGACTGTAACATTTTTATTTGTTGAATAGAACAACTTGTTATGTTTACATTATCCCTTGAGGATAGGAGATACTGCTAGCAGCTAAGCATGCCTCTTCTTCCATTCTGCCTAATTTTTAATGAATAGCATAGAGCTATTAAATTTAGCGGTATAAAGTTCTCTGACACTATGGTTCTCCTGATGTAGCCAACAAGCTTGGATATATTTAAAAAGCTAGGCACAGAAAGTAGGCACTCAAATAAATCATTAAGATGATGCATGCTGCTTCCAGGAAGAAATTGTAGAGGTCTGCATCTTGCAACAATCTATTTTGGTTTTATGCTTCAGGCAAGATCTGGAAAACAATCCCAGGACAGGATGGAGGGCAAGAGAACAGCTTGCAAATACATACCATCCCTGTGCTTTGCATTGATACGGAATTTTGTGCTGATCTTCATTTTAAAGGATAAGATCTATCCCCAAAGAGGTCATGCATGTCTAAACTGTTCTGATATGCAGCTCACTGGAATGCTTTCTGAAAGTTTAGCCATCCTCATAGGTTGTACCAAAACCAAGGAAGTGTGCTGTGGCATTGAAAATGCCAACAATTGTCCCCTTATTGTTAAGGGGACAAGCGGACCAAAAATTATTAAAAGAATGGGGATGTGCTAAAGAGTATATGAAAAAACATTGTTCTGGAGTAAGCATATCGGTATGTAATGAATGATGCTTTGCACGGTTAAAGAAAGAGAAAAATGGTGTAAAATGTATAAAGATAGAGGTAATCTACATTAGACACAACAACTTAGAAAGAGTAAAAATTTTGAGGTCTTAGAACAAAGGAAGGAAGTCAATATGTGTATATGTATGTAATGACTAGATTAGAATGATGATATCGTTTTATTTGTAGATGCGTGGTTTTTTGTGTTCTTTTTCTCTTGTGTTTTGTCTTTGTTTTTTTTTTGTTTTTGCTTGTTTGTACTGTTTTATTTTGGATTCAATGTTTGAAATTTTTGTTGTAATTTTGCATTGAAAATAATAATAATAATAAAAAGAAAAAAAGAAAATGCCAACAATGTGAAATGAGCTTTTGTGTGCTACAGCCACTTTGCCATGTGAATGAAATGAGTCACAAAAGTTGGATATATAAATACGTACAAAGTAAAAAAAAAGAGGTATATAATGAGGCCAGAAATGTGCCCCATTTCTATGACAAGAACAAATGAATACCTTACTATATCTACAGTAGAAATGACTCACTTCCAACTAATTAGCAGAGCAAAAATATGATGTAAACGCCTAAAGGGGATCAATGAATTTCCATTGTGAGAACTATAGTGAGCAGCTACAGTTCATATTCTACACAGTATTAAATTTGCTAATCTGGAATCTTGTATACATGTTCGTAGGTTCAGTGGGTCTTGTGAATAGTATTTAATATTATGTTGTAAGGTTTGTATAACCGAGAGAGAGAAACAGAATGACCTGATAAAGGAGTGTTGAATAAAATCATATTTAATGGGGATTACCTCAAGAAATTTGGATCATTGATCCAGGAAACATGGGCATAGGCAGGGTGTGGCAGCTGCCCCCTCCCAAGTCAAATAAATAAATAAAAGTAATTAACTAACTAACCAATTATATCACAGATAACTTGGTTCTGTTCACCCCAACATAAAGCCTGCCCTCCCTAAAATAAACCCTAGCTATGCCTATAGATTTTTCTGACTTCAGTTCTGCAAAATCTTTTTGTGTGCTCAGTGGCGTAGCGTGGGGGTGCAGGGGGGCCGGCCGCACCGGGCGCAACATCTGGGGGGGCGCTCGCACTCGCAGCTCTCTGCCCCTACCTAGATCCACGGGTTAGGGGTCGCAAATTACTTGCCTTGCCCCAGGTGCTGACAACCCACGCTACACCACTGTGTGTGCTTTATTACTGTTATTTAGAAAACATCATTTGATTGCGATTACAGTGCTTAGGTCAGCTTACAATAATTTAAAAACTCCCACCACTCCATTATTTTCAAAAGGAAACAATGAAGGCAGTTCTTGTCAATATTATATGATCTAACCTGAAGTGTTAATTTGTGCTATATTTTGAAAAATAAATAAAGTTTCCCCCTTGGTCTATTTAGGCAGAGGTCTTTCCCAGCCCTATAAACTGAGATTCTGGTCAGTTGAGATGCCAGGATCAGAACCTGGAACTTTATGCGTGCAAAGCCATTAGGGTTGCTCAGTTGCCTTCCCAAAAGCAAGCACTGTTGCCACTTCCTAAGAAGGAGGGGTGTGAGGTGTCAGGAGCTCAGCACATGTGCTTTTAGAGATGTTAAATGCATCTTTTCTGTTGTTGAATAATTACGTCACATAAACGATTCTGTATTTTTCAATGCTGCAATACAGAATATATTGTCTTTAAACCCATACATCCATTTCTTATCTGTATTTTGAAAATCTAGGCCACTTTCAGTAGTGAGGGCTGCACATTTACAGCCTGTTTCAAATATGTGCATTTGAAAGTAAAGCTCTACAGAATTCAATAGGGATCATGACCCAGTATGCATGTTTAGAACTGTGGCCTTGGGTTAAGTTCTGGAAACCTCCAATTTGGTTCAGTGCCCAGATCCAACTCTATTCTTGGCTGAGGATACATCTTTTGTAATGACAGCAGTTAAGGCTACACAGTGGGTTCAAGCTGTAGTTTGGGACTGTATCCAGATGGCATCCCAAATCATGCCATCAGCTGTCGTCCCAAATCATGCCATGCAGTTGTTGTGTCACCTGCGTGGATCTCACCAGCCCATTTGCACTACCAGTAATCACTACAGGGATTGGCACAGTTCCACACTGAGAAAAACAAGCAGTAGCAAACAGTGACAAATGGGTAATAATCATCCACAAAAAAATGATCTTCTGGAAATACCCTTTAATTTACTTGCCTGACAGAGTTGTCCATGGCAATTGATCTATCTGTCTTAAATGTTCTTTTGTGTAGGAAAGGGAAGTGGTGTTCCAAAAGTTCTGTGAAACATGGAGACCTTTGAGAGAAAAATGATCCGTCAGTCATTTGTTCTGCTCTCCTGATAGACGCCCTTTGCTGTGGCATGGAACAGTCCCCCCTCCGCCCCCATCACAGCAGCAGCAAAAACTACTTGCCAGCTTAATGTGCTGCTTTAAAAGAAAGAAAGAGATTAAAAAAAAAGAACAACTTTGGCTTATGAGCAAAGAGGTATCCTATCCTACACAGCAGCTAGGGACAGATCTCTGAAAGCATCTTCTATTGAGTTAGTTGTGATTATTTGTCTCAAAGCAACTTAATTATTTAATGGACAATGTGGAAGTTTTGTTAATGAAAGCACGTGCATGTGCTTTGGGCAGTTCTGAATTCCTCTGAGAAATATGAACGTGTTAAGGAAATGTTTTGTGCTTTTCGTGAATGTCTGTTGCATAAAGGGTTCTTTCTGTATTATTGTAGGCTGCATGCATCGCAAAAACTGGTCCTCGTGGATAAAGAAGCTGGTTTAGCAGAGTGTCATCTGAATCTAGGCTCAGGTTTTAACTCTCTCCGGACAGATCATGAGCTGTAGCCAAGCTTTGGCCTATGGTGTACAGCTCTTGATTTGTCTGGGAAAGCTAAACCATGAACCTCAGTTCAAGTCACATGCTGTGCCAAACCATAATATAAAGCACCACAACGACAACAAAACAAGGGAGGAACAAAGTGGTCGCAATCACCTCTCTGGGAGCCTATACTCTTGCTTGTTTGCATTAAGCCATGTTTGGCTTGGTGCTATGTTCAAATGAGGACAATATAAGACTGCTTCATCTGGACATCAATCCTTTTGTTACCACAGTTGTTTGAATTCCGGGATGTCCCAGGGAAATTGGGATGGTTGCGGGGTATGCTACCAATATGAATGAGTCTTTTTGCATAGAAAAGAGACATTTATATCTTAAGACAAAACTAAGTCAAAATTAAAGAGCGTATGGAAGTAGTAAACTGAAATTTGAACTCTGTGCTTTTCGAGACTCATTGCGTTTTAAGGCTATTTACTTTAGGGCAGCTGTTGTTTATATGAGCTCATAGTGGAGATGTTAAATGTTTTTATAAAATACTAATGGAAAAGGAAAGAGAGATTTTTTTCACAATATAGATGAACATTACTTAATACCCTCAAGCCTTTATTTTAATGAAGAAAAATGAAAAGGTCCCCCCTGCCCCCTGAAGAAATCCTCACCAGAGATATATTCATAATTTTAACAGGAACAAAATAATGGATTTCTAATGGATTTTGTTACAACCACAGAATAATTGGTACTGAGAGTAGCACTTCTTTATAACCTAGCAGATGTATGGGGAAATGGTGTTTGAATATTGTTACATTTACATGCATGCTAGATTCACATAAACAACATTTTCTGATAAAAAAAAGTTCAAGTAAGACATTTATCAGTGGATTTTCCTTCATGCAGAGGTGCCTCATATTTGCTTTCATAGCATGCAGTTTAACATTATTTACTTCGTAACTGATGGCAATCCTGTCTTGTAGCTTTCAGTCTTTACTCTTTTGAGTGAGCTAACCTATAAACGTGGAACGTAAACAAAGTCGTTTCCAGTGTGAAAAAACAAATAGCACGATTCTATGCCTATCTACTTAAAAGTAAACTCCTTTGAGTTCACTAGGGCTTATATTCTTAGGAAAGTGGTTATGGGATTGCGGCACATACAATATATGTGCAAAATCTATTGGAACACAGGAAATTGTCTTATACCGAGTCCGTCTAGCTCAGTTCAGTATCATCTGTGCTGACTGACAGTGGCTCAGGAGTCTCTCTCTCTCAAGAAGCTGAGGATTAAAATTGAGACCTTCTGCATGCAAAGCAGATGTTCTACTGAGCTACGATCTGTCTGCCTGTCTCTGGGTTCATATCATGTTCCCCAAGATTCTTGTACTAGTTTGGCAGCCACACTGTCTGAACTAGTATTGGCAGGTGAAAGACTGGCAGTGGTTGCAGGCACATGTCATGTGCAAGGATACTGCACAAGTTTTGGACAGACATCTCATCCTATTCAAGAGGTTCTTGAGTGAAATTAGGCAGGTGGGCTGTGACCAAGTCTTGAGCTCTACAGGGTGTCTTATGGTAAGTTGCTTATATTGCTGCTGGCAAAAGGAACTGGCTGAATTTCACAACATGAGGTTTAGAAGTTGCAAACCCGCTGAAATGCTAATTGGCTCAGCTGAATTGAAAGAGTAAGGAGAGGAATAAAGGAGAATGATACAAGACATTTTGAGACCAAGTGTCATCAAAGCCTGAGATAGGTCAAAATGAAGAAGTGAAAAGGCTTGAGGGGGTCACTTGCCACTTCTCTGTGGTCATCGTAGCACTATTTTGAAATGAGAATAAAGAAGTAACAGCTACTGCAGGGCATGAAACTTGCAAGGCTCAGCTATAATTTTGCTTATACCCATAATTGGTGTGAAGTATTTTCTACATGTGTGGTTTTTGACAGCACATTGCCATGAATTATTTTAGATACCCAGACTGGAAGTGGGGGTCTCAGGAGACATTTGGGCTGTCACACCAGGGTATGAAAAGTGGCAAGTGAAACCAGTTTCATACCATCTTCAGAAAGAGGGGTGTGTGGTCTGAGATGAGATCATTGCAGGGTTTCTAAATGAGTCATTGATATGGCTTGTCCAGTAGAGACCCCTAAAAACGTGGCATCATAAATGGCGCTTTGGGAATGGGCCTAAGTCTGTACTGAAAAAAACGAATCAACATCCAAAAGTAGCGTTGATTAAACCAACGTTAACCAGATGATATTATTTACATTGGGTGTATTAGCAACAGCTCTCTTTACCGAATATGGATTCTCATGTAGTTTAATAACCATACTTCTGAAGGACTCAATTTATGTTCAGTGGCTGGAGATATCACTCAAAGGAATACAATCCACCGTGCTTGTCTGAATTCTTGATTATATAAAGCATCAAGAATGTATGATAGAAAATAGATCATCTTGTCACACCATGTCATAGTAAGTCATGTATAAGAAGATGACAATGAAGATAAATGTCAGGATATTCCCAGACAGTTAAATCTTTCCACCAGCTTTTATATATATATATATATATATATATATATATATATATATATATATATATAACCCTTCATCCACACAGTGGTCCTGATCTGCACAAGGACTTCTGCACCTATTTGTTATTTTAAAAAACCATACAAGTACTAATTACGTGAATGGTGTCACATCCAGTTTTGCCCTCACTCTTCTGAGTGAAATGTGGCTCCTACTATGGCATCAACAGTGATAAAAATGGTTAAGTGGGACCCACCTCAGAGTGGTGAGAGCTTTGTTGGTGGGTTCATAGGGTAAGAAAAACAAGCTATTTGACTGTAGGTATTCGTAAAGGTGATCTGAAAACTGTCCTTGATTCCTTGATACCACTATGAAGAGTTAGGTAGATTTATCAGGTTTTTTTCATCTGCTGCCTTCGTCTTCACAAATTTATCTTTCCTTAAGTGGATGACACTGAGCGCAGATAAACCTTAGACAGGAATAAACATTCTCTGAAACAAACATTCTCTGAAATAACCCTCTGAACTTTTTGAGGTTCAACATTTTCTGGTTTATAAATACCGGTAAATGAATACAGATATAATTGTATAATTGAATGTGAATTCTAGCAGGAGTTATAAGCGAATGTTGAAGATGATAGTACTTGCGAAAGAAATATTTATAAGTCATGTGCCAAATTAATCTCACTTGGTATTCCCTTTTTCTTTTTATGCTTCACTTTTCCTTCCTTTCCCCTCTCTTTATTTACTTTCACTTACATGATAGAAACATTCATTGTCTCTGCTATCCCTATCCACAAATCTGCATTTTTTCTTCAGATAGAAGATCTAGGCAAAATTGTTTTTCTTCATAAATCTTCCATTTAAAAAATCATGGCATTTTTCTCTCTCTTGAGTTGCTTATTTCTTCTTACTTGATTTAGCACTTCTCTTTACTTTTCTAGGTTTTCCAAATCTTTTTCCACCATAATATTTAAATATATTATTTTCTATATCATGAGAAAATAATGTCACATATGGTACTGGTATATTTCCAGTAGTATTTCACAAAGGAAGGGAAAATAGTGTTAAAGTTAAGAAGAGCTCTGCTGGATTAGACGAAAGGTCCAGTAGCCGAACATCCTATTCTCAGAAGGCTCAAACAGGTGCCTACAGGAAGCTGCAAGCAGAATATGAGAACAGCAACACTCTCCCCACTCATGAATCCCAGCAAGGGGTTTCGGGGGCACTGCCTTTGGTTATGAAGGTAATAAACATCTATCATAGCTAGGAGACACTGTGATAGCCTTACTGCCCATGAATTTGTCTCATACTGTCTTAAAGCATCTAAATTAAGGGCTATGTCAACATCTTGTGGTAGCAAGTTTAGCCGTGCATACTTTCTTTTATCATCCTGAATCTTCTAACATTCAGCTGCATTGGAAGACCCTGGGTTCTAGTATGAACTAAACTTAAAACTGTTGCAACCTTTCCTCATACAGGAGTTCCTCCGACCCCTTGATCATTTTAAAGATAGCTCACTCTGGTCAACAGTCACAGGGAGCACAAAGTTTTCCAGTGGTTTAACAACAAGACTACCAGCTTCTCTAGCTGAGTTGCAAAGAGTGATCCAACATCATTTACCAATGATGTTGAGAGCAAAGGCATGGGGGCTTCCCCTGTAGCACTAAGGAAATACAGTGGTACCTCAGGTTACATACACTTCAGGTTACAGACTCCGCTAACCCAGAAATAGTACCTCAGGTTAAGAACTTTGCTTCAGGATGAGAATAGAAATTGTGTAGCGGTGGCGCGGCAGCAGCAGGGGGCCCCATTAGCTAAAGTGGTGCTTCAGGTTAAGAACAGTTTCAGGTTAAGAACAGACCTCCAGAACGAATTAAGTTCTTAACCCAAGGTACCACTGTATGTGGCTGCTGAATGGGTAGCAGTGGCTGGTTTGGGTTGCGGTTATTAGCACCAACCATACCAAGGCATTGCTAGCCACTCAGCACCCAATGACCTGTATGGCTGACATGCAATATGAAATGTCCTCTGATTGAAACTCTTGAGTCATCTGGCAGCATGCAGTGGGAGCAATCTGGTAACCCACCACCAAATACCACATAAACTGCTGCTGGTGGTGGTGGTTGCAATTTTGCACAGACACAGTTTCCTTTCCTTTTCCTTGGCTTTCCAACTGTGCCCTTTCAGTAAAGTGGCTCAAAAGTTAAAGGGGGAACAGGCAGGGAGACTCAAGGTCCTGTTGTCTCAACAGTTGTCTCAAACAGTTATCTGTTTGAAAATAAGTGTGTGGAATGTAATCAAGGCACCTTGCCTATCTTGCTTAATGCTATAAACAGCGCATAGGATGTTAATTTTGCTCTGAGGTCACTTACCTTGACATTCTCTGATCTGCCGACCCTTCTGCTTCTAACCCAACTGGTGTGTATGTCAGGGTGGGGGCTTTGTTAAAACTCCCAGGTCAGTAGTTCTGACATTGCAAGGGCTTTGCAAGCTGTCTCCCCACTATGCCGTTTTCCCCAATCCCTCTTTCCCATTGTATCACTCCAGCACACATCTCAAGCCTTCTTTGAGGACCTTTCCTAAAAAACAACACTTGAAACAAATGCTTTCTGCAATTGGTTTATATTTTAAACATACATCAAAAGTGACAAGCAGCCACATTTCAAGGAAATGGAATTTAAACCGGCAGAAGTTATTCAGATGCATTTTTTAAAAACCCTCAGCTTTTTGATGTCTTATGTTGAAGTTTGTCTAATTTTCTCCCATTATGTTTTCCAGTGATGTGTCAACAAAGTGGCACGAAATAAGCTTTCTGTTCTATTTTATGTATGTTTCCAGCAGATGGATTTTATGTCAATCCGCTATACAGTAATTTAATGCTTACAGTCAGATGCAGTTGTGTCAAACAGCTCCGGTTTTGCTCATGTAGCAATTCATTTTATGTTCCATCCGAACAAAGAGGTCAAATCTATGGACTCCAAACCAATAACATCACAAATAGCTTAATGACTCCTGGTGCCATATTTTTTCCTTAGTTTTTATATGTTTCCCTTGTTTTTAGCTCTACAAATAAATTGAAAAAGAAACTTACCAGCAACTCAACATATTTAAATATTGTAACATTTCATACTGCTGAGGGTAACTTTCATGAATGCCACTTTCTTGAATTTTATAAGGAATGGGCAGAAGTTACCGTATTTTTCGCTCTATAAGACACACCAGACCACAAGACGCACCTAGTTTTTGGAGGAGGAAAGCAAGAAAAAAAGTATTCTGAATCTCAGAAGCCAGAACAGCAAGAGGGATTGCTGCGCAGTGAAAGCAGCAATCCCTCTTGCTGTTCTGGCTTCTGTGATAGCTGTGCAGCCTGCATTCGCTCCATAAGATGCACACACATTTCCCCTTACTTTTTAGAAGGGAAAAAGTGAATCTTATAGAGCAAAAAATACGGTACTTCTGTGTAGAGTGAACAGAGGAGGAACCATGCCTGTTGGCTCCGCCACTGCATGTTTTCAGTTTAATATCTGCATAAAGCATGGCCTCAGTTGCATGTACAGTGTCTATTACAGGTCAAATTCCATGTTAATTGTTTGCCTACTGAAAATGCATGGTAAGGTGTGTGGGAGAGTGTCTGTTCATTCCAATAAGCAGAACTGGATGAGTCAGCCTTTGGTTTTAGACAGTGTTCCGAGTGCTCAATTATTTGTAAGCAGTGTCTTGTAATCTGTGTAATACAATATTCTGGGGTGTTCTGGGGTTTCCAAATGTCACCACCAGGACTAGCATTTCTGTGGAACTGAAATTCTAAGTTTAGAAATGCAGCTCAAGTAATTCCCACCCCCATGCTCAGAATTTCATGTGTTTCTTTCTGATAGGTCAAACAATGCAAAAAGATTTCTATTGTTGTGAGATCTTGAATGAAGCAAAGCAAACTGAACAGAAATATATTGTAGAGCCAGTGTGGTGTAGTGGTTAAGAGTGGTAGTCTCGTAATCTGGGGAACCGGGTTGGCGTCTCTGCTCCTCCACATGCAGCTGCTGGGTGACCTTGGGCTAGTCACACTTCTTTGAAGTCTCTCAGCCCCACTCACGACACAGAGTGTTTGTTGTGGGGGAGGAAGGGAAAGGAGAATGTTAGCCACTTTGAGACTCCTTAAGGGGAGTGAAAGGCGGGATATCAGATCCAAACTCTTCTTCTTCTTCTTCTTCTTCTTCTAGTCTGAACGTTCATAGAATCATAGAGTTGGAAGGGACCTCGAGGGTCATCTAGTCCAACCCCCTGCAGTGCAGGGATTTTTTTGCCCAACATGTGGCTCAAACCCACCGACGTGAGATTAAGAGTCTCATGCTCTACCATGCCTGTTTCTCTCCCCCTTGTATGATTGTAACATACTGAAAAATATTGGAAAATTCTATACTTTAACACTCAGTATAAAGTTTAAAAACTGTAATCCCTTGGCACTTAGTAGGACAGATCAGATATTCTCTGTGCTCCCCTTGTAAAGCAGTAGTTATGTTTCAGTAAGCAAAATAAATTAGGTGTTGACCTTGAATTTACTGTGATGCTTCTTCTTTTTTTTAAAGAAGGAAAAAAGTTTTATAAATGTTTTTGTAATGGAGGTTATTATAGAGGCAAATGCAAGTACTTAATCAGATAATTAAATCAGTTGCGCTAACAGAACCCTCCACTAAGATCTCACTCACATCATACATTTAAAGTAGTATTGTATATCATGGTAATAGTCATGGAGAATACTGGAAACTGTAGTTTGTTAAGGGGCATGACCTTACAGAGCTACAATTCCCAGCACCCACAACAAACTACAGTTCCCGGGGGGTCTCCATGACTGTGAAAGTGTTGTAATAGTGTTTTAAATGTATGGTGTGGATGTGACCAGAGTAAAACTGGAACAGATACTAGATATCTGAGTAGGCACAAGGAGTTAATTTGATAGGCAAGGTGTGATATGCAGGAAGCTCTTATTATATAGGTATCCACAGTGACCAACACTCGATTCTGTCCACAGGGCACATGCCACATGCCATTAAAAAGACTGAATGGGGTAATGGAACGCAGTGTTTTTCTTTGCTGGAAACTGACCCTTTAAGTAGGTCCTGATCTATACCATCAGGCACCAGCCAAGCAATGGTTCCTCTGGACACCACCTGGAGGTTCTACCTGTGAGAGATGAAGGATCTCAGCTGCAATGCCTTGGGCAGAATGAATGATGGGGAAGATGCTGTTGTTGTTGTTTAGTTGTTTAGTCGTGTCCGACTCTTCGTGACCCCATGGACCAGAGCACGCCAGGCACTCCTGTCTTCCACTGCCTCCCGCAGTTTGGTCAAACTCATGCTGGTAGCTTTGAGAACACTGTCCAACCATCTCATCCTCTGTCGTCCCCTTCTCCTTGTGCCCTCCATCTTTCCCAACATCAGGGTCTTTTCCAGGGAGTCTTCTCTTCTCATGAGGTGGCCAAAGTACCGGAGCCTCAGCTTCATGATCTGTCCTTCCAGTGAGCACTCAGGGCTGATTTCCTTCAGAATGGATAGGTTTGATCTTTTTGCAGTCCATGGGACTCTCAAGAGTCTCCTCCAGCACCATAATTCAAAAGCATCAATTCTTCGGCGATCAGCCTTCTTTATGGTCCATCTCTCAGTTCCATACATGGGGAAGATAGGGAAGGTATAAAAGTCTCAGAGAGAGGGAAGAGGAGGGCCAAGTCCAGTGAGCAAGCTGAAGAAGCCAGGCACTAAGCAAGGCTTTTTTTGAGAGAGACTCATCTGCCGCAGGCCATATGCAAGTTATCTCCCTAAGCCCTATAGGGTAGGGCCAGAGAGGGAATTCCAGCATGCTAGGTCTACCCCAGCCCCCCTCGTCCACTGGGCGGCATAGGCATTCCAGACTTAAGCCTGACAGGCCAGTGACATCGAAGCAGAAAATCCTTATTCTCTTCAGTGGAAGCTTCCCCAAAACACTCTGTGAGTCGCTGACTTTCCCTGTGGTATATGGGATTTACTCCTGATGAGACTGGACTGGAAAAGGGAGAATTAGAAGCTCTAGAGAACGAATTGTGGCAAGACAGCTGTCCCATGGGACAACTCCTGCTGAAAGACTTTACTTAACAGGGAAAGCAATCTGGGACACCTGGGGAGTTCATACCAGAAATAAAGCTTTATTTGTAGCAGAAGTGAGTTGGTGCCTTCTTTAACTTAACCCCTTAATCTGATATGGCCATTGGATGATATGGAGTTGGCTTCTTTTGACATGCCTTCTTTCCCTGAGGTACAGCACGATTCCATATTGGTACAATGATTTTAAAAAGTAGTAAGACATGAGTTTGTGTGTGTGTGCTTAATTTAATTACTGTTTGGCACAATGGGAAATCATCTGGTGTTTGAGAAAGGCCTGGAAAGGCTTAATTTTAGCAAATAAAAATAATCAGTTTGGCTCTGGATGATGGAGGAAGAAAAGGTCGTTGAGAAGCTTAGTTAGGATTCAGGTGTGCTTCTGCTTTCTGTGTCTTTGTCCTCTTGGCCCAGACAGTTAATATGATCTTTTTGAAGTCACTTATTTTGGCTTTACCATCTGCCAAGAGTTAAAAACAGATAGGAATTCTGTTATATTATATGCCAAGGACTGTAACTTTAGAAGATTGATGGGGAAACCCTATCAGCTCCTTTCCTGAAGTCTTTCCCTACAAGATTAGTCGGCCACTTTTGCAAATGGGAGACAATTTGAAAGGGGTTTGCTTGTGCAGATTTTACTCCAAGATCACCCCTCTCTGCCTTAACTTAAATAGTTAAGCCTTAAAATATACAGATAATGCATTTTATGTGCAAAAAATCATAGAGACCATTTGCAATGTTAGAGGTGAATGAAGAGCAGAGTGCAGTCTACCCAACCCCTCAACTGAACCAGCAATTAACAGCACCATCTTTCCAACACTTCCAACGCCCCTGCCCCCAGACCTGCTTCCTGAGGCAGCTTCTTCACTCTGCCTAATGTCACTGACTGACAGGATGTGTGAAATAGCTATCCTTATTAGCAATCAACAGCTCTGCTGGGTATAACCTACTTTCACGACCCTAGGCAGCAACCCCACTCCAAGGGCCACCCTACGCTTATGAATGCTCTTCTATCCACCAGATGAACTAACCACTTGCCTTCCCAGTCTCATACCAGTGTCACTTTCCACATCTAAACAGGTCCGTCTTCCACAAGAAGGGTTCAACTCAGCTTGGTTTCCTTCCTTCCCTATAAGCCTGGGTGCTCACTTCCATGTTCCTAGAACAAAAATGGTGACACCTTTCTGGGTAGATTCTGCAACCCTTCTGAGAAAATAGGTCTTCCAAGGAACTGCCCCATGTAGCCAGCTCACATCTAGACTGACAAAGTAGCTGCACCATAAGTGGTCCTACTGCCTTTCATGGTGACTGATCAAATAATTCTGGCTGATACCAAGTGAGCATTACTCCTCTATAACAAACATTCCCTGGACCTGAAAAACTAGCATCTTGGGGAAAATAATTTACCATAGGTTTATACTGGACATGCTAGGTTTCTTCATAAGTTGATCAGTGATGACTTGGTGCTTTGCACATGCAGTCATAGAATTGTAGAATTGGAAGAGACCATAAGGGTCTTCTAGTCCAGCCCTCTGCAATGCAATAATCTTTCACCCAACGTGAGGATCAAACCCATGACCCTGAGATTAAGAGTCACATGCTCTGCCAACTGAACTACAACTCCCATCATCCCTGGTCATCGGCCATGCTTACTGGTGCTCATGGGATTTGGAGTTCAGCAACATCTGGAGGGTCAGATGTTTTCCCACACACTTGCTCTAAAAAGACCTCAAAGGCTGATCTGGAAGGAAAGCTTCAAGCAAGCTTATTAGCAATATTACAGTGGCCCACCATGCTAATAATCTATTAAAGGGAGTCAAATATAAAATAACAGATTCTGAACAAAATGGTATGGCTATTTCTGTTCTTGTCATACCTAGCAAACACGATGGTTTTCTGGCAATCAGTTTTCACCTGTGTTCTTTGTCTAAATCTTTTTCTATTTTTAAAGTTTTAAACTGGAAAATTAAACATTCCATCTGCATCACATTCACCTTCTGCATTCTCATCTGTACTGTTGGCACTTTTGACAAGTAATACACATTGTAAAAGGCTTTTTATTGAAAGAGACACTTGTCAAGTTACTCAGAATCTGATTTTTAGTAAAGTTGCCACACTATATTGAAGAAATAGTCTAAAAATGCAAACAATGGTGGGTTTAGAAATTTGTGGTTATCTTCTTATTCCCTTGCTCTATGTTTAGGTGGCTGTATACTTTTTTTAATGAGCCCACTTGTCAACAAAATGTATATAATAATATTCTTATTCATTTTCACGGTCTCTTCAAGAATTCTAAGAGAGGCTTAAATGAATTCCACTTTACAAATAGACGGGTATGATTAAATCATGCATTAAAGGCATAATTCTGCAATCACTGTACTTATAAAATTGGGTTTAGAGTGAACAAATATAGTTGCTGATTGATTGGATACATTCTCTTTTACATAATTCCTTACTATGCAACATGCAGATGTTTGCTTCTCATAATTCTTAGCTTTTGTTAGCTTTCTCTGAAGCTAGAAGGTGGTAAATAAATTAAACAAAACAAACCTTTTAGTTTGGCTTTCAGTCATGACATCATAGTAGACCACTTTCCATGCAGTTCTAAAATTAGGGGAACTGTCAGTGTAATTCTGTGCAGAAGTCTTAAGTCCCAGTGAACTGCATTGCACTTACTCTTACGAACACGGCCTGCACGACGGTAACCTAAATGGTCCATACGCTAAAAACATAGGAAGCCACCATATATCAACTTAGACAATGTCCGTCTAGCTCAGCATTGACTAGCAGCTGCTGTCCAGGGTCCTGAACATTAGTTTTTCTTTCTCAACCTTACCTGAAGACAGAAGGGATTGAAACCTGGAACTTTTTGCATGCAGAGCATATGCTGCAATGGAATTGATGCTCCAAGGGGAAACACAGCAGATCCAGGACTTTTTTTTTTCAAAGGAGGAGCGACACGAAGGTAATTGCCTGACCCTCCTTGCTCAGATATGATTAGGAAGGCTTAATGCCTGTTTGTGACAGATTAGCATACAACAAGTCAGAGAAGGAGGAAGAAGGCTGGGTATTTCTTCCCCATTCTTTTATGACATTATTTTGGGGACCAAGGGCTGGAGTGACATTCAGTCACCCTTCTGAGGGCCACATAGCCAGTCCATCCATTTATGTTCACACACCTACTTACTTGCTTACTTGCACACACATCCCTGCCATGAAGATCTTCTACAGACGCCGTCCTGGCTGTGCTCATGATCAGAAGGAGGATGTTTTTCGTTGTGGTGCCAACTCTGTGGAAAAGTCTCCCTTTTGCTATAAGTATACCTGAAGGATCGTCTCCACCCCATCGTTCTGCCCAGACACTGAGGTCCAGTGCCGAGGGCCTTCTGGCGGTTCCCTCACTGCAAGAAGCAAAGTTACAGGGAACCAGGCAGAGGGCCTTCTCAGTAGTGGCGCCTGCCCTGTGGAATGCCCTCCCACCAGATGTCAAAGAGAACAACAACTACCAAACTTTTAGCAGACATCTGAAGTCAGCCCTGTTTAGGGAAGCTTTTAATGTTTAATAGGTTATTGTATTTTAGTATTCTGTTGGAAGCCGCCCAGAGTGGCTAGGGAAACCCAGCCAGATGGGTGGGGTATAAACAATAAATTATTATTATTATTATTATTATTATTATTATTATTATTATTATGTGGACCCTGACATTGATAATGTTCTAGCACTTACTAAACACGTATTTGCTTTCCAAAGCCTCTGCTGGGACTTGATACCAGCTTGTTGTTACGTCTCTTTTCAGTTAATTTTGGCCTTGACTTTGTGGATGCTGCAGGATCTATCGTTTTAATGTGTTGTTGTTGTGAACTACCTCAAGATGGTTTATGAAGAGCAGTATAAAAATAGAGAGAGATCGAGAGATCATTCTTTCTCCCTTCCAAGGCAGGATGAGATTTCTTATAAAGTCATCCCCAACCCAGTGCTAGGGGTGGAGCCAAAGAGGACTGAAAACACTGCCATTTACTCTTCACAGCTCTTTTTGTGAGGAAGAAAACACAGTGTCCCCTACAGCTCTGAGGTGGGGGGAAATGCTGCCTTTTACTTTTCGTTGGGCTTTATCTCCTGAACTCAGTGCTGTGGCACTTAGAACCACAACATGAGTTTGGGAGACAAAAGAAGCCCTCTGCCTGCTCGCTCTCTAAAGAGTTTTTATTGAGGAGGGATTTCAGTGCTGAGCACCACAGCAGTGAAATCAGGAGATAAAGCTCAAAGTTGGGGGCAGGGGAGAAGTTTCTTTGTCTTGCCCCGATGGATCCACCTTCTGGGTTAGCCACCCCCATTTTATGTTATTCCTACTTCAAGCTAGCAGTTTAAATGACAACACTTCTGTTGCGAAATTTAATTCTAAATGCAAACGAAGCTGAAAGCGTTTCGCTCAGTGGTCTCTCTTTAACCCTTTCATCTTCACACATCATATTGTATGTAGCCACCCAGAGTGGCTGGGGAAACCCAGCCAGATGGGCAGGGTATAAATAATAAAATTATTAATTATTATTATTATTATTATTATTATTATTATTATTATTTCTAAACCCTTTTTCTGTTAAACTTTCATCCAGTGTGGTGTAGTGGTTAAGAGAGGTGGACTCGTAATCTGGTGAACTGGGTTCAATTCCCCGCTCCTCCACATGCCGCTGCTAGGTGACCTTGGGCTAGTCACACTTCTCTGAAGTCTCTCACCCCCCTCACCTCACAGAGTGTTTGTTGTGGGGGAGGAAGGGTAAGGAGATTGTTAGCCGCTTTGAGACTCCTTAGGGTAGTGATAAAGCAGGATATCAAATCCAAACTCTTCTTCTCTTCTTCTTCTTTTGGCTGGCTGAAGTTCGCTTGTTAAAAACCCAATGTGTTTTACAAACTGAATGTGCAGTCAGAATTCAGTGGAGCTTACTCCCAGAGAAGCATGCATAATATTACAGTCATGCTGATTCTAATACATTGGGTATTATGCTATGCACTTCTGTTATTTTGGTGTGCATGATAATGTATCCATACACCTGCCTGCAGTTTTGGACTCTCCTTTGAGGCATGGCTGTGGATGCTGCCTTGATAAGCCCCTGCACATCAACATTTACCACTACATCACTGACTTGTGAAATGAAAGTTGATTTTTATCTGTAGGGGACATTTAAGCAACACCTACATTTTCTCTCTGCATGTTATTAAAAAGATTTGGCAGAAGGTTTTGTCAATTCTTCCACTGTTGCCAAGAGAGCACAGTTCAGGGATAAGTAAGCAACTGTGTATTATGTCATAACCCCGACAGTGTCTCAAGAACTGTACTATTTTCCCAGACGGACTGGGAATTGGCTTCCAGGTTTATTTTGCCTCAACAGTATCTCTATGACTGATTTTCTTTTTTCATTTGCTTGATATCGATTGCCCTGGTTTTCACAACCTGCTAAGCCAAGCCTAGTGAGAGTGCAAGAAAGTTGACATACTGTGCACAGCTAAACTAGGGTTTCAAACAATACATTTCTTGTAGGAAATATTGGTTCCAAAATTTATATTTAGACAAGAGGCAACTTCGGGGAAAATAATAATAAGCTAAACAAAGGAGATTCTATCAGAAAATTCATAGAATCATAGAAATGCAGAGTTGTTAGGGTCCACAAGGATCATCTAGTCCAACCCACTGCAATGCAGGAATCCTTTTGCCCAGTGTGGGGCTCAAACCCACAACCCTGGGATTAAAAGAGTCTCTTGCTTTACCAACTGAGCTAAATTGTAATAAACTGATGCATATGAGGAAGTAAAACTGAATTAATGGGGGAAAGATTTGGGGTGGGCTATGGTGCTGTGGTCTAAATCACAGAGCCTAGGGCTTGCCGATCAGAAGGTCAGCACTTTGAATCCCCATGACGGGGTGAGCTCCCATTTCTCGGTCCCTGCTCCTGCCCACCTAGCAGTTTGAAAGCACGTCAAGTGCAAGTAGATAAATAGGTACCACTCCGACAGGAAGGTAAACAGCGTTTCTGTGCGCTGCTCTGGTTCACCAGAAGCGTCTTAGTCATGCTGGCCACATGACCCAGAAGCTGTCCGCGGACAAACGCTGGCTCCCTCAGCCAGTAAAGCGAAATGAACACCGTAACTCCAGAGCCGTCCCCCTGACTGGACTTAACTATCAGGGGGCCCTTTACCTATTTCAGATCAACAGTGGGAAAATACTAGGAGCCAGGTGGAAAGGTATTCACAAAGTTTATTAATTAGGGAAGCATAAAATAAATTACTATTGAGATGGTACTTAACACCTGCAAGAATAAATGTAATTTTTTTGGTAAATTGATTTAAATGTTGGTAATGCACAGCAGGAAACGCATATTGTTGCATGTGTGGTTGGAATGCCCAATTAGTGATTAGGGGCAAAATGTACATAGGCTGTTGCTGATATACGGACCACATTGAGACCTTCCCCAGTGTTGATTCTGTTTAATATAATTGAGGGCGAAGTGGTTAGGAATCTGAAGCCACTATCTAGCTGCTAAGATAGAGTGGACCGTGAACGAGCTCCAAAGAGTGGGAGTGATTAATAAAATACATGAAATTGATGGAAAGGGGCAAGTTAACTGACTTAGTTTACAAAAGAGAAGGAAGGTTATGGAATATTGATTTTGCTGAGAGATGGAATTATTTTGTTGGACAGAGGACATCAAGAAATGTAAATGTAAATAATAATATACATTTTTAAAAGACTAACAAGTTCACATGACATGTTAAGCCAAACCTAGTAAGACTATGCGAGATTGTGGGTTCCTGAAGAGCTGCTTTACTCCTCATTGGTTCTTTTTGCTGCCAAACTACTGAGCCAGCCAACCCACTGAGAGAGAAAGGAGTGTGTTTTCATTTAAAAAATAAAACAGAATTGGTGGGTAATTCTAGTTTTACATTTGACGGTTCCTTCTTGCCTTTTTCCCAGGTGGCGTGTCAACTGGGAGGCACCTGGAAAGGAAACAAAATACCTGTCCTATGGTTGCCACATTTCCCTAAACCATGGAAGCCTAGTTTGTGTAGCATGCATATTGTTTGCTAATTATGCAAAACAAGCAAATTAATTGTGGAATTATCTGTTAGCTGCTTTGTACTTGCTCCTGGCAAGAACCTCAAAAAAAGTTGGAGAAGCCTGAGAGGAAGCATCTTTTTACTTTCCAAATTTGCTTACAGTTTCTTCTCAGACCTCCAGCTTGTTAGGGGAGCAATGCAATAAGTTGCTTTGTCTGTTTTTTCCATGAGCACATGACTTTTCATCTTTTCATGTGCAAGCAGAATTTCCATGTTTGAGGCTAGGTCTCCTTACTTTCTTCTTAGCATCCACCCTGAGAAGCGTTCTGGAAAATTTAAACACGTGCTCACGGCTATGTAACATTTAAGTTGGTTCTAATGAAGTTTACTTTAACTTTTTTCAATTATTCCTTTTTCTAATGGGTCAACATTGCTACCTTCAGTTTTAATACCTTAGAAATATTATTTTGAGGTATAAAGATTTATACTGAACAAAAACTAGGAAAGTAGACGCCACCAATTTCCAGAGCACAGGGGGAGGGAATTGAGGGCCCAAGAAACAAAGACTTACCTATTTTGGTCCTCATGCTTCTCCCTGACCCGCATCCCTCCCCTTGTGTGCCTTTGCTTGGCTGAAATGTGTCCTTGAATCTGATAATGCCTCTTGCTTGCCTGGAAGAGGTATGTAGAAATCTCTGACCTCTATAGTGTCAAATACATTTGTCTTTCCATTAGTCTTTTCGTTTTTGCACCTGACCCCACCCACCACTGGTGTGTGCCCCCTGGCATAAAATTATATTTACAAGTCATCACGGCTGATGAAGCTCTTTGAAGCCCTGTTTGCAGGTGTTCACATCCTAAAGCACATTCCCAGAAAGAATAATAACTGGACTAAACTTTCAGTATACTGTTTTGGGAGAAATCTTCTAGAAGAAACCCTTTCTGTTCACTTTTCATTGAAAAGAGAACAATAACACTGAGGCCAATGGCTTTTTAAGTCATATTTTTGTCATGTCACAGCCATATAAGGAAACAGCATGATATTTTGACAACGTAAGTTTGCTTTTTTAAAATATTTACTGTGTAAATAACATTGGTTGTATACTGCTAGAAGGAAAGCTCATTCTGGAAATTAATTCTCAGAAGCGCATGTATAGCAAATATACTCTTCTTGCAATCAATGAATCGCGCCATATATATGGATGAGCTGTCTTTATGCCGTATAGTTCTGAGTATTTTTGTATTGACATACTGTAATCTCTTATCTAGCATGTCTTCACGTTGCTCCCCGCCCCCCTTAGGAATTACTGGCCTGACTTTCCTATAATCCTCTCCCAATAGGTTTCTTGTTTACATAATAAGTTTTCAAGGGCACCTAGTTTTGCAGCCTTGGACTTCTAAATGCTTTCGACTCTTGTTTACCTTTGTGATTTCTGGAAGATTTAAAACAATTTCCTTAATGGCACCTGGTGTACAGAACCAGGCTGCGGTGCTGTATTTATTTATTTTCTCACCCAATCTCAGTGCTAAGAAAGGGGGCATCCCTGTGGCATTTGTGCAGATAAGGAATGAAGGCAGAGAGATTGCCATGCCAAAGATCATAAACGGTGTGTGTTTATGCGCTGCAGAAGTGAGAACAGTTTTAGGAACATGCCATTGTCCAGCTATCTCAGTATGGTCTACACTGACTGGCAGAAAATATCTAGCGTTTCAGATAGGGTTCTCTTCCAGCCCTAACTGGGGAGGCCAGGGATTGAACCTGGAACCTTCTACGTGCAAAGGATACCCTCTGCCACAGAGCCCTTCCCCTATGCAGATCTTGGCTTGGGTATTCCAGGGCTGTTAACCAATCAGATTTATTCTATGGTGACTCTGCTGCTGGCATGGAAAAAAACTTTAAATCTTCATCTCAATGAAGAATTCAATAGAACCTTCACGTCACTGTGATTTATTCATATTCAGGATATCTAATCACACCATACTTGTCACAAATTATTAAGAGGCTATTTCTCTACAACAATCGTATTTTAGCAATACCTTTACTACCTGTATTAATCCAGCCTTGTAAATAAGCCCGCAAAATAGCCTGGGCACACATACACACACAATGTTATTAGCATGAAATTGCAGCCTACTAGCCTCTCAGCAGGTTTGTAAAAATATTTTGCCTTCGACCAAATGGTGTTCATCATTTACCATCATCCTGTTGCGTTTTCATTTTGGCTGCAGAGCAGGGAACACACATTTCTTTGTGACCAGCATGGAAACCAAGCGGACTGATGGGAGAGGTATGGAATGATCCGTCCCTCCCATGCTGGCTGTGGACAATGGAAACAGAGGGCACTCATGGCAGAGCGACTCATTGCTCTGCCCTTCCTCTACCAACCCACTCACTCACTTGCATAGAATCCCTTGTTGCCTGTGGCAACCAGCCAAGTTAAATACAAAGGTTGGGAGATAGCTGGAATCCAAATAATTGCATGCAGTTTTCTGTTTGCATATGCAGCTTCTCAATTCCCCATTATCACAACAGTTCCACGTTGTGTAACTTGGTCATCCCCACCAAGTTAAACTTGAGGCATGTCCCATGAGAAGAGATTGCCACCAGAAGGACATCTGGTATCTTTCCCCCCCTTCCATGGAAGTGTTTTCAGCTCACATGAAGGGTGTTGGTGAAGGTTGTATCCCAACCATGTTTCATAAAACATGGTGATTGTTGTCAAAACTATTCTTTTTTATGGTTTATTTTAATTAGAAGGCAGCTGTTCTTTTTGGAAACGTGCTGAAAGCTGGAAACCTTTGCAGGAAACAATAACAAATGATGCATAAGAAGAGCCTGCGGGATCAGGCCTGTATAAGGCCGGCTCACCCATAAGGCAAGGTGAGGCAGCTGCCTTAGGCGGCGGGGTCCACAAGGGCAGCAGATCCGGCTTCCGAGCAATTCATTGGCTGCTGCCACCGATGCCGCTGCAGTGCTAGCAACAATTGCAGCACACTCCTTGGAAGCTGGATTTGCTGAAAATGTTGGATTGTACTGATATTCTTAAATATAACAAGGAGCTACAACATGCCAATTGTCCATCCTAGCAACAAAGCATGTCGCTCAACGATGTTTGTAGTGAGGTCAATAGGAATAGAATAATTGAGTATGGGCAATGGTGCTTCCAATGTAGCTAGCTGTCCATTAAAAAGTAAAATAAAGTTTTAAAATCTGAATACTATTAGTTACTATATCCTTCTTGCCTGTTTGTCTGCAAAGCCAAGCTTGTGAACATTGCAGCACAAAATGTAAACATTAAATTCTAAACTATTCAAAATTATCTTCCAATTTAAAATAGATGTTTTATGACTTTTTTGGTTTGTTTTAAAACTTCATTGCCTATTCAGAGTCTATTTGGAATGTCATGGTCTCTGTTCTAGCAATTTATCTACATCCTGTTGCGTGTTGGTCCTCCCTTCCTTCACCACAATACCTGTCCTTTTACCCAAAAGGATATTCTGAAAGTTCATTCTGAACATGTATTACTGAATTCAAATGTTTGTGTCTGATGTCTTGAGCAGAGAATGAGGTTGACAACAATCAATCATATCTAATTAGCTGGTGACACACTGTGTTTACAGTAATTAAACAAGCCATTACTGCTTACTTTCTCGTGATTAAGATCACACAGATTGAGAACCAGCTGTTAATCACTCCTGTTCCAAGGCTAATGTCATTAACAGAAGATGCCTACGTTATAACCCAGGGCTATTTTTAACAAGGCTTTTAGTTGAGAGACTTGATATAAGTAATAAATGAGGTGCATTAGGATCCATACAGTGGAAGATTTTGGAGTGTTGTGTCATCATTAATCACAAATTCCCATTCATCCCTTGTTTTGTGTTTCAGAAAATAACCTATACATAACCTCCACTTCAGCTTGAAAGTGGACAGAACAAACATAGTTTCATTTCATCATGAAACATTGGCCCTGATATTTTGGATTATTTCTAAAAAAGGTTTTTGCATGACATCTGATCCACAGTGTCCAGTGGTTCATTCATGGGACCCTCAGCTGATTTGTCCTTATCATGCTTATGTCTGTTCCTGAGAATTGAATGAAAGTTACAGATAGATGTACTAATACATAGCTATATGGATCATGGGTTTCTTAAGCAGTAGTAGCACTTGATATTGGTCTGTGTTTGGTTAAAAAATGTCCTCTGCTAAATACAGTGATGCCTCGCAAGACGAAATTAATCCGTTCCGCGAGTCTCTTCGTCTTGCGGTTTTTTCGTCTTTTGAAGCACGGCTATTAGCGGCTTAGCGGCTTAGCGGCTATTAGCGGCTTAGCGGCTATTAATGGCTTAGCGGCTTAGCGGCTTTAAGAAAAAGGAAACAAACTCGCAAGAACTCGCAAGACATTTCGTCTTGCGAAGCAAGCCCATAGGGAAATTCGTCTTGCGGAATGACTCAAAACACGGAAAACTCTTTCGTCTTGCGAGTTTTTCGTCTTCCGAGGTACCACTGTAGTCGTAGCTCCATTAATTTTTCCATTGACTTCAGTGAGAAGTGGATTCCACACATAGATATCTATGAAAAATTTATCCCCTCATATTTTTTTTTAAAAAAACCCTATTGCATAATGTAACTCATATGCGAATGACATTTATTGTTTAGGCTTATTGCTTACAAATACAGTGGTACCTCAGGTTAAGTACTTAATTCGTTCCGGAGGTCCATTCTTAACCTGAAACTGTTCTTAACCTGAAGCACCACTTTAGCTAATGGGGTCTCCTGCTGCTGCTGCGCCGCCAGAGCCCGATTTCTGTTCTTATCCTGAAGCAAAGTTCTTAACCTGAAGCACTATATCTGGGTTAGCGGAGTGTGTAACCTGAAGCGTATGTAACCTGAAGCGTATGTAACCCGAGGTACCACTGTATTTCTTGGAAGATGCATTCAGTCAGTTTCTCTCCCATATTGGATGACTGTTTAGTTGCTTCTAAGATGTGGCCGGCTCTGTTTTGGGGTTTTTGGTTTTAGTTTTTGAGAATGCTGGCAGATGATACAGTAAAATAATCATTTCATTCAAATGTCTAAGATTTGAAAAGATCTACATTATGTTCCAGGATTTCAAGCAAGTATCTCTCCCATCCCTACTGGGAGGTGCCATCAGGATTTGAATCTGGGGCTTCTGCTTGCAAGGCTTAAGCCACTAAGCTTAGACCACTAAACTATGGCCCTTCACCCATCACTGAGTGAATCTATGCATAGTATCAATGAATGACTTTCCTTTTAGCAGTCTTGTGATATTTCTTTTTAATGCTTAGATACCAATCTACTCCTGGTTTGCATTTCGCTACAGTTTGTGACTAGATAAGTAGTTGTGTGTGTTTTATGCCTATTTCCATCAGAAGCACCAACTAGCATTTTATCACTTTTCACAGTGGATATTTTAAGAGAGCAGAAGAAGGGGGAGACTTGCATAAACTTTTTGTTCATCTCTAAAGACTGAGCTCCCATTGCTCGGTCCCTGCTCCTGCCAACCTAGCAATTCGAAAGCACGTCAAAGTACAAGTAGATAAATCCAGCGGGAAGGTAAACAGCGTTTCCGTGCGCTGCTCTGGTCCGCCAGAAGCGGCTTAGTCATGCTGGCCACATGACCCGGAAGCTGTACGCCGGTTCCCTCGGCCAATAAAGTGAGATGAGCACCGCAACCCCAGAGTCTGTAGAAAGTGACTTTGTTCCTGTAGCATTGGCACAATGCTACACCAGCAGTGTTGTGTTGCAGAGGAATTTGATGACTTTTCTTAGAGGCGAGTTTGGGAGAACGAGACATGTCTGCCAAATACTTGTGGTGCAGGAAAAGCCTTCATTAGCTCACACTGCGAGACTTTGCTGGTATGCAAGAGCTAAAGAAGATGATAGGATTAAGCAGTTCATGAATATTGATATAGAATGTAACTTGAATATTTTCTGCTAAAGTGTCTCCTTACTACCTTTTACCACACAGCTTTGCAAGCATAGGTGAGATAAACTGTTATTAGGACACAGAAGATACAAATTATATATCATTGTTATTTTTAAAGGCTATGCATTTGACATCTTTGATCTGTTTTTCCCCTCCCTCCCCCCCATTACCTTGCCTCTGCAGACAAAAACTGGTATTGCATTGCTATATGACGAAATATCTGAAAACGCCTATGAAATCCGACTGAAGCTTACAAAAGAGGTACTAACAATTCAAAAACAAGATGTCATCTGTGTTAGTGGAAGTGATCACAGTGCAAATGTAAGTGCTTCTCTAACTTTGTGCTCCCAACCATATGTTTTTTCTATCTTTCAAAATTACCTGAAAGTACACTGTTCTAAACAGGTAATATCAAAAGTGTGCCAAAGGATATGAATAGCTTGCCAGGTAGAAATAAATTCTTAAAGGTTTGCAAAGCAATAACAGCAGCAAAGGGAAATAAATGAAAGTATGTAAGAATTGGGAACCCCATTTACCTTCAGCAGTGTTTACCTTTCTGTAAAGTACCACCTTGGTCCCAATGAAATACTTTGACGAAGAGAATAAAGACACATTATGTTCTTCTCGGTATCAAATATTGATGCTCCCATGACTCCTAAGCTCCTCAGGTTCTCATGGGATTTAAAATGGCGCAACTGCTTTTTCTTTTCCATGTGCCACTAAATATCCTAAACAGGGCTGTGTCGATATCCTGTGATTTAGCATTTGAACAGCTCAGATTCACATGCACTTCTACACAGATATTTGTGACACTGCTCAAAGGCACAGCCCTTCTGTAAAGTTTAAACATCTTTAAACTAAATGCGAAAGGTAGCGCTTTGGGGAGATAATGAAACTTTTTTGAACCTGCCTTGAAGCTGGGAGGCTAGGACTGAATTACACTTTGAACTATTGACAGAACTAATGTTTATTTTTTATTCTTTTTTAAAAAAAATGTCATCTGGGACCACAACACTGCATGTTTTCCAGCTCACCTATTTTCTTTCTTATTTACTTGTTTCTGAAAGTCATCTGTAGAACAAACTCGGGATAATAGGAATAGTTTATCTTAATGTGAAAGGGGACAGCGAGATGTGACCTGGGTAAGAGACATTCAGTGAACCGCAAGGTACTTTGGCAGACAGCATGACTTGCTGCTAAAGGTTCCTTCAGCTACATCAGTTAACAGGCACCCAACCCTTTACTGAGGATTAGATGCTGCACTCTAATTGCAGTATGTCGCCTGTCGCTATATACAGTACCAGGTTATTAATAAATGGCACATTTTGTGATGGAAGATAATTGCCAACATGGACTTCTAAATGGTACAAAGGTGACATCCATAATTAAGTCATTTGGCACTTTGTGGTTGATGATAATTGCCAACATGGGTTTCTAAATGTTAAAAGGGTGACATAATATGCACACATGGATAAATGTTTAACCCGACAAAAAATGAAATTCTCATAAACTCTAATTTATTGCATATATACCCCACCATTCCCCTGCCCCAGGAGCTCAAGATGAGAACGTGTTTCTCTCCTTCATTTTATCCTAACAATACTGTGAGTTAGGTTAAGCAGAGGAAGAGTGACAGGCCCAAGGTCACCCAACATATGCATCTTTCCTGTATGAATTCATTGTAGAATCTTTGTTGTTGTTGTTAAACAATTTCAAACTGGAACACAAAATGTAAGCAAAAATAAAAACCCAAACCTTTGTAACATTCTCAAACGTTTGTTACATTTTGGAAATGCTAAAATCTCCAGCCCCCTACTGCACTTCCTAAACTGTCATTGTATAACAGATATCTTCTTTATCGTACACCTTAAAATAAAAACGGTACACTTCTATTTTGTTTTTGTTTTTTTCATTTCTCATCTGTTCAATCTGGTTTATTTCCTTCCTGCTGCTCATCCTCTTCTTCCACCTTAGGGTTTTTCCACTAATACTTCATCCAAGGAATTCATAAGTACTCAGTGTTGAGCATTCTTCCCAGGAAATTAATATCTTCTCAGTCTTATACAGTATTCTCCTTTGTAATCCCATCTATTTCTACCTGCTAGCCTCCCACTCTTTACTGCTTCAGTTTATTTTTGCTCATTATTGCAGACTTGTATAACTTATGACACACACACCCAGACAAGCCAAAGACCACCTGCTCAGCTGTATAAGGGGCACACAACAACCCTCCTTTTCCACATGGCTTCTTGCTAACTTGTAAAGTGGTGCCTCTTTCAACTGGATTATTGGGGACAGGTAGAGACTCCAAGTGCCAAATGTTAGGAGTTCAGGATGTCCAATTAATTTCAGTAGATGGAGGTCCTGAGGAAAAATTATATGAGGTGTCCTTGTCTTTAGAGGACCCAAGTCTCGTTTCTCAGTACTTACCCTGCAAATCTTCAAAATCTTTAGACACCCTCTCCCTGGAAAATACTTTGAAAGAGTATTCTCCATTCTCTGAAAAGTCTGCTGGGTGTGTGCTCCCATGTGCTGTGTGCCTTACCATCCAGAAAGCTGGTTAAGCTATATTCTGAACTGAGGTGCTTCAGTATGTGTGCTTCAGTGATTACTGCTCAGTTGAAAAGGCAGCTTGGCTGGTACACGATGATTCCAGGTGGACCCCTTTCATGAAAAATATGGGATTGAGAGGTGAGACAGCTATAAAGACAAGGCCAGAGACAAGTGGGAGTTGTTGAGAGGTAGGTTTGAGCCCAAGCTCAGGGGCTGCTTCTGTGTCTTAGCCTTTTGGAATGTCCCAGAAATGGCCTGAACCAACCCCCATGCTGGGAGCAGAAGTCAGATGTGATGTTATAAGCAAGAAGGTCATGATTAAAAAAGTTGGGTTTATTATTCAGAGTAGCTAAGACTTTTATGAAAGGATAATGACTTTCACAGAGGATGATGACAAAATGGACACCGCTGACTCCGGGCTGGGGTGGGGGGTCATAAACTGCCTGAGTTGTAATTAATCGCCTAGCTGAGAGAGAGGGCAATTATCACCCAAAGATAAAAGAAAGCATATCATTAATGTTGCTAGCTTGTAAACCATGGAGGGAAGCATAAATCATTAATAACAGTGGAATTGATCTGTAGTTGTCTGCAGAATCTTTCTGGATCAGTAAATTACAGGCATATAGTTCAGATTCTGTTACAAACATTGATACTGGATTCTGCAGAAAGTTAGGCCTTTCTAAACAATAGGTGTCATCAAAACTGCCTTCGAACAGGAGCTTCGCATTCTCGTATCAGATATGAAATAGTAAAACTCTCTGTATTTCACAGTGTCCAAATTATTGGGTGGGGTGGGGTGGAGAGAGCAGTCCACTTACCTTTTGTAATGGCCCTTGAAGCTACTGTCATTTGGAAGGATACAGGAGGAACGCCCTTCCAGCAGATGTCAAAGCGATAAACAACTACCTGACATTCAGAAGACATCTTAAGGCAGCCCTGTTCAGGGAAGTTTTTAACGTGTGATATTTTACTGTATTTTTGGTTTCTATGGAAGCCGCCCAGAGTGGCTGGGGAGGCCCAGCCAGATGGGCGGGGTATAAATAAATTATTATTATTATTATTATTATTATTATTATTATTATTATTATTATTATTTGTCAGGGGCAGGGGCACTTCATCCTCAGTTATCCAAGCCCTGTTCTTCCATCAGGTTTTCAGTCTCAAAACTTTCCTCTAGAAACTGCAAACATACAACATTTCTGCCACTTCACATGTTACTGTATTTATAATGTTACTCTATTTAGGCACATAGACTGCAATCCTATACCAGCTTAGCGGCAAATAAACTCAATGGGACTTACTTCTGAGTAGCCTGAGACACATATAGGATTTGTGCTGCTAGTGTCACAATTCTCTAAATACAATGTTTTGTCTCAAGAAATTCTCACGTCTTCTTTCTGTACAAGCACACTATTTCGTATAAGCACATGATTTTGCTGTTTCTGTTAAAACAAGTCAGTGGTGATCATGTGTAAAACAATACAAGTACCCTTCTTTTTTTCCGACACCAAGACCAGTAATGAATTGTTACTGTTTCAATTTAGGATTTGCGTTTAAATGTGATTGTACCTAATTCACACTTTCTGAAACAATATGCAAACTGAAACAGAGCCATCATCCTTCCAGATTTGTGCTTCTCTGAATTTCACAATGTGGGTCTCCAGTCAGGTAAAACAAACAAACAAACAAACAAACAAACAAACAAATATATTTATACCCCGCCCATCTGGCTGGGTTTCCCCAGCCACTCTGGGCAGCTTCCAACAAAATATTAAAATACAGTGGTCTGTTAAACATTAAAAGCTTCCCTAAACAGGGCTGCCTTCAGATGTCTGATATGTTTTTAAAAATGCACATGCTAGGGCATAATGTGCATAAAACGCATATATTAGTGAAATTAACATACCCAAATGGATTGTATTTGGGGAGATTATTTTGCATAAATGTGAACATTAAGCAAAGTTTGCATATATAAAAAATGTGTGTATTAGTAGAAATTTGTACTAATATGCTGATGCATTTCCATGAGGACTCTGTCTTTCTGTCTGTCTGTCTGTCTGTCTATCATCTATCTATATACACACATACATGTGTGTGTATAGGAAACTGATGTGGAAAACAGAACTTAAGCTTGGGAAGGGGAGAGAGAGAAACCAGAATTGACAGATTCTCCCATCCTTAGTTTGAACATATGTCAAACTGAATGGATGTGAAGGCTTGCAAAGAATTCCACCTTTCCATTTGTAGTGTATTATCCTGTCCTTTGCAGAGGTGATAGGAGTAGGTCAGGATTAAAGTCATGCTGTTTAGGAGATAAATGTAACCTTTCTCCTTTGTTCGTCCTTTTTTCATGATTGGTTTGCACTTCCGCTTCACAATAGTGAAGAGAAGCCTGGCAGCCTTCAAGTAGCTCAGTCATTGCTCACAGACTGACGTGACCATTTCATAAGATACGCCACACTTTCTACCTTCGTGTAGAAATTAGTTCTGCACATGGTGAAAAGGCTTCCTGTTACAGTATCTGGCTGAATGGTGTATGGAAGACTTCCACATGGAGGGAAAAAATGACCTTGGCGCAGGCTAACCTGGTCGCTTGACACATCCTCCATATCATACTTTTTGGCATGTACAAGTAGAGACAATGGACTTAATGCACAAACTGTCTTTCATTCTTTAGAAATAAGCCTCGCTGTTGTCAATGGAAAAGCATTCCAAAGTAATGTTTTTATGTAGGATTGGAGTGTTATTTACTTTTGCATGCTTGACAGACATTCCATTTATTACATTACGGCACTATGAGAACACGTCATGTGATGTCCCTATTACAGATCCGCTGTGAACCGCGTTGATAACAACTTCCCCTGCCCTTCAAAATAAAAATAAGATATTCCCCTGGCTTGGTACACTGACACATGCTATGTTGCTCAGAACATTTCACCAGCATATGTCCCATTCAGTTTATTGCATTGTGCACTGACACATACAGAGCAACTTCCCTTCCCAAAATAGATGAAAGGAAGCAAAACATCCCTGATGCCTTTCGACTTGTACTTTGTAGCTGCTGCATTCCAGGTCAGGAAAATAATTTCTTTATCAATTCAGCATCCGTCATGAGTATGTCAGGGGGAAAGGCTTTAATAAGAATGTGGCTATTAGTGAATCTGATAGGAAAATCAAAATCACAAGTTGAAAACCGGGGGTGGGGGAGGGAATATTGATTTCATGTTGTGGCAGCTTTTTCTGTTCTGAACAGCAATTAGAATCTCTTTTCAAGCCTGAGTGAAGTTTAAACCTGCATTACACAGTGAACTCTAGTTCAAAAGTAGTGGGTGTGGGTATGTTTACTATATATTTTTTAAAAGGACTCACATCACAGTATATATTCTAGGATAATTACTGAATAAATCAAGAGGCCAAATGATACCTGAAATAAGTCACAGCAGCAAACTAAATGATATATATTATTATTATTTTTTAAAGGAACTTGAAGTAGTTCGTCAGTTACATTTAGCATAATTGGATAGAACATAGCTAGCAATCTTTTTAAATATGGAGTGTGAATCTTTCTGCGGTAATAAAACTAATTGCATGGAAAATAGAAAACTTAACCTGAGGAGGTACACTGGATCCACAGTTCTCAAAATACCCACCCAGAGCTATACTTCCTCTGCAGTGTATGCTCTGAGCTCTCTTGTCTACAAGGCTTTCTCTGTTTACTTTAATGGGGGCGGGGTGCATGCAGAGTTCCTTCTCCCATTAGAGTGACTGGGAAAGCCTTTGAGGAAAAGAAAATTCAGGCAAATTTTTTATAGATTATGTTGCAGGGGAAATGCACTTGTTTCATACAACCGAATGTGGATGCAATCAAATGACGATACGTGTTCTGTTCCCACTAAACTTGGTGGATACAACTGGGAAGGCCCATTTCCATCGAATTCTCTAGATCAGCGGTTCTCAACCTGTGGGTCCCCAGATGTTGTTGAACTACAACTCCCATCACCCCTAGCTAGCAAGGCCAGAGCTCAGGGATGATGGAAGTTGTAGTCCAACAACATCTGGGGACCCACAGGTTGAGAACCGCTGCTCTAGATGTACACAACAAAGGGTAATTACATCTAGGAAGGTTTGAAGATTTTGCTTGGTTTTCTGTACTGATGCTGACCCTCATCCTGGGCACAAAGGAAGGTCTGGATCATCCCAGTAGGCTGCACTACTATGTATGTCTACTCAGATGTGAATCCTGTTGAGTTCAATGGGATTTATTACCCAGTAAGTGTGTATAAGATAGAAGCCCCTATTTCTTTCTGTCAGTAGGTAGGTACAAGTTCAAATTCCGATAAGTGACAATACAGTGCTGATCTCATGGAAGCCTCAATTAAGGTAGGAGAAGTGGAGCTAATTTTCTCTGATTCTCCCTCCATAGCCCCTAACACCACTTCCCATAGTGTTCTGGAACAGATTGTGGCGACCACAGAGTATTGATGTTATCCCACCTCTGCCACCACTTTTGTGGTGATCACACAGGGTCCCCGGACATTTAACGGACTATTGATCCCTGTGCCACCACTGTGCTCGCCTCCCTGCTGCCACCAATCCGTTACTCTCTGGTAAAACACTGAGTCCAGACAGTTGTTAAAATTGAACCAAAATAACCCCAAGTTTATTTTACAAACATTAACAAGTTTATGGTTTCTCAGATAATATTCCTGTCAGTATCTTAACTTTAGTTTCTTTACCAGCCTATACCTTCCTAATACCATCTGACTGATTATCTCAACTCTTTGACTGACTCCTCTTAACAAATTCTCTCCCTCTCTCACACCAGACTAGCCCAGCCCACAGACTTATCTTCTCTGTCTCTTCTAACTCCAGACTGTCTTCTCAGCCACCCTAACACCCCCGAAAAAACCTATGTGCTTAAACCTTATACACAGTTAACTCTGCCCCTTGGGTTCCCATTGGTTAGTCATTTTACAATTAGTTAACCCTTTCCTTATGAACCCAGTATTATGTCACACACCTAGGAGGGCGAACTCCACACAGATTTACTTAGTGCTGTGGCAGGAAGCAGGAGGGGGAGAAAATCAGCTCCCCTTCTCTTACATGAGTGGATGTTTCTACTGAATCAAAAGCCATTCTGGAAGCAGAACAGCACTAGAATAATCATGCAGTATGATTTCCCCCCCTTCTTTTAAAATGGATGTACTGCCAACTAGCCAGCAACAGCGCTTGCGGTGGCTAAGAAACAAAATGCTAAAACGAATTGCATCATTCTTTAAAAATCATTCATCTCCTGTTGCTACTTTTATATAGATGGCATTGAGTGGTTTGTTTGCTTTTGCAGGTTTTTTTTAACGTATCTGCATATAGAGAGCACAGTAGAACAATGTGCCGGTGGAGTGTTTTTGTTACCAGAGGTTTCCAGCATTTGACAGCACGGAAAGATGAAGCAGAGACAGTAAAAAAGGGATTACAGTAATACCAGCCCATAATCCAGAACTTCCATTACCAATCGTCACTCATGCACATGACTAACAACTTCTGTTGCAGGAGATAGGTCTGTGGCTGGGATTAGTTTTCAGGAAATCTTCATCCAATAAAACCTTTAAAGCACAACAATCAGGTCCCGTCCTCCCACAAAATTGCCTTTAAACTGTGCATCTTGGGTATAATTTACTTCATAGTGGAATACTTTTTTTCCCTGCTATACGGTTGTGGAGGTATTTAGATGTTTAAAAATATATATAATGAAATGAAACCCATGCATTCTTGGTGGAGCAGAATGTGCTGGCAAGGAACAGCAGATGGTAACACTTTTCAAAGTCAACAAAGGCCAATGAGAATCTCTCCGCTCCTTCCCCAGTGGTTAATAGTAGCAAAGGGTGAATTTCCATCCAGATCATAGGAGACTTTAAAGCTCCCCTTGCAACATACTGTAGCCCCAATAAAAAACAGGATTTCTTTCTTTCTTTCTTTTTTAAACCAAACAAACTGATGTGCTTCAAGTTTGGTATTATGTGTAGTTTGGCCCTCAGTGGAATTACTTAATATTTCAGTTAAAGGAACAGTATTCACTGTACAGGGCAGCTATTTAGACAGATGTATAAACTCTGTGTTCAGAATAAAACAATGTAGGAATGAATCTATGGTGGAAGAATGGGTCTATGCCTTATAGCCCTAGCTTTCACTTCATAGATTCAGAATATGTGCATGGAAGGCATATATGTATTTGCTCTGAAATCTCATTTCACAAGGAATGGATTACACACTGGATGCTGTATGGAGATAGGCTCCTGTGCACACCTGCAAATCAACATATGCAGGAGACCCAACATAACGGTCAGCAGGCACAATCCTCTCCCCTAACGCATTCACTTATATTCCTGGAGCCTACTCACAGCTCATCGAACTGCCACTCACCATCCCACATGGATGGCAATGTGGGATTCTGTGAGTCTGGAGATTTTTTGAGGGTCCTTAGCTGCAATTTTATGCATGCTTCTAAGCAAGGGAGGTGAGCTGAATTCACCAGGTGTACAGAAGCAGCTCACCAGGTGGGGCAGAGCTGCTGTGCTGTACTCAAAAGGAGAAGGGCAAAGCAATGTGTCAGTCGGTAAGGTGCAAACACACCAGCAGGAGTGCTGGATTGGCTCAGCTGAGGTGTTTGCACTGTGCTGACCTCCCTGCTGCCTGAACCACCCCCACACCCAGTAAGCAACAGTGACTCACCTGATGGAAGCTCTGCCCCACCCAGTTAGTAAATACCGTATTTTTCCATGTATAAGACTAAGTTTTTTTCCTTTAAAATAATGTCAAAAATTAGGGGGTATCTTATACATGGGGCCATCTCCCCCCATTTTCTTAAATCTGAGTCCCCCAAAATAGGGGGCATCTTATACATAAGGGCGTCTTATAGGCGGAAAAATACGGTAATTTGTGAGATTGAATGGTTGCAATCACAGAGTTCTCTGTGGACCTTTCATGCTTGCCGGAATGACTGAATGCATATGCATATGAATGCTTATAGTAAAGGTAAAGGTACCCCTGCCCGTACGGGCCAGTCTTGACAGACTCTAGGGTTGTGCGCCCATCTCACTTAAGAGGCCGGGGGCCAGCGCTGTCCGGAGACACTTCCGGGTCACGTGGCCAGCGTGACAAGCTGCATCTGGCGAGCCAGCGCAGCACATGGAAACGCCGTTTACCTTCCCGCCAGTAAGCGGTCCCTATTTATCTACTTGCACCCGGGGGTGCTTTCGAACTGCTAGGTTGGCAGGCGCTGGGACCGAGCAACGGGAGCGCACCCCGCCGCGGGGATTCGAACCGCCGACCTTTTGATCAGCAAGCCCTAGGCGCTGAGGCTTTTACCCACAGCGCCACCTGCGTCCCATGAATGCTTATACTATAGCTTAAATGCAATCCAAAATAAATAACATCCTTTTAAAACATGTACAATAAACTCCATCTTTTGCAGACTTAGAAAAATTATAAGGTAGAAGTAAATACTCTTGGTTTAAAAGGTTTGCAAGTCAACGCTCATATTGCGGTTTCTTTGCCCTGTTGAGTATTTTAATTAAAATAACTGGCATTTAAAATAAGTTAAGATTTAATTGCTCATTTCCCCATTATCTGGATATATTTAGATACTAGTTAATCAACCATACTGCTAATTAACAAAATTCAACCTCAAAATATTAAAATGCTGCAGTCCTTCTTAACATTTGATTTGATGCCTTACGAGATGATAGATTCTGTACATCTGGATTAAATATCAGCTATATTAGTTAAGTGTAGCTGGTATGCACATATTCATTAAAATTTAATTGCAGAGCACTTTCAGTGCACTACTCTTTATTATTTCTTTTCTTGAATGACTGATTGCAATTTGTCAGGCTAAATAACTGTAATCTGAGACTTGCAAAATGTCCTGGTTTGTGCATCACAGTAAGCCAAACTCTGTCTCACTGGCCCTGTGCAAATGTGCTGCTTCTCAGAGCTGAGCTTGTAGCTGCTTTCCTCCTCTCAAGTACTTTTAGCTCAGTGCAGCAGCTAAGCCAAAGTTTCCCTTCGCGTGTCATCTGAACCCAGGATGACGGTTAAGGAGAAGAGAGTTTGGCTGCCACACTTAGCTGAGCATAAAGGAGCAGAGCAGCTGTAAGCCCTGCTCTGGGAGCCAGCATGCTCAAACTAAGCCAGGGTTTGGCTTAGCATTACATGCAAACACGACCAATTTCTCAGATTCAGTAGTCCCTTAAAACTAGTGCTGAGATGATGATGTGACCTCGCTTTTCTGAGCCCCTTTGCAAGCTATGGAGGCAAAGCAGCATTTTCAACTCAGTTCCCAGGCGACTTCAGTTGCTTCTTTAAATATATTTAAAAATATTCAACCAGAGGAAGGGGATGGGTGGGAATGTTACCGTGTCTTTCCAGAATTCAAGCTCACTGTACTTGTAACTGAATAAAAGCCATGCAGTTGGTTTGGAATCAGTGGTGTGCCGTCAGTAGACTAGGGGGGAATATTCTAGTTCCCTAAATGTCCCTGGTAAGTTAGAGTATTAAAGCCGGGCATCTCCTTTCCTAAGCCCGGGAAGCTTCTGCTCGGCTTAGGGAGGGAGATGCAATGCTCCAACAGAGTCCAAGAGAAGAAGAAGAAGAGGAGGAGGAGGAGGAGGAGGAGGAGGAGGAGGAGGAGGAGGAGGAGTTTGGATTTGATATCCCGCTTATCACTACCCGAAGGAGTCTCAAAGCGGCTAACATTCTCCTTTCCCTTCCTCCCCCACAACAAACACTCTGTGAGGTGAGTGGGGCTGAGAGACTTCAGAGAAGTGTGACTAGCCCAAGGTCACCCAGCAGCTGCATGTGGAGGAGCAGAGACGCGAACCCGGTTCACCAGATTACGAATCTGCCACTCTTAACCACTACACCACACACACACCCTCCACCTTCTCAATGCCTGCCCAGCTTTGGGAAGGAGGCAACAGGGCTCCACCATCCTGTCAAAAATTCTGGCGCCTCCTTTCCAAGGACTGGGAAGCTTTTGCCCGGATTAGCGAGGGAGGTGCAATGCCTTTCCTCCCACAAATTGCCCTCGTAAACTGGCACCTCTGGTCCTAACTGTTCCCTTACGAAAAATTTCACTGCACACCACTGTTGGGAATGTTGAACTTGCTTTGCTAGTACAGCACCAAAGCAATAATGCAACAAGTTCTTTCCTCAAGCTGATGATGTCAGTTTCTTTTTCATATATGCGTCAAAATAAAACTCTGCAGAAGCCTTTGTGGAAATTAATCAGACTTACAGGTGTTTCCTTAGAAAACAAATCAAGCAACAGTTTTGGTAAAATGAAACGTAATATAATAAATACAATATAAATATCCGAACAATAATTTTCCTCTATACAGAGTGAATAATAATAATAATGATGATGATGATGATGATGATAGCAACAACAACCTTGAAATATCCAACCATATCTGCTCCCGGTGATGAGAAAAGGCATTGCGGCTACAGCTGCACTCAGCATGTTGCTAAACAGTATTACTATACATTTACTGTCAATAGATAAAATGAAGCTCTTCGTGTTCCATTATTATGTCCAGTACCAAGAAAAGTGAGCATGAATAAAATGTCAAAAATGCAAGGTGCTATTAAATGTGAGATAGATTGCTACAGAAGATGTCCATAAAGATTTTATCTCACGTACCTGCTTTTAAAAAAAAAAGCATTGAAGAAATAACCATGAGAAATAGATTAATATGAGTAGGGTAGCTCACTGCAGGAAAGTCAGCTGGATATGGAAAAAGATTGATTTGAAAACTAAAAATGGAAATCAAGGGTATAACTGATATCAGCAAAGAATACAAACTTTTGTGCAAACATACACCGGAAGCAATGCTCTGTATTTTTATACTTTCAGAGATTTGACAAGGGCAAACCAGAAAATTTTAAATAAAAGCTTATCAATCCAATCAAACATTTATATTGTTGCACCCATTCCTTTAATGAGATTTGGCCTTCTGCAAGTTTACTCAGAAGTAAGCCTTGTTGAGTTCAGTGCATGTGTAGGATTGCTGTTCAAGTGAGTAAACCACATAAAATTCAATGGGACGTGCTTCATAGTTGACAAGTATAGTTTTCTGCGGTCAGTGGCTCCAACGGCACAAGCTCCTGTTCATATCTGTGAACAGTGGAATAGTCTGAGCAACCAGTTGAAAATCATGAAAGTCCTGTGCATATATCTGGATTGCATTTGTCATAGAAAATTGTGCAACTCAAGGTACAAACTGGTGCAAAAGATTTAATTTCCCCCTTCAGTAAATGAAGAAAAAAAGCCCATCTTTTGTGCTAGTGATAGTGTTATGAATTAAATATCATATTATTTTATGGAATGTAGTCTTTCAGCTTTCTAGAATATGAGAAGAGAGAATAGGTCAGATAGCACAAATTCGATATGCATGCATCTAATATTGTATTTTCACCTAAATTTATTTTTTCTACCATTTTTTAAAGCACAGAACTGTTAAACTTCGTAGACAACCAGTTGGTGGCTTGGGCTTAAGTATAAAGGTATGCATAATTCTTTCTCCTCTTCTCTTTTTTGATATGTAGTGCAAAAAAGTGAAGGCGATGAGCAGCTAAAACTCTTCTTCTTGTCACTTATCTCTTTCAGGGTGGTGCTGAGCACAAAGTGCCTGTCGTCATATCAAAAATATTTAAAGATCAAGCAGGTAAAGCAAATGCGTACTTGCATATGGGAAAGTTTGATATTAAATGCAGTAATTAAATATGGATTCACAGGTGCAAATTCAATGTGGACGAGGGAAAATGTCCTGTTTTTATATTCAACCTAAATTTAAAAGTTTGGTTTGCTTCATTTTCATTCATTTGAATTGCATTCGTTTTGTTTTTGATCTTTTATTACTTTACCATTTTTTGTTTTTCTATTTATTTCAATGGGATACTTGGTCTTCTGCCTGTAACTTTGCTGTTTTCTGTCAACACTGGCATTATCAGGCATTCTACACTATTAGAAAGCACCTTTCCAAGTTTGGACAGACTGGACAGAGGGTCCCAATTGTATAAGCAATTATGAAAGAGCAGCATCCTATAATTGCCCCATTGCTTTCATTGGGTGATCCCAGCTCCAGTTCACCTGCTTGCGGTGTTTGTGACTATTAGCATCACTGTTTCAGGCATTCTACTCCCTCTCCAAACACATTTGCCATTTATTTTTTAAAGAGAATTCACACCTCTAGCGCAAATGAAATTCATTGTGAGTCACAGTAGTACATCTCAGGGGATTCTCTGAAGATTCGGTGGCCATGCTTTACATCTCTGCGTACTATTTCAACTTCCAAAAATGTGCAGTCATGACAAAGTAGGAATCTGAGCAATCCTCAGAGAGAATTTTCGCTCTTGTTGTGTTTGTATATTCCTACATGAGCCTCGACTCCATTTAGGGGTGTGTGGAATCATGTTAAGAAACAGTTGTTAGCAATCTTGGAAAGGAGGTATTATTTACTATTATTCCATACTTATATAGAAAAGAATTAGGGAAAATATTGTGGTAAACTTCCAATAGTTTGGAAAGTGGGATAACACAGCAATGAGGCACAGACCTTGAAAGAGATACGTGGAAAATGAAAATCAAGCAATGCTTCAGGGTATCAACATTGGACATGGGTACATGAGTAAACTTACATATAAGTTATTTAAATAAATAAATCCCAAGGAGCCTATTATTGTGAAGTTGTCTGTCTAGAGAGGAACATAGTCTTGTGAGAATAATCCTATAAAAGAAATAACTGTTACTCAAAGCAAATACATTACACTGACAGAATAATGTGATGCGTTGACGTCCATACTATGGGGGTAGGGAACACTTCTCAGTAAAGCTATACTGTCTAGGACAGTGATGGCCAAACTTGGCCCTCCAGCTGTTTTGGGACTACAATCCCCATCATCCCTGACCACTGGTCTTGTTAGCTAGGGATGATGGGAGTTGTAGTCCCAAAACAGCTGGAGGGCCAAGTTTGGCCATCACTGGTCTAGGACAATCTTTGCTTCTCCCCGCCCCCCATCTTCTAAGCAGCTTAAATTTTCTAGAAATTGTAATGCAACTGTCTTATTCTTGGAGAATTTGAAAACAGAATTAATGAATGAATATGGGACTAGAGTATGTGCCTCATGTATATTGTGATAAAGGACCATATTTTGCACGTGACCATAAAGCTGTGTTCATGCTCATTTGTGTCTAGGGCACTCATGTTTTCAGGTTAAAGAAGGGCTATACCTGGACCTCCACGCCCAGGTGTTGCATTGTTGTACTAGATCTGCCTGATCTCTGGTGCTACATCAGTTTGCTAGTTCTCTGCTCTGGTGACTTCTAGTTCTCTGCAAGACAAACCTTTCTCATGAGCTACTTGCAGGGGAATACATGCAATAAGAACTGAACAGGGTTCCAGACCATACGAAGTTACTAGCAAGCCTGTTCCTGAGGCAGGCCGAGGCAGCCTTTGGTGGCAGAATCCAAGGGGCACCTTCCTGTAGGCGTGCCCCAACCCCCACTGCAACGTCTTCTGGGTTCTGGTGAGATCTCACGAGAACCCCACAAAAATGTGGGGCTCTCACAATATCTCATCAGAACCCACATCCTTGCAACCTTGGCAAGTGAGGCTTTGGCAGGGGTGGGGAATGCACAGCACATGCATACGGCGGCAGCTTCCCATTTTGCCTCAGACACCTTAGACAAACTCTTGGCTTAGTGTATTAAAGGAGATCATAGATATGCTTGGGTGCAATGGAAACCTAGTGGAATGGAGAAAAACAGTGAGACATCCCGTGTTAGGATATTTCCATTCCTCCTTAAAAAGGGAACAGGCTGTTGTGTGTCACATGCCTGTGTACTTCCTGCTCACTGGGAGTTTCCGTTTTGTATATAGCTTTTGTTCTGGCTGTTTTCCTCGACATGGATGCAAGCAGTCATGTTTTTCCTTTGTTCTGACCAACGTTGAATAAAGCTGTATATATGCTCTCCTGGGTGAATCTTCCATTGTGGAGAATGCTGAAAAGGATGTGCACGAGTCTTGGAATGTGTCTGAGGCTCGTGTCGCTAATTGACTGATGCTGTTCCAACGGGAGACCGGAGGACGTCCGGGGACGATGTGTAGGCCTGCATGATGGCCTCTGTCTCCCTAACAGTATCCCAACATCCCGATGCTACAAGATGGACAGGGAAGGATTTGCTGGAGGTGATGTTGCTCTGTACATCAAAGAGAGGCATCGAGCCCAATTGACTACAGGTATATCCTTCTTGTAGGCTTCCCATGCACATCCGCTTGGCCACTAGAAGCAGGATGCTGGACTAGATGGGAATTGCTCTGATCTAGTAGGTTCTTGTGATCTTCTTAAGTTTTATTGTGCTGCGATGTGGTTTTAGTTGAATTCTGGTTACAATTGTGTTGCATGAAATTTTGTACATTGCCTTGAAAGGCCAGTTCCACCTCATAAAGCAGTATATAGATTGGTTAATAGACAAATAAATGCTAATTTGAACATGTGCTCTCATCTGGAAATTTCTCCCCACACCACCATGTTTTGCAACTTCTGGAACTAGTTTCCTACTCTTGCTACCTCCCTGTCAGGGAACTGACATCGGAGCCAGAAGTGGAGGCAAGGCTCCCAAGCGATGCCGGAGAAGGGCCCAGCAGGGAGAGAGGGGACTCATCGGCTGGGGAAGGAAATCAGCGTAACACCAGGGATAAAGGGGGGGCGGATGGGGGAATTGGAGAGGGGGCTCCAGGACTCTTCGCCGGAGACCAGCGGGGAGAGCACAGGTCCTCCGCTACCCACACCCACCCTGCGCAGAAGACTTCCGCACAGGGAAAGTAGGCGTAGACTTGGCATCAAAGAACTTCTTTGCTGGAAGAAGTTCAAGAAACGCCCACTGACGGATTCTGCTAGCGACTGAAACAGCCACGAAGTGAAGGGCTGTCCAGCCAGGAAAAGGTTTAACCAGGCAACCTAGCCAGGAGTGGTGGCAACTTACGCACGAGCAACCCCATATAACCATTACACTCCCTTTTTTGGTGTGTCCAATATTATTTTATTTTGTTCTACCCCATTTTCCATAAGGAGGTTGAGAGATGCTTATCAAAGCTGGCCAGCACTTAAACTGGCTCTATTTCTGTGTTCTGCTCCCTTTTAAAACATCTTGTTTCTATTTGCAAATTCTGTCTGTGACTAAGGGTATACTTAGCACAATTGCTTCAATCAGCAGTTCTTATTGTGCATTCTCAGAAACCAGAGGTAGCAAAATCCAGCACGGGGGGAAAATCTGGCACCACACTTTTAAAACCACATAGAACTTAAGCAGCTTGGAGAGATGAGTCCTTTGGGAAGCTGGGAAGCTTCATAGTACTGTTCACAGAGCAATTGTTGGGTCCTATACAAGAGTGTTGAAGGGTTCAGGAGAGCAGCCCCTTGATTAGCAGAACTCCTATCTGCTACAGCAGGGATAGGAAATCCATCACTCCTCCAGCTCCCACCAGGCCCAGATGCCTGGCTAGTGGCTGGGATGATGGGAATAGTAGTCCAACAACATATGGAGGCTCACAGGTTTCCCATTGTGCTCTTCAGCTTTTCCAAAGAAGTACTCTGTAGGTTTTACTCTGTTCCCACTTCATTTTGTCTAGGTTTGAAGAAGTTGCCCAGTTCAGCAATCCACATTTCAAAAATGCACAGGATAGGGGAGTGGGGTGGGGGAAAGCAATCATCGCAGTTTCTCCAGTTCCATACCCCTGAACTGCCTTCATGATATCAGGACTTCCCATTTTTGGGTGCCATGATCTCTACACGGGACCCAAAAATGTGCAAAAACACAGAGCCCCCAAACGTGTGAGATCAATGAGTTCTGTGCTCTCGTGCAATTGATGTGACTCACACGAGAGCACAGCCAGGATGATGCGCAATCCCAGTTTTCGGTCCCAAAATGTTGAAACGTATATAGATTCACTAAATATTTCATTTTTCTTTTAATACAGAGTTCTGGTTTAGATTCCTTTGGACATTAAATCATCACAAAACAAAAGTTTAACAGAATAAAAGTAGTGCAAGATAACATAAATATAAATTAACCCAAACACAAATAAAGCTTCAACATGAAATTTAAATGCTGATTTGCTTGCAACATGCCCCCTTTACGCAAATATTAAAATAAAATGAATGTGAAACCTAAGTGAACAAAAGCATACTTTTAATACAACCTCCACAGACATACTGTCTTGTACATGGCATAAAAATAGCATGTGAGGGAGGAAAAAATGAATGTGTTTCACCCACTCGGTAAATGAGCTAGGTGGAAAAGAAGGAAGAAGGATGCTTATACTGTAAGCTGACAGCACAATGTAATAATGGAGCAGTAAAATGAAACTGTGTGTTCTAGAGAAAAGTTGTTTTAAAAAAGCAACTGGAGGTGTCTGGATAGCCTACCCAAACCAAGCCTGAAAATGGAGGGGGAAAGTCATAGCAACATGTTGAAGGCAACTTTTAATGTGGCTAAAGCCTGGTTGTTTCATTTTCCTAGTTACGTATGTGTACACACATACACACAACTATTGGACGGGCTGCAGAAATTTTTCCCCAACCCGCATAGTCACAGAATGTTGACACCATTGTGATGATGCTCTTTTGCCCGCTATCCAGTTTCCGTAGAAGTTGCAGGCTTGCAACGTTCTAAACCTTTGCAGTTCCACTGTGCCCTTATCTGATACAGCATGTGGAGTCAGACAAGCTGCAAAAACAATACAAAATGAATTCTGTTGAAACTGAGTGGTGAAGATAGTTTACTCAACTATGCCAGAGGCTATTTGTTGCTATGGGCACCCCCCCACACACACCCACATCCTGGGAATCAATTAAACATGCTGGCTTTTAGGAGAGCTATTTCTACTGATTGCCAAAACAGATAGATAGATGATAGATAGATAGATCAATAGATAGATAGATAGATAGATAGATAGATAGATAGATAGATATTAGAACTGATATATTCAGTTTAATCTGGGGGGAAATGTCACACTCATGAAACACTAGTGCTGAATTCTTATTTATTCACTGTGGTCCTGGTCTTTAAAAACATTTTAAAATTCATTTATGCATGGTGTAGCACTACAAGAATGAGCGTACCCTGCTTGCCTGTGTCTGGACATCATGGCATATTGCTATCCTGTGGGGTTATTGTCAAGGAGAGGGTGAGATTCAAGGGGGTAGTTACCTGATCAATAATTGGAAGAGAAACGGAATACAGGCCCCAGCTGGAATAATGGGTTATTTGTAATCTTAAAGGGTACAACTTCAAGGAGCAGTTAATGGGTTATTCATACTGTTTCCAACAAGGATATTTGGGGTCAAACTTACATATGTATCCATAACATAAAAGACAAGCAGGCATCATCTGATATTTGAGGGTGGAGTTTATAAACCTGGCAACTGCTAATGTCGATTTGGCCCAGTGCATTTCTCTTATGACAGTGGTGGCCAAATTTGGCCCTCCAGCTGTTTTAGGACTACAGTTTCCATAATCCCTGACCACTGGTCTTGCTAGCTAGGGATGATGGGAGTTGTAGTCCAAAAACAGCTGGAGGGTCAAGTTTGGCCACCACTGTCTGATGAAATCCTACTTAATGAAAGAAGATAGCCCTTTTAATGGTTCACATGGGAAATTCTCAACAGGTGGGCTTCTCAGCTGGAAACACTCTGCCAAGTCTTCAAGATTGTAGATCCCCACATTGTGGCCCAAGCCATTTTTGGCATGTCACAACCACAAATCGGAAAGCCCTGATAAAACGCACTGGGGCAAACAAAATTCCCTCCCCCCCAATAAACTTGTGGCAGCTCTACTTTACAAATTAGATGTTAATATTACATTTTATCGTACAAGGAAAAAGTGTTGTTGTTGTTTTCCTTTGTGCGCTGCACGACAGATGCCTGTGATTAGAAACGATTTTGCATCTAAGATATCAAGGGCAAAATGTGGAGCCACAAAAATAACTGCAGGAAAATTAATGAGTTGATAGTACCTGTTAATAATAAATCATGTTTTTCTTCATTTCGTCTTAAGCTGTGTAGCTCAGTAGGAAACATCCCTTCCATTACCTGATCACATTCAGTTCTGCCCTTTTGTTTTTGCGTATCTCCTTCCCACTGTCTAGAAACAAGAAATAATAAGATCTCTGGTCGGCCTCCAGTGCCATCCTTGGAATAGAAAGGTTGAAGACGCCAGTCTGCCTCTCTTTTATTTCCTTTAAAACTTTAAATATTCATTACTTCCATGGATTCAGTGCCACATTATTCAGTTCAGTAAGCCTTTTACCTGTGGTATTAATCATGTCCATGTTGGTACTAACCTCCCTGTTCTCAGATATTAGAATGCATTTTAGTTGCTTGAGATGAGGTTTTCTTTCTTTGCCCAAAGTAGTGGATTTAGTACTTCGTTGAAGTAATGGAAGTAAGAAACCTTTAAAAAATAAAAAATAAAAGGTCCACTTCCTTGAATTGTTATGGTAAAAAACAACAACAGAGTTGACTTTTTTTTCTTGTAAAGCAAATGTAGCATAAAACCATAGTTTGACTTAAGAGAATTCTAAAAAGCTTTACATTTTGCGTAGAATTTATGGCGTCATGTCAGCTGACTGTTGCTGCCAGCAGCTCCTCTTGAGATAAATCTCTGTGCCACTTTAAAAGAGAAGCAGTATAACACACGAGTGTTCTTAGCTTTACAAAAATGGTATTAATAGACAGTCTCCATTTTAGTTCTTGGTGTTTATCTATTGCATCATGTGTTTTGTAAGCAATGAAAGAATATGTGTGCAAGGCTACTGTTTGTTAAATACAGAGAGCCAGCGTGGTGTAGTGGTTAAGAGCGGTGGACTCGTAATCTGGTGAACCGGGTTCGCGTCTCCGCTCCTCCACATGCAGCTGCTGGGTGACCTTGGGCTAGTCACACTTCTTTGAAGTCTCTCAGCCTCACTCACCTCGCAGAGTGTTTGTTGTGGGGGAGGAAGGGAAAGGAGAATGTTAGCTGCTTTGAGACTCCTTCGAGTACTGATAAAGCGGGATATCAAATCCAAACCCTTCTGCTGCTTCTTCTACAGATCTACTTATGAAGAAAGTAGAACTTTGTAATTTATATGTTAGCGCCTTAGGGTACATTATGCTGTTACAGAATAACTTAGCAGGTCTTAGCCTGGCCAGTGGCAGGATAGAAGAACAGCATATAAACAGCTCTGAGCTTTCCCAAAGGAAGAGGGAAATCTATGTGTAATAAACAGTGTATTGTTCCAGGAGCCTCTAAATCATTTATGAGCTTCATTTCACACTTTGGTGTTGTCAAAGTTTATTAAGTTGGAAGACTTAAAACTGTAATCCTTTCCCCACTTTCCCCTTCAGTGCTGTTTTAAGTTAATATTGCGGGCATTGCAAATTCATACTATTGTTTCTTTATCGCCACTAAAGCAAGCTTATGTTTGAGCACCATACCAATATAATAACCATGATGCGGTAAATAAAGTCTATGGAGCTGTGTTTTGATTGATGTGCCATCTGGGGGGAAAACAGAATGCAGCTACAAGATAAAATACGTTTAAGATAAAATGATCAGATTGGCAGCATGAGTTTTTCCATTATCCAGAGGTAGCAAGAAATCACAGGAGAAGCATCATCCTATTAATCCATGATAGCTTCGGCAGCAGAAACAGCTCTGTCTTCCTGGCAGGCAAACTTTAGTTTTTAGTCTAACTTGAAAAGCCAAAATTTGGATGAGATGCCATGTAAGGTATTTGGCAATGGCTGTGTATTGCTCATGTGGTGGATTTGGGGGATGACCATGTACCTGTGTTGCAGAAGTACTCTTCTGTGGTTGCTTCTGAGCTGCAGCAGGTACAGTGAACAAGCCCTAGGTAACCATTAGAGAGTTGGATCTGTGTTCCAGTTATGGATCTTAATGTTCAGACTTCTAAGCTCCCAGTACGTTTCTGAGCACAATTCAAAGTGTTGGTGTTGACCTTTAAAGCCCTAAACGGCCTTGGCCCAGTATACCTGAAGGAGCGTCTCCACCCCCATCATTCTGCCCGGGTGCTGAGGTCCAGTGCCGAGGGCCTTCTGGCGGTTCCCTCATTGCGAGAAGCAAAGCTACAGGGAAGCAGGCAGAGGACCTTCTCAGTAGTGGCGCCCACCCTGTGGAACGCCCTCCCATCAGATGTCAAAGAGATAAACAACTACCTGACATTCAGAAGACATCTGAAGGCAGCCCTGTTCAGGGAAGTTTTTAATGTGTGATATTTTAATGTATTTTTAATCTTCGTTGGAAGGTGCCCAGCTTGGCTGGGGAAGGCCAGCCAGATGGGCGGGGTACAAATAATAAATTATTATTATTATTATTATTATTATTATTATTATTATTATTAGCTCTGGTGATTGCAAGATGGCTTTTAAGACTAAGACAAGCCTTACATGGTTCTGCACATTCAGTCATACAGAAGTAAATCAACTTGTATGTTTATAACAGTCACAAGCTGCAAGGATGGCAGCATTGAGATGAACCATTGTTGGCATGCATGCTGATCTCTCTGGTGCAAGCTATTCCGTGGGCCATTTTGGACAATGCAATCCCAACTCTACCAGCCAAAGTGAAGTGCTTTGAAGGGGAAAGACTTAAGTTCTGAGAGCCAGCATGGTGTAGCAGTATCTGGTGAACCGGGTTCGCTTCACTGCTCCTATACATGCAGCTGCTGGGTGACCTTGGGCTAGGCACACATCTCTGAAGTCTCTCAGCCTCACTCACCTCACAGAGTGTTTGTTGTGGGGGAGGAAGGGAAAGGAGAATGTTAGCCACTTTGAGACTCCTTAAGGGGAGTGAAAGGCGGGGTATCAAGTCCAAACTCCTCCTCCTCCTCCTCCTCCTCCTCTTCTTCTTCTTTAGGGAAAAGACTTAAGGCCTGATCCTATGCAGAGGTAAGTGCATTTATTGAAATCAATGAGTTTGTGCACACCTGCATAGGATCCAGCTATTAGCAGCGTCTGATTTTTCCTGTTGGAAAATTGGAACTAAAAGTGGTTTGGTTATATCTTCTGGCTGAAATACAGCTTGGCTCCAGTCATTGAGAATTGGTTGCTTAAGTATTGCAAGAACTTTGTATAAATACAGGGGAGTTGTTTCCTTGTTGAACTACTTTGCACATAACCCTAAGCCAAACCATGACTTAGCGCAAGCATCCAGACTCCAGAAGAGGAGACTTTGGCCACTGAACTGCTGGGAGCTAAGCCATGGTTTGCCAGGAGAGCAATGCTGAAGGGAAAGTCCAGTGCATGACCACTGCCTGTCAAGTTGAGAGTACTGCATTAGATAGACCAGCGTAATGTACAGTGTCTATGCAAACAGTATTCCAAAAGCAAAAGAAAAGAGCAAATTCTGGTAAGCGTGCATTAGAGTTTACTCATAACATTTCTGAAATTCTCATACTGCTTTCTTTTTGCGCTGTTGATCAGATTTTGTTTTCTTTACCATCTGTCATGCCTACATATAGTAATTTCTTGGAATGCAGTAGAACTGAAGAACTAAGCATATTGCCATGCTTTAAAATATAGCAGTGTGAAACAAAATGAGAGAAAAATATAACCTTACCAAGTGGACTACATTAGACTTTAGGAACACTCTGTATTCTTTCAGTATGATAGACATACAGTTTTTGAAAGACGTTTTGATTCAGATTGAAAAGCCTCTGTATTCCTAATAGCACACTTTTAGCACAAAAGAGTGGTAACTGTGCTTTCCTAGGGTACAATTTATGAAAAGGCAGCTTGGACTTTACTGCAGGACACTCAGTTGTATTCATTTTGCTGTGAAAGACAATTTTTAAAAAGATAAAAAAAGCCTTACTCATGTTGTTTGGGTTACAGTTTTTTGTGTTGTGCTTTAGTTTACCCAATAACAGAAATAACCATAATTTCAGCCCTCTAGTATGTATCTGAGCCATTTTCCAAACTTTCAGAAAACCATATTTCTAGGCCACTTTATTCCATGTCTCACTTTTCTTGATATAGAAAACCAGAATAAAAGCACCATTATGTAGCAATCTTTTTTTTTTTTTTGTAGTGGGAGCTAATCACAAACTCCTGCCAATCAAACTGTACAGAATGTACTTGTTTTCCTCAAAAGAAAAGGAACAACTCATCAATGCACGGTCACGTACATTTTAAATAAGGGATTTTTTTCCCCACGTTCTTCTCATACACCATGGAATACATCCTGTAAGAGAATAATTCTCTTGCCATTATAAAGCAACATCAGAGCCTTCAACAGTGGCATATTCTGTAAAGTAGAGAATTTTGTTAAAAATAGAGAAAGTGGGACATGCTCTCAGCCATGAGATTTGAGTGGTATACCTAGCTCATGCTTTTTGGATGCATCAGCCTGGTTGCCAGTGGCATAGCGTGGGCATGGCCAGAGGGACAGTTTGCCCTGAACGCAAAATCCTTAGGGATGCCAAAATTTCAAAAGGAAAACAAATAGCATAGTAATAAATAAATAAATAAATAAATAAATCACCCTCCCCCTCAAACAGAAAATTTCCTAATGTTCACATGGGTAGATTAAGCAGCAGATTTGGCTGATGGCCTTTTACTAGGGCACCCTCTGCACGGGTTTTAGAAAGATACCCATTCCTGACCAATCTCCTGTCCCACTCTCTGCCATGTTCGATGCTCATGGGGTGCCGTGCCTGTCTCTTGGGTAGGTTGCTGAACTCTTGCTCCGTTGATCCAGTGTATCAGCGGTGCTAAGGATACTCACTTTGCTGCAGGTGCTGGCAACCCACGCTACACCACTGCTGGTTGTAGTAATTCTCAAATGACTTCAGTGCTTTGTTCCAGTTGTGGGGATGGGATATTGCCATCATCAAAACATAAGAAAGAGCACAGGACTACCTAGTCCAGCATCTTGTTTCACACAGTGGCCAAAGAGATACCTTTCTGGGAAGTCCACAAACAGCAAATGGGGACAATAGCCCTCTCTGACCGTGGATGCCTGGCAACTGGTATTCAGATGCATTGTGCCTCTGTTCCTGGAGACAGTATAGTCATCATGTTTAGCAGCCATTCATAGACTCTTCCTCATTAATTTGCATAAATACACTTCTGGAGCTATCTGTGTCACTCCTTTCATCTGCCTATCACCTGCTGGGAAGGAAAGCAAATGCTGGTTCACTGGAAATGAATCATGAAGTATGATTTCTATATTCGCATATTTAACAAAGCAGAATGGTAAGATACCACCAGGAAACAACTTCCACTCTGTTGGTGGTAAGTCTGAATGGGGACTTATTTTCTTCCCACTCCTGCTCGACACTTGAAAGGGTCTCACAAGCTCAGAGCCCCAGATCTGCTAAGTTCCCCAGAGCACCAAATTTCCTAGGGGGAAACGCATTGGGTCTCGGGAGTTGTGGGCCTGCAGTTTCCCAAGGGCACCTGATGTTAGTATGGAAATCAGATTTCCTTGGGGTTTCTGGTGACTTGAACGTTGCCATGGCAGCATTTGATCCCAGTGACAGGCAGAGGCATGGAGAAAGAAGAGAGAGAGAGATCCCGCCTACCATGTCTGCTGCTGTGATGACAGCCATTACAGCAGGAAGTGCCAGGGAAGAAGGTTTGGAGACTTACAGGGTGTTGGTAATTACATGAACATCCAGATTTTTGAAAGGAGGAGGGAGTCAGTCCAGAGTGAACCATCACTGTTGACTTGTAGGAAAACTGAGGGCAGCAGCACATCTCTGAACTAGACCATAGACCTTGATTTATGCCGCTTTTAACTATTTCCTTTTTTCTAATTAGAGCAACGTTCTAGGAAGCCATTGAAAATATGAGTGAAAAACAACAGTGCTATGATGTGAGACAAGGCTTTAAAAAAACGTGTATCTTAGAATAGGAGAGATTGTATGCTGCTTTAGTTATGCATGCAGCTGGCAAGGTGACATTCACATTAATTTCGTGTTGCAGAAACTTCGCAAATTACTGGTTGAAATAATATATCGGGTTACTCTATTCAGTGAAGTGGATTCAAAGTTCACACTAAATTGCTTTATTAAATTCTTTGTGCAACCTCCTTGATTAAAACAGCCTCTGCACATCTTTTCAGGAGGAAAGAACAAGGGAGGCAGAATTCCTATTTTACTGTCCTACCAAAGCTAATGAAAAATGTGAATTATATTTCCTCCATAATTTAATGAAATCCATCATTAGTGGGAAGTGACATTTGTGTTCCATATTAAATAATCTTTTGTGACTGGAAATCAGCCCTCTTAATTTCCTTAGAATTGCTACCAATCTATTTAGCTTTGCTGGGTGATTGCTATGCTGCTGGCATTTTTACAAGAGAGGCAGTTGTAGAAGTGACTTGTACAATAACCCTGCTTAAGACAAACTGCTGCAAGAAATATGTCCTTATTGTAAGTCTCTCAATTAATGTGTGGTTTTTCTTTTCTTCAAATAACTCTACAGCGGACCAGTCAGGAATGTTATTTATAGGAGATGCAGTAATACAGGTCAGTTTACTCTACACAACTGCTTCAAAAGTATGCTACTATTTTGATGCTTGTATAACATTCTGATATTAATCCGATATTTCAAATAACCATTTTGTGACATTTTTAGGTTAATGGCATAAACGTAGAAGGTGCCACCCATGAAGAAGTGGTAAGTTCTGCTCCTTAGATTGCTTCTTTACCACTGTTTCCTGTATGTTGTTACTTAGGATGTTAATGTTGCTGTGCTGCCAGTGTACAGTTCTCAGCGCACTTTTGAAAGTTACGTAGCCATTTATTTAAGTAATTGAATTTATATACCACCCTATACCCGTAGGTTTCAGTGTGGTACACAGGATAAAATCAGAATACCTCGGGTTACAAACACCTCAGGTTACAAACACTTCGGGTTACAGACTCCGCTAACCCGGAAGTAGTACCTCAGGTTAAGAACTTTACCTCAGGATGAGAATAGAAATCGCGTGGTGGTGGCGCATCGGCAGCAGGAGGCCCCATTAGCTAAAGCGGTACCTCAGGTTAAGAACGGACCTCTGGAACGAATTAAGTTTGTAACCAGAGGTACCACTGTATAAAACCACAAAGCACACAATCAAAAGAAAAACAACAACAACCCAATAACACATACACACACACCAACACATTTTAAAAGGGCATAGGATGTCAATCAAATCAACCAAAGACCTCGCTAAAGAGGAACGTTTTTGCCTGGCGCCTAAAGGTGTATAATGAAGAAGCCAGGTGAACCTCCCTGGGGAGAGCATTCTACAGACAAGGAGCCACTGCAGAAAAGGCCCGTTCTTGTGTTGCCACCCTCTGGACCTCTCTTGGAGGAGGCACATGAAGAAGGGCCTCAGAAGGTGATCTCAGGGTTTGGGTAGATTCACATGGAAAGAGGCGGTACTTGAGGTATTGTGGTCCTGAGCTGTTGGCATATTTCTTCACCTGGATGTAGCCCATATATATATATTTGTGCTGGCTATTCTGTTCAGATGTGAGACCTCCCCTCCCCTCCATCATGGAAATTAGGTAAATAAGTGAGGAAGACACTCCCATTAACACCATTCAGATGCCACACATACAAAGAAAAGAAGGAGCAGGGAAGCTGTAACACCTAAGAAACGTGTAATGAAAAAACATAATCAGAACTAATCATACAAATAATTGCTTAAATCACCCCATGTTTCTTTTCCTTTTCTTTTTTAAGACAATGGATCCACATTAGCTCATCCTGTCTAATTCATTATTAGCCAGTTTTGATATGCCTCTGCAGCTACCAAGAAAGGCAGAACACAGAAAAGGAAAGTCTGAATTTGCACAGAGTTAGTTGTGGCCACTTGAGAAATGGTAGATTAACTGAGGTTGGAGAAGGATATGTTGAAAAAAATTGAATTTTAAACTGGGAACACACTTCTGTGTCATCTATCAGTCCCTCCAGTATATTAATTCATCTTTGATCTTAAGGTGCTTCTCTTGTTATTTTACCTGCATTATTTGCACTTAATACTGGTGTAGATTTACCATTGTCTATCTGGTACTTGGCTACATCCCAAACTGCAAAGCATCATCACACTTTAGAACTTAATTGGTGGCTCAGCAACTAATTTTACACAGCCTGGAAGGCAAAATCCCCTCCAAGAAAAGAGGATTGAATTGAAAGCCTTTTGAACACTGCAGCACACATAACTAAATCCTTCAATCTGTTGCACTTCAATTTCTGCTAAACTCTTCATACCAATGCAAAGATCAAGAGATGCACCTGTTTGGGTGGACAACAAAACATTCCTCAGAAGTGAGGAGACCAATGGGTTTCTCGTTCGGCTGAAGAAATCAAAGTGCAAGTCAGGTCAGGCAGCATGATGTAGCAAATTGCAATGCAAAGAAAAGACCATGTAAGCTGAAATAGGAAGGTAACACATAAAGCAAATCCAGCAATTTACAAAGCAAAGGCTTTGCCTCAGCAGAAGCAGAATGGCAGAGAACAGCTGTGGTTACTAGCAACTAAGGCTGCTTGCACAACCACCTGTTTATTGAGCATTTATTTTTATTTTTTGTGGGTAGGTTATTCCACCCTCCTTTTTAGGGTAGCGTACAATATTCCATCAATCCAGATTTTTTGGGGGGTAGGGAACAGATATTTTGCTCTACAGTTGTGTAACATGAATTTTGCTCCCCAGATACTGATAGGCTGGAAGCGACCTAGGTCGCAAATAGTGGTCTCACAACTGGTTGCTTGCTTGCTTTGAATTTCACCCCCTTGTACTACGGTGTAGTCATTCTATACCGAGAGAAAATTGGACACCACTCAAGGGCACCCCAAATCAGAAATACAAAAACTATCTGGTTTGTATTGTGAATTTGCCTAGCTTAGATGCCACACAATAAGAAATTCAATGGTTTTCCACGGATCCGAGGGCAATGAAACAATCGTTGAGACGGCTAGAGCGCCGGTGGCGGATGACCCATTCTGAAGCTGACCGGACACGGGCTAGAGCTCAATGTCAAGCCTACCAAGTGGTGGTAGCGATGGTGAAGAAGACTTTCTTCACCGCCTCTATTGCATCTGCAGAAAACAGCAGCAGGAGACTTTTTCAGGTGGTTCGCAATCTAGCAGAACCACCTGCTACATCAGGGCCCAGTACGGGCCACATGATCTCCTGCAATGATTTTGCAAAGTTTTTTGCAGATAAAGTCGTTCAGATTCGGGAAGAGGTAGACGCCACTGTGGGAGCAGGGCCGAGGCGAGAGAGTGCCAGAGTCCTGTCTAGTCAAATTGCGTGGGATCAGTTCCAATCTGTTACCTCCAAGGATGTGGACAGGCTGCTTGGACGAGTGAAACCAACCACCTGTCTCCTTGATCCTTGCCCATCCTGGCTCATAAAAGCTAGCTGGGAAGGGCTGGGCGATGGGCTTCGTGGAGTGGTGAATGCTTCCCTCCGTGAGGGAGCCTTCCCAGACCCGCTGAAAGAGGCGGTTATTAAACCGCTTCTTAAAAAACCAACTTTAGATGCGGCCACGATGGCCAAATATCGCCCAGTCTCAAATCTTCCATTATTGGGCAAAGTGACTGAGCGAGTGGTTGCTGAACAACTCCAGGCACGCCTGGAAGAAGCGGACCATTTGGATCCCTTCCAGTCGGGATTCAGGCCTCATCATGGGACTGAAACTGCCTTGGTCGCACTGGTTGATTATCTCCGGCGGGCTAGGGACAAAGGTGAGAGCTGTTTCCTAGTTCTGCTGGATCTCTCAGTGGCATTTGATACCATCGACCATAACATCCTTCTGGACCGTCTTGAGGGGCTGGGAGCTGGGGGCACTGTCATACAGTGGTTCCGCTCCTTTCTCCTGGGCCGTGTTCAGAAAGTGGTGGTGGGGGATGAGTGTTCAGACCCCTGGGCTCTCACTTGTGGGGTGCCTCAGGGTTCTGTCCTCTCCCCCATGCTTTTCAACATCTATATGCAGCCGCTGGGAGAGATCATCAGGGGGTTTGGGCTGGGTGTTCATCAGTATGCGGATGATACCCAGCTCTACCTCTCTTTCAAATCAGAACCAGTGAAGGCGGTGAAGGACCTGTGTGAGTGCCTGGAGGCGGTTGGAGGTTGGATGGCGGCTAACAGATTGAGGTTGAATCCTGACAAGACAGAAGTACTGTTCTTGGGGGACAGGAGGCGGGCAGGTGTGGAGGATTCCCTGGTCCTGAATGGGGTAACTGTGCCCCTGAAGGACCAGGTGCACAGCCTGAGAGTCATTTTGGACTCGCAGCTGTCCATGGAGGCACAGGTTAAATCTGTGTCCAGGGCAGCTGTTTACCAGCTCCATCTGGTACGCAGGCTGAGACCCTATCTGCCTGCGGACTGTCTTGCCAGAGTGGTGCATGCTCTGGTTATCTCCCGCTTGGACTACTGCAATGCGCTCTACGTGGGGCTACCTTTGAAGGTGACCCAGAAACTACAACTAATCCAGAACGCGGCAGCTAGACTGGTGACTGGGAGCGGCCGCTGAGACCACATAACACCGGTCTTAAAAGACCTACATTGGCTCCCAGTACGTTTCCGAGCACAATTCAAAGTGTTGGTGCTGACCTTTAAAGCCCTAAATGGCCTCGGCCCAGTATACCTAAAGGAGCGTCTCCACCCCCATCATTCTGCCCGGACACTGAGATCCAGCGCCGAGGCCCTTCTGGCGGTTCCCTCACTGCGAGAAGCCAAGTTACAGGGAACCAGGCAGAGGGCCTTCTCGGTAGTGGCGCCCTCCCTGTGGAACACCCTCCCACCAGATGTCAAAGAGAACAACAACTATCAGACTTTTAGAAGACATCTGAAGGCAGCCCTATTTAGGGAAGCTTTTAATGTTTGATGTATTAGAGGATTTTAATATTTTTTTGGAAGCCGCCCAGAGTGGCTGGGGAAGCCCAGCCAGATGGGCGGGGTACAAATATTATTATTATTATTATTATTATTATTATTATTATTATTATTATCAATGTTATTTCCTTCATTTGTCTTCTACAAAGATTATCCAGATGCATGAAATGTGCTTTTAATTTAATTTAATTGTTGTCCATTCTGGACATCAATCTCACACAGACTTCTAAGGGTCGAAGGAGCTGCGGAGAGGGAAAGCCCAGGAAGCTCTTGTACCTTGAAACTAAAAATCTGTAAAATATCAGGAAATGTTCAGTTAGCCATAGTTTCCTGTTTTATCCAAACTGTGAAACCATGATTATCAACTTTAGCACAAGCCATGCTATTAAATATGGTTTGAAACTGGTAACCATAGTTTCCTAGTAATGGCAAGCAGCAGCAGCAGCAACAACTATGGTTAACTAAAGGTTTTCTGGTTTAATTGTTCATGCTTCAAAATGGAGTGTAACAGGTTTGTTTGTGCAGGCAAGAACCTCAATCCTATCGGTGCCGAGATTAAGCTGAGATATGATTATCCAAATCAGCTCTGAAGCTTTTCCTAACCCTTTTTTATGCATTCTATACCTACATTTATTTTACCTTTTAAGCTTAAAGTGGAAACAACATTTCTCTCTCTAAGTAGTTATAGTCTTGTTAAATGCAATTTACAGACTTCAAGAGCAACACATCCTGCTTGGAAAAGCCAAACACTCATTTTAAAAAATGCCCCTTTAACAGCACAGTTCTGGGTATGTCTGCTCAAGCCTAAATCTCATCAAGAAATGGTCAGCCCTAGTGTTAGTTAACATTTTATTTAAAGGTAAAGGGACCCCTGACCATTAGGTCCAGTCATGACCGACTCTGGGGTTGCATCGCTCATCTCGCTTTATTGGCCAAGGGAGCCGGTGTACAGCTTCCGGGTCATGTGGCCAGCATGACTAAGCCACTTCTGGCGAACCAGAGCAGCGCACAGAAACGCCGTTTACCTTCCCACCGGAGCGGTACCTATTTATCTACTTGCACTTTGACATGCTTTTAAACTGCTAGGTTGGTAAGAGCAGGGACCAAGCAATGGGAGCTCACCCCGTCGCGGGGATTCGAACTGCCAACCTTCTGATCGGCAAGCCCTAGGCTCCGTGGTTAAACCCACAGTGCCACCTGCGTCCCTAAAGTGTAGGTACAGCTACAATTTTTTTTTAAATGCATTTTTTACAAGTTTTTACAGGTCCCTGCTCCTGCCAACCTAGCATGGAATCTGCAGTATCCAGTGATTTAAAAAGTTTGGCGTATGTGCCCTTCTTCCTGTCCTTTGATTCCTTTCATGAATGCCTAAGAGGCCTAGCCTATGTTTATTGAGGGATTCACTTCTACCATGACCTCTCCTTCTGCGCCCTGCTTTGCCCCTCTACCTATTTTGCTAATGCAAGGAGCTGTGACCTAATTACGTACTCTAGAGAAGTATAATCCTTCTCTCTGTTCACATTTGGATCACCGCTGAGCTTGTATGTCTGAAACAAATGTCACTGTTGAATCTATTCTTGTTACTTTGAACATCTCAAATACCATCCTGTTGTCTATTATAACAGCATTGTTTCATAAATATTTATTTTCGTGTTTTGGGTTCTGAACTTCAGTTATCAGCGCTCCTGATCTTACCTAATACAATTGCGCTCTTTTAGTGCACTCACTCTCCTGTACTAATTTTCACAGAATTGTGGAGGCTGTCATTCTTTAAAATGCCAGAGTTGCATACCTTCCAACATTTCTCCGATGAAAATAGGGTTGCCCCATTCCATAATGATAATTTTACTATTTATACCCCGCACATCTTATTGGGTTGCCCCAGCACTCTGGGCAGCTTCCAACATATATAAAACATAATTGAACATTAAACATTAAAAAAAAAACCTTCCCTGTACTGTACAGGACTGCCTTGAGATGGCTCAGGGGTCAGATAACTCCATACCCTCCAACATTTATCCAATGAAAATAGGGACATCCTATGGAATATACTGGGATCAAATCTGAAACTGGGACAGCTTCTCTAAATCAGGGATGTTCCTGGAAAATAGGGACACTTGGAGGGTCTTGAGTTGTGCCTTCTAGTACCTGGAAACCAGGAAACAAAACCTATTCCAAGTTTTAAATGAAATTTGCATTTGTCTATTGCAATTTCTTTCTGGTGGATTATCTGCCACTAGTATAGTATCTCTACAATGACAACCATTAATATTATTCTGAGAAGGGAAAATTACACTGCATGACATTACATTGCAAAAAGGATTAAAGAAAATCCAATAAAAGCATTTTTTGCTTCAAATCACTTCACTTGACATGGTAAGAACTTAATAACTGAACAAAAGTCATGCCGAATTCATGATAATTTTGTCACATTATAAGAAGCTAAAATGATTATAGCGACTATTAGCAAGAATTTAATTTGAAATTTTATAGGCAATGTCCCTCTATTACCCAAGTGACTTGGATGATTTTTGTGAAAGGGGACCTAAGTTAGCAATTAATGTAAGGCCCATTCTTATTTTATCATCGTTAAACCAGTAAGAATGTGTGTGGTGTCATAGTATTGAAGTGATAAACTGAGGCTGTGCAATGAAGGGAAAAAGCAGTTAATGTAGACAGTAGAATACAACAGACAGAAGAACACTCTTGTTTTTATGCATACATTTAAGAAGGGTACAAAACCGTGTCTGTCTAAAACCTGTTCTAAATCGAGTTTTTCTTAACTATGTATTTTGAGGGGGGGAGCTCAGCACTTCTTCTTCTTTCTTCTCTATCCTATGCCTGCTAAGTTCCACTTAACTTAATGGCAGCAACCCACTGGGGCTTCAAATCCACATGCGCTGTGAAAAAGTAGAAGACTCTGCTCTCATATACAGGGTTCATCGTTTTCCGTATTTCCACTGGCTACGTTGTCAGCACTGTTGAATTTCACTGAACACTGTCCTGAAAGATCCCCTAACTGCTTTTCAGAAGGTGCAAGGAGCTACAGCGAAAAGGTTAAAAACCTAGTGGGCGGCTTTTTTTGTAGAGAACTGCCATAGCTCAGTGGCAGAACACATGTTTTCCATACTGAAGGGTTCGATCCTGGAAATCATCAAGTAGGGCTACAAAATACCATTGTCTGAAAAGTCACGGAGAGTCACTGCCAGCCAGTGTAGCCAACCCCAGACTAAACAGGCCGATGGTTTGACCTGGTAGATGCTTTCAGTGCACAAAGTCTGACATTTGCTCCTGTTAAAGACCATTCCTCAATAATCTGACTTTAATTGGGCCACTCATACTTTGGATTCAAATAATTATCCCTCCCCCCCCAAAAAAAAATACCTTCTAAATGTGTCTGAACATTGAACCCATCATGCCTTTGATTATTTAGCTGGCACAGAGAGTCATATGCAAAATATTATTTATTGCATTTATTTATTACATTTATATCCCATCTTTCCTTCAAGGAAATGGGAAGACTTCTCCTACCATTTTATCCTCACAGCAACCCTAAGAGGCTGAGGGGCAGTGACTGGCCCAAGGTCACCTAGCGAGCTTCAAGGCTGAGTAGGGATTTGAACTCTGGTCTCCCAAGCTCTCTAACCACTACATCACACTGGCTCTCAAAATCAGAATCGGAATTATTATTATTTTGGGGGAGTGAAAATTAGGGAACAAATTATGTTCCTGCTGTCTTAACAGTGTTCCGTTGTCGTTTTCACTTTAAATCTTGTCAGTCTCTTGTGAGCTCAAATTAGCACAGTTCTCTCTTGCAAAAAAATTATTTGCTTCAGTGCTCATACAGAACCAACTGATCACAGTTTATCTAGCTGAAACTAACAACATCTGTTATCGCTCTCAGGAGGAGGCCCCCCCACTTCCCAAACCCCGGCAAATATTAATTTGTATCATAAGGCAATATTAACAAATATCCATTAACAACCGTTCATTTTATAGTATTCTTCCTGAAATCGACCAAGGCTTTATTTTACAGCTACATCTAACAGGTTAGCTTTGTCTGCACCCAGAGAACTGTTGGTTTGCTTCATAGCAGCTCAAGGAGCATTTGATCTTTAGGAAGCTAGTCAAAATCCATGCCCTATCCAAGCCCTTGCCAATAGGAAATGGCAACATTGCACCAGCTTTCCTTTGGTCCTGAAAGACCATTGTATGAGTGAAGGAAAGCAACATTGAAAGGACTGTCTACACCAGCCTTTCTCAACCTGTGGGTCCCCAGATGTTGTTGGACTACAACTCCCATCATCCCTAGCTAGCAAGGCCAGAGCTCAGGGATGATGGGAGTTGTAGTCCAACAACATCTGGGGGGGACCCACAGGTTGAGAGCTGCTGATCTACACCTTCATTCTTTCTTGTTTCTCAGCAGTACTATGCAAGTGCACTTTAATACACTTGTGTCATGTTGGAATTAGGAAACATTAGGTCCTGCATATGAGAGGCTAGAGCTAGAGTTCTATTTTCACCAGAGGCCACCCATCAAATTATGCCATATTATGACCTCATGATGGCAAGGCATTGGGATCTTTTACCCTGAACCTTTTAGTTGCTATATCTATATGAGGGATGGGGAATTGGTGGCTCTTCAGATGTTGCCGGACCAAAATTCCCATTATCCCTGACCGTGAGTCATGCTGGCTGGGCTGATGGGAGTCTACTAAGGTATGAATTTATTCTGTTGGTTGAAACCGCTTTTCATTTGCATTCTGATTTGATTCTCCTATTGCTTCACCTATGCTGTTTCAGTTTTGAGTGCACTCCAGAAAATGAAAAACACTCAAGAGTGAATTGGGATGTTTGTAGCTGTCCTTAGATTTAAAATGACACTTTACCATGGGGCTACCTCTGCTGAGTTTCACATCTTAACCGACTGGTAGTTAACAAGCAGTTGTTTCACCCCTCAAGGGTAAATTGCTATATGAACGTGAACTTGTCGTCAACTTTACACCAAAAGGATGGATACAGAACAGGTCTTATACACAAAGAGGAAAATATGAACTTCTGCAGAATAAGCAAGCCCTATGTGCAAGACAAACACAGTGGAAGCTGAATACAGATCTGTATTGCTACAGGAAGGGAAAGTAGGCAGGAGTTTCAGCTTTGCTTGCTGTAGACTATTGCATTCTGTAAAATACTGTACAGATTCAGGCTCAGTTGTATTAGCCACTGCATTCAGACGCAGGAGCCTTTTCAGCTACTCCTGATTCAGATGCTGCAGAGAAATAGAACTGGGTATCACCAGCATATTGATGACACCTCACTCTAAATTTCCTGGTGATTATGCCCAATAGCTTCATGTAGATTGTAAAGAGCTTGGGGGCCAAAAAAGCACTCCTCCAGTGCTACCTCCTGGAGATAAGATTGGAACCACTGCAGAACAGTTCCACCAATGCCAGTTGCCTGTAGATGGTCCGGGAGGATCCCATGGTATCAAAAGCCAATGAGAGATCTAGCGAGAGCAACAGGATCACAATCCCCAATAAAGAATATCCATCAGGGCAACCAAAGCAGATTCAGCACCAAACTGGTGATCTGTGCTGTGACCTTGAAGAACAGTAGAAGCAGCAACTGCTTCATCATAATCTAAGGCTGAAAGTGTGAGAGAAAAAGAAATTAGAAAATCAGTTGTGAGATTGGGATACAGTGGAGGTCACTTTGAGGCATGAACCATCCACAAGGACACTAACTCATCCACAGATACAAATACCCATAGGCATTGGAACTTCTTGATGCGCAGAATGTTCAGCAGAACATTCCCGGTGTTTTAAGTCTTCTTTATTCCTGCATTTTTGCAATATGCTCTGCAATTTTCATTTGTTGAAGTCTGGAGCTATAGTGACTAACAGATGAGACTTCCTAAAACTTCTAAGATATTTAAGACCTCTTAAATTTTGAGTCTGTATATTGTGTGCTATGTTGTGGCTGCTTGTAATGCCTTTGATTCCAAATATTTTCCTAATTTTTGTATTATTGTGCTTTTAATTTCTGCTTTGAAAGTTTTCAGACTAAATGGCAGGATACAGATACGTGAAATAAGCAAATGTAGCATAATAGACTTTTTCAGACCATATGGTTATATGAAGCAGGTGTGAACTAACGTATTTTTTTTTCATTCCAGAAGATTGCTTCAGGGGTGTGTGTAGAAATATTTTCAGTGTTCAAATAACCCATTTAATAAATGCATGCAAAATCTTTTTAGGGGCATGGGGCAGGGATTAAATCTGTCAACACTATTCGACTTTCTTTTCAATTGGGATAAAATAGAAGGGAAAAAAACATCATACATATATATATACTCCCCATATATAGTCCTATTCATACAAATTTCTATATAATAGTATTTCTATAGCTGACTCAATAACAATACTACAATTAAGTGGATATTGGCATCCTGTAGAAGTTTTCCCAGCTGTGTTCAAGCTTCGTGTCCATGAACTATTTTTACATGGGGCAGCCAGCCAAGGGTCTGGGCCTAATCAAAAGGATATTTCCCATGGAGTTAGCATTGTGCTGGAAGGGTAAATAATTCCACCAGGCCCTGAGCATGTGATTGGGTCATTCAAACATTCTCATAGCTACAAAAGAATTGCGCACAGCTAAATGCCTCCCACAATGGCTGGGAGAAAGTCTTACATGTGCTATTATCTCCACCCTGTGGTGTGGGGAAATTGAGAATGTCTCTATATTCTTTGAATTTGGATGAGATTCTTCTAGAGCAACAAATTACCAGGAGGCATTGTTCCCTTTAAAAGTAAACCTAGGTGGGCAACTGATTAATATGATTGGTGACAAAATGGGGCCACTGAGAAACAACAGAGAAGTATCAGCATGCTCAAGTGACAACAGAAAGAGTAAGTATAAATCAGAATGGACACATATTTCTGTGAAGTGGGTCACTGTCACGGAGGTAGTGCCTAATTCAGCGTTTCTCTTACGCCCAAGTCCCGCTCAGTAGCTAATGAATCACTTTTTCTCATTGTGTGTTAAAATACCTGATCAATAGTAGGAAGACTTTGCTGCACTAGCTCAAACTCATAAGTGAGTCAGTATATCCACATGTATGGTTCTTTGTCTTAAAAGCATGGATCAGACACATTAGGAAACCATGTGAACACTAATTGAATGCCATGGGCCAGGAGGTGGCTTTCCCTGCTGATCAGCAGCCTGAAGGAGGAGAAGTGACTCCACCTGAAGCTGATCAGCCTTCACAGAGGAGAAGGCACTGATGAGAACCAGCTGGCTCTGGCCTTTAAACAGAGCTCTCAGCTGCAGTCAAAGATTGGAAACAGCGCCTGTAATTCCCCACCTCTTCCTGCTCTCCATTTGGATTTCTTGACCTCTGGACTGGACCCTTGGCTCTGTGATCCTCTGGATTCCCTGCCTTTGTATGTGGATTCTACTCTCAGGCAAGACTTCCTAAGAGACTCTTAGCCCCTGTTTGATCAGCAACAGGACTTGGACCAGGTATGACAGTGAATGATTCTGTCTGCATCTTGGGATCAGATATTTCCCCTTTCCTTCTCTTCCTTCTTCAAATGGCAAAAGAGGTGATTGAAAACTTCACATTTATGCACGATCAAGGCACACACAACTGTGCATGTGTGCATCACCGTGAAACCAGAAAGTGGAGCAAAAATGACCCTAAAAGAGTGTGAAAATGACAGAAATGGTGTCTAGCAATCCCACAAGCCCTTGCACCGACTTTTGAGTCCTATGGACGGCTCGCGTTTGAGAAAGGAGGTATGGAGAGAGCGATTGTGGTGGAGTTTGGGGTTGGGTTTTTTTGCATTTTCAAAGGAGTTTCATAGGTTTAGAGCAGGGGGAGGCAACCTAAGGCCCATGGGCTGGATGCAGCCCAATCGCCTTCTCAATCTGGCCCACGGACGGTCCAGGAATCAGTGTGTTTTTACATGAGTAGAATGTGTTCTTTTATTTAAAATGCATCTCTGGGTTATTTGTGGGGCCTGCCTGGTGTTTTTACATGAGTAGAATGTGTCCTTTTATTTAAAATGCATCTCTGGGTTATTTATGGGGCATAGGAATTCCTTCATTATTTTTTTGAAAATATAGTCTGGCCCACCACATGGTCTGAGGGATGGTAGACTGGCCCACGGCTGAAAAAGGTTGCTGACTCCTGGTTTAGAGGGTGTTTGCAGGCTTTTTCAATGGTGTTCCCAATATATACAATTTCACTTAAACATGCAATTCCTTGGAATGTAACCCCCGTGTAAATGGGGAGTGGTCTGTACTTTTGCTTTTAAACTAACCATAATTCCCTTGTCATCTGAACTTGGAGAACTGTGATTTGTTTAAACTATGATTTGAGACATGCCAGGGTCTGAATTTATAATTGGAGATGTGTTCTCACTCATGTTGCCTTCAAGCCTCTCCTCAGGCTTGCCTGCTCAATTTCTTCCTCTCCTGTGGTATGTGAAAGAGGTGAAGAGGAAGAAATCGAGCATGCAAGCCTGAATCTTGTGTAAGCTGAATCGTTGTTTCTTATTTCATCTGATTTAGCCCAATAAGGTAAAATCTCTATTGTGTCTTCCTATTCACTATGTGACCAATACATTACTTTGCTGTGAGCTTTTTTCTTCTGTACAGTAGGGTTGCCATATTTCAGCAAGCCAAAAAGACACATTTGCTGACTTCTAACTACCAGTCACGGTGACAACTCTCATTTTAAATACTACTCCTATATGCAGGCCACAGAAGCAGCGATATATTGCTCGTAGCCATTTCTTGACTGGACCCTTAGCTCTGTGATCCTCTGGATTCCCTGCCTTTGTATGTGGATTCTACTCTCAGGCAAGACTTCCTAAGAGACTCTTAGCCACGTTCTTGAATTTCCATGACAAAATCATAATAAGAATATAGACAATTGAATTTATGTGATGGTGTCAACATGGGAAGGGAATGAGAGATCAGGAATCTGTAGTGCAAGTGAGCATTTTTGTCAATGTGTAACCTTTTTCCAACTCTACCATTCTGATTCTATGACTGCGGGGGGGAGGGAGGATTTTGAGGATCATATGGATGAATTTGAACTGAACATGAACTATGTTGTATGTGTGTGTTACATATGTGTGTGTATATACCCCCATACATATGTACAGTATATCTGACATGTGTGCACAAACCAAACCAAAATACCCAGATCTTTTGCCCAATTTTAAAAATCTGCCTCGACAGAAATTGTGACCCTGAAAAAGAGGGTGTGTCTGGGGGAAATCGGACATATGGCAACCCTACTGTGGAGCTCATAATGGAGTTTTCTAATACTTCAGTTACAAATCTTTAAACAAAAAATATGCAAAAACTAAATGCTGTTCAGTGCTCCATGCCAAGTATTCTCAGGAATATGTCTTTCCCCTTCCTTATTTAAAAATATTTAAAAATATCAAGTATGTGTCCATAAGGCTTCTAACAGTTTCCTTCCTTATGAACCAGACTGTGAAAATTTGCCCTTAGGCTTCAGCAGAACTGTTTTGTTTTCCGCTATTTCATTCATATTTGCCATTTGATGTTTAGAAGTTTCACAAACTCTTTATATTGATTAGAAAAGTATTCATTAAAATTACAGGCATCAAAAACAGCTGGTTTTGATTGGGTTGGGTGAAATGCCAATTATCTTTGTTGCGCCAAAAAGCCCCCCAACAAGGCTTATTTATTTATTTGTGGCATTTTAAAAGACCCTTCAATCAAATTTCCTGGGCCCAATACATAAAAAGAAAACATACAGCCAAATTATTAGCATTAAGTAACATCGCAATAAACTAATAAGGTAGCAAATCGCAAAGGAGCATTAAAAAAAATCAATCAAAATCAAAGCTGAAAAGTTTGGCAAAATAAGGTCTTTGGTCTTGGAAAACAACAACAACATAAGCACCAGATGAACTTCTTATTATGTTTTTGTTTTAAAAAGGGAATCTCACAACGGGTCTCCATATATTAGATCTAGTTTAGTCCTAAATCCTTTGCGTTATCTTGGCTTGGATCACAGATGCAGTGGCTGTTCATTAGCTGAATATAGATAAGTAAACAATCTGTTTCAGAGATATTATTTAAAAATTGTCAAGGTCACATTAAAGGTAGAAAAATCTTAAATAATAAAGAAGTATAACAAGCATTAAGTTAACTCTAAGTTAAAACGTTAACTTAAAAATAAAGTAAAATGCTTTCAAATTCACAGAAATCATGACCTAGTCATGTTCCCCAACTGGCTTCCTTAAGGCAACTATCTCTTTTTCCTGAGTCAAAGGCTCCTATGTCATATTGCATTAAAGTCAGCAGTGAGAGTTGTACTTTTCTCTAAGACATGAAGAAGGGTATATTCATAAAAGAATGAGATGAAGCAAGGAACATAAATGTGTTTTTCAATAAAATGTATAGTTAGCCTACTTAATACAGTAGATAGAAACCAGAGATGGTTAAGCATGCTGAAATTCAGTGAAATCAATATCGCTTAAAGTACTTGAAGGCTCTTTGAATTGTAACCATTTCCTTATTGTGTTAATCAAGTCAACAGTCCAATAAACAGTATCATGCTCTTGAGACCCACATCTCCTGCTGCCCACACTCAGAGTTTTGAATTATTCAAAAGGATGGCTGAGAAATGTGTAATAGCTAGTATCAGTAATAAAGTTTTTAGACCCACAAATGCATATTCCAAAACTGAAGATGATGTTAATGTTGAGGAGAAATAATTGGAAAGACATTTTGGAGGAATCTTAAATTACTCCAGCTTCTAGATCTTTCATAAATTCCTATAAAACATGTTATCCAGCAGGATGTTGAGCTTTATTGGGTATCATATGTATATACAAAATTTCATGTGCAATCTTCCTCTTGTGTGTTTTGGCTGCTGCAGTATTTTACAGTGTAGCACAATGAGTAGGGATGATATGTCAATTTTGGTTTGCTTAGGCTTCTCTTTTTTTTCAACCTTAAATCCATTTCTCCCCATTTTGTTGCTATATGTGAAAAACCATCAGCATTTTAGAGCCAATTTTACCCAACAAGCAAATGTTTACATGCAGTTTCCACTATAGTACACATTTTGACAAGTGTTCCCCCCCCCAATTGGCTTTTTGTGTGTGCTATTTTCACCACTATAGTCATTTTATGTATGCATCCCCCTAAAATATGCATTTTTTGTAAACGTTACTTGTTTTGGTTGGTGACCAGTGTAGCAAAATTAAGTTTAAAATTTTGGAGGACAGTTGTTTTTCAGTTCCCATATTGTTGTGGGAAGTGTAAATTTGATAGATTCAATTTCAAATGAGACCTGAACTGAATATCTCCCCATCTCTATAGTGAGTGGGTCCATAATGTGTTACTGTCTGGTTTTCTGCAAACAAAATATTTATTTCATAAAATTTATATGCCGCTTGATTGTAAAAAAAACCTCAAAGCAGTTTACAGAAAGAAGAATAAGAATAAATATGTTGAGACTGCAGGAAGTGAGGAGGAATTAAAGAACCTTTTAATGAGGGTGAAAGAGGAGAGCACGAAATATGGTCTGAAGCTCAACATCAAAAAAACTAAGGCCATGGCCACTGGTCCCATCACCTTCTGGCAAATAGAAGCAGAAGAAATGGAGGCAGTGAGAGATTTTACTTTCTTGGGCTCTATGATCACTGTAGTTGGTGACAGCAGTCACGAAATTAAAAGACACCTGCTTCTTGGGAGAAAAGCAATGACAAACCTAGACAGCATCTTAAAAAGCAGAGACATCACCTTGCCAACAAAGGCCTGTATAGTTAAAGCTATGGTTTCCCCAGTAGTGATGTATGGAAGTGAGAGCTGGACCATAAAGAAGGCTGATCGCCAAAGAATTGATGCTTTTGAATTATGGTGCTGGAGGAGACTCTTGAGAGTCCTATGGACTGCAATAAGATCAAACCTATCCATTCTTAAGGAAATCAGCCCTGAGTGCTCACTGGAAGGACAGATCGTGAAGCTGAGGCTCCAATACTTTGGCCACCTCATGAGAAGAGAAGGCTCCCTGGAAAAGACCCTGATGTTGGGAAAGATTGAGGGCACAAGGAGAAGGGGACGATAGAGGACGAGATGGTTGGACAGCGTTCTCAAAGCTACCAGTATGAGTTTGACCAAACTGCGGGAGGCAGTGGAAGACAGGAGTGCCTGGCGTGCTCTTGTCCATGGCGACACGACTAAACAACAACACAAAATCAGGAGTTGCGTGTAATGTAAATAGTACAATTTTACCTCTGTGCTTTCATGCTGATAGCAACCCGCCAAAAGGGCAACTGATGATGAGAGAAGGACAATGATCCATGAGTGGTCCAAGACAGTCAGCAAAGGAATTTCTTTATTTACCTGAAATAATATTTATCCCACTTTTCCCATCTCTCGGAGACCGCCAAGGCAACAAAAAAATAAGGCAATGAAACAATGCTACTGGAAAAAAAAAAGATTGTGTTTAATAAAGGGGAGGCTGCAGAGAGATAAGCAGCAAAGGGGAGCTCATCTGTTTAATCAATAATAGTGGAATTATTCCACTTTTTGCATTGCCAATGATTAAGGAAAGGCAAGCTTTATACACAGGTATCACCTGAGTTTGGCCTCAAATATTCCTCACTTTCTTCTCTTCCAAAAGAACAGATGAACCAGATAGGGAACGTCTTTCCAATAGAGGCCTACCTGGCACTGCCCGCCTGTCAACACACTGTAATGATTTGGCTGTTTGGACGGGCCTTTGGGCTTCATGAGAATTGATTCTTTAGAGCTATCCATTTGCTATTTGTTGCCATGGTTATGCATTTCGCCACTGAACTTTTAAATGACTGCCATTGTTCTATTATTACTTTTACTGTTTTGCATTTCCCATTCAGAACATATAAATAGGGTCCTACACAAAATTCACCCTGATTTTTTTATATATAAAATGTGATTCATAAATGAATAATAACAACAAACGTTGCTGTCACTCATCTGGGAGATTTAACAAATTGATAATTATACAGATAATAAGACAGAAGAAGAGAAGAGATACCTCCCAACCCCTAGCTTGTGCTGCCTATTTTTCCTCTTCTAAATACTACTACTAATGCCAAATAGAATGCCTTTTCCATTTTCCCCAGCAGTCTTTGCCCACCATCTGGAGTTAATTCTACCTATTTCTGTATTGTGAGAAGCAGGTTATTTTATTTATAACACAACCCACAGCTTCCAAGTTCATCTTGTGGTCTTTTATACCTTGCCTTTATTGCACTGCTTACTGCTAGAGAAAGTGAGACTTCTTCCTTCCCAGTAATCTGTGTCTAACTCCTTCCATATCTCTCAGTTCCATGGAAAACATGGTGATACTGGCAGCACATGCAAGGTAGCCATCTTGGAAGAGGATGGCCAAGCTGGCAAGGCAAATGATTATTCAGGGAATCTGCGTGACCTGACCATTATTATAGCCTGTAATTTATAGGTGTGTTATTAGACGTCTTCTTGTATTCTCACAGCAGCGGTCTTAAATTAACTGTTTGTGTTAGTGCTTATGTTTAACAGCAGCCAAGTATTATAATTAAGTGAAGCAAAACAAGTGGCCACTTAACCCTCGTCCAGTGGATCTAAGTAGAGATGAGACCTCCTTGGAAGAAAACTAGAACTTTATTTGTTTACATTCAATGAAGTTACAGCTTAATGGTTGCTTTTGAAAGGCACAACACCTTGTTTCAAGCAAACGGTCTTTGTAGAGATATTTAAGATCTTTCTTAACTTCAGGCTTTAAAGCTGTCACTGGACACATAAATTCTTTCTAGCATGGATGTTGCCTTACACTACCCATAAAACAGTCCCAGACCCTTCTAGAATCCTAATGGTCCCCTCAGGTAAATAGAACCTATCTCAAACTGAGAGCCAATTCACTATCTGTCCCCACTGACAGATAATTCCTATAGGAATCTATTCAGTTAGTCAGAGTCCCCTGCCCACGTATGTCTAATCTCAGCATCTAACTTGAATTCAACTCTTTCTCTCTCTCTCCCTCTTCCTCCCCCTCCCTCCCTCCTGGTTGACTGACCAACTTGCTATCTCTCCCTGGTTGGCAGACCTCATCAGGAGGCAGACCCAGGACCTGTCCATCACAGTGGGCATCATAGCCATCAGAGATATGGTTGCAACACTCCAAAATAAAAACCTTTCATACTGACTAAATAAGCATACTCCTCTTTACTGCTTATCTATGTTCAGCCTTTCCTTCACCCCACACTCACTCATCCTCTTTCTTTGTATGTCATTGTTTCGTAGTGTTCTTTTCCTATTCAGCACATACAAATGGGTCGACGCAACATGATTGGGTTCGGATTTGAAAATAGCATAATGCAGTTTAACTGTTATGTCTAGACAGCAGAGTGTGAAATGGGACGTAACTTTGTTGGTTTTTCCTATATTCTGCAGCAGACAGCATCATTGATTTTATTGGAAGAAGTTTGTGTGTGTGTGTGTTTAATATTTAAGGCTGTAAGTGTTTGGAGCAACCTGTGCTAGTCACAGCTGAACAAGAGATTGCTGTTCACTGCTTGCCAGCCTGCAAAGCTGATGTAGGCATTTGTTCTCTCAGGCCCTACCAATCATTCAACTTTGAAGCTACCTAATTGCTGCTGGCACTTTCAATGGAAAGGGATGTGCCGTGGTGAGAGGAGCAATTCATTTCTTTATGGACTACCTTGGTTAATAGTATCCTTAGCAAGAGATCACAATTCTCTCTTGATTTATAATAAGAAATAAACTGACTCTTTATGATCCAGAGGTTAATTAGGCTCATCATTAGTCAGTGCTTTAGGACATGTTATCTTTCAGAAGCTGACAAAGGCGGACGGAACTATGGTGTTATCCAAGGAAGGCTACAACTTATTGGAGCATATTGTCCAGCAGCCAGCTATTTCCCTTTCTGATATACAGCCTCATCAACCTAGTTTAAAGTCCAGAGCAGTTCAGTGAGCTGGGATCTGAGTTAAGTCTATCTTTCCTTAAAATACCATGGGTTTGTAGCCAGTGTTGTATGAGCTGTGGACTTAGCAATGAACAAATGTCAGGTAACTTGGTGCAGAAGTAAACTGATTGATTCACCCCTAATCTCCGTGTTAGAGAACTGCACATTCATCTAGGAATCACCACAAAGGAATAGTACAGAAAGTGGTACAGGACATGGCAATATGGAATACTCCAGCTCTAGCCATGCCTTCACATCTTTCCTCAGCTTAGTGAAAAATGAATGGGCCTCTGCATACACTGAGCACTTTGTGATTGCCTGCAACTAAGTCCTACAACTGATTTGTAAAAAGGAATGGGAATATATTAGGGTAATGTGTTTTTTCTATTGGCATAAAGGTTGCTTTTCAGAAGAATCATCAGAACAACACTTCAAAAGAGAAATCAGTCCGGAATGTAGCAACATCCGTTCCATATTTGGTGTTTCCTTTTTCGTTTTCACTGTAATTTCTTGCTGCAGTATTTTTAGGGGTGGAAGAACCTTGTCTTTTATTTCTCCCCTACTCAGAGCATACCAAAGCACCAACAGAATGCACAAACTTAACTGCATCTTTGTTTATATATTGAATTTGTGTTAAAAGCTTCTGTTGCCATAAAGCATCTATTATTTAACGACCTTCTGTATCATTAATTCTTTCCTGTAGCAACAGAAATTGATTTCCTTCCACTTTCAGAATGTGAAGATCTGTTTGGCCTGCCTTTTAGCCATCACGTGTGACTCTAAACTAACACCCTATAAGATGGTGAAAAACCAGCAGCTTTTAATAAATAACATGTTGGTAGCTTTTGTTGGAACCTACATTATTTCCTTTTTATTTAAAGGTGCACTCCTATATACACTTAACTGGGAGTAAGTCCTGTTGAACTCAAAGGATTGCACAGTTATTGGATATGTTTTTAGTTTAATTAAAATTTGTTACACATTGAAGAGTAAAAACATTACGGTGGCATAAACTTTCATGGGCCTGAACCCATTTTGTCAGATGAATGAAATCTTTATTGGCCTATAACAATGCACAAGGAAGGTGCTTGCCATTTTCACACAGAGTCAAGTGCAGAGAAGGTCCAGTGGGAAAAGATAAGAAATAAAATTGCAATGGATCCAGTCGAATCCATTGGCAAAGCAAATGCACACTGATGATTACTTTTGGTAATGAGCTAGCCTTTCTCAGTCTCTGTTCAGTCCAGTCCTGTTGGTGTCATATCTACAAACTTTGTGGCTTCACTCTGAAAAAAAACCCCATATGTCACAATTTATTATTATAATATGTTTAGGGTGCTGTGAGATCATTCTTTGCATTCACATTTATCAACTTGCCATTATTCCAAGGAGCTTACAGTGGACACATCAAGGTTAGAAAACTTCGGTCACTCCAGATGTTCCTGGATGAATTGATCATTCCTGACCATTGATTATGTTGGCTGATGGGAGCTGAAGCCCAACAACAGTCAAAGAGCCACAGATTCTTTATCCATGGTGGACTGGGTTCTTTCCACATGGCTCGCATTTCTTCAGATCACATGGCATTACATGCTTTTGCTCCTTTGAGAGTGGTGATCGATCCTTTTATCCCTGTATCTATCCCAATCTTTGACACAAATAGGTTTTAGGGGTTCGTCATGTTCGTTTTTCTCTGGCAACCTCTATTTGTCAGCCCCAACTTCCACTTTGCTACTATGAAGAGGGGTGTCAACAGAGTCATTTTGGAAGAGATAGGTGCTGGCCAGGCTAAGGGATGCTTAACCCTTCTCCTACGCACTTTGTTTCCACCGCTTCTCTGACACTTTCCCCACTCAGAGTTCAAGTTCCATGTTTGTGACAGAAAGTTGAATGAAACATCATCCAGATTCATGATAAACCAATATTCTAGTCTCTCCAGAGGGAACACCAGGGCTAAGAACACAGTAAATATTCCTAAGATGACCAGGTTTGCTGACCATCCAAATATGCTATGGTCATTGGATGCATCAGGGTCAATAGCTACCAAATAATTAGGGTCAGAGCATTATGCTTATAATTTGAAAATACTGCATATTGACCTCTTTTTAAACGAATATAGAGTTATGTTTATTAATGCTGCTTATACAGAACAGAGGTTGCAAATGATAAAAAAGAACTCTTCTCTATTAACTGATAAAATTGGAATGAGTGACATGATTTGCCATAAAATCATAACTCGTTGCTATAGCATACTAACAGGATTTCCCTCCTCCATTATTACAATAGTCTTGATTATTCAACAAATGATCTGGAGAGCAATTGTGAGTCCATTTACTCTTTCAGAATTAGAAACAGTTTTGTCAAAAACTTAAAAGCATCAGATGCAGCTTTGAAAGCTTCACTATCATGCAGATTAGTAGATAGGGGGCAAAGTGATTAGCTGATGTGGCTAGTCTGGAAAGAAGACATCAATTCATTCCAGACCCTAAAGTGGATATTAATAGAGTTCAGGAAGGCATGTTTGCCACCCTGAAAAGGATTAGGAAATAAATACCTTCTCATTTAAACATGGGCAAAAACTCAACTTACAATTTTGTTAACCTCTACATAGAATATTTTACACCAAATTGAATGTGTGTGTGTGTGTGTGTGTGTGTGTGTGTGTGTGTGTAGTATATACATGTTTATATATACACTATATATATAAAATTATCATTGGCATTGTCCAGAAGAGAGCATTTTGGAAACAAATAATTTTATTTCTTAATATAATTGAAAATGATATCCCGGACAAACAGCACTTAAGAGATAAGGTAATAACCTCTTTTGAAGTTATGGGAGGTTTTGGTGGCTCAAGTCTGAATCAGACACCACATCTGGTATGAAGAATGGATCCTTTCCTCCCCTCTGCTTTGATCAGTGTTTCCCAAAGTGGGCAATACCGCCCCCCTGAGGGGGTGCTGGAATGATCCAGAGGGCTGTAGTAGCCTCAGGTGCAATTGGGGGCTTTGAATAAAAATAAGGGGGCAGTGGAAACATAAAGAAGAGAAGAAAATTTTGAAAAACTGTTTCTACATGTTTCATCTGTTGTGTAATGACGTTTACCACCAAGTCAGGCACTGTTGTGGGTTGGTGACAACGGCTCCCCTGGATCCAATGATTGTGCTGCAGGCAAGGGGGTTTTCCGGGCTTGGATGAACCCTTTTCAGCTTCACTCAGGCCCAGGAAGTGGATCACAGCTTGCCCTGGGGCAGATCAGGCTATTACTCTGAGTAAACATATATAGGATTGAGCTTCTTGTTAACTTGTTTTTCAAGAAGTTGTAGGTAGAAATACAGATAACATAAAAGAATGCAAATTTGTCACTGCATCTTTCTGTTCGCTTAAAGAAGGTAGATTTCCAGGGTGTGCTGAGTATTTATTTTTCTGAAAAGGGAAGGATAGGCCAAATGAGTTTGTGAACCTCTGGGTTAGATTACTTGGCAGTTGTGGTTTCAGAGAGGGCTCTTGACCTATTGGTAAATCTCATGTTTTGTACATAGAAGGGCCAGGATTCAGACCCTGGCCATTTTCAGTTAAAGGTGTTGGAGTAACTGGACATGAGGAGGGGTTAATTTTCTTCATGGATGTAAATCACTCCAAAGATAAGCTGATCGCAGGTGCAACGTCAGTCAAGCCAGTTGCTATGGTAATGGCCCAGTCTCCAAATATATCTGTGATTGATGCATGTCAGCTCAGTAGTGTGTCTGTTAACCTATAGTTAGTTTGTATGTTAGTTGATGTTGACATATTGAATTGCTGGAGTTTATTTGGAGCAATGGCGATACTTTGTACTTGTATGTATCTGTATATATCTGTGTCTGCAAAAGTCTACAATATATATATATATATATCTACATCCAGAACTGTTTCACTGAGACTTGTCTTCTGCAACATTAAACTCTTCTGTGTGGTGACTGGTATTGGAAGCAACTTTCATTGTGTGGGTATCTCACCTGAGACTCCCATCAAATGGATTTCAAGTAGCAGGACTAGAAAAGCTCTCTGCTTTAGAGAACAGTCAATCAAAATAGAGAATTTGTGGCTAGTTCAACCATGAGGTATATCCCTCACTTTATATCTCCTGGCATGTGCAAAAACAAGTTATGATACTACTAAGCTGATGGAGAACGTAACATTGATCACGGAGTTCAGCACAGAGTTTCAATGGCCCTTACATTATAGATATCACACTGCAAGAACCAGATATTGCATTTCTCTAGTCATTACCTTTTAGTGGTAATAATATCAGTTAATGATATGGTGTGATAGACTGGAAGATGATGCAATGAAACCATTGTGGAATCTAGCATGTCTGTACTTAAACTCAATTACTTTATAAATAATTCTGTGTGCTAGGATTCCAGATCTTCTTCCCATTGTAGCTGATCAAAGTAAATATACCACTTTTTCCATTTAAGATTGGCACCTAGGCATGCTCATGTTTCTTCACCCCCCCCCCCAAATTTTCATTGGGTAGATAATTCCAGATATTTATTGATGTGTAGATGGCAATAGTAGTGGTGAACATGTTTCACTAGACATAGGTTGCAAATTGTCTGTGGTTCTTAGATAATGCATGCCTTGATAAACTCCCATTCAGATTACTCTTATACACTCTCAGGGGTTACATGAAGACACTCCTGTTCCAAATGACATTTGCTGGCACTTAAATAATACTAATTAGGCCATAAAGAACATAATTTCCACAACGCAGCAAGTTAAGATTGTTGATTTGCATGGAAGAGATAAGCATTTGTTTAATTTCCTCCCCTCCACTACCAGTTTGAAATATAGGAGATTATTAAGTATTTAACTTTGATTGGGTTGTGCTTTAATTGTATTATCAGAATTGTATTTGAAGGATGTCATTCCTACTCAGCCACCTTGCATTATGCAAACACAGCTCCCTCTTTAAATTTAATTTTTTCAGACTCTCCAGCTATTGTAGATATTCTTTTCTTTGTCATTTATATTTTTGTGGTCTAACTCGCAATATATTCTTCATTCCAGCAGCAAGCATGAATATTGGATTCCTGACAAAACTACGAAGATGTGGCTTTTTTGATGTACACTATTTTGCTCTCTGTGGCTGGTTCTTCTTTGGTATAAAGTAGCTGTTATTTGTCACACTGACAGGTGCATCTACTGCGAAATGCTGGCGATGAAGTTACCATCACTGTTCAGTACCTCAGGGAAGCTCCATCATTTCTAAAGCTCCCATTGGGTAAGGGAAAATTAATGGATCTGAGCAAAACACTTTCCTCCCTGCGATATTTCTCATAACAAGCAGATAGTTGCGCACAAACAATATTTCATTCATGAATGCTTCAGTTCAGGAAAGATTCTATATGGAAATGCTATATTATTTAATGTTTATATATATTTAGGCATGCATGCAAGCCACTTTCCTGTGATACATGTATGAATATTGTAACCCACATGGGCAGGGCTGGTGTTATGGATCTTTCTCACCCAATCACTGGTCCCTAAGAGGAAGAGCAGTATGATTGGATAGGAAAGACTCGGAAGATAAGCCCCACCTATGTAATAACAGTAGTTATAAACATAGCACAGCCACGTGGGCCGTTGCCCACTCCTGCACACATGCAAAGAATCAGGTTACTGCGATTTTCTGTGTGCTTTTGAAACTAACAGGAGTTATCTGCATATAGCTGAGCTCAATGTAATTATTGCATCAAACTTGTGGTTGTTTTTTTAACAAGTATGTTCTAAGAATCATAATCATTCTGTTAAATTGCAGCCAGGTTGCCATGTCAGCTATTTAAAAATGGTTCAGAATTTGATTTGTGCAGGAAGTTTCTTAGACTAGAGCTCACTAATTAGCTTTCACTGCCAAAGACTGGGAAGCTTATGAAAACAAAGAAGGTAAAAATACTGCAGTGTGTAGGCAGCGTGTACCCATAAATTCCTGATTCAACTGAAAGTAGTCAAAAGCAGACTATTGGGAAAAGTTCCGTCATACCCACTGTCATAGAGAGCGAGGGAGAGAGATAACCTTCTCAGGCATATGTGTGAAACGTGTACAGGTCCTTAGACCAGAAAAGCCCTACTACTCATTGTGGGTGATGTATATATAAATTTATAGTCAGCAATCCAGGAAAGTATAGAAATTAGGGATCCAATATAGATTTTAATGAGGCTAATGGTGTAATGTGCAAGTGGAAATGCTGATCTTAGTTATTGGCATATAAATATGTGGTAAGATGATCCCCAAGTTTAAGGAGTGGTGGCAATAAATATTTTGTTTTACAGTTATCTGTTGGACTCTAGGATTTTTGATTCTGGGATCTGTTAATACATTTTAAGAAACAGTGTTTTTAAGTTGTTGTTTTATTTCTATCGTTGTGGTCTTGAAGTGTCTTTCATTGGAAGTAAGGTCCTTTGACCAAGTAAATGATCTTTGGATCTCAGCCAAACATGGGCAGTTTGGTGGAGCACCTAAGCTCTGGTTGGTTGAGTCACTGCTGTTTACCAGTATCTAGATGGGGAGGAGGGAGGCAGTGACGAGGTGGGCATGGTGCAAGTGTGGAGCCAATCTAGCACCACTGATCTCACCCAAAATTGGGTACGTCTAAGATAAATTCAGTATTTACTTCAATGCATGCACAATCCATCAAGAGGAACACATCCCACTAGCCATGTGTGCTCTCTACCCGGAAGTAGAGTACAAAAACAGGACAGTTGCCAAACACAGTATCAGCCCTGTAGGCTGGATTGGGTTTTTGGGTCATAAGTCATATATTTTTGGTTTATGTGGCTTTTTTTTAAAAAAAAAATATCAACAGATGAAGAAACTGATTGATTGCTAAGTTTATTTGTGTTTAGCAATAAACTGTAGCTGTATCAAAGTCATTAGGAGAGAGAAGATACTTAAAGTTAAAACTGAGAGTATCACCCAGCCAGAAAGAAGGATGGAGGCAGATGTGTGCATGTTAAGATGGAAACAGTTTAGCATCTAAGACTGTCGAGATTCTAGATTTTTTTCCAGATCATTCTCTGCTTCATGTTGATTAGAGGTGTGAATATTATTATTATTTTTTGTAAATGTCAGGATTGTGAGGTGATCTGAGAACTACTTGAAGGGTGATGTCATGTCTTATCACCACTGCTATTATTGCTTGGAAAATTGAAGTATTTTTTATTGCAAGCAGCTTATTTAGAAAAAAAGATTCTAAGTTCACTCTCTGTAAATGAAATACATCACTAGATTTTTTTATTACTTAAGCCACTCTATCTAACAATGAATAAGAAAAAAAATAATTTTTGGTGTCAGGGGTTTAGCAAGGGAAAACCAACTTTCAAAACAATATAATTTGGAGTTTATAATATGAATGCAATTGAGATGGTTTTAAAGAAGGGATTTTAAAAAGTTTTAAGGAAGTCTATTTTGATGCCCTTCTTCTCTCTCCCACAAGTCTGTGTATGTATGAGAGTGAGAGAGATGCTATACTACAAACGTTTGAGCAGGTTATTAAAATCTATTTATTTTAGTCTCCCTTCACTTCATTGCTAGACAAGCTTATAAATCTTAAAATAGCTTTCTATGTCTGCAGGATTATTTTATTTTTTAAGTTGACTATGTTTTTTAATTATTGTTAATGCTACTGCTATTGCAATATATATATATATTTATACTGTGTCTTTATGCTGTGCGAACCACATGGAGTGGGCTATGCCCCCCAAAAAACTGGCATACAACTAATTTTTATACAAACAAATAATAGAGTGTCCATGTGAGAATCGGAGACAGTGCTTTTTTTCTAGAAAAATAGGTGTCAGTACTCACCATGAAGTTGTTCCAGTAAGTGTCACACTTTTTAACCATAAAGGGAGGTGGAATGAGATGCTGGTACTACGTACCCTTGAGTACCCCCTGGGGACCTTCCGATCAGATCCCTCTCTCTCTCTCTCTCTCTCTCTCTCTCTCTCTCTCACACACACACACACACACACAGAGAGAGAGAGAGAGAGAGAGAGAGACTGACTGACTTTTGATCCATCTAGCTTAGTACTGTCAATCACACTGACTGGTAGTGGCTCTCCAGGGTTTCAGACAAAAATCTTTTCCCTGCCATAGCTGGAAATAATAATAATAATAATAATAATAATAATAATAATAATAATAATAATAATAAATGTCCAGTAGCACCTTATAGAGCAACTAAGTTTGTTCTGGTATAAGCTTTCTTCTTCAGATACACTGAAGCAGAAGTCACCAGACCCTTATATATAGTGGGAGGGTGAGGTGAGGTATTTCTCAGAAGGGTAGTAGGAGTTGGGTTGGGCTCAAACCTGAGACCTTTTCCATGAAAAGATTCATAACTGAGCTGTTTCCTCCCTTGACCGCTTTCTATTGGTAGTGTGGCTCCCCTTCACTGTGCTTATAGGTGGGGAGCTAGAGCATGACAGGAAAGCTAAACTCTTGAGGGAAGAGTTAGAATTGGAGGAAATGAAGGGGTTGTTATGGAGAGGGCACTGCACACACATAAATGGCCAGGGAAGGGCATATGATCCATAACGAAGTCATGCTTGCAAGAAATCAAATACACTCTCTCTCTCTCTCTCTCTCTCTCTCTCTCTCTCTCTCTCTCTGTGTGTGTGTGTGTGTGTGTGTGTGTAAATATGATTAGAAATTAATGTGGAGAAGAAAAGGAATTAACTTTTAAAATGTTTAAATACACCCAGAGGCTCAGCTCATTGAGATTACAGGCTTCTTACACCTCAACCTGGGGTGACTTTTAAGGTTTTGGAAAAGAAGTAGACTAATTAGCTTTCACATAGGAGGAGACTTCTAAGCCAATTCTTAAATCAGTTTGATGTTCCTTACATCACCAGCTGGGTTTCAAAAACTCCTTGGGCAGTTCTTCCTTGAGAATAGTTGATCTCGGTAGCGGCTGGTGGGGCCACGTGGGTGGCGCTGTATTGCTTTCCTGGCTTCAGCACAGTCTAGGCACAGCATTGGGAGAATCACATGTCCACTTGAGCAGCACTGAATGCCATCCCATGCATTTGATTGACATGTGTTTCTGCTGCAAAACTCTGTGATTTCATAAGCTCAGTTAAGAAATTTAGACTACCACCCAATTCATTTTTAATTTTATTTCTTGCTTTCTCTGTCTTTCATGCTAAGAAATGTATAGAACATGGTGGAAACTATTAGAGTTAAATCATATAGATACAGATGATATAGATCTAGATATATATATGCAGTGCTTTTTTCTAAATAAAAATTAGAGGTACTCTCATTTTCCTACTCATATTGAAATACTGCCCCTCAATGAGGCCAAACTTAGACTCACAAAATGTTAGGGGTATGTGTACCCCTGCATCCCCCCAGAAAAAAGCACTGTATTTACAGTATGATGTAGATATTTGGATGAACTCACCATTTTATACACTGCAATCCTTCTTCAGTCATGTGCATTAACTTTCCACTGATGAAAACAAATTATAACACTTTTTAAAAAAATATGCTGCATTTTAGGCTCCCCTGGACCATCAAGTGATCACAGCAGTGGCACGTCCTCCCCTCTCTTTGACAGTGGTTTACACTTAAATGGAAACTCAACAAATACAGTAAGTGGCTTATACAACTTTGCCTAGTTGCACGTGTAGTTTATGTGACTTGACTTTCAGGAGAACAAATGTGGCTTATGCCATTTAACAAATTTCAAGAATGTTTCTTCTAGTACCATATAACGGTCTGAGTAGATCATGTTGGTGCAAGAGGACTCGATTGGAGTTTACTGTATCAGAACTCTTTGAATAGTTGAGAAAACGTTCAGGGGGAAATTGTTCAAAGATTTGGAGTGAGGTGTCATTAAAAGAGGAGCAGAAGAAGGAGAAGGAGAAAGAATATCACAGGGGCCAAGCATGCAGTGGAGAGAATGGGTATACTTTACCAAGGCCTGGTGATTCAGGGGTAGGGGCAGCCCAGGCTGAGACCCAATTAGCAAGTGGAGAAGAAAGCACACTAAATTTAAAAGACATTGCCTTTCATATATCAATGTAAAGGACTCTTCTGTGTTCAGCTCCATTGCATTTGAGAAGCCAGATATAGGTGAACACACACACACCCAGAGAGAGAGAGAGAGAGAGAGAGAGAGAGAGAGAGAGAGAGAGAGAGGGACGGAATAGAACTGGAGCAAAAATACTTCATATTTTATCTGGCCCTGTAGAAAAGTCACAACCTTCCTTCATCAGAAACAAAAAGATTTGAACAAGTGGAAGATGTCTATTTCCCCAAGATCAAAAGCCAAGATTTCAAATGCCTGGAAATGAAAGTGGCTTCAGCTTCTAAGGTGGTTTGTTGAAAGCACAAGCATGAGGCAGCATTTATCAGATTGATCTGTGATCAAATGGTCAGATAAGGAGGTTTAGAAATGTCAGTTACCAGCAATATTTTCCCCCCCTAGGAAATGTCATCTGTTCAGTGAAATGGTGCAGTATCTTTTGTTTCATGTACATTCTTTCCCCCCAGAATTGACCCAGGTTTTTTTAAAAAAAGGAAAAAGAAACAGAGCACCTTGTTGCATTTTCAGAGTTTATCACACCAGGTCCTGTATTGACCTGATTCTTTAAGAATGTGAATATTGCTTAAGCTGTATTTTCATTTCAACAGCTGTAAATATGATACTGATATCTATGTAGACTAGGCATATTTTTTGTCTAATAATGACAAATCTGAAATGGAAATCCTCCCAAACTACTTATCTGGTCCTGTCAGCTAGCTGGTGCCTGAAGAATAGCTGGTGTACTGAAATCTCACTTCCAGTTTTCCACCAGATGCACAGAAATTCAAAAACAGTTGTTGTAAAGACAGGCATCTGATATTAAACCACTTTGCAGATATCAGTAAGTCTAGTGAGGATGCATCAGATAGTCATATTCCTTTTGTTTTGAACAATCCCAGAAGTAAAGGGGAAACTTCAGTGGTACCATGGACAGCTCCGTGGAAACCTCAAGCTGGAGATTCTGTAAGCCATGGGTAGGTAAACTAAGGCCCAGGGGCCAATCACTTTCTTAATCTGGCCCACAGACGGTCCAGGAATCAGCATGTTTTTACATGAGTGGAATGTGTCCTTTTATTTAAAATGCATCTCTGGGTTATTTGTGGGGCCTGCCTGGTGTTTTTACATGAGTGGAATGTGTGCTTTTATTTAAAATGCATCTCTGGGTTAATTGTGGCACAGAGGAATTCGTTCTTCTTTTCTTTTCTTTTCAAAATATAGTCCAGCAAGGTCTGAGGGACAGTCGACCGGCCCCCTGCTGAAAATGTTTGCTGACCCCTGCTATAAGCACAGAGCTCAGATGTTGCTTCAGCAGCTGACATTCTCAGACGGAGTCTTAATTAGGAGTTGCAGCTCTACCTCAGTTGCTAACTCTGTCCACATTTATTTTCAATATTTCGATAAGTCAGTTCCTATAAAGGGGTCTGCCTGCCTTAGCAGTTACAGAGTGGATTAATTGTGGTTCACTAGGGCAGAGTCCTTTGAGTCAGGGGCAGGCAATGTGACGCCTTTAACTGAAGAAGTACTAACCCAATTGTTGCCTTCCCCTGTGCTGTATGTATATGTACATATACAAACACACACACTCACAACATAGTTTGAGAAAACATCGTTTAGGTAGTGTACACAGTCATGAGCTTAGCACAGGCAGACAACTGCCTGTACATGATGAGAGGACTACTGAGTCTAAAGCTAGGGTGTGATGCTTCTTCAGGCGGCCTGGCTACCCCATATGAATTGTAATCACTATACAGAAAACATGGTTGTATTTGTTGTGTATCACCTGCAGGAGCCATAGAGGAGGTTTGTGGGGGCACAGAAAACCCCTGAAATTCTTGATACCTGAAACTTGTTGGGTAGAATTTAGCAGTGGGAGTTCTATTATCAGCACATACTACTTTAGCAGTTTATGAAAATCTTGGGTATCTTATTTGGAATTTCTACATTATTGGCACCATAAACTTTTATGGTTAAAGGAGAGCTTTGTCAAAGGAGTTGTTGGAATGAGCTGAAACCATGAAGGATGGATTTCACTGAGATCTGCAATTCTGTGGAAGGTCAACTGTTTTGCATGTAAAATGTCTCAGGTACAATCCGTGGAATCTCCAGGTAGTACTAGAAGAGACATATTAAATCTTGGAGCGCCGCTGCCAGTCCATGGAGATTAGAGAGTATGGACCAATGGTCTGCCTCAGTAGCAGGCAGCTTCCTGTGTAGCAGGTGACCACAGAACAAGTGAGGGATATAGAACTGCAAGGGAGAAGATGTCAGATACAGTGGTACCTCGGGTTACATACGCTTCAGGATTACATACGCTTCAGGTTACAGACTCCGCTAACCCAGAAATAGTGCTTCAGGTTAAGAAGTTTGCTTCTGGATGAGAACAGAAATCGTGCTCTGGCGGCGCAGCAGCAGGAGGCCCCATTAGCTAAAGTGGTGCTTCAGGTTAAGAACAGTTTCAGGTTAAGAACAGACCTCCGGAATGAATTAAGTACTTAACCCGAGGTACCACTGTAATATTCTGGAAAGGAGCAAGAGTCACAAGGCTGTGTGAGGAAAGGCTGTTAAAGACATGGAACTACAGGGGAGAAGTTTGTACTGAGCATAAATTGGAAAGGATGACAATCAAAGCTTTGAAACCTTGACATTCAGCGCTATAGCCAGTGCTATAAGCCCAGATGTGGAATGGTTGAAAGGAGTGCTGGGATCAAGATGTGAAAAGGAAAAAGGCCAAAGACAGACAGATGATTAATAGTATTCAAGGTGAGAGAAGAGAGAATGAATCAAAGGGGATCATACAAAGATTTAAGGACTTGGAGACCGGTTGCCTCTCTGAAACAGGGCAGGAAAGACACCTGTGGACACAATGTTCAATGGAATTTAAAAGTAAAATGTTTATTCACAGGAAATGACCAGGATTTCTTTTCAAAAGTCCGGGGGGGGGGAGAGAATACTGTTCAGGCACCGACAAACAATTATTGTGCATACCGAAGAAATGCTATGATTAACTGTATTTAAGGTTATTATCAAGAATAGGCGCTGATATTCAGGATGGGTTTGTGTCTGCTACAGATGTTTTGAGCTCGATAGAAATACTGGTTTTACAGAAACGGCACAATTATAAAAAAATTCCACACTTCTGCAAAGGCTTCCACTTTTCAAGCAAAGCAAATTGAATGAATGGCTAAATTGGCAGTGAAGGCTATCAACGAAACAAAGGGAAAATATGAATACAACATAAAAATTAGTCTATATTAGCTATAGAGTTATGTGAATATTATACATATCCCTGTCATTTCTTTTGTGTTTTAAAAACTTCCTTCACTATTTAATTTTTTAATATAAACCATTTTAATACAAACAGAGATTCAATCGGATTCCCCCCTTTTTTTAAAAAAAAAGCTTACTTTTTAATCAAGGATATTAAAGGCCAATGTGTTAACAATAATTTATTCCCCTGATCCAGAAGAAGCAGTGAACACCCAGAAGAAGGCTGTGTCTAGAAATACAGGAAACTGCCTGTGTTTCTGCTCTTAGTCCATCTGGTTCAGTGTTGTCTACACTGGTGGACAGTGAAGGCCAGGCAGGGCGGCTTTCTCCTAGCGCGGAGCTCACCGCCCGGCTTTCTCCCGCAGTGGAGCCCACCACCCATACCCGGCATATAAGACGACCCCCGACTTTTGAACCTCTTTTCCAGGGTTAAAAAGTCGTCTTATACGCCGGAATCTACGGTATTTTCAATATACTCAGCAAAAGATTTCCACTCCTAGGAATCTGAATTTCTAATGTATGGCTATGTGTTGATTCTTCCATCCAGAGGCAGCCTTAATTGGAGCTTTATAAATTACTAAAAACAAGATAAGGAATTTGTTCGCTTTTTTTCTCTATAGAGCTTCACAGTCATTCACAGAACTAAAACAGAAACTTGCCCAAGTACTGCAAATCATTTGTCATAAGAATATGAAAAGCTGACAGCTCTAACCGACTGTGATCCCATGAGTTTCTTTTCTTCATCTTCGTGTAAGCATTAGGCACATTGCTGCAGAAAGGATGTCTGATTAGTTCTGCTACTTTTTAAAAAAAGTTTTATTGTTTTTGCAAGAACTGGTTGCTTCACCCTTGCTGAAAAACTTGTTGTGTTTCTCTTTCTGTTTTGAGCAGTGTGCCTTTTGCTTTTGCTTTGTTTTGTTTACTTGCAGGGTCCCTCTTCTCTCTCTTTTCCACAATGCCTTGACCACAATCGCTTCATATATAAACACAGATTCCAACTTTTCCCAATAGGCCACTCCTAGTTAAAGTTTGTATCAGAATCTTGCTGAAATTTACAGCAAGGTGGCCACCAATTGTCCATAGAAGACCCTTGGAATTTACCTGTGTTATGACCCATGACACAACATTGCTCCAGAGGCATTCTGAGGTAGAAATGGTAGCTGCTTCAACCAAGAGAAAGTGTTCTGCCACTGCCACAAGCAGAGGCTGAATGAAGGTGCCAGATTCAGGGCAAATAAAATAAGGTGTTTCTTCATGCAGTGCACTGTTGATCTTTGGACTTCAGTGCCACATGGTGCCATGGTGTCCATTGGCCATATAAGGGAATTTGGCTATACATGGGAATTCGTGGAGGAGGTCTATTGATGGCGGCTAGCCATAGAACCTCCAGATTCAGAAGCTGTGTACAGTGTCAGTTCCAGGTTTTGGGGGGTCCTTGGATGACTCACCTTTCATGGATCCCTCTCCCTCAGTCAGTCTACCTTCTCACTGTTGCAAGACCAGGTGGCTCCTCCTATAGTAGGGAGCCTTGGGAGATGCCCATCCATACAAACCGTTGATGTTGGCCCCAGCAGCATGGCTGAATACTAGTTGATGGGGTGGGCACCCAATGGGAATTTACTGTTGCCTTCATGTTGTGCTTGTTGTTGGTTGAAAAACTGAGCAGTTGTGTTAGTTTTAATGTAAAGCTAAATTCAAAATAGCTGAAGATGAAGAAGAGTTTGGATTTGATACCTGCTTTATCACTACCCGAAGGAGTATCAAAGTGGCTAACGTTCTCCTTTCCCTTCCTCCCCCACAACAAACACTCTGTGAGGTGAGTGGGGCTGAGAGAAGTGTGACTAGCCCAAGGTCACCCGGCAGCTGCTTGTGGATGACCCAGGCAGCCAGGAATTTCATGTGAAAAATTGTTGCCAGAAACTCCATCTTTCACTGAAGGGTGACTTATCACTCACTGTTCCAGGGTGGATTGAGGAGAGCCAGAGAAATCTCTAGCCCTTGTGTGTATCACCTCTCTGGTCACACAGCTTTGTTGAATTTGTATCTCCTGGTAGCATAAAATGGGGCCAAGCTGCATGTTACATACAGTTGCCTATAACTCTGTCCTGCTTTTCTGTCTGCATGAAAATACATGGGAACTGCTCACCATGTAACTGTGGAAAAAATATCACTCTCTCTTAGCCAAACCTATCAGAGCCCTTGTTATTCTTGTGTAAATGGTGGTACCCTGTTGAGCCCCTGTCTCCAATTTTGACAGCCAGTCATTTCTGCATGGACTGACTCTCTGGAGAAATAAAGACACCGAAAGCTTCATGTTTGACTAGGTGAATTCATTTAATTTTAAGTCTGGATATTTATTTTAGCTTTACTGAGCAAAAACATTTCCCTTGACAGGAGGCGTTAGTTTCAAGGAATGACAATTGAGCATTTTCATGAGTCCTGTGTTGCTAATCGTTTAAATTCTTGTAGCAAAGGGATCTCAACTGTTATTTGGGATGTAACGTTCTGTCCCCTTTGAAATGGATTTAATTGCCTGACATGTGTATGGATACATTTCTTTCGTGCTACTTTCATTATTTCAGTGTTAATTATCTTCAACTCGGATGAAAGTCGAAGAGGTTGGATATAAATATTGATTCATATATTAAGTCAGAGACTATGCCCTGCTGTTAAACAAACCAAGATCTGTAATACAAAGCCTCTCTTCTTCCAAGAGTAAAAAGTAAAAAAAAAAGTAAAGTAAAGTAAAAAAAAAAGTTCAGGATGGAAACTGTTAGAACAGTTGCACTTCTGTCACTGCTGATGTCATGTGAGATGCATTGTGCTTGTTTCCCAACTGTGATGGAAGAGCAGAAGTTCCTCTTAAATCATCGTGGGTGAAATTCTGAAGCAGGGCAATCTGTGAGATGATGTAGACACAATGCAACACTACACTGATGTATTTGTGACAGTGGGCCAGTGCAGGGTGCCTGGAGCAAGTAGATATGCAAGATCTACCAGGACAGAGGAACAAATATTAAAATTATATAGCTGGTATAAATTAAGTAGAGGCTTGTATCCTGAGATGTGTGTGTGTTGTATTACGGATGGATTAATAAGCATGTTTATTAATCTGAAGCACAATAAGTATTTCATAGTGTGCAATTGCTATCACCTTTCTACTTAGTACTACTTAGTGCAATTCACTGAATGAATAATACATTTCATGATGTGTCACTTTTTTCTTGCTGAGTGTCAGGCTCTCTCATGTGGCAAAGTGAAGAACAATGCAATGGCAATGACTTTTATGTAAAATGTGAAAATGCCTGCTTTGCTGCACTCCGAGATCTTTGAATATGCCACATTTCATCAATCGTCTTCCCAGCCATTAATTGCAAGACTTTTCATCATTATAAAGCTGGTGAATCAACAAGGTCCCTCTTTGAATACTGGAACTTTTAGGATTGAGCAAACTAAAATGAAATAAATTGATGATCTGTTGTTACTGTACATTCTGACTTGTGCCAATTTACAGGACATATTGTCTGTTTCTTCAGTGGCTAATGCCAGAGTATTTCTCATGAAAACACCTTATTCGCTTGATTCTTTCTTAGCTGGCAAGCTTAGCAATACTTTTGCAATTATTTGCAAAACTTCAGGCACCAGTGGGAATAGTGCAGCTTCTTAAATTGCTATCAGCTATGAAGCAAACACATGATTAGCACACTCATTATCTCTGAGGGGTGCTGTTTTTGGAGCTGGAACCACTAATTGAAAGAAAGTTTTGACTGAAGGAGCATGGAGATATTTGACCCTTGCTTTCAAAAATGGACACATAACATCTTGCAGGAATTGAAACAAACTCTACCAATGAAATGCCAATATTGGTGTTTGTTTCTGTGTATCTGATTATATACTTTTGTACTAAATAGTGTCTAGTACCATGCCTCGTCAGAACAAGTTATTTCAGATTTGATCTGTGCAAGTTTTGTTTATTTACAAGGCAGTTAATATGATTTGTCTTTGCAGAGGTTACATGTAGTTTCATGTTCTTAAATGCAGTAAATAAGGAAACAATAATTTGTTGCAAAGCTCATGGTGTGCCCATGAAGAACTTTGCATTCATAGTTCCTTATATCAAGATAGACATGCACATTTTCTCTTATTTATCTCTGAAATTGAAAAAAAAAACTGACAAGGTACAGTGTTTTGCAATCACATTATCCTCTTTCTTTATTGTACTTTTGAAGTAAATAAGACTTCTGAGAGGTCTGCTACATGTAAATTAGCATTATTTATCACTTAAACATTATGTTGTCATGTGTAAGGCTTATGCTTTTAACAGAAATAAAAGCAATGTTACCACTGCACAAATAATAGGGGAGAAAATGAGCTCAGACAGCTCACAAATGTTCCATTTTTACATAAATTATTGTTTTTTGTGTTTTTTTCATGCACTCTGAATTTCCCAAACAATGATATTACTCTGCCTTATTAGTTTTGAGAAAGGGCAAATCCACAGATAAATATTCATGTTTCCTACAGGGTGTGATCTAGTAGACTGTGCTTACTGATTCTCATTTATTCTATACAGGCGCCATCATCACCTTCTTCACCCATAGCTAATGAACCAAAATATGAGAAGCGCTGGCTGGACACCTTATCAGTTCCTTTGTCGATGGCCCGAATCTCGAGGTACAAAGCTGGAACAAATAAATTAAGGTTTGTAATCTGAAAAAGAGTTAGGTTACATGATTTGCATCTTGCTCCTCGCAGCCAAGGGACTGGCTGCTTGAAAATGTATGGAAGAAGTCTGTGGGCTGTATTCAACTAACATTTCCTCCTATTGGAATCAATGGACCTAAGTTTGTCACGGCCATTAATTTCAGTGGGTCTACTCTTGAGTAAAAGTCGGTTGACTACAACCGTACGGGACGTTTTTCTCTCAACAGTCATAATATGTAATGAAAAAAATATTCCAACAATTGATTCCAAGCTCACCAAGAAAAAGAAGCCGGGCTGATGGCTTGTAAGCACTGGGAAAATCCAGCTGGAGTTCATTTGTTTCTTTTTTTACATTTATGATCCTGCCACTTACTCTCAAAGCTCGGGGCAGGTAACAATTATGACCAGACTAAAACCGGCAAACTGTAAATGAGAGCTGAAGTCCCACCTCTACCCAATTTAACCACCCCTCTTCCACAACCCAAACCTTAAATGTCCATTTGTTTCTCTGCAACGGCATCATATCCCGGAATCCCTTTGGAATCTGCGTTGAACCAGAAAGTGGTCAAGCTTTCATAATGATAATAATATTATAATAATTTATTATTTGTACCACGCCCATCTGGCTGGGTTTCCCCAGCCACTCTGGGTGACTTCCAACAGAGATTAAAAATACATTAAAACATCAATCATTAAAAACTTCCCTAAACAGGGCTACCTTCAGATGTCTACTAAACGTCAGGTAGTTGTTTATCTCTTTGACATCTGATGGGAGGGCGTTCCACAGGGACGTTCATCACGTCCCTTTATTTGTGATATGGGAACACCCATACTGCATTACCTTTGCATCAGATGAAGAATTCCTCATAAAGTGGGGTGACATAATACCCCTCCGTACTATCTGGAGTTTCTGCCGCTATCTACAAAATCTTTTAAAATCTCCCTTCAGTGATTCTCTTTGCTTGTTTACATTTGTTGGCTCACAATGTAAGTAAGTCCCTCTGGCTTAAACTCTTTCATAGCCCCCCTCCAACACACACAAACACATTCATTTTCCCTGTATTTCCCTACACACACACACACACACACACACACACACACACACAAAATAACAAACCCTTTCAACATTCCTATGAGGAAAAGTTGCAGCATTGGGGGCTTTTTAGTGGAGAGAAAAGGTAGATAAGAGCAGCAGAAGTGTATAAAATTATGCACGGCATAATAGGTGATAGCTCCCATGTATTGTGAATTATTTTGAGGGAAAAGAAGGGGAGGGGAAGCATTGTTTATAAAGTGCAAGGAATATTTATGGAGGTTAATGAAAATGCAATCCTAACCCCTGGCCGGCAGCAGCGTTGCTTATTGGAACAGAGAAGCCAGCATGGAATTCACAGTCCTGGCATTTGCATTCTCCAGACACTTGTGGGCAGGGGAGAAAATGCCCCTGCACTGAGAGGTTGTGTTTGCCATCTTTTAACACTGAAAGCACACGCAAAACAGCCACAAATAAAGCTTTTCTCGCTGTCTCTCTACATTAGGCAGTGAGCAAGCAACATAAAATGACCCTACTAGTCTTAGTCATTTTTCTCATTCTGATGCCTGAGATAGTGATCTATTTTTTGGCATTCTCGCTATCTCATTCTAAATAATCTTTTATTTTCTTCAAATATTCCTGACAGGTTCCAGATTTCTGCACACAATACAGATTGCTTGTCGTAAGGTTATAGCCTTATCTGATCCCGGGTGCTCCTCCATCTCTGTTGTTCACCTTAATCTTTTCTATAAACTTACATCTTGTCAGTATCTTTGACACCATTGATTATAACATCCTATTGAACTTTCAAGACTTGTTTCTCACTGATAGGCATTATGCTGCTGAGAGGCACGTATTGTTTCTCGGACATCTGTTCAGCTAATGGGAAGAGACCAGTACATTTTTAAAGTGAACGAAACACATTATTAATTCCATGCTGTTCTTTACACATGCACACCCACCCACTCACATATATTTACACCATCTATATAAACTTTGGGTGATATCCATTGGGTGCTTGTCCCTTGATTTAAATGAGCTGATCTGGTATAGGAAGGAAATACTCTGCAGTTTCTGCTTTTCTTTTGCAATGTAACTGAGCTGTATCCATTATGGTGAGATACCAGAAAAAGACAAAAAAACATTAAAGAGCTTAGGACCCTCTGGAGAATCCTATGGCCAAATCCCATGTATGGCAAGGAAAAGGCACAGCTTTTGGGTCTAGTAAAAGCATAAAGAGAAGTCCATACCCTTATGGTATCTGCCCAGGGAAGATCTCTGCAAGAAAGAAGCCAGGATAGCAGCCCCCACTGCAACAGGAGGGGCATTGCTAATGAGTGATATGCCAACTCGATGCACCCTCAATCCACCTAGTCAGAGACTTTCTGCCCCAGTGATGCCTTCTGGGGGAAAAACACAGAAGGAGGCTTTCTATAAGCCAATGCCCTGCAGGGAAGATCCTGTTCAAGAAAGTCTCCTGCAGCTCTGCCTCCTCTCCTAACAACCTGTTCCTCCGTAAAAGTACCAACTGAAATGAATTATGCAGCAGGAGAGCTTGCCCTAACTAGACTGTCTGTACACAGCCTTTGCACATCACTGAAGGGCTGCTTCCATGATAACTGACCTTGCATGTGTGATTTACGAATTCTGCAGCCCTCAGCGCTCTCTTCCTGCGACTTTATCACACGATAAACCAGAGAGGAAGTGAAGCATAGTAAAGTGAAACTATAAATAGCAGCAATTATGCTGAAGTAATGAATGTGTGACCAAGCAAAGGTATAATTTCCTTTGTCGTTATTCATGTTATTTTACTGCAGGACAAAAAGGCATTTGCGTTAAGTGCAATTTTCGCGATGATCTACCCAGAAATCAGCATGAAATAAAACAATATCCATCATTGGTATATCCGTTATGTACTGTTACTAAGCACAGGAATTTGTACACTTACCCATGTGCAAGTGCAGCGTTACACTTTTAGTTAGCTGTATTCCTAATTGCCATGACTCTTAAGCCTGGCTTAGCTTGTTGTCCAAAGGTGAGATCACAGTTAACCTTTCTCCTACTTAACCATGGTCTATAGCCAGAGAACAAACATTGGCTACAGATCATAGAATCATAGAGTTGGAAGGGACCCTAAGGATCTATCCTAACTGCCTGCAATGCAGGAATATGAAGCTGTCCCACACAGGGATCGAACCTGCAACCTTGACATTATCAGCACCATGCTCTAACCAGCTGAGCTATCCTGGTTAAGGAGAAGAGAGCTTAACCACAGTCCTAGTTTTGGATGACACACTACGTCAAACCTTGGCTTAGCGATATTGCCAAGGGCTGGACTGGATTGCTGCATTTGGCTCCCAGGTCTGACAATATATTTTATAACACTTCTTCCATTGGTGGCTTATTTCTATCACGCAAGCAGAAAGTGCTCAGCCTAAAAACTCTGAACTTAACGTTAGCAACTTGCCTCTCTTTGTCCTTTTCTAACAATGCAGGTATGTTTCTACACGCCTTTTCCCTTTCCTTTCATGTTCTATCAATTGATACAATAAAGTGCTAGCTTAACGAAAGCTAACTTCAAAGCGAGAATAATTGTTGCAAAGGATATTAGGGTAGATCACCTACAAACAATTACCATTTTGAAAAGCAGGCTTTGAAACAAATTATACAAGGCATGTTTTGATCTTAACAATTTCATAGTACCAAGGTCTAATCTGCCAATTAATGTGCTGTTTTTCATGTTCTTTCTGTGGAATAAACTGATTTTTTTCATACCGACCTGCATCTCAAAGACCTTAGATGCCTGGTTCACTTCTCCAGTTATCGTGAAGCTGAAACCTGATATTTTAAGATATGTATCTGGGCAGTAAACAGTCCTCTTGCAAGATCATGCAACAGCTCTTATTACAAAATTTGTAATTTATATTTTCTGTTTGGCTAAACTGTGGAAATTCTGGTACCTGAGCTAATGTAACATTAGCTCTGAGGCAAATCAATATTGCCTGGCCTGATTTTGTAAGAAATCTTGCCATAGCACAGCATTGGGTCCCTTGCTTCCCCGCTTTGATCCTGAATTTCCTTGCGGCATTTTACTGTTTTAAGTTGCATATGGACCATTTAATCAAGCACCCAAACTGGCTTACATGTTTGCTCAAAGTAAATGAATGAGCGCTTTCATTACATGAATAAAACAAGCCAGAGTTAGAGTTAATGTTAAATATTGACTACAGCCATGGTCAAGAACTCAAGGCCTGATGATAAACTATTTGAGAATTCAGCCGTTCCCAGCAGAATTTGTTGAGAAAGAAGTCAGATATGTACAGTGGTACCTCGGGTTACATACACTTCAGGTTATATACACTTCAGGTTACAGACTCCCCTAACCCAGAAATATTACCTTGGGTTAAGAACTTTGCTTCAGGATGAGAACAGAAATCGTGCAGCGACGGCACAGTGGCAGCAGGAGGCCCCATTAGCTAAAGTGGTGCTTCAGGTTAAGAGCAGTTTCAGGTTAAGAACAGACCTCCAGAATAAATTAAGTTCTTAACCTGAGGTACCACTGTATTCTCATCAATGAAGTTTAAGATACCAAGGAATGTTCTGATGAGAAAATATGTATTGAACCTCTTTGGGCAACAAGATAATGCTGATACTGTCATATCTGAGGGCTTTTAAGTACATTAGTGTCAAAATTTTGTTGTTTATTCGAATTGCCCAGTTCCTGCTTTACATGGGATGGTAATACCCTTTGCAAAAGACATAATTTGTATTTGTTTAATTTTATTTTGTGTCCTTTGGTCCAAGATACGGTTGTATCTTCAAGGAACATTACGACTGTTGTGATCATATTTCTTAAAAAACCCAAACACACCATAAGAACCAAGCTGGATCAAATCAAGAATCCTGTTTGGAATGCTTCTTTAAGCTTTACAAGCTATGGCATGAGAGCAATAGCTATTTGCTATAACTTCCCTCCAACACCTGGCATTAAATTGTGCACTGCCTCCGAAAAATGGGCTGCATTTTAGCTGCTGGTGGTAATAGCTTTTCCTAGAAATAACATCTTTGAACTGTTTTCAAGTTCTCTGGCTGGATCTTTCACAAGTTTAGAGTATGGTAATGAGAACAGGAAATAATATGATTATAATTGGCAGATGTCAGAGCGGAAGTAGCTCCTTTTCTCTTTTTGTTTTTCTTATTTAGTTTTTGATAGTTTTTTATTAATATTAAATTATATTATTATATGGATGATAAAAAGATTCAAACAGACAAAACATTGATAGAGGATATCTTTGTGGCAGATAGAATAGAGTTGTTGTTTTTCCTGAATGTGAGGCTGAGAAGGGTGGGAGCTGTCTCAGGTGGGAGCTGGGAAGACATAGATCTCTTTGTGAATTGAAGATTAAGATAGAAGGCTGATAGAATATAAAATTTAGTGTTTGTTTGGGTGTGAGTTTTGTTTTTGCTTTCTTTTTGCTTTTCTTCTTTTCCTTTCCTTTCCTTGTTATTATTTTGCTCTCTTTAGATATTAGCTTTCATTGATTTTTTGATTTGATTTTTTTAAGGCAAAGTAATATACCGTATTTTTTGCTCTATAAGACGCACCAGACCACAAGACGCACCTAGTTTTTGGAGGAGGAAAACAAGAAAAAAAATATTCTGAATCTTAGAAGCCAGAACAGCAAGAGGGATCACTGCGCAGTGAAAGCAGCAATCCCTCTTGCTGTTCTGGCTTCTGGGATAGCTGCGCAGCCTGCATTTGCTCCATAAGATGCACACACATTTCCCCTTACTTTTTAGGAGGGGAAAAGTGAGTCTTGTAGAGCAAAAAATATGGTAATTATCACTCATATTTTCTCCTATAGTCCACTTTGATCCTTTGGACATTCACTTTACTAACAGGGGAAATGATTCTCCCTTTGACAATCAACATGATGCAGCTGTTTCAAGTTCTTGCTCAGCTCCTGCAATCTTTCTTAAACTAAGAAGTACCTGAAGAAGTGTGCATGCACACAAAAGCTTATACCCAGAACAAACTTAGTTGGTCTCTAAGGTGCTACTGGACATTTTTTAAATTTATTTCAACTGCGTCAGACCAACACAGCTGCATACCTGTTTCTTCAACTTAGTTACTCTTACCCAGTGCTATCCTTCTAGAAAAAGAGGTGCTGGAACTCACCATGAACACCTCCCTTGTTCTCTTATAATGACAATGGCGCCAGTCTGAAAGGTGCCACCAGCTGAGTTGTGGCTGGAGGGAAAAAGTCCTGCTGCTACAGGATTCTTATCCAGGTTAAGTTACATTAAAATATTTTGCAACCCATTCCAATATTTTCACGATATGACAGAAATTGAACTGATACAGATGTTTTCCTTGGTCATGGGTTTTAAAAACATATGGCTAAAAACAACGTAGGTGCCAATGAAGGGCCAATGCAATATACTGCCACCAACAGTGGTGTGCGGTGACATTTTTGTAGGGGAACAGTTAGGGCTAGAAGCATCAGCTTGCAAAAGCGATGGGGGAGGGGGACGTGAGCATCAAACCTCCCTCCCTAAACCGGGCAGAAACTTCCTGGGCTTTGAGGAGATGCCTGGGCTCTGACAGGAAGCTGGAGCCCTCTTGCTTCCTTCCAAAAGCTGGGCAGGCTTTGGGAAGATGGTGGGAGGGCTCTTAGACCCATCAGAGCATCACACCTCCCTCCCTAAGCCGGGCAGAAGCTTCCTGAGCTTTGGGAAGGTGGTGCCAGGGAACCATTTAGGGGACTAGTCTAGTCCCTGTAGCCCAGTGACCACATGCCACACTGGCCACTAATGAAAAATAAAACAGAGGGGGTGTTTTTACTGGTGGTGGGCAGTAACACTACCCTACAGAGAGTGAAGAATGCTAAAGCCTAGCTCTGAACTGAATTGTAACGACTGTGTATAAATATAGGTCACATTCAAATGGACTTGGGTTCTATAAGCTTACAGTTCTATTGTAGAAATGGCGCTAAGGACAAACCCTTGAAAGTCAGGCCTCGGATCAGATGATTGACCCGAATGTTAATTATTTAAAAGCCCACATAGAGTTATAACAAAAATACAGAAATCCTTATTTCATTTTAATTAATGGTATCGGTGAGTGAATTGTGAAGATGCCCAGTGTCCCTTTTGGAATTATCACTGTGAGTACTGATGCAGTCTAACTTTTTCATGGCATTTTCCTTAGCACAGTAGGAATATGTGGAAGGAGGAGGAGAAGTCTCGCATAGTAACTCACCCTAATGCAATTTATTTAATTCCTTGTTGGCATGCTGCATTTATCTTAATGATAGCTTTACAACCAGCTTGATAGGTCACTGATTTCAGTATGAAGATATAACACCTTTCTCTTGGTATTTCCTGACCCATAAAATGACTAGCCAGGCCCAGATCCAGTTCAGAATTACCAGGCTGCCCAGCCATTTTACTGTCAGTTCAGATAAATTCTGATTCCGTGCCCCAGGGTACCCTGTGGTGTGAACTGTACTAATATGCTTCACTTAAACACAGTAGGCCGCCTGCTCTTTATAGTTAAATTATGAAAGAACAATTACCTGCTGAAGGCTTTCATTTATCCAAGCTATCTGCATGTCTGAATCCCATACATAATGGCTAGTCAGTTTACATATGAATAGTGCCACACTTACTCATGAAGCATAGAAAAATTTTGCATGGGCATGTGCATACATGCAAAAGCTTCTCAAGATTGGAAGAGACTAATTATAATTATATTATTTCCTCTTATTTTAAAAGCAGAAGATTGTAGCCTTGGTCCACCATGCACAATAGCTCAAGATGCCCCAAGTATGTGATTCATGCGTCTGCTTGGCCTTCACCTCTGTTCATGTATCAAGTAGTTTGACATGACCATATCAGATAGAATGTGAGCTATGGGTACAGGAGCTGACTAGTTCTTGAGCTGGAGGCCATGCAGTTTCTCTGCTTCATCTTCTTTTTTAGCTATTTCTGGAAGTACATTTTCTTGCCAACACTGCTCTGAACAACTTGCCGCTCAATCTTCATTTGCCACTCAGCCCACTTTTGCAAACCTTTCCACACACACGATCTGGTTACACAGATGTGTGTCCGGTAATCCAAACAGATTGATTCTTTCATATACTAGTCATAATCTGCCTAAGGGTTTCCTTAAGTAATCTACCTGTTATTATCTCAACGGCCCTTTTATTTGCCATGTAAGGATAAACTGTTACTTTCACCCCCATATTACAGGTGAAACAACTGAGGCTGTAAGCCAGCAGGATGGCAAAGCCCAAGCCACCAAGGGGAGTGTGTAGTGGAGCTGAGATCTGAAGCTGCAAAGGCTGAGCACAAACGTTATGCTCTCAACTACCATGCGAAATTATATCACATGATCCTCTGGCTCATCTGCACGTAGCACTAAAACTGATGTGATGCAGCTCTGAGTTATCTGTCTGTGTAAAATTAGTTTGAAAACTGAAATACATAATAATAATAATAATAATAATAATAATAATAATAATAATAATAATGCTCAAATCCTGTACCTATCTCTCTTCCTTGCACTGTAGTACTGCTGTTTTGATATCTTCATCCCTACCCCCAATCCCACCCCACTCACCATTTATAGTACATGAGGACTAATTTGCAGAGACACCATAAGAAGTAAGGACTAATGGCTGGTATAGCATCCTTGATGGTGTATATATATTTCTTCTTGCTGCAGATCTAATGCATTTGAAGTACTGGCACTCGATGGAGTTAGCACTGGGATACTTCAGTATTGTTCAACCCAGGAGAGTGTTGACTGGCTGAGAGCATTATCAACTAACATCAATGATTTGACACTACAAAATGTATGTTGCTTCCTAGATATTTTTCCCCCTATTTTTTGTTGTTTGGGTTTTGTTTTTGTTTTTTTCCTTAGCGATTCAGAATGATTTTTTCCCACCTGCCAGAGATCAGCGTAATATATTGTTATGTGTTTAAAAAGACATTGATTTCAGGAAGGAGAGGGGGAGAGAAAAGGCACACCTTGTCAAATTTGATGATGCCTTTCAAACTCTCCAAACATTCATTGTGATCAGTCACATTTTATAAAAGGGAGAATTAGAAAATAACAGCCTTTTACATTCCAGGAGGGGTGGTAGTCACAGAGTATATCAGTAAGGACCTGCCTTAAGCTTTGCAGTGCCATTAGTCCTGGGAGCTGCTGCTTTCACTTCTCACATGAATATTTTTTAAATAACAAGGTGAAACGCTTGTAGATTTATGGATGTATACTTTTGTAACCGCTGTCCCTATACTCTCTCATGTACTTAGCTTACTCACTGATACTTTTATGAGCATTCATATTCAGGTCCCTAAACAACATACAGTATTTCATTATTCAAAACCTTTTAAAAAAAAATAAAAATGCTTAAATCGGCCACTTTTATTTTGAAGAAAAAACAACGACCATGGACTGTTTTTCTGGTATGTGCTCCCAATCCAGATCAAGATATCATGCCAATGTCCTACTGGTAAGCCACCCCATCTTTGCCTGCTAATTCCCCTCTATGACCACACCTCTAGAAGCAAAAAAGAAAAGAAAAAACAGAAATAGTAGTCGGGGGGGGGCATGGTTCCCTTATCCAAATTGGGAGCATGTTTCAGATAAGGCCTCATGGTTTCTTCCCCACCCCCACAAATTAGAAGTGTGGATAATTTAACATGTACTTTAGTCCACATAAATGCATGCTGTTCATAGGCATCATCTAGCACTGTGAGAGTGTGGCCTTCCTCTGCTTAACCCTTTCCCACAAACAACCCACAGTCCACCTGTCCCTAAGGACCGCTGTGTCAACAGCTTTAAAAATATCTGATTAACTGGAATGTCTACATAGCTATAGATGCATTCATACCAATAAACAAAAGTCACACCTAATTGCTATAGAGGTTTCAAAACTGCAGCTTCTGCTGACTTCAGGTCTCCTCCTTCAGTTGAAAATACTGATTTTGCAGGTAAATTTGCAAAACCACTATTTTTCTGAGAATCTATGGATTGAATCCAGACTTTGTCTTCTGTGGATAGAACGGCTCCTTCCATCCTCAGAAGGCTTTTTATCTGGCAGAGTGATCCCTTTAGAGCCAGAGGTTACTCCTGTTGATAGATATAGGGTCAGACCACACCTAACATACTGTGTCCTGTTCTGTAAGAAGGATATTGACAAGCTAGAACATATTCAGAGCAGGACAACCAAGATGATCAAGGGTCTGGAAACCAAGCCTTATGAGGAATGGATGAGGGAGTTGGGTATAGTTTAGCCTGGATAAGAGGAGGCTGAGAGGAAATATGAAAGCCATATTCAAATATCTAAAATCCTGTGACATGGAAGATGGAGCAAGCTTGTTTTCTCCTGCTCAAGAGGTTAGAACCTGAACCCAGTGGCTTCAAATTAGAAGGAAGGAGATTCTCTAACTAAAGATCAGGACGAACTTTCTGATGGTAAGAGCTGCTTGACAATGAAACAGACTCCTGTGAGAAATGGTGGACTCTCTTTCCTTGGAGGTTTATATTTATAAGCAGAGGTTGGATGGCCATCTGTCAAGCATGATCTAGTTGAGATTATTGTATTGCAGGAGTTTGGACTACATGACTACCTTCCAACTCTGCCATTCCATGACTTTTGAAGATTCCCTTTTCCCTGAAACTCCCATTCACACTGTTCCAGAAGGTTCCCCCCAGTGCCCTGAAATAATGTTGCACTAATGTGGCAGGAGTAGTGGAGAAGGAGCATAAGGGACTTCCCTTTCCGATCTGGCAGGAGTAAAGTCTGGATCTAACCAAGTGTTTTATGAGCTTTAACTTGATACCTCTTCCATTCTCATGTTTAGAAAGTGCCCTAAAAGATGATTGCATTGACTTCACACAGCTCTGTATAGATTTTGACTTTCACCTTCTGGTTTCACAGAATCTGCTACAAATATCAACTTAGTTTATTTGATTTTCTCTCCCAAACAGTAAGCAGAGAGACTTTATAAAGAAAAGAGTATTCCAGATGTTGCTAACATCTGCTGAGTTTCATGGTGCATCCACACACATGGCAGGGTTTTGTGTGTGTGTGCAGTCTGCTACTAACATTTGTGCAAGGACGTGGCATGCTCCACAGTGCATCTTGTGATTTGTCATTGTAATGACTACAGATAGGGGAGGATTTAATTCACTCTACAATACAAAACAAAGTTGCCTGTTTCTCACCTTCTGGACTTTCCTCCTGGGTTTGGATACAATTGATTGATTGATTGATTGATTGATTGATTGATTGGGTTTCCCTGCTACTTTTCATTCAAATGACTCTCAAAGCAGCTTGCAAACAATAACAATAACAGGACAGAACATAACGGAACATCACAAATACAGCATAAATCATATAAAATAACAAATCATGAATAAGACAATTGCAATCTTTAAAACACAAACAGCAACTAAAAAATAAGCTAAACATCACAGTGTTTGTATTATATAATTAATACGAGCAAAAGTCATATTATATAATTAACAAATCTATACGGCATTCATAATATAAAAAACAATATTTAGAACATTAACCAAATAGCAACTAAATAGGAAAAAAAGCTAAGCGCTGTTAAGGTCATGCACACAGTCTCCACGCTCCCATGACTCGTCATCTTTCACTCTTTTAACTTCAATAAAATACAGTGGTACCTCAGTTTACAAACTTAATCCGTTCCGGAAGTCTGTTCTTAAACCAAAGCAGTTCTTAAACCGAGGCACTCTTTCCCTAATGAGGCCTTCTGCCACTGGTGCCCTTCCACCGTTCGGCTTCCATTCGTAGATCGAGGTAAAGTTCGCAATTTTCTCCCATTGTTTTGGATATATTGTAGTACTCCAATAATTTGGCAAGCCACTCCCTGCTCCTTTTTCAGCTCTTCTGGCTCCACACTGAACATGGAAGGTACACAAAGGAGACCACATATCTATGAACTTTTCCACAGCACTGCTTGCATACAATTTAGCTAGTATCTGAGTTATACCCAGAGAAGTCATGCCCATTAATATAAGTGTATCTGCTCTGAATGTGACTAAAATTAGATGCAAACCCCTTGCATTTTTATGAAGGTGTCAGAAGAGCTCCATGTAGAAATCACAGTGTTTGCTGAGCTAGTTGAAAACGTGTATAAAAGTGGTGGTGCAATATGATGTGCTGTTCCTTCCTGCGTAATTTCATAGAAAAAAGGTGGCTGCTCCCATGTACCTAGGGGGCAGCCATATTTTCTTCCTTACAATGTCCCCGCAAGGCCATCAAGGACGTAAAACGGAATAAAAGATTACTGCCTTCAGAGTGTCATGGGAGCAGGCATCTTTTTTCCTCTTACGGTTACCCAGGAAGGGATAGTATGTCATAACGGCACATCCAGGGCATTTTTTAGACTCATTTTCAATAAGCTCAGCAAGTGCTGGGCTGTCTACCTGCTCCATGGCTGAAAACTGTTGAAAGAAAGTTTGTAGCTCAGTGGTAGAACATCTTCTTTGCATGCAGAAGGTCAAAGGTTGAATACTCCTAGCTAGGGCTAGGGAATAAATAAAAACCCTGTCTGAAACCCTGGGTAGCCATTGCTAATCGATTTAGACAATACTAAACTATATAGATCAGTAGTCTGACTAAGCAAGAGACAGCTTCCTATGTTTATAAAAGAAATGAGAAAAAACGGCCCTCAGACCACCTTGTAAATACTTTAAAAGAAATTAAATTACGTTTTAAAAAATTGAATGCCATGAGAAGCGTGTTAAAAATAAATAAATTAGGATCCCACCCCCAAAAAACCCTGCATGGAAACAAGACAGAAGACACATTTAAAACACAAACCAGATCAGTTCTATTCCATTCATCCCTATTTCTTTATTTTCTCGTGAAAAGATTTGTACATTTTTCAAGAAGTGCAAGCTTTCTGTGAATAAATACCCGTGCAATGTCCATCTACTGTCCTCTTTCTCTCCCTTTATAGGACCCTTTATTATTATTATTATTATTATTATTATTATTATTATTATTATTATTTTATTTTAAAAATATGCTAAATGTGTAGCAGATTTCATTTGTTTGCCCCTTTACTGAATTCCTTTTAGTAGATGCTAAGCCAGTCAAGAATGTGGCTATATCACAATCCCATATTACGGTTTCCAGAAACACACACATAGTCTATCTCTCCCCCCCCCCCCCGCCCCTTGCTTGGTAGGCTATTTTTTTGCTAACTTTATTGATTCAGCAGTTTGGCACCAAACACCTTAAATGTTTGATGCTGTGGGTTTTTTGGGGTGGGGTGGGGTGACGTATTCATGCATGCTGTTTATTTCATATGTACATACAGAGAGAAAGTGTGGGATTGATGCCCGAAGAATCTGGCATCTTTTTTAGAGTAGGAGCAGTTGGTTTAGCTCTGAGACTCTACAGCTGCATCTTGCAGAATGGCTAACAGAACGTTGTTCCAGAGGGAATATTTCTGTGACTGTCTTGTAAAGTTGAATTTAAGCATGTGTGGTAAGTGGGACAGAGGCATATGGTGCCTTCCTGCTGCCTGCCAAATTCTGCTGCCGCTGATAGTGAAATGTTCCTCCCTTCTTCCTCTTTCCAAGTAAGATTCACTCCACTGTGTATACATATGGTATAGTTAAAAATGCGTGCGTGGGTAAGCTTGAACAGGGGAGGAAACATTGCACGTATGCAATATGGTCAGATCCGTGCTAAAATAGGCAAGTATGAAACAGCCTTCGGTGTCAGTTCCACTACAAATATCAGGTCATAATAAAGCTGAGGCTTTTCGCTCTTTTACAGATACGGGAGTTCCAAACAACCTTCTTCATTTCAGTAGAGGCAACAACTCATTGTTTAAATTCCAGAACCAATGAGTGGTTTTGCTGCGCTTATTGAAATGAATGGGGGAAATCCATACATTCCAGAGCTGAATATATCATCATCATCATCATCATCATCATCTATTATTTATACCCCGCCTATCTGGCTGAGTTTCCCCAGCCACTCTGGGTGGCTCCCAATCGAGTGTTAAAAACAATACAGCATTAAATATTAAAAACTTCCCTAAATAGGGCTGCCTTCAGATGTCTTTTAAAGATAGGATAGCTGCTTATTTCCTTCACATCTGAAGGGAGAGTGTTCCACAGGGTGGGCACCACTACCAAGAAGGCCCTCTGTCTGGTTCCCTGTAACCTCACTTCTCGCAATGAGGGAACTGCCAGAAGGCCCTCGGCGCTGGATCTCAGTGTCCAGGCTGAATGATTGGGGGTGGAGACGCTCCTTCAGTTATACAGGACCCGAGACCGTTTAGGGCTTTAAAGGTCAGCACCAACACTTTGAATTGTGCTTGGAAACGTACTGGGAGCCAATGCAGATCTCTCAGGACCGGTGTTATGTGGTCCCGGCAGCCACTCCCAGTCACCAGTCTAGCTGTCGCATTCGTGATTAATTGCAGTTTCTGGGTCACCTTCAAAGGTAGCCCCATGTAGAGCGCATTGCAGTAGTCCAAGCGGGAGATAACTAGAGCATGCACCACTCTGGCGAGACAGTCCGCGGGCAGGTAGGGTCTTAGCCTGCGTACCAGATGGAACTGGTAGACAGTCGCCCTGGACACAGAATTAACCTGCGCCTCCATGGACAGCTGTGAGTCCAAAATGACTCCCAGGCTGCACACCTGGTCCTTCAGGGGCACAGTTACCCCATTCAGGACTAGGGAATCCCCCACACCCGCCCGCCCCCTGTCCCCCAAAAACAGTACTTCTGTCTTGTCAGGATTCAACCTCAATCTGTTAGCCGCCATCCATCCTCCAACTGCCTCCATCCATTCACACAGGACATTCACTGGTTCTGATTTAAGAGGTAGAGCGAGGTGTCATCTGCGTACTGATGAACACCCAGCCCAAACCCCTGATGATCTCTCCCAGCGGCTTCATATAGATATTAAAAAGCATGGGGGAGAGGACAGAACCCTGAGGCACCCCACAAGTGAGAGCCCAGAGGTCTGAACACTCATCCCCCAACACCACTTTCTGGAAATGGCCCAGGAGAAAGGAGCGGAACCACCGTATAACAGTGCCCCCAGCTCCCAGCCCCTCTAGAGGGTCCAGAAGGATGTTATGGTCAATGGTGTCAAAGGTCAGTTTGGTGTGGGTTTTGTTGCTGTTCATTGTTTGTTGTTGTTTTTGCGCTGGAAGTTGCTCGTGGGACAGAGTGGAATATTTCAATGCCCTGCATATCAACGTGTTTCTGAGACCATTCTGAAAGGAGCAGATTCCACTAGAATACCCGTGAATCCTGCAGTAAGCTCTAAAGCAGGGGTGGGCCAAAATTCACCTGACATCACAGTGACATCAGGCGATGCTGCACTTTGAAGCCCCAATTGTTGGGACTTAAAAGCACAGTGTGGGGCTGTTCAGAACCTCTTTCCCAACAACATTACTCAGCAGCATAAGAGTAGCGCTGGGAAGAAGAAGCAGTTTCCATTAAATGGAAAACACTTCCCTTCCTTTGAGCAAGGCTTGCTCCCTCTGCCCATAAGTTAACTGGCGGATGGGAGTGTTAGAATTCCTGCTCCGTGATTGCAGTCATGGGATTTTTGTCTATCACATGACAGTGTATGCTTTGACTCCACAGAGTAGGAAGTGACGGAGACAGGATGTTTGTGTTACTGTGTTCCGTGAAGTGGGACTATTGTCCTTTGTTCTTTCTCTTTGTTGTCTGATGCTAGAGAGAGAGGGAGCCATTTTGCAGTGCTCCGTGTGTGTTTGTATGTAAAGTAGATTAGCCAAAATGCTGAGTTGCTGAGGTCTGTCATGCAAGCTGCGAAGATTCTGCTGATCCCTAAGTTTGCCGATGTCTGTTAGCATCGGTCACTATGATGTTCGGGCAGAAGAAAGCTTTTGAAGCTCCCAAACAAAAGACCAGGAGGGAGAGAACATGCCAGTTGGGCATGTGTCTCTGCCAGGGTCCTACTCGAGTGTAGGACGAGCTCCTGACAGAGAGTGCACCTTGCTGAAGCAAAGGAACAACGCTATGCTCCCAACTGCTCCTTTGATGCCCCACACTTACCTGCCCCATCCCTGGTGTCATGTATGCCATCAGGCATAGGGCAGGTAGCAGTGGCTTCCCCAAAACAGCCCCACAGGCCAAATGGGGAGGCCTGGAGGGTGAAATATGGACCATGTTATTGGAGGTTCCCCCTCTCTTGCTCTAAAGGGACAGGTTGACTTGAAAACAAACATGAAAAAGCAACTCTGCCCCCTTTTCTCATCTCCACTCTAAAGTCATATGAGCCAGGGAGAAGGCTTACCCAGGGTATATAAAGAGAGGCTAGCTAAGCTTCAGAAGGCTGGGAAGCTTCCCAGAGCCAGACACACAACCCGTCCTCCGAAGGCTGAAGCTGCAATAGCACTTTCTGGAGACTGCACAGCCTCTCCCTTGAAACTGTGGGGTTTTTTACAAGCCTATCCTGGAGCTTGCACCTCTTAATACCACTTGCATGTCGAGGTCCCCCAAGCCACCCCTAAATAAATCACAATTCACACATAATTTTTGTTTAAGGTTTTTGGCATAATTTTGGCCACAACTTTATTAAAATACATAAATGTGAGTGGTTGCTTAGGCATTGGTTATGACTGCCTGTCCCCAGCCCCAGGACAGAACTGACTTCCGGATTCCAGCAAAAGCCAATAAGGGAAAACAATATTGAGGAGAGAATGGAGCTGGGCACCAGACCCTCACCTCTCCCCGCATGCTCCCAGGAGCTTACGCGGCCCAGGCCCCATTCAGGGGTACGGATGAAAGAATGGCAAGCCCCTGGATTCCCTTAACTGAATTCTCTTGCAGCAGCAGCATTGGAGGGGCAGGCACCGCCAGTCCTTACCCCTCCACCAACCAATTTTTTAACCAATGCCTAACCGCAACCTTACAAGTTGTGACAATTTGCTACGCAGTAGGCAAAAACCAAATGGCACCAGCCAATCAGCCAAATGGACACAATTCCTACAAGGCCCCTGCCCCAAAAGCAGATGACCCCCATGACAGACATAACAAGATCAACGCAATAGCCCTAGATCAGGGAGGGTGGGCAGGTGATCCGATGCACGCAGCAAAAGAGCCCAGTCAGTGCTGCGTGACTTGCTTTTATAACCTTTGGTCCGTCCCCCTAAATGGCAACACCAAAATTTGCCCAGTAACCCAACTGCCCAATCACTGCGGATGGTCATCCATACTAACCCGCCCAGCAACAGAGGGGTGGCCTGTCAGACCCCACCGCAACACGTGCTCTATATGAAGGAGAACACGCTTTTTATGAATAGCAATAGTGAGATGAAGAGTATTTATCATTGCTATGTGCCAGTGAGCTTAAAGGGCCAGAAGCAACCCAAATATTTCTTTATAACTAGCAACAATTGTAAATTTATCTTAATTCGTTGTTACACACACCCAGCAGCTTGGCTTTCTGTTTTAGGAAGAGTGTCATCAAACTGCACTTATTTTTCATGATTAGATGAATTGCAGTCTGATCCTAAACATGTTTGCACAAAAACAAGTCCCTTAAATTTTCAATGAGCCTTTGTGCCAGGTGAGCACGTTCAGGGCTGCAGCCGTAATCTTTTTAAGAAGGTGCTTTGGTTTCTGTGCTCATCAATTATTTATATATCTCCATAAATAATTCAGTAACTGGAGTGAGAAGAGGGTGGGGGGAGAGATTTCTAAAAATATACATTTAGCATATGTTTAAGGCAGGGGTTGTCCCCATTCAAAAAGTTTTATCTTTCCAACATACTGAACATTAGCTCATTTTATTTCCACCGGGCCTTTGTGAACTTGAAACGCCACCTGGGTTGCCTCTTTGTATCTGAAAAACATCCAGCCATCTTTGTTTTTTTTGTTTTGTTTTTGTTTTGTTTTTGCTTTTTAAGGATAAAGTCTGCAGCAGATATGGGCGAGGCGGGGCATGCCACTAATGTAGCAAAAATGCAAAAGATAAAATCAATAGGTGGGAAAGCTGTTTTAAAAAGTTGAATCCAAACCTGTTTTTGAACTAAAAAGTTCTTCCTCCAGGGGAATCGCTCTACAGTTAGACAGATATGAAAACCACATCTTCTAGTTTAGTTTGCTATTCATAAAGGAACTACTGTCTCCAAGCTTGTCTTAGGTCATTGTATTGACTGTAACTTTGCATGCCAGCCATCTTGAGAATGATAAATTTGTGGCCACAGAACAACTGAGTAAACATAAGGACTAGGAAGAGCAATATCTATTTTTAAAAAAAATCAAGAAGAGTTCTAGATGGCGTGCTTCTAGCACTTTAATAATAAAGAGCTTTAGAAAGCTCTTTACGCATGCCTTTTATCTAAGCTTTTCCATGCACAATCACCATATTGTATATAATTTGCTTTCACGTGTTTCTGAAATAAAATACAATACATTAAGATTTCTCCTGAACACAATATGCTGCTATGAGAGAAAGATGAGAGGCAGGAGAAGAGTGCTAAGCACCAGAAAAATATACTATTGACTATATCCAGCTTTCCCCTCCGGTGTAGATTTTTACAGAGTCTACGCTGTAGGGAGCAACTGTATTTGTATTTGGCAATGTTTTTCTCTAATTTGTGCATATTATGGTAGTATTCTCCACTGCTGATAGGATTTTTATTGCCAAGTAAGCAGTTCCAAACCAAAGACTGAGTTTTTATATATATTTTTATAAAATATATATATATATTGCATTTTGTGGGGTTTTTTTTTTTAAAAAAAAGTCACCATGACTTTCTAAGTTCCTCACAAGAAACTGACACATTGACCTTAAATAACCATTAAAATACAGCGATATACATCTGCAATTACTGGTCTATGCGAATGAGGATAATTTGTAGAACAATATCTCCTAACGTATGTGATGTTGGTTATAAATTGGTTGAAAATTTCTTGAATTCTGGTAAAGTTAATGCCAAACTATACATGACACAGGAGATCAATGATCGGAACTCTCAAGGCTGTGTAATAGTAGTAGTAGTAGTAGTAGTAGTAGTAGTAGTAAAAAATAAGTCATTGCAGCCCTTGTGGTTTGGGATCAGCAGTGCTGAGAGAGTGCTAAACACTTTCCCCTTGCTACAACTACCCAAGCCATTATCCCATACTGGTGAAAAGGGGCAGATACAATATTAATTCAAACAGTGTCAACAACAGCTTCTGGCAGGGTGGATTTTGATCTGGGGAAAGGTGCAGTTGGAAAAGGTTTAGACCCCCCCTTCCCCAGTGCTGCTGCCCTGATCCAATTGTTCCCCTTCCCCATGGCTAATTTCAAGTCTCTTAAAATAAGTTGTATTTTAGGCCTTAGTCATATAGTGAAATCATCATCATCCAGTTTTTGCTGCCCAGCAGAGGGCAATTCACACAACTGATGTGAAAAAGTCAGGAGTGGCTTGTTGAAAGAGATTAGGAGATCACTTTCTTCATGTGTATATATATATGTGTATTCGTCATTGCATACAACTTCATGTTGCTGCCAATAACGTCCCTTACTCGTAAGACGTTTGAGAATGAATTAGTGGCATACCATCCAGAAAGTTGCTGTGGGATTCATACATTGCTATCCTATGTAGATTTCCCTGGAAATCAGTTTCACTGGGACTTACTACTGAGTAAACATTATTTATCAAGGTTTCTATACTGCCTCTCTTCAACAGTACCAGGGCAATATAACAACATCACATTAAATACAGTAAAATACATCACAATCTGCAGTAGACCATCCAGATGCTATCCAGACTCAGAATTAACAACCCGCAAAGCTCATAGGACAGGTATCATGTGTTCATGGGGATATTCATTGTAATGGCTGCTCTGCAGTGTCCCTGTGATGAACTGAGTGTCTGTACTTTGTCAAAACGAGGTTAATGTGCATCAGTTACCCCATTTGAAATAAGAGGTAGGCTTGGAACTCTGACTGTAAGATGAATCAGTCTATCTCCAGTCCATATCAGTCTCACAAGTTTTCATTCATAAGTCCGTTCTATCAGTTTTTGCATTATATGCAATATTTTTAAAAAAACAACAGGATTTTTTTTATTTAAACAGGTGTTTTCTCAGAAAATCTGCATTTGTAAATTTATTTTATCCTAAAATACTTGTTTTAATATGCGTTTTATCAAAATAATAATGATCAAACTAACCAAGTACTGCATTGCTAAATTTGAAAAAAGTGCTAAATACAAAGGTCAACTACATTCAGATCCGCACATTAGTACAGGTTAGTTCATATTGGAATTTGCAAATAAAAATGAATTCCTTAAGCTACCCTAGTAATAGGTAGATTCTGTAGCAGTTCTCATGGTTGTGCAGCAGCAAATCTTTTTTTACATGCAACTATCTAGTGTGAGGTATAAAACAGACCTTCTGTGAATGGAAGATGCCCTTTTAGATGCAGAAGGGCAGTTTTGGATTTTACCTGCCAGTTCAGGTGCTCCAAGACTCTTTTCCACAATAGCCTCAACATGCAAGGCTTTTAACTAACTGGGTGATCAGTGATGGCTGCTTTTATCACTCTTGTCCAATGGTACTGCGTTTTAGACTGCTTCTCTTGTTAGAGTACTGTTGTTTATATTATATTTTATGTGATTGCTTAATTGTAGACTGCTTTGGCTATTTTAATAGAAAAGTGATGTATAAATATTTAAAACACAATAAATATATAAAAAGCTGTGCAAGCATTTTTATGAAAGTGATTATTCATACTTGGCAGTATAATTCTCCAGTGGTCCCCATAGTACAGTACAGGTTTTTAGTTATTTCGAGAGGGACCCCTGAAGGCAGAAAAATTTTAAGGATCTGATTCAAAGTGTGTTTAATGTTCCACATCACTGAAATCAATAGGACATTTTTTTTCCTTGCTCACAGAAGTTTCCAGAGGGTTATGCTTGCTGCAAATTTCTCTAGGAATTTGAGTTACAGTACTGCTTAAAAACAAGAGACACTTATGGTTTATATACAGTTATATTGTATCTTTCCACAGTTGAGCATCAGTGATAAAGTAAAAGTAAATGAACAACCAGATGAAAATGATTAAAAAAACACACCTATGAATACCTTGTTCAAATGATTTGCTGAGCTGAGGAATGTGTGATATGAGTAAATTAAAGAGTGAACAGCGCCTTTAGTCTCCCCCACCCCTCCCATGAGGATATAATGTACAAAGCTATAGGTTGTTGTTGTTTTTTAATTTTATGTCTCTAATGTGAATATAGTATGTTTGCATCCTAGTTTGCAATGTAGATGACACTCTACAGTCAAACTCTAGCTATATACAAAACATGTAAGATACAGTCTGATTTATTATGAAATGGCAGCTATATCTCTTCTTTTTTTGCAGATGAAGATGGCAAATAAATGCTGTTCTCCCTCAGATCAGGTATGATAATTTACTTTGGCTATTGCTAAAAGTCTGCCATTTCACTTCCGCCTTCCAATTAGTCACCAAAAAAAAAAAAAAAGGAGCACATGTAAGCCAAAGTTCAGCACTTCCAAAAGACCCTGATGCCAGTAGGAAAACTGAGCACATTTGCACATTGTTTTCACTGAAATAAATTAATGACAGAAGAATTTAACTTTGCTTGGACCATGCCAAAAGTTATCTTTTTGCAAGTTGCATAGCAGCGGACACATGTAACTGAAAGCTCTATATAAGCATTCCTTAAGGGAAAGCATGTTTTATTATCTGATATTCCATCTGTCAAAACAGATTTCAACAATTAGTAGAGGACCCAGGTTAGAATTTTGGAAGTTTTCAGAATCACAGCTGACAGTGGTGATAGGGAAGCAACTGTATGATGTAATATGCAGTTAATTAGCTTGCTCTGCAAATGATCGTGTCCATTAAGGTGTTTTCAAAACATTTCTCTTCCTAGTTGCCTGGTAGTCTTCCATCCCAGTCAACCAAGCATAAACCACAACCTTGCCATTGGCATGTGGAAGGCAGGCTGCAGAGATTTTGCACTCAGGAGACCAAAAGGTGTTAAGCAAGGGCTAACAGAAAGAGGGTGACTAATAGAAAGTGGCAGCCGAGAAGAAGAATCCAGCCTACTTCTCTCTGTTTCCTAACACTGCTCTTTCTTGCAGCTTTGTGATGACAAGGTCCCCTGCTTTTCCTCCAACAACTAAGAATATTTCAGAGCTTCCACCCAGCACTTTATTGTGAATTGAGTGTTGCTCATGGGTTGCAAGATTTGTGTAGCGTCCCCATTATAACTTCATCAAAATCCCATCCCATATTACTGCTTCCTAATTTAATAGAATTTTTACTAGTTTCCAAATGGCTTGTCATCCCTCAGGAGATTGACACCTAGACTTTTTGGAAAGGAAAATCCAGGGAGGTGGGAAAGATGATGCACATGATGCAAAGTGTGTGAACGTCTTTCCAGATATTTATTTAATATAATGTGTTCAACACATGCAGTTGACTTCCGTAGCACACTTGGTTGATCAAGAAAAACAATAATTTCTAGATCAAGAAAATGCAAGGCTGATCTCTCATGGGTGTTCTCAACCATAAGATTAATATGGTATTGATTTGTCTTATAATATCATATTTTAACTAAAGCAAACTATTGATTGTGAGGATTTTTGTGTGCATGTGCATGCCAGCTTGTGTCTTGCAGCAGGAGAAAGGTAGGATATACTGTATTTACTCAAATCTAACGCTCACCTTTTTTGGCCAAATTACGTTGCAAAAATTAAGGTATGCATTAGATTCGATGGCACATTTACATTTGCCAGCAAATACTTTTTGGGGTTTCAAGGTTCTGAAAATTGAGGTGCACATTAGAGTCGATGGCTCATTAGACTTGAGTAAATACAGTAGATGAAATGAAATAGAGAAATAGATTCAGTGAATTTGTCTACTATAGCCAACCTCCATACATAAGGAGGAAGGTTTCCAATTAAATTTAGAGTCCCAGCTATTTTCTTTTTAGAAATTAACTAGTGAATCTTTATGAGTGTGCTATTAGTGCAGTTTGTGAATCGTTGATATCAATTATAGTAGCATGGAATATCCAAAGAAAGTAAGAAGGCACATAGACATGTGCAGCATGTGTCACTGACGTACCTCTACAATTAGATAACAAATGGCAGGCACTGTGAGCAGTCAGAGACATTAATGAGCTGTTGAAATATAGGAAGCAAAAATGAGACACAGTTCTTGCATCTGTGCATACCATTAATACCAAAAGCGGGGCTCATTCACACTGATAATACACCCATCTTCCCCTAGATGGGAGATGCACAATTCTCTGCTTCAATTAATTACATATGAAAGCACTGGAAGCAAGACTTGGAACTTGCTTTCATTCACATCAAGGCTGTAGCTTAGTGTGGTGAGCCTATAAGATATGCCCATCTAATGCACCAGTCTGTTTACATAGTGGTCAGCCATAGTGGGAAACCCACAAGAGAGCAAAGAGTGCAGTGGAACTCTCCCACTCATGCTCCCCAACAACTGACATTCAGAGATAATAATAGCACCATTATATGATTACTACTAGCTGTTGATAGTCTTATTATCCGTAGAGTTATCTAATCCCCTTTTGAAACCATCCAAGTTGGCAGCCTTCACTATCTCTAGTAGCAACAGATCCCATAGTTTAACTACTTGCTGTGTATCCATGGGACAATGTCCTGGGTTCAACCATTCCTGGTAAGCCTGGGAAAGACTCTGCCTAGACATCTGAAGAGCCACTGCCTGACTGTGTAGATATTATTGAGCAAATCAAGCGATGGTCTGACACAGTTTATTTCTTACAGGCAACATCACAAAGGATTAGGTATCAATGACTGTTCTGCTCCACTAACATAGACAATATGTCCATGTCTACTAGTTGCTAGGAATCACAAATTGGGGGATACTATTGCAATCAGGTCTTGCTTGGACTGATCCAGCAGTGCTCTTCTTATGTTCTTAAAACAGCTTTCTATGTTCTTTCCATTCATATCTGAAATTACCCCTCTTTTTAATGTAACATGTGCTTTGCCTTTGCTGCAAAATTCATTCCAGACATTTGGAAAGGACTGATTCAGCTAAGCCATTTTTTGTTGTAATGATTCTTTGAGACGTTTGTTTGTTTGTTTGTTTGTTTGTTTGTTTGTTTGTTTGTTTGTTTGAAGGCTCATATATTTGCCTCAGTGTGAAAATGAAATGTCAGCCCCATAGCATAAGCTTGTACATCATCTAGTTGGAACTTGTAGAAAGTTAACCATTCCTGCTCTCCAAATATTAGCACTTTTCGAGTCTGCCTTGTATAATTTATCAAAATGTTCAGAACACTGAAAGCACTTAACGCTGTGTTATTTTTTGAGGCAGCTAGATTTGTGACTCAATTTCTAAACACACACACACATCAATGGATCAATGGTTTTCTTTATGAAGCATTAAGGATTGTCTCCAACAAAGTTGTCACCTTCACACCAGGGCTTCTGCTTGGGCAATAAAATTTCCCCTCCCTCTCATCTCCCCATGGGTCCCATGTGACTCCCAATCTTCTCCAGAGGGTTGAGGGAACCCCAAAATAAATTTGGGGAGCAAGCAGGGGAATGAGAGAGGGGGCATTTCTGTTGCACAAATGGGACAGCTTCGCTGGATAAGTGATATAACCATAAATGTGATGGTGCTATTTATGCAGAGGACACACACGCACACCCATCTATTCTTTTAGCTTAAAATGAATTTTCCTCTCATTGCTTTATGGGAAGTCTAAAGTGAGGTTTTTAATCGACTTAATATGAACTACTAGCCTGGTGTCAATCCAGTTTTATTACTATAGTATTTTGAAGTATGTTCAGAGATTGAAAAAACAGATTTGTAATGGTTGGCTGGGCACTTGTATTCTATATATTGGAAATAAGATATCTCACTGTAGAGAAGCAGATTTTTTTATTTTTTTTTTTAAAAAGCTCTTGCTTAGACCCACCCTACATTACCAACCGAAATCAAATTCTAAATATAATTAACTGCATTTGCTCACATTAATTGCTTTCTGTTCTTGCCTGTCCTGCCTTTGCCTGTCCGCAGCAATTATAGTGGCCACTTATGCATAATAAAAAGAATGTTTCTCCATCAAAAAAGATGAATAGATGATACAGGTTTGCATAAAATCTGCATATACATACTTAGAAATTATCAATAGCATTTAAATAGAAATGCAAAACAGCTCCCATAACTAGATGACCCAAGTGCCTTTTCAGTCCGCTGCCCCTGTTGCCCCTTCTTACTGTTCTTTAACTTCAAGCCAGGCTTGAACCGGATAGCCCTTCAAAGAGAGGACTCTTCTCTATAAAGTAAGACACATGGTCACCCTACCAGCAGTCAGATTCTAGATTGTAAGCTTGCTGGGGCAAGGAAGAGCTTGTTTTCTCAAGGAATGTATTGCAAGGTTAAAACAGTGCTAAGTGAAGGGTGGGAGATGATAGATAAATGATAGATAGATAGATAGATAGATAGATAGATAGATAGATGATAGATAGATATAGATAGATGATGATAGATATTATGCAACACATTTTGATGGAGAAGGCTGGTGATAACTTATGGAAGAGCAGTTGATATGCTTTGTGTGCAATAAGTTATGTAGCTCTAGAAACTTAGCAGTTGCAGTATTAGTAATTTGCTCACCGAATCTATGATTTTGAAGTATTTAAAATAGCCCATCATATAATTTGCATGCTAATGCAATGGCAGTCCTCACTGCCAGATGAAGATCTTGAACTCCCAGCACAGTTTCTGCCAAAGTATCAAATGCATACATCAGATGTATGTATGCATACACAGGCAAGGCACAGGTTACAAAGTGCAGCAGGTGGAGAGGCGATATAGATACATGGCTAATCACAATCTAAAGCATTGTTCCAGCAAGCAACATATCCCCTGCACCTTCCTTTCGAAGAACAGGACCAAGGCAAGCAAGCAGACATTCCTTCAAGTAGCTTAGGCTTGCAAAGTTTGTTTGCTGGCACTAACACCTCTGTTTCCATGGAGGTGGGAATTGGTGCCAATTTGGCATTCAGTTTGCCAGAGGAGGTGGTGTCAGGGTGTGTCTGGTGTCACAGAGGCAGAACACTCTTTTGCCAATCTGCTTAGTCCCTCCCCTGGATCCAACTCTCAATTTCTTGGACTACTGGCCTCTTCCTCCCCAAACTCAGACACTTCTTGGGGTCCCAGTTTCACCGCTGGCATCCCACTATGATCCTTCCCAGGGTTGTTCAGCTCCAACTCCCTGAACTCTTCCCATTCCTCATCAGGATCCAACCATCCCCCTCCATGATATCTCCAACGGGAATCATGACTGCTAACTTTCTTTAGAACTTCAGGCAACCTGGCAAGTTTATTAGAGTAATCGCGAGTTTTAATTGCCATTTACTTATTCATGTGAGACACGCAAGATTTCAGAAGGGCAAAATCTGCTCCAGCTTCACTTTTCTCGGTTTCCTCCTCCCTTGTATATAATTGCTGTCACCAACTGCTCATTTGTATTTGAATAAATAGACCAAACAAGCCACCCTAAGATGCCTGAAGCTACAACTTTCTTTGCCTTCTTAATTTTTTATTGCAACACGACACACAATGGCATATCTTACTCCTAGTGAAGTCATTGTTCCCGTTTTCAGCTGCAACCCTGCCAGCCTACATATTATGTTTGTGAAATGCCTATTTCTTCTTCATTTTTATGCTCAGCAGTTTGCCTTCCCTATATTTATTATAATACTTATAATCTCCAAAATAAATTTTACATAAAATCGAGGCTCATGTTTTTGTTCGGTCTTTACAGTATCTCTATGCCCTTTTCGGTGCTTTTTTTAAAAAAAGGATAAATAGCAATTCATATGCAGAGGATGTCACTGAAGGGGTATTAACATAATGTATTGTTTTGTTTAATCATGGAGATAGCAGTGCAATCTTCTACATGTGTACTCCGAAGTAGGCCTCGTTGAGCTTAATGGGACTTACTTCTGGGTTAGCAAGTTTAAGATTGCAGATATCCTAAAATCTCTTCATGGAACGCCACTTTCATATTTATTTATTATTTATATAATGGATTTATACACCTTTCTTCTTGAACACATTATAAAGGAGCCTTAAAAACTCCCCATAAAGCAATAGTTCATGGTTCTTCATACCTGCAGAGTTTTCCCCTTGAAGTGTATGCATTTCAAGCATAGCTACTACTTTGAAGAATAAGGGGATTGTTGTTTTTCAATTATTAATATGAGTTGTTATTAATAGCTGGATAAGGAGTGAAGCTTGGATCAAAATTTGCCTTGCACCAATGAAAATGAATTTGTGCTTGTGCAACCACGTGATCCTTACAGTTTCCACTGATTCCCCCATCCCATGCCATGCCCCATGCCATTCTAGAGGACCCCTGCTTCTCAGGAGTGGCTTTTAAGTGTGTAGGGAATGCCCTACTCTGTGAGTAAAATGTTAAATGGAGTTCTCTGGACCTGACTCATAATCTTTCGGTGAGAAATATATATTTACTCCATGGTTTTATATAATATTAACTTTGTAATTTACACTTAGTTTACTTGCTGTATATTCCTTATGATCTGATAAATGTTGATGCTCTTCAGACCGCAGGAGAGCATGACATAGCAGTTGCTTTAAAATAGATAATTCTTTACAAACAAGGTTACGTTAGCGATATAGGACTTGCCCATATAGCTATCCCATGAATATATGGCATTGTCCTGCCCTTGAATCAAGAGCCATTCATCAATCCATCTTGCTTCTTTAACTGGAAGCAGATCTACCAAGTTTTGGTCAAGTCTTTCCCAGTCCTACTGTTTGAGATGCCTAATGATAGATCTTGGAGATTAAACCTAGGATCTTCTGCATGCAGAGCATGTCCTCTGTCACTGAACGATGGCTATGACATATGTACATATTCTCAAATCCTTGTGGATATTTTTGCACATTGCTCAGTTTTTGACAGATGTGCTGCTATGCGCATACATCAAATTATGTACTTTATTAAACATTGTTCAGCTTCTATGTGCAATGACTTTCAGCAGCTAGTTTTAGCGACACCAGAAAGAACCAGGGTGCTCTATAGATTGCATAAGTTGAGGGTTTGCACATTAGAGACCTTAGAGCATTGGTGTGCCCATTGTGCTTTCTTCTTCCATTGTAGAAGTGATGGTCAGCAGGATTATGTAATATATAACTTCTGGTAGACTGAGTTGAAATTCATTTTCAAAGATTTTATTCTGCAGGTCATTCATATGGGGTGGGTGAATGAGAGGCTCCAGGGCGCAGATTCCCCTCAGCTCTATAAATTCAAGTTCCTGGCATTGAAGGGTTCGTCATTCTACATATTCAGCACGCCACCGGTAAGCAACCTTTTCGCATGCGATTGTTATTGAAATTCTTTTTGTTGGAACAGAAAATGACCCTTCCTATTGAATAATGAAGCACAGTGGAATTTACAAAAGGATGTTCACAACAACTCTTTCAGACACTGTTAATCTTTCTCTCCCATGCATAAAACATGGAGATCACTGGGAGCAGGACTTATTCAGGGCTTTAATAATGTCATCAGGGCTTTCTTTGCTTTTTGGGCCAAAGTTGAGGCCCAGGTGGCCTGATGCAGGTACCTAAAGCATCACTAGCTAACTAATAAATTATAATTGTAGCAGGTTTGTGGTAGATGTGATAGCATGAGATATTAGGAGCAGGAGTACAATTGCATGGTGACTTCTGAATGAGCAGTAGGGCCTTTTGACCCTTTTCCTCTACAATCCACGTCTCTGGAGAAAAAGGTCACAAGCCTTGGTGCTCATTCAAAATCTATCTAGAACCCATCCTGAAACCAGAGTCTCTTGGACAAAATTTTCTTTCGCCACCATATTTAGAATGCAGTCTTGCATTTTTAGTTACAGCCACTTTTGACAACCAGAAGGCTACAGGTTCCCTACTTCATGCTTTAGGCGCACGCGCGCGCACACACACACACACACACACCAAGATGATGCATGGAGATGGAATGGCAAACAATTTAGTGGTGTGGGATCTGGCGCAAGATACTGATTTCTTTACTTAACATAAAGGATAGGGAAGTATTTAGTTACAACAATATAATATGACGCTGAAGGGAAAAAATGACACGTGGAACTTCCACCCGCTTCTTTTTAAAAAAATCCTGGTAACAAGATTGTCTTACGAACAGTACCAAATCCTTTGCTTGAAAAACCCAGTTTTGTTAGTTAAGGAAGATAAGGGAATTATACAAAGCAATAATTTATAACAACATGCCTATTTTGCACATATTTATGTAACCTCCATAGTTTATTCTTAATCTGATAGTTGATATTTTGAAACTTGGAATTTGAAAGTCAGTGTGTTGTGGTGTCAGGAGGTCGAATTTTCACACAATTTGCCAATCTTGTGTTTTTAAGTGCAAGATGTTGACTGTCAAAACGTGTTGGCAGTTCCTTTGGCTCCTTATAAAAAGGTGTGCCCATCACAAAAAGCAACATTGTCATTATCACTAATTAGCATTGCTAATTTGAAGTTGTTGTTAATCACTTCCTAAATGTGAATAGACTGTGAACACTAAAAATGAGTATGGTAGAATAAGTTTATTTGACTGGTACAAACTACCATATTGCAATTACAACCTTTGGGCTGTATGCAGATGATTAGCATATCCAATATGTCTATTAAGACCAGGTTTTCAGCTTAGTGATAAGTTGTAATTCAGCAACTTCTCTTTCAAGTCTGTTTCTGAAATACTTTTGCAATAAGACAGCTGCTTTGAGATCTTGTATTGAATGTCCTGGGAGATTGAAGTGTTCTTCTACTGGCTTCTCTGTCTTGTGATTCCTGATGTCAGATTTATGTCCATTTATCCTTTGGCGTAGGGTTTGGCCTGTTTGTCCAGTATAGAGAGCTGAAGGGCACTGCTGGCATTTGATGGCATACACAATGTTAGAAGATGAGCAATTAAATAGGCCTGAGATGGTATGTTTGGTGTTGTTGGGTCCAGTGATGGTGTTGTCTGGGTGTATGGGGCAGCAAAGTTGGCATCTGGGTTTATTGCAGGCTCTGGTACCAGTATCCATGTTAAGTCTGCTTGCTGTATTATTGTGGGTGAGGAGTTGCATTTCATGTTATTGGGCAACACTACCATCTTCATATTTTTTTCTGTGAAGAGCCTCCAAATATGTGTCTGTCTAAACTTTGTGGTAGGGCAGCAAAGGACAGTGGGCACCCATCTCCACTTAAGAGCTTCCAAGGACATTTGACCGACTATTATTATAGAGACAAAATGCATTTGTTTATTCATAGGCATTGAGAGTTGATCCTTCACCATGCTGTTCCAGGAACAGAATATTAGCAAGTGGGTAGTAGTTACCGTATTTTTCGCTCTCTAAGACGCACTTTTTCCCTCCTAAAAAGTAAGGGGAAATGTGTATGCGTCTTATGGAGCAAATGCAGGCTCCATGGCTTCAGCGCATGGACAGCAGTACATCCAAGTGTTAAGTACCGCATTTTTCGCTCTATAAGACACACCCAACCATAAGACGCACCTAGTTTTAGAGGAGGAGAACAAGAAAAAAAATATTCTCTTCCTCTTTGCGCAGCGCCCCTTCAGCGAAGCGGCAGGAGAAGCAGAGCCCCTTCCATTTCTCCTCCCGCTTTGCTGAAGGGGCGCTGCGCAGAGAGGGAAAGCTGCGCAGCGCCTCTCCAGTGAAGCGAAGCCAGGAGAGCAAGAGGGATCGGTGTGCACCGACCCCTCTTGCTCTCCTGGCTTCAGCGAAAGCAACGCGAAGCAGCGGGAGTGCTCCCGCTGTGCTTCGGAGGCTTTGCGTTGCTTTCGCTGAAGCCATGGAGCCTGCATTTGCTCCATAAGACGCATACACATTTCCCCTTACTTTTTAGGAGGGGAAAAGTGCGTCTTAGAGAGCTGGACTCAGGGCCCTGCTTATTATGGGCTTCCCAGAGGCATCTGGCTGGCCATTGTGACAACAGGATATTAGACTAGATGGGCCTCTGGCCTGGATCCAGTAGGTCAGAGGCAGTAACACTTCTAAATACCAGGTGCTGGAAAGTACAGAGATTTCTCTTGTGCTCCTGTCCTTGTTGGGTTCTTCTCGTAGGCCTCTGGTCGGTTACTGTGAGATCAGGATGCTGGACAAGACGGGCCATTTGTCTCATCCAGGAGACCGTTCTTATGTCCCTACTTTTAACGTTTTCATGTAACAGTTTGGTAAAGAGAGAAGGAAGCACCCTAAGCGTTTTGAAACTTTCAAGTCCTGTCTTACCCTTCCCTAGTGAGAGGTGGAGCAAACAGAAGCCTGGCTTCACTTCTCAGCATGTGTTATCGGAGGGCAAACAGAATGCCATGTTCCACAGCTAGTAAGTCGAGATGTTTAAAGGAGAACATTGAACAGAGAATTCTTAGGAGAAACTGGGTAATTCAAGTCATACCCTTTGATTGCCAAGCATCTATGGGTGAGTGAGACAAGAGCTACCAGTGAACAGTTATACTCACTGACAACAAAAGGTAAAATATAGCAAGCCATGTGCCTCCCTTTCATAGCATATAACTGACAGAGTTCAAATAGCGATGGAAGAAATTTGACCTCTTGAACACAATTACACACTATGTGGGTTTGCAGCTTCATAGTCATTTCTCTTCATCAGTGCATACCGACACACAGATCAATGTAGAGGACAAAAACAGGATTGTGACCCAATCCTAACAGCTCGCAGAACTGAAAAAACAGGTGCTGTAGGAATTTTCCAAAAAACTTTGGAACGCCAACTTTGCTTTTGCATTGTTATATTACATGCACATATTCCGATGAACATGTTCAGAATTGTATCGGAGCAGCTTGATTTAAAACCAGACAGTTAACAACTGTTTTCAATCAAGATGAAAGGCTTACTTAAACCATCGATTTCATGAAGTTTCCAAACACTGGCATTCCAAGCATGCATACAACACTGGTTGTGAAAACTATTAAGACAGCTTGGTTTGTGACTAAATAGAAAGTTTATTGTGAGTTTCCACAATGCACATCCCTTTTTTGAACCATCGTTTTTGTAAGATTCATGTGTTCAACCTCAGTTCTTCTAATACAGCCTCTAATACAGCTACACTCATAGCTTCAACCTTACAAAATAATATTTCTAATTTTATTAGAAGGAGACAAAGTTGTTTATGCACTGCTACCCTATTTGCCATAATAATGAATTGCTGAGTCATAAACAAATTTGTCATTTTGATTAGAATACTTGCATTAAGATACATTTTAAAGGTTTTATTTTACTCATATTTCTTTTTTGCTATAAAAACCACGAGCACCTCAGCAGGAGGTGTGCTTTTAAATAAGGTTTTGTTGCACTGCTCATTTTGATTCAAAAACTAGTTACTTGGCATTCCATAAGATGATGGGGTTGCCTTTAGTCATGCAAAACCTTGTGCATTGCTTAGTTCAGGTCAGTAATATTAAGCCGCTGATCCAGAGATTTACGTATGCTTACGATGACTATCTAAGGGTCCATTCCCCCCCCCCAGACACCACTGATGTGCTAGGCAATGGAAAGTGTGGGGGGTGACATTTTTGGGGCATAGGCCCAAACTCCACTTTGGACACATGGACACACTAAAAACACCCCCTAAAAATGAAACAGACAACTGTATGACTGAAAAACTACCATGAATGTCAGGTCTAAACTGTGAGCCACATTTTGTTCAGCCCCCATTTTGTGGGCTGGGAAAATGGAAAATAGCTATATGGCTTTTCCCTGTGATAATCAGATCCACCCCCTTGAAAAAGGAGAGACAAAAACACTTCAGAAAGTACTGTACCGACCCCCGTCTTTTGCCAGATGGAAAATGTGGGGTTTAATTTACTTGTTTACATATTTATAATCCACACTTTCATAAAAATGTGTCAGTACAGCATATAAGAATGAAATCAGCATAAAGCATCCGTAAAAAACATCAATAAAACATCATTAAATGCTGATTGGTTAAAATAGAGAAAATTCATATTGCCTGTCTAAACAATGTAGTTTTCAAAATTACACGAATTTTCACAAAATGATGGGCCAAACAGTCAGAAGGCCTCTGTTGCCTAAAGAGTCCCATCCTTACCAGCAGGATGATCAGAAAAGCTCTGCTGGATGATTACTTGAGGATGCAGTAGACATTAGGCCCCCAAATACATGCGATTTTAACCCCATGGACCCAAGATTATTGGGAGTCTTAGGCCTGTACCTTGTCTGGGTTTTTTTCTTGTACTGAACAACCAGGACACCAATCTGGTTCTAGGAGTTAAAACACCATCCTTACTATTTCAGTAGAGAAAAATTAGCAACCAGCATCCTCATATCAAGCTCCCAACCACCCAAAATAGGAGGGATCTTGCAGAATCCTCATAGATAGGTGTGCCTGCACCTAATGCTATATTGTGGAATCTGTTGGGAATCTGATGTGAGATACAGCAGAAGTTGCCCCCAGTTCCAGTCACTACACAGAGGCAGCTTAAGGTCCAAAATAGTTTATTGCTGCAGAAGATAAGGCTTCAGTAATACAGTTCCACATGTTGGTATATACAGACAGCTTATATGTGAAAATATATCTGCTTCAGCAGTTCAAGACATAACACAGATTCCTATTCATAGGCCGATTAATAAGCTGACATGCCATAATCACTTATATAGATGGCACTGACCTTGCATCTATTGGATTATCTTATACAGTGGTACCTCGGGTTACAGATGCTTCAGGTTACAGACTCCGCTAACCCAGAAATAGTACCTCGGGTTAAGAACTTTGCTTCAGGATGAGAACAGAAATCATGCTCTGGCGGCACGGCAGCAGCGGGAGGCCCCATTAGCTAAAGTGGTGCTTCAGGTTAAGAACAATTTCAGGTTACGAACGGACCTCCAGAACGAATTAAGTTCTTAACCCGAGGTACCACTGTGATTTGTGCCCATGCAGAAAATTCACTCCTCCTTCTATGTCCAGTTTCTCCAACAGAATCTCTATTGCTGGAAGAGGGCCTCACCTTTCAGTCTTGTTCCAGGAGCATTTCTCCTCATTTAGACTCTTGAAGCTGATACTCTCCCCCCCCCACCTCTGCACTCTGCTGAAGTTATTTGAGTTTCTTCCTCTTCCTGTGCTTCTATCCCCTTGACCTTTGGCCACCTTGCACCCATCAGGGTTACCAGCACACTGTTCCCTCAAATCCATCTTCTGCTTCCTCATTTCAGTGCAGAGGAAAGCTCTTCACTCCTATGCCTTTCCATGCATAGAATTGTGTTCTGTTGTGTATTTATATATATTCTTGAAAAATTCACTTAACATCAGCATAGACAATCTGGCAACTACATGTCAAAGAAGCCCTTCTTGCGAAGATCAGCACATTCATCAATGCTGAATTATAGGGACAAAGCAGTGTATCAGCACTGTCAATCTAGATGGGTTAAACCAGGTTTTTTTAAAAAGCTAATCTGTTATTCAAGAACTGTAGGAAGACTTCAGCAAATACATTCACTAGAAAGGAAAGACTTAATCCCTTGATCACAATGGTACCTTTTTAGCAAAACTGACATATCAGAAAGCTTTAATCTATTTGCTTGGGTTGTATAGGCTTTGTTGGGTTTGTTTTGTTTGTTTTTATCTACGAAATCTATACTATGAGCAAGATTGCTGAATTTGCTCTTTTATTGTTGGAAATATTTGTTTGGAATATGATCAACTGGTTGGGTGTTTTGTTTTTTTCTTTCCATTTTTCTAATGGGAACAATGATTACTTTAAAATTCAGAGACTTTAGACAGCTGAGTACTCCTAAAAGCATCAAATCCACACAGAGAGATATCTGCAACCCATTAGACACCATTCAAGTACATAAGATTGTACATTTTTAATTTCCCATATTATTTTGCTAAAAGAAGAGTACAAGCAATGAAGCTTTCTCAAGAAAACTAGCACAAGGTGTCTCATTTTCAGTGTGGAAATTAAGTTAATTCCTCTTTTTGCAAGGATTATTTAGCATTTAGATCTAACTATTACTTTTATTTAAAAATAGTTATATCATTTTAAGTAAAATGTTATTAATTTCACTCAGCCTCACTCAGCTGCATAGTTGTACCCCTTCAGTCAAACTTTTGGAATGCCTATGTTGTGGGATTTTGATATATGTGGTGTTCTGATATATGTGGTGTTAGGAGTACAAAATCTGTCAAGTTTAGAGATACCACAATTTTTGCTACCTTTGGGGAAAGTAGTTTAATATATGACAGACTTCATAAATGGCACCCAACAGGCCCCTGTAGGAGTTAAACAACTTTTCAAGGATTGGACAGGTGCAGGCCTTGGCAATTATTTTGTAACTGCAGTTGCTCAAGAGGCTAATTAGGGACTGGAAATTACGTTTTTGCCTTGTTGCTGGCAAAGTCTTTTGAACTATTGTCCTCAAGACTATCGTGTTAAATAAAACAGCAAACAAATGTGATCACAAAAGATTCTCAATAAGCTATTACTAGGCATTTCCCACTTCTAATTCATTTTAATTATGTTTAAATAAATCAGGTGGTAATTAAAGAATTCTGGGAGAGGGGCAAGTCTGTATATCAACTTTCCGTGTTCCAGAATATTAATGCTGGGTGTGTCTTGGAGGAAAACACATTTCCTGATGCAACCCTTACTCTATTATTCCAGAGGACAGGCTCCAGAAGGAAATGGAGACATTCAGAAACACTGGGGAACTCTGGTATGCTAGGGCAATATAGGTTTGGATGATCTGGAAGGGCTGGTCCTGGAAGGGTACTTCCCATGCACTATTAAGCTAAGGTCAAAGGAGTCAGGTTCGGTGACTGTCTGCTCCTTGCATTTTTAGAGTGGGTACAGGACTTCACGTACAATGTCCTTTCCTCTTGGAGCTCTGAGAAGCCAATCAATAGGTGTACAGTGAGGCTTGATTAGACTGGAAGCAGTTTAAGATAGGTTGCTTACACTCTCAGGAGTTCCCACACTGAGGAATAACAAGTGAATCCGCATCCTCCTCCATGACAACGGAGACATTTGGCAGGAAATGGTTTCATTTGCCCTATGCACTGTGTTCTGTACTAGGCTTTCCTTTACCAGGCAAACAAAGCACCTAGACTCAAGGAGTTCAGTGAGCAGACACCTATAACACAGTGAAGAAACTTGGTTCTCCAAAGTACCCAAGGTTATTAAACAGTGTCTCATTTGGACAATATGAATAGGGGTAGTTTCTCTGACGAACCCTAAGCACTTGTGTTCCAGGTTCAAAACAACGAACCTTTCTTAGTCATTTTCTAATACATTGACCATGCAAGTAGACTCTTATTAAATAAGCTAAATTCTATCCTACTCTTGTGCAAACAGACGAACAGACCTTTTCTGCAGTGGCTCCCCTTCTGTGGAATGCTCTCCTCATGGAGGTTCGCCTGCCGCCTTCATTATACACCTTTAGGCACCAGGCAAAAGCGTTCCTATTTAACCAGGCCTTTGGTTGATTTGATAGACATCCTATGCCCTTTTAAAAATGTGTTGTGGGTTGTTGTTGGTTTTCTTTTGATTATGTACTTTGTGGTTTTATATTCTGATTTTATCCTGTGAACCGCCCTGAGACCTACAGGTATAGAGCGTTATATGAATTCAATAAATAATAATAAATTATTATTGTTGCTAAGATTCCGAAACAAGTGTGCCCAGCCTGCACTACTGAATTAAGCCAGGACCACTTTCTCCATTCACTGTCCATTACCACACACACTGCCTTATTAATTTAGAGAAATAATAACATATGACCTTAGTGAAATCAGGGCAGCATTAACAGAATGTTAGTTTAAAAAAAAAACAACCAGGAAAAATAAAGAAGCATTTTTATTTTTATTTTTATTTTGTAAAGGGAGAGAAAGATATATTACTATTTGAAAAGAGCCATTTTAAATTACTTAGGTTTCTTCATTTCTGATTTACAAATGTAAATAGAAGCATTTAGATTAGGGCCACCCATTTCTTCTAAGCGCTTATAGACATTTTGGTAACACTGAAATGTAGTTTTAAGGTCAGCAATTACAATTTTTACAGGTCAGCATTCTTCATTCCACATTTGGTGTGAGTTTTGCCAGTTCATTCCTATCTACTCTTTCTTATCAAAGATTTACAAAATTTTCTTTTACTTAAGGTACTGTAATCCAGTAAATAACTTGTTGATGATTTATTGTACTGAAAAATCTAATATTATGATGGAATAGTTGAAAGTTGATGAATGTTCACAATACAACTGAGCTTAATAGGAATTCAGCAATGTTGAAAATGACTGTCTTTTTAGGTGTCTACAATATCAATAATATGTTGTGACAACATTGTTCAGTTAATTCTGGGGTAATTATTATCATGTTGCAATATTAGCCCTGATTCAGCAACAGCAACCTACTTGTTAGTGGTCAAAAAATTTAAATACTTACACTCACTTCCAACAGAATGCTTGGAAAAACCATTGCAAGTTTGCACTAAACGTGGCAGATACCTATGCTTTGGCTGTCACCTGTTTGTTTGTTTGTTTGTTTGTTTGTTTGTTTGTTTGTTTCCAATAGAACATATTGAAACCAATATGTTCCTGCTACACTAAAGGTTTTCAATGCCAAAGTAAATCCAAGAATACTGTATGACATACCATTATGGATTGGTGCTGTTGACCACTCACTGGAACGCAGCCAATCAAAATCTGTTCGTAAAATCCTGGGTATGCCAAACTGTGTCCCATTATGCAGCCATATGCCTGGAAACCGGACAAGGGCCTATGGAAACTAGAGCATGGTTTATCACCATAAAATTATGGCTACACCTTCCTTTCAAGCCTGACCCCTCTTCTCCAATTTTTCATATGCTGTTGGAATCCCACCGTTCCAAATGGTTAGCTTGTACCAAGAATAAAATTTAAACCATTGGCCTATCATTTGATTTGCGACTTATGCTTCCACTGTTATAAGTATTTCAAGCAATAAAGAGCAGATTTGTAGAGAAGGAATTCCAAATTCTGAGTCGTGCAGCCAAAAAATCTTGCTCTCTGTTGGAGTTAGGGATCTTACGATGTACCAGTGGCCTGGGTACTATTTTATAGTTACAAATGGTATGACATATTTTAGGAAGAAGTCTGCAAATACTGTCAATTTCCTCTTAGATAACATCTCATTGTATTGTGAGCATTTTGCTGCTTGAAAGCCCATAAAATGTCACTCATGTTCTAATGATAACCTTGCACACTGGGATACGCAGACAGTTTCAATATAGCTTTAAGTGTTATACTTTTGGGGTTGCTTTTTTAACACTCAGAATATACTCTGTGCCCTTTGTACCACCCCCAACAATCTTTGCTGCAAAAAGCATGGCAGGCTGCAAGAACATCAGAGAGATAAAAGGAATCCTAAACATAATAGAGGATGGTGAGGAACCCTAAGCTTTTGTTGATAGGGACAAGGAGCAGGGGGTCATTCGTGACCAATTCAGCTCTGGCACCAAGAGCTAAAAGCCAAAGCCATTTTACACAAAGCAAAGAAATGACAGGAAAGGAAAGAACAGCGAAGCAAAAAGGAATGACAGAACCACTTCTTAATAGGAAGGCTGGCAATTCAGCCCACAATCCAGCTGATTGAAAGCAATTGGATTTACGGAAGTTCTTTTCCCTTCACCCAACTCGGGTTAAACATAGCCCTTCAGATTCATTGGATAGCAGATTATTCTCAATAAAAGCAGTGCAAAGGCAAATAACTGGGCCTGTTTCTTTTTCTTTCTTTTTCTTTTGTATTGTTAGGAATTTTGGAAGGGGGTTGCCAGGCCCCTCTACTGCATGAATCCAGCGCGTGTTAAAAGCTAATCAAGCCTTTTAAATCTGGGAAATAGCCAAGCTAGCTTCCTGGTGAGCTGATGGGGGCTTAAGGGGCTCTGTGCAAGATAGTACAATGGGTGGGGACCCCTCCCTCAACAGACAAAGCCAGAGCTTGGGGTTGGAGTTTTGCAGCGATGTGACCTAAAAGTAAAGCGGCAAGCAGGAGAGAAAGTCAAAGCAATATTTGAGAGCTGTGTTGAATCTGAGGCTGCTGCTATGCAAGACACTTTTGGGATGTTAATGCTGTGAATCTCTCCATCATAGGCTCAAGTTGTACATATGTGTAAATAAACCATACATCATAAAGACACCACAGTATCTACTGTGCCTCATTCCAAAAGGAAACATGCCTGGAACCCCTAGAATCTCTCACTGCTCAGCGATCAGGGCAATGTGCAACAGCATCATTGGCTAAAGAAGTCAACTGTCTGTCAGAGCCAACAGTGATGCCTGTATCTGTAATAAAGATCAGATATTCAGTGAAGGGGTTTGGGGGGGTTAATTCCCTCTTCATTAGTTTTTATTATTATTAATTTAATATATTGATTACCTACTTCATTGTAACTATAATCCCAGAGAGGGCTAAGCAAAATACTTTTTAAAAAACACATAATAATGGTATAAATATAATTACAAGGGCAAATGTGGGACTTCTAAATAGCTATTACAATATGTTTTAACTCCATGGCCTCAGCAGTGACTTAAATGGTGTTAGTATAAAAAAATTCCTTAAGCGGTTTTCCTGAGGTTTGTTTCACAGCGTCTCCAACAGATGAAATAAGCTGCTTTTCAAACAAAAGCTTGATCCTGTAAGCCTATATGGGTTTTACGGATTGCTGCAATGCCTCGATTTATCAAAATGTTTTAAGACAATGATGAGTCTCTTCAAATTTACCTCCACATTTGCTGCTAGGTATATACTTGCACCACCTGCTGAACGGAGTTCACTTTTCCCTTATGGCTTTTCCAGAGAGTACTCTATGGGCACATAGCACTGTCATATTGTTAGATCTCAGCAAGTCACAGCCTATTCAGTGGGGAAACAAACTGGGAGCCCTATGTTAAGCAAGTCTGAGTTCCCAAAAGAAAGCAGGGTGCGTGTAATGATACATATTTAAAGCCCAGATATGCTGCCTCCGTGTGATGCATGAAACAGAGTTGCTACAGAAGGAATAGCCATTGTACAATGAATAACTGTTCTCAAATTTCCTGCTTTTAAAAAAATAAAAACAGTATCTATTCTATGTTTGTCTGTTGCTCCAGAGAATGAACACATAGCCTTCAATTAACTAAACAACCAGATTAAAAAAAATAAATACAAGAAATTAAAAGTTTATAGAATAGTAGGAGAATATCTTTTTTTGGCAAAAAGTATTAGACCCAATGTATCTAATAATATATATTTTCTTTTGATATTGCAGGTTAGCACTCTAGACTGGGTACGAGCTGAAAAAACCTATAACCTCTGTGAGGTTCTATTTAAAGTCCACAAGGTAGGTCTCCTGTTAAGTTATGGACTACATTTGGAACGGGAGACTGTGATTTTAAAAATTAAAATAGAATGTGTTCAGATTAATTTTCTTGAATAAGAAATAGTTAGCCAAAACTTAGTCTACATTGGAAAGCTAGTTCCCAGCAATGAACTATTGCCATTATTTGTGTTTGATGATCAGGCCTTGGTTCATTCTGAACAAATGCGGGCAATTCTTAAACCCAATCTAATTTTTATATCAAGGGTAGCCAACATGGTGCTCTTCAGATATGGCTGCAGTATAACTCACAACAGTCCCAGCCAGGAATAATGCGAGTGCATGTTCAACAACATCTGGAAGTACTATGTTGGCTATCCCTATTCAGCACAATCTATTTCATATATAATGTATGGTGGGGGAAGTAAGATTGCCGCTTTCAGATGATGTTCCTGTGCATAGCTTAGTGGTATAACGACTATTTTGCATGCATAAGGTTCAAGATTTTCTGCCTAACATCTCATGTGAAAATAATTTCAGGTAATAGGGCTGACTGACATCCAGGAGGGATGCTTCCACCACAAGGCTGGATGAAACAAAGGTCTTCCAGTGGAAGGCAACTTCTAAGGCATGGCTTTGTGCTGGTTCCTGTCCCGTCTTCATGACTTCCTCCAGAAGGCGTGGCTTGGGGAATGTTACCACCCATGCTGTTTTAATACTTGAGCGAAATTATATGGAGTTTTGGAATGTGTTGCCCTCAGTATGCTGATTATATGCAGTTCTGTTTCTCCTTTACAGCACAAGCAGGTTTGGTGCTGACTTTGAGACTATATATATATATATATATATATATATATATATATATATTAATATGCAGGTCTAAAACATCAAGCCCAATCAAATCACATATGCCTGAACAGTTAACTGGTCACCCAGATAAGCTCCAAGAATCAACTATTTTATGATCCTGGTGGAATGTACATGTTTTGAATTTTGCATGCATTCCCTCATTAAACATTACAGCGACGCCTGAATGTCTGATAGCCCTAGAGAAGAGGAACGCACTCTGAATGGCTGGAAAGGTGTGCTCTTGATAGGTAGACACATTCAGTTCTTACCCAAGGACTGATGCATGCCCTTTATTTTCTTTATTTCCCTAATATTCTGGTAGGGTTAATTTCAAGAAGAAGCCAACTTAACGGCAAATTCTGATGCTACGTTTTCATTTTGAGGTGGGGAGGGAAAGAGTCGGAAATAAGCTGCCCACGATTCAGCCCTTTACATTCCTGACATTTTAATAAATGAACACTTAATTGTCAGTCTTGATGAATACATTAACTGAAACACAAAAAGCTTCAGTGTACAAGTCTAGCCATTCTTCTGTTGACACTTCAGTATAAATGATAATGAAGGAAACTTAGAGCAAATCAATTAGGTTGGAGTAAACTTAATTTTCAGAAGAGATTAAAGCTCCTCTATTACAAATTCTAAGGCACAGTTTGCTCTGCAGAAAATGTTCCTTTGAGTTGTTTATGCAAGCAAGTTTTTCCTTGCTGACTTTTCATGATACGAACTTTTAAAAAATGAATAATCTTTAATGCCCTTCATATATTGGGTGGTTTCAGACCTGCTGTCCACCTGATTCTCCCTGCTCTGCTTAGGGCCATGCATGGACAGAACCATCATCTGCTTTCAAACTCCAAGGCAGGAATGGGATTATGCACAAAAAGAGGAGTTAAAGAAGCCATTGTCCAACTACAGGCATTTGTCCCATGTTTCCATATCTGTTTTTTTCACAGTTGTACCACCATGTAGAAGTAGCATTAAAATTGTTCAGTGTGAATAAATGAAGAATCAATAGCATAAAACTAATATATATTTATATATCATACATACATAGCCCAAAATCAGATATGAATATGAAGTCATTTGGTTATTGCATACTGATGAAATACTTTTTAGTTTTTTTTTGTTTTTTTTTTGCAGAAGGCATATCCCGTTTGATTTCTCCCCTCCCCTTGGTAGGTTTTCTGTCCAGTGATTCTCAAAAACAACAAAAAACTTTACCATCATAATGTTTCCTGGCTCTACTGCTTCACAGGGATACCATTATGAAGATATTTAAACAAAGCAATCTGTGAAGCATAAAACTAATATTATATGCTCATAATTAAAAATGCTGCTTGTTTGATTTGCATACCCTGATGTGCAGGATCTCTAAAGGGGATACCTTTTATTAAAATATATCAGCATGACAGTATTGTTTGTCGCAAGCTCCAGTGTTAATTAAAACACACATGGGTGTGGATTTAGCATTTTAGCATATTAATATTGCTGTTACTTGTCATTTGAATATCATATTTTTGGGGTTCACCCCTACATTTGTCCACATATCAGATATCTGAGGGTAGATCACCAATGAGCAAGTCAGTCTGAAATACATTGCCCCCCCCCCAGCATAACTCTGGCCTAAATGCTGCAATTCATACACTAAACTTCCAATTTATGGGGTTTCCCAGTTCAACACAGGAGTGAGGCTGTGTGACTGTACCTTATGTTGAAGCAAACAGTTTGATTTTGCTTTTACGTACTGGTTGTAAGCTTACTGAAGTTCCTCGGGGAATGTTGCGCTAAGTAAAAATAGTTGTTGATGGGCAACATTCAATAAATAATCATCATCTCATACTTTAAATTGGTTTTCCCTGGTTCACCAGTGGTAAAGCCAGGAGACCCAGAAAAATAAATATAAAACATATATAATATATTGCTTTGCTCCTGGTCATTGATGCTCAACATCACAATGAAACTACAGTTCCTCCTACTTTTCTGCATAACTTTAATTCTCAAAATGAAATGCTCACATTCAGCAGGTTATGTTCCTTGATAGAGGGAATTATATTAACAGGAACAAAGAGCAAGTATGTACATTTTCCAGCACTCCTTTCTGATGAAATATCGCTTGCTAAAATATGTCTTTCAGCTCTGGCTTAATGATGATTGCTGGCTACAAGCAAACTTATATCTAGGTATTCACCAAGACTATGAGCTTGAAGACCAGAGGCCATATTGTTTCAGTGTTGTGGTTGGACATGGCAAGAGCCACTATTTCAATGTGGAACTGGGGAGTGACCTGGCAGTATGGGAGAAATCATTTCAAAAAGCAATTTTTTTGGAAGTTCAGAGAACAGGGGTAAGTAATTTAAAATGTACATAGCATTGATATTTCAACATCTCTGTAAGAATAACTAATTTTAAAACACATGTCCCATATAGACGAACATGCTGAGTAGCAGCTAATAGGGCAACTGCTTCCTTCTGACTCCAGTCTCACCTTAGGTTACCTGGGCATGTTCCTGTCTGGAAGTTACACTTGATCAAGGGAAGTCTCTTGAGAATCCCTCCATTTGGCTGGGATGTAAGGGCAGACCTTCTCCCTGCTGGCAGTCCAATTTTGGAACTTCCTTCCCTTTGAAATCAGAGCGATTCTCACTGCTGCATCTTAGATGCCAGGTTAAAACCTGACTGTTCAGTCAGACTTTTGGATAACAATGCTGCTGTCATTTACAATCGTTTTAATAGTTGCTTAAATTGTATTTTTTTATTTTAGTGTTGCTGAATGAGTTGTGTGATTTAAAGTTATTTTTATTGTTAGCGGGCTAGAGATCTGGGCTGTAGTGTAGGGTAAAGGTAAAGGGACCCCTGACCATTAGGTCCGGTTGCGGACGACTCTGGGGTTGCGGCGTTCATCTCGCTCTATTGGCCGAGGGAGCCGGCGTACAGCTTCCGCGTCATGTGGCCAGCATGACTAAGCCGCTTATGGCGAACCAGAGCAGTGCACGGAAATGCCGTTTACCTTCCTGCCGAAGCGGTACCTATTTATCTACTTGCACGTCATGCTTTCGAACTGCTAGGTTGGCAGGAGCAGGGACCGAGCAATGGGAGCTCACCCCGTCGCAGGGATTCGAACCACCGACCTTCTGATCGGCAAGCCCTAGGCTCTGTGGTTTAACCCACAGCGCCACCCGTGTCCCTGTAATGTAGGATATTAATGGTCAAAATAAACAGAAGGCAATGATTTGACTCTGTTGATGACCTATGTGAGAAGCTTCTGCTTTGATTGATTTACTTGTTCACAGCGTGGTTCGTAGTCGTATGCTTGCACTATTTACTCACTGCACCCAGTTTACTACAGCAAAAGAAGACAAATTTTAAGCCAAATAAATCTGATTGCACAAAAGTCAGTGGGTCAATGTCAATAGAGTTCTTCAACTGGACACAGTTCCTTCTCCTCTGACATTTATTTATTTTTTAGAAAATGAAAGTTGAAATTTATGCCCCACATCTTAATCTGAACTCCCCTATAGAGCAAACACAGAGGTGGCAAAAATCTATGCATATTAATACTGAGTAATGTACTTTTCCTGTAACTTCATTGGCACAAATAACACTTCCCGGCAGGTCTGCTTCAGAATACTGCTGCCAGTTTCATTTTCTTAGCTTGCATTAATCATGTTATTCTAACCACCTACCTGATTCGAAGCACATCAGATGCTACATTATATGCCCCTGCCGATGTTTTCCACTGTTGCATATTATTACACTATCACCTAGTGGTGCTACAAATTCTAAAGTAGTCTCTATAAAATAAAATAGCTATATTTTTCTACACGCAGGTAAACATTTTAGAAGCCTTAATGTAGTTACATTCTAACAGAGAAATAGTAATGACTAACTTCATTCTATATTATAAAGACAGGCAGATATGTGTGGGCACCCAGAGTTTCTTGAAGATTCTTATAGGGTGCCACATAACTTCCAGACAGTGGCTGGGTTCAGGCATAATGTGAAACCAGGGTTTGTTTAGATAAGCCATGGTTTGCTTTAATGGCACATTTTGGACTTAGCGATTTAGTGTTATTATGTAATGAGCACAAATGAACCTTGGGTTCTCATGTTCTTCCTTCCACTCTCCTCCGCTTTGAGAGTTGCTGTTGTTTCAATCAAGCCGTGTCTAAATTTTAGGAAGTAAATTAATAAATCACATACTTCTCTATTAATATTTTTCACATTTTGAAATAATGCAAGTTGGATCATATGAGAACTGGCTTCATCATATTTTCTACATTATACAATGACTTTTCCATCATCCTTGTGGGGAGGGAGGAAAGAGAAATTTCTGTGAACTAAATTATTTGAACCTATCAAACAAGCAGCGAAGTCCATAGATAAGTATGCTAAGTGTTTTATATCAAAGCCATGTCAGTTAACGGCTGCCACTACACCATGTAGCAATGAGTTCCACATCTACCGATGTGGTGTTACATCCCTGCTAACTTGATTCAGTAGCAGCTACCTCTCATCTGAAGCATATAATTGCTGCCGTGCAGCTAATGCTAAATTCAGGCAGTAGCTAAAATAGTGTTATACTTTCTTTGGGGGAAAAATTCAATCATCTCCCTGGGACAACAATGCAAAATAAAACTTTCTATAATGGGCTCTATAAATTCAAATGAGATATTAAAAGCTGTTTAATTAGGCTAGATTTATGAGGTCATTAAAAGATAATTATCTGTTTGTTGCCAGAAGAACGGCTTTAATTACACAATTAAGGTTTAGATTGTTTTCATTATGTATAGTAATGTATTACACTTTCACTTTTCTTGGTCATTTTTATGTCGTTAAGTCCATTTCACTTCAAATCTAATTTTAGAAACCCACAGTCTTAAGAATCAATTGCACATCTGCCCTCAGCACTAAACTTTGGCAGTGTGGGGGTAAATTTAAGTCTGTTTGGCTTTTCCATCAGTTACAAAAACAATAAAGCAAATTCCATGAATCTCACACAGAGCACCTACAAGTTTAAGCCCCTAACTGTAGCACCCTAATACGGTCATGGGGAAACTGGAGCCCACCTAATTAGCCCTTTCATGGGTCCTAGTTTGGCCCATGAGGTTGTCCCTCCCCCAACCACATCTGCCTTCTGCACACCTGACATGATATGTAATATCAGGTGAGGAGCAAGTAGAGGATTGCCTGCCAATATACAACAAGGTGCCTTAAAGCACACTCCCCCTTGGGCACTGGCAAGAGAGGCTTGCTGTCTCCACCAATCAGTTGGCTGCGAATGACAGCAAGCCAGTAGGGATCTGTAGGGAGCCTGCTGAATTCATGAGTGCAACCAAACCTAGTAGAATGCAGAGCTTGAAGTCTAATAGGCCCTGAGTGCAGGCTACCTGTGATCAGCTCCCCCTGTAGAAAGTGGATCCTGAAATCTGCATGGATTGGGGGTAAGTTCAAATCCCCATGTGTTTGGCTTGGCTTGGCTTTTCCTTTGTGGCGTAGTATGTCAGGTGGATGGGCCCCACTCACCTGTCAAAATGGCCTGCCAACAGTGGGTGAGGGGTGGGGATCTGATCCACTGGTCCCATTCCCCACCCTTGCTCTAACGTTTCTACAATGCTATGTTCATCTGTGCAGGTGTGTCCCACAGTATTAGTCTTACATAACTTTGCAACCATACTGTTTCCTAAACTATAACAGTGACTCTATACTATTGTGTTTTAATCAGTGCATGCCTCTGATTCTGAAACATATGGGGGATTATATTGGGAAATGGTACGGAAGCTGTCCAGAGGTGCATGCAGGAAGGCAATGAGATATAAGAGGCTTGAAATAGTGATTCCAAGGAATAATAACCAGTGCTTGAATTATTGGGGGTGGGGGACAACCAAGAGGGTCTATGATGAAATCCACAGTCCAAACCCCTTTAATTCCACCCCACTTTTAGCTAAAACCTTCCCCTTCCTCTGTTGCTTTGTTTTGCATTACATTGTTGTTGTTGTTGTTTAGTCATTTAGTCATGTCCGACTCTTCGTAACCCCATGGACCAGAGCACGCCAGGCACTCCTGTCTTCCACTGCCTCCCGCAGTTTGGTCAAACTCATGCTGGTAGCTTCGAGAACACTGTCCAACCATCTCGTCCTCTGTTGTCCCCTTCTCCTTGTGCCCTCAATCTTTCCCAACATCAGGGTCTTTTCCAGGAAGTCTTCTCTTCTCATGAGGTGGCCAAAGTACTGGAGCCTCAGCTTCACGATCTGTCCTTCCAGTGAGCACTCAGGGCTGATATCCTTAAGAATGGAGAGGTTTGATCTTCTTGCAGTCCATGGGACTCTCAAGAGTCTCCTCCAGCACCATAATTCAAAAGCATCAATTCTTCGGCAATCAGCCTTCTTTATGGTCCAGCTGTCACTTCCATACATCACTCCTGGGAAAACCATAGCTTTAACTATATGGACCTTTGTCGGCAAGGTGATGTCTCTGCTTTTTAAGATGCTGTCTAGATTTGTCATTGCTTTTCTCCCAAGAAGCAGGCGTCTTTTAATTTCATGACTGCTGTCATCATCTGCATTACATTACCATTACATTAGCCACAACTAACTAAAGTGCACTGGTTTTAGTTTGCCTACTCTTTCTAAGTCAACTACAACCCATTGAACCAGACATGGGGAAACCTACAGCCCTCCAGAAGTTGTTTTGACTGCAACTCTCATTGGCCATGCTGGCTGGAAAGCCAATGATTCCGCACCCCTGCACTGAACAGTAGCTCAAGGGGCCATCACATTATAATTCAAGCACCGATGACGACATGGAACTACATTAAGTTCTTGCCATTGTTTGCACAAGGTGATGGTGATCCTTTACACAACCTGCTAAGTTTGGTATGCTACCCTGATCCACTCATAAATCAAGGCATTATATTGGTATAGGGGGCAGAACCTTACCCAAACTAAGGCAGAGGAAGGACCAACATAAAAAATAAGATCTCTGCAAGTATTCTGTACACTTAAGCACAATAAGGAATGGAACATGCAGAGTGCTAGATGCCCACACACAATTGTGCCAATGCTACTGCATAAATATTGAGCCATACTAGTGGTCTAAGAAATGATATATAAAAATAACTTCCTACATTTCTGTGTGTTCCATATTCGTGTTTTGTTTTTAGGCTGGCAGTGGTTAGTATAGGGTTGTATAGTTCTGATCATACTCATTACCATTTCAGAGGAAAACTGAAATAAGCATGCAGCATAGTCTTTTTGTGCTGTACTAATTTTAGCAAGGTGTATGGAATCAACATGAATAAAGATCACAGAAGCTGAGTTTGAAGTTGATTTACTCTGTGATCAAGCCAGCATACTTCTAAAGGTGCTTTTAACGAGTGTACAGAAAACTGAAATAAGGCTTTATTATCACAAGGTAGAAGCAATACTCCCTGGGGGGGGGGGGATGGTACTGAAAAAATGCTGGTGCAGATTCGACTCTAGGAGCACAGAATAATCTATAGCAGTTTTCCCAAAGTAGAACATCAGCTCCTAAAGGAGATGTAAGGTCCTGTTGAGCAGAATTCCTCGATGCAAGATTGGTTCTGCCTTGCACTCTGCTCCACTCTAGTTCCAGTTTTTTTATGAAGAATGTCTGATTTCAGAATTGGTGCATGCGCAGTTTTGCCTTTGTTCTTCTTCCTTCTTTAAGTAATCCACATGCACAAGAGATTGTGCTTACTGAAACAACATGGTGTAAGCTTTTATTTATTATTTTATGGTTAATTTTAAACTGAATTTATCTCTATGGTTTTTTTGGGGGGGTTACCTTATTGTACACTACTTAGAGTCTATGGTCTTAAGCAGTATGGAAGGGCATTAAGCAGCCTGTGGTGCATAAAGGAGAAAACCCCACAGAGTACCGTACATATATCAATAAGGTGCACATTTCTGTGTGCATTAAAAAAAAATGTCCAAAGCGGACCATTAGAATGAATATAGGATATGCTTTCAAAATTTCATCTTCGACCAAAATTATTCAGTGGCCTATTTTACATGTCACTTTTAACAGTAGTTCAAATAAACTGGTTTAAATGCTGCTGCACACAGCTGAAATCATGTGTGCTTCACTTCTCCCCCACTCCTGCTGCAGCCACAGTGCTGGGAAACAACCTATAGTCTGGCCTAGCATTACATCCAAACCTGGGCTCATGGTCTGCTTCCTCTAGACAAACCATAAGCAGTAAGCTAAGAACAAACCTTGATTACCACTTAAGGGTTGATTGTATGCTATGTGTACATGAAGTGTGAAAACTGATGTGTGTATGTATTTATGCATGGATAAGTGTGTGCTTAACTGGAAATATCGTGAAGCTGAGGCTCCAATACTTTGGCTACCTCATGAGAAGAGAAGACTCCCTGGAAAAGACCCTGATGTTGGGAAAGGTTGAGGGCACAAGGAGAAGGGGACGACAGAGGACGATATGGTTGGACAGTGTTCTCCAAGCTACAAACATGAGTCTGACCAAACTGCGGGAGGCAGTGGAAGACAGGAGTGCCTGGCGTGCTCTGGTCCATGGGGTCACGAAGAGTCGGACACGACTAAACGACTAAACAACAACAAAGTGTGTGCTATGTGTGAGAATAAATTGTGTAGCTGTTGTGCATGGATGTGTATAAATGGTTGTGCATGGGATATCTCTGTTGGCTTTTTGCATTGACCCCATCCACCACTGGCAAATAGGGCTGGGAGAAATCTGCCCGAAACCCTGGAAAGTCTCTACATTACTGAGCTAGATGGATCATCAGTCTGACTTAGTACAAGGCAGTTTCCCATGTTTCTAACTTTCCTGAACCAGCAGTGAGCCACTGTGGTGCAGTAGTTAGAGCACTGGACCATAGTTGTCAACCTTCCCTTTTTTGTGGGAAATTCCCTTATTCCAGCGCTGTTTCCCATTGCTTCCCACTGCTAACCCGGATTGTTAGATATCCCGTAGACTGACCCCGGGACAGGTGAGGCTGCTGATCCCTTCTTTTTGAGGCTGCTGATCCCTTCTTTTCGAATCTGAAAGTTGACAGCTATGCACTGGACTAGGACCTCAGAGACCAGGTCTCAAATCCCTGCTCAGCCATGAAGCTCACTGGATGGCCTCAGGCTGTCCTGGAAGACTGTGACTAGCCTATCTCGTGAGGATAAAATGGGAAGAAAAAGGAACCATGTACGCCACCTTGAGCTCCTTATAGGAAAGGTGGAATAGAAATGTGATAAATAATCAATATGCTTGTGGTTTAGTGGGGGAAAATATTGTGGTTATTTTGCATCGTGTGCATTGTTGCACACCACCTTTATATTTTTATAAGAGTTGGCAATATATAATTATTTGGGGAGAAAATAAAAATGAAGTATGTTGGAGTTTCAACAATGCGAAAACATAATTTGCTGTTCATCATATATGCTTTCTTTGCTCTTTCCCCAGTCTAAAACCTATACATGTAGCTGGCAAGGAGAAAGCTTGTGTTTCACCTTAGACTTTGCTTCGGGATTCACCTGCTTTGACAACAAAACAAAGGTACGAGGAAGCAGGAGGCGAAATATAAGAATTTGTTCTGTTATGAAGCACCCATGCTGTTCCTTGAGAAAACAGAACTGTTGCTAATCCTTTTCTGGTGGTGGAAAATTCAGGGTGAATCCAATCAAAAACACCTTTGAGCCTATTAGGATGCCTGTTCCATGACACTGAAGTGTATTCTTTCCTGCTGCCATTCCATCAGCAGACCGCTGACCAGTGCAGCTGTTCTGGTGTGAAAGTCCTTTTATAACCATGTCTGCCCATTCCTGGTGATGAACTCTTGACAGCCAGCTGTGACTCATTTGCAAGGCATTTCATTTTGCCCAGTAAATGGCTCCAGACACATTCGACACTTAGATGCTATAATCGAAGGACAGCATCTTTTATGGAGGTGTCCTATAACTTTGCTTCCCTGGCTTGAATTATTGTTGCCTCAGGAAGTGCTAGCAGTAGGAGTCGTAACTACCTCCCTCCTCCCCACTCCGCTGTTAATCACCAAAATTAACACCTTGAGGCAGAATGACCACTATCCTTGAAGCAGGCTGTGGTATGCCCCGTGTTCAAAAAGCTTTCTCAGACCTTCCAACTTTCACTTCAGTGCTTTAACAGGTGTACACTCAGTGTGACTAACATTGCTGACAGCAGAGGGTTCTTTTAGATCTATAAATAACTGGAAATATTTTTAATTAGTTTTTAACAAATGGCTTGTAAGTCACTTGGCACATTTTGTTCTTGTTGCACGTAAAAATTATTTATGTGCCTTTCCCATCAAACTGACCTTATGAGCCACTTCACTGACATGTGAGCTCAAGGCCCTGAATATGCACACAGGGTCGGCCCTACCATTAGCCGGAGTGAGGCAGCTGCCTTAGGCAGCAGATATTTGTAGTAAAGAGGAATGCTTCTGTTTATGGGGCTGAGGGTGGGGCGTGGCAGCACCTCAAGCATTAAATGTTTTGGGCTAGTTCTGTCTACACAGCAAGGTAAGTTCCAAAACCCTTGAACAGTAATCAGGTGAAATTTTATCAGCATGAAGAAGGATGTGAAGAGCGCAGAACTAGAATTTTATATATGAGAAAGACACCAACTATATAAAATTAAGTTATTTTTGAAAGCTAATGGAATATCAAGTAAGCCCTTTGCAAACAGCTTGGATTTGAATTTAAAACTTCACGTTTGATTTAAGGGGATATGGCTTGCCTCATATCAAATTAGCCAATACACTTTCAGTCAGAAAGAGAAGATTATTACATCTGCATTACCTGTGTCAATGTTTAGTGATGGAACAGAATGCTTGATCAATGAAATACTGCTCCGACTAAATCCATTTATCAGAAAAAGCTGTAAAGTGCTCCACCACAGCAGTGACTTCACATTGATTCCCTAACAAAAGGACAAAACTTTAACCAACAGTAAGGGGGGGAAGTAGAAATTTCATTATGACAGTAAGAAAAGAGAAGCCGAGGCAGAGATACTGTGTACATAAAAGAACTGTGTCAGACTGACTACTTTAAAAACATTATTTATACCTTGAAGGTTTGCTATGAGACTGAACAAAGGCCTTACTAAACAAAAATTCTCCCAAGTAGTCATGTTTGCCATCTATGGAAGGTTTTTTTTCCTCCCGCCACTATTTATTTTTCTGCTTCTTCTGATATTGCGTTCTCTAGGTTGATCTAAGTGACCATTCTCTCAGGCTCATAGGAACGGGAAATGACTCCCTGCAACATACAGGACAATCTTAATATCACACCATAGAATCTCATGCGAGTTGGTTAATTGTGTGATGTTCCATTTCCTGTGCATCTTTTTCTTAGCTACCTTAGCGCTTGCAGAAGCTGACCATTTCCATCCAAATTCATGGGGTGACATTCATCGTGCTTATTTGCCAGTGCCAGCAGAACAGACACTTGCGCAATGGAGCTACTTTCTTTCCTCTCGCTACCACCCCCTGCTCCCCACCTCCAAATCTTTTCTAGAGGGTCCCCAACCTGCTGGAGCAGATTTTGGGGCATGAGGGGGACTACAGTGGAGAGAGTGGAAGGAGAAACCCCGCTTTGCAAATACAAATCCAGTCTGTCGGCAGATTAATACAAACAAATATCACCTATGGAATTCAGATGGAAGTGAACAGCTTCTGTAAGTGCTAATGCAGCTAAGAGGATTATTAGAAATAGGATATTGCACAAATAAAGAAAACCACATCAAAGTCCAAATCATGATATTAAATAAATAAATATAACTATAACTGTAACGTTCTGTTCAGCGTTTTTAGTGAGAAAATGCCTTCCATTTCAGTTCTGAAATTACTTAAAATTTCTTTTGAGCATGGAATTTCACCACACTGATATGAAACAAGGAAATAAAATCCACACTGAGATAAATACTGTGCAGTAACAATATGTTGAGTGCCCTCATAAGCATAGTAAACCAACAAACCTTTAGCAGTTTTGTGTGCTGATTGGAAGTAATGCATCACTTTCCCCCCAAAATAGCAATATACCATTTATTTCTTTTTTACTTCTAACCCAAAATGTTCAGTTGTTTCGGGAAGGTGAATATTCAAAATATTAACTCAAAATGTTAACTATCTTTCATTTCTTTGCAGAATGTCCTCTGGAGATTTAAATTTTCTCAGCTCAAAGGGTCATCAGATGATGGGAAAACTCGTGTGAAGCTGCTTTTCCAGAATACTGAAACCAAACAAATTGAGACAAAGGTTGGCAATGAATATTGCTGTGTTATATGAAACACATTATAATTTTGAGTTTTCTCTTTTCTGTGCCATGCAAACAAATAACCATCTAGTATTGCTCATAGATTATTACACAAAAACACCAGATATTATGGCCACTTTTTTGTCACCCTATGTGCAATTGATCTGGCATGGATGCCTGATTTTAACATGCCACAACTGAAAGAAATAATAAAAAAGACAACTCTAGCAACCTACCTTAAGCCTTCAACACAACAGTCAAACCACTGACTATTGCTTAGCTTTATTGATCAGTACTCATTGATTCCAAGCTACTTTTGCCTGCATCTTTCAGAAGCATCTACTTTCATGAGAAAAATTGCCTGCTTAGGGAATAAATAACACCCTCCCCAACGCACGTACATGAACTTTCAATCTAAATTGCAGCCTCTCAAATCGACATTGGGTTAAAACAGTGGTGAGGGAAAGAATCTGGCTGGCAGGCCTGATCCTGCTGCTCCCTAACCCTAACCCTACCCCTTACAGGTCACAGTCCCTGATTTTCACATCAGTCTAACTAAAATATTAAATTGGTAACTTATCCAGTTTTCATAACCCACTTCACCCCATCTCTTTCCTTCTCCACACAGATATTTATCAGCTTTTGTAAAGTAATTTGAGAATTCCCCAAATTGTCATAACATTTTTGTGCTTGTACAAATCCTCGCGTACGTGTAGCTTTAAGGTGTTACCAGAAGAACGAAATGGAAGATGATTGATGGGCTCAAGGGACAGGCCAATACTAGCATTCAAGACCTGTTTTGGATTCAGAATCATTGCTAGGACACAGGAGAAAGAAAGGCTGATAACCTCAACATTTATTATTGATGCAGTTTGTAGTACAGTAGTGACCGAGTTACTGATGGGAACGATGGATTTTCGGGAGAGGCAGATGGTGCTGGACAGGAAAGTGTAGCCAATAATGAGAAACACAAAATGTCATCAAATAATGCAAGTTTCATTCCCCTTGAGTAGATAAGCTAGTAAATGTCAACAGCAGCCCAGTAAAGAATTATTTCAGCATTTGTGGGGCAGCAAACACTATGGTTAAGTTTATGATAACGTTTTCCCTAAACGTTTTTGTTCGAATCTTTATATTAAAAATTTATATATTCAGTGGGATTCAATTTCACACTCTGGACTTTTGGGCAAAGGAGCTAGCCACAGATTTCCTGTATTAAATATTATGGGGTTTTTATGTTGCTATTTTATAGACACAAAACAAGACTCCCCACAAATATGCTAGAACCTTGTTGTACACATGTGTCTCCTCCCTAAGCAACAAACAATAAAAATAAAAATATTGAAACAACTGAAGCAAAATTGAAAACTTAGTTTAAAACTGAGAGAACCAGACCATGAACTTTAGTTACATAAAAGACATGGATGAGCTGAAGAAAGCATAAAGATGGCACCAGGCCAAACTCTGTGGGAAGGCTTTTAAAAACTCTGGTGCCACAACCTAAAGCCCCTCTGTCTAGCGCTGGGGTAGTCCTTCAGATGGACTGTTGAACTACAACTCCCATCAACCCCAGCCAATTGTTAGGCAGTGGTTGTAGTCCAACCACTTCCAAAGTGCAGCCCATTGGTTACCCCTGACATAGCAGTTTCTGACTCTCTTCATTTGGTTCAGCCACTTTAGAGCAGAGCATCTGAAGATTTCAGTACAATGGTACCTCGGGTTACAGACGCTTCAGGTTACAGGACTCTGCTAACCCAGAAATATTACCTCAGGTTAAGAACTTTGCTTCAGGATGAGAGCAGAAATCGTGCGGCAGTGGCGGGAGGCACCATTAGCTAAAGTGGTACCTCAGGTTAAGAACAGTTTCAGGTTAAGAACGGCCCTCCGGAACAAATTAAGTTCTTAACCCGAAGTACCACTGTATTTACATATACAAGAAGGTGCTATTTCAGGTAACTTGGTCCCAAGCCACTTAGGACTTTAAAGAATAAAAACAGTAAATTGGGCCTGGAAATGGACTGGGAGCCACTGCAGGTGACAAAGCAAAGGCATAACGTGATCAGAATGCTACCACATATTTATTTTCAGGAGCTTGAGCTTGATGGTGTTGCGCTTCCTGTGTGCTTATTTCTATCGATATCAACAGGATAACCTATAGATATTACTGATATTGACTGACGTCTTGCATCAGTAGCAAGCTGCATTCAAAACAGTTGAAATTCAAAGTAATTTCATTGTTCTGATTGCTCTGCTGTTATACAGGGACTGTTTTCAAGGTCAATAATGTGCCGTCTGGTAGGAAAACAGTTTGCTGATTAGTTTACTGCTCAACAAGTATCCTTGAGACAAAAACATATTTATGTGAAGAAATTTTGTGCAGAAGGAATATGTAAAATGTAGTGGGTCCAAAAGCAACTAGCTAGCACTTTGATTTGTGCAGAAGTGTGAAGGGCTATGTTCAGTACCTCGACATACCTGTTGGGAAGCCAAGTTGCTTAAAAACATACCGTATAGATAACAATAACATAAATGGAACTGCCTTTTCAAACAGTGAGATTTTTTTTTCTTCAGTGTATCATAGCTGGCAGATATGCAGGGGAACTGGTGTAGGTTTAGCGGGGGGGGAGGGGACTTATGAACATTGAGAAACGTCTGAGGGATGTGTACACTGGCTTTTAAAAGCAAACATTCCACCAATATTTCCTTCCAAATGTAAGCATACAGTACATTTTAAATTTCTTTTTAAAAATAAAAAAATCTATATACATATCCCTGGGGCTCAAAAGCTTACACTGGCTGCCCATATACCACCAGCCAAGTTCAAGGTTCTTGTATTAATTCACAAGCCTTAGCAACTAGAGACCAGGATACCTCAGGGACTCCCTGATCCCTGAGGTCTCCAAAGTAGCCACTGTTTGTGGTCGCCCATGGCTTGAATTCACAAGGAGCTGCATGTTCAGTAAGGAGGGCTCAATTTTGTGAAACACTTTTGAAACGGAGATCACTCAGGCCCCCAGTGTTGAACTTCCAGTGCTTACTGAAGACTTAAAAAAAAAAAATCCAGCAGGCTTTTAAATTGAATTCTGATTTCATAGTTTTAACTCATTTCAGTCTTATTGAGTTGCATTGGGACTCCTGTACAACCAGCAGTGATTGAGTGGTATACTGATTGTTGAAATAAATATTCAGTGAAAAGTATCTGCAGGTAGAAAGAGACATCCCTCTCTTAAACTCCCCATGTATTTCATTGTTTCACATATTTTGGGGGTACAGATGTCTCCCATCACCACCCCTATCCCTGACTGTACAATGGTATCTCAGGTTAAGAACTTAATTCGTTCTGGAGGTCCGTTCTTAACATGAAACTGTTCTTAACCTGAGGTACCACTTTAGCTAATGGGGCCTCCTGCTACCGTTGCACCGCTGCTGCACGATTTCTGTTCTCATCCTGAAGCAAAGGTCTTAACCCGAGGTTCTATTTCTGGGTTAGCGGAGTCTGTAACCTGAAGGGTCTGTGACCTGAGGTACCACTGTACAAGATATCAGTTCTAGGAATCTTCATTTGAAGAAGGACACAAACTGTTGTACAAGAACAGGTTAAAGTGCACACAAAAGCAATTTAAGCATTGCTCATCGCTCAAGACATTTTCCTTGATTATGTGAAATGGGCCTCTAGTTTTTAACTTGCCACTTGATAGCACAGATGTGTGACATTCTGGCTGGTGGCTACTGCTGGAATTGTATCAAGCCCCAGTGTAGGTTGGACCTGAAACAGGGAGAAGGAATATGGGCAGAAGAGAAAGTAAAACCTGCTGCATAAAGTTGCTAAGAGGTTTCTGGAAGGTGAAAGCAGATTCTAAATTATAGAGAACTGCATACTTATGGTGCCTGGGGACTAGTAATGCCTCCATGGAGTTTTCTTCCCTTCTGACCAACCTCTAGACATAAATCTCCAGTACTCTCTCATTTTACAGGGAAACTTAACTCAGTAGAGAGCTGTTCACTTTGCTACAGTTCAGGGACAGAGGGAGCAGAAAGCAGTTTTTCCTGCATCCATATCCTTACAAGCCCCTAAATGCAAGTAATCCGTATTGCTTTCAGTGCTCCACAACTGTGTACAGGCCTCCAGTTTAAGCAATTTTGCAATCCCAGAAGGATTAGCTTTTAGTTATCCTTCTGTACTGTAGTGAGACAAAGTAGTAATTTGAACCACGAAGCTGAAAAAATGAGGATGTAAGAAACCTCCCTGAGAACTTTTGCTAGCCTTGTGAACACTCTTTTTCTTTTCTTTTCTTGTAGCTTCTTTTGAAATTCTTCAGCTGTAATACCAAATGAGGGAATGACAAACCCTGGCCTAAAGCTTTGAATTTTGCTTTTGGCCAGATCTGGTGACAGCTTAGAGATGTTCCAAGCACCCTAAGAAACTTCACTAGTCCTACTAAAATGGTTCTGACTTCCTTTGAAATTCATATAGTGTTTCACCTGAGGAGGAACTTGAGCATTCATTTCAAACTTTCCCTTAGCTGACATTTCAGCAGCAGCACTAGAAATATACAAGGTGACATTCTTCTTTAATCTACGAATACATAAAGTGGCTCCCACAATCCTATCTCCAGCAACTCACACAGAATCTCTCATTTGGATCCAGACTTACTTCTGAGTAGACATGGTTAGGATTGTGCTCTAAGTCCTATTGAATTCAATGCAGCTTCCTCGCTTAGAGTAGACCCACTGAAATCAATGGGACTTCATAAAAGGGCCAGGAAGGCTGAAAGCAATAAGTGAACCAAAACACATTCTTACTTAGTAATGACTGACTTAAGACCCATTGATTGCATGAATAATACTTGAACAACTGTTGGACAAACAGCAGAAGGAAATAAGTGTTTGAGCTTGGTCTAGTGCTGGAAAACAGCACTGAGCATCTGGTAAGGGCATATGCAGTGTGTGATGCACAAATTCTTTTGCAATAGATTACGTATTACCAATAGATCTATAAGTACCATTATGTATATTTTTGCTCATGCACTCACTGGATGTTTAAGGGATAAATAATTAAAGCATTATTGAGGCTTCTGGTTCCGCTCTGCTTTAATGGAGGCAGCCCCTGCGACAGTCGGAAATCACTGGCGAAGGAAAAACAAGGATGATTTAGGGGTAATTTAGGGGTAATCATCCTTGCATACCCCCCCCCCCCGGGACAGAGGGGAAAGGGCTTCACTCACAGTCCACCTCGGTACCTGGGCTCTCACTCCAGCATGGAATGTGGGGGGCAAGGAGGTGCTGAGTGTAAAAGCACTTCACCTGGTAAAAACCCTCCAACACCACCGCCATTAAGAAACAGAGGTTCTCCTCTTAATTAGAGCTTAATTGGACTAAAGTACATGTGCATGCTAGAAGAGATGAGATCACAAACAGCAGAACAAACCAACTGCAAGGACTTTAAGATTTTAACTTGAGAAGATTTCAAAAGACTTCAGTTCAAAAGACGGTGAACTGCCCTGAGACCTCTGGATATAGGGCAGTATATACCGTATTTTTCGCCCTATAGGGTGCACCGGCCCATAGAGCGCACCTAGTTTTGGGGGGGGGAATAAAGAAATTTTCCCCCCCAGGCGCGGGGCTGGGGCAGGGGAAGCCCGAACGTCCCCCGACCCCAGCCCCCAGAACAGGCTGCTATCCGCAAGCCTTGGGAGCCCAGCAGGAACTCCCGCCAGGCTCCCCAGGCTAGCAGATATCTGCTCGAAGCCCGGGGCACGCTGCTCAGCGTGCCCCAGGCTTCGGGATGCAGGCTGCTGTCCGCAAGCCTAGGGAGCCCAGCAGGAAGTTGCGCCGGGCTCCCAAGGCTTGCAGATAGCTTCCTGAAGCCTGGAGAGCGAGAGGGGTCAGTGTGCACCGACCCCTCTCGCTCTCCAGGCTTCAGCGAAAGCCTGCATTCGCCCCATAGGACGCACACACATTTCCCCTTCATTTTTGGAGGGGAAAAAGTGTGTCCTATAGGGCGAAAAATACGGTAAATTCTAACAACAACAACGGTGGGGGAGGGGTGCCTACCTTGAGGGGAAACATTATTCTTCATTCATGAGAAAAGATTATGTTAAAGAAGGTTGCATTTGGCGTATAATTTAGAAGAAGTTACTTTTTACGCTCTTGATGCATTTTGACCTATAAAATGTGTGAAACTTTATATTTCACCTTTTTTCACTTTTTTTTCTTTTGCTCTCATTTCAGGAACTAGAATTTCAAGATTTGACAGCAGTTTTAAACTGTATTCACTCATTTATAGCTGCTAAGGTTGCCTCTGTGGATCCATTATTTATTGACAGCCAGAGCATTGCAAGAAAATATACCTACAGTAATTGAAGAGATTCTATGTTGTGATTATGACAGATAAATTATTTTCTTAAAGAAAAAAATATTTCATGCACAAAATTGCGATCCCATGTGATTTTATAAGAGATATATAGTTGTGTTATCAATAAAAGTTACTAGTTTTCACATTTGATTCATCATTGTTAAATCTGATGAGTTAAACATTTATTCAAACTGAATCAGTTTGTTGCCTTGCACTTAAATGAATATTTTCACACTAAGATGAATTGTAAGTCTTATTTTAAATCTTATTCTCAAGCATTACATATTACAAAATTAAATAGTAATATCAGGGGACCAGAATATTCCAAAAGGCTGAAACTGCACTTATAGACTAAGGTTGTAGTTGAACCTAACATTTTCATCTACAGCCTGGTTTATAATTAACTCAAATGATTATGCTAACCGATTTGAAATTCAAGATTCACTTGAAAAAAACAGACCTGTCTTATTTCTCCACTAAAAAAAAAGCCTATTCATTTTTCAACATCAGTACTGTTTATTATTCTGAAAAGCAAGATTCTACAGTACTCTATCACTCCACAGGTATATGTTGGACCTTGTCTATTTAAAATGCTGGCAGAGTGTACAGGTATCTGTTTTTCATTTAATTTAGTTTTCACTTATTTGGTTTTCCATACAATTTGAATAAATAGGTCTGTTTGCGGGGGGGGACGACACTCTAGGTCATATCCCATATTTGTCATCTTGGATTATCATGTTACCTATGAAAGCAAAGACATAAGATTGCATTCAAGGTAAGTGCCATTTTAAAATTAATACTATTTACATTGGTTTCTTCAAGCAATTCAACGACCTTAACTGATAGTCTAGTGCAAAGTTTCCAAACTAGTTGCACTTTGAAGCCAGCTGACACCAAGACAACACCGGCTCTACCATTAGGTAGAGTGAGACAGCCGCCTCGGGCAGCAGGTACTGGGAGGTGAGAGTCTGTGTCCCATGCAGCCTGCCTTCCTCCTCCTCCTCACCTGTTCCCCAGAGATGGTGGGAGACACTGTCAAGTTGTCAGTGTTGCAGTAAAATTTAAGAGTACATGGAATGGGCTGGGAGTGGAGGTGTCATAATCTCTTTCACCTCACGCCACAAAATCTCTTGGGTGAGTCCTGCACCCTAATTATGCTGCTATTATTACTGACATTATGTTAACCCTACACAAATCCAGAGTGGAGTCCCTAAGACAGTTGCATGGTGCCTTGTACACCTCCTTCCAGCAACAACTGCAGCCAAGATGGTGCCAAATATATTGCTCTGCTTTCCTTTGGACCCCATCAGTGAGACCAAGAGAGGGGAGTCTTGATGTCTGGGTAGCCCAGGACTTCCATACACACTCCAGGCTTGTGCCCTGGGGAGGTCACTTCACTGCTGTTAATGTAGCAGTTGGACTTCACCCTGAAGTCGCACTCCATTGTTGCTTGAGTCATATGGATGCCAGCAACAACATTGTGAACTCCGGTGCTCTCACAGTGCAACCTATTTAGAAATAAGTTCAGTGGGACTTTTTCAGCAGGAACTCACTGGAACTTAGTTCCAGCACCTCTCAGGTAGGCGCCATTGCCATTATAAGAGAGTAAGGGTGAGTTCCAGCACCTCTTTTTCTAGAAAAATAGCACTGGTCCCAAGTACATCTGTATAGTATTGCAGATTTAAAGTCATATGACTATCCAGTGACGCAGCCATAGTTCAATAATAACTGAATCAGATTTGACATTTTACCAAGATTTTAAGCATGCTTCACAAAACCAATTCAACTCTAGAAAACTTTTAAAATACATCACTGCTAAGTACTGTTTCAGGATATAAGGCTCAAAACTTTCTAAAACTGATCCTAAAGGAAAACCGTGTATGCAGTCAGAACATTCTTCAACATTTTCATCGCAGCAGCTCCCATTACTAAAAAAGGCAAGAGGTTATGCAGCTTAAAAATTATTTGTTTCTGTCGGTGGGCAACTGCTGTAATTATTACATCTACAAGAAATACTTCATGTGTGAATTTTCCTCCTGCATACATATTACATACTTAACATTGATATAGCACTTTTCATGCCCATATACATTATTGAAGTTCAATGCATACATGTCCTAAACCCCAAATTAAAAAGGGAGCACCTTTGAAATAGTGCATTGAAAAGAATAAGGACATAATTCCACCTCTAGATGAACATGACTGGCTGTGTCAATGTGGATGGGGACAGACATTCAGATGCACTCCCAAGAGAAATTAAAAGGGCCGCTCTATATCCACTTTGAAGTAATGGGGTTTTAAGCCCACGGTTTCTGATCCAGCAAGTGATAGGCACACAGAAACCTATGTGCAGATCTCTTGATGTAGTTCATGGAAAGTGACCTATGTTTTGTTGATAATAGCAGTGATCCAGTATTGAATGTTCATTTGGAAGCAAGAAATATGTTGTGCTAGAATGCAGCATAGAAACATCATAGCTTTGTTTATTACAAATAAATATTGGTGATATGATATTTTAAACAAATATTTTACTTTTATATTTATATTTTTCACAAACATACGAGTCTATTTTTAAAATATATGGAAATGCCCAAAGTAATTTTTATCTTTATATTTAATGAGTATAACATTAAAAAGGCAAAATAGTGGCAGGTTTAAGCTGGCGGGTATGATGCTTCAGTGGTTATATGGAAATATTCTGAAATATAATGGGGCAGGCAATTTAAGCAAAGGGAAGTCTGAAGATAAAACTGACTATAGGAAGTGAGTATACCACCTCTCAAGCCATGGCCTAGTTAAGCTACAGATGTGATAATTCCACATCTATAATGGGGCAATTTCTTTATTAGGCCAACTAAAATAACACAAAATGAGAGGGCAAGCTTCTAGATTCCCCAGAACGACCATGCACACACATGCCTCAGCTGATGCAAGCACCTTAATTCTTGTCATGAGAAACTCTGTCACAGATCTCCTATTGGCATAATGGGGTCATTGGATTGGGCTCTGGCTCCAACTAGGTCACAAGGAGGCGGGAAGAAAATCTCTTTGGGAAAGTGGGCGGCTCCCAATCAGTTTTGCCGACTTGGCAAGTTCAAACAGTCATCTGAGTCACAAACAGTAAAGGAAAAGAAAGACGTCCACTTTCCCCCAATATATCTAATGGGAACCAATTGCCAACAGGGCATAAAAACATGTGTCAATATTAGAGGCAAGTTGCAGTCCATATTAAGGAACAGCTCTAGTGACCCCATAATGCCCTCAGAAACCAACAGTACTGGTGAGTACCAATCGTAGTGTACTACTGGCATCATGGGGTCTCTAGATTGGGACATATCAGAGCTCACCAATTAGGGCAGGTCCCAACCGCAACCTAAGATCTACACTTCAGGTATATGCCAATCATACTATCTTCAAAGAGCATTCATGATACGGCCGATGCTATTTTGCAGCAGAGGGGCTCCAAGATGGCCCTGCTCATTAGTGATGGCTGCAAGGATGGGATATTGAGGGACCACCACACCTAATTCGCCTGTAATATTAATCAAAACACCCCTGTTCCTCGCCTATACTGCTTAACACTTACAATTGCTATGAGAGGCTTCATTCACAGTCCCAATCTGCTACAAGGGAGTTGAAGCAGTGCTCCTACAACAAGGGTACCAATGACCCATGCAGATTGCAACTTATTCCAAAACAACAGAATTGCACTGGGGAAACCTGCTTTCATACCTGGAATGCTCTCATTGCTTAACGCTAAAGCATTACTATTGAATGGGGCTTTTACCAGGTAAGCATAATTCCTATTATTTGAAAGGCAGATCTAAACTTCTTTACACTGCACTTCCTTTCATACAACGAGTTAAGCACTAGCACAAATTCTAGGGTTTCTACATGTAACAGGTGCGTACGTAGAGTCAGTAGATTTGTGACTGTGGATCAAACTACATAAGATGCAAAAGGTATTTTAAATGTTAAATAGAATCTGCTGGGAGCTCCAATGAGAATATGAACCATGGTACATGGGGGTTAACTCTTTTCTTCCCCACTACAGACTCAGTTGACGTCCTGCCCAGCTACTGCTATCCAAGAAAGGAAGCTCCCATTGCTGCCAGCAGGATTTGTGTGTTTAGCATCATGGATAATTTGATCCACAACCACAAATCATCTGAATATGAGCAATGGTCTGAATATGTTTTTATCTTTTGCATTTTGGCGTAATTAGCATTATGTATTGTTTGGCCATGCTATAACACCCACCTGGAGCTAAAGCCTTCCTAACAAAGCAGTAACTGCTCATAGGAGCCAAGTCCTAAAATATTTGAGGCACCCCACCCCAATTGATGGACACTGCCATTCAAATGGTGTGTGTGCACCGCATCATGTGGTCGATTATGCAGGACAGGGCTTATCTGGGCCCCCCAATATTTTAATCAAGTTGGCACCCCTGATTGTGCTGATTTATTGCTTGGGAAGAAAGAAGCAGTGTCGGGCAGGGAGACTTCTAGCTCCCCACTGGCAGACTGGCTGATCATTGCTTACCTTCATTTTTAAGCTTCTTTCTCTATATGCTCACCTGGGACAGGCAAACTCAATGAATTCACAGCTTGTACATGTGTTTCCTCATTTAGCAAGGAAGCCCCATCCAGTTCATGATCTAGCATGGAAGTGCTTGTTTTTAACCTTCAAAAACTAAAACAGAGAAAAGTTCTGTGCCACTTGGCAAGAAGAATAAAGCAAAATATGTCAAGCATTTAGCCTCTAGAATTAAATCGCCCATCCCCTATTAATATTTATGCCTATAATAATATAATAAATTTTATTTATACCCCGCCCTCCCCAGCCAGAGCCGGGCTCAGGGCGGCTAACACCAATAAAATTTCAGTAAAAACATAATAAGAAAAAAGAAAAAAACCAATTTAAAATACAAGTTAAAATGCAATTTAAAATGCAGCCTCATTTTAAAAGTCAAAACCATAAGGGGAGGGAAACATAAGGGTCAGACTGAATTCCAAGGCCAGGCGGAACAGCTCTGTATTGAAGGCCCTGCGGAAAGATGTCAAGTCCCACAGGGCCCTACTCTCTTGTGACAGAGCGTTCCACCAGTACTGGGGCCAGTACTGAAAAGGCCCTGGTCCTAGTTGAGACCAACCTAACCACCACCTAATCACAAGACTTGGGACCTCCAAAATATTGTCATTTGTGGACCTTAAGGTCCTCCGTGGGGCATACCAGGAGAGGCGGTCCCGTAGGTACATGGGTCCTAGGCCTCATAGAGCTTTATAAAACCCTAGTGGAATAATTAAGTGCAAGTAAGGGGACAAATGGTTTTAAACTGGATTTTCTTTTAGATCTTGCCTGAAGAACTGGGCTACAAGATCCCAGGATCTTCTTCCACATGTGGCATTTGCTTAGCAGTTTATGAAATAAACTTGTGCAAGGCAAATATATCCTTAGTTGGATAATCTGGTTCACGTGTGCAAGCTCTTCCTAATTCAAAAAGTAGAAGTTACCGGTATATGTTTTCTGCTCAGTCACATACAACTTGCTCTGGATGTCCATATCCTAATGGCCTTCAGGGTTCTTGTATTAATTTACAAGGCCCTTAACAAATTGGGTTCAGGATACCTTAAAGGATCACCTGACTCATTACAGCCCTCCTCTGTGTTGAGGGAGTCTCTGTTGGTGCACCATGGTTTGGATAAATAGCTTGCATCCGCCAGCAGCCATGCATTGAGTATTGTAGGCTGAATTATATGGAACTTCCCTCCTGTTGAGGTCAGGCAGGCCACTACCCTGTTGATCTCCCAGAATCCACTGAAAGCTTGTTAAATTCAGCAAGCATTTAGACTGAATTCTGATGTCTTCGCTTCAACTGGTTTTCATTCTTATTGCAATGAATTACTTGTACATGGCTTAGAGATGACTGCAATTAGGCGGTATAAGAATTGGCGAAACAAAACAAAAATGCTCACACATCTGCAAGGGAACTGCACAGCAAGTTCTCTTCCCTTCAGGGATCCTGCCATCAGTGTTTATACAATACTTATTTTCTGTAATTTTGGCCACAGTGATCATTGTGCAACCAAGCCATCATCTGGAAAATCATGTATTTGTCCTCATCCATCAAGAAATACCCATATATATCACCCATCTGGAGACTTCCCTGTGCACAGATGCATGTGTCAGGGAATGGAAAGCCCTTCATCCGACCCAGGGGTGTGGAGTGGAAGATGCTCTTGCACCTCACCAGCACCACCAAAGAGATGATCCGCATTGCCTGGTCCAACAGTGCTGATTGCTTTTTGGTGAGGAAAGGCTCATTCTAGCAGTCAACCGCTATGTGTAAGCATCTGTGCAATGAGGCCCTCCAAACACAGATTCAATATTTAACCTGCTTTTCATCTTAAAAGCCCTTTTCTACACTGTCCTACCAGTAAGGTTCAAAATGCAATGCATTTAAAAAAAAAAAAAATCACACAGAATATCTTTCCTATTTCTGGCTCATTTAAAATATTGATTCCCCCCCCCCCATTTGTTGTAATTGGCTATCTTTTATTGTTTCTTCGGTATCTGCAGAAAATCCTGTAACATTGTTTACTAATAAAGAACTTTTGTATATTGAAAGCAAATAAAAACGCCAATATGTTTTTGCACAAAACACCAGGATATGTTCCATCTATGCAAGTCTGGTCTTCTATTGTTAATGGATTGCGTTAACGATGCTGCCCCCTGCCTCCAGTAAATGTATTCGTTTCAGTTCTATCAACATTATTTTATTGGACAATATCTAATGTGAAATACTTAGGATTTCAACAATTACTATAAGTAATGGGCTATATATTGGCCAAAAGACTGCGACTGAATTCTAGCAAGATGGAGATACTGTGAAGAGGCTGTTCTGGATGAGAATACATTCCCCTTGAAGGAGCAGGTAACATAGTATGGGGTATTGGGAGATTCACAGTTTTCACTTGAAACTAAGTGGTGGTAATGAGTACCTTCTTTCTACTTTCAGCTGGTCTGCCTAGCTACAACTGTTTATTTATAAGGGCAGTGGTCCATGCTCTGGTAACCTCTCGTTCAGATTATTGTAATGCATCGTACATGGAGTTGCCCTTGAAGACAATTCAGAAGCTTTAATTGGTGCAGAATGCAGATGCCAGAATTCTGACTGGTAAAGCAAGGAGAGATCATGGTCACCCCAGACGGCCACTATTTTGTGGGAAGTATTCAACAACATGCCAGAAATTTAGTTTTGCACAAAGGAAGTGTGCTAAAGCACTCTTGTGCAACAAAAACCAACTTTTTTAAAAAAAGGGAGGGCTTTGTGTTAGGAAGGTGATGAGGAAATAACAATAGATGGGCAGGAAGTCTTATAACCTCCACGCAAGCAAATCAAGATAAATACTTGAGTCTCCTATAACCTCACAGCAGACAAATCATAATGAATGCCCCTCATATAACCTCTGCAACTTTGTGCAAGTGAATAAGCAAGTTGTCTGAAGGAGCCCTAAATTCCACCAGTCTTCAAGCAGTGCATTGGTTGCCTATTCACTTCTGAGCCCCATTCATCATGCTGGTTGCTCACCTTTGAATCCGTAAATGGTTTGGGAACATGTCTCTCATATCAGTCTACCCTGTTTTTAAGATCAGAAGGAGGGGGCTTCTTCATGTTCCACTGCTAGGGGAGGCTTATTCAGTGGTGATACAGGAAAGAGACTTCTCTGTGGCAATGTCACATTTGTGGAATGCTCTCCTCTTACAGGTGAGCATTGTTGTTGTTTAGTCGTTTAGTCATGTCTGACTCTTCGTGACCCCATGGACCAGAGCATGCCAGGCACTCCTGTCTTCCACTGCCTCCTGCAGTTTGGTCAAACTCATGTTCATAGCTTCGAGAACACTGTCAAACCATCTCATCCTCTGTCGTCCCCTTCTCCTTGTGCCCTCCATCTTTCCCAACATCAGGGTCTTTTCCAGGGAGTCTTCTCTTCTCATGAGGTGGCCAAAGTATTGGAGCCTCAGCTTCATGATCTGTCCTTCCAGTGAGCACTCAGGGCTTATTTCCTTAAGAATGGATCGGTTTGATCTTCTTGCAGTCCCTGGGACTCTCAAGAGTCTCCTCCAGCACCATAATTCAAAAGCATCAATTCTCAAAAACTCCATGGACATAGACAACAGGTGAGCATAAGGTACCACAGTTGCTTTGTTGTTTTTTGGCAGCAGGAAAAGACGTTTGTTTAATCAGGCTTTATAGGATTCTAATGAGAGACTGTTTTAGCCTTTTCTCTTTAGCTGGTTTTTTTAAAAAAAAATTATTTTCTTGGTTTACAAAAGTACGTGTCTTATCTGCTTTTTCAAGTTTTACAGTCTTTTATACAGATCAGTTATATTTGTTATGAGACATTAGTGTGGAGTACAGTATGAAGTCAGGAAGAAGAGGGCAGGGAGAGGAGGTGTGGTGGTGAAATTTGTGGGGGGGGGTTACAGTGTATGTGTGGGATTTTGTGTCAGCGTCAACTAGATAGGTTCTCTTTCTGTTCGCTTGTCACATTTCCTTGGGAGTGAGAGAATTGAGGGCCCAGGGTATGGCTGGTTGTCTGTGGTTGGCTGCAATGGGGTTTGTTTGCATTTGTGGAGGGTGGGGGAAAGGCTTGTTGGGTCAAGTAAGACAGATTGATTTGTAAGCTGTTGGTGGATTCTTGTTGTTGTCTTGTTGTACTGTGTATGTGATAAAGGGGAGCCATACTGGGGTGAAGACGTTTTCTTCTATGTGTCCCCTCTTTAGCCATTTTTAATTTTGGTTGCTGATGTTTTAAGGCCAGTAATCAATCAATTAATCAATCAATTACATTGATATTCCACCTTCTTCTCCGAAGGAGCTCAAGGTGGCTCACATGGTTCTTCCCCTCCTCATTTAATCCTCACACCAACCCTGTGATGTAGGTTAAACCGAGAGGCAGTGACTGGCACAAGTTCACAAAAGTGGAAATTTGAGCCCTGGTCGCCCTGATCCTAGCCCAATACATAAAAGAAGCATTATTTTATGTTTTACTTTGCCCTGGTATCGGTATTATTGAAGGGCATATGTCATATTCTGCACACACAGTCCTAAGTTAGTGCAGGATCCTGCCAAAAATAATTGTGCAGTTATGTATGACCATCCAGAGGCACATGGATCATTTTTACACATTGCATTATTATTTTTCTTAGTTTCCCTTCTGGCAACTCCCTCCATCCCAAAACTAATATTAAAACTTGCCAATGTGTCAAATGTAGCTTAGAATTCAGCACTAGAACTGCCAGAAGGAGGGGTGGGAATCCAGTCCACATGAGCAATTGCTTGCATGAATTCTTACACAGCCTTCCTGAAACAAGATATTTGCCCTGATCCACAGGCCTGGTTGTAGCAGCATCTAGGGTCTAAATCAGGGGTCAGCAACCTTTTTCAGCCATGGGCCAGTCCACCATCCCTCAGACTATATATATTCTTTTTGGGTGGGGGAAATGAACAAATTCCTATGCCCCACAAATAACCCAGAGATGCATTTTAAATAAAAGGACACATTCTACTCATGTAAAAACACGCTGATTCCCGGACTGTCCGCGGGCTGGATTTAGAAGGCGATTGGGCCGCATCTGGCCCCTGGGCCTTGGTTTGCCTACCCCTGGCCTAAATCCTGAGCTGCTGGTGCCTGGACCCACCAACTCCACCCGCTTCATTGGTGATCGCCTTCATTATATTTCTGAAAAAAGGGGGAAGAGGTGAAGGATCTGGACCAAGATAGAAAGGTTAATGTTGGAGCTGGACATCTGTTATCTGGTGCCAAGGAACTGATGAGTGCTTGATTTATCAGCTAGATGCTCAAGTGGTTTGGCGGCAATTTCCATCCTATCAGGACAGCTGCTTTTCAGTCACAACAGTCAGCTGGCTATATGGGAACACAAGAAGCTGCCAACTCAGACCATTGATCTATCTAGCTTAGTCTAGTCTAAGTTGGTTGGCAATGACTCTCCAGGGTTTCAAGGCAGGAATCTTTCCTAGCCCTGCCTGGCAACAGCAGGGATTAAACCTGGGAGCTTCTGTGAGCAAAGCATCGGCTCTGCCACTGAGCTACAGCTGTGTAATGGTGCTGTAAATGGACTTGGTGTTTAGGGTGCAGAACAAGATTTGTAACATATACAAATGGCCCTGGGGATTACATTTTCATTTGATTTGGAACTGTTTGTAAAATAACACAGGTTTGCAGCTCAGCTCACAAAAGTGCAGTTGCTTTCAGCAATGGATGGAGACTTTTGTGCAAGATTAGACTGGAAGATCAATTGTACTCTTGTTGTACTGTTGAGGGGCGGGGGTGGTATACAGATGAATCTTTTCATGATTAAATACCAGTCCAAATCCTTCTAAACAGAAAGAAAAAGCAGGAAGGGATTTTGTTCCGGATACTAAATTATGCTACTGTCCTACAGCTAGATATGCAAAAGTGCAGTGGCATCCAGAATGGCTTGCCAACGTGAGACAGCAACATCCACTGTGGCAAGGATGCTCAGGTCACTTCTGATATATTGTCTTGGAATGGCTGGATGCAGAGGGATGGAGGGAGCCAGGGGATTGGTGGTGGGATGATGATGAGTGGTCAGAGGGAGAAGATTGGGAAGAGGAGGTGTCAGAAACTGAAGAGGTAACAGGGCTTAGTGAGCATGAAGAGGTTGTGGCAGAGAGCAGTCCAGAACCAGAGGCATAAGAGGAGGCTGGAGAGAAGGGGGACCAAGAGGCAGAGATGAGGCAGGCTGCTGAAGAAGCCAGGGGGTCTCCCCCCTCCTGCTGCGACAAGCTTCATTCAGAAGATATGCTGTTTTGATTTTAAATTGTATTTTTATTGCTTCTTTTATTTCTTATATTGTACTTTATTTTATTGTAATACAATACAGTACATACAATAGAAGAGATAGAAGAAGCAATAAAAATACAATAAAAATAAGCCACACAGCATCTAGCACTGTGTATTGCCATTGTGACAACAGGCAGAAAAATCATTAAGTGGTTCCCCAAGCCCTCAGCAATTTTCAAGTGTTCCTTGGAGGAAACAGTTTGAGAACCACTGAGTTAGGTAGGTATGCTTTTCAGAGAAGTGCAGAAGCCAGCAGACAACTGTATCTGACCGAAAGTTCAGAAAAGGTGAAGCAAGGTAATTTCAGCGTGAAATTTACAAAATTTAAATCCCTCTCTCGCTTGAGTCATCACTGGTAAGTAAAGCCATGAACAAGACAGTTCTTTTAGGCCAGGCCAGTGAGAACATTAACCCTTTTGTTCTTTTAAAAGCCCAAAACATTGCAGATGAATGCACCAGCTGCTTACTCGGACCCACAGGGAAATAGAGATAAGAAAGTGCTTTTTAAAAGTGAGAAGCACCGTTAGATATACAAAGTTCTGTGTGGCTCCCTGGATTTTGTCTATCGGATTACAAAACTGAGAGACAGCCTGAACCTGTGACAATTATAATCTATGGTGTGTTGACTCTTGCAATTTATGACAGATGGAGGGTGGCAATGGCCACACAGTGTGTCAGTGATTGGTCTGCTGTAAAACATATTTTATTATCCCATAGATTTCCTTTAGTGTGAAGAAAGTGGATAAGTAAAGAGAGGAAGAGAGAGTACAACACTCCAGGGAAGTATGAGTTGATTGGGGAGGTTGGGTGATGACTCTCTAAAATTTACAGTCTAAATGGAAGGGCAATTGCATTAGATTGGGTGTTTATATCATCTCTCTGTTGCTTTTTTTAAAAGGCTACTTATTTTCCATGACTCAGTCAATACTATTGAATGAAAGAAAGCAGAACATTCTCATATACCTAGTTAGCATAAAAGGGTATGACAGTAATGTTGCTATAAGAAAGAAAGATTGCCCATTCCAAAGGAACTCTAAAAATAAAATGGACCAACAGAATATTGATTAGTGTGTCATTGGGTGCCCTTTTTATTTTGTCATTTAGCCTAGTGAAGAAGACAGAGAGGGAGGGGGAAAGAGTGCCCCTGGCCTACTTTCAAATAATCTACTATGAAGTGCTGAAAATTATTTATTAGAGTTTTTTTAAGAAGAATTCACGTGGACTGCCTTTTCCTTTATAACTCAGGGGATAACTTAACTTTTGCTACTTATATCCCGAAATAAATGACATAATAAAGCATTTCGGTGCCCTTTGTTCAAAGGAGATTCCAAACTTTCTCACACCTCCTTAATTAACACTATAACAAATCCAAAGACAAAATTCATATACTTCCACGATCTGCATTCATGCACACTACACTCCCAGTCCCATTTTATCAGCATCTCAGTTCATCAAGAGTCAGGTGCAGATGAAAGCAGGCACCTGTACAAGAATCCCCTGCTTGGGTCCAAAAGTGCACCCACAGACATGGTTCCTGTGTTCAGTTACCCCATCCAACACTTCATGTATGACTCTCATCGCTAGATCAGGAGTCAAAATCACATGTAGCCCCCAAGCTGGTTTCAGATTTTCAAGACACATTTCTCCTCTAACATGATTGAGCCATGCTAGTCAATGACTTGGTTGGACACGAGTGATTCAAATATCTCGTGCAATTGAAAGACACCCAGTATACTATGTAACAAGGTGCTAATAAACTGGTAGGAATGGAATATAAAAGACCCAGATACAGTTTGGGAAGCACATTCGCGAGAAGTTCGTAATGGCTGTGAAGGATAAGTGTTTGACATTGAGAATGGTTTCAGATATCATCAAAGAAAAGTCAATGAAACCAGTTCATCTTGGTACCAAATCAGCCACTAAATCAGAGGGGAATTGCTGCAGATGCTATTGAACAATTCCCATCACTCCTGGCCATTTGCCATGCTGGTTGGGACTGATTGGAGTTGGAGTCCAATAACCTCTAGAGGGCCACAAGGTTCCCCAGTCAGGCACCAGTTCTTCACTGTGTTCATATTGATGTTTGATTTGAAAACCCATGATGTCCCATTACAGCAATTGGCAACATAATTTCCTACCCCATGCTAAGTCAGTGTGCTATTCACCATTGTGCTATTATGATCGTTCCATCAGTGCAAGCATTTTGGCTTCTCAGACGGAATGATTGTCCCTCTCCTCCCTCTGTGTGCGGTTCTGAGGGTTCTCCCAGCTCCCAGAGCCCATTTGGTGGAGGCATAGGGGGGGAGGACAAGGGGAAAGTTCCATTGCTAGCGGGATTTGTTGTGCTGGCTCCTGCTAGCACAATTGTTGAACTGAATTCAAGCCTCTATATATTTGTGTTTGGTTTCTTTATTTTCATACACACCTAAATTCTTTAGAAAAGTGATTTAACTTTGCCTAGCCAACAGTACTTTGGACTGGGGGGCAGGCAGCAGCCTGATCATGCTGTGTAACAAACACTTTTTGAAACTCAGTGTATTAAAAAGGCAGTTTGCTATGCAGCATGGCAGAACTAAAGCCTGCAATCCTATGCTCATTTACCTGGGAGTAAGTCTCATTGAAATCAATGGGCATTACTTCCAGGTAGGTAAGTCTAGGATTCCACTTTCTAGGAGCTCTCTGGGTTTTTGTTTAAGACCAATTACTGAGTGTTTGAAAGTCACACACACGCCCGGTGCCAACCTGAAAACATCACACAATGCATCATTCAAAGGGCGGAACTGGGGTGAAATGGGAGCGGGGCTGGAAATGGAACCCCCCACATGAAATGGCCGGCAACTGTACTGTAATACTGCCTACGGGATAGCCATATGTCGCTGTACTACATGTAGATATTAGATGTACAATTCAGACAAATACATATAGGGTAAGGTAAAGATAAAGGGACCCCTGACCATATAGGGTACTTGATATGTATTATATATGCCTGGCCGTGTCCTTGGTTTCTTTATTTAAGGCACATATGCTTGAGTAAATAATCCTCCCACATAAATTCAGAGCAGGTAAAAAAACAGGTAAATTTCTTAAAGGGCAAATTCACTTACTTGGCTGCATGGATGAGCACACTAGGAAGATGAGCTGAACAGGAGGTAGATGTGATTAGCAAATCTCCTGGAGTGGAAAAGGTAAGGTGATTCACTGCATGGCCTCATCTACTGCCATAATTAAAGAAAACAAGGTGCTGCCTCGTTGAAGTGCAGAAACCCTGGGAAAAAGAAGACGCCGCAAACTGAACAGAATATAACTTTTTGAAAGAAAGTGCATCGCTCATGCATTTTCTAAGGAAATTGATTTTTCAACTTCTTCAGTTAAACTCTGAATTCATGAATAAGGTATAACAGACCACCTGCAGAGAGAATCATAAATGGAGAAAGGAACAGATAAGCTGGCCATTGGGCTCCAAATCTCTGAAATGGGGACAGAGATTGAAAGGCGAGTTCTGAGGTGAAAGCTAAGCAACAGTAGATCTCAAGCTTGTTTGCTCAGAGCAATCTACAACCTTTTCAGAATCCAACACAGGGTCCCTTAATGGTGTGGGAGGCTGTGAAACAGCAGCTTCTACACTTGACCCAAAAGTGATGTTGTTAGAAGACCCTGGCCGCATGGGAGGATAACACACTGCACAACCTTCGGAATGTCAGCATTACAAACACTTCTGGAGGTTTCATGCTATCCTTGGCTGATCTGCAGCCCATGTCCCTCACACTGCCTGGGCCATTTGGCATTAGTTGAGAAGCATGAGAAGAGATCTACTGAGCAGTTTCCAGGCGACCAAGACAACGTGAGATGGGGCCAGGAATTATACAAGATTAAAATGATTGAGGTTGGCAGACTTCAGCATGTGTGACCACTATGTTTAATACATGGAGGCCATGGAGAATGGTATCTGTATACTTATTACAAAAACACACAAACACCCATGGCTTCACAGTTCTTTAACACACTGCTGACATAGCAGTGCCAAAACTATTGATATCCATGTGAAGAAGAGGCAGTTGGATATGTGGACACCAGCATTACGTATCAGGGCAGGTGTGGGCAGCGTAGACTGATTTCATGTGACCATCAGTCTAATTTCATGTGGTTGGCAAGGAGGGATAAAAAATGAGAAAGGGGGTACCTTCACCTACTTTGGCTGCATCCTGCCCAGCATCAGCATGTGGCTCTCAACAGATCACCCCCCCCAAAAAAAAAAAAATCCTCAAAAAATACAGCCCACAGGTTCCCCAACCTGTGTTAACTATAAGTTATTCCAGCAATCTTCTGCCTTATAAAACACAACAGGTGGGCAAGCCCTTATATTTGTCTTTTAATATCTATGTTCTAACTATCATATTAGAATTCATGGTTCCGCACAAGCAGAAAAGAACAGCACAAAAAAATAAAAGCAAAAGCAGCATGAGACTACATATGGACTCCTTGGGTTTGACACTAGTTGACAATGTTGTGGGTCTCTCAACTTATCCTGCTTGAATCAGGGCAGGGAGCAGACCTCTAGTCTACAACAGCCTCGCCCAATCTGATAGGAATTGTAGTCCAAAACATCTGGAAGGAGTCTGAGAAAGCTAGTCTAGACCCCTCATTCTCTTCCTGTGAGCCACCGTTTCAGTCTCTCCTTCCCTCTCTTTCTCGTTCTCTCTGACTCACTCATCCAAACTACTGATTCACTGAAGGCCCGGCTCAATCTTCCTGAGCCATAACCAATAGTTATTCTCTCAAACTGATGCTTTGATTACTCAAAGGCTAAAGAGGGCAGGAGTGTCTACTGAAGAGAGAGGATCTGTATTTGGCCATGCATTCCCCCCCTTTTTTTTTTACAACAGCTATCAAGGCTTTTTTGACCAGGTTGGTCCTGGTTGATCAAACAGACCAACAATGCCCTGGCTTTCACAATATTAATTTTGCCCCAATTAAGATGTATCGGCTAAAGGGGCGCTTCTCAGCAGCTTGTGATTTTGAAAATATGACACTTGTTTTGACAGTGATGGTGGCAGCTATGGAAGATCATGGAATTAACCATGCTGAATACTAGCAAATTAGAAAGGAATCTATCCTTTGGGATGTTCACACATTACATCCAATGAGCATACAAAATGTGTATACAAATAGTACCCATGTACACTATAGTCCATATGTTAAGTACAGTCTCTACCCATGTACACTATAGTTCAGTTGTACAAGTGAACAAATGTACAATCTTTCACACAAACAATTCTGCATGTGTAGGGACAGCTTATACCTATGCTCAGTGTAGTGTGCGAACAACCCTCGTTTCCCCTTAGTAACGCCTATCCTTTCTACAGTAATTGTCATAATTAGGAGAGTCAGTGTTGTGTAGAGTATTGAACTAAGACCTGGGAGACCAGGGTTCAAGTCCCCACTTGGCCATGAAGCTCACTGGATGACCTTGGGCCAGTCACTGCCTCTCAGTCTAACCTACCTCACAGGGTTGTTGTGGAGATTAAATGAGGAAGGGAAGAACCATGCACACTACCTCAAGCTCCTTGGAGCAAAAGGTGGGATATCAATGCAATAAACAAATAAAATAACCAGGCTTCTACATTTCTGTTCATCATGCTAGCTGGGGCAAGTACTCATTTGCCTTCTGGCAAGCAACCAGATTTCCTTCCAGCCTTGGAGCTACAGAAGTGGGTGGGAATTGGTCCTGGGAGTCATGTGGCTATCCCCAGTCCCAATATTGGAAAGAAGGCTGCCCGGGGGGAAATTGGCACCTGCTTAAATAAAACAATCAGAGTGTCTTGGTAGCTGAAATATACTCAGAGTCGAGTATGGATTTCATGCTCTTTATTCAGCTCATAGTAGTGAGGAATGGAAGTTCCCCCAAAATGCCTGCTTTATATACATTATTTACACAATGGGCCCCACATGATTGGCTAATTCCGGGATTCTCCTGTAGGCCAATCAGGTTGCGGATTCACTTCCACCTGGAGTGGGATTGGGTGGCCCCTGCAGACCAATCAGACTACTGCATTCTGGATCCTATTGTTCTAGGACCAATCAGACTGCTGCATTCTGAATCCTATTGTTCTAGGACCAATCAGACTGCTGCAATTTGGATCCTATTCAACTCAGTACATAACAGCAGCACAGGGCCAAACTGTTAAGGCCAGTGCTATTTTTCTAGAAAAAGAAGTGCCGGAATTCACCGTGAACACCTCCCTTGTTCTCTTAGAATGGCAATGGCACCACCTGAAAGGTGCCAGAACTGAGTTCGGGCAAGTTCCGGCTGAAAAAAGTCCTAGTTAAGGCCACCCTTTCTTGCTCTCACAACCTATCATTAAAAAAATAATAATAATAATAAATCCAAAGTTTGATTTATACATTATTGACCTAACATAAGGAAAAGAAGAAACGTTCAATAAAACATCATAATAAAACGCACCACAAGCTTCTAAGCTATTTTATTCAAGTGCCTCATGAGAAGAAGCGGCTGGGCGGTAAACATGGTTGTCTGGAGTTAATTCAAGCAGGTGCCTCCTTCAGCCTGTAAATATAAACTTAATTAAAGGACTAAACGATTCAGAAAGAGTACGGGTGGGCGGCTTTCAACAAAACGCAAGCTGGAAAAGCAACTTTGTGGGGGAAATGAGAAAGAGGGAATAGAGTGTTTGTCTCAAGTAAAAAAGGGGGGGAGGGGAAGAATGTTTGAGGCCTGATGAATGGCATAAAAAGCACACCGAACAGATGAAAGGCTTTGAAAGCTAGGAAGCATATCCATAGCTACCGGCACATTTTAATTCAAGCTGAAATAGGCGGTGGAAAAAAGCAGGTGGTAGAAGCCTTTGTTTTAAATAGGATGTGGATTTCTATTATACATGCCTTGTGGCCTAAACCAGTGTTGCTCCAAAGCAACCACCAATGTAGTAATTGTTCTGCTGTAGATTCTTCTTTCTAAACACTGTTTTCTTTAATATGCAGCTGAATGCCAAGTCACACTGGGCATAAATTATGGAGAGGGGCAGAAAAGCATATTCCTAGAATTAAATCAAATTTAACCCATAATCAGAGCACTTTTTAAAAATGCCAGGGGGTACTTTTTCAAAATTGTTAAAGCACCCTAGAATACGGCACAAAAGCCAGGGGCTTAAAGCTGCGCAAATGGGCAGCGTGTCAAACTATTTAACTTTTTTGCTTGTTTAGGAGGATCAGGGATGGCGGAAATTATTCTAGTTCAGTCTTTAAAAAAAGGTTAAATATACTTGTAGCTTGAGGGGGGAAATGAAATATCATTTATATGTTCTTGGTCTGCGTGTCTTAAGTGATAAGGTCATTCATATCATTGGGTTGCAATACAACTACGGTGATCGTGTGTCCTGCCCAGAGGTAGATTTCTGTTTGAAGGACTGTCCTCTATTATTTGAAAGGCCGTCTGATCCAAGCCCAGTTTCAAGATAAAGAAGCATCATGCAGGAGAGCAGAGGGCACCTTGAAGCTGCCCATCAACAGTTGGCAGCACCCGGGTTATCTGAAAACAAATCAAAGCCACAGTCATATTTAATTAATATTTCAAAGATCTCTAAGTGGCTTTTAAAGGAATTTTGCCTCAAAACAGATCTCACAGAAATTAAGGGACTTAAATTAGTCGTGGCTATTCATTTCAATGGGTTTCCTCTGAGTAAATGTTAGCTGGCTATACAATCCTTACAAATATATTGTTTTTTGTGGGTATGTGGGTGCCATGGGTCCCTAAATTCCTGGGTCCTCTTGGTAGTTCTCTGCCCTCAGAAGCTGGGTGGGGAAGAGGGCATTCTCTATGGTAGCACCCTAAATTGTAGAACTCCCTCCCAAAATGCATCTGGCACCTTCATTATACAGCAAATGTTGACAATGCACCTCTTTACCCTGGCTTTTGGCACTTGAGGTGTACAGTTTTCGGACCCACCTTATTTCTATTATTGTTTTTAAGCTGTTTATAATATTGTGTTTCAATGTTGTCACCTGCTCTGGGACCTTAAGGTGAAGGATGGGTAATTAACAGTAGCAGTCTTCATGGACTCAAATCCATTTCACAGGATTTAATTTAAATACGTACCTGCCAAATGAAAGCTTAGTTGACAGGCATGCCGTTAGGTTATAATTACTATAATTATAATTTACTATATCTAAATTAGCATTTTTCCGTGTCCTATTTTATCCGTTTTTTGGAAGATGATGGATAGATGACCAAAGAAGTCTACAACCTGCACACAAAGTTGTTGTGGGAAGGGAAACGGACAGAGAATGCAGTATGCGCATCACTATTATTACCATCTTTTGACACTAAAAGGTGCAACGAGGTGTTAAAAAATATTGTGTTGACGGTAAAATAAAGCCACTACCCCAGGCATCCCCAACCTCTCTCTTGCTGTGCTTTTCTATCGAAATCTACCTATTTCTATCTAAATCTTTCTTTTCTTTTCTTTCAGCTGACTCATTCAAAATCAGTAACCTGAAAAAAGTTTTGGGGGCGATGGGGGAGAGATTTTTACACCAACCGAGGTTTAACTCAGACTTCTAAGTAATGGCTTTGTTTCTTTTCAAGTTAGAATAACATGAAACATTCAGGTTTGATACGACTCCTCAGTTTTTAAATATATAAACTGCCCTCATAGAATTTACAAGGGCCTTGTTTACAAAATACCTCACTTGCCTCCCTGTGGCCTGGCTAGACCAGAGCTCACCTCACATTGTCTACCAAATAACACCACAACAAACCCCAAAATGGTAAGTGTGAGGGGATTCAAAACAATGAAGAACCACAAATATAAATCATCTGCTTGAAAAAAATGTCCTCAGGTTTCTGAAGTTAGCTTGGGCTGTGATAGGAAACATTTACAAACCACCTTCCTTGTTTAATTATTTTATTATTCTAGTCAAAACATCTACCACTTGTTTACTGCCCTCTAGAATAGGTTCTTATCATGTTCTTTGTACTTTTTTGTTACTAGTTTTGTTCTATGTGGTAAATCATTTTCATATTTTTTTTAAAATAAAAACAACATGTCAGACAAACTACTACCACTTATTCACAGTGGGAGACTAGAAGCAGCAAGGATTTCAAACCCAGCAGAGCATTAAAGCAATAATCCTGGATTTTGGAGATGTTCATGACGTCAATTATCCAAACTATTTTGTTTACTCTATCCGAAAGGCCACTCTAGCAGTTAGTGTTCCAAAGACTGCCAGTGATGTACTGTCCTAAGCATGAGAATACTGTTACGTTTCCACTTTGCTTCCAAACACCTCAGTAAGTGTGCTCAAGTCGTATTGTCCAAAGCATACTTTACTGTGTGCTAGACGAGACCAATAACGCAGGTGTGCATTCCATTGATTTAAACAGAGTTTTCCTCCAAGTCATTGCACTTCGGACTGTGGCCTCATCTTTTATAGATCCCTTGCAGCCTTATATAGTAAATCTGACAGAACAAGATTGCAGAAAGGTTAACGACAGGGTTACTTGGCTTTCCTCTGAAGAAGCAATCCAGCATCTTTATTCAGTTATAGTACTACAAAGCCTTTCGACTGAAAGAGGATTATGCACAAATGTTCACTTTCACCTGGCTTTTGTATGACTCCCTATCCCCTGGAACCTTGAACAGACAGTACAAAAAACCCCGAGGAAAGGAGATTATCAGGGATCAGCCTACATATTATGTCTAACATCTACGGCAACTGCTGAATCCCTGCCTAATATTGTAATGGGGTGTGATTGGATTTAAAGCTTAATTCTCAAACTGCGGGTCTGCCTCAAAGCAAGAGACTTAGGAAAACCTGGATATGAATTCAGACTTTAACTTCTACACTTTATATTGACTGACCTCTTTAAGATGCCAGTCTCTCATTAAATACCAAAATACAGCTCCTGTTTTAAAATATACTCGTGTTGAAGGATGAATAGGTTTCATGGTTTTGTTTGTTTCTCTTTTGCATACGGAGGGCCTCTTTGCAGCAGCAGCAGCAAAGCTTCCTGCACCACAGAGCAAATGCCATCCACCAAAGGCTAGATGGGATGTGCACATACCAGCATTGTCACAGAGACCACTGCAGCAGCTAAGTCCACGTGGCCCTGTTCATGATGTAGGAAGAAGCTGCTGAACAAGGGAAGCAACAGTTACAGGTAGGTAGCTGTGTTGGTCTGCCATAGCCGAAACAAAATAAAAAAATTCCTTCCAGTAGCACCTTAAGGTAAAGGGACCCCTGACCATTAGGTCCAGTTGTGACCGGCTCTGGGGTTGTGGCGCTCATCTCGCTTTATTGGCCAAGGGAGCCAGCGTACAGCTTCCGGGTCATGTGGCCAGCATGACTAAGCCGCTTCTGGCGATCCAGAGCAGCGCATGGAAAGCCATTTACCTTCCCACTGGAGCAGTACCTATTTATCTACTTGCACTTTCACGCGCTTTCGAACTGCTAGGTTGGCATGAGCAGGGACCGAGCAACAGGAGCTCACCCCATTGCTGGGATTCGAACCACCGACCTTCTGATCGGCAAGTCCTAGGCTCTGTGGTTTAACCCACAGCGCCACCCGCGTCCCTAAGTAGCACCTTAGAGACCAACTAAGTTTGTCATTGGTATGAGCTTTCGTGTGCATGCAACAGTACCACTCTATTCTGCCTTGGTCAGACCACACCTGGAATACTGTGTCCAATTCTGGGCACCACAATTTAAGAAAGATGTTAGCAAGCAGGAGCATGTGCAGAGGAAGGCAACCAAGATGATCAAGGGTCTGGAAACCAAGTCTTACATGGGAGGAAGCCATGGTTGCTAAATCCACTCAGAAGCCATTTGGGTTGTATAAGTCTTTATTTATGGCTATTTTTAAAATGTATAGAAAGTGGCACAAGAATGCTCTACATGAATGGGACAGATGGGCCCCTTTTTTTGGTTTTTTTTTAGTCTTTAGGCAATGTGTTATTGATTTACATACAAGGCTTCTCCTCCTCACAAACTTTCCACTGAAGAAAAGCTGCAAGAGTAAAGTTTGTGCTTTGTGAATCAATGCCTTTCAATTAAAGCAAAAAGGGCAGAAGAAAAGTGGTGTTGTTGAAAAGAAAAACAAAGGGCTCCAAACTAAATTGAGTCATTAGCAGAGCAAAAGAAATTACTTAACCTACATAAGGGAAATCTCAATTCTTAAGAAACTCCATGGCTTTGGGTTTTTGTTTTTTTAAAAGCAATTATATGTTGAGAAGTTTCAGGTTCTTTCAGTCTGCCACGCTTCTAATGCAAACCAAGCGGGGGAAATGCAGCTATAAATCAGATAATTTGCAAAATACGATTTCTCATCCAGCCATAGAAGGTCTGCAAGAAAAATAACACCACAGCCACACAAAATAACAGAGAGAGTGGGGAGTAAAAGTAAAATCTAAGTAGTAAAGACAGCTTTTCACCAATGCTTAACAGCTTCTAAATGCCGGAGATAGAGACAAAAGCTAGTAGAGCTCCAATATGACCACCTCCCCTTAGCTACTGGGGGGGGGGCATGATTTGGCTAAAATGGCAATGATCAGGTGGTGGTGGCTTTTATTTTTTTTACAAGCCCTCATCCCTTTCCTCCCATATATTCAAGCATCTTCTTACCTTGAATTTCCTAACGCTAACCCTGGCATTTAACTTATAATTATAGTATCTACATATGAAAGACAGCTGAGAGTATTCTGTCACACTCTGCAGGTTATGGCTGGAGTCACCAGGGATAGAGGAGTAGTTGTAGCTGCTGCCCAGTGGTGTTCGTGAATCCACATGTTGACTTTCTCCCCAAAAAATGAGTGGCTTGACACTCATTGCTACAGGGGAAAGCAGAGCTCTATGCTTGAGAGCAGCACTGCAGTGAGAACAAAACTAGCCTTCCACAGTTTATAGAAGCCCAGTTTCTACATACCACTAAGCCAAACCATGGCTAAGCACAAACGTGGGGGGTCTCACAGCAGAAATCACTGCCATTTCACTCCTCCCCTGGTCATCCTGCTACCACTCTACCTGGAGCCAAGCTATTGTTTAGATTGGCATTGTGTCCAACCCTGGGCTCATGGTTTGTCTCCCTCAGACAAACTACAACTGGTAAGCCAAAAGCAAACCTTGACTACAGCTTGTGATGTGTCTGGATTTAGACATGATGCCAAGCCAAACCATGGTAGTGCAGCAGGAGGAGGACTGGGGGAGGAGTGAAGGGGCTGAAATTTCTGCTGTGAGTGCTCATGTGTTCACATTTAAGACTGGAAAAATGAGAAACTAAGAGAAACATACATGGACAGGTGCATCCATCCCAGATTGAATTTGGTCATCTCTTCATCTCACACTTTGTGATGCATTTCCCCATCACTTTCTTAACTGCAAAAAGTCAGTTTCTTTCTAAGTGGATTTGTTGTGCCAGGGTGACATGAATGCTTTAATTCCTTTTAATCGCACAGCCTAAATTTATTGGTATGTGTTATGTACTGAAGTTCTCACCCTGGGCCAGCAGGGGGATACTGTAGTTAGTTTTCACTCAGGTCCACATATGCAAATAAGGGATTGAAAGTGATGTTCAGTGATTGGATAGTTACAGAAAATAGTTACAGTTGTGTTGTAGTGGAGCTCTATATAAGCAGGCTGGCTGAACCCTTCAGTTCAGTTCTGTTCTGGCCTGTGAATAAACAAGAGCTGTTTGAAGAATCGCTGTGTCGTCGATATGTTCACCCACAACTTAACAGTATGCACCTGAATGATCCCTCCCACATAATACTGACAGTTTGAAGGCATTCAGAGACATGGCAGGGTCTGCGTCTACTGAAATTTGTTAAATGATAAATTGTTTCATGTCTTCTCTCTGAAAGGTCCTAATATTTGAAAATGAGCGGCTAGGGTCAGGTTCTCCCAGACAGCCTTTCCATTTTGAAGCAGGTCTAAACCTGTGCTCAGCCTAGGTTTGGCTTTCAGTAGAAACTAAATGTGGGGGTGGGGGAAAGGCTTTCTGTTTCTCAAAATTAATTAAAAACAGGTACAGATGGCTGTCAAGCCAAAACTCCCCTCTTGGATGCTGTTTGAACTGATAAACACTTCAGCCTCAAACACTGAAGAGGTTGAGGTGCTTTGTAAACAAAAATGTTGACACAGGGGAAATTCTCCTTTAGCTTAATGAGAATGCTTTGATGCAGCTTTGAGGAGAGGTTTTCTTTCTTTTGGGGGCAACTATAGATGGGAGGTTGCCTTTTTAAGAGCCCAACAAAAGTATATCTGACATGTTTCAGCCCTCGCTGAAAATGCACAGACAGGCAAGAAGAGCTAAAGCCTTATAAGTATTTAACAGTGCTTACAACCTATTTGAGAATGCATCGTTAAAGCCTTTTATTTAATGAGTTAGCCGAAATGAAACTGCTTTCACTATTTTGTTCATCTAGAGGAGAAGCACATTCATCTTTTTAATGTTTACTTCTGATAAAGCTAGCCTGTTGAACTATAATATCCAGGGATGGGTCCAAGAAGCAGAAACAGCTGACAAGCATGGCTTTCTGAAACATTTACCTGATGTATTCTTGCCTTATGCCATCTCCTTTTTCATGGGAGGGAAATAGGTTTACTTGCCCCAGGCCTCTCACTTCAGCTCTGACAAAGTATTAGGTTGCAATGCCTGAACTACTTTTCCTTCCAGAACCATTGTAAGGGGTCAGCATTTTAAGGCCCAGTCTGGCAGAAGATCCATCACTGAGCCAGCATGCTGGGCTAGACTCCCGTTTTTCAATGCAAGAGGGAGCTAGCAGCAAAGCAGCACAAAGGACTCGCCCTCCGCTATCTCTTCTAGGCACCCTTCTCAACAGGAAATTAGATATTGGTCGGCAACATCACAGGCGTCTTGGGGGTGATTGTCCATTTCCCAGTGGGAAGGGTATCTGCAAAAAATGGAGCAGCTATGCACCTATAAGCTAAAAAGAATCATTGCTCTGTGGCTTTGCTATGTATAATTGTTTAAGTGCACACTGAAATAGAGAATGCCTGTATGTTGCTAAGGGTTTATCACTGGAAAATTCCACTGGCGTATACTAAACTAGAAAGAGCTTTCTGAGCTTTTAGCTGGCTTAATGATTAACTGTTGGTGTTCTCTGCTAGCTCTCGTTTGAGTTAGATCATGCGATAAAGGTAGGGTTTGTTTGTTGCAAAATCTCAGAAAAATAGAGATTTTGAGCTATTTTTTTAAAGGAAATCCAGCAAATAAATAAATAAATCAACACTTCCAAAATGGGTTGCCATACACCCGGGTTTCCCCAGACATTTTAACCTCCCGGACGCTATTTCCAATGTACATATCCTGGATATGTCCAAGAAATTCCAGACATATGGCAGCCCTAGATTAAGGTGTTCACTTGCAAATCTTCATTCATTCTTTGTTCCCAGGCACACTGGGAGAAGGATGTGATAATGGTGCCTCTTCAGGAGCTGTGTAGCCTTAGGCTGGATGCAGGCTAAGGGAGAGCCAAGCTTTGTTTTTTGCTCTGATTGTAGTTAGGTTATATATTTAAGAAGACGACCCTATGCTTGAATAAGCATATGTTTTATGGATTTTTTCTGGCTGTGTCATTGATTGTTTTTGTACCAATTTTGAAGAAGTTCTGGTTAGTACAGCTTTAAATCATAATTATGGGTCTGGGCAATTATTGTTCCAAAAGGAGTCAGCTTTTATGCATCCAATTGCTTCATGCTGCACAATAATATCTGCCATGGGCTTCTGGGAAGGGCCTGTCAATTTCAGTTATTTCAATTGTTCATTTCCCCCCAATTTGAAATTCAGTTCTTCACATTTCTGCAGCAATTTGTGATACAGGCATACATACCCATCAGCAGTTTTGATTAATGTACACATTTATTCAAGCAATCTGCCCTAATACAGTGCACTGCATTATTTTTAAGCCTATGCATAATCTCCCCCACTCTGCCCCAACCTAACCTAGGTTGATTTGGGAACCTTTTCCCTACCTCAGCTCCCGAACTCTGCCTCCCAAAATACATCCCTGCCAGGCCTCATGACCTGCTGTTAAGTGACTGCTGCTATGGTAGCCAACCAGCACTACCTCTGCCACTGAAGGTTCCTGCTTTCTCCTCCCCAGTGTCATCAACTGGCAGGACACCGAGGAGGAGAAAGATGATGATGACAGATGATGGTGAGGGGATGGAGGTCAGTGCACAGGAGCCAGAGCAGCAGGACCCATTCACCAGAACCAGAGGAGCCCCTGTCTCCACAAACACGGCTGGCTCTTAGACGTAAGGAGCAGCAGGAGATACGCTGTAGGAGGCTGAGGCAGGTAAGGGCCCTCAGCCCAGGTGGAGCTCATTGGCTCGGGAAGGAGGTGTGTGATTCGTCACCTGGAGTAGGCTCAGGACAGGTGAGGGTCACCTGCCTTGTCAAGCCCAGATGCTGCAATCAGCATGCAAGGTGTAAAAGGGGAGCAGAAGTGAGGTGCTGGGTCTGCTAAACTTCCTATATTGGCTGAACCATGGCTTGGCTGCTCCGGGGAGCTCTTGGGGACTGTGCTTGTGTGGGACTGACCTCCAGGTACCCTAACCCCTGGATTGGCTGTAAAGGCAGGAATCTGACCTGACTGGACTTTGGACCTGTTGACCTGCTGGATTACACACTAGTATCTGCCTTGGGATTGTGTATACCAGCTGGACTTGCCACCAGGTACCCTGTGGTTCACAACACACTTTGCTTTTTGCTCTGATTCTAATTTTGTTATATATTTAAGAAGAATCATCTATGCTTGGATAAAGCATATGCTTTGTGGAATTATTCAGGATGTATCAGTGACTGTTTTTGTACCTGTTTTGAAGAAGTTCTTCTTGTTAAAGCTTTGAATCAGAATTATGGGTCTGGACAATTTTTTTTATTCCAAAAGGAGTAAGGTTTTGTGCATCCAATCGCTTCATGCTGCATAGTATTATTTGCCATGGGCTTCTAGATAGGGATAGAAGGACCTGGCAATTCCATTTCTTTCATTGTTTCCAATTTGTAATTCAGTTCTCCACGTTCCTGCAGCAATTTGTTATTCACACACTCATATGCACATCCTCTCCCACCATGCCCCAACGGAATCCAGGCTGACTTGGGAACCACTGCCCTGCCCCAGATCCAGTCCTTCATCAACTTGCAGGGCAGGGCTAAACTCTAATTAAACATCTGGTCAGGATGTCAAATGCTGCATCTCCTCCCTCTCTAATGCCCAACCAGGAGCAGGAGGGTTTAATTGTCCTGTGGGATGGAGGGCATTCCTTCACTGCTGCCATGCAGAGGCCCCCTTCACACAGCTCACGCTGTGGGTGTTAAGTTGTGGGTGAATATATTAGACAACACAGCGATTCTTCAAACAGCTCTTGTTTATTCACAGGCCAGAACAGAACTGAACTGAAGGGTTCAGCCAGCCTGTTTATATAGAGCTCCACTACAGCGCAACAGTAACAACTTTCGGTAACTATCCAATCACTGAACGTCACTTTCAATTCCTTATTTGCATATGTAGACCTGAGTGAAAACTATCTACAGTATCCCCTTGCTGGCCCAGGGTGAGAACTTCAGTACATAACAGGTGGCACATGGGGCACCCAACCAACGGTGATGCAAATGCCACTCTCAGTGCTTGTGGCCCTGAGCCAACCACCTTGCCTGCTCCTCTGCAAATACATCTCAGGTTAAAATGTAGTCCAAAAATCTGAAACTCCAGAATTCCAAACTAAAAGTAAGTGGGCCATGCAATATTACTGGAGTAGAATAAACCCATTATTGGAACGCAAACCATGAAGATGAAATGCTGCGTTATATGTGCAAAAATATAAATAAAATGGGCCAATGGCAGTGCATCAAATCACTTTCAGTAAGAACGTAAGAATAGCCCTTCTGCATCAGGCCAAGAGTGATGTAGTCCAGCATCCAGTTCTCACAGTGGCCAAACCAGATGCCCATGAGAAGCCTACAAAGCAGGACTCGAGCAGAAGTATACAGCTAGTTCATACTGAAGACTGGCAGGCTTATTCGTGCATAGAACAAGTTTATACTGAAGGCTGGAGCCTTGGAAAGCATATCACTGTAGTGTTTCAGGAGAATGAGTGCCAGTGATAAACAACACAGCTGCAGAACTTCAGCAGGAAAAAAGGTCAGATTCTAAAACTTTTGTTTCTTGGAGCCCATATTTTTAGCTTGAAATACGTAAAAACACTTGCCTTTGTTGTGTGTTTTTTGTGGGCACTATTTCATGCAGGGATTTTCGAATCATACACACACAAGCAGTGTGACAATTAAATATGCATGCAGGATTTTTCATCAGCGTATTGCAAAGGTGAAACCAAACTTTTATGATGGGTTGAGTAGTTTCTCTACTCCTGAACTGGTTACCATAGACTTGATTTATAATGGCATAGGAGTGCTCCACTGAAAAGCACTGAGGTGATCTTGAAATTTTGTCTTTGGTACTAGATCACTGATAGCAGAGACATATGTAGAAGTTGATGTTGAGGTTGATATTGAGGTTAATATGTGGAGGTTGATGTTGCAGTTATCAACTGATGAAAGGGTGTATATGAACCACGGTTCTGTTCCAAAAGCATGTACCTTTAGGTTTAATTATGTAGTGTAAATTATGTTCATCTATAAAATATGCATTTCCCCCCTCCAGCTGCAACCAACAACCAACTTCCTACAAACAACATGCATTGGCTTTAATGTGATTCTTCTGAATTACAGCGATTTCAATCTAGAAAGTTTTCAAGGGTTTTTTTAAAAGCAAATAAAACATAATAATGTAATTCTGTGTACTGTTTTGAAGTTTAATTGGAATATGGGAGGCATTTTATCTGAAATATTTTAAGCAAACCTCTGCTATCTCATTTCACTCTGTGCCCGTTTTCCTTTGTTAATTAAACTCTATGCAAAATAAGTTGTTTATTAATTTAACAAATAATGTCACTTGATTGTAAGAAAACCTTTAATCAGTTTGTTTCAACTTTTGTATCTCATTTTATTTATTTTTACATAGATTAGATGGTGAAGGTTAAACTTCTGATTATTTGAATCTTTAAAGAGACTGAAATAGGATCAAATTTTGCACAGCTAGAAAACTACTTATGCATATGCTGCTTTTATAAACTGTAGTCCTAGTTTCATTCACTGTACTGCTTTCATTATTTTTCAGATGAGAGTATTCATTTTCTTCATAATTTTAATAACAATGGTCAGTGTGGCTCTTTTCCTTGTTTTTGTCCAATGGAGCAGGAATGACTTATTCAGTAAGTAAAAACAAAAACATTCTTTACAATACAGGGGGAAGAGGGGCACACATAATGCCCTAAGTATCATTTGATGTATTTGGAGGGGAGGGACTCTAATATCGTTTTTTTTAAAAAAAAACCTCTTGGTTTACTTTATTGAGATTTTTTTAATAGGATTTTATTCCCTTGTTTGGAGTAAAGAAAAATCATTCACCTTTTCTGTCCCGATAAAGTTCCAAATGTGTAGTTTTAAATTATATTGTATTTCATGGCATGCTATTTTTTGGGAATTCACACTTCATTTATTACTTTAGAAAGCCTTAACATCAGGGTCCCATTCCTAATTGTGTATTGATGTTGGTCCACTAGCTGCAGCAGTTAGGAGTCTTACAAAACGTTCCAAACCCTAGATCAGGCACCCCCAACCTGCAGCCCTCCAGATGTTTAGGACTACAACTCCCATGATCCCTAGCTAACAGGACCAGTGGTCAGGGATGATGGGAATTGTAGTCCTAAACATCTGGAGGACTGAAGGTTGGGGATGCCTGCCCTAGATCCTCATTGCTGGCTCTGCTGTTAGGGAGTTTCCATTGCTGCAAAAGTCCCTGCTGTATCCAGCAAAAAACAAAAACAAACTTACACACCACCCCAATCTGTAAGGTACTAATCAGTCAAAGGCCTAGTTGAAGAAGAACATTTTTGCCTGGTGCCTAAAAATATATAATGAAGGTGCCAGGTGAACTTCCCTGGAGAGAGCATTCCACAAATTGGGTCCTCCCTTAAAGAGGGCACGTGTTGCGGTGAGACCTGGCAACCTAACCCTGTGTTGTGGGTGGGTATGATTGGATAGCCACAACACCCAATTGGTAGGTTCCTTGATGCTGGGTTTGATCAGGCCAATGGTACACAAGCTAAATGGATCGAGGGACCTATTTATGCCCATGCACGTGACCCAGAGCTTCCTCTTTTGGCTTGTGCATTTGGAACACCCGCCCACCTCTTCCTACTTTTAGGGCTTGTGCGCTTGACCTTGCTATGCTGTCGTGTGTCGTCTGTCATTGGGACAGGGGCACGGCAGGAATTTTCCCCACTTGGCTGATTGGTCGCTGCCATTTGGGTTTTGCCTGCCATGTAGCAAATCGTCACAACTTGTAAGGTTCTGGTTCAGGTGATAGGGATGGGAGAACGCTCTCGCCATCCCTATGTGAAGTGTATTCCGTTAAAGGACTTCAGAGACACGATGGTGTGGTCAACCCCTGAGAGGGGATTGTGCCTGTTCCTGAGTCCAGGGGGGTATTTGGGTGGCGGAGATAGCCTGTTCCCGGCTTTCCACTTATCCAGGTGTTCACCCTAGGCTGACCTATGCTGACCTATGTCCCATTCATGGCATGTTGCATGCTTTTGTGTATTGCTATTACAAATTATGTCAAATTATGCTTTGGTCCTGTGGTGACTCTCTTTTAAACATGCATAGGAAAAGCAAAAGAGCATGGAATTAGGAGAACTCTGCAGGAAACCACTTCCATCCAAGGTGAAGAAACAACCAGAAGAAGAGAAAGGTGAGATAGCAACCTCATACCTGGCCTTGCTCAGTGATCTCTTGCAGGTGCCTGCTTACAGAATTTCCTGTCTACATTCACCTTACAATTGCATCAAGGCAGGACAGAATAATAAAAAAAGCCTTCTGCACTTCATAATTTACATATGGGACTCTGGATTACAATAATAGGCTTAAAGTGGAGACAAAGATTTATACTGATTAAAGCACTGATTCCAGATCATGCAGGCACAGAAACCACGAGGGTGGTAGAAAATGAGCAACTTATGGATGATTAGAATCTATGTTCGTGGCAAGAAATTCTGTTAAGTATTCTAATTCTTCCAACTTTGTAACTGCAACTTGCAGCAAAACAAGGCCCACATAACTTACAACAAACTACTAAACTGTGTTGTGGTTCCAGAGGAGAGCTGGAGGAAACCCAGGTACAAATCCTTAAAGCTCATTGGATGATCATGGGCCAGTCCCTGTTTCTTAGCCTAACCTACCCCATAGGATTGTTGTGAGGATAAAAGAGTTGAGAACCACACATGGCAACTGATATGCCTGGAAGAAAAGCAGGGTTTAAAGGCAATATATAAATAAACGGGATCAACGTATTATTTGTACACTCAGAGGTGGTATAGATAAATTGGGGGTTGGCTTTTGCTGCCCAGCTCCCCAAGGGACTCTGGGTCTCCTCAGTCCATGATCAGTCAGAGAAGAATGGATAGAGGCAAGATCCAGTGAAAAGCAAGGCAGATCTTTATTTTTCTGTTGCAACACAGCCCCCCCCCCCTCCTTGCAAGGAGGTAAGACAGACGCAGAACAAAATTGTACAAGCCCCTTTAAAGACTGTATATGTTGCCCCACCCCTTGGTCAAAGACCACCCTAAAAGCGTCATACATACATCACAACTTCTAGGGCAATCACTCGTAGCTGAGTGAGATTGTCTTCCATGAACATGGTCTTAACAGTGAGTCCTTAAGTGACTGTAGAGGCCAATTCTGGATCCACACATCCTTCCACAGTGGGGACATAGGTTTCTGGGTGGGAGTTGTTCTAGGTGAGGGTTTGCCAAATGTGTCTTCCTCTTGGCACGTTTCTCCCTTTTGTCCTGAGTTCGAGTGTCTTCAAAGTCCATGACACCTTTGGTAAAGGCTGTTCTCCAATTGGAGCACTCGCAGGCCATTGTTTCCCAATTGTCAGTGTTCATACTACATTTTTTAAGATTTGCCTTGAGAGAGTCTTTAAACCTCTTTTGCTGACCACCAGCTTTCCATTTTTAAGTTCAGAATAGAGTAGTTGCTTTGGAAGACAATAATCAGGCATCCGCACAACATGACCAGTCCAACTAAGTCAGTGTTGAAGAATCATTTCTTCGACACTGGTGATCTTTGCTTCTTCCAGTACACTGGCATTAGTTCACCTGTCTTCCCAAGTGATGTGTAACATTTTGGGGGGACACCGTTGATGGAATCTTTCAAGGAGTTGGAGATGGTATTTATAAGTGGTCCATGTTTCACAGACATACTGTAAGGTTGGTAGGACAATAGCCTTGTAAACAAGCATTTTGGCTTCCCTGCAAATGTCCCAGTCCTCAAACACTCTGCACTTCAGTCAGGAGAAAGCTGCACTTGCAGATCTCAGGCGATGCTGGATTTCAGCATCAGCGTCGGCTCTTGTGGAAATATAACTGCCCAGGTAGGAGAAGTGATTGACACTTTCCAACGTTACACCATTGAGCTGGATTTATGGCATTGCAAAAGGGTTGTTTTGTGCTTTTTGGCGCAGCACTTTGGTTTTTTGAAGGTTGAGCGATAGGCCAAGCTTTTCATAAGCAGAAAGGCTCTATTCCAATGGCATGAGTATCATGACGACCGGTGGATTCTTATCTGCTGCATACTTCATCTGCCTTCACAGCCGTCGTAACATACCGCTTGTTATCTTCCACCTGTTCTGCTGTTGAGGACTTTTTGGACCATTCTAGCTTCCTCCCCTTTGACCTTACTGCCTTGGGTGACCCTGCTGGGAGTACGAGACTCCCAATGACTTCACTCACAAGGGTCATAAAAGGTAAAGGTAAAGGACCCCTGACAGTTAAGTCCAGCCGCAAAAGACTCTGGGGTTGCAGCGCTCATCTCGCTTTACTAGCCGAGGGAGCCGACATGTGTCTGCAGACAGTTTTTCCGGGTCATGTGGCCAGCATGACTAAGCCGCTTCTGGCAAAACCAGAGCAGCGCATGAAAACGCCGTTTACCTTCCCGCTGGAGCGGTACCTATTTATCTACTTGCACTTTGACATGCCTTCGAACTGCTAGGCTGGCAGGAGCAGGGACCAAGCAACGGGAGCTCACCCCATCGCGGGGATTCAAACCACCGAACTTCCGATCAGCAAGCCCTAGGCTCAGTGGTTTAGACCACAGTGCCACCCGCGTTCCTCACAAGGGTTATAGGAACGTGCAAACCCACTCACCACAACAAGGTGATGATCCATTGAGTGAGATAGATCACATAAGTAGGTGGTCTACAACAAAAATTTGAGAGTGGCTCTCTCCTGTCTGTCAAGGTACCTAATAATGTTTTGCTGATTGCATTACCTGGGCAGCCTGGCCATTCTTTTGAGATGGTAAATACTATAGTTCTTGCAGGCATACCTTATTCATACACAAAATATGCCCTTAAGACAGGATTTGTAAGTGAAAAGACCTACTGGGAAAGGTTTCTCCAAGATATTTCCTTCTGCAGAGGAAATACTTGAGTAATAAGAAGGGCCAAGATTGCTTTTGGGATTGTTGTGTGCTCTAAAATAATGTGTAATTTTCTCAAGGAATATTTCCTAAAATTTGAAGGGTGAAGGGTTGGTTTTCTGTGGAGAGTGTGTCTGCTATGTGTATGCACCTTAAAATTTTTCTAACAGATGTATGTACAGGTGTAAACTTAATATTGCAGCTGTGTGGGAGCAGCAAAAAGCATTGCACTGAACATTCATTAAATTGCATGAATGAAAATAGTAATTTGCACTGTTTTAAGTAATCTACAAATCATTAATTTTGAGAGTGTGTTCAAATTCTCAGCAATGTTTGGGGAGAGCATGCTGAACAATGTTAATTCGTGCCCTGAAGGGGTGTTCTTTACCAAAGTTTAATAATCCTTGATTTTGAAGCATCAGTGGTGCATTGAGACCAAGAACTTTCAAACTATGAAAGGGCGGGGGGCGGCAGAGTGGGAAACAAGGAGGGAGAAAGTGCATATTTCAGATTTGATCTTCAGAAAGTAACAGGGTGCACAGCACTGTGAAAACCCAAATGTTTAGCTCGCAAATAACTGAAGCAAGAGGCAGTACAATACAAATGAGTTTCAGCACTGCCCTTGAGGATGAAAAAGCACTCCTGGGTTGAAGAGGCAGTTTCTCATCCAGTTTCAGATTGGGAAGCTCTTAATCATTCCATAGAAAGGATTTCAGGGTTATGTTTGCTGATTTAATGAACTAAGGTTTGGAAGAACTTGCGCTGAGTGAACAAGTTTCATTTGTGACCTCAGCTTGAACTTGAATCCTAATAGGGAAATAGATTTCTTTTGTAGTTTTTCTTCCTTTCAGACTGCATTATTTTTACTGGGTCCCCCCCTCCATGTACCAGGTGTTGAACACACACTTATTTGTTTACAATTAACATTAACACTGCCAGTCATTACTGGCACAAAAATCCCTCTAGAAAGACTGTTTCTATGTACTGTCCAGTGTCTCACATATCTAACTGCTCTCAGATCTAATAAAACGAACCAAATTATGGATTTAATAATAATAATAGATTTGTTTTGTCGTCCATCTCACTGGGTTGCTACTCTTGGTGGCTTCCAGCAAATTAAAACATTGTCCACCGTTTGTGAGTTCTAGGTTTATGTATGTTAAACAGAGTATAATAAATGCATACAATAAATATACCATGAACAGCTTTTGCAGTCTATGATAGGAAGCACAGACTGAAGTAGAAATAGAACTCTTGAATCTAAAAGGCCAGGAATGTGCTTGAACAGAGAGGAAAAAATGTATTTAAAATACCCACAAAGAGAAGCTGATAAACAATGATGGAGCAGTTAGCGCACCCATGAAAATACTAAGAGATGACAGCGTAATTAAAGGTGTTTTTTTAATCACCATTATTTCTTTCTTCTGTAGGCTTCTCGAAAGACATGATACAATGGCTCCTTCACAGTTTTTGGCATTTTCCAAATATTCATATCAAGAGACTCAAGCTATCTCTCAAGCGGCCGAAAGCATGGAAGCTTCGATGCACGTTTTGAAAGGAAAACTTCACCAGAAGCATAAACGTTCCTTGCTTCCAAGTGGTAAGCACAAGCAGATGCTCACAAGGATCCCTTGTGGCTGCTTAAGGGTTGTGCTTCTTAGATTAAAGCAGTATTGACTTCATTCTAGTCTCATTTTGCTGCAGGTAGGACTTAAATTCATATCTGGGCTGTGCACACAATTGAACACAATTGAAAAGAGGCCGCTTTTTGTGCTTCAGGGAAGAAATTCAGATACTCCAAATAACAAAAAACACTTGTATCAGTGTCTGAGATCCTGATGCGAAGTTCATCTCAGGAATGCTTTAAAATGTTTATTTTTGTTTGGCTTGAGTATACAGTTTACTAATGTTTCTGGACATGTAAAAAAACAACAATAAGCATTTAAGAAAAATATTTGCATTTTATTGCAAATATGCAACTGGCATTCAAACTCTGTGTGTATGTGTGTAGTGTGATTCTTGCATCAGTATTTTGAATGGTGTTGCACCAGTAATTGCTGTATTATTAATTTGCGTTGTTACCCGAAGCCTTTCGAGAGACAACATTTAAAAACATTAATATTCTACCATTAAAAAGAGAATAAAACAACTTCCAAAACAGACACAGGAAGTTTAGGCAGCATACTAGCAACAAAACAATGTAGCCTATCAAAAACATTGGGGAAAAGATTAGATTTTCTGTGGCAACGAAAATATGTCAAAGAAGGTGCCAGGCAGGCATTGCTGGGGAGAGCATTCCACAGATAATGAATGGTAGTCAAATGCTGTGCACAAAGAATGAAGCCATGTTTTTAATTTCCAGACATGTTACCTGCTGATGTTCTCATGATGATTACCAATGTATCTGGATGTCTGCCTTACATGCTGCCACCAAAATGCCCAGACAATTGTATGACCAGGAAATACAGACATATCACCGGAGCTTGCCAGAACAGGTAAATCTTACAGCAAGAGGTATAATTATGTTGACTCTCCCCCTTGTAATGCAAAACAGGCTGGCCTCCCTTGTTTTTCCTTGGGCTTCCATACTCACTTAGTTTCACATTGAAACTCTCTGGGTTTGCTTCATTTGAGAATCCTTAGAATTTTTACAAGCTTGTTTGAAAAATATAGTTGTGATTAAGGATAAATGTTTGCTGTTTAGCCCATTATGGACGCATCTGTTGGCTGTAGATGTTTGTGGGAATGTGCAGTATCATTTAAACCCTGAACCATCTTTGAGGAGCCCCAGTAAGTGCTTTAATGTTACATGTATATTGAATCTGGCAGTTCAGTATTAAGATATACAGTGGTACATTGGTTTAAGAACAGCTTAGTTTATGAACAACTTGGATTAAGAATGCTGCAAACCCAGAAGTAGGTGTTTTGGTTTGTGAACTTTGCCTTGGAAGCAGAACATGTTCCACTTCCTGTTGAGTGTAAATTGAGTCCCCCACTGCAATGGGAAAGCACGCCTTGGTGTAAGAACGGACTTCCAGAATGGATTAAGTTCGTAAACCAAGGTGCCACTATAGTTAGATTAAGCAACCTTGCATATAAAGAAATATATAAAGTGTAGATTTGCATTCAGGCTGTGAAGTGGAGCTTTATATGAACACAGGTTGCCCTTGGCAGATGATGGACTGTGTCAAAAAATTGTACCCTACACTTCACTACGGATATTTCTGTGCATTCTTCCTTGAACACAGCACTCTTGCTCATGTTGCTGAAGATTCGGGTTTCCCCATTTGTTTCAGCTGAGGGAACAAATCCACAAGCACACAGAATGTGCTTGCAGTTCTGTTTGCCTCCCCACCACTTTTGAAAAGAAAGGTTTCTTACCCCAGTAACATTCCAGTGATCTTCTAAAATATTAAAGCAATCAGGAAGAAAATCACTGGTTAAGCTGTTAAATTAACATATCATTACTTTTAATTGAGTGAAATAGCACTATGTGCAGTATTTTATGCCATTTCAATAAAGACAAATCAGCTGTAACTAATCTGAATGCTTTATTAAGGCGTACGTCAACCTTCAAATGTGAATTATCGCAGTTAATTAAATGTATTACTGTCCCACATTGCTGTGCAAATTGAGCCCCTTTGTATACTGAAGATCAATGAAGTATTACTAAAATAATTGTTCCCTGTTAAGTGTCCCTAAAGAAACATAAGTCTATGACTAACTTCGTGTAGATCATCTGTGTCTTTCTGTACAGTTGCACCTTGCAGCGACTCCTATATACAGCGGTAACTCAGGTTACATACGCTTCAGGTAACATACGCTTCAGGTTACAGACTCTGCTAACCCAGAAATAGTGCTTCCGGTTAAGAACTTTGCTTCAGGATAAGAACAGAAATTGTGCTCCGGCGGCCCAGCAGCAGCAGGAGGCCCCATTAGCTAAAGTGGTGCTTCAGGTTAAGAACAGTTTCAGGTTAAGAACGGACCTCTGGAACGAATTAAGTACTTAACCCGAGGTACCACTGTAGAAGGAACAGTCTTTTTTGTTTGGTGCTCCAGTAAATATCTGTTCTTCTTCCTATCATCATCATCATTCCTTACTCATTCTTTAGTGCAGCCTTCCCAAGCTCCAGAAGTTGTTGGACTGCCACTCCCATCAGCCCCAGCTAGCATGGGCCGTGGCAAGGGATTGTGGCAGCTCTACTGTGGAGGGAAGGAGATTGAGAAAGCTGTTTCAGGCACTCCGAGAAGCTTACTTGGGACTTTGTGCTTTCACCTATGTCTTTTGCACAAAGAAAGAATTAATTGCCCCCAGGTTTGGGGAGCTCTGAAAATAGCAAAGGGCTTGCCATAGCCCACTAAACCCATGCAGTTGAGTGTGCACGGACATGAAATTGCCCTCCATTCAACGTGAAAACCTCTCATCTTTTTCAACCTCTTTTCTTCCTTATTCCCAATAATCACATGGCTTTGGGTGATTTCCTTGAGATCTTAGTTTTCTTTCTTGCTCTTGAGCCATATTCCAAGAGGTCATAATAACATGAGTTGTGTTTACAGGCCAGGATCCAAAGAGTTACTACTTCAGGAGTGTGGAAGGACTTGGGCACGCCAAGCAAAATGTTTGACATCTCCCCTTCCCCTTTCCTTATGCCATACTGCAAATTCCTTCGAAATCCGCTCCAGATTCAAGAGAGGTATATCGCGTGGTATGGAGTGTTGCCTGTTTGATACCCACAAGTTCAAAGCTCCATTGAGAAAGTGGAATTTGTTCCATGGCACTTTGGATCCTGGCCACAGCCTCCAGCTATAAAAAGTTTTGCAGGGGATAGCTGACCTTAAACTTGTTCCATACTTATCTCAAGTTTGAGGAGTTGCATATGATTGCTTTTCATAAATCTGTCACTGAATTGAACTCGTAGATTTTGAATATTTGCCCACATGCCTGCTGCAGTTAATGTTGCTGGCTATATCAAAATGTATTCTAAAACATTTTAATTGCATAGGGAGCATCCTAGATGGGGAGCCTCCAACACAGCCCTGGCTAGATGGCTTCCTCCAGTTTATGAAGATGGACTAAGTCAGCCCAAAGGATGGAATTACGGTTTCCTACATAATGGATTTCCATTGCCGTCGGTTGGTACTCTGTGAAATCATTAAAATGTGTTGTTTTTTTTATAAGAGATTTCTATACCCTGCATCAACAAAGTTTCCAGGCATAGAGCCACAGCACAAGAGAGAATGTGATTAAGGAAAAAAATAAAACCCACCCACTAAACAGTAACAAATGAGACTTGCTTCCAAGCAGACTGGCACAGGATCGCAGCGCTAATGTAGCTACCACGCAATAAGGTCCTTTGTTTCTGCCTAAAGATGATTAGAGACAAGCTTCTTGCAGGAGTGGCTGCCTGGGGCTGTGGGTGCCATGCAGCGTGTGTGGCCCTGGCAGTGAAATTTGTGGATGCCTGGCCCCTTCATGGGGAATTTGTGGGTGCTCGGGCACGCAGAGCCCCAGGGAGTTAGCACCTATGGGTTCTTGTTTACCGCTTAGAGCAGGACTGAGAAACCTATGGCTCTTCAGATGTTACTGAACTATAACTCCCATCATTCCACTCCGTTGACTAGGCTGACTGAGGCTGATTGGTTTCCAACAATCCAGAGAGCCACAGTTTCCCTATCCCTGCCTCAAAACAACTTTGCCAAGAGAGAGGGTGTGTGTGTGTGTTAAGCTGTTTAAGTTGTACATGTTTAACAATTTAATAAAACTGAAATATGTTTTTAAAATAGAACAACTTTGTAACTTACATTATTTTGGCTAAAGTGGTACGTTCTTGGCTGCTTTCATCCCCTTTGGCTATTGAATGAAAAGTAAATAGTGTCTCACGTGCCAACACAATTAACTCTTTTTCTCCAGGTGCGTGAAGTGACAAGAAACATTATTGAGGTATCTAATGAGGCTGTTACTGAAGATGAGCGACATTCTGATATGATCACTGTGTGGGGGCAATACATCAGTCATGACCTTGCATTTACGCCACAGAGTGTAAATCGACCTTCCTTTCTGGGAGAAGCAGACTGCCAACGAACCTGTGAAAACAGGAGTCCATGTTTTCCAATACAGGTATCCTTTTGGTTTGTTTTCTTTAAAATATAATGGTTGATAAAAGTAGTTAAAATGTGAGAGAATAAATAAGGCCATGTTTATATTTTGTTGCTAAACCAAGAGTTTTATCAGGATGGGGGGGGATTACTATGGTCTTCTGCATCAAGTTTTTCATTCCAGTAAGGAAAGTAGAAACAAATTATTCTCTGTTTTAAAGGTGTCATTCAGTGTAAATTTTCCTATGAGGGCAAAGACAGTGAAACACAAAATCTAGAAAGCTATTATTTCACTGGGGATGAACTGATTTTCAGAGTGTTATCAAAATTCACTAATTTTGAGTTCCTTTTTCAATTAGTTTTTATTGGCCACAATAAGTTAGCATTACAGGTACGCTATTCCATAGGAACATACCCAATAATGAAGTCACTATTGTATACACCGACTGGCAATAGGCCTCCAAGATTTCAGACAGTGGTTCTTGACCATCCCTCCCTGGAGATGCTGGGAATTGAATGTGGGACTTCCTGCATGCAAAGCAGATGCTTCTACCACTGAGCCACAGCTGTTCTTGATACTTGTTGTGCTCTAGAAAAAACATCCTTATGTATGTATTGCTATGAAGGGCAATTTTTTTTCATTATTTTTTTTTAGAGTGACTGTGGGCCAGTGACTTTCCAGTGTTTTGCGCGTGAGTCTTTCGCAGCACTGCCTGGAGATGCCAGGGATTGAACATGAGACATTCTGCATGGAAAGCACATACCATACTTTTCCTTGTATAAGACTAGGTTTTTATACTCTAAAATTATGCTCAAAATAGGGGGCGTCTTATACATGGATAGGGACACGGGTGACGCTGTGGATTAAACCACAGAGCCTAGGACTTGCTGATCAGAAGTTTGGTGGTTCGAATCCCCGCAACGGCGTGAGCTCCCATTGTTTAGTCCCAGCTTCTGCCAACCTAGCAGTTCAAAAGCACATCAAAGTGCAAGTAGATAAATAGGTACCGCTCCGGCGAAAAGGTAAACAGCGTTTCCGTGTGCTGCTCTGGTTCACTAGAATCGGCTTAGTCATGCTGGCCACATGACCTGGAAGCTGTACGCCGGCTCCCTCGGCCAATAAAGTGAGATGAGCACCGCAATCCCAGAGTCGGCCACGACTGGACCTAATGGTCAGGGGTCCCTTTACCTTAAACATGGATAGTGCATAGGGGAGACGTGGGATTGGTTGATGCCATGAGCCGGAGATTGTCAGCAGTGTGTTATTGGTGGCTGCATCAAGGGGTGGTGTTGATTGGCTGTTGCTGCGGTAATTGGGCAGGCAATTGGCTGCTTCTACCAGCGAGGGGACAGACGTTAGCAGGCTGTTGCAACACTCACGAGTGTTAGCGTAGGTCTGGCAAGTGAGTGTTTTTCGGCACCCCCCCAAAAAAAGCTCAACAACTCTAGGGAATCTCCCCCCCAGTTTCTTAATTTTTTTGTCCCCCAAAATAGGGGGCGTCTTATACACAGGGGGGGTGTTATGCACGGAAAAGTACAGTACTCTACCCCTGAGCTATATGGCGCTTCTCTGAGGATATATGTGAGAATATATATGAGTCTGTAATTCTGCTGCATGTTTTTAGTATGGGTTTTCTATCCTTGAAAATGTGTGTTTGTCAAAAGCAGTATGATCCCTAGAATTAATGAATGCAATAATTTGCTGTTCTGCAGGAGATTTTTTCCTCCTTCTCCTCCTTCTCCTGGCAAACACTGCTTGAAAAGCAGAAGGCACCTTTGGAAGATACTTTCTACTGATTAGCACCTTCCCCTGAAGAATACAAAAGCTCTTAAGCAAAGAATTCAGTGTTCAGTTACTCCTTCGCTGGCTTAACAGTCCCCTTACAGTGCCTTCACTATAGCAAGCCTCCCCCCATTGCCAGATTATTCATTCCTGCTAGTCACTGTTTGTTTTGACATGAAGTCTTTCCCGTTAATTAAAATTCTTACTCCATTTTAAATTTCCCTTTCTGTACAATGCAAGTCAAGAACAACACAGAATAATGCCTAAATTTAAAGGCCAAATTATAATCCCTTTGAACGAGGAGGTGCACCTACCGAGCCACAGAGACTCCCGTTTATATAGCTATTTCAGATGCAACAGAAACCTGATACTGCTTAGGATGGACAAGGACAAGAAACCTACCCTGGACATACTACGGGCCCTTGTGAAGAATGTGAACATACCCAGCAGATCTGGCATAGCAGTTAGGGACCCAGCCTTTACAACCTACAAGCAAAGTTGCTTCTACAGTTCTGGATTTCTATTGGGAACAGGGGTAGGAAGGTGACAGTTGCTTCCCCATCTCTTATGCCATTGCACCTAACAGTTAGGAGCATGGGCTAGTTTTCCCTCCCAATCCAAAATCACTCCGTGAAATCGTAAAAGCTGTGCAGCGAGCCAACAGCAATCTGTGTGGAATTTGCTTCCACAAGAGGAGGTGATGGCCACTAGACAAATTCAAGGAGGCTTTGAAAGAGGATTAGACAGTTTCAAGGAGGCTTTCAATAGCAACTATGTACCACCTGGGAATCACAAGTGGGGTCCTGCTTGGGGGTTCCTCTCTCGTAAGCATCTGGTTGGCCACGGTGAGAACTAATGGGCCTTTGGCCTGATCCAGCAGGTGTCTTCTTATGTTCATATGAACTGGAATTAACTGTTGAAGAAGCAAAGAACATGATGTAGTGGTGGTCAATATGAGGTCCTCCTTCCTATGGCAAGTGGTCAGGGATGACTTGAGCTGTAGCCTTATGGACTGAGCCATTTACTTTGTTTAGTTTACTTTTAGTTGAAACTGAATTCTTTTTAAGAGCATTTTGATCAGACCTAGGTTTCACTGTGCCAGCAGGGATAGACCAGACAAAAATGCAAACTCTCACACTTGGAGTTACTCTGACATTTCTGATCTAGATCTTTGTTTCATTAATTTGATTGAGCTAAAGGCGTGTGTGGAATTAAGGTGATATTATCTGGCAAGCTTCTTGCAAATTGGTAAATAAGTACTTTATTTGCAATGTGCTTCTCTGGCCATGTTTTTGAAATGCTACCGAGGGTATTTTGCAGAATAAGAATTGTCAAGGAAAGAGTTATCCTGGCTAGGTTTTGTTTTGCTGCTTCTTCAAATAAGAGGGCTCCATAGAGAGATATTTTTTATTATCCTGGACTTACTTCTTCCTGTGGAATATCATCATGCTCTTCCATAGCACACAATCTGGCAGATGAAAGTACCACGTGAAGCGCTCCACTTGGGAAATGAGCTACAGAACTGCATCCTGTTAACGGTACAGTTTCAGAATATCTAAAGATTGTTTTATTTTGTACTTGTTTCCCCCATCAGTGGACGCTGTGAAATTATAGAGCTGGAAAATGGGCATTCTTCCAAACCAACGTGTTGCCCTTTTCACCCTTCAAAAAGTAGCAAACAAACATGTATTTAAAACAGATGGGGAAAAAATTTCCTAGGTTATAGTTGGCTACAGTAATACACAAGACTCGCTCCTGGAAGCTCACCCTGAGGGCTCTTTGCAGTCAGGCAAAACTCACTGTTTGAGGTTCCTTCCACAGGGATGTCAGTCAGCAATTGATGGTGCCTCTGCTGGTGTCAGGTGTGGCACCCTCGCCCTCCTGATATTTGTCTTTCTTCCTTTCATCTTAGGCTTTAAAATTGCCTGGAAACTTTGATTGCCTATGCGTTTTGAGAATCTACTGTTGTTTCCCCTTTCCAATTTTTAAACAGTTGTTTTAATGCTTTTTTGTAAGTATAGTGAGAATGTTTATTGCTGGTAAAAAACTTTACTATGCCAGATGGTTTAGGGAGGAGTCTATGCCAGATTATTATTATTATTAATAATATTATTATTATACTACAGTGGTACCTCAGGTTACATACGCTTCAGGTTACAGACTCCGCTAACCCAGAAATAGTACCTCAGGTTAAGAACTTTGCTTCAGGATGAGAACAGAAATCGTGCTCCGGCAGCGCAGCGGCAGCAGGAGGCCCCATTAGCTAAAGTGGTGCTTCAGGTTAAGAACAGTTTCAGGTTAAGAACGGACCTCCGGAACAAATTAAGTACTTAACTCGAGGTACCACTGTACATTAAGGTGCTGTTGATTTTTAAAAGAAATATCACGTCTAATTGCACCATAAACTATAAATTATTTCCCCCATGCATATAAGGCTCTCCTGCGCATATAGGTTGTCCCATTCCTTTCAAAGCAGGTAGGACATACATGAATATCACTCATTTAAGGAATCGCTGCATGGATTATTCTCCTACCTTCAGTATGTTGCGAGATTGAGTATTACAAAATTACTGTCCATTTAAATAGGCTCATACGAAGTCTGATGGGTGTGAGCGTCCGCTGTGTAAAATGTAGCAACTGTACTGTGCAAGAAAATTACAAAAGCTGTTGCTGGTGGTCATATATCTATAGCTTATATGCCCCCTACTTTGCACAAGGAAGACTTGACACCAAGGCTAGCATAGCTAACAAAAGAGGCTTCTCATTGTGCCGCCACCTGTCCAATAAGAGCATCCAGAAAGATTTTTCTAAAACATTTTGGGAGGTGTTTTTGTCTCCTTCATAGGCAGTGTGCTATCCTGTGGGTGGGGGGGTAGAAATGCACGTGACCATTCTCAGTTGTGTATTGTGATTGTCGTCGGCATAATAATATTGACTGCAAATTCTGGCTGCTTTTAATACGAAACACAGCTTCTAAAACAAAGGCAGAGAAAGTCAGATGAACCTATTGCAATGGGAAAAGTGTATAGGAATGTTTATTTATGAAACTTTATGGAGCAATTGTGCCACAGGAAGTTCACAAGAATCCTTTGTATCTTAAGTCAAGCTAGTTTTGGCTAGTGTCCTGAAAGATACTTGGTACACTAATTAAAAGATGGATTTTTTAATGCAGTCCCAGTTAAGATGGAAATAACTTATTGACGGTTACAAGGTGTTTCAAAGTGGAAGGGACTGTCCTAGAAGGCGGTGGACTCTTCTTTGTGGGAAGTTTTTAAGCAGAAGTTAGATAGCCACCTATCAGGGATGATGTTGTAGTGACTTTTCTGTGCTGTGCAGGGAGTTGGGTGACCTTTGACCTCCATTCCAACTCTCCAGTTCTTGGGAGGGAAATGAGCCCCACGCTGGCCCCTTTGGGTCTTGCAAAAATCCTCAAGGGGGAAGGTTTTTGATATGATAATGAGAGTGAACAAGCAGGCAGAAGCAGTTTTTTCTCTCTCCTCTGAACCTGAAAGCTGAGCCAATGCTACATCAGGCACGCATCTGAGCAAAGCATGATGGGACATTGCTTGAGGGAGGAGCTAGTGGATTTGAACTACATTTTCAGGACAGAGGAGATGAGCTCTGAGGATGAAGAGCCACAGAATTAAGGACAGCAGACGGCAAACATACAAATGGTCATCTGTCATGTGTGATCTAGTTGAGATTCCTGCAATACAGGTGATTGGACTATATCAGGCATCCCCAAACTCAGCCCTCCAGATGTTTTGGGACTACAACTCCCATCATCCCTAGCTAACAGGACCAGTGGTCTAGGATGATGGGAGTTGTAGTCCCAAAACATCTGGAGGGCCAAGTTTGGGGGTGCCTGGAACACTCTGTCACAAGAGACTAGGGCCCTGCGGGACTTGACATCTTTCCGCAGGGCCTGCAAGACAGAGCTGTTCCGCCAGGCCTTTGGCCAAGGCACAGTCTGACCCCCTCCTTTGGCAATCCTCACAGAACTCTAGCCCAATGGTTGCCATTAATCTGATTTGAACTGATTTTAGAATGTTGTATGATTTTACTATTGTTAGCCGCTCAAAGCCCGGCTTTGGCTGGGGAGGGCAGGATATAAATAAAATAATAATAATAATAATAATAATAATAATAATAATAATAGATCCTCAGGGTCCTTTACAACTCTCCAGTTCTATGATTCTATTGTTCTATGAACATTCATCCATCAGATGTGGTGACAATTTATTTATTTGTTCATAACAGAGAATCCTCGGAACTGTTGTTTAACCCTCATAGAGCTACAATTCCCAGCACCCTTAACAAACTATAGTTTTTGGGATTACTTGGAGCAGGCATCCCCAAACTCGGCTCTCCACATGTTTTGGGACTACAGTTCCCATCATTCCTGACCACAGGTCCTGTTAGCTAGGGATGATGGGGGTTGTAGTCCCAAAACATCTGGAGGGCTGAGTTTGGGGATGCCTGATTTGGAGAAATTTATGACTGTTAAATTGGTACAAGACTGCTTTAAATGTTTGGTCTGGATGTGACCTAAGCCACTTTTCAAAACTGTCCCAAGGCAACTTACCTTATTAACAAATATGCTATTTATTTATTTAAAAGCATTAAAACATATGATTCAAATCACAAGAAACCAGCCAGTTCTATTAAATGTGCCCAATGCAATTAAATGGATTACCTGCCCCTTTGAACAATTTGTGTTTTAGGGTTTGTTTTTCAACCTCGATTTATTTACGTTCCTTTCTTAAGGATTGAGAATAAGAAACATCCCTCTGAGCAACGGATTTCTTTTTTCAAAATAGAAGGACCCTCTTGAGTATGATCATTACAATTCAGAGAGAGATTTTAATAGCTGGTAGCTATTTGATGGCCTCTGCAGTAATTAATAAAAAAAAATTCAGCGTCGTAATTATATTTTATTTAAAATAGCCTTGGTGATAAATACAATTAAATAGCTGGAAATATTTTCTTCTAATGATTCAGGATGAAACATCCTGTGAATATACTGCCTCTAATTTTAAGCAGAGGATCAGCTCTCTAACTCTTCAATGTGAAAAGCTAAGGTCAGGTGGGTCCTTTTTAGCAAAGCTAGAATCCTGTTCTAGAAGTATTTCTTTATTGATAGACTTCATCAAATAACCGAGGTGGGTTGTTATCTTCCTGCCAAAGGAGGAGGCAGGAGGCACCTAGAAGGTCACTAGTTTAGGCAAGGTACTGCCCTAGGATCCATAGATCATGTGAGTGTCTGCAGAGGTTCTCTTGCATACAGCTGTACTTGCCCAGGATGAGGAACCTATAGCTTTCCACATATTGTCAGGCTCCAACTCCCATCAGCCCCTGACAGGGATGAGTTAGAAGTCCAACAACATCTGGAGGGCCACAGATTGCCCACCTCCAGTCTACACAATTGGTAACTTTGTGTTCACGATGATAATTGTGTGGACAGAGCTCCGCATGTGTATAGGGGCTCTGTTCAAGTATTCAGATCAAGGTATGCAGGTTGAAAATATAGCCTGATACTCCTTTCCATGTGCATCAAAGTCTTTAAATTCATTTAATCTTATCCGGCAGAGCTTTGCTTCTGAGTCAGCGCTTGGAAATGAGGTGAACTACAAAGAAGGAGCCTAGTTCATTTTGGTCCTGTAATTTCTCAGAGCACATTTTTTTGGAGCATGGATGATGACTCCTAGGTACAGTGGTACCTCGGGTTAAGTACTTAATTCGTTCCAGAGGTCCGTACTTAACCTGAAACTGTTCTTAACCTGAAGCACCACTTTAGCTAATGGGGCCTCCTACTGCTGCTGCCGCGCCACCGGAGCACGATTTCTGTTCTCATCCTGAAGCAAAGTTCTTAACCTGAAGCACTATTTCTGGGTTAGCGGAGTCTGTAACCTGAAGCGTATGTAACCTGAAGCGTATGTAACCCGAGGTATCACTGTATTATAAAAGAGCACATACGATTGTTGCAAGCATTGGTGTTGCTCTTGCAGATCACATAGGATTTGGGGTCTATGTAGGATGATGTTTCACAGTGGTTCTGTGATTGGAACGCTACATCTATTTTTCTTTCCTAGAAAAAAAGAAGTATCCAGGGGAGGGGCTTATTTGGGTCAGGATCATTGAGGGTGGGGAGCAGAAGGCATCTGTGTTTCGGCTCCAATGCACCATCTCTAACCCAATTTGCCCAAAGAACTGCAATGAGCTACAGAAGGTAAAACTTTCAGGTACAAAATTATGCCTCTATATTTCCCCCTTGTAATAGACAAGCTGAGCTTTCCTTCTGGCATGGTACTGTGCAAAGGAAATAACTTCATGTAAATACAGTACAGTAAGATGTTCTAGGTTGCAAGAACAAGAAGACATGAGGCATGTTTGATGTCACTTAAAAAGCAACATAGTAAGGAAATAAACAAATAAATTAAAATAAATGAATGGGTAATAACATACAATAACATAGGGACGCGGGTGGCACTGTGAGTTAAACCACAGAGCCTAGGACTTGCTGATCAGAAGGTCGGCGGTTCGAATCCCCACGATGGGGTGAGCTCCCGTTGCTCGGTCCCTGCTCCTGCCAACCTAGCAGTTCGAAAGCACGTCAAAGTGCAAATAGATAAATAGGTACCGCTCCAGTGGGAAGGTAAACAGTGTTTCCGTGCACTGCTCTGGTTCGCCAGAAGTGGCTTAGTCATGCTAGCCACATGACCTGAAAGCTGTACGCCGGCTCCCTCGGCCAATAAAGCGAGATGAGCGCCGCAACCGCAGAGTCGGTCATGACTGGACCTAATGGTCAGGGGTCCCTTTACCTTAATAACATACAAAATGCATTGCATGAGGGGAAATTGCTTTGCAGAAATGTGTATTTGAGGCAAAATTGCATACAGAAGTATGTACATTAGGATAAATCCGCACTAAAATGCTGGTGAGCTTTCAGGAGGACTTTTTAAAATGTAGAGAACTTAAGAATGGGAAAATGAGAAATGGGGAGAAACAAAAACTGACAGATTCCTACACCTCCCCCTGCCACCGCTTGGTGTGTTGCAAGAACCTTTTCACCTTAGTTCACTAAGTAATTAAATGCCTAGTGAATTTATTCAGATTCTACTTCACAAACAGCGTTTCAAAAGAATATAGGATCCAATATAGTCATACCAAGCAATAGTAGGAACAGTGTTGCTATAGATTCACTTGGTGCTCTGGCTCTGAGGAATTTACAGTTTAAATGGGAAAGGCAAGAGAGGAAAGGAAGAGAAGAATGAAAGAGGGGTGGATATGAGCAATGGGAGTTAACCTGGGCTTAGGCTCATTTTCAGCTGGGGGAATGGAGGTCCATTGGATCCTAAAAATTCCTTCTCTTCAATTGAAAGGGAAAATAAGATGCATCTAAACGACCAAATTAATAAAGGAGGCAAACACTGCATCAGGGGAACATCAAGCAAAGAAAACACTTGATTACACAACAGAGGCAATAAAGGCCACGATTAACCAGAGAAATATTCATTGTCAAAATAAAGGATCACTCCTTGGAACTGTTTCCACTAAACTAATGAGCAAAGAAGTGGGAGCATTTATTAATCAAACAAGTTTTAATCAGCTTAGAAGATAAGCAAGTATTTAACATAATAGCCTCCTTGATAGCATTCCCCACAGTAATGAGTTTTCAGTGCTATTTTAGAAAAAAAAAAACCAACACGGCCTATTGAATAATGTGGGGGGGGAAATGTCATTAAGCCACAGATTTTAAAGCTCCATTACAAGTATCCTTCAGCCCTCATCATCTCATTTAAATCTCAGATTTCCTCTCTGTGTGCCTGGCATTTCCCCCATTCAGTCTGGTTTTTCTCCACCTGCATTAACACAAATTTAAAAATCCCCTTTTTGTTTGTTAATAGCACCTTGAACATGGAACAGATTTGATGCATTTATAATGTAATATATGATACCTGCAAGATTAATATAGGGGTTTATAGAGCTTATCTTGACTTCTAGAGTATATGCTTAAAAAAAAAAGAAAAGAACTACTCTCAACAGCAAACAGAAGAAAAGGTGGATTAGGTCAGCAATCTCTACAAAGCTGGTGCTTTTTTTCTTTATCAAAGCACTGCAGAGGTTTCCCTTGAGGGGTTATTTTAGCAAACTGTATTGAAAAGTACCAGCCCTTCCTTAACAATCGTACATAATGGCAGAGAAAATTTGTCCTCTTTCCAAAGTTTGGTTATCTTTTGAAATTCACAACTGAGAGAGTTCCCCATGAGGGAACGGCCCATTTTTCTTATCCTGCCTTGTCATGGTTAAACTTCAGACAAAATGGGTAGGGGCAACAGGGCCAAGGACAAGATGGAGTTCCATCATCTCCCATTCTGTGCACAGAAGCCTACTTCAATACAGAACAAGAACCTTCCCTGCAGCTGAGGGCACCAGGTTAGCTTAGGGGTTGTAGGCCGGCCATGTGTACACACAGGTCTACCCTCCCAAGACCTTGCTTTCATTCTCTCCTTTCCAGCATCTGCTAAGCCAGCTGACCCTCATTTTGTCTAATCATAGGCCCTGGCCTGGCGGAGAAACACATTTCTAAGTCGTATTTTCTTGTAGGTATGTCAGGTAAAAAAAAATGTGTATGTGGATTTTGTGCATCCTTCATTTTCAAATACTGCACGTACACACGCACACATATACCTTTATTCTGGTGGGCTACTGAAAACCTCCCATCATTCTTACAAATATCTGAGAAATTGGCCAATTGCCTGCCCTGGACAGGATTGCACTTCCTTTGAAGGAGCAGGAATGCAATCTGGCTTCTGGTTCCAGCTTCGCCCCTGGAGGACCTAGGTAGCCTTGGTGGTAGCTGAGACGGGTGTCAGCATAGTGCACCTCTGCTCAGAGATCGACACTGGCTGTCAATTTGTTATTGGGCCAAATTCAAAGTGTTGCTATAAAGCCCTTAGCAGCTTAGGAACAGTTTACTTAAAGGGCCGCCTTACCCCAATTATGCCTGTTTAACCACTTTGTCATTCACATGAGTAATACATGTATTTACAAGACCAACACGCTATGTATTCTCATATTTTAACTCTTCCCCCTCACCCCACCAAAAAACACATTTTAAAATCAGAGCCCATATGTTGTGAAACTGCAAATGATATCTGTGTCCATTAAAACTTGGGGGCCCTTTGAGTGATTATGTATTGATGGGGTATTAATTGATGCCTAAACTGAAACTGCAGATTTTCCATTGAATAGATTTCAAATAAAGACCTGGAACTGTAAAATGGAACACAATCAGACCAGCAAAACAGCAAAAATATATATCAATATATTCCTTTAATTTGCCTGTGGAGCCCAACTGTTTAACAGTAACAACAAAAGGATTTGTCCTTTCTAAACAAGAGCATTAAACTGCTTTATGCCAAGTGCAAGGGGAAGGGTGTGATTTGTGCACATGCCCCTGTTCCCTTGACAACTGATGTTATGTACTGAGTTGAATAGGATCCAAAAGGCAGCAGTCTGATTGGTCCTAGAACAATAGGATCCAAAATGCAGCTGTCTGATTGGTCCTAGAACAATAGGATTCAGAATGCAGCAGTCTGATTAGTCCGCAGGAGCCACCCAATCCAGCTCCAGGTGGAAGTGAATCCACAACCTGATTGGCCTACAGGAGAATCCCAGAATTAGCCGATCACGTGCAGCCCATTGTGTAAATAATGTATATAAAGCAGATATTTTGGGGGAACATTCATTCCTCCTCACCACTATGAGCTGAATAAAGAGCATGAAATCCACTCTCGACTCTGAGTATATTTCAACTGATGTGTCATGAAAATGAAAGAGGCCTTCCACTCAGAGATCTAATCCACTGTGTGCACAATACACCATAAGAAGCAGCCCTAAGAGTTCAGCCACATGTGCATCAGCAAGAGTTGTGTCATAGTTGTGCAGTATGTTCCCTAACGAAAGGTATTTACTTAATCCACAGGTTTTTGCCAACGATACATTCTCTACGAGCCTGAACTGCCTGCCATTTTACCGCTCATCCCCTGCATGTGCCACTGGCCACCAAGGATTTCTCATAGGAAACCTCTCTGTCTTAAATCCAAGGCAACAGATTAATAGCCTCACCTCCTTCCTTGACGCATCGACTGTTTATGGCAGCACGCCCGCAACAGAGAACAAACTGAGGAACCTGACAAGCGAAGAGGGCCTCCTGAGAATAAACACACAATATTTTGACAATGGCCGCGAATACCTTCCTTTTGTGGCCCAGGTGCCTTCCCTTTGCGCTCAAGACCCCAAGGCGGACAAGGAAGAAAGGATTGAATGCTTCATGGCGGGAGACAGTCGAGCTAGCGAAGTCCCTTCACTGGCAGCTATGCATACACTTTGGTTGCGAGAGCACAACCGCCTGGCAAAAGCGCTGAAGGAAGTCAACCCTCACTGGAGTCCTGAAACTGTCTATCAAGAGGCCCGCAAAATCGTTGGCGCGCTGCATCAGGTAAGCTGACACTTACCTGCATGTCATTGCGCGTTATACTTTTTGATTCTGATGCTATACAAATAACAAAGTGTGTTTGGGTAAATAAACATGGGAGGGGGTGAGGACTGTGCCCACTATTCCTGCCCTTGTTCAGTTGAAGATGCAAGTGGGCCATGCATATCAACTGCTCTTTTCAGGGCCCCAGAACACTGAGCCTATGCACAAAAGTGTTGACATGGGTTTGGACCAGTAGGCATCAAACCCATCACTGCGCCCTCTCTATCTGCAAGCTGCCTGTTATCCCAAGTCACTCTGCTCACACACCCTGAACCCTATTAGCCAACTCCTAGGGCCCAAGGTCCCTTCGGGCCCCACAATAAAATATTTGAGGGAGCCAGACCCCCAAAGTTAATGAGCATTATCATTCAGTGTGTGCCGCATCTTGTGATCGATACAAGGCCCCTCCAATATTTTATTCAAGTTGGCACCTCTGCCCTCCACACAGACAACTTGTATGCATAATGACTCTTCCAACTGCAGCTTGTGACCCTTTCCCCTTTTATGTAAGAAGACACATGATGATTCAGGTCAAAGTCTATTCTAATATAGCATCCTGTTCTCACAGTGGCCACTTAGAAACCCAAAAGCAGGACCTGAGCACAACAACTGGCATTCAGAGGCCTGCACTAACTTCAACACTGGAAATAGAACCTAGTTATTATGGACGTGGGTGGCGCTGTGGGTTAAACCACAGAGCCTAGGACTTGCCGATCAGAAGGTCGGCAGTTCGAATCCCGGCGACGGGGTGAGCTCCCATTGCTCGGTCCCTGCTCCTGCCAATCTAGCAGTTCGAAAGCACATCAAAGTGCAAGTAGATAAATAGGTACCACTCTGGCAGGAAGGTAAACGGTGTTTCCGTGCGCTGCTCTGGTTCGCCAGAAGCGGCTTAGTCATGCTGGCCACATGACCCGGAAGCTGTACGCCAGCTCCCTTAGCCAATAAAGCGAAATGAGCGCCGCAGCCCCAGAGTTGGCCACGACTGGACCTAATGGTCAGGGGTCCCTTTACCTTTATTATGTCTAGCAGGCATATCGTTCATGAGCTTTATCCTCTTTGTCTACAGAGTTTCCAACTATTTGAAGAGGGGTGGGGAGTACTTAGCTTGTTTCATCTCTTAAGTTTATGCTTTCATTTTTCTCTCATTCTTTTCTGGCAAGTTCTGCTGTCCTGTGTGTTTTATCCTGGATAACTTCTCTTTATAGTTCCACTTTATAGTTCTACCTTACAGTTCTTTGGGGGCATAGTTTGCAAAATTGCATTTTTTAGGCATGTAACTGCACTCCTTAAAAGAGATTTGAGATTTACGGTGCACAAACGCTTTGCCTCTAACACCCTTTAACCACATGAAGATGAAAAATTATAAGGGTAGATTACACGCATATACATATGCCGCTTTGTGAAGGAATCCTATTTGTCTTTCCAGCTGCTTACATGGGCCTAGAGTAGGGTTGCTCAACAAGGGGGAAGTTTCATTTCTCCCAATAAAGCTGAACAACTTTTGTGTCTGGAATTTTACTTCTTGGAGTATGGCAACGCTAGTTGGAGCATGAGTAACTTACAGAACATGGGTAGAATCCAGTTGGTTTCTTGCATTTACAGGGCCTTGAAGTTGATCTACATTTTGCATCTAGACAGTGGACTAGATACAGGTCACCTGGCCACAATTTTTTTCACTATTTTTGGATGGAATGTGTTTCTATTTAAATCGTAATAATTGTTTCTAAATTTGCACCTATACATCTAAATTAGCCTGTGCAAATCTTATGCAAATCTGATTAATATTTTGTCCTCTTCTGATAATCTACTTTCTATTTGGGGGCAATGTGCCAGTAGCTGCCCTACCTCTTATACAAAACCTATACAGTCATACCTTGGATCTCAAATGCCTTGGCTCCCATTCGATGGAAACCCAGAAGTGAGTGTTCCAGTTTTCGGACGTTCTTTTGGAAGCCGAACATCCAATGGGGCTTCCGCGGCTTCTGATTGGCTGCAGGATCTTCCTGCAGCCGATCAGAAGCCACACTTTGGTTTCCGAACGTTTTGGAAGTCGAATGGACTTCTGGAATTCTGTTTGACTTCCAATGTACAACTGTAGTGGGTAATGCTCAGGCCTGGCTTACACATGCACTAAAATGAGGCAGTTGAATCTTAAAGTGATAGCGAGGACTGTGCCACTTCAGGGAAGAGGTTTTTCAGGTGACCTCAAGTGGGAAAAGTTCATTTGCAGATCAGAAAGCAAGGTTTTCTATTTGTAGAGATGGTTTTTCTACACAGAGGATCATTTGAGCATGTGACTGTGCACCTGTAATTCCAAGCAATAGTCGTGCTTCCACCTCAGAAATCTATCAGCTTATTCTGGGGCATCGATAGACAAGGACTTGTTCATCCTGGGCACATGGACAGATTGATCAATAAAAGCAAACCCACACATAGCATCCTGGTAGAGCTTTCAAGTGATCAGTTATTTCTTGAGAAGAAGAAAAAACAAAGTCTAGCATACATATATATATAAAGAGAGAGAGAGAGAAAGGATAAACGTTCTATTAGCTTCCTATGTCTAAGACGAGAAGTTCAGTGGTCTGCCTCCTGATCCAATAACAGCATGCAACATTTAGATGGGCTGGTCAGGTGCATATACCTGCCATTCTGAGAAACTGCTCATACTCACCAAAGGTGAGTTCATCACACAGTAGTCCTGTTCAAGTGTTCAGAAGAGGAGGGTGTGCCCACAAAACCTGCCCCCTACATCATTCCACTGTCACCACCACTCATGGACTCCTCCACACTATGCAGGCTAAACTAGACGATCAGGGCTGTAAATGGCACAGGTATCCTCCACAAGCAGAAAAGGGTCTGCAGTGCAGAGGTTCTGCACCTCAACAAATAGAGGACAGTGGGAGAAGAAATAGTGTTGCAACAGGAGGAGGAATGTTCTTCCATCTTACAATGATATACAGGAAGAGAAGGGTGGAATCTAGACACATATGAAAAACATTGTGAAATTCTTTTTTTAAAAAAAAACATTTTGAAAAATATATTGAATTTGCCATAGCTCACCATCGCCGTCTAGTGTCAAATTTGTATAATGCACTTCACAACACACTTAAAACGTTTTATTTGCTGCTGTATAGCTGAGTCCAAGATCAGAATACGTGGTTAGGGCTTCTGGCAGACCGATTCATGTTCCCAAAAGCAGATTTTGACTTTGGGCAACTGGACTATAGTTGCCTTTGTGAAGAGAAATATGCCACCTAATGGCAATAAAATATATAGCAAAAGTTATTCCTGCATCTCTCATTTGGAGCTGGGCATCAGACTAAGTTATGCTCTTTATGAAGCTGTTCACATTTCTATGTGAGAATTCTAATTAGGATACAAAAAGATTGCACACTTCATTTAATCTTAAATAAAAATCTCTTAACGACCCTGAACATTAGTCTTCCTTATAGCTTCCTTGCACGCACTGTGCAAGTCCCTCTGTCTTAAATGTGCTGTTTGCTTTAAAATAATTGCCTTGAAAGGCTCAGAATGGCTTTTTGGCACTAGTTAGCAGTGAACAAATCTGGAAAGAAAAAGAAAAAACCCAATGCACACTAGGTTTCTGGGCACTCAAATGTTAGTGTCTTGGAATCAGACACGTTCTGCCCTCAGACGAAATAATTTCCAAAAGGCATTTTCTGTGTATGACTCTGGGCTACTCATCATCTGTCTGAGTATCAGAGATTAATGAGATCAGCCTGTGGCACATTAGAAATGATTTGGAGTGGATTTAGTCAGTTCAGGGACACACATGCCAACTCTATATGCAACTCGGCTACTTAGAGCGTCAGCAGCCTCCACAGTTGAGGTTGCCCATGCGTTTACACTCCAAGAGTTCTTTCCGAGCAGCTATAACCTTGGGGGAAAAATATTGCAGGAGGCTGAGAAAGAGAGAGCAGATATAGCAAAAGGGCGAGGAAAAGGAAAGCCCTTGTTTTGTTTGGTACACTAATACGCCTGCTTCTTGGGAGAATAGCAATGACAAACCTAGACAGCATCTTTAAAAGCAGAGACATCACCTTGCCGACAAAGATCCGTATAGTTAAAGCTATGGTTTTCCCAGTAGTGATGTATGGAAGTGAGAGCTAAACCATAAAGAAGGCTGGTCGCTGAAGAATTTATGCTTTTGAATTATGGTGCTGGAGGAGACTCTTGAGAGTCCCATGGGCTGCAAGAAGATCCAACCTATCCATTCTTAAGGAAATCAGCCCTGAGTGCTCACTGGAAGGACAGATTGTGAAGCTGAGACTCCAATACTTTGGCCACCTCATGAGAAGAGAAGACTCCCTGGAAAAGACCCTGATGTTGGGAAAGATGGAGGGCACAAGGAGAAGGGGACGACAGAGGACGAGATGGTTGGACAGTGTTCTCAAAGCTACCAGCATGAGTTTGACCAAACTGTGGGAGGCAGTGGAAGACAGGAGTGCCCGGCATGCTCTGGTCCATGGGATCACGAAGAGTCGGACATGACTAAACAACAAAAATATGCAAAACTGGAAAGTCAAAGCTTTAACAGTGAACTTTGTAGACTTTTTAAAGAAAGATTTAGATGCTCTGAGAACAAAGGCAATTGAAAATAATTTTTTCCTCTGGGAAAATATCGTTAGCAAGGATTTATACAGCACTATTGGTTTTTTTTACATCCATACACCCACACATTAAAAAAAATACTTTATGAAGACAACACTGTATTTTTCTATATGGGGACATAAAAATGGAAAGATAGCAAGGGCCCAGATCTCTGTGTCACACCCAGTTAGACACTCCCCGTGCTCTTAATACAGGCAACCTAGTTCTAAATCAGAAAAGTGAATCACAGAGCTAGAAGGGACCTCAAAGGTCATCGAGTCCAGCCCACTACCAGTGCAGGGCATTCACTGCTAAAGCACCTCTAAAGAATCACAGAAAGGATGTGAATCCAGGTCTCCCCACTCTGTGTCCCAGACTTTAGGCAGTAACCTTATTGTTTGCTTGCATTTCTTTTGTGTTCCTTTTTATCCTCATTTGTGCAAGGCCTCCAGTTCCTGAAGGAAGATGCCTTGCCTCTAAAAGCTTCCTTGCCTCTGCTCACTAACCACACTGGCATCCTCTTGGGCTTGGTGTTTCCTTGGAGGACTGTATCTGCATTGAGCTCTTGAGAACTTCACTGATGCCGATGTTCTGGCACTCCGTTTTCTCTGCATGGAGCTCAAACTTAGTTTACACATTTCCATCAGGAAAGACATCTACTGCAGATGCAATCTTAGCTTCATTCTCGTATCTCATTTAATTCTTTTTTTAAAAAAAACTCCAAACCAGTCCTCTGTTTGCTCTTCCTGCTCAGACATATTTAACTCCCAAGGCGCTTCCACAGATGAAGCCCCTGAAGAGGAGGGCTGGCTGCTTGCAGACTTTCAATTTCTATACCTTTTGCCTTCTTTTCAGTGGATCTGCTCAATTCAGGTCACAAAGCTATATTGTTAAGGTGAAAGTTGGGTGTTTTATTTTATTTTTCTTAGCTGGACTGAATGTCTCCACTGCACAATACAGACCATTTCTCGCAACAAAGGCTGGCCGAATACGGATGTGTCCTTTTCTTTCCCTTTGGTAGTAAGGCACAGTCTTAAATTGTGCCCAGTGCAGGAAGCTCTGCACTGTAGGGACTCTGGGAGATCTCGTGTTGAAAAGCAGACATCTAATTTAAAGGGACAGCCAGATCTTGCTAGTGATGCATCCAGTTGTTCAATTTCCTGCCACGCCAGGAGCAACTGGTGCCATATATGATAGTGATTACCCCATCAGTATTTGAAGTCTTATTTCAAGCCGCAGAAAGTTATTATATGTGGGATATGGAAGGTGCCCAGAATTGAAGGCAGGTCATTCCGCTCTAATTAGTTTGAATCCTGCTTTTAAAATAGCAGCAGATTACCAGGGTTTCTGATGGGACAACAGCCTGGGGATCGAACCAATTGCTACTCCAGTTAGATACAATTCATAAGTGTTAAATATTACCATTTAGTTAAATATCATTGATGAGCTCTTGGAAGGAGAATGTGCCCACGTACTATTTGCAAGTAGGACTGCAATCTAAACCCGCTGCTGCCAAGGGCACTCGTGGCAGTGGTGTAAGGGGCAGGAAGATGGGTCCTGATCCCTGTACCAGCCTCAGATTACACTGCAGCCGGGCTCGGATCAGGCCCGATGCCAACTGTGAGAGCTGCTCAGGATCTAGTGGATCCCAGGCTGGCTCAGCCCTGCCCCACCTTGGAATGCCTCATTACAGGACTGTCTGCTTGGTTTTACCAATGCGGATACCAGTGTAAGCCTTCCTTCCACTTGTAGATGCTGCGGGCAGAAGAGTGATGCAGGCATCAATCCATTGGTGGTGGGCAGGGGTATGCTGGCTGAGCTGCTGAAAGCAAGTGGAGGGGCTCCTTGACTCAACCCAAACCACCTACAGCCCAGCAAAAGGGTGGGGGTGGATTGTAGCCTGCACCAGCAACTTAAAATAATGGCGCACATTTTGCCCCCTGTTAACTTTCTGACAAGATCATTATTACCCAGACAGTGGGAAACTGTATTGGTTTCAATACCTAAGGTGTCATTCTATTTAAGACCAATACAACAGTAAATAATGTTTAGAGTTTATTGGACCCCTTTATGGTTGTATAAAAAGCGGGTTAGCTAAGACAGCTCTGTGTTGGGGATGTGGCAAGGACAATGCCTCTCTGAAACACATCTTTTTTGTACCTAGTTCTTTAAACACAGTCCAGCACTTTCTCCCCAAACCTGTTAACTATGACGGTGCAGAAAAAGTTAAATCTTTAGGCGGAGCGTATTTTATTGAACTATATACCTGCAGTATGGAAATTATCAACGGGACAACGGAAATGGGTTTTTCCGTGCCCTAATGGTGGCCAAGAGGAATTGGAAAAATAAAGATATGATACCCTTCAATCAATGGACTGACATCATTGGCAATTTATGAACAGGCTGCTTACAGGCGCAGGCTCTGTATGGATAAATACGATAACATTCGGAATGGATTTATACCGAATGTAGTAGGCTATTATCATTTCCATAAGCACTAGGACAACATGAGATCATGCAGGGCTGAACCTGCCGTGGATCAGGGTGAAGTGAGATGCTTCAGGTGGCATCTGATAGATAAGAAATGAAGGTACACAACTGAGGGTGCACATTGGCTGTCAAAAACCATAGGACTGCTGGGGAAATTTCAATGCATTCGAAATATTGCTGGGAAACAGGATGCATCATAGCAACAGGACCAGCAACAATGTGTTAGATTGCCCTCCACAAATGAGCCTTTGTGACATCTATGCTCCTACCTTCCAGCAGGACTAATGATCTGGCAGGCATTGTGTAGGAAAGCCAAACCTTAAAATCCAGTGGGCAGCCTCTTAATAATCTATCATATTTCAGGCTTTGCCGTCTAAGCACTGTTAATTTGCCAAGAGCATAACTGAAAGCTAAAGTAATGAGGCAAGGAAGCCAAGCTTAACTGCGCTGGAGCGAACACAGAGGGCTTGGAAAGAGCCACATCTTTTTGTAGTTTGTCTGAACTTGCCTTTTCGGTGTTAAAAAATAAAATAACCCCCCTTTCCCCCCCAAAAAAAAGAGTGAAACACATTATCTGATGAAACTACGTTATCCCAGCCTGAATTTTTCAATATGCACTGTATCAAAGCACTGGGTGCATTTGTCCATTCAGTTTATTGCATATTATATCAAACCTATCATGTATTTTATTAGTTCTCTATACTTCATATTCATCCCATTATGCTTTATTAAGTCCAATGTAATCTTAAATCTGCAATGCAGTTTTCATATTTTCCATCGCAATGTATCATTTCCTCTCTTTTGATCAGTATTTCTTATAAGCTTTTTTCTATATGCTTCAATAAGCCTATTACATTATCAAAAGAATTTGCCAGGGGAACACTTATCAGCATTTCTGTAACAAACTGTATGGTTTTTGGGTTGTTGTTTTTTTGAAGATAACTATGAATTGTCTGCTGATAGACCCATTTAGACCTATCAAATGGATTTTGTGACCAAATAGTCTTTAAGACATGGACAGTGTTACATACAGGAAAGAAGATTCCTATGAACAAATAGGTCTTTCCCCATAGATCTGTTTAAAGCATGAGTATTCCTTGGCCCTGTACAGCAATTAAGCTACAGAGTGGGAGATGGGGTGCGTTGGGGGAGAGAAACATCCAGTCACATTTTGGGGGCCTGTTTTCCTAAGCTGCTGCACAGAAGGCAATTTCCCGGGAAGCTACATATTTTGGGGGAGTGACCCCTTCCTTCCTGCATGCTGTCATTCTGAAAATCACCCTTCAGTGGCAATTAGGGTTAGGAAAAGGGGGGGAAAAGCTCATGTGAGGAAACACCCCCCCACCTCACAATTAGGCTTAATTTGTGTGCCAGTAAGGGTGATTTTCAAGGGAGTGGCAGCCAGAAAGAGTTAAGCCCTCACGTCACATGCGCTGCCACCCCTCCATCCCAAAATCCCCTCAGAACAATTAGGAAATAGAATCTTTTTCTCAGCCTCATTGCCACGCAGGGGAGAGAAAGCAAAATTGAGAGAGAGGATGAAATATACTCAGAGTCGCAAAGTGATTTCATGCTCTTTATTCAGCTCATAGTGGTGAGGAGGAATGAATGGAAGTCCCCTCAAAGTATCTGCTTTATATACATTATTTACACAATGGGCTGCACATGATTGGCTAATTCCGGAATTCTACTGTAAGCCAATCCGGTTGTGGATTCACTTCTATCTAGAGCATGATTGGGTGGTTCCTGCCAACCAATCATACTGCTGCATTGTTCTAGGACCAACCAGACTGCTGCATTCTGAATCCTATTGTTCTAGGACCAATCAGACTGCTGCCTTTTGGATCCTATTGTTCTAGGACCAATCAGACTGCTGCAGTTTGGATCCTATTCAACTCAGTACATAACACCCCTCCCCTCTAAGTTCCAGTCCTGCCCGGGAGGTCGCATTCATAGTCCTCGAGGTACGCCGGCGGCCTACGTGTGCGTTGCGGCCTGGGGTGTTCCCTGGTCCGGGGTTCAGGTTCTGGCTCGTGTTCCAAGGATGCTGGCTGTGATGGGGCTGTATGGTCTGGCGCAACCAGCTCGCTCAGTCGTGGTTCTGGTTCCGGTGTCCTTTCGGCCTCACGGGTCCCCTCTGTATTTACTGATTCTGCCTCTCCTGCTTGCCCCTGCTGCTCTATGGGCCTCACTGCCCCACTGTTCCCTGACCTGTCCTCCTCCTCCTGGTTTTCTCCCGGGAATCGTCGCCGTATCTGGTCGCAGTGGCGGCGCCAGCATTGCCCCCCATCTGTTAGCACCTCGTACGACACGGGGCCAGTGACCCTGGTGACTGTGGCGGGTATCCATGCAGGACCTGCCCCAAAATTCTTTGCGTACACTGGGTCCTGGGCCTCGAAGGTCCGGGGGTTCCTGCCTTCCCCCACCACTACCTCATCCTGAGCTCTATCGGGGTGAAGGCGGTCCAATCTGATTGCAAGGCGCCGACCCATTAGTAGTTCAGCGGGGCTCCGGCCAGTCGTTGAGCTGGGGGTGCTGTGCTGTGCTAGAAGGAATGTGGCAAGGCGGTACTCCCAATCCCCTTGCGTCATGCGGCGAAGGGTGTCCTTGGTGGTCCGCACCATGCGTTCTGCTTGGCCATTGGTGGCAGGGTGGAATGGCGCCGAACGGATGTGGCGGATGGCGTTCTGCGCTGTGAAGGTTTGGAATTCTCCTGACGTAAATGCAGTCCCGTTGTCTGAGACGAGAGTGTCAGGGAGCCCGTGGGTTGCAAACAGCCTGCGTAGTACCCGGATGGCTGCGGACGTAGAAGTGGATGGTACCAGTGCGACTTCCAGCCATTTGGTGTAGGAGTCCACCACTATGAAGAATGTTTTCCCCTGAAAGGGGCCAGCGAAGTCCACATGCAGGCGTGACCATGGTGCTCGGGCGGACTCCCAGGACTGGACTGGGGCCCTTGGGGAATCTGGGCGGGATTCTTGGCAGGCCTGGCAGTGTTTGACCCAGGCCTCTATCTCTCCGTCGATCCCCGGCCACCACACATAACTCCTGGCAAGGGCCTTCATTCTTACTACCCCTGGGTGTGTCTCGTGTAGGGCTGTGAGGACCCTTTTGCGGAGGGGCTGGGGAACAATGACCCTGCTTCCCCATAACAGGCACCCCTTGTGGGCCGACAGTTCATGTTTGCGGGTTGTGTAGCCGGCGAATTCTGGCCCGGGGCTGCTGCTGGGCCATCCCCTCCACACCCAGTCCAGGACCCGGGAGATGACCCTATCTTTCTTGGAATGGTGTGCAACTTCTTGTGCCTGAATGGGGCGGTCAGGAAGCAGCTCCAGGCTCATAACCTCTTGTGCAGGTGCTGGGTCAGGGCCTGTTTCCGGTAGTGGTAGCCTGCTGAGGGCATCTGCATGGCCCATCGCCTTCCCAGGGCGGTGAATCAGTGCATACTGGTAGCTGGCAAGGAAAATTGACCACCTGAGGACGCGAGGAGACAGCACTTGGGGGGTCTGCTTTTCGGGGGCAAACAAGCCAAGCAACGGCTTGTGGTCAGTCACCACGGTGAAGGGCCGCCCGTACAAGAAATCATGGAATTTTTTTACTCCCTTCACTATTGCCAGACCCTCCTTGTCGATTTGCGAGTAGTTCCGCTCGGTTGCGTTGAGTGTCTGGGAAAAGTATGCCACCGGTACCTCTCTTCCATCCGGGAGTTGGTGTCCCAGGACAGCGCCAATGCCATAGGGCGAGGCGTCGCATGCTAGCACCACTGGCAGCCTCTCGTCGAAGTGTGCCAAGACCGAGTTTGAGACCAGCAAGTCCTTGACTGCCTGGAATGCGGCCTCCTGGTGCTGGCCCCACACCCAAGGGGCCCGCTTGTCCAGGAGTCTGTGTAGGGGCTCCGCTACCGCCGCCTTGTGGGGAAGGAAGGAATGGTAAAAGTTCAATAGTCCCAAGAAGGCCTGAAGTTCAGTCTTGTTCTTGGGCGCTGGGGCATCACAAATGGCCCGTACCTTGTCCCCAGTCGGGTGGACCCCTTCTGCGTCCACCATAAATCCCAGAAAGTCCACCTGAGGCACTCCTAGTAGACATTTTTCCCGCTTCACCTTGAGACCCGCCGTCTGGAAACGGTGCAGAACGGTGCGGAGGCGGTCCTCAAACTCCTCTGGTGTGGGCCCGGCAATCAACACATCATCGAAGAAGGGGGTGACACCAGGAATCCCTTTAAGGAGAGAGTCCATTAGATTCTGGAATATGCCTGGTGCCACGCTGACACCGAATTGCAGCCGCTTTACCCTGAACGCTCCTCTGTGCGTCACAATCGTCTGTGCCTCTGCTGTGGCCTCATCTACTGGCAGCTGTTGATATGCTTGGGCCAAGTCCAGCTTGCCAAAAATTTTCGACCCAGCCAGGGTGGCAAGGACATGGCTGACCACTGGCACTGGGTATGCATGGGCCGTGAGGGCCTTGTTTATGGTACATTTGTAGTCTGCGCAGATGCGGACTGAACCATTAGGCTTGACGGGTGTGACGATTGGGGTTTCCCAGGGGGCATTAGGCACCGGCTCCAGCACTCCTTGCTCCACGAGTCGGTCCAATTCCTCGTCTATACGGGGTTTCAGAGCGAACGGGACCCGGCGGGCCTTGAGCCTGACTGGTCGTACTGTGGGGTCAAGCTGTAGAGCAATGGGGGGGCCCGTATACTGTCCCAATTTCCCATCGAAAACCCCCGGAAATTCCTTGCATATGGCATCCACGTCCACTTGTAAGCTTGTGTGGTTCACCCCGGTGACGGCTAGCCCCAGTGGTCCAAACCATGCCAATCCCAGTAAGCTAATGTAGGGGCCCTTAACCACAAGCAAGTCCAGTTGCCGCGTCCGCCCTCGGTATTGCACCCTGAAGGTCCCCACCCCCATTGTGGGGACCTTACGTTTCTGGAAGTCCCGGAGGGTGAATGGGGCCGGCCTGAGTTTGGGACCCCCAGTAGGACACAGTTTCCTTAAGGTCCTTGCCGAGATTATGGATAGAGTTGAACCCGTGTCAAGCTCCATGCGGCATGGGGCCCCCTCTATCTGTACCTCTACATAAATTTTCTCTACGTTGGGGTGGGGCAACTGGTATACCTGGAAGTCCGTGAGCTCCGTCGAGTTGCCTTGGTGTGTTGGGCCCCGGGACCTGGGGCTCTTGGATTGGTCATCTGATGCCTGGCGTCGGGTGGGCCGAGCTCGACACACCCGGGCGATGTGTCCCAATTTTCTGCACTGCCTGCACTCTGCGTTGCGGAAACGGCAGGTCCTCCTCTCGTGACTTTCCCCGCAGCTTGCGCAGTTCCCTCCTCCTCGTCGAGGCAGCTGTGGTATGTGGGCTGCTTGAGTGCGCTGCTGTACTTGGTGCACCTCCTCCTTGTCAGATCCTGAGTCGTCGGTGAGGTCTTTGTGGTGGACCCTCGGTTGGGACGGCTGGGTCGGCCGTGCCTCTTGCGTCGACCTCTCGGCAGCTTCCGTTGCCAGGGCCTCCTCCAGAGCGACCTGGAACGTTAGGTCCTTCTTAGCGTAGAGGCGTCGTTGCAGCTTCTCATCCTTCAGGCCACCGACGAGGCGATCACGAAGCATGTTCTCCAGCTCTGAGAAGTTGCAGAACCGGGCAGCTTGGCGGAGAGAGGTCACAAACCCAGTTATGGTTTCCCCAGGGGCTTGCCGCTTTGCGTAGAAGGCATTTCGACGAGCCACCACTGAGGGCTGTGGCGAAAAGTGCCCCTTCAGCTGTTCCATTATTGTTTTGTATGGAACCGTAGCAACGTCTTCAGGCGCAAGGAGAGCCCGGGCGATTTCAAACGTCTCCTCTCCGCAGACGCTGAAGAATATTGCCCTCTTCTTGGCGTCTTCTTCATCGGTGACCCCTTTGGCTTCTAGGAGGAAGGTGAAACGGGAGGCGTACGCTTCCCAGTCTCCAGATGCTGGGTTGAATGGCGAGAAGCTGCCGTCGGTTGCCATTCTGAGTTCCTTGTGTCCCGGAGCTGAAGCCTGGATACACGGTGCGAGGCAGCGGTGCGGCAGGTGGCGGTGCTGCGGTGCTGTGTGTGGCAGTCAGCTCAGCGGGATCCCACCTTCGTCGCCAGTGAAATATACTCAGAGTCGCAAAGTGATTTCATGCTCTTTATTCAGCTCATAGTGGTGAGGAGGAATGAATGAAAGTCCCCTCAAAGTATCTGCTTTATATACATTATTTACACAATGGGCTGCACATGATTGGCTAATTCCGGAATTCTACTGTAAGCCAATCCGGTTGTGGATTCACTTCTATCTAGAGCATGATTGGGTGGTTCCTGCCAACCAATCATACTGCTGCATTGTTCTAGGACCAACCAGACTGCTGCATTCTGAATCCTATTGTTCTAGGACCAATCAGACTGCTGCCTTTTGGATCCTATTGTTCTAGGACCAATCAGACTGCTGCAGTTTGGATCCGAGGAGGTGGAAACGTTGAAAGAGAAGCAGCATCCAATCCACTTTTTCTACACCTCTCTCATGCTCCCACTTTCCATACTCCCCCCCCCCAGTCCCAAATGTAAGCTTCCCTTATTGGAGCCCAACCTATTGATTGATTTGGTTGCCCTTTTCTCTGATTTTAAAAGGCCCTGTTCCTTTTCAATTTTTTTGTGAGGTTAGAGTACAGTGGTACCTCGGGTTACAGACGCTTCAGGTTACAGACTCCACTAACCCAGAAATAGTACCTCAGGTTAAGAGCTTTGCTTCAGGATGAGAACAGAAATCGTGCTCCAGCGGCACGGCGACAGCGGGAGGCCCCATTAGCTAAAGTGGTGTCTCAGGTTAAGAACAGTTTCAGGTTAAGAACGGACCTCCAGAACAAATTAATTTCTTAACCCGAGGTACCACTGTACTGTACAGAGTTTTCATATTTTCATAATACATTGGTACCTCGGGTTAAGAACTTAATTCATTCTGGAGGCCTCATAAGTAGTCACTTCTCCTCCCACAGTACCATCGCCACCCAGAGGAACAGACATGTTTCCCCAAGAGCTTTGTTAAAGGTAAAGGGACCCCTGACCATTAGGTCCAGTCATGGCCAACTCTGGGGTTGCAGCGCTCATCTTGCTTTATTGGCCGAGGGAGCCGGCATACAGCTTCCAGGTCATGTGGCCAGCATGACTAAGCCGCTTCTGGCAAAACAGAGCAGCACACGGAAACACTGTTTACCTTCCCTCCGGAGCGGTACCTATTTATCTACTTGCACTTTGACATGCTTTCGAACTGCTAGGATGGCAGGAGCAGGGACCGAGCAATGGGAGCTCACCCCGTCGCGGGGATCTGAACCGCCGACCTTCTGATCGGCAAGTCCTAGGCTCTGTGGTTTAACCCACAGCGCCACCCGCGTCCCTAAGGGCTTTGTTAGGCAGCTTCAAAAGTTTGCATCTTTCCCTTGTCATCTTCAAATGGCACAAACAGTTCCCTTGCAGCAGAATCCTAAAAGCATCCAAAAGCAAGTCCCATTAAGTTCAAGGGAGCTTACTCTCAGGTCAGTGTATGTGGGATTGCAGCCTTAAGCTCTTAGCCTACACAGAGAGGTGGATTCGGATATCGTTAAATAAAGGTCATTGCAAAAGGTTAGTCTGATGGACCATTAGGTCAATAATAGAACACTTTCTGTTTAATGTCAGCTAGCAGGCTATAACAAAATAGAAAGACAGTTATATCTTTGTTGGATGATCCATCAGCATGGAGACAATATTATTTCATTGCCAGTAAAGAATGCTGTGAAACACCCTTAACATTTTGAGACTACTGAACACCTCCGGTCCAGGTTGGCTGTGGCTTAATTTCCCCGTCCTATTAGAAAAGTTCCAGCTGAACTAATCTTGATCTGGGGAAACCACTCCCACAATTCTCCATGGTAGGGAGGGGGCACTGATATTAATGCCCCCCCTCAATCCCCAATCAACGTTCGAAACTCGCCAGGCGGATTTTGCACGGATTGTGACCAAATGAAGATGCCCAGGTGCCAGGATGACGTCTGACGTCTCCACCATCTGGAGGTGCATGCCTGGAAATCCTTAGATCTTGACTGTTTTCACACACCAGCCACACATCCTGTAGAATTCTACCCGTTATGTTTTATCTGCACAATCAAAATGAATTTCAGGAACCAAAAAGTCGTATTGAAAAATACATCTTTTGAGCTGTCTGGTCCAAAAATGGCCTCTAGGCATTCCATTTTGGCGATTATAACCCTGGTTTAAGGAGCCATTTGGCACCTAGCTTATATAAATATGACTTTGGCTCTTGTTGCTAGTAAATGTTCCTATATCTAAGGAGTCCAGACCAACATCTGGCAAGGCTTTGTCTTGTTCAAACACACGATAGGCTTCCTACGACATTGTTATTAACTGAAATATTCTGGTTTCCCTTATTTCCACCCCAGATTATTACCCTAAGAGACTACATACCAAAAATCATTGGACCAGATGCTTTTAACCAATACGTTGGTGCTTATAAAGGCTATGTTCCCACAATTAATCCTTCAGTATCCAATGTATTTACTACGGCAGCTTTTCGCTTCGGCCATGCTGCAATTCATCCAGTCATAAAGAGACTCGACGTACAGTATCAGAATGATCCAAATCTTCCTAATCTTCAATTGCACGAAGCTTTTTTTACCCCGTGGAGACTTATTAAAGAAGGTACTTTGTTTAATACTATCACATCTTCTTTCATTACTGCAAAGTTATTAGCAAAGATTTTGTCTTGATTTCATCATTGTTCAGACTGTTAAACAGACCATGAAGAGCAAGTGCTGAGGTGTTTTTCTCTTCTTGACTAGCATTTCCAAAGTCATATAAAAAAACCAAAATAAATTGAAATACTCAGTTATTTTATCTGTGTGGAATGAATTACCATATTTTTCGTCCCATAGGACGCTCCGTCCCATAGGACACACCTAGTTTTTTTGGGGGGGGGGAAATAAAGGGAAAAAAATTCTTTATTTCCCCCCCAAAACCAGGTCGAGGAACAGCGGGATGGCGGCGCTGCGCCTCCCCGCTGTCCCCCGAGCTTGTGGGGCTGGCCGATGTCTGCCCGGCGTGCGGGGTGCTCTGCTTCAGAGCGTCCTGCGTGCCGGGTGGCAGGCTGCTATTCGCAGCCTAGGGAGCCCTGCGGGAACTCCCGCGGGCTCCCCAGGCTTGCTGATAGCTTCCTGAAGCCTGGAGAGCGAGAGGGGTCGGTGCGCACCGACCCCTCTCGCTCTCCAAGCTTCAGCGAAAGCCTGTATTCGCCCCATAGGACGCACACAGATTTCCCCTTCATTTTTGGAGGGGAAAAAGTGCGTCCTATAGGGCGAAAAATACGGTACAGCTTGGAGGGACAAGGGAGAAGAGTGAAAGGTTTGTGTAGCCTTACTGTTTTAATAATTATAATTATTGTACCCCACACATCTGACTCGGTTTCCCCAGCCTCTTTGGGCAGCTTTCAACAAAATATAAAGGAGCAAAACATCAAACATTAAAAGCTTCTCAAAACAGGGTTGCCTTCAGATGTCTACAAAAGGTCATAAAATTGTTTGACTCTGACATCTGATGGGAGGGTGTTCCACAGGGCGGGCACAACTACCAAGAAGGCCCTCTGCCTGGTTCCCTGTAACTTCACTTCTTGCAATGAGGGAACTGCCAGAAGGCCCCTCAAAGCCCTGTTGTTGTTATTAGCTTCACAGCACAATACTATGTATATCTGGTCAGAAATAAGCCCTATTAAATGAGTCTTATTCCCAGATAAATATGATAAGGTTGCAGCCTTATCTTAATAAAGAGTTTCCATATGATTGCATCCAATCAAACCAAGATCAAAGTAAACCTGCTGCTGGACTTAAATTAATCACATCTAACTTGTCCATTCAGTCCAGAGCGTCTACTCTTAATTGGCTGCAACCCATTAAAAATTGTACACAGTTGAAAAAGCTGGCAGTATTAAGGTAACTTCAGCAGTATTACATATCTAAAAGGGTGTAAAATGAGGATGGAGAAAACTGATTTAGATGGATATACAAGAATATGCAGGAATTATGGGTAAATTAAAAGAACCTTGGAAGGGGAAGAAGGGAAGTCATTGAATGTATGGATATAATTAAAGATGTTAATGTGGAAATGAAAACCTGAAAACTTTAATAAAAATATTTTTAAAAAATTCAAGTTTAAAAAACATGTTATAAATAGTACTTGTCTTTTTCTAGAGAATTATAGTTAGCTTATTTATACATTTGATAAAGAAAAATAATGAAAATAATATTGTTATTATTTGCCTAACTACTCAGCGGAAGATGTTAATATCTTTACATCTTTGTTACTTGGTTGTTTTTTTGAAAACAAGAAGAAAAATGCATGCAAAGCTGTTAAAGCACAATTCATAGTTAGTGAAGGGTCCTTAGCCGGCTGGATGAAAATCAAGGACTTTTGCACTTATCTTAAGACAGTGCTGGATTTGCGGCTGCATACATTTATTTAAAGCGTTTTTATCCTGTTTCTCACTCCAAAATGCCCATAATAAGACAGACGCTTTCAAATGTCAGTGATAAGACAGTCCTCGCTCTGAGGCCTGCAATCTAAAATACGTGACACGCACACAAAAATGGACTGGGAGGGAAGTAGATTTTTGACAGAGGTTTTGTAACAACCAGCTGAGATGGAAGTATTTCAAGGGCAGCAGGAACCCAAAAGCTGTTGGTCTTTCAGCAGAGGTGATGGAGAGACCCGCCTCTTCCCCTCTCCTACCTTCTCTTTGTAACCTTCTCTTTGTACTCTTAGGTGGCTTGGATCCCCTGCTAAGAGGAACTTTGGCAACTGCTGCAAAACTTCAGGTACAGGATCAGCTGCTGAATGAGGAGCTAACGAAGAAGCTATTGGTGTTGTCTCATAATGGCTCTTTGGATTTAGCATCATTAGATTTACAGCGGGGACGTGATCATGGACTCCCAGGTATACTGCGTTATTTAACAATACATCTTGTGGTAATAGTAGCAGCATGATTAGTGTGTTACCTATGCCAAAGCCTCTAGGCGACTTACAGCACTGGGCAATAGGGCTTTGCAGGCAATGCTGATTTGAAGTCCCTGCAAAGCCCCTTTTGGCCAAGCCCCACCCGTCATATATGATATCAGGTGTAGAGCAGGTGGGTGTGGATTGTTTGAAACAGCCTCACTAGCCAAAGTGGGAGGCCTAGCCAGATTAATAGAAGAGACTTCTGTGTGTGCAAAGCAAAGCCCTGATTTTGTTGATCCCTCTTACCTTCTTAACCACCCCACCAGCTGTTCTTGAGGGGTCTGGGACCCTCTGGAACAGAATGGGATGTGATGCAGAGGGCTACAGTAAATGGTTGGGGTTGTCAGCCAAAATTAGGTGGCCTGACTTCTAGAAATGGAAGTGCTGTCCTCTAAGGCACCATTGGGTACAACCCAATGAATTTACTGGAATGTAATATTATTGTATTAGCAATCAGTGCACTGTGGTTGTTTATTTCATTTTAATAGCAGCTGAGAATAGTTTTACTTTCGCACACTCTTTCCTGCTTAGTTAAAGCCTTTAAGAACATTTTGATCTACAACTTCAGTTTGTCTTTATCAGCAGTTTCCACACCTCCTTACAAATTATGTATGTTATGTTATTAACATGGTATACGTTGTTATCTTAATTAGGAGAACACAGCCTGTTCTCCCACTTCAAGCCAGGCTACATTTAGTCCTTAAAACAGGCACAAATGGTCCACAGAGAGCTTCTCATCATCAGCCACCCATTCCAGAAAAGAGCTAGAACAGATCTATTGACTAGTTTGTGCATTGGATTGAATAACACCAAAGCAGATTTAGTACAAATCCCAGTACTCAAGAATTACAACCTGTATCTACATTTGTCTTATTATATTTTCCTATGGTACCAGAATCACTTGTACGCAATGCTGGTATATCATAATGCTGTACTGGTTCAAGCATAAAACACACCCTATATAAAGCATCCACTTACTGCCTCACAGAGCTTAATTTGAAGCAAGACACCAGTCTGGTGTGGCTGTGTGGATAGGGCACTGGACTTGGATTTGGGAGACCTGTCTCAAATCCCCACTCAACCATTAATGGCCATCTCGGTAGTAGAACGCTCTCCCATCAGATGTCAAGGAAATAAACAACTATCTGACTTTTAGAATACATCTGAAGGCAGCCCCTGTAATGGGAAATTTTAAATGTCTGATGTTTTACAATTTTTAATATGTGCTGCAAGCTGTCCAGAGTGCAGAAACCCAGTCAGATGGGTGGGGTATTAATAATAATAAATAATAAGCACATTTCATTATTTCCCTCACCTCCGCCTGCAACAAATCATTGTCTCTCAACCTGGTCTACTTACAAAGTTGTTATGAAGATTGCATTTGATAAGCACCCTGAAAAGATGGGTGGGATATTAATTTGACAAATACATTTTTCAGGAGGCCAGCAGACCACTAGTAATAATTTATTTTATTATTTGCTATTACATTTCATGTTTCCCCCAAAGAGCTCAAGGTGTCATAAACACTTCTCCCCCCCCTCCAGTTTATCTTCACAACAACCCTTTGAGGTAGGTCAGGCTGAGAGGCATGACCTATGGCCCAAAGTCACCCCACAGGGTTCATGGTTCCCAGGTACACCTTCCCAGGTACGAACTCTAACCATTCCTCCACACTGTCCCCATTCACCTCTAAGGATCATGCCTCGGATCAGAGTGAAGGGATTCCAGGTCCAAGAGTATCACTGCAGGTAGGCTTGCATCAAGCACTTTAGGAACTGGGCAGAGCTCTCACAGGAAGCTGTCAGGGCTCCCGTTGGGAAACCTTGTTCGATTCGTTCTACGAATGCCATATTTGTAGGCTACAATGACTGGCGAGAATTCTGTGACCTGCCGAGGCTAAGGACGGAAAGCGACCTGACAAAAGCGATACAGAACAGGAAGACGGTGCAAAAAATCATGGGACTGTACAAAAACCCTGACAACATGGATTTGTGGCTAGCGGGCATAGTAGAAAGCATGCTTCCAGATGCCAGAACAGGTCCACTGTTTGCATGCATAATTGGAAAACAAATGAAAGCATTGAGAGATGGTGATCGGTAAGTTTACTTGTATTGTTCCTTCCATTAGCCCTGCTTAGGCATTATTAGCTGTTCTCTGTCTCTGCTTTTCCAGGCCAAACATACCCAATTCCCTCAACTGTTCCTCACAAGGCTTGGTTTCCAGACCCTTTATCATTTTGGTCTCCCTCCTCTGCACACATTCCAGCTTGTCAATATCCTCCTTAAATTGTAGTGCCAGAACTGGACACAGTACTCCAGGTGTGGTCTGACCAAGGTAGAATAGAATGGGACTATTACTTTCCTTGATTGGGACACTATATTTCTGTTGATGCATCCTAGAATAGCATTAGCTTTTTATGCTGCTGCATCACACTGCTGACTCATGATAAGCTTGTGTTCGACTAAGACCCCTAGATCCTTGTCACGTGTACTACTAGAAAGCCAGGTGTCCCCCCATCTTATATTTATGCCGCTGGTTTTTTCTGCCTAAGTGTAGAACCTTACATTTGTCCGTATTGAAATTCCTTTGGCCCAGTTCTCCAATCTGTTAAGGTCATCTTGAATCCTGATTCTTTCTTCTGTAGCATTATCTGCCTCTCCCAGTTCAGTGTCATCTGTAAATTTGATGAGCAAATTTGAGGATGGCAGCTAACACGCTTGTCTTTGCTGTCCCTCATGCAATTCTAATCACACAGGGGATTAGAATACCTGAAAAGGATATTTATTAAACTGGATTTGGTAAAAAACAAACTTTGAAACAGGATTGCCAATTGTTTCAGAAGTTTGATATCTAGGTGGGGCCAAGTGGTGGAACATAATACACTGTGGCCTACACTCCTGTCCTGCAATATTTTTTGGTCTTGTTTCTACATAGATTTTGGTGGGAAAACGACAATGTTTTCACTGAAGATCAGAGGCAAGAACTCAGAAAATATTCCTTATCCAGATTAATCTGTGATAACACTGGTCTCACTGAAGTGCCCCTTGATGCCTTCATACTTGGGAAATTTCCTAAAGATTTTGAGTCTTGTGAAAATATACCCAGTGTTCATTTAGGAGCTTGGCAGGAAACGTTTCACCCAGGTAATTCTAAAAATTAATATCCTCTCTTTTGTCAAATATTTGGAATGTTTAGAAATGAGGAGAATGCTGGAGGTTTTGACAGCTGGGATGAAATGGTCTGAGTATCTTCTTGCTACCAGGCAAAGCTGTGTTTCATTCCTTTGCATTTGGCAAAAGGAATGAAAGGGTATGAGAGGGTACAATAGCCCAGACTCTGCATTCATCATCTGAGGCCTTTGAACACAGATAGAAAAGCTGCAGCTCTCCAAATGTGGCTGGACTTATAATGATAGTAATCTTATTATTTCTACCCCATCCTACAGCGGGGTCCAGCTCCCATAATTGCTGGCCAAGAGTGGTCATAGAATATCTTCACTCAAGATTAGGAATTTCAGTTCTCTGGGTTGCTCATTTTTCCACACTTAAATTTAGTACTCTACATTTTGCAGCAATTTGTGTTTTAATTCACATGAAAATTTATCAGCATTTTAGTACAAATTTATCTTAACAAAAACAGTATATGCAGTTTCGACTGATGTACACTAATGTATTATGTATATTTTTAAAAAATGTTGTGTTTTTGCTTCTAGAGTTGAATTGTGGTTTCCCAACAAGAGTGGAACATGGTGACTTTGTCCATTGTTCAGAGGCAGGGAAACTCACTGTTACCTACTCATGCCACCAAGGATATGAGCTATTAGGAGAAGAACAATTGTCCTGTATACAGGGGAAATGGACTTTGAAAGCACCGGTCTGCCAAGGTGCCTATGGTTTTTAAGTTTTGTCTGCTATCTTCTAGCAAGAATGGCATTGCCACATTGGAATGTTTAAACATGAATAATTTTAGAGGGCTGAATAAACTTGGATCCTGTAGTCTATTGTGAAAATTCATTTATCTTCTGAGGTCACTCTTGATGCTGCCATCAATAAATTTCTTTTTCAGCTTACTTACAGTTTCTAGCTGTAGAGCCTGAGAATTCACACGTTCCAGGGCTTACTGAGGCAAAAACGTGAAACAAATTGCAAAGAGATTTGAAAAGATATAAGCGTACTCTTCTTTCTTCGCTTTACTCTGATCTCACAAATCATCTTTGGTCCCTTATTTTAAGAAGACGTGATCGTCCCCACAAACCATTACTCTGCTCCATATATTTGTGAGTTAAGCAACAGACTGAGCCAAGTCTCCCAGAATGCAACTAAAACATAACCCAAACTGGGCAGCTTGCCTGACCATGCTCTTTCTTGCTCTCAGTGTAAAGGAATACAGATCAAAAGGAAGCAATAGGATTCACAGAATCATAGGATGCTTTAATGCCCATAGAGGGCCTGTGTGCATTTTGAAAAACTAAAAAGCTTGTAGGATTTAATTAGCAGCAGGCATTAACAGGGTTTAGCCAGGATATCCATATCTTGGCAGCGAGACTGCAATCTTTGCAGTCTCGGGTGGCGGTATCAGGCCTTGGGCGGAATCCTTTTGTCCATCTTCTTCTTTGCGGCGGCGATACCAGGGTTCCCCGTTAAAGGGGTTTTCTGAAGGGAGGCTTTGACCGTACGCTGAAAGGTCGTCATTGCTCTCCCCTGCGGCGGCGGCGTTACGGGGGCGGCTATCTCTGCTTGAACATATGTTCTCCAGAGCCGGCCCATCCCCCCCACACACACTGGATAACCCTGATGCTCCCTAGGTCCCCGGCGGGGGACTGGGGAGGGAGAACGCCCAATGCCTGAGCCAAGGTCTACCCACATTTGAAATTTAATAAAGTTGTGGCCAATTTAATCCCATAGCACGTTGTCTTGAGTCGTTATTCCACATGACGGGGGGACCGCGCGGGATCTGGGGACTCCGCCTGTCCACGCAAAATAAGACTGCATCTGATCAGCTCGTTCTCTCCTACGGGAAGAAAAAGCTTTCTGCTGCTAGCACCTTTTTCAAACATATATTGCTGCATTTTTATTTGGTTGCACCAAAAAAATAGAACAAAATGCATTGAGGCATGCCCAGGGATGTGGGGGTTCTTTCCGCAAAGAAACACCCCCCACCAACTATAATATTATTTGTCTCTTCATTGCCACAGTTGGGGAAACAACAAAAAAAAAGTAGTGCTCAAATTGAAGAGTATATGCTTCCAGGTGGTCAGATATTTTACTACACCGGTATTTTGGGGGCAGGGGCACTTGTCCCACAATTAGGCAGAGTGAGGAGGCCATCCCAGGTGACTGATCCTTGGGTGGGGAAGCTGTTGCAGTGAAATGTTGGAGGACACGGCTATTAGCTATTTGTGATTTTTAAAAAAGAAGCCTTACGCAAGACTTGAAATTCATTTCTCTCCCTTGAGCCCAAGAGAGGGTTTAGTCCCTTTTGTTTTCAAAACTTCTTCATAGCAGCGCATAAGTTATTAATCCATAGCTTGCCTTTTCTCACAAACTCCTCCAGACAGCATCTGCTTGAAGTCACCACTCAATGTTCATAATCAAAGAATCAACCAAGAAAATAACCAACCAACTGCCAGCGCCCTAATTTCCCCAGTACCATTTATTCTTTGTGAAATACATTTATAACGCAAATAAAATATAAATACTAACAACCGCTGCCTGTGCCCTGTGGCTTGCACCACACCTGCTCTTTCAGATGTGATAGGAAATTATTTCCTATTGCCAGTGCAATCCAAGGGCCAATCCAATTGACTTCTGTACATGGACAAGGAAAGGACATGATCAAGTCTGGTTTGGGAACTGTGAAGGAGATAGAATGCCTTAAAATGTGAGCTGGACAAATTGTCCCCCGCCTTTAACACTAGGAAGGCCCAGAAAGAAAGATTGCCTTCTTCTTTGAGTTACTATCATGATCCCCTCCTTCGCATTATAAAAACTATTAGTACAGATGGTTTCCTACTGAATCCAGTAAATCAAGCACCACAGGCACTCAATCCCCCTTCCAATGCCTTGAAAGTGAAGAACTGCATGAGTTCATTTCAATGCATTGCATCAATTTAGGACTTTACTCTCACTTACATTACATTTCTACAAGTCACCGTACGTAGCATTTCCCAGCATGTCTGTGCACATGCATATTCAACCTTCATTAAGGGGAAGGAAAGCATCAGGAGAGAGAGAGAAATTTAACAAGCTCATACTGAGGAAGACATTACAACAGGTGAATTCATTTGCATGCAGGAGCTACAGTTGGTACTCAGGCCTGCTTATCAACATTGCTTGGAAGAGACAGTGATTCAGATAATGGCATACTTGAAATGAAATAGGGATAGGGAATTGTAACTCTCTCTTTTAGTCACATCCTGTGAGTCCCCTGAATTTTTTCCACCTAGTTGCGAAGCAAAGAAAGAGATGAATTATAATAATATTTTGCCCCCTAGCAGATTAATATTCTGGCAACAAGCTGAATGGAAAAACTTGCGTGAACCAGTCGTTTATTCTCCAATAGGTGGTTAATATGTTAAACTATGTACGGCAGGCTATGGAAACAAGCAGTAGAATGGGAAGTGCACTAAGTCAAAAGAAAAACACAATCCTAGGCTGCTTGCATGGCTGTTAGTTCAGTTAGCTCTTCCTTTGCTCCATGTGTGTTTATACAATGTATTGCACACACAGGGCTCAGCTAGGACTCAGCCAGAATGGTGAAGAAAATGTGATTTATATGCGTTCTATGTGCAATATAACATTGTGCCATCAGGTAGTAACATGGAGCCCTGTTTTTCTCTACCTGTTTTCCCTGTTTAAGTTTACAACACTTTAAACTGAAACACTTCTTTCATGTGTCTAGATCCAGCCACAGTGAAGCAAATTATGAATAAATTAATAAAAAAGTATCTGGTTGAACAAATCTTGGGTTTTTTTCAAATGCTTTACAACAGCAGCTCCCAAACCCTTTTAGGCTTGAGGGCCCCTTTGAAATGTAAGAAACTCAAGAACTCAGTTTCCCCTACCTAAGAAAGAGGCAAAACACCCAAAAAAGGAGGTTTGATTTCTGTTCTGGAAAAATAAGCAAACAACAACAGTTTCTAATACTGTTTCTATTTCCATCAGAACTCTCTTGATGCTAGTGCAGACTGCCCATGCATATCTGGGTTTATTAAGCCAGAATTAATAGCTTATCTTTTTGTGCAAATGCAGCATATTTTAGGATCCGCCTTCTAGAAATACACTTTGAGTTTATAACTTTGTTTTAACTTTTGTGTTTCTCTTTAGACATCAACGAATGTGAAAATAAAACCAATCCCCCATGCCACTCCTCTGCTCAATGTGTCAATACCCAAGGCTCATTCCAGTGTCTTTGCACAGATCCCTATGAACTGGCAGAAGATGGGAAAACATGCAAAGGTGAGGTGACTGCACTGCTTTGCTGGTTAAAACTTAGTAACATAAAACAATGAGGCAATCTCAAAGTCATTCTCTGTCATTCACACATGCTGTAGTCATTTATGTGAGAACCATTCTAATTATCTTCCGCTGTTTCATACTTATCAACACTGAATGATCACAGCAGACTTCTAAATGTAAGGGTCACTGTAAAGAACACAAACCAACCACTGTGGTAGGTTAGAGAGAGAGAGAGAGACTGGCTTAAGTCTGCTTCCTGGCTAAGTAGAAGTAAGAACTCAGGTGTTGAGAGTCCAAGGAGGCAGTCTTTATAGTTTTGGATAGTGTAACAAAGGCAGGGGTGCCAATAAAATATTGGAGGGGCCCAAGTGAGCCCTACCCCACATAATTGATTACATGACACGGCACCACACCCATGTCCATTAACTTGGGGGGCCCTCAAATATTTTTTGTGAGGGGTGAAGGGACCTCGGCCACTAGGAGTTGGCTCCTATGAACAAAGGTGTGGGAAAACATGTCTGACGTTTTCTTCTTCTGAACAACAGCAGCAGCAATAACTCTCACTGGTGGGATTAGAGAAACTTCCTCATTCCCTTGTACGTATGGTAATTCCAGGACTTGTGCTACCATATGAAATTCAGTATAATCCTTGGATAGTTAATAACAATTTTTGAACCAGCGGGTGGCCCGCACAGCTAGGCTGCATTTATGTTCCTTTACATGCCATAAATCCTTTTGTGCTTGATTAAATGCCTCAGTCTTAGCTTTTCCAATCAGTAAACAGCTAGTTATTTATTTATTTTTACACTAAAAGGGAAAGGGTTTAGGCCCAGGCAATTATTATGGTTCTAAACTGAAGTTAAAGAAGTTTGGGTGTCTGATAAACATAACTGCCATGCCCATTAGAGGTCTCTGAAAAGAACTGTCTGCCTACAAGATGACTGCAATCTGGCCCACAGAGAGCTGGTGTGTGGAGCAGCACTCCTGAGGTTCTCTTCAAAGGAAGAGTGTCAAAAGTTATTTCCTTGAGAGAAGGATTTGTAATAATTTGGAAAATCAATAAACATAATTGTCAGGGAGGGAGACTTAGGGTGGCAATGCAGAATCCTCAGGCCAGAGGAGCACTGACACCACACCCCAGGCATGTCTTCTGGAACTGCTCCGGGGGCTGACCCTACATGCTCTCCCTCTTCCGCTTCAGAGTCCTTATTCTCATTTCTTGAAGTGAAGGACTCTGGCTCCAGGGTTATGGCAGGCCTTAGGTTGGAATTCTAAGCAGGAAGGTCACGGGGATCAAGCTGTATTCAACATGTCTGTCTGAGCTGCATTCATCCTGGTGGGCCACAAGCTATGCAGGTCTGCATCATAAGCAGATAAGTCAAGTTCACCAGCCTTTCTTTCCAAGTAAGCTTGGGGATTCGTTGGCAGTTGCCATAATAAAAATACAGAACTGTGAAGGCAGTCTGGATGAGAAAACTAAAGCAAACCTTGAGCTGCCTGTGATTTGCTTGTTAGCCCAGAAGAGCATCCCAAGTTGCAAATGATTGGTACGGTAGTGTTGTAGAGCAATTGAAAAATGATTAGTGTGAATTACATTATTCCAGCAACTTCAGACTTCTAACTAAAGTGCTCTTAACATCTGTAAGAGGTCTAATAATATTTTATGCTGCGCACTCATTCAACCTCCATTCATACTTGGAACATGCCAGGATGTCTTAAAGTATTCTTATTTATTACACTTGAATGCCGCTTTCTCCAACTCAGGGCAGCTGACATTGGTATCTTCCCATCACAACTACCCTTGTGAAGTAGGTCTGAGATTGCCCAAAGCTATCTAACAAAGCTTTATGTCCAAATGAGTTTAGAAGCCAGTACTATTTGGTCCACATCTAACATTAAGACCACTACTGCAGACTGTCCCTCATGCTAGGATTTTTTGTTAATCATTCTGAAACTGACAGTTCTGACTAAGGCAATAGTGTATCTTAGTTTTGTTGCAACCCAGTTTGCCCTAGGAGGAATGCTTTACCTCACAGACCTCTTCCTGGAGTCCTGTTCCAAATTAAATGGAAAGTGTGGAAGCTGGAGTAGAAGGGAGGCTATTGCAAACCTATGAAGTTTGTTGTCTTAAGGCAACAACACTACTCATCTGTCAAAAATAAGCCTATTGCTGTACATAAAATGTGAAGTAGAAATCCTTGGGTCTTTTTGGTGTCTTGTTTCTTTTGTCCTTGGTTTGAAGCATGATAGTTGCTTTTTCCATTAAGTTGTTAAAAACCTTTTGATGGCACTGTTTTAATTATTCCTTACTTCATTTGTCTAATGTGCCTAATAACCATTCAACCTGTAACAGATAGCTTGCAGTTTTGTTCCTCAGATGACTCTGTTCCTAACACTTGTTTGGGGATTAATCTTCTTAATCGTCTTCTTCTAGGGAGGGAAAAACCTCTTGATTGAATTTTGCTTTGCTTTTAATTATTGTTATATGCTTACATAATACCAGCACTTTTGCATGGGTATTTTAATTTACAATATAGACTGTTCATTTCACTGATCTTTGAAAGAATCTTGATAGGCCAACAAGCAGGGCCCTGCATCAGAATGTTCCAGTGTATTCCTGGCAAACCTAAGGCCGAGGGGTTGTTTATCCAAGGATCTCCACACCTAAACAAGGCAGAAATTATTCTCAACTTTGGCAATGGTGAGGACAGGAACAGAAGTGTGACTTTGAGGGCAGCCCACACTTGCCCTGTACATGTGAATAATGTATGGCCATCAGCTTGGGTGGCTTTAAAAGAGGATTGGACACATTCATGGATGACAAGGCTATCAACGACATCTTGCCTTTTAATACCAGTTGCTGTGATCACAAGTGGGCAGGGTGCTGTTGCCAGTGTGGTGTAGTGGTTAAGAGTGGTAGTCTTGTAATCTGGTGAACCGGGTTCGCGTCCACGCTCCTCCACATGCAGCTGCTGGGTGACCTTGGGCTAGTCACACTTCTTTGAAGTCTCTCAGCCCCACTCACCTCACAGAGTGTTTGTTGTGGGGGAGGAAGGGAAAGGAGAATGTTAGCCCCTTTGAGACTCCTTCAGGTAGTGATAAAGCAGGATATCAAATCCAAACTCCTCCTCCTCCTCCTCCTCCTCCTCCTCCTCCTCCTCCCCTTCCCCTTCCCCTTCCCCTCCTCCTCCTCCTCCTCCTCCTCATGCCCTGCTTGCAGGCATCTTGTCAGCCACTGTGAAAACAGGATGTTGGACTAGATGGGCCATTGACCTGATTCAGGAGGCTGATCTTAAGTTCCTATGAAGGGAGCTGCAATCTTTCAACATTCGTTGTCATTGAGTTCTTATGTTTTAGAGTTCCCCCTCCACCCTTAGTTCTTTTCCTTGCAATTTTTCTGCACGCATGCATATACCTCTGGGTCACCCTAAGTATGCTGATTCCTTTGCTGTTCTGGCTACATAAGCACATGGATGGTCAGACTTGGGTCACTATTAGGAGGACTGATTTCCTCAAGGTGCACCAACATAAAAAAACACCCTGCTTCTGTGATGTTTGGTCCCACTCTGTACCTATAATATGCAGTACCATTATTGGACTAGTCATGTGACCTGCCCACCTCCTGTGGCTCCTATGCACTGGTCAGGGCCAGCCCAATATATTTTGCTACATGAGATGAAGACTAGGGATGGTGCCCTTTCCCATTCCGTGCACAGAAGCCAACTGGATTGGCAATTAGATTATACTTCAACATTGGCAATGGGACAGCACAATCCATTGCACCTGAAAGAGCAGTTGAACTTAGGAGGTGCAGGGCAGACCACATGTAACTGTGTGCTCCCAACATTTCACTGCCCAGCTTCCCCACCTGGAGTGACCCTGTCACTTTGCCTAATGGTAGGGCTGGTCCCCATACTGGTGTAGTAGAAGATCTGACCCCTGGAAACGTGTGTTCCAAGAGTCCTTGGTTTCTAGTACCTGTCCCTGGTATGTCATTGTCTCCTTTTTATCTTTTGTAGAAATCTTGGGAATATAAGCAGTGTAATTATTCTGGTTTCAGACACTCTTGTGGGTTTCTGGAAATGATATTGGAATAGAAGGATGGGCCTGAATGCAATTTGACTCTAGTGTGCATGTGCAGACAAAATGGACACACGGAGCCAATGCTTTACTTCCAACCGCAACTGTCTATGCAGAAAAGTAGCTGAAGTGCTCAATTTAATGGACATGGCAGAGGTGAAGCCTACAATTAAGAGTGTGAGTGTGAGTGTGAGTGAGTGAGTGAGTGTGTGTAGTCCTCAGGCAATGATCCTTGCCATGTGAATAGGAGTATTACAAGTACAAGCCAATGTACTTGATGATGGAACTTGTACAATGTACTTGATGATGGAAGTTGCTTCCACATCATTGTCAAATTGACAACATCAACTGGTCTTTAGTTGTCAAAAAGTTAGCAAGCAAGATATGAGATTGATCTGTTATTGTCCTGTGGTTTGACCTGCAAATTAAATCCACATATTAGGCTTCTTTGGGAGGAAAGGTAAAATATAAATGTAATAAAGTAAGTATTTTCACCCATTCACTACTCTCCTCCTCTCCTCCCACACCCTAGCAAGGCAGACCAATAGCTTAGCTGAGACCCTGGATAGAGAGAGGAGCGATAGAACATTTTTTACAGACAATAGCTACAAGAAACACTCTCAGTTATATAACTCTGTATTTGATCTTTATATTAGTTATTGAAATATGAAAAGAAAATCTCATTTGCAGGAGGAGTGATACACTTTGCAAGTGAATTCCATTGCTTGTGGGGGTTTGTCTTTCAATTTTCAAGACATAAAATATTCTGGTGTCAAATATAGATAGCCTTTGAAAAGATTATATACATTTTATAGAAAGAAAGAAAGACTAGCATTGTTGCATGGTGCAGAGTGAAGGAAGGAGAGACCTTCAGCATGCATAAGTTGGAAATCATATACACTGCAGATAGGACAGTTCTGTAGCTTGCCACCAGCCATTACTACCTAAATCCAAAATAGTGCTCACAGCCCTCTCACTGCCAAAACAGTATTGAGTTTCCATTGGTAACAGTGGCAGAGGAGAATTATAAGATGAGTTGTGTGATGACAGCAGACCTCTGAAGTCTCATTGGCAGCATAAAACTACCTATCCGCCTAGTTAAGAAGTATAATTTAACATTTCATTGTTTCAGATTCTGGAAGGCTTTCCAAGGGTTCTCTAGTCTCCATCATTTTAGGTGTAATTGTGTTCAGTTGTTTGGCAGTATCAAGCTGGTTTGTGATTTGCCGGTGGTAAGTATCAACTGCTTATGGCCTTTCTACCTAGTTAGGCTTTCCCCAACTCCTTCCTTCATAGAATTTTTCATAAAACGTTCTTTCTGCCTAACGACCAAAGTCCTTTTTGTACAACATGGAGGGCAGAAGAATGAACATGCATAGGAGATGGACCCAGGATCCCATTCAAGTAAAGATGTCCCAATGTTTGAACAGATGTGTGAACCTTTGACCTAGTTGTATCATCAAATGAACAAGTATAGGCTGAAGGCAGAGCTTGCCACTACAATGTTCTCTTCTCCACCTGCTGTTCATAATCTCCACAAATGTAGTCTGAAAAGGGCTTCTATTTTAGGTGATGTTTAGGTGATGTATGTATATAGCTCAAGATTTTATACATAACAGTGCTATTTTTCTAGAAAAAGAGGTACCAGCCAGAAATGTTTTAAAACTTAGACTAAAGCAGTTTGAACAAGGTTGGCTGATATCTTGTGCTTTGTTATTTTAAATTTAAATCAATGCACTTGCTATTTCATGGACAGTAGAAATGTTTGGCCAAGATAAGAAAAAGAGGAGACATAAAATGTGTACCCTAATACCAATAGCTTTCGAGAGAAGATTTTGCATGCTTGCTGCTGTTTTCTGTACTCGTACTGCAAGTACACCCATTTACGGAATTAAGGCTCTGGACTACTTTCAACCCCCCTGCCTTATCCAAAGTTAGACAAATGTTGAAAAGTAAGAGCATGTATCCTGCCTTCACTTAAACCTGCCCATCAACAAGGGTAGCCGATACAGTACCCTCCATATGCTGTGGACTACAATTCTCAATAGCTCCAAATAATACAAGGATCAGAAATGATGAGAGTTGTGATCCAAAACATATGGAAGGTACCACATTGTTGTTGTTGTTTAGTCGTTTAGTCGTGTCCGACTCTTCGTGACCCCATGGACCAGAGCACACCAGGCACTCCTGTCTTCCACTGCCTCCCGCAGTTTGGTCAAACTCATGTTTGTAGCTTCGAGAACACTGTCCAACCATCTCGTCCTCTGGGGGACAAGGGGACTTCTCCTTGTGCCCTCCATCTTTCCCAACATCAGGGTCTTTTCCAGGGAGTCTTCTCTTCTCATGAGGTGGCCAAAGTATTGGAGCCTCAGCTTCACGATCTGTCCTTCCAGTGAGCACTCAGGACTGATTTCCTTAAGAATGGATACGTTTGATCTTCTTGCAGTCCATGGGACTCTCAAGAGTTTCCTCCAGCACCATAATTCAAAAGCATCAATTCTTCGGCGATCAGCCTTCTTTATGGTCCAGCTCTCACTTCCATACATCACTACTGGGAAAACCATGGCTTTAACTATACAGACCTTTGTCGGCAAGGTGATGTCTCTGCTTTTTAAGACGCTGTCTAGGTTTGCCATCGCCTTTCTCCCAAGGAGCAGGCGTCTTTTAATTTCGTGGCGGCTGTCACCATCTGCAGTGATCATGGAGCCCAAGAAAGTAAAATCTCTCACTGCCTCTATTTCTTCCCCTTCTATTTGCCAAGAGGTGATGGGCCCAGTGGCCATGATCTTCGTTTTTTTGATGTTGAACTTCAGACCATATTTTGCACTCTCCTCTTTCACCCTCATTAAAAGGTTCTTTAATTCCTCCTCACTTTCTGCCATCAAGGTTGTATCATCTGCATATCTGAGGTTGTTGATATTTCTTCCGGCGATCTTAATTCCGGCTTGGAATTCATCCAGCCCAGCCTTTCGCATGATGAATTCTGCATATAAGTTAAATAAGCAGGGAGACAATATACAGCCTTGCCGTACTCCTTTCCCAATTTTGAACCAATCAGTTGTTCCATATCCAGTTCTAACTGTAGCTTCTTGTCCCACATAGAGATTTCTCAGCAGACAGATGAGGTGATCAGGCACTCCTATTTCTTTAAGAACTTGCCATAGTTTGCTGTGGTCGACACAGTCAAAGGCTTTTGCATAGTCAATGAAGCAGAAGTAGACATCTTTCTGGAACTCTCTAGCTTTCTCCATAATCCAGCGCATGTTTGCAATTTGGTCTCTGGTTCCTCTGCCCCTTCGAAATCCAGCTTGCACTTCTGGGAGTTCTCGGTCCACATACTACTTAAGCCTGCCTTGTAGAATTTTAAGCATAACCTTGCTAGCGTGTGAAATGAGTGCAATTGTGCAGTAGTTGGAGCATTCTTTGGCACTGCCCTTCTTTGGGATTGGGATGTAGACTGATCTTCTCCAATCCTCTGGCCACTGCTGAGTTTTCCAAATTTGCTGGCATATTGAGTGTAGCACCTTAACAGCATCATCTTTTAAAATTTTAAATAGTTCAGCTGGAATATCATCACTTCCACTGGCCTTGTTATTAGCAGTGCTTTCTAAGGCCCATTTGACTTCACTCTCCAGGATGTCTGGCTCAAGGTCAGCAACCACACTACCTGGGGTATACGAGGCATCCATTTCTTTCTGGTATAGTTCCTCTGTGTATTCTTGCCACCTCTTCTTGATGTCTTCTGCTTCTGTTAGGTCCTTTCCACTTTTGTCTTTTATTATGGTAATCTTTGTACGAAATGTTCCTTTCATATCTCCAATTTTCTTGAGCAGATCTCTGGTTTTTCCCGTTCTATTGTTTTCCTCTATTTCTTTGCATTGCTCGTTTAAGAAGGCCTTCTTGTCTCTCCTTGCTTTTTGGAAATCTGCATTCAATTTCCTGTATCTTTCACTATCTCCCTCGCATTTTGCTTTCCTTCTCTCTCCCGCTATTTGTAAGGCCTCGTCGGACAGCCACTTTGCATTCTTGCATTTCCTTTTCATTGGGATGGTTTTAGTTGCTGCCTCCTGTATAATGTTACGAGCCTCCATCCATAGTTCTTCAGGCACTCTGTCCACCAAATCTAAATCCTTAAACCTGTTCCTCACTTCCACTGTGTATTCATAAGGGATTTGACTTAGATTGTATCTTACCGGCCCAGTGGTTTTTCCTACTTTCTTCAGTTTAAGCTTGAATTTTGCTATAAGAAGCTGATGATCTGAGCCACAGTCAGCTCCAGGTCTTGTTTTTGCTGACTGTATAGAGCTTCTCCATCTTTGGCTGCAGAGAATATAATCAATCTGATTTCGATGCTGCCCATCTGGTGATGTCCATGTGTAGAGTCGTCTCTTGTGTTGTTGGAAAAGTGTGTTTGTGATGACCAGCTTGTTCTCTTGGCAGAACTCTATTAGCCTTTGCCCTGCTTCATTTTGAACTCCAAGGCCAAACTTGCCAGTTGTTCCTTTTATCTCTTGATTCCCTACTTTAGCATTCCAATCCCCTATAATGAGAAGAACATCCTTCTTTGGTGTTATTTCTATAAGGTGTTGTAAGTCTTCATAGAATTGGTCAGTTTCAGTTTCTTCAGCACCAGTGGTTGGTGCATAAACTTGGATTACTGTGATATTAAAAGGTCTGCCTTGGATTCGTATCGAGATCATTCTATCATTTTTGAGATTGCATCCCAGTACAGCTTTTGCCACTCTTTTGTTGACTATGAGGGCCACTCCATTTCTTTTACGGGATTCTTGCCCACAGTAGTAGATATGATGGTCATCTGAACTGAATTCGCCCATTCCTGTCCACTTTAGTTCACTGATGCCCAGGATGTCAATATTTATTCTTGCCATCTCATTTTTGACCACATCCAATTTACCAAGGTTCATGGTTCATACATTCCAGGTTCCTATGCGATATTTTTCTTTACAGCATTGGACTTTCCTTTCACTTTCAGGCATATCCGCAACTGAGCGTCCTTTCGGCTTTGGCCCAGCCGCTTCATCAGCTCTGAATCTACTTGTACTTGTCCTCCGCTCTTCCTCAGTAGCATGTTGGACGCCTTCCGACCTGAGGGGCTCATCTTCCAGCGTCATAACTTTTATATGCCTGTTGTCTTTGTCCATGGAGTTTTCTTGGCAGGGATACTGGAGTGGCTTGCCGGTTCCTGCTCCAGGTGGATCATGCTTGGTCAAAACTCTCCACTATGACCTGTCCATCTTTGGTGGCTCTGCACGGCATAGTTCATAGCTTCTCTGAGTTATTCAAGCCCCTTCGCCATGGCAAGGCAGTGATCCATGAAGGGGACCACATTGGCTACCCCAACTCATTAACATAGAGGCCTCTTCCCTTTGGTGCTGTTCTAGGGAGAGTTTGTGAGTATGAGTATAGGAAGCTGACTTATTCCAAGTCAAATCATTAGCCCATCTAGCTATGGAGGACAACAGATTGGGGAAAACAGGTCTATACTGTTTGGCAGCAATTTCCCAGAGTTGGACAAGATTGTCTCCTAGGTTTGCCTGGAGATGCTGGGGACTGAACCCTTTGTTTGCAAAGCATGTGCTCTACTACCGAGCTTTGGCCCTGCAAATTAGAAAACTGTAAATCAGAACTAGGATTGTGCTGAACACACCCTGGTTCAAATCCCTACTCAGCCATGAACTTCATTGACTTTGGGCCAGCCAATCTCAGTTTCTCTCTCTCTTAGTATCTCTTGTTGTAAGGGGAGACGAATTTACATTCCCAAAGGAATCAAAATCCAAATAAATAAATGGGGGAAATGGAATAAGCTAATCTATTAAGCTCCCTACTAGGTGGTTAGGTCCAACTACAAAAAAGAATTCACAGCTGTTTTAGGAGTCTTCAACCACACTGGCTAGCTTTTTGAATGATAGCAACACAAGACTGAAAATCCAACCCAAAATGATTACAACCCAAATTTTAGACATAATTCAGCAAGTAACTGGCCTTCTGCACATCTGGACAGATTGCAAAAGGTGCCTAAGGAAAACATACTGACACTGTAGTTTCTAATTCAGGGTATAAGAGAAATTATTAATTTTTGGAGCCACTTCAGACAAAGCTAGTAGCATTGGCAAGACTGTCTGCACTTGAAAATTAAAGATATAGGACAGCAGGCTATTGCACAAATGGAGCCATACAATGGATCAATGGCACATTTTTTCATCTGGTGGACAATGTGGGCCATGTAAAATGCTTGTATTAAAACCAATTTAGTCTTACTGACTTCAGTAGGGCCAAGTCCTAAAACCAAGTGCTTCAGCATAACTGAGCTGTAGAACAGGCTATTAAACTGCAACCCCAAACCATTTATTTTGGAGTAATTCTCACAAAGGAGTCTCACTGAAGTCTATGAAAGTAATTCAGGACTGGCCAAAGAACATGTGGCTTGCTTACTTGAGACCCTAGCATTTAGATGCACCTTGTTGAATGCCATTCAAAGCCCCCAAAATGCTTTCCTTTAGCTCAGCAGGACTTTTCTGGTTCACGTCAATATCTCAGTCGGGGAAATGCTATTCTGGTGGCTCCCTGTTGCTTTTAATGTTGTGTCAAAGGACCTTAAAGGCTGATCATACAGTTCTTTAAAAGCTGCTGTAAAAGGGGGGGGGGGAGATTTTCTCTGTGAGCACAGTGAGTGGAACACGGCACAGAGTGCATTACCTACAGTACTGACTTATCACAGCAGGTGGCTAGCTTAGCCACTATTATGATGTCTTGACTCTGTGCCCTGACAGTGTTGGAAAGCCAGTTAACTGGAGAGGACACACAGCCTGGCTTTTGACACAACTATCAAGGAAACTACAAATATCCAGCTTTAAAGTTAGCAGTCCTGCTAAATGCTTCGTGGGAGCAGCAGGCATAGCTTTCCAGTTCTCTAGGAGAAATGAGGATTTGGACATGTTAAGGATTCCGCAGACCCCTATCTGTTTGTGCGATGGTGACAGAAAATCATTGTTGGAATTACCTGCACTGTGAAGCTCCACTAGGGGAGAGGGACAGGGGCCTCTTGAAACTTTATAACAGGGGAGGGTCTTGGCACCAATACTGCCCTGCCACAAAAGATCAAATCAGTGCAGTCTCAGTAACATCTGCTACTCTCCCCTATAAGGAGGCAGGTCTTTATGGTTTGAGTTCAACAAACAAAACTTGCATACAATGCTTGACAGAGAAACCTTATACAGTGGTAACTCGAGTTAAGAACTTAATTTGTTCTGGAGGTCCATTCTTAACCTGAAACTGTTCTTAACCTGAGGTACCACTTTAGCTAATGGGGCCTCCTGCCACCACTGCCGCACGATTTCTGTTCTCATCCTGAAGCAAAGTTCTTAACCTGAGGTACTATTTCTGGGTTAGCAGAGTCTGTAACCTGAAGTGTCTGTAACCTGAGGTACCACTGTATCCAAAAGTAGTCACTCATGTAATATCCGCTCACCTGGGGCATGTTTGGGGTTGTGATGGGGCACTGGGAAAGACTTAGGATCCATCAGATCCCAGAGACACTTCCCATAATGCCACCCCTTTGCCACCCCCATCATGGCCAAGGGTCAGGGATTATGGAAGTTGTAGTCCAAGGCCACTTAAAGGGCCACAGTTCCCCATCAGTGTTCTAGGATATTGAGGACAACTGAACCATTGAAGCTTATGTTATGATTCCATAAAATCATAGAATTCTAGAGTTGGAAGGGACCCATCTATCCAATGCAGGAATATGCAGCTGTCCCATATAGGGATCGAACCTACAACCTTGGTGTTATCAGCACCATGCTCTAACCAACTGAGCCATTACAGGAAGCAATGGAAACCGGACCAGCTCTGGTGCAGGAGTATAGATGAAGGCAGGCATTTGTGTCTGCATGCAGCAGCAAGATTTTTTAGGCATTGGGCCTTAGAAGGAGGAGAGGCACCATTTGGACTCCAACTCAAGCAGCAAACTGCCCTGGTCCTTCTAGCACCATATGGAAAGCAACTTGTCTCTTCTAGTTTCCTTTATGAAAGTTATTTAAGCAAACTCCATAAATAGTAGCAATGAAAGCAGCAACAGAGAGGGTGCCAAGCACTGGCCAAAAAGAGCAGTGTGTTGGAGGCTTGAGGGAAATCTGTTAGCATGCAGTGAAGCAAAGCATAGACAAATGTAGATGTCAGGTGTGCTGGGTACACTACTGTCATAGCAGCTGTTGCTGCTAAGAGGCTTTGAAAAATAATTCAGAGTTTAAATGATGAACGTGCCACAGGTTGTATGCTGGATCTTGAGACACTCATCAAATCACCAGGAAAGCCTGCACTACACAAGGATCTGCATTGGGCCAAAGATGTAGCACTCCAGCTGCTTAAGCGAAAAAAGGAAAGGGAAACAAAAATAGCTGAAATGGAAACACTGACATTTTACTTACTTGGTTATCCTGATTTATTACACACAGAGAGAAAGAAAAAGTATTAGCTAGCTTTGCTAGCTTACGTATACCAGTGTGGTCATGAAGTACATAAAATAAGAGCTGGAGATTGAAAAAGAGGATATATTAAATGGTATTGATACAACGCTCCCTCCGAAAATCTGTCTGAACTATTTTCTAATACTATTTTTCTTGGTGTTTCTGCTATTTGCTTATATCAATGCTTGATTTTAGGGCTGCTTCTGATATGTAGGAAAAGACTGGAAACTTTGCCAAGTTGCGAGAATATAATTGTGTGTCTGTTACACAGATTTCCCAGGCTGTTAACCTGCAGATAAGGCTATTGTAATGTGGGGTGTGTAGGGTGGCCCTTGAGAACTGTCCGAAGGTTACAACTTTTGCAAAATGCCATAGCCAGGGTGCAAATGGGTGCTCCTGTTTATTCGGATATAACACAAATTCTAAGAGTTGTATGGTTGTCAGTGGTCTTCTGGGTCTGGTACAACTCAAGCCATCTGGTACAACTGAGCCATTACAGGAAGTTATGATGGTTATGGTGACAAAGCCCTAAAAGACTTGGAGGCTAAGCATCTGAAAGAACACATTAAGATCTGCAGAGGAAATCATATTGGTGATACACTTGCTGAGCAAGGCTTGCAAGTGCAGGGAGGTGAGGTAGGACTTCCATTGTGATGGCCACACAATATCTCCCCGCAAGATGTGTCATGCCCCTACCCTGTTTTCAGTCTTATGGCAGGCAAAGACATACCTCTTTCCTCAGGCCTTTGTGGAGGGATGAAATGCATGCCTGAAGGAGCGTCTCCACCCCCATCATTCAACCCAGACACTGAGGTCCAGCTCTGAGGGCCTTCTGGCGGTTCCTTCCCTGTGAGAAGTGAGGTTACAGGGAACCAGGCAGAGGGCCTTCTCGGTAGTGGCGCCCACCCTGTGGAACACCCTCCTGTCAGATGTCAAGGAAATAAACAACTACAGTGGTACCTCGGGTTACATACGCTTCAGGTTACAGACTCCGCTAACCCAGAAAAATTACCTCGGGTTAAGAACTTTGCTTCAGGATGAGAACAGAAATTGTGCTCCGGCGGCGCGGCAGCAGCAGGAGGCCCCATTAGCTAAAGTGGTGCTTCAGTTTCAGGTTAAGAACGGACCTCCAGAACGAATTAAGTACTTAACCCGAGGTACCACTATATCTAACTTTTAGAAGACATCTGAAGGCAGCCCTGTTTAGGGAAGTTTTTAATGTTGGACATTTTATTGTGCTTTTAATTTTCTGTTGGGAGCCGCCCAGAGTGGCTGGGGAAACCCAGTCAAATGGGCAGGGTATAAATTATTATTATTATTATTATTATTATTATTATTATTATTATTATTTTGGATTCATATTTTATTCTGCTTGGTGCTGCCTGTTTTATCCATAACTGCTCTTGAATTATAGATCGAAGAATAATGATGCAATCATTAGTCTTTGGTCCTTGCAATATCTTGCAACCAAAAACCCTAATGGAGAAGCATTTTCTGGTGGTTCCGTAAAGGTCTTCATACTAGACCACCACTTTGTGGCTGTGATTAAGCTAATGGGTGTTAGCAGATATTTAAGATTTAACCATAAAGATTGTTGTTTTATGGTTTTAGCTTTAAGAGTTTGTGTAGGTTTTTAAGATTTAAAATCAGTATTATTTATACTGAATCTTCAGGAGAAGTTTGGTGGGGCAGGGAGGGGTGGAATCTAAGGGCAGAATTCAGCCCAAGTCAAGCATGTTTAAAATGTATGATCCATTAATTATAATGAAAATGTGTTAATGATCCTATTAAAATTGAATTAACATGTAATGCTTAAATTGTAACCTTTATAAATAATCCAGTAAACAGCACACCAAGAATATACGTTGACAAGGAATATGTACTTTAAACCAACCCTTGGCAAACGTTATTTCCTATAATTTCCTTGCCACATATACATATCAAAATGTATTAATCTCCCACCTTTGCTATAGAAAAAAAATGAAAATGCTTAGATAGCTTTAGGATATTTTGAAGAGGGTGTCTTTAATAAGATATATTACTTAGTATAAAGTTCATTGGAATCAATGTTAATTTATTTCTGTACAAATGGGTTAAGCTGCAATCCTATACATGCTGACCTAGAAAGACATCCCTATGAACATGTATGGCTGTGGATGGGATTGCATTGTTAAGATTAAGCGATAGAATAGCTCTGGTTTTGTCCTTCAAGTTCCCACCCACACCCACCTCCACTCAGATGCCTAGCTCATTGCCTTGGGTTATTAAAATTGCCTTTCTGAACTCTCTAAATAGACTTTAAATAGCGTAGACCACCAGAGCTCCATGCTGCTGACCTCTTAAGACTACTGAAATTCAGATAATAGAGATCAAAACACCCAGTTAGATTAACACACAAAGGCTACAAAAATTTACTTTGATTAATACCCTGAAGCACACCGCTATGTTGGCTGGTCTAAGTCAAACTGAAATCTTGCTTTTCAGCAGAACAGAACAATTGACATAATAATGTTAATGAGAGAATGAGAAGACATTCCATTAAATTTTAAAATCAGGCAGAAGGACTGCTTGCCTGGTTTCATTATACCCCTTCACTTACCATGACTCCTGAAATTCACATAAGAGCTTTCCCTCTATAGTGCTGAGGTATGGAAATGTCTTCCCCAGAAAACGGTTGCACAATGCCCTTAACTACCACTCTAATGGCCTAAAGGTCTTTTGAGTTCCAGATCTCGCAATTCCATCTGCTTTTACAAGAGAAGGGAGCTTGATTTCTTTCTTAAAGCCAAAGTCAATAGTCAGGAGGGAATTCGACAAATGAAATCTGACTGAGAGGGGCAGATTTCTCTCATGCAAGGTTATATGCATTCTAAGGCTTCTCTTTGCTCATTCCCCTCAAATTTTATTCATGTTTCACATGGAGCCTGAAGAGGATGTCCTCTTTGGGCTCCAGAGAGGGTCTCCTTCTGAGCCAGGTGGATTCTCCCTTTCTGGGTACCACTTTCAGGTATCTGGCCCTGTGTGTAAATGAGGAGTTGTCTATACTCACATGTGCAGCCTGAAGGAAAGTTGCAGCTTTTCTTCCTCAATTAGACATAAAAGTAAATTGTTATTTTCCGAAAAATCGAGAAGGGGACCATCTCCCCTCTGTGCATTGGTTAGGTACTCAAACAACTTGGAACCCAAACACCGCAAACCGCGAAGTAAGTGTTCCAGTTTGTGAACTTTTTTCGGAAGCTGAACGTGCTCGGTTTTGATTGTTACGCTTCCTGGTTTGAGTTTTACGCTGAGGTCTGTTTTTGTTATTTATTTTGCATTTTTGTGGCATTTTTTTTGTTTTGTTTTTGTGACTGTGTGGAACCCAGTTCAGCTACTGATTGATTGATTGATTGATTGATTGATTGTGTGACTGCAGTATACTGTTCATTGCTTTCATTTTATGGATCAATGGTCTTGTTAGATAGTAAAATTCATGTTAAATTGCTGTTTTAGGGGTTGTTTTCAAAAGTCTGGAATGGATTAATCCATTTTGCATTACTTTCTATGGGAAAGCCTGCCTTGGTTTTGGAACGGACTTCTGGAACCGATTAAGTTTGAGAACCAAGGTACCACTGTAGACCAGTTTCATGATAAGCAGTCCATGAGGCTATCTACACTTGATCTCCATTTTAGGAGCAGAGTGGAATCCCAACGTAGCAAATGTTCCATCAGGGCAAGGATCTCTGCTTGTACAATGGAATGCTGTCCCCCTCCCTTCCCCTGCCCCACATTTCGCTCTCAATCTAAGCGTTCCTCTAACCCTCAGCAGCAGATTTGGAGAGGGTGTGGGGCAAATGCAGAGCAAAGAGAGAGGGAGAAATCTCACTGTGCAAGTGACAGGACTCATTGGTAGAATACTGCCCATAATCCAAAGGACAGACAGACCTAGGAACTTATTGCAATACATTGAAAAGTCACCTGATACTATTTTTCTTGCACCGTCTCACTTACATAACAAGAAGTCACATAGAGTAGGCATGCAGACATATTGTCTGTTCTGTGTTCATGACACACCACTCAATTCATCTATTTGGCAATCAAAACAGATGCCTGTTGAGTATACATTAAATGAAAGGATTGAGAATTGTCAAAGGACTCAGTGATGGCGATTTCCTTTGCAATGAGGAGAGGCCAAGGCCAGTATCACATGGCTAACACCCTACAGCCATCAGACTACCGGTGCAATAAGCAAAAGCTGCCAAGGCTACAAGATTACTTTTCTTATTCTTTTTTCACTGAATCAACTTGTGCCATTTCTGCCTGTAATCACCTTCCCGACCTCATTCTCCTCCAGCTATTGTACAAACCATCTTTTTTCTTACATAGCAGCCATGAAAGCCTTTTGAACGCCAGAAAGTAGCTCTGAAAATGAATGTTGAGCAAGGCTGGGCAGCTGGGGCTGAATGAAGTTTGATTTCCCTGTTAACTTTCGTACCAATACAAGTCTTTGTGCCTACAGCTGCATTTCAAATATATAGTCATCTGAACACTACCAAAGGAAGGGAAAAAAATATTCACCTTTGAAGGGGTGGTTGTTGTATTTTTCATGTATAATAAATCACTGTAACTGAAGCACTACATGCAGGGTTTTTTGGTGGGGGGGGGAGCAATCTATTTTTAATGTTGTTTTGGCAGACTTCATAGGAAAGGGGTTAAGTACGTAAGTTACCAGGGAACGAAAAAGAAAGATGCATATGCTCAGGTTTGGTTAAATGATATGCAAGAAGATTGCATTCTCCATGGGGTAATACGATAACAAAAGTTAGAAATAAAACAGAAAATGAGTTTTGACGGGTAATTTGGATGTGAAACAGAGGCCAGGGTGTTTTGATCAGTGTTCGAAACTCCCACTGTTATAGGCACATTTTGCGACAAGGAATTTCATTAGCACAAGCAGCTTCTGAGCTCTGGGCGCAGTACTGCACCCATGATTTCAGATTAAAACTGCAGAGTGGAAGGAAAGGAGGGCTTTTTTTCTGCCTCCCCACTTCCAGCTACTTTCTGAAGACTGGAGAAGAATATTAGGGGGGTAGGGCAAGGGAAGGGTTAGACCATGTGACAAATGAACATAACATTTTAGCTGCAGTTCATTCATTTTCCGCTTTGTATTATTGTTAAATAAAAAAAGCGCACCTAGACATGCCATTTAGCTCCTAGCTTTCATATCTCAGTTTCTAACACCCGTTTTGATAATATAAACCTAGAGTGCATGGGGAACTGGCATTTTTGTTCTCTTTAAAAGAGGTTCTGCCTTTAGAAAATCCTGTCACCAAGTGATTAGAAAGGCTTCACCCAGTCATTGGGTGCACAAACCTTTGTTGTGTAAAGTGGCAGAATGTCAACTCTTAAAAACCACAGTAACCTTGGTCTTGATGTCCTTCAGAAATCATGCCCACCTTTTGCCATATGCAGGCAACTGTGTGTATTCCTTTTCCTTTGAAGATCTGCAATATAGCATAGAGAATCATTCTGAAACCAGGACCTTCCTGGTATGAGGTTGAGGGCTGCAATTCTGTGACATTTACTTGGACGTAAGCCCGATTGAACTCAGAGTAAATGTCCATGGAGTTGGGCTCTAGTTTGTGTAAGTGAAGAAATGTTTGAGGTGTTTACCCCCCCCCCCCGTTACCTACCTTCCTTCTTCTAACTTGCATGAATAAGGATCATGTGCAGTCCTCCATCTGATCTGTTACCCACAGAAACTGAACAAAGTCCATAAGCAAGAAATAGGCTCCTATTATGCTTCTGTGAAGCAGCACGTTCTTTGGAGGAGAAAAAGGGCATTTGCAGAATACAGTTGCGCTAAATTGATTTTGATGTCTTGAGTCACTTGAGATGGCTCACACATAAAGGTGAAAACAGCTGTCATGCTCAGCGTCCGTCTCGGGGACATAGTGATGTACTTTGTGTGTGTGAACGTGCCGTTGGAGGGGGGAGTGATTTTAACCTTGCATCTGCTCCTATCCCATCTAATGTGAATACTTCACATGGCACGACTACTAAATGAATCTCTTTAACGTCCTCTACTAAGTGTGCGCTGCCTGATTGAGGTTCATTATATTATTGCACCTGTCAAATAATATGTAATCAGTGAAACTTTCCTGAGACTAAAATCTATCTGTTGCCCTGTGGATAGTCTAAAACTTATCTCCATTGGGAGGGTTCTGAGGGAAAAAACAATGAAACACCTATCTTGAACTAATTTATATGTTTGGCCTCTGTACCTGAGCGCAATGATTAATAACATCATTGCAGTCTCAAAGCTGGGCAAGCAATGAATTAGCAAGGCTTTGTCAGTACTCACACTAATTAGATTGCAGTCCTATATCCACTTACTTAGAAGTAAGCCTTGCTAAAATAAATGAGGCTTACTTCTGAGTAAACATGTATTGGCTTGCAGTGCACAGGCAATATATTAAATTCCACTAAGCCTTCTTAATGGTTTCATTTCAGATCTGTTCCTTTACTCATGGCTCTATGGCTTTTAGGCGAGTCTGAGTTCCAAAACATAGTTAAGGACGAGGTCCAGGTTTGCACATAATGCTAACAATGGTTAGCAAAATCTAAGGTTGATAACCAACCAAACAACCAACCATGGCTTATGAGTGTGGTTTGCTTATGGCTAATACAGTATTATTAGGGACGCAGGTGGTGCTGTGGGTTAAACCACAGAGCCTAGGACTTGCCAATCAGAAGTTCGGCGGTTCGAATCCCCGTGACGGGGTGAGCTCCCGTTGCTTGGTCCCTGCTCCTGCCTACCTAGCAGTTTGAAAGCACACAGTGCTAGTAGATAAATAGGTACTGCTCCGGCGGGAAGGTAAACGGCGTTTCCGTGTGCTGCTCTGGTTCGCCAGAAGCGGCTTAGTCATGCTGGCCACATGACCCGGAAGCTGTACGCCGGCTCCCTCGGCCAATAAAGCGAGATGAGCTCCGCAACCCCAGAATCGGCCACGACTGGACCTAACGGTCAGGGGTCCCTTTACCTTTAATACAGTATAGTTAAGCTGCAGGTCAGATATAGACAGTCAACCTATGGTTTACTAAACTATGGTTTATAAACCATGGCATGGTGTTACATGTGAACTCAACCACCTTCATGACTTTCTTAAGGAATAATTTACACTTTCTTACTGTTTCAGCTGCAACATTAAATAAACATACAATAAAATTTATCTATGTAGTATGAAGAACAATTAGGGATGTCAGAGAATTCTGACAAAAACTGGAAAATGAAGCAGAAATTGCTGCAGTTTACATGTTTCTAGGCAGCAACAGAAATCAGTTAACTGACTATGATTGGTATTTCTTCACATCATTATTGTGTTTTACGCCACAATTGTTAACATAATAGCTTCTTAAACATTATTTTAATGCTTCTTTTACATTGAAATGAATGTCAGTTATGTAAGTTACATATCTTAAAAGTTAAATAGCAGGCAGGGAGGCAAATAGCATAGAACTAGGCAGAAACCAAACTGCAGCAGAATGGAAACTACCTTGACTGTGGTGTATACAGGTTGGAAACGAAATTGCTGCCTTCTTGCATCCCTAGCAACAAAGCAGGACATCACCCCAAACACTATTCTCAGTTTTAAGGCATTGCTAAAGTAGTGCAAAAGATGAAAGCTTGTCACCTGCTAAAAGCTACACCTTTTAGGCTACACCTGATAAATTCCCTATTCAGCACAACTCTTTAAGGACCTCACTTTTGCATCTGACCATCCCAGTCATGCTTAAAATTTTAGGTCACTTCATGGGCTCACAACTCAATGGTATCGCACATGTTTAACACGGACACATCTCAGGTTCAACCCCTGGCCTCTCCAGTTAAGAGGATATTGGGGGCAGTGCCAGGAAAGTCGTGAGTCCTCAGAGAGCCAATGTCAGTCAAAGTGTAAGATCAATAGCATGACTCCACATACAGCAAATGTGCATGTTCATTTGACAGGTGGGTGATGACTGTTTGTATTTAATAGGTCCTGCTCGGCTAGAGGCTCAGTTAATTCACAGGTGTTAAATGATGGAAAGAATCTGTCTCCCGAAGAAAACTGCCAAAACAGCTATGAAATGAATATATCACAAACACAGTCAAATATACTAGTTAAACCAGTTGATAAGGTATGGCGTGCCTTAAAAGCTTCTGGAATATTGTCCTTTAAATTAGTACAAGTATTTTTCATTCGGCAGCATATTTAGCTTTCAAGTTCAGCTAGACAACTCCAAAATATTTGTTCCTAATGGGACTGATCATGCATATAATAATACAGAAAGTCTTTACTAGGCACAACTTCAGCAGGGTTATTGTAATGGGAAATTGTTCAGTATGAAATAATGAAAACACAAGATTAGCAGGGATATCGGAAAGTAAACAATAGAAAGGGTTTTAAAAGAAGAAGGTGATGCGAACTGTCTCATCAAAATGCAGTGGTACCTCGGGTTAAGTACTTAATTCGTTCCAGAGGTCCGTTCTTAACCTGAAACTGTTCTTAATCTGAAGCACCACTTTAGCGCATGGGGCCTCCTGCTGCTGCTGCACCGCCGGAGCACAATTTCTGTTCTCATCCTGAAGCAAAGTTCTTAACCCGAGGTACTATTTCTGGGTTAGCGGAGTCTGTAACCTGAAGCGTCTAACTCGAGGTACCACTATATCGTGGATAACAGACCCAGAATGCTGCTGAATAACACTACTGGATGGTCATAGTTATTAGGTTTTAAAATATTTATCTGATTTCATTATTTATTACATTTATCCCCCACTTTTCTTCCATGAGAGCCAAGATGGCATACTTGGAGATTCTGACTCTCATCCCCAAAAGCCAGACATCTTAGCATGAAGAAGGTTGCTACAGCACATGGCTTCATGTCGTGCCCAGCATCCTAGAAATAAAGCAGCAATATACTGAATTTTTTGAAAAGCACCTAGATATTTCAGGACGTATCCAATTCAGATTCATGGGGTGGGGGGAGAGAAACCAGGGTTGATGCTTAATTTTTAATATGGTCCAGCTTTTTCTCTTAACAGAAGCCACTTGTTTTATTAGTAAGATTTCCATTCCTGGCAGAATACAAGGATATCTTGCCATTTCCAACACACGATGATGGCCTTCTTGCCAAAACCTTTGAACACAACACCCATGGCATTGCCCATTTTTCTCTATGGCTAAGCTCTCTGGAAGCTCTAGTGCTCTGCTACAAAGCTTCCTTGTGTTAGTTGCAACCAGTTTTGTGCTCATTTTAACACTACAGAACAACTGCTATGAAGAAAGGGAAATTATATTCATAGGATATATGAATATATGAATATGCATAGGCCATGTGAGTTATGCCCATTTTGTTTTTGTTGGCGCTGTTAATTGATGATCAGACAAACCCACACTTATGAATGCAGTCCTTTGTTGTCCTGATAGATGTACTTTTTAATTTTTTTACAGGGATGTGGTGAGACAGGCGAAGTGAGACCATGTTGATTCTGCTTGACCTTTCGGTGGCTTTTGATAGCATCACTCATGGTATCTTATGGGATGCCTCTGCAGGTTGGGTGTAGGGGGCACAGTCATGCAGTAGCTCCATTTTTACCTGCAAGGGCAGTTTCAGAAAGTAGCATGGGTGGGTTCTGTTTGACCCCATGTCTCTTACGTTATAGGGCCACAAAGTTCCATTGTATCCCCAAATTTCTTGAACATTATATGAACACCATCCACATGACCCCAGAAGGTGAGGTGATACAGGAGTATGGATACCATATCTTACTCCAGGCATCCAGCTCTTTCTCTCTGTCATCGGGGTCAAATGAGGCTAAGCCAATGTTGAGTTCAGTAACAGGCTGGATAAGGATCAATAAAGTTGAATTCTGACAAGATTGGGGAGGGATTATGCTCAGCCTGTTCTGGATGGGGCTACACTCCCCCTAAAACAGCCTTTCTCAACCTGTGGGTCCCCAGATGTTGTTGAACAACAACTCCCATCACCCCTAGCTAGCAAGGCTCAGGGATGATGGGAGTTGTTGTTCAACAACATCTGGGGACCCACAGGTTGAGAACCGCTGCCCTAAAAGATCAAGGACACAGCTTCGGGATGCTTCTTGAAACAACATTGTCATGTGAGGCCCAGGTGGCATTGACTGCCTTCTGCTGGCTTCATCTGATTTACCAGCTGTGGTCATTTCCCAGACAAGGCTTACCTGGTCACCATGCTTCATACTGAAAGAGCTACACTGGTTGCCTGTTTACTTCTGAGCCCAGTTCCTAGCGCTGATATACACCTTTAAAGATCTAAATGGCTTGAGACCCAAGTATCTGAAGGCACACTCCTTCCCAACCCTGCCTGCCCATACCAAGATTGTTCACTGGGGCACTTTTACAACTCCTTTCCCTAAAGGAGGCTGTGCTATGTAGCTCCAAAGGAGAGGGCCCTTTCTGTGGCAATGCCCCAGCTCTGGAACACCTTCTCCCAAGAGGTATGACCAACACTGACATTACAATATTTTTGGCAAGTTAGAACATTTTTCATTTGCCCATGCAGCATTAAATGGATTTGTTTAGCCTACACAATAGTTTGGAAGTGCTGTTGCTCCTTCTCATTTTGCTAATGCATTAGGAATGTTTCATCTGTTGTATTTCTATCTGGTATTAATAGTTTTATTCACGCACATCGCACGCCATCCTAGAACACGCTCAGATGAAGGGTGGTGTGGGAATCTTTTAAATAAATAAATTAAGAAAAGATCGCTATCGCAGACTGTTTCTGATGAGGACAAAGACAAATCCACAATCTGGATTATTTGTGCTCATGCTGTCAAAATGAATGAGCCCAAACAATGAAATTGGGTTGGATCAACACACCCTGGCATCACAAAGCAGCAGTTAAAGTGTAAAAGCGTCTTTGGATTTGGGGAGGTAAGAGGAGTATGATTATGCTGGATGAGTGATGGCTCAGCCAAGGTGCTACAAACATTATCATTAGGGCTTCAGCCCAGTAGCCAAATGCATTTTGGTGTTTTTGCTTATTTGGGCCAGATTTAAATGGGAAATTAATGAGTGCCTTTGTTTTCTTTTTCCCTTTAGGATCATCCCAGTAGTCCCAGCATTCTACTTTGCATGTGAATGATTACGAAACATTTGTAGAAGATCCCATCAGGCTGTGCTTTGTAACAGAAAGCAAAGGGAACTTCAATCAGAACTGAATAAATGATCTAAAGATATATTGTTGCCAGGCGTCTCTACCCTTAGTAAAGATCCCATAACAACCGTAATCTTTCTTCATTCGTTTTGAAGTTGCCATTATCGCACAGTTTCCGATAATGTTCTGTTTCAATCTATCAGTGTCTCAAAACAAATTTACATGTCCATTCTCTGTTCAGAAAGTTGCCTTTCAAAATGCCAATAGAACTTCCTTTTATCTCTACTTTCTTGCAGCAGGACATTTCAACGGATATAGAGAAGAGAGGGGGATTGCAAAACCCTCATAATTCCAGGAAGGTCCTCATCATTAAGCGAACAATCCCAAGGAAGGGAAAACAGCATAAAATACGCCAGGTTAAATTAAGCTAGCATAAAGTATGTACTTGTACTTGGTGCTTGTACCTAGAGCTTGCTGTGCGTTCCATATTGTCTTGGGACAATCAGTCAGAGTTTCAAGGATAGTTTCACTGAGATTGGATTTGGTAAATCCTGGGCTTTGCTGGTTGAGCCAGAGCTCAGTGAGGCCTATGCAAACCTGCGTCCCTCACCCTGACTGGCCAAGGCTCAGCCAGGAGAACTTAAGTCTCCAAATGGGGATATGGTGGTGGCAAGGAGAGATTTACAGTTCTTTTAGCTCAGCCATGTGAGGAATCCAGTGGAATTTAGCTGGCAGTAAGGGTGATGTAAGTCAAATTCCTCCTGAATGGATTTTGGAATAGGAGCAACTAAGCCGGCATATGTTACGCCAGCTTTCTATAGTTATGATTGTTCAAGTAAGTGGTTAACCTTACAGAACTTTTACAGATGCAGCTACAAAGCAGCTTGGTCAGACTGAATACTAAGCACTCGTGTGCAGAATAGCATGTTACATTCTGAACCGAAAATGGTGGTCTTGAGGAAATGAGTCTCAGTTCATAATACACTGGAGCACTGCAGACTGAACTGATTTGCATTTCAAACCTGGCAACTGAAAACCAGCAAAAATCAGTAGAAGCACACTGTTTAAAATCCATGGCTAAGTTTATCATCTGCAAAGGTGGAATGCTTTGTGTGCAAGCAAGGCTATTAGTAGTGCCTTTTATTTATTCATCTTATTCCTTCTTTTAAATGCTTCATATCTAGCCATTGACCCACCCACTTCAAACAGTATTCTGTCCCCAAACTACTCATCAGAATGAATATTATATGTGGCCTAATAAAACAATTTTGTGTCCAAAAAGTGCTGCTATCTAGAATGAGCACTGAGTGAACAAGAGTCTTTCTAGGACCAGGGGTCAGCAAACTTTCAGCAGGGGCCGGTCCACTGTCCCTCAGACCTTGTGGGGGGCCGGACTGTATGGGGGGGTGAACGAATTCCTATGCCCCACAAATAACCCAGAGATGCATTTTAAATAAAAGGACACATTCTACCCATGTAAAACATGCTGATTCCTGGACCGTCCATGGGCTGGATTTAGAAGGCGATAGGGCCGGATCCAGCCCCCAGGCCTTAGTTGACCTACCCATGATCTAGGACCTTGGAAACAATTCAAATGAAACCTAGAAGTGCATATAGTATTGCAAAGCAAAAATAAAAAACAGAACAAAAAAAGTCCACACATATCACAACACACAGGCATTTCTAATTACTTGTCTCCATTTTGAAACTCGGGCCCTAACCCTACATTTCCAGAAGGTCTTTGAATCTTTCTTGTAATCAGATCAGCAGTTACTTTGTGTAGGATATTTTAACATGGTTGACAGCTCAGTGCCGTTCCAAAAGGATGGCATCTCCAGTAAGGCTTATTTTAAACATTGCAGCAGCAGCAGACTGGTTTCCAAATGTGTGCATATTTAAGAAGGGAGCATCTTTGCACACTATTTATCTGAAGGGATGACATTGCATCAGTAGAGTTGCTCTCTGTTCTTTGTGCATTCATGGAGCATCTGAAATGAGTCTATCCACATATACTCAGAGGTTCACTTCAGATATTAAAATAAACACATGCTTTCAGGGGCAGAACCTGCCTCCATGATGCCAGGCTCCTGTTAATTCTACCCAGTTAGTATGTCCATAAGAGGATGAAGATAAAGCCAGCCTTGGATCTCTGATGTACTTCATGTACACATTTCCAGGCACATGTTTACATTACATTACATTTTAAAGTGTTCACAATAAACAGGAGCAGCATCCACCAAACAAAAGAATTTTAAGTCTCATTTATTTCAAACCAAAAAACTGGAAAATGTGATTAATGATAACTCAAAGAGCTAGTGGCAATAAAAGAACACACCCAACACATACAGGGTGAGATAATACAAAACTGCATTTTCTCAGTTACATCTGCTTTTACAGGAGCAAAATTTAGCATTGTGTGCATGCATGTTTAAAAATTCAAAACAAAAATTGGCTTGACAGGACTAATTTTCAGAAGCTTCTGTTTGGTTTTTTTTAAACTATCCTGAGTAGTTCTTTTGAGAATATTCCATCATGAAGGCAGGAGGGAAAAAATGGGTCTAAGAAAAACTCAGCCAGCTTGGACATCTTCATGCATACAGCAAGAAACCAACAAAAGTGTAAGCAATTGGTTGTGAGTACTTGATCAGAAGCGTTGCATGTTTTAGTGGTAAGATCTATCAATGTCAGATGACTTGAGGGATCTCTGATGGTGCAATTCTCTACCTTATGTCTCCTTTTTATCCGGAGCAGATCTTTATTTTAATGTTTTAAAAAATGAGCTCCTCATTCTTTCCCCCACACCACCTACTGCCAAGAGCAGTAAAAGATAGTAGACCAGAGACCACATCTGGCAATTGGGTGGAGTCCAAGCCAGCGGTTGGTTGGTTCTCCCTCCCCCTTTCATTCGCATCCACACACAGCCTGCTCAGAGACACAGACTTTGGCCACCACAAATGGAGCTGTTAAGAAGGTTCACACCCTTCCCACCATGTCAAATTTTAACTGAAGATGGAGTTGGGAAGGAAGAAGTCTTTGCTCAACATAAGGGGACAATGGAGTTGAACATTTACTGCTTCCTGAAGAAAATGGTATTGACACCTGCTTACTCTAGAAGGAATGCCTACTGCCAGCTGAGGTCTATCCTTTTCCGTTGATCTCCCTGCTCCCCAACTGACTTCCTCCTCCCTATTGCCCATCTCATTAGCACTGGGAGCAGCTTTGGAGAGTTCTTATCAAAGCTTTCAGCCATTCCCAGTGCTGATCAGGTGGGCAGTGAGGGCAGGGAATTCACTAGGGACAGCACTTGCTGGCTACACAGAGGTTAGTGGAGGGTTGCAAGCCATGAGTTGTTTCTTTGTGTCTTATAATTAAATAACCTGGTTATCAATTGAAAGAATGAGCTTGATAGTAGTTCATTCTGGATAGAATGCGTTGCATTTCCCTTTATATCATGTTTTGGTGGGGCCTTAGGGCTGCCAAAGGAAGGTCTATGCTGAATAGGGCAGAATCAGGTGGAAATATATCTGGTTCACTCAAGTAGGGCAAGCAATGGTAAAGTCAGGAAAAATAGACACGTCATGGTGGGTCAAGTTAAGGTAAGCAACATCTGGTTAAGTAGCTCAAGTCAAAGTCAGCCTGGTTGAGATAAGCCAAGGTTTGTTAAGTCAGGTCAAGGCAAGACAAGTCGCAGCAGATTCTGATGAGCATTGATCAGGACCATGGATAGCTCCAACTGTGGCCAACTACTTCAGTTGCAGAAAAATGTCTCTGCAAAGGTTTGGACTGAGTCATAGAATCAGAGTTGGAAAGGGACACCGAGGATCATCTAGTCCATCCCCCTGAAATGCAGCTGTCCCTTATGGGGATCAAACCTGCAAGAAAAAAAGTCATCTCAGAATCAGAAGAAGATGGGAGAACTATGTCCTCAGGCTAAGAAGCTGTAGGAGTAGCAGCTGAGGGCTTACTTCTGAGTGGGGTGACCAGCCGTGTGTCAGGATCTGACAACAGAGGACTGAAGCGGGACAACTGGCCACCCTATACCCAAAAGCCTTAAAGCACGTGAAGTGAAGACTGAAAAACTATTCCAACACCTATGCACAAATAGCTGTAAGCACTAGAATTAACTGTTCCATATGGAAGTGTCTGAGAGGGAACATTTGCTTTTAAAGGAGTGCTAAACTCTGTTCTCAAGCGGCTTCCTTTAACCAGATTAAATTGTAATACTAGGCAGAAGTACTCCCAGCCTCTACATGTGGGTTGGGAAAAATTAGCTCCACATACGTCTTTCTAATAATGGCAATGTTGAAAACGGGGGGGGGGGGATCACAAGCTACCAGAAGGAAAACAGATTTTGTGTTTCACCGGAGGAATGACTGGGGACAGGAGTGGGAGTCAGTATTACCAGCTTTGCCATGGTACGTGTAAAACTGGAGGAGAAACAAGTCCCCACCACCACTTTCAATCTTCCCACTTTTTCTTACTATTTCACAAGCCTGTTTTTGTGTGTGTGTGTGTGTGTGTGTGTTTTGGCGGGGGGGATTTGAGCAATGATTATCTCCAGCTCCACTCCAATAAAAAAAAGGCCACATAACATACTGTGTGGCAATACTAATTTATGAATGCTCCCTGGTGCTCACAACGGTTAAACCCTTTAAAATAACAAATGTCCCTTCCTGGCTGAGGAAGAAAAATGTAACAGGCCCAACACTACCCACCCTCCCAAAAATATATACACAAGGATGTACAACAAAGTAAGCCATCACCGTCCACAACAAGACAAGAATTAACTTCATTTTCCCTTAGAGATTTTGGTGGTTTATGAATTTGCAGAGCTTAGAGCTAATCTCAGATAAATCCAAACTGTCCCGTTTTATGAAGGCAATGTTTCTGCTATAAATAAGCAAGAGTGCCAGAACCAAATGCATTTTTATACGTGGTGCTGGAGCACTCCAACTTATCTTGATGCATTATCTATTTCACCAAAGAACACTTTTCTTCTTTATATATGAAGGTATATTATTAGTGGTTTAGTACCAGTGCTTATCTAAAGCTGGCTGACTTTTCCTACCCACTTTTCCTCTCACACAAATAGAGGTGATGGGATGAGGAGGGGCTCCATTCTGGACTCAAATTTATAGCCTAATGTAATCCGGTAATATGCCTCTCCCAGCCCCTTTCAAAACTACGTCACTAGTGTGGGTGCCTCAGGTACTGAAATTCTCCTGCAGCCAACACAGATAGGCTGGGTGAGAGGTGAATTACTCTAAATTACTCAGGAAGCCATCAACCCAGCCAAGGTTTCCACTACCTGGGGCCATCTGCTCAGAGCCCAGCAAAACCTAACCCCAAATACTGTATTTTTCGCTCTATAGGATGCACTTTTCCCCCTCCAAAAATGAAGGGGAAATGTGTGTGCGTCCTATAGGGCGAATGCAGGCTTTCGCTGAAGCCTGCAGAGTGAGAGGGGAGAGCCCCAGCCCCAGCCCCACAAGGTCGGGGGACAGAGGGAGGCAGAACGCCGCCATCCCTCTGTCTCCCGAAGTGGTTTGGAGGCTGACGGCGGGGAGACCCTGCCGCCAGCCCCGCAAGCTCCAGGGACAGTGGGGAGGCGCAGCGCGTCTCCCCGCTGTCCCCGGACCTGATCTCAAGGCGGGTGGCGGGGAGAAGAGCGCTTCTCCCCGCTGCCTGCCCCGCAAGCTCCGGGGACAGCAGGGAGACGCAGCGCGTCTCCCCGCTGTCCCTGGACCTGGTCTGAGGGCGGGCGGCAGGGAGAAGAGCGCTTCTCCCCGCTGCCTGCCCCACAAGCTCCGGGGACAGCGGGGAGGCGCAGCGCGTCTCCCCGCTGTCCCCGGACCTGATCTCAAGGCGGGCGGGGGAGAAGAGCGCTTCTCCCCGCTGCCTGCCCCGCAAGCTCTGGGGACAGCTGGGAGGCGCAGCGCGTCTCCCCGCTGTCCCCGGACCTGATCTCAAGGCGGGCGGCGGGGAGAAGAGCGCTTCTCCCCGCTGCCTGCCCCGCAAGCTCCGGGGACAGCTGGGAGGCGCAGCGCGTCTTCCCGCTGTCCCCGGACCTGGTCTGAAGGCGGGCTGCGGGGAGAAGAGCGCTTCTCCCCGCTGCCGGCACCACAAGCGCCTGGGGGGGAAATAAATTTTTTTCCCTTTATTTCCCCCCCAAAAAACTTGATGCGTCTTATGGGCCGGTGCGTCCTATGGGGCGAAAAATACGGTATATCACCAGCTCTCTGGAAACCCTCATTCCTCTGTTCTGCTGTGCAAGTCCAATCATTTTTACTCAGAAATGAGTCCTATTAAGAGTACAACTGCAATCTTATGCTAATATCCTGCAGAAAGCTTCCTGTGTCATCCAAATACTTGGGGGGGGGGGGAATGGGCTGCCATTACTGGAATTAAAACTCAGACCAGGATACTCTCGAGATGAGCAAGCTTTAGGAAGTAGCAACAGAAGCAACTGCCTGACCCATCTTAAGGTACCATCACCTAGAAAGGGTTGTAGCAGGTCACGGTTGGTTGGAAATTAATTTATGGCTGTTTGGGTTCTAACATGCCACAAGTAAGCCTTATCACCAAAGAGATAATGCACACTGATTCTTATTTTCCTCTTAATCCTAGAACAGCATTGGGTCCATATGGAGCTGAACTGTAAACATTGATTCTGTTGGGCGCCTGAAATTCTGTTCATGCACAAATATCAATCATTTATCTGGGGCTCGCAGAAGCTTTACAAGGGAAAACAAAGGAACCCAATCAGGCAGTACACACCATGCTGGCAATGACAGTCTTACTGGCTTCTGCATATAGAATGGGGAAGGCGCCATCTTGTCCTTTGCCTCAGGCAGCAAAATGCATTGGACCAGCCCTGGCAATACCTCCACCATCACTCAGTCAAAGGAGTGAAGGCAAAGGACTTTCAGAAGCCAGCTCAGCTCCTACTGTCACTGGATCCTGCCTTGGATTTGCTGGAAACTACTCAAGCAACCACAGATGAAATGCCACCTACATCACAACTCACTTTTTCTTGCTTTTAAAACTTATCAAGAGAAAGAAACCAGGAAACAATTCTCTTACAATTATCATGCCTACTCAGAATGGAATTAAGTTATATGAGTTCTGTGGGACATATAGTTAGGGAACACTCTCTTGAGGGCCGTATGAACTTAGTATGAAGAACACTTAAAAGCTTCCCAGGAAACTACAAGCAAGTCCGTAAAGCACCATATACATGGATGCTATTGTAACTAACAATAACAAATGATTTAAAAAACTAAGTTTCTAAACAACTGAATTGGGATCTTTAGACATTATTCTCTCCCTCGATGTGCCAGCACACACACACACACACACACACACACACACACATCTTACTAATATTGTACTTTTAAGCAGAGAAGAGATCTAATCTGAGCTAGAAACTACTCTACTGAAATAGCCCTGTTATGCCATTGATTCTTGTCTTAATTAATGAAGTAGTTTAAAAAAGCCCATTGTTCTTTATGGAATATGTTCATGTATCATCCTACATGGGAAGGCATGGATTAGTTCACTGGAGCAACATAGTTTCAGATAAGGTTGGTAAGGCTTGTGTAAACCAGAATGCTATTACATCTGGGTGTTAAACTAGCAAGAGATCTGTTGGAATGTTTTAATTCATTCTTTTGTGTCACCCATGTTGTGCCTGGTACACTGCCTGTGGAAATAAACTCCATCCTGGGCTTGCAAACCTGTGAACTCAGACCTGATTTCAGCTGTTTTAGAGATGGGGATAGCCAAACACTAAGATTCATACGACTATAGAAATCAGAGCAAAATGTGGTAATTACTAGTCATGGCAATAAGGCAGGTGCATGAATAAATGCAAATTTCGAGTGTCATCCAGATAAGATTAAGCACACTTAAGTACCTTTGATTGCAATGGGACTTCACTTGGGTGGCAGCTTTGAGTGTTCTGTTGATTATTTCCATAGCAATGATGAAGAAAACAGAAAAGCCATCATAAAGGACTGTAGTCTATAAGAAACAAAACTGATCTCTGGGAATCAAAAAAGGGAGAGATGCAAAGCTGACCACACTAAAATGAGAGCTTTAAGCTCATGAAGCAATGGTGTAACTGCACTGTAACCTGCTGGAGACATTGCAAGAAAGCAAACCACGCAGCCAGTAATGTATGAAACACTGTATACATAGCATACATAGATAGTAGTTGTAGTAGTGAAAACAACATCCAGCCCGTATATATTTCCTTAAAACAACTTCCAGAAATGAATTCACAACTTGTCCTGTAGCAAGTTCAGCAGATGGCAAAACTCACTCCAGTTTCTGCAGAGTGAAAATCAGCCTCTTGCTCAATGTTTGGCCTCATTTACTGAATTTACATGTCCTGAAGTGTTGTATCAATACAAAACCAAGGGTGTGATGTGTCAAAACTGAATTCTGACGTCATTTGTGTGTGTACTTGTATGTGTGCATATGAATGTGCATCAGTTTGCCTCTATTTTCTTTTCACTGTGATGTTATTCGTCATAAACTAGGGAACAGTCATTATTTGTCCAACAGTACCACCTTCTGTGAAAACTGAGAAGTGCAAGCATGTCATTAAAACTCAGTCAAAGCGTGAAAGTGCTTGGCTATGAAGTCTCCACCCCCATCGTTCTGCCCGGATGCTGAGGTCCAGCGCCGAGGGCCTTCTAGCAGTTCCCTCATTGCGAGAAGCAAAACTACAGGGAACCAGGCAGAGGGCCTTCTCGATAGTGGCTCCCGCCCTGTGGAACGCCCTCCCATCAGATGTCAAAGCGATAAATAACTACCTGACATTCAGAAGACATCTTAAGGCAGCCCTGTTCAGGGAAGTTTTTAATCTGTGATATTTTAGTGTATTTTTTGTTTCTATGGAAGCCGCCCAGAGTGGCTGGGAAACCCAGCCAGATGGGCGGGGTACAAATAATAAATTATTATTATTGTTATTATTATTATTATTATTATTATTATTATTATTATTATTATTTCAGCTGCTTTATTTTCTTAATAAATTTCTTTTGAAGGATCACACTAATGATGCAACTCAAACAAACTTAATAACTTTTTAAAACTGCAGTGTCAAGCTTAGCACGTATTTAACTTTCTGCAGCTGGGTTCAGCAGGAGAAACGTCTCTGCCGTATACAATTTTCTATTTCTTTCAGGTGAGGCAAAAACGGGGGGGGGGGGTGTTTTGCAAGTCTGTTTTATTTCAGCATTCGTTTAACACAATTCCACTCATCTTTCCATCCGATTCATGTACTAGGATGACTTCACACACATACACATGCTATTTTTGTTTTAGTATTTATCACTGGTGGCAAGAGCCCTCCAGGACGGAAGGCATAGGCACCAACACTAGGTGGAGCTGGAAGCAATGACAGGCAGAGCCAACGCCTTCTTGACTGCTGGGCCCATTGTTGTCTTGTCTGTTCCATCAACCAGAGTCTTCACACACAGGGGAAGTCCCTAACTCACTGAGAGTTTGAGACCCATCAGCTACTATCCTCTGTTTTATCCAGCCATTCAAAGCCATTCTCTGGGATATGGCCACTGTCGCATGCTCACAGCATCTAGGAGCCACAGGTGAGAGCTGAGTGCAGGGTGGGAACCAAGGTGGACAAACTAACCCCAGAATGAGCACAACATGTCCCCCACCCAAGGTACTACCCCTCCCCTCACATCCTGTCAAGCAAAGAAAACAGTTTATGCTGTAACTAAGAAGTTAAAAACCAGGATGGAGCACTGGTAGCAAACTTGAGGGGACATCAGTCCTGTCCCAAATGTCAGCCCTGTGTCCACGCCTGCCTGCCACTGGCTAATCAGGCCAGCAGGCTTGGATCCAGCGCCTGACAGACAGAGGGGACATTACACTCCCCTCGCCTGCTCAGATAGGATTCTAGCACCCAGAACTCCCTTGCTGGGTCCGAAGAGAGTAGCCACTGACCTACAATCCCAAAATGCCACCACAATGAGACGGTGAGCGGACTTGTTCACTTCAAAGTTTGGTTTTAATTGTGTATCATGACAACGCCAATACTAAAATACTAAAAACAACAGGTTTAGAAACAGAGTAGGAGCACATTACAAGGCAACCACAGTCAATCATTTAGGGAGAGAGGGACTGACACTCACATGCATAACTTTCTTGTCGAAGTCAATCAGACTGACTTCTTAATTTTGCAAAAGTTTACTGCATAACAGAATCCCTTTCGTAAACTACTAAAAATGCTTGGTAAACATGCACGAAAGCTTTCTGAACGGGAGCTTCAAAATACATATCTTCAGCAAAATACACCCAATCCTGCTCTACTCCCATTAAAAACTTACTGCAGGCAAACAAACAAGCTTCTTTGTTTAGAGAATGCTACCGAGATCAAAACTGAAAAGCAGGGCAAAGGAAAGGTCAAGAGATGGAGCCAAAATTTAGCTCATAATACAAAGTTCTGAGATTTAACTCTTCAAATGTTATTATACAGGCTGCTCTCCCCCCCCCCCCAACCCAATCTCTTAAGTAATTATAGGGTGATTGTGATCACAAAAAATCCACCCTCAGGCAGGGAAAGTCTTGAGTTAGCAGACTTTCAGGGGCTATTCCAAATAAGGCTTTTGTCAAGCATTTTTCCTGCCTTATTCGCCCAATTTCTCAGACTCCTATTCTTAAATTGCTCCTGTTCTTAAAACAAGCTGTCATGGTCTGTCACGTCACAAATTTAAAAGACAATTCTCCCAAAACAAGATTCCTGGATGGGGAAGTGGGTGGAACCAGGGACAGAGCATGCTTTAATTGTGTCGGGGGGGGGGGGTGGTACATGCACACACACTGGGGGGTGGCACAGAGGGTGAAAAGAGCCCACCATGTGCACTGGGGGGTGGCACAGAGGGTGAAAAGAGCCCACCATGTGCACTCGCCACCAAGACAACACCAGCTTCAAGCTGCTTTGTGAAGCTGGCATCTGATCAGCAAAGTGACGCAGAGTTGGCTTGGGGAGGGCGGCATGAGCTGTGTGCCCCCCAGGAAAATGTGGCTGGGGTAATCGCCCTTGCAGCCCAGCCCCACACTACACCCCTGGGTAAAGCACTGGCTACAGGGTAGGTGTGGCAATGAATCTGGTTAATGGAAAAACAATCCCATTTCTGTATAATTTATTGCCCGCTCCCAAAGAACTATTGTCACTGATTTACCGTGAACATACAAAAGCATTTCCAGGCATGACCTCTCTCTCTCTCTCTCTTGTGACACTATCACTGAAATCTTCAGGCAATGGTGATGAGTGAATCCTCCCGGTTTCAGTCTGGAATGCAGGAGAAGCACAAGTTGCTTGCGAATATAACGCCTCATTCCTGCATGCCTGTGACTAGTCCGAAATTCAGACTTTGATGCCCCTCCGATGACATCGTTGGGTGTCCCCAAGAGCAGCTGGGACCTGCCACACTGCCACTCTCAATTCCCTGGAACCTACCACAGTTTGCCAAGGTGCTTGACAACTAAAGCGAGAAATCAGACACCTTAGACACTGTTTCCAGCTACTCTGTACAGTCACACTGTGAGCTAAGCCAATGCCCGTACATACACACACACACACATGGATATATGTGCCATGCTTTGTGAAACACTGGTGTAGAGTATCCTTGCCTATTTATTATTATTATTACCTTGATATCCCATCTTTCCTAAGGAGCTCAAGGTGGAATATATGTTTATCCACCTCCTCATGTTATCCTCACAAGAGTGCTGGATTTAGGGAGTTGCAGGCAGTTCGCCTAATAACAACACAGTTGTACCTTGGTTGTCAAACTTAATCAGTTCCGGAAGTCTGTGCAACTCCCAGAACCATTCGAAAACCAAGGTGAGGTGTGCTCAATCTGAAGCCGTGGAAGCCACATCAGACGTTCAGCTTCCAAAAAACGTTTGCAAACCGGAACACCCACTTCCAGGTTTTCGACGTTCAGGAGCCGAAATGTTCGGCAACTAAGCTGTTCGACAACCAAGGTACAACTGAAATTAAATAAATAAGTCCAAAGTTTTCATGATATTTTTTGTTAATAATCTTTGTTAATAACCGCATAAAAAGTAGCATAAACACAGCTGAAGCTTAAGGTTTATAACTATGTAAGAAAAGACAAGTATATGTTGTATATGTGTGTGTGTGCATGTATATGATTGAAATCTCAATTTACTCTACGAGGTGTACTATATATATGTAATGTATTGTAAGACTATTAATAAAGCTTATTACATTAAATAAATAAATAAATAAATAATACCTGTATTTCTATAGGTCCCTACTGAGAAGAGCAATTTAAAAAGCAACTGTACCAAAATGAATTATTGCGAAAAGAACAATGAGGGGGGGGAGGAAGAGAACCAAATTTTGTTATCGCTCAGGATGTCGTATTACCAAAGTCAGCACCTGATCATGACAACGTAGGTTAGGCTGGCCCAAGGTCACCCAAGGAGCTTCGTGACCAAGTGAGGATTTGAACCCCGATCTTTGAAATCCCAGTCCAACTCACATGACCACACTGGCTCTTTCTTCATAGCATGCAGGAAGTTCTCTCCTTATGTTCTTTCTTTCTTTTTAACAGCACAATGCTCCCACCACACACGATAGCAACACTTTCTGTATTTTTAGCATCTCCAGCAAATATTTGGATAGTTCTCATTATTTTTTTTCGGGGTTTACTTTTAATGTTATTTATTTTCTGTGTGTCATAATTTTAAAACAACATCCTCTTGGGGCTGGATTTAATAAAAATATATGTGCTTTCCTGCTCAAACTCTCCCAAACTTCCCAAGGGATATTCCTCCCTATAGCTAATTAGGGCATTTTCTTGTCTCTCTCTTTTTATCCTGAGTACTGGCTAGAAAGCAAAGGGAAGGCCTCCAGCTGCCTCACTCTCTTCTTTTGCTTGGCTCAGAATTGGAAAGGAAGAGAGCAAGTCTGCTGGAGGTCTGCACTTTTCCATGAAGCCTCCTGCTGAAAATTCAGATGCTGCCTCGTTACATTTACAGCATGGGTAGGCAAACTAAGGCCCAGGGGCCAGATCCGGCCCAATTGCCTTCTAAATCCAACCCACGGACAGTCCGGGAATCAGCATGATTTTACACGAGTAGAATGTGTCCTTTTATTTAAAATGCATCTCTGGGTTATTTGTAGGGCATAGGAATTTGGTCATTATTTTTTTCCAAAATATAGTCCGCCCTCCCACAAGGTGAAAAAGTTTGCTGACCCCTGATTTACAGGATAGGAGAACAGAGAGAGGGGGGGGGGGAGAGAGAGAGAGAGAGACTCAGCTACAGTTGTCACAATAATACGATTTGGATGCATTTTAAACATGCAACACCAGATGGCGCCAGAGAGCGAGAATTGTTTAAAACAGGCTTTCTCATTGGAATTCTTTCTTTTGGTAAAAAGGATCTAATTTCTGGCTCATTTACAGCGTTGTATTCCTGTGTTTAGAAAGAGATTTGGCTTCCTAATTTCCCTGTTCTTTTGTTTTGTCCTTTTTTATTTTCTCTGCATCGCTGAGACTTCTGTTTTGTTTTGCCCTTTCCTTTCCTGGAGGGTCATTTACATGGCTTGGGTGTTTGTGCATGTTTAGTTTTACCCAGTTTTTATGTTGCTGGAGGGGTGCTTTGCTTGGTTTGAGTGCATGTGTTTCGCCTACTGTTTTATTTCCTTGTCTTGTTGATTGGTGTGTGTGTTTCATTGGGCATCACCAGTTCTCATTGCTGTGAAATTGGGTATTTTGTGGTACCCAACACATTTTTTAAAATGGGCCTGAGAAGCTTGGGGATCCATGCCCTATAGAACCAAACACAGGTTATAATTGTACATAAGTAAGGCTCTTTCCACATAATTGGGAATCTTGGAAAAGGAGGGCCCCCAATCACACAAAGGAACGGTAAGTATTTGCATGCATGTAGACCTGAGAGGGGGATCCGGGTGGCCCTGTGGGTTAAACCAGAGAGCCTAGGGCTTGCCGATAAGAAGGTCGGCGGTTTGAATCCCTGCAAGGGGTGAGCTCCCGTTGCTTGGTCCCTGCTCCTGCCAACCTAGCAGTTTGAAAGCATGTCAAAGTACAAGTAGATAAATAGGTACCGCTCCAGCAGGAAGGTAAACAATGTTTCTGTGCGCTGCTCTGGTTCGCCAGAAGTGGCTTAGTCATGCTGGCCACATGACCCGGAAGCTGTATGCTGGCTCCCTCGGCCAATAAAGTGAGATGAGCGCCACCACCCCAGAGTTGGTCACAACTGGACCTAACAGTCAGGGGTCCCCTTTACCTTTAGACCTCAGAGAAATGCATGTTGGTTGAGTGTGGCCACAATCCTCTTTCACCTGTCTCCACATATGCATTCACACACAATAAGAGTATACTGTAACAAAATGTTATAGTAACATTTTTATTTGTGGGTTTTGTTGGTTTGTTTTTGTTCTTATTTTCATTATGCATATTGGTTTTTTTATATTGTAATTTTATGTTGTGAACTGCCCCAGAGAAATGTTGGAGGGTATGTACTCTGTGTGGGAATTAAATTCTAGTTCCCATTCATAGAGTTATGCAGAAGAGAGCCCTGGTCATTTGAATTAGTTCCCTGTAGAACTAGTTTCTATAGAACTATGCAAGACACTCTATTAAAGTTTAAATAACAAATCACTTTCACTTAGTGTACTTGCACCTGCAGATTAAAATATATACAATGCAGGTAGGTGTTTATGTTGCTAATACACTTTGCATAGATTTGTATTTAAGATAAAAACTGTTACAGACTGTTACAGACTGACTAACTCTGAGGCAGACAGCAGCGTAATGGAAAATACCTGCTGCTCTAACTGTTAAGACTGTTAATAACTGCCATAATTGAACCAACTGAAATAACTGCCTCAGGCGTATGACATCACAGAGTTCTACAGCCTTATTTTCCTTGGAGAAATGTTGGAAGGTATGGAGTTATGTGACTCCTGAGCCAGGGAGATAAGTAACTATACAACCTTTAGAAGACATATGAAAGCAGCCCTGTATAGGGAAAGTTTTTTATTTTTTAAAAAAATGTTTAATGTTTGTATGTATGTTGGAAGCCACTCAGAGTGGCTATAGCAACCCAGTCAGATTATCTATTATTATTATTATTATTATTATTATTATTATTATTATTATTATTATAATTATTATTATTATTAAGTAGGATGTCCCTATTTTCATCAGAGACATGTTGGAGGTTATGATATTGGTAAGGTCTTGTGTGCTTTTCCATCCCCACCCAATCTATTCTTACCCACTGCCCTATCTAACCCCATTATTTAATTTGCTTGTTATGAGCCTCATATGGCTGTTCTGAATCACACAACTAGAGTTTGCTGCTGCAGACCTGGTCTCCACCATCATGTCTTTGTCAGCCTTGCCATCCAGTGATTGGAGGAAGGTCTGCTTTATAGGTCTAGACTCCTTTCATCATAAAGGTAAAGGTAAAGGGATCCCTGACCATTAGGTCTAGTCGTGGACGACTCTGGGGTTGTGGCACTCATCTCGCTTTATTGGCCGAGGGAGCCGGGGTACAGCTTCCGGGTCATGTGGCCAGCATGACTAAGCCACTTCTGGTGAACCAGAGCAGCGCACGGAAACGCCGTTTACCTTCTCGCCGGAGCGGTACCTATTTATCTGCTTGCACTTTGACGTGTTTTCGAACTGCTAGGTTGGCAGGACCAGGGACTGAGCAATGGGAGCTCACCCCATCGCGGGGATTCAAACCACCGACCTTCTTATCGGCAAGCCCTAGGCTCTGTGGTTTAACCCACAGTGCCATCCGCGTCCCTTTCATCATACCGGGTACCAATGCATGGGGGTAGGGGTGAGCCTAGACACACATAGCAGGTTCACAGGCCTTCCCCTAATGCAGGGACAGTTTTTGTGTGTACACCAACAGTAGTTGTCATACCATGGGTGGGTGCAATAGATGTAGCCCCACTCCATGCGATGGCTATTACAAGACTCAGAAATCCCAAACACTGCTTTGGTGAGAATTTTTTTTGCAGGAGCAACAGCACCACCTTGATGTACATTTTTTTCCTGACCACAAGGCGGTAGTGTTACTCTATTTTTTTTGCTATATAGTGGTACCTTGGTTCTCAGACTTAATCCATTCCAGGAGTCAATTCAACTCCTGAAACCGTTCGAAAAGCAAGGAGCTGCTTCCGATTGGCTGCAGGAGCTTCCTGCACTTGAGCGGAAGCCACACTTCTGAAAAACGTTGCAAACCGGAACACTTCTAGGTTTGTGGCATTTGGGAGCCGATTTGTTCGGCAACTAAGCCATTGGAGAACCAAGTTACAACTGTACTTTCATTTTTATTAATATTATTAGTGGGGGTGGTAGTGGGATTGTAACCCAAGAAAAAGAAGAAATATATATACTGTATTGAGGAAACTGTTAAAACTATGAATGTGTCAAAAGAACTTCAGGCATCTCAATTCATGTTCAGTTCCCTCCCTCCCACAGTCTACTCAAAGGAATATCCCACTAGAAAGTTCTCCTACTTAATTCTACTGCAATGGATAGGAAATTTACAAAAGCACAAGAGTTGTTTCATTCATTTCTATGGTGCTTGAGAGCGATAATTTCCAAAGGATTGTACTCAAAAATAATGCTGAGTTTTAGAGGTGGAGTTCCCCTGGTTTTCAAAATTGTTGTGTTCTCTGGTGTCAAAAAGCATACATGTATGTGGAGGTCTGGGGGCATAAGTACATTCCAGTAGTTTGTTGTCATCTGTTTGGGTGGGTGGTTTCCCAATCTGTTCTCCCATGGTGGGGTCAGCAGCAACATTGTGTTCCTTGCACACCAGTCCCTCTTTGGAGGTCACCAGACATCCATACGTGGGTGCAATGTTTGATCAGGGTGTTATGCTTTGACAATCCAGTGTGTTTAGGCCAAGATTGTGAAGCCAGTTTTTTGGATTTTACGTGGGATGTCTACCGAGATACTAGAAAGAAGCCTCCTTCAGGAAATGGATGACTGGACAACAAGAAAGTTAAAGATGTCTAAAGGAGTGGGAAAGAGACAGAAAAGAACATTTCATGCCAAATCTGTGCAGATTTTAAGGGGAAAGGCTACATTTAGTATTGTGCTATGGCAATCATTTCGGCAGGGCAAGCATTTTAGTCTGCCAGATGGAGCAATTTCCTCTTTCCCCTCGCCCTCTGTGTGTTGTTCCAGGGGTTTTCTCTACCTCCTCAGCTAATTTTGGGGGTGCAGGGACACATGGGTGGGAGGGGGGAGCCCTATTGTGCAAGCAGAAGTCCTTTGCTGAATCTCTCCCTAAATTGTTTTCGCCACACTAGCATCAGCTAGAAAGTGCTGTTAGGAGACATCTATCCCCACCACCACTTGCATATACACAGTTCCCAGAATGATTTAACAATCATTCCCTTTTCCCAGGGAACTCTGGCAGTTGTAGCTTTGTGAGGGGAATAGGAGTGTCCAAACAACACTCGGCACCCTTAACAAACTACGGTTCCCAGCATGCTTTGGGGGAAGCCATGGCTTTTAAAGTAGTATGCTTAATGTTTGTGTGGCCTCAGTCTGGCTGGCTTCTGTAACTGGAAGGTTGCCCCATCTTGTCCTCCACCTCAGGCAACAAAATGCCCTGGTCCTCCCCTGACACAGACTCTCTTCTTACAAAAGGAATTTTGTTTGAACGACTCCTTTTCCGAACCTCTGTATTTTCCTTGGCTTAACCTTCCCTCTAGTAGCCAGGATAATTTGGGCAACAGGTTTAACCTTACCAGCTTTATGACAGTTCACTGAAGTTCCCCTATACCCTGCTTTTTTCAAATATTCTGTATATAAACATACCATTTGATTCTTCACATCAGGAGTTTCCACCTTTCAAATGACAGAGTGAATCACCATCCCAGGACACTATAGAAAGGCCATCCTAATAGGCTTTCAAAGTCATGTGGTGGATGGCTTGCTCTGGGATTGAAGGATTCCCACAAGTCCTGCCAGACATTGTATTTAATCACTGACAATGAACTAGTTCATTATACATAGTAACACTGTGCCAATTTTTGAGAGAGCTGAAGAGGGGAACTAGGAGGGCTTGGGGTGGAGGGGTTGTGTGGGAAACTATGAATGAGAAGATTTTGCTGACTCTTGCAGATGCACGACTCGACACAGTGTATATTAGAATGTTTCCCATACCATTTGTTGGCGTATGGAAGCATTGCTCAATGATAAGGGCATGTTTCAGGAGGCTGTCAAAACACCAAGCTGGATTGAGTGAGGGGCAGAGAGGGAGACTGATTAAAACATTAGCAAAGAAAAGCATTGCTCATCACAAAAGATGCTGTCTCTCACACAAATGCAAAACATTTGCTCTTTGAAAAATCTCACCAAAGTGGGAGCATTAACACATTTGCAGCATTAGTCATGTTTTCTAATCAGCTCCTACGATGTTGCCAAAATACCTACTTATGTCTGCAAACAGGATTTCTCAATATGTAAGCAGGAAACACATGCACATTCAATTAACAAAAAACAAAAAACCCTTTGTGTTTAAGATGTTGTATAAAGGGTTTTCCACAATCCGTCAAGCTCCAAAATGCTAGGAAACAGCAGCAACTGATGTATTACTTAGGCAACATGGAACTGGTCCCTTACATCTCTCTATCACTAGATTACTGCAATGAATTGGACATGGGGCTGCCTCTGAAGATCGTATGGAAACTTCAGCTGGTGAAACTTCAGTGTCCATTTTGCTCACTGAGCAGGATGGTTTGAGCATATTACACTGATCCTGGCTACCAACTAGATTCTGGGCACAATTCAAAGTGCTGGTTTTGAACCATAAACAGCTCAGGACCGCAATACGTCGTGGACCACCTTTCCCCATATGAACTGCCCCGGACTCTGCGATCATCATCTGAGGACCATCTTTGTATGCCTCCTCCATAAGAGGTCCAGAGGGTGGTAACACGAGAACAGGCCTTTAACTGCAGTGGCTCCCTACTTGTGGAGTGCTCTCCCAAGGGAGGCTTGCCTGGCACCTACATTACATATATTTAGGCACTAAGCAAAAACATTCCTCTTCTCCCAGACCTTTAGCTAATGTTTGTTTGTTATTATGGTATGTATTTCTGTGTTTTTATATTGTAAACTGCCCTGTGATCCTCAAATGAAAGGCTTATAGCATACCCTCCAACACTTCTCTGATGAAAATAGGAGCGCCCCATTCCATATTGATAATTTTACTATTTATACCCCACACATATTACTGGGTTGCTCCAACCACTCTGGGCAGCTTCCAATGTATATAAAAACATAATAAAACATTAAAGAAAACTTTCCTATACAGGATCACCTTCAGATGGCTCGGGGGGGGGGGGTCAGATAACTCCATACCCTCCAACATTTCTCCAATGAAAATAGGGACATCCTAAGGAAAAGTGGGACATTCTGGGATCAAATCAGAAACCAGGATGGCTTCTCTAAAATCAGGGATGTCCCTGAAAAATAGGGACATCTGGAGGGTCTAATATAGAAATTTTATAATAATAATAATAAAGTGCACAGAAAAGGCACAAACAAATCAAGAAATCATGGATGAAAGTATGAGGCATAATGCAAAGGCAAGATGAACCCCAGCAACAAATGGTAGGCAAATAATGCCCTTGGCAATCAGTGCATATAATATCAGCTTCTAGATTATGCAGTCTAAATCCAATTACTGTTAAAGTCAATAACCTGAAAGCACTACTACTAATTCGAGAAACCAGGCTATAGTCAGTTCTTTTAGGTCTCAGACTCCAAATTATGCTTCAGTCACACGTCTGTTTTCAGCAGAACTACCGAACTCCTGCTCTTGTATTTCAGCCTAAAAATATCAGCCCACACTGCTCAGTTCAGAAGTCTTTTGCAGTCAGTGCATGAGAAATCCCAAGTTGATTCCCACAGGTTTAAGAAATTACACCCCCAAATCTATCTTCAGACAATCAGGTATTTACTTCCATCTATTCTTCAGTCACTATAATTGTCAGAACCGTCCACCTTTGAGACAACATGCTTCTTCCCATAAAGTAAAATAAATTCAGAATCCAAAGTATTAGGGTTTAATCAGCCATGTGCTGATTTAGGTAACTGGTCCTCCCACACTTGGGTTTTAGCCACATAAGCAACAGAAGTTGATTGATGAAGGAGCAGCTCAGAAGCAATTTATCACTAATCCCTCAGTCACGCTGAACAGGAAGCCACAAAGCAGGCTGAATGGGCAAACAGGAAGATATTAATTTAAATGGACACGAGCTCTTAAAAGCCTCAGCAACACTTTGCCTGTCTATTCTGAACAGACTGGTGCTGTGATTGCGTTGGGATCCCCTCTGCCACAACCATGTCAGAACAGATCTGAAAAAACACGAATGGACAGCAAAAAACACTGGAATTCAACAACTTGGCAATGACATCACCTGAATTTTCCATCTGCTTTGCATGCAGTAAGTCACAAGTTTATCCCTGGTAGGCTTTGGAAACACTCTGTGCTTGAAACCTTGGAGAACTGCTGCCAATCAGTGTAGACAATACTGAGATGGATAGACCAATTGTTTGATAAAGCAGGTTCCTATGTTCCAATAGAATCTGCTAAGAGTAGCAGCAGCTCTCCAGAGTTTGAGGCAAAAAGTCTTGTTCATGTCTGCTCATCTTTCAATGATAATTCTAGTTATACTCCAGTCAGTATAAGCAGTTTCCTCTGTTCCTATGAAGTGAACAAAGGATAGCAATTCAAGGGGCGAAGGCATTTCAGTGAATTCCATCCCTTATACTCAAACAATAGACATGCTCTTAACATGAAATCACATATGCCAATCTACAGCTGTGATCTTTATCACCAAAACCCTAAGTTGATAATAATTGTATGGCATCTCTAATAGTGAGAGGGAGAGAGGCTCATGGTGTAAACTAACAGAACACAGGTAATTTCACAAGGAGGAATAGTCTCCAAGCATAGCTGTCAACTTACAGATTCAAAAATAAGGGACCAGCAGCCTCGAAAATAAGGGATCAGCAGCCAAAATAAGGGATTTTCCTAGCACAGGTATGCTCAGCTTCTGAGCCCCTCCAAGCCAAAGGCAGAAAGCCCAGCCAGCAGCCAAACAAAGCCTCAAGCAGCGGTTCCCACAGCATAGCAACCCAGCAAAGGGGATGCAGCAGAGAAGCTGCTTCCTTTGAAACCTGGGAAATTTAAGGGACATCATCAATAAGGGACAGCAGCGGGACACAGCGCTGGGATAAGGCACTTTCCCGCCAAATAAGGGACGGTTGACAGCTATGGTCTCCAAGTCCTCAGGTCATCAGTTTAGTAAACCTGGGAGAATGCAGCTGCATTCTTCACCTGCTCCATTCCACTTCACTGCTACCCAAATACATGTTAACACATGATCTTGAAAGGAAAACATGACCAAATATGACAGTATGGAACTGTGAGTTACAGCTGGGACTCTTGGTATCTGTCCTTCTAATTAGAGATAACGGGCTAATCAGTAGCAGAAGGCAACTTCAGGAATGGAACTCCAGGAATGGGAAAGATTCCGCCTAACGCATCACAAAAGGGAAGCAGATTTGCAGCAAATGCAAAGAGAATGGCATTGAGGCTAAGGAACACAGAGATCCAAAACAGCAAATTCTTGGCTCTCCCAAATCATTTTCCTAGGACTTCTCCGCCTCGTCTGCAAAAAAAATTGATATTCATTTTGTCTGTTTATCCTGTGAGGTTTTCCATATCTAACAGAATGGTTTCTCTTGGGACTGACTAACAGCACAGCCGTTTTGTCCGATAAGGCAAACAAAGAGATGCTGTTATTCTGTTTGCACAGAAGCTTTCTGGGAAAACGGAACAAAATTTGACAGTAGCAATAAAGGGAGTTTGGAAACCAGCATCAGCAGAAGAATTACAGAAGTGTTTACTTCTGCAAAAACAGAACCTCAAAAGTCTCCATGTAATACAGTGCACCACAGCATATATTCTTTAGCTGAAGGGCTCACAGCATTGCTACGGATTAACCCTGATGCAATGCTTACAATGGACCTGGTACCACAGAGAATATAGAGATGACAACTGTTTATGCCTCAAGAGCTGACGTCTCTTAGGATCTCTGGTCTATGACTCGATAAGCAAATAGAATAAAAGGCTGACCATCAATTCAATAATTCCCAGGAGCCCATTTTCCTTAATTGTCCACAGATTTGAAGTAGTCACAGACCATACTCTTACATTCTTTCTAAATACAGCTGAAGGAGCCACACACTGGCTGAAAGTTCTTTACCAAGACATAGGCCAACCGACTCTCACCTGCCCTGCTTTATGCACTCCTTGAGTGCTCTTGCCTGGCTGGAAAGTGTTCTTGAACTGTGTGCCTACCTGGCAGCAAGTGGGTATGTCAAGTCCCCAGTCCAGGGTCAATCCACAAGTCCAAAGTCCCGCAGATATCCTGGAGCATCCAAGCTGAGGCCCACCAACATGGGCAGTTGAGCCGACATAGCACCTCAGCTCTGCTGCCCTTTTGTACTTTGCCTGCTGATTGCAGCATCTGGGCTTGATGAGCCAAGTGACCCTCACCTGTTCCAATCCTCCTCCACACCTCCTCCCAGAGCTAGCGAGCCCCACCTGGCCAGCTAGTAAGCCAGGCTGTGGGTCCTTCTAGAGAGTATCCTTTCCACTGCTCCCTACGCCTCAGAGCTTGCCATGTTCAGGGAGACTGGGGCCTCTCTGTGATGGGTCCTGCTGCCTTGGTTCCTATGCCCTGACCCCCCTCATCATCCTCCATCACCCTGTGAGTACTTCCTTCACCAACCTCTCCCTCCCCATCCCCAGCTTGCCCCAGTGTGTCCCAGTCCCACTACATTCCTTGCTGGGATCCTCTTCCTTTTCCCCATTGTCCTGCCAGTTCATGGCACTGTGCTAGTGTCTACTGCCACTTTTGCCTCTGGCCTCTTCAACCACCAACCAGGGCCGGATTTAGGTTTGATGAGGCCCTAAGCTACTGAAGGTAATGGGGTCCTTTATATGTCCAGCTGTCCTTTGTCAACGACAAATTGTCACTGTTTCTGTGTTGAATATATGCTATATGGTAATTTATGGACCTAATAGCTATCTAAAGCCATTTGCACATAACAAAATATGTATTTTAATATTAGATAACAGGTACAACAGCTTGACCTACATTCAACTGTGCTGCACTGCAGTCTGCAGCTGCATGCTGCATGCTGCCATGCAAGCAATCCATGCAGAATGTAGGCGCCCTATATATAGAAATGAGCAAACCAGTGATATTTTAGGGAGCAGGCTAGCAGGCGGGACCTATTACTTACATCATAGGAGCCTACACAATACAAAACACTGTTGCTGTATGGAGGTTTTATTTTATTTGTTTTTTATCCTATATTTTGGAAATGTACATCCAGGTTTTTTTCCTTTAATTTTTTGGGGGGGCCCTAAGAGAGTGGGGCCTTAAGCTATAGCTTGTTTAGCTTATACGTAAATCCAGCACTGCCACCAACATATGGTCTCCAGAAGGTTACACATATGAGACAAAGGCTCTCAAATTAGGTCTAGACCCAGACCTGCTTAGCTTTATCAAGGTTGTGTGTCCTCAAACCCTGTCCAGGAATTCTCAACTTCACTGATTTTGCTCATTCTTCATGACCTGGAACACTTCAATTCTCCAGCGTTGCACAGACTCTGTGGTGGTCGAAAGCAAATCCCTCCCCCTCCCTCCCCCGTTCTTTCATCACAGGCCTTCAAATTTATTTATCTATTACAAAGTTCACACAGCACTTTTCACTTCTGTGAAAAACCTCTCAAAGTGTTTCACATAATAATGTGCTTCATATAAAACAGATTTTTGAGAATAAAACTGTAAAATGCCAACGGATTGTACAAATTATGATGCAAACCCTTGAAGTTTAACACAACTGGCCAGGTGTATGTGGGAAACAGCTCACCGTGACATCAGTAAATCTACTGCATCCGTGCTGCTGGGACTCTTTTGGACTGGCATGGTAGAAGCCATGTGTTCTAACTACATGGTTTTAGAAACTTGCTGGAAACTTAATTTCAGCAAGCCTACCCAGACCTATTTAGGTTCCCTAGGTTTGTTTTAAAAGCTCTCTATCAACTGTGTTTTATTGATAATTAACTTGGTTTTTTTAAAAATCAGTTTCATGACATTTAGTTGTGTTTTCTCAATAGTGTTAGAGAGTTTTGTGATTAAGTGGTACACAAATATTTCTAAAAATAAAATAGGGGGGGAATACATCCATATCTTTCACATTGCCTTAAGCTCAAAGCTGCTGAGCTACAACAGCTTTAAAAAACAAAACATTCAGTTTTTTCTTTAAAATTCCCATGGAACTCTTAAAATCTCTTATCTATCAAGTAACCTCAACCTATATCCATTTAGACAATCCTTACGCAAGCCCCTCAATTCCATCCAAACTATTATTATACAAGACAAGATCTGAACTTTTCGTTCTAAGTCAAGGAACATTATTAAGTATTGGTTTAATGTGCCTCCGACGTGCCGTTCACAAGAAGTTAGAAATATGCTCCTAATGTGTAGAGAATGTTTTCCAGACAAAATTAGCTTTCTGCATGGGTCTCTGTCTAGGCATTTTTAAATATTACAACATCTGGGAAGTGATTTCAATTCCCTCTTAACCACAAATCTCTGGACATACTACTGGCTTTCACGAGAGAAATGTGGAAAAATTGCAAAATCCAACTCAGAGCTTAATTTGTTAGGATGCGAACACTGATACTATTTACACTTTTTTATACTGTAGTGGATTGTCATTACCTTTACAAAATAAATTAAGTTTTATCTTCTTTTGAGGCACATTTGCTGAGCTATTAATATTTAGTCCCTATGAATCACACAGAGAGGGGAAAAACACATTTTTTTCCAAGTAGCATAACATATTGGCTGCACCATCTGAGCTCCCCTCACCCCAATTTTCAGTGCTTGTACTGTCATCTTGGTATCTTGATGTGCGTCGTGTTAAGTTGGGGAGACTTTATGTCCACCATTAATTGTTTTGCAAAGGTGGCAGCCTGCGAAGAGGCAGCACTGAGATACAAGACGTCATGTTTGAAAAACACAAGATATTCTAGTCCAACCATTTGGCAGACTGACAACAGCAAGAGGCCAAATTCTGATGTTAAAACACCTGTTTCTTTAAACACCCTTCAACCCCCTTTTTTGGTGCTGTGCCTCATACAAGAATTACAGTTGCAATTCTGTTCATTGTCATTGTCAAGTCTTTTAAAGAAAGGCAATAATTTTATGACCCTCATCCTATGAACCAAGAGCAATGGAACAATTACTAGCGTGAATCAGAATGTTCATTTAAAAAGCAACATGCGAACATTTGGTAGGTACCTTCAAGATGATAATCTGGGGGGGGGGGGGACTGTGCCTAAATAAATATTGACTAGCTCTATACACTACAGTGAAGGTTAGTTGTTTATATGTGATCCTGACGTCGTACTTACTCCACAAATCTCAGAAAAGCAGAATTGACTCCTTCCCCTCTACAGTACAGTTGGGGAACCTGTTCCTCCAGACATTGTGGGACCACAACTCCCAAGATGGTCAAAGGTCAGGGATTATGAGAGTTGTAGTCCAGTGACCACTGGATTCCCCAATCCTGCCCTAAAGGGAGAGATGGCTAGGATACAGAAAGCGTCATACTTGAAGGATGCCAGTCCTTCAAAGTTAACTGTGCTTCTGCAGACCTTAATACTGCTGCAGCTGCACTTGACAGAAATCCTGTCTTGTTAAAATACAGTCTTTAATTGTAAAACAAAGGTACATTCTCTCATTCGCTTGCACGCAAAGGCAAGAACTCCCCAAACAGGAAGTCTCTTCTTATGCAGACCATCTGGCAAGTTTATCCCATTATCCAAGCAGTGCAGGAGCAACATTCCAGAGCAAAACAGGAAAGGTCAAAGAAAGTCAGAGCCAATGGTTTGCCATGATTATAAGCCCACTCATTAAAATATTGGGAATTGCACACTGAAATTTTAGGATTCTTTCTACTTTGACCTCCGTCCCATGAAAAGCCCTTGGTGACATTGTTTTGCAGAAAAAGTCTGGACAGCAGCCCTCTCTATTTGCTCAAAAGTCAAAACCCCCCCACTCTGCTAAATTTATCAAAAGCACTATTTTCATGTCGTCAAAAGAGACAAGATTTTGTAACTTGCATGGCAAGGGCCGTTCAGTTTGTGACTATATTTGAGCAAATAAATTTGTTCAATTTATTTGAACAACAACAACAAAAATGCTCTAGTGACATTGTTGCTTTCGTAACAGAGGCAATGTGGTAGAGGCAATGGGGTGTTGGACTAGACACAGCAGACCTGGGTTCAGAGCCATGATTACCCCCAGGCCCAGTCTTGAATGAGCCATATCTTAGGAAATGCGGTTTGTTAAGGATGCTGGGTACTGCATCTTTGTTAGGGGGAAACCCCAGGATTTGTGGGGTACAGGGAAGGCATGTGTTTCAAAAGGAATGTTGGCTATGCTCCAAATGTATGGTGTGGATCTGCCCTCTATTACCTAATTTAAAGTGGAATAACTCCATGTATGCTGACTCAATGTTTTGGCAAGATCTTCTGAATGAATCACCACGTTCTTAGTCGGTAACAAATGGAACAGTCCCCAGGACATAGACATATGGTCCAGTTTACAGCAATTTAAATAGCAGGGCATCCTTCACTGTATTTTGAAGTTTATAGAGACAAATCTGGATACACTGGTTATCAGTTATAAAGATACCATTAATACTTTCTGGAAGTCTTCAACCCACACCCATCCCCCATCCCCACAATTGATGCTGGTTATGCTCCCAAACAGGACGCGGGTGGAGCTGTGGGTTAAACCACAGAGCCTAGGACTTGCTGATCAGAAGGTTGGTGGTTCGAATCCCTGCAATGGGCTGAACTCCCATTGCTCGGTCCCTGCTCCTGCCAACCTAGCAGTTTGAAAGCACACCAAAAAGTGCAAGTAGATAAATACCTTCCCTCCGGTGGGAAGGTAAACTGTGTTTCCATGCGCTGCTCTGGTTCACCAAAAGCGGCTTAGTTATGCTGGCCAATGACCTGGAAGCTGTACGCCGGCCCCCTCGGCCAGTAAAGTGAGATGAGCGCCGCAACACCAGAGTCGACCACAACTGGACCTAATGGTCAGGGGTCCCTTTACCTTTACAGTGGTACCTCGGGTTAAGTACTTAATTCGTTGCGGAGGTCTGTTCTTAACCTGAAACTGTTCTTTACCTGAAGCACCACTTTAGCTAATGGGGCCTCCTGCTGCTGCCACGCCACCGGAGCACAATTTCTGTTCTCATCCTGAAGCAAAGTTCTTACTATTTCTGGGTTAGCAGAGTCTGTAACCTGAAGCATATGTAACCTGAAGCGTATGTAACTCGAGGTACCACTGTACTATGCTCCCAAACTTCCCTATATTGCTGCATGTGAGAAACATAGATACATTATAGGCTATTTAAGTAGGAAAATAGGGTTTGCCACTCAGACCAGGTGTTTGAAAGCCTGGCTCATTTGGGGTGTTTGGTAGATACTTTATTGATGTATCTACTTTGTCAGTCTACGGTTGTGACACACATTGCCAGGTGGCTGATGATATGGTTAAATATCACTGCAGCCAACTGGCTGAACATCTAGAAGGCTCTCCTGCTGGTAGTGATTAGAATGGAGAGACAAGAGGATTTCAGCAGCAATGATTTACAATGCTCCGCTAGTTCCCAAACCAAATGAGCTGAAAATTCCCAGACTTCCAAGGCATCTGATAATGGAACAAGCATTAGTAGCAAGACATGACCACATCTGTAAAAGGAGCTCAGCGACACTACGCACTCTTGTCATAAAATCCACATATCTTCTTTAACTACCAGATACAATGCTGTCAAATCATCTAAATCAACATGCTGCAGGAAAATATTTCTGAAACAATAAACCTGCTGGAGGAAGCATAAAAGGAGGCAGGAAATACAGATGGACCCAAAAATCAGCATCTCCCTTAAAAACTATTAAAAACAAGATACTGTAGAATTGCAGGCACCTTGTATAACTCTTTCCCCTTTTATTATCAAGGTTGGGTTTGTATGAATCCTATGAACTACAGTCTAGTAAAGGGCTACAACTCTCAGAGATTTCAGAACTACAGTTGTGTACACACAGCATTATATTCTACATTCTACTTAAGATGGGGGAAAATGAGATACTGAGAGAAACTGAAATTGATAGATTGCTCCATCCCTTGTGTTCAGTGAGACTTGCTCCCAGCTAAATAAGATTGCTGCCTCACTTTCATTTATTTCACTGGGGTTCACAAGGTTCCACTTGGATAGTATTGTGCCTTTTGTCTGTGCAAGCAATAGTGTCAACTTTGGAAGAGTTTTAGAAAGTTCATTTTTGAAATGTGGCATGGGAAAGAGTAATCCTATAGGAAGGCTACTGGATTAGAGTCTATGAACTATGAATGGAGCTTGCCTTGTGAAATGTGACTTTTTCACTTCTGCCCTGCTGTAAGGTAAAGGTAAAGGGACCCCTGACCATTAGGTCCAGTCGTGGCTGACTCTGGGGTTGCGGCGCTCAGCTCACATTATTGGCCGAGGGAGCCGGCGTACAGCTTCCGGGTCATGTGGCCAGCATGACTAAGCCACTTCTGGCAAAACATAGCAGTGCACGGAAATGCCATTTACCTTCCCGCCAGAGCAGTACCTATTTATCTACTTGCACTTTGACGTGCTTTCGAACTGCTAGGTTGGCAGGTGCAGGGACCGAGCAACAGGAGCTCACTCCGTCGCAGGGATTCGAACTGCCAACCTTCTGAACGGCAAGTCCTAGGCTCTGTGGTTTAACCCACAGTGTCACCCGCGTCCCCTGCCCTGCTGTAGCCACCCCAAAAAGTGACTCCTGATGGATCAGGCAACCCACTGGAATGGTTTGGGCCACAGAGCTGCAACTGGAATCACTGGATAAGAAGACCCTGCTTGCACAAGAGGGCTTCTGCCTTTTGGATTCAGCCCACTAAAATGGAGCTTAGGACAAAAAGAGTAAGACCTATAGAAGATGCAATAGCAACAATGAGTCTTGCTTCACAGATATCCAGGACCTAGTGCTATCTGACGACTATGCCATAGTAATGATGGAGCCATTCCCTGTAAACTTTGCAGACATCATCCCAACATGAAATTACTTTGATCACACTCTGTCTCAGGGTAATAAATTCCTAGTTCAAAGCAAGAAGGAAATGACAAACAGAAGAGGCCCATTTTTTGCAAATGGATGCTACTGCAAAGGAAGGCTACAAACCCTTAATGAGGAATGTTTCGGGTCAGGCTTTTTTCCCCAGCCTTCTCCGTAAAAGATACAGTTTGACAAACATGCACTTTCAAAAGTGACACATTGAAGTCCTTACTATGAAAGTCAAACTGAAGTAAAAACAATGTTTCAGAGGCAGCTATAATCCCTGTCAGATGTCTGCTTCTGCTATTAAACAAAGGTTGCTTCCATACAATTTGTTTATTGAGTGTTCATTCTGATTTGCTCGTACACATTTTCAGGAATTTTAGACCACTTTGGCTATTTAATAAGCATTCGTTTTGATTTTTCTTTAGTGAGGAGGTTATGTGATGGTGTGTCAAACGAATGCTACTCCACAGTGCTGGAAGGTACATGCACCAATTTTGGAAAGTCATATTTCCCTCTTTCTAGAAGGAAAAGAGTATATTAATAAGCCAAGCACTAAGAAGAACCAGGAGTGTTAGAGGAGGGGTAGCACCCCTGTTGGGAGACATGTCATCCTGTGCGCCTTCGTGGGTATTTTTGTTCACCTTTGGTTCCCACCCTGGTCTCAGCTTGCACCTGTGGCTGCTAGAAGCTGTCAGCATGTGACAGCAGCCACACCCCGGGAAATGGCTTTCAGTTCAGGCATGGGCAAACTCGGCCCTCCACATGTTTTGGGACTACAATTCCCATCATACCTGACCACTGGTCCTGTTAGTTAGGGATGATGGGAATTGTAGTCCCAAAACAGCTGGAGGGCCAAGTTTGGCCATGCCTGGTCCAGTTAAACCAGGTGAGGGTAGCCACTGGGTCTCAAACCCTTGGTGAGTTTGGGGCTTCCCCTGCATGCAAAGACAGACTCTGGTGGATTGAGCAGACAAGACCAACAGTGGGTCCAACAGTCAAGATGGGGGTTTCTGGGAAGTGAAGGGCAAATGGGGCTTGTCAACCTGGGAAGGTAGTCCACCAAGGAAAATTCTAATCCTAAACCTCTGCTGTCTTGTGGGATATCAGAAGAAGAAGAAGAAGAAGAAGAAGAAGAAGAAGAAGAAGAAGAAGAATAGTAGTAGTAGTAGTAGTAGTAGTAGTAGTAGTAGTAGTAGTAGTAGTTTGGATTTGATATCCTGCTTTATCGCTACCCTAAGGTGTCTCAAAGTGGCTAACAATCTCCTTTCCCTTCCTCCCCCACAACAAACACTCTGTGAGGTGAGTGAGGCTGAGAGACTTCAGAGAAGTGTGACTAGCCCAAGGTCACCCAGCAGCTACATGTGGAGGAGCAGGGAAGTGAACCCGGTTCACCAGATTACGAGTCTACCGCTCTTCACCACTACACCACACTGGCTAAACTAAGGAGTGAACCCTGTACAAATCTGGAGTGGAGTCTGTACGGTGGTTGGGTGGTGCCTTGTACACTGCCTTCTGGCAACTTGAGCAGCCAAGCTGATGCCAAACTTATTGCTCTGCTTTCCTTTGGACCACATCGAGACTTGACATCTGGGCAACCCAGGACCTCCATACACACTGCCTAGGCTTATGAGCCAGGGAGGCCATTTTGGTGCTGCTAATGCGGCGCTTTGACTTCACCCCCAGAGGCACATTCCATTATGTCTTGAGACAGGTGCCAACAACTACAGCTCCACTTCATGTTAGTTTGTATTAGTGTGGACACATCATAGTGATATAAGCGGCAGGCTAAATCCTTATCTCCACGTGCACCAAAGGGCCAAGTTTGTGAATCTCCTGACATCACAATGACTTCAGGTAACCTGTTTTTACCTGCAGAGTTTGAATTTGCAGCACCTGAATTTACTAGTATGAAAATTTTTGAAGCAGGAAGAGGGGTTGTTGTGCAAAAGTGCAAAATCTACTTTAATTGTACAAACTGAAATTTGCCAGTATGGGATTGAATCCCACTTGCAAAATAGTGTCAGTCTAAAAATATCCCTAGTAAACATTTTGCCACCGTATACAACACAGCCAGAATTTGGCAAACTAATAATCCATAAAGGATTAAAATGCAGTGGGATGGATCTGCTTTTAGATGCCAAGTGACTTCCAGTGCAGCTCTATACTTATCTACTCAGAAGTAAAGTCCATTCATTTCATTGTGGCTTGCCATCAGGTAATAGGGTCTATGATTTCAGCCTCAATCCTCCACATAATTTTGACATGTATAAAGGTTGCAAACTCTTGCTCAGGCAGGTGCATTGATGCACACCAGCTGGCCTAACATCTGGAAATGAGCAAATCTCATTGTTCCCCAGATAACATTAAAATGTTGCACTATCAGCAAATACCTTATGCCAGTATTTCAATTTTTATTGCATTCTTTTAAAAAAACACACCCTCTGTTGCATAGTATGTCTCTTTGGTACCTCTTAAAACAGGCGTTCCTGTTTGTAATTTAGAAGTGGCCCCTAGTATATGTGTGCAAGCAGTTGTGTGTACAAGCATGTATTCAGTGCAGTATGGTAAAGGTAAGGGATCCCTGACCATTAGGTCCAGTTGTGGCTGCCTCTGGGGTTGCAGCGCTCATCTTGCTTTATTGGCTGAGGGAGCCGGCGTACAGCTTCCGGGTCATGTGGCCAGCATGACTAAGCCGCTTCTGGCAAAACAGAGCAGCGCACGGAAACGCCATTTACCTTCCCGCTAGAGCGGTACCTATTTATCTACTTGCACTTTGACGTGCTTTCGAACTGCTAGGTTGGCAGGAGCAGGGACCAAGCAATGGGAGCTCACCCCGTCGCGGGGATTCGAACCGCCGACCTTCTGATTGACAAGTCCTAGGCTCTGTGGTTTAACCCACAGCACCACCCGCGTCCCATTCATTGCAGTCCTTGAGTTTATATTAAAATAGATGTTTTTCTAAGTATGGTCTTGGGGGGAAATATAAGAACCCCACAGAGGCCGTGTTTTTCCCATAAGAAATGCTACATACTTTATTTATCATGGCCTTCGGAGTGCTGCATTTATCTTTAAATTACAGTAGTTGCAAAGGTGTGTATGGTCCAATTACCGCAGTCAGTAGTAAACAAAAGTGTTCTTTGTCCCAGAGACTGCTCTTCATTAGGGCAACATGGGGCAGTGCCCTTTCTGCCAGAGTTCTCCCTCACACCGATATAATTCACAGCATTCTTAACCAACAACAGTTCCTGAGATTCTTTGGGAGAAGACATGCGCTTTAAATGTGTGCTGGGGTGTGGATCTATGAAAGCTAAATATGTTAGTCTGTTAAAAGGTGCCATAAATATTGGGGTCTTTTCTTTCCCCCCTACAACAATCTAACAAGCCTACCCTTCTGGATTTTCTTGCTTAATTATTGGCTTCATCCTGGGAGAAAGACTGCCAAAGATCATTCTCAGACATTTTAGGAGCAATAAATTGCACAGTAGGAAAGCTATTTCCCATTGTTTAATCCAAAATACGTGCAGCCAATTGGAAAGCGAGTGCACGGAGGAAAAATATGAATTCACATGCAGACTGCCCTGCTTTTGGAGATGCATACTTTGAGGTTCAGCAATGAACAGAGAATAAGTCATTCAAAAGCTTTAGGGAATGAACTGCACTAACCAAGCCATTCCAGGATTGCTTTTCTAAAACAGAACTGCACTGACGCTGATCAGGTTCCACAGTCACTGCATTAACTGTGACCAAGGAAGCCTCCAGCCCAAATCTCACCTGCTTCCCCAACCTCCTTGCCGTCCCATCCCAGTCCCAACAGAGGCAGTTCCATCACCAAGACAACACTGCCTCCACTTGCATACAAGGTGTTGCTGCTTTTCCTTTACAGAGGGAAAGAGGGAGAGAATGAACAATCTAGATGACATCATCTTTAGCTGGGGGAAGGAAAGCTATTCCTCTGTTCAGAGCCCTCAAGGATGTTCTAGCTACTTCCTGGCTATTGTATCTTATTAAGAAGAATTTCTCTGTCCATTGAGCCATTAGCCAGTAATTCCCCTAACTAAAGGACCATTGTTCATAAAAATATGAAGTGCTTTGAGTGTTGGAAATGCAGTACTGTTAAATCCATTTTTAATTCTAAGAACATTTTAATTCTATTAATGCTGAATTGCTTTTTAATTATTGTCCCTCCCCCCGCCCATCATTTTAGTTGTTCTTATTTTATTTGTAAGCCGCCTTGAATCCCTGCTAGGGACAAAGGCGGGAGAGAAATAAATATACAACAACAACAAGCAAACAACACAAACTAGTGTTAGCTCAGTTAATTCTGTGGGGTTGTGCCTTTAAATCAGGGGATGGTTGTGGAAAAGAGGAGTGGGAAGGCCCTTTTAAGACACAACACCATGTGAGAGGGTCTTCTCTTGTCCCCAGGCTATGGAATGCCCTCCCCTCCGAGGTGTATCTTGCACCAAAATTGTCCAGGTTTTGCCATCAGATCAAGACTCACCTCATTACCCAGGCGTTGGGGTAAGTGAATGCTTTCCTCTTACTGTGCTACCTCACTCCTGCTTTGCTGCTCTTGTGATTTTGCTTAGTCTTGTGGTTTAAATTTAATGGTTTTATTGTCCGGTATATTTTGTTCTCAATGGTGATATTTTGTGCAACCTGCCATGGGTCCATTCTGTGAAGGGCAGGCTGTAAGTATCGATAATGTTCTTATTTATTTTTTAAAGATAAATTAGGATCTCACAGTGTAGCGGTAAGAGTTCCTATCTCCCAGGAGTTCAGCATTAGCAACAGCTGAAAGCTACACACATGCCCACCCCTTAAATTAGACGCCTAGAATGGAGAAATTATTATGAGGAAACCAAGAGTTGATTTGTGAGTGGAAAGGACTGCAAGCTCACGAATGCCTGGACTGAACATATGCTTGTTCCATATTCTAATAACATATCCTCTTCCTCTTCCTTCTCACCCCTATTTGGTACCTGGTGGACCTCAAAGTAATAATAATAATAATAATAATAATAATAATAATAATAATAATACAATATCAGGTTTCTAGGAAGCTTGTTCCACATTGTGATCTTCAGAAACTTAAGACAACTACTAACTGAACAACACTGGGAAGAAGACAGCTTCTTCAATCAATACCAGCTGTGGGGACATGTTAAATAGGGAGTTCCACAGCTGCTTGAACATTTTAAGACAGAGGGAGTTGTCTCTTTAAGAGTAATTTACACAGCCCACTTCACCTTGCCTTGATTGAAGAAACACTTCCAAGTTACAGACACCATATATTCAAAGTTCATTGCTTTGCTCAAAGAATCATGGGAGCTGGTGTTTACCCCTCACAGAGCTATAGTTCCCAGGACCCTTAAAAACTACCATTCCCAGGATACCATGTTCTTTTATGTTGGTATAAAAGAAGAATTCCTGAATGCCAAGATCCAAGTCTGGGGCAACTACTCTTTGGTGAGAGAACCCCCCAGCAGATATTTTAAATCATAAAACATGCAGCAAAGTAAAGGAAGTATAGGCTGTTAGACCTTTAAAAAATACCTTTCCGATTTCCAAAACTCCCCTCTTCCCCCTGCATAGGAAAAATACCACACACTTAGGTTAAAAATTGGTTAACTTACAAACTCTTCAAAGGTCAGGTTCATGTGCTTTTCCATACCTCAGTGTAAAAGGCTGCACAGGCAGTCGAACTTGGCTTAGTTCCCAAGTGGTGAAAGTTCCTAAATTATTGGTATAGGGACTGAAGAGTGATGTGTGAGAGCCATGCAGACTGAGCTTGAAGCAACCAGCTCAGACCCCCCTCATAAGTTGAGCTCTTCAGATAGGGGAAGAAAGGTTTGATTATCTACTTCCTCCTGGAAGCCTGGCCTGGCAGCTTTATGCATTAAATAGACTTAAGCATGTTGGTTATATGAGGCTCTAATTATTTGGTGTGCCTTTTTATGCTTAACAGTTAATGAGTTTTGCTTCAGATGTGATCTTTGTCTAGCAGGCCCTGGATTTGAGCTTCATTATTCCTTTGCAAACTAGTCATATCTTTTTTTAGGAAATAAAAGAAAGACAGAAAGATGCAAGATTGGTCAGAAACAGCTTTCGGTTTTGAAGCACAGCCTTGTGTGGGAGTTGACTAATTAATGCAAGGCCAGTTCAGGAGAGCCAAGTCCTCAGTCAGGGGGAATAATATAAATCCACATAGGCACACTCTTGGGACTGTGTTAGCACACATCCTGCATTCTAACTTTCACATTGCTCTTCTAGGTCCACTGGCTGTCATCAAGTTTCTTCTCACCCACATTTGTCCAGATTCAACCTTTGCTTTGTTTTTTTCTTTAGCCAGCTGTTTGCAGTTCTCTGTTTAGGATAGAGACTGCCTTGCTCTGTATAAGCTGTCCTGCAGAAGCTGTGCTTTTGGGCTGCAGTCCTCAACACCCTCAAATACATCTTCAGGGCATTTCAAAGAGCATATTTTGCAGGATCGCAGAATGCTGGATGGGATCTTGGAGGTCACCTAACTTAACCCTGTGCTCTAGGCAAGAGCTACACTGCAGGATGCAGCTACAACTTCCCTGAGAGTTGGCTGTGCAGGCCCTGCTTAAATACCTCCAGTGAAAGAGAGCCCGCCATTGTTGAACAACTCTTACTCTTACTCTTAGGAAGCTGAGGTTTACCTGAAATCTGCTTCCAAGCAATTCCCACCCTTTGGAGCAAGAGCACAAATCTGATCATCACCAGCATGACAGCCCTTCATATCTCTGAAGGCTCATATCTCCTCATGGGTTGCCCTCTTCTGGACACAGCCTGGTTGGTCAGTGTCCTTAAAACATGGTGCTCAGAAGTGGGCACAATCAGTTCCAGATGTCCCAGGGAACTGATTTGGAAGTATGTGGAACATCAGTTTTGAAGCACACATGTGCACATAAATCAGAACACTGAAGTCACCAGCTTCTGTATAAAGCAATACTGTTCAGCTAGCCTGCTTTTTGCCATGATGAAATAAATATATAATAACAAGACAAGAAGCATTCCACTTGACCTCCACTAAGCCCCTATAATTTTTGAGTGTGTGTGTTTTTTTTTGGGGGGGGGCGCTGGTTGTTTTATGTATGACTGCTTTTCATCCATATTATCAAGATAATTATTTTACTGAATTAGAAGTATTTATAGGTTGCTTAATTGGGAAACTCTAAATGGTGCACTTGGTAACTGCTTTGCACTGAGCTGCTCATAGGGAGGACCAGGAAACTAAGTGCTCAGTGTCAAGAGGGGGAGCTGTGTTGAACTGTTGCAGCAAACACACAGAGAAAAGAGTCTTGGCACCTACATGGGACAAAGGGATTTATAAACATGTATTAAGCATAGGCTAAGCCAGCTTCATATAACCAACATGCTTGAGTCTAAGTAATGCATGAAGGGGTTAATACCATAGAGTAAACTGTTCTGTCAGGCTTAGCCTATGTCACTTCCCCTCACCTTGGGAGGAAATAGGTAACTAAACCTTGGTTCCCTCTGTCTACATGTGAACTTCTCTGAGCTGCTCTCTCCAGCCCAACCAACCTCTTTTGTTCCAGACAGGAATGGAGCCTGAAACTAGCATTTCCCTAAACCAATAGTTTAGGAACTTTAACCATTTTGTGACGAAGCAGTGTTTCCCTGCCTGTGCAACTTTTTGTGACTGCTGTATGGAAAAGGACACGACTCTTTGGAGAGTTTGTAAGTAAACCATTTTTATAACTTACCAAATGTGTGGCCTATCCGATTGCTAGGGAAGTGGAAAACTTTGGAAGGGGATTTAAAAAAAGATTGCTTTGGAATTCAGTGGAAAGGGCATATTTTAAAGGTTTTACAATCTATATTTTCCATGCTTTCTTTGCTATATGTTTTGCCATGTTAAATCTGTGCTGGGGTTCTCGCACCAAGGAGTACTTGCCCCAAACTTTGATATTGGATTCCAGGGATTTTCTAACATTAAAGATGCCAGGTGCAACCAATGTTTTGTGAATTACACAGTTGTCATTACCTCTATACTTCCCACATTTTGTTTCTCAGTGTTTGCAACTCTCGCCTGCCTCAGCTGCCCCTGCCCAAACTATGTGTATATATAAACATGCAATTCAGGATGCTTCTTGTATCTCATGAAGTTCAGAATAGCACTGCTTGTAATCTCATGAAGTTGCCTCTAGTCACCAAAAGCTTAGGTTATATTTGTTAGTCTTTGTGTGCTTCCAGGCTGCCACTATTTGAATCTCACCCCCCAATCACATGCCAGTAAAATCAGGTTGTGCCATTAGAGCTGATATGGATGTCTTGCGCAATAAAGCCACTTTCCCAGAAGATCATACTTTTGTGGGATAAAGGGATGGGTAAAGTATGGGGTAACACTTGCTTTTATGCAGCAGCAAACAAATCAGGATAGATGCTCAGTAAAAGGTCGTCTGAAAGTACCCTTTTGTCCTTTTTAAAGGCAGGTGTTGTTGTTCAGTCAGTTGTTGGGAGCATGTTTGAGATCTCTTTCAGAAACTGTACTGCTCTGTTAGCTTCTGGAAACCATTCAAGGTGTCAGCAAGGTAACCCCTGCTGGTCAGGCCCTGCATCAGGTGCTATAGTGTGTGAAGTTAGGGCATGTCAGCAAGAAGCAAGGGCATTACTGCAATGGGCCCAATGAACTCATGCATGACATTCAGAGTTGATCAAAGGCACCTGTTCTAAGCAGTTTTCAGCCCCAAAGTTTTAATGAGAGCTTGCTGGTGCTGTTATGAACGTTACAGGCTTTGCTATATTTATATTTTATTGGGAGTTTGCTCTGCGGGTTTATTGCTTTCATCTTTGTTGCCTGGAGCTTTGGAGAGGCGGAATGGAAATGTTTAAAATAAATAAAATAAATGTGCACATAAAACAGGCTTTTAAAAGAAATTCTCTGATTAGTAGAGTTCCTCTCTGTCCTACAAAGTTCAAAGAGGGGAAGTGAGCACTTAAAAGTGAATTCAGCCAGTTTTGTATCAATCAGAATTGGTATACTTTTTTTCTAAAGGATGCCCTCTTTTGCCAGGCAGGTTTCGTCATCAAGGTTAATTCTACCTTTGTACAGTTGGCTAGCTACTAAACATTCATACACCTCTCTCTATCTTTCATCCAAGCAAGCAAGAAGCATGATCAGAATTCAAGGACACATTCTAGCCAAGCAAAATCCCTTGGGTTGCAAAACAGAAGCATTGAAGTGTGTGGCCTGGAGATAGTTATATGGGCAAGACAGAGAGGTCTTGAGATCTGCTGGGGCTGAGATTCTCTAATCTTGTATTCTGTATTTAAAACTCCAGGTGGCCCTGGAGAATATTCAGAACCAAAAAGCACTTCACTTCACCAAAATAATATTAAAAATTCCACCAAGCACTAATTTGTCTCTTTCCTTTTGCCAACAAAGAGGACATATTGTGAAATAGAAATTAAATATTGTTAAGATTCTTTGTAGAAACCTTTTGCTATCTGAAATATACTCAGAGTCGCAAAGTGATTTCATGCTCTTTATTCAGCTCATAGTGGTGAGGAGGAATGAATGAATGTCCCCTCAAAGTATCTGCTTTATATACATTATTTACACAATGGGCTGCACATGATTGGCTAATTCCGGAATTCTACTGTAAGCCAATCAGGTTGTGGATTCACTTCTATCCGGAGCATGATTGGGTGGTTCCTGCCAACCAATCATACTGCTGCATTGTTCTAGGACCAATCAGACTGCTGCATTCTGAATCCTATTGTTCTAGGACCAATCAGACTGCTGCCTTTTGGATCCTATTGTTCTAGGACCAATCAGACTGCTGCAGTTTGGATCCTATTCAACTCAGTACATAACACTATTGTTTAATTTTCCCAATGCAGAGAATTACGAGAAGTGAAAACGTAAACAAAGCAAATAAAGGTTTGAAAACCATAGAGGCAAGGCTATGAAATGGCTGGCTTAGTCGTTGCTATCTGTGGGGCCCTCCAGATGGTTGTTTGATTGCCGGTGAATTCAACATGTTCTTGATGCAATAAGAGTGCCTTGGTGGTGGATTCATTCTGCTTTGTTAGCTGTTCTGCGATGCTTCCCCGGTGCTGCCATTATTGCTGTCCAGAGGGGCTATAGCGCAACAAAAGTGGGGGTGGGGGACCAGAACTTTTGTGGTATGAAGAGTTAATGGGATTTCAGCAGGGAGTTTGGGGGCATGCACTGATTGGAAATGAGGTGGTGTGACCGCCCCAAAACTTTTGCATTCACAAATGGTGTTGAAAGCAGGATCCCATGTTATTGTGTTCATGATACTGTCAGGAGAAATCATCATGGAAGTACAATAACAAGTTTGTCTGGAGAGATGTGGTCTGCAAGTAGTTTTTCTGGGTGGACATTTCACACAGAGGTTATTTTCCATCATGTGAACTGATCCAGCATGTAGCTGTTGCTTTGCTGCTGTCTGCACAAGCCTCACGTGTGTGAGAAACAACGCATTTCCTGTGGGATATATTTGTCTAATAGTGGCACTCAATCCTACAATTCCTTCAGATCCTTCTCAGTCTTTCCTGTCTAAACAGAATAGGTCATCTCAATGCTTTCTTTGTAATCCATAATGTGAATCAGGGTTTCTCCCCCCCTCCCCCCCTTTTCTCCTGCGAATGCAAGAATTGTACCTTCGCCAGAGCTTGGTTGTTCTTGTTGTTTTATTTGTTAAGCTGGATTTAATTTGTGCACAGAATAACCCCTCCCTTATGTTTCATTTTCAGTATAGCTAACTTGCTGAGGCCGCAGCCTGTGAAAGCAGCTGGGGAAATTTACTTGGCATTCTGTGACTACCCCTACCCTGGCGTTAACCTGTTATTTTTGTTTTGTTTCTGTTTTGTTTTTTAAAAAATGAGGCTGTTACAGAACATTGCAAGGAATCCCCATATAGTCTGGAATACACTAATATTCTGGAACGCAGTAACAGCCTGCTCCCAGAAGCTACTATGGTGGTTAGTGAGTAGCCATGATGGGAGAGCTTACATACGTTCTGTGCACAGTGAAAGGGGTCTGAGCACACTTTCTAAACTGCTCCCCCCCCACCAGCAGGATATTATGCCTGTCTTCACCCTAAGACTGCTCTTCCAGAATTGCTGCTGGAAGTCTGACGCTTGCTATAAGGCCTCAGCAGAATAGCAAAAGGTAGAATTTGAGGAGACTGTGCATTGTTAGGGACAGGTTATCCAAAAGGCACGGTAAAGCTGTTACAGAACTTGCAGTATCACCCTATGGGTCAAAACATTTTATTTCATTGCATATGGACCAGCTGTCCTTATTTAGTAGACGCCTTCTTTATTTTGTGGTACCCGCCGCTGGTAAAACTCCAGGAAAGGGATGTACAGTCAAAAATTGATTTGTAGGGTTACATTCCTGACCTCTGCATAAGTTGACAGAGCATGCATAAGCTTATTGCACCCCCCGTTATGCCCCATTACACCCCTGCCCCACCCCTTTCCCCACCACTTCTGGGTCTCCACGATGCAAGTGCGTGCGGTTGTGTGTAAATTGGACATGCATAAATCAGGTCATTGCCTGTAGCTCAAATGGTGGAGCAGCTGCTTTGGATTCCCAGGTTCAATCCCAGCGTCTCCGGGTAGGACTGGGAAAGGCTGCCTGCCTGAAACCCTGGAGAGCAATTACCACTCAGAGCAGATCTACACTCATGGTTTTTAACGTTAAGGAATGGTTTTGATAAATGTGTATGGACATGACACATGACGTCCTACTTTTAACGTCCATAATGCTTTATTAAAATGTGACACTGGAGGGTGCTGCAGAGCAACCAGCAGCAGGGAGACAGCGTTTTGACAGAGAAAAAAACCAAGGTAAAAAAATGCTGTAATTAACAAATATGCCCTGTGACGTTTTAGAATGGCATATGTAATATTCTAATAATGTTAAACAGGTCAGTGTAGATCCAGCCTCAATGACCAGTGATCAGTGACTCAGCAGCTTTCTCTGTTCTGTTCCTAATACAGTAGTACCTTGGATCCCAAATACCCTGGAACTCGGATGTTTTGGCATCCGAACACCGCAAACCCAGAGGTGATTGTTCCTGTTTGTGAACATTCTTTTGGAAACCGAATGTCCGACGGGGCTTCCTGCAGCCAATCAGAAGCAGCGATTTGGTTTTCGACCATTTTGGAAGTCGAACGGACTTCCAGAATGGATTCCGTTCGACTTCCAAGGTACGACTATATTTCTTTGGGGGGGAGGGGACTTCTTGCAAAATATTTTGTTACAGCACCTTCCCAGCTTTGGAACTGTTCAGGTTTCAGCAAATCCACCAAACCTCCAGAAAGCTGCATACATGTAACAAAAAAATTCCCTCAAAATCATTTTAATATCTTCAAAGATATTTGTCTTGGCTGTCTTTGACTTCCATAAATATGAATGCAGTTGTGCTCTCGCCTTGATGTTTATGGAAAATACTCAAGGGGACCCTTCCTGGAATTCCCTTCCATAAACCACCAGCCAGGAAACCTGAGAGCAGAAGTTACCTCTGTTCAGCTGTGCTTCAGGGAAAAACAGTCCACGAAGATTCTGTTTTGCTTTTATTAAGTAACAGAGCAACAGCATTTCCCCTTCCAAGCCATTGTAGTGATTAAGAGAATTTATGCTGAATCATGTCAAATACAGTGGTACCTCGGGTTAAGTACTTAATTCCTTTCAGAGGTCTGTACTTAACCTGAAACTGTTCTTAACCTGAAGCACCACTTTAGCTAATGGGGCCTCCTGCTGCTGCCGTGCCGCTGGAGCACAATTTCTGTTCTCATCCTGAAGCAAAGTTCTTAACCCGAGGTACTATTTCTGGGTTAGCGGAGTCTGTAACCTGAAGCGTCTGTAACCCGAGGTACCACTGTATATCCTCTAATGCATTTGCAGTTTACTTATATGTTGCTGCTAAAGATTGCCCTCATTACAGAAGAACAAGCTTTCCCGCAATCAATCTGGTCAGCTTGTCCTGTTTTCTGCTCATTGTCTTCTCCTTTTTAGGGAAGCTCTTTATATTAGCACTGATTCACCAAAATGAAAATAGTGCCAGCTTTCAGCCTCTACTCTTGACATGCAGTAAAAAAAAATAATGACATCATTTTTAAAATTTATTGTTGCATCCAGATTTGCAAAGTGGACCCACTGCCACCCAAACCAGCCAACACTTCCTGTTTAAAACCCTAAAACATCACCAGAAATATTATATGCTCTGACGGCTCTCAGTACAAATGAATAATAGCAGAGCCCTGAGCCAAAAATGAGAACGGTGGAGATTTAAGAAATGTTTAATGAGCAGGCTGCAAGAGGGAAAATGCCATGCAAATGAGAGAGCCAATAAGCTGCTCTGCAAGTTGGGGAAAATAAAATGTTGGGGGCGGGGAGCTTCTCATTGGGAAGCGGAACAGTCATCACTGTCGCTTCAAGCATTGCCTCTTTCTTGATCCTGCTGGATTTTTTTGTTGCAATGTGCTCTTTACATTCTCAGGGGGCACACCCTGAATTCTAAAGTGGTTAGGATGCTGGGGGGTTGTTGGTAGTAGAAGGTAATAGATGTCTGAACCTTCACTGCTAGAGGCAGTTTGCCTCTCTGCGCGAGTTGCTGCTGCACTCCTATCTTATTTGCAGGCTTCTCACCTGGGTCGGAGACTCAGTTTGGCACCCTCCATGCACATTTGTGTACACAAACACACTCTGGAGGCTTCACCCAGGACAAAATACCTGGCTACCACCACCACCCCAATAGCTATGGCTCTGCTCAAGAGATATCTGGTTGGCCACTGTGAGAGCAGGATGCTGACTAGATGAACCTTTGGCCTGACCCAGTAAGGCTCTTATATCCTTCTACTATGCACAGACACCCAGTGGAGGTTGGTCCACTGGTTGGAGCATTGCCCCACCAAGCCCAGTCTCACATCTGCCTCCGCCCTTACTTATGATCAGTCTAGACGCAGCCTTTCTCAACCTGTGGGTCCCCAGATGTTGTTGGACTACAACTCCCATCATCCCTGAGCTCTGGCCTTGCTAACTGGGGATGATGGGAGTTGTAGTCCAACAACATCTGGGGACCCACAGGTTGAGAACCGCTCTAGAGGGTGGCCCTGCCTGTCAGCTTCCTCCTCGTAAAACTCAGCAGGTAGGAAGATGGGGACAAAACCAAAAGTAGTTGGCTCTGACAGTTTGGGGCTCTAATGCCACCTGCTGTTGGGCTCCCGGCCTTCTTGCCTAATGAGCAGCCACTGCCGCCACCCTCACTTACTATGTCCCCATTGCTCATTGTTGTTCCTACCACGTGTGTATAGTTATAGGCTCAAGCTGGTAATAGCACAATGAAGTCAATTTTGTGCAGTGCCAGGTCTTTGGCATGGGGCAGGGAGTGGAGTGAGAGGTAGGATGTTGTTGTTTAGTCGTTTAGTCATGTCCGAGTCTTCGTGACCCCATGGACTAGAGCACGCCAGGCACTCCTGTCTTCTACTGCCTCCCATAGTTTGGTCAGACTCATGTTTGTAGCTTCGAGAACACTGTCCAACCATCTCGTTCTCTGTCGTCCCCTTCTCCTTGGCCCCTCAATCTTTCCCAACACCAGGGTCTTTTCCAGGGAGTCTTCTCTTCTCATGAGGTGGCCAAAGTATTGGAGCCTCAGCTTCACGATCTGTCCTTCCAGTGAGCACTCAGGGCTGATTTCCTTAAGAATGGATACGTTTGATCTTCTTGCAGTCCATGGGACTCTCAAGAGTCTCCTCCAGCACCATAATTCAAAAGCATCAATTCTTCGGCGATCAGCCTTCTTTATGGGAGAGGTAGGATAGAATCATAGAATTGTAGAGTTGGAAGGGACGCCAAGGGTCGTCTTGTCCAACCCTCTGCAATGCAGGAATCTCAACTAAAGCATCTGTGACAGACGACCATCCAACCTCTGCTTAAAAACATCCAATGAAGGAGAGTCCACCACCTACCAAGGGAGTCAGTTCCACTGTCAAACAGCTCTTACAGTCAGAAAGTTCTTCCAGTTGCTTAGTTTTGATAGATGCACCACATTTTAGGAATGTGTGGGAATTCCAAATTAAAAATTAGGAACCAGCGGGTGGGCAGATGCTTTGCATGAAGAAGGTCCCATGTTGAGTTAGAGATGAGTTAGAGTTGGGGAAGACACTTGTCTGAAGGGCACTGCCAGTCCCTGTAGAGACAACACTGAGCTAGATGGGCCTTCAGTGTAAGACGGTGGCCTGTGTTCTTAACCTGACAGCATGAGTGCTCAGATCGACTTCCTTCCCTGTATGATAAATGGACGAGATGCCAGATGGAAGCCGTGAAAACTCTTCATTGCTCTGGTCCAGCTGCTCAGTGGGGAAAGAATAAGATAGAGAGGGAAACTGCTGTGGATCTGGTTGCCTGTGGGTTTGAACTAAGAAGTACCCACTGATGTAAATGCTAGGTAGAGAACAGGAGAAGTCGCTATATGAGAAATTCTAAAAATAGAAAATCCCAGGGGTGATGAAACAAGAGTGCATTGTGGCTTCTGAGACTGGGAAGTGTTTTATTATATTTTCCAAGCAAGGCCAAAAGAGAACACCAGGGTCACATTGTTATATTCCAAAGGGGGTTGCTATCAGGGCTGTGTGCAATGGCTAGTGTTTAGTGTTTGTTTTAAGAAGGGAAAGAGGCCTTGCTGAAGTGCATGGTTGATCTACTGGCTTGATAGACAAGCTGGAAACACACCTATAGCAGGCTTAGCGATTGTCCACGTCTTTGCTTTGCAACTGTTGAATTATCCCATAAATCAGGCAAATGCTATTCTCTCATGCTCTCAATATACCCTCCAGTATATTGCCTGCAGCTGTTCCCTATATCACCCCATTCCCTTTCCTGGTGGATTACTATTACATTATTATGAGTTTGTGGGGTGGGACAGATCCCCACAAATTCTTAAATCTAGTGAAAAATTAGCTAATATTTGGAGTATTAAGGAGCGATGCCAGGCACAGGTGATACCATTTATCCTGTTAGGAGACAGAGGCTGTCACAAGAGACTAGGGCCCTGTGGGACTTGACATCTTTCTGCAGGGCCTCCAAGACAGAGCTGTTCCACCAGGGCTTTGGCCAGGGCACAGCCTGACCCCTTCCTTTGTCAATCCTCACAGAACTCTAGCCCAATGGTTGCCATTAATTTGATTTGAACTGATTTTATAATGAAATGATTTTAGAATGTTGTATTATTTTACTGTTGTTAGCCGCTCTGAGCCCGGCTTCGGCTGGGGAGGGCAGGATATAAATTATTATTATTATTATTATTATTATTATTATTATTATTATTATTATTATTCCATTAAGTAACAAAGAGAGCAGAGTACCAGGCCATTAAGAGCGATTGACAATGCAAATACTTTCCTTCCCCTAGCTCTGAGTAGTGGACAGAGACAGAACAATTGGGAGCGGAAGGTTGCCAGGGTTACAGGGGGAGTGATGTCACCACAGGAAAAAAGTGTCCATTTGCAGGAGGTTTTTGAAAGTAAGGCAGGGGCAGAAATCCATGTGGAGAGGCTGTCCCCAGAAATGGGAAAGGGAGCTGCCTTCTGCTCTGAACCCAAGATTGTTGAAGCCTTGAGAGAAGCAACAAGAGAGACACTTGGGATGTAATGTTCTGCGCTTCCCCGCCATCAAGGCTCAGGTGTGTCTACATAAAGCCATCTATCTTAAAGATGCTACAGTCTCAGCTGTGCCTCGTTTTTCCGAAGGAAACCTAAACCCTGCTTAAGTGCCAAGGCTTCTGGAACCTCTCACTGCTCAGCAGGGGTTGGGGTGGCCAATAACAATATATTTGGTTCTAGGAACATGGGAACCTCCCAACTCTCCAGGGCTTCATAGAGAAGTCTTTCTCAGTCCTACTTCGAGACGACAGGGATTGAACCTGCGACACACCTGAATCTAAAGCATATGCTCTAGCTGTGCGCTGTGACCCCATCTATGTCTGGAAAGCGTCAGGTTTAGTTTGTAGCTATTTGCAACACATTGGAACACTCCCCTTGCCTGAGCCCCAGTTTGCACTTTGAAAGTGGATAGAAGATAGAGAAAAGTTGGCTGGAAAAGACTGGTAAAAAAACTTTCTGACCTGGCACAAACATCTAGCCAAGATATTGGGAGGCCTTTGACACTGCCTTTATAAACCATTGTTTGCCATGCGCTGAACCACGATGAACTAGAGCTGAATGAAATATTTTCCTGCACATATTTTTGGCACAAAAATGGTGCTTTCGAGGCAGGAGGCTGAAAAGTGTCCCACCCCCCAACATTGCCTCTGCTTATTGTAATTCAGTTTTTTATTTTATTTTCAGGGCTGGCTCTCTGCTGCATGACTGGAAATTGTTTAGGCACAATTTCCCGCTCTCGAGCCAAGCTTTCTCTTTTAATAGGAAATGGTCACAGCCAATCAGTGATCCCATAGTGTGCAGGATGATGCCACAGTGCCAGTTCAGAGCAAGGGCCTTCTAACTGGGTCAGCATTGTTCTTTTTAGAATGGGAGGACACATTCACTGCCTCCACCTTCTGCAGCACCTCTGACAAATCATAAAAAGGTGAAGCACCTTTTTATGAACAGCTCATTACCGGTGGCACTATGAGTCTCCAATATTCAGGCCACAAGGAAAGTGTTCCTGAAAAAAGGCTGTCCTTGACTGCTACACACCACACATTTAAAGCACCCCTTCATGAATCATGGGAACTGTAGTTTTCTACTTACAGAACTACAATTCCTAGCATCCTTAGCAAACGAAGGTTCCCATGGTTATTGGGTGGGATGTATGTTTTAAATTTCCACAGCCATTTAAATCCCCTAGTACATCCCCTTACCCCAAAACAAGCACCATGCTAAAAGTCACAAACTTGTAAGTTTAAATATCTATATATTTCTTCCAAACATTGCTTTTGTGTAGCTTGTGCATGATCCAAAGCTAGAGTTCATTTTATTAGCATCTAAAAACAACATTGTTTTTGGGGGAAATTCGGAACACTGCTTACTTTTTTTTATTTTCGTGAATTGTTACCATTAGCCTTCTCGTAGTCAGGTATAAGACAGCATATTTTATGCAATATGGTCCGGAGAGAAAGTTGTGGGTTGTACTGTTGTGTGATCTGCAGGGGTTTCTCCCATTGCTAGTCCCTAACACATCACATCCTTTTTGGCAGCGCAAGTTTCTTTGGAAACGCGAGACAGTTGCCAAATGCGCAGGCTGCTCCAAGAGAGTTGCGTTCTCCCCCCCCCCCATATTGGGCAGCTGTTTCCAGTGAGTGTTTATGTAATGTTCTGGCATTCTAAAAAAGCACAAGCTCTAGACAAAGGAGCTGAGATTTATTTATTTTTAAAGGCTAACGCCACCTTAGGTTTGCACACTCCTTTCGCACGTGAAGTATGAAACCGTCTGCTTCAGGGGAAAAGCAGTGACTTTTGTTGTTGCTGCTGCTGCTCCTTTCTAAAATAGAAATCTAGCAAGTTAATACAAAAATACTAGGCTAGCATAGCTTCCAACATTTGCCCAATGAAAATAGGGATGTCCTATTTCAGAATGATAATAACAATTTTATTATTTATACCCCGCCCATCTGACTGGGTTGCCCTAGCCACTCTGGGCAGCTTCCAACATATATAAAAACATAATAAAACATTAAACATTTTTTTTAAAAAACCCTTCCCTATACAGGGCTGCCTTCAGATGTCTTCTAAAGTTTGTATAGTTACTTATTTCCTTGGCTCGGGGGTCACATAACTCCATACCGTCCAATGTTTCTCCGATGAAAATAGGGATGTCCTAAGCAAAAGCAGGACAAATAAGAAACTGGGACAGCTTCTTTAAATCCAGGACTGTCCCTGGAAAATAGGGACACTTGGAGGGTCTGCTAGAAGCTGAGTTTTGCCTGTTAGGGGCTCTGCATTTTTCATGACAAATGGTGTATGGTGGGGAGGGAATTAAGGACTGGGTCCACCAGTTTCACAAGTGCCAGAGCCACAGATGGCTCTTGCATTCTCTTATATTATGTTCTCTTTTCATTTATAATTCTTTCAGAACTGGTAAGTTTCATTAACCACCAGCTGATCTGGTCCAGCTGCTGGGGTTAAGAAGAGATAGTGAAACTAATGAGTTCCATAAGAATTATGAAGAAGGAAAGGAGAAATCAAGGAAAGGGAAGTTGATGACCCTGCAAATTGTCTTGCACTCGTTTTTTGCAGAAGTGCCCAGCACTCGGTGACAACCGAAGGGGGTTGAATGAGCAAGCATATAGAGGAAGAGGAAAGCTTGCTTGTTGCTTGAGTCCTTTCTGCTTGGAGATTGATCATTTACTGCAGGTGGGAGGAACCTTTGGTCTGCCAGATGCTGCTGAACTACAGCTTCCATCCTCCTTGGCCATTGGCCATGTCTGCAGGAACTGAAGGGAGTTGCATTTCAGCAACATCTGGAGGGCCAAAGGATCCCCAAACCTGGCAGAGAGGTTCATCTGTTGGTGTCTTCTTTGTACAAAGACAGTTTTTCCACTTGGGGTGTGTTCACATTAGTAGTTTAAAATGCGGAGTGGTTGCCCCCCCCCCGAGTTTCAAGCCGTGTTTACACAACAGTGCTGTTCACATCAGAGCGAGGGTAGGGATATCTACACCCAATGCTCATGACCTTTTGGGTTTCCTGGATAGCTCAGGTGGTTAGAGCTTGGTGTTGATCACGCCAAGGCTGCAGGTTCGATTCACATTTGGAACAGCTGCATATTCCTGCCTTGCAGCCAGTTGGACTAGATGTTCCTCAGGGTCCCTTCGAACGCTATGGTTCTATGATTCTCTGTTCCTGAACAAAGCCACTCCAGAACTTCTATCCATGAAGCTGCCTTCTGGGCAGCAAGAAGCTAGGAGAGAAACGAAGTCAAGCCAGGGCCCAGAACCAAGGGGCAGAAAGTGCAAAGACAAAAGACAGCAGGCCAGGGTGAGGCTCAAAATAGATAGCCTACATATAGTCACATATAGCCTAATGACCCAGAGGGCTGTTTGCTAAAGAGGAATGAATTGTCACTGGAACTTTGGATGAAGAAGCTAGTGAGATAACCAAGGCAAAGAGGTAGTGTGTGCCTGTCTGAATTTGTCCTACTGCTTTGAATTTAGCAACCAAATGTTTGGCTAAAAATCTTTACTAAAGAGGTTCCTATTGTTTGTTTTAACACATTACATTATTCAGTTATTTAATCCCGACAAGCCAGCCAGCCATGGTTCTACCTCAAATGCTACAATGCCATTACAAGTGGAAATAGTCCTGCAATGAGATTTATTAATATTTTTCAGCTTGGCACGTCTCAATCATAATTGTAAATTGCTCTCCTGAGCACAATGTACAGACATATTAGAAGCTATGCCTCTTTATGTTATCACTGGGCCTTGAATGACTGCAGGTGTGATAATATCACACTCTTGGGGCCTGCTTGGAGGGAAAACACACACACTAGAAATCTCATAAGGATAGAAGCTCTGGTTAAAATGTGACTTACACATCTGCTGCCTAACAGTGCTAGCCTCCTTTCTCTATCTGAGATCTTAGCAGAACTTGAGAAAAACTCACATATTAACCTAGTGATGAATTATGTTCTAAAGACCCAGCAGCCTTGGTTCAATTCAGAAGCGAATTTCTGGATACTGGGTTGTCAAGAATTATTTGTTTCTTGATTTCTGAGCCATCTCTTCTCCCCAACCCACCAACCCCAGCCAGGCATTAAGAGTGGAGAGGCAGAAACCAAGAGGCTTGTCATGCAAGCCTGAAAATGTGCCATCCCATGCCAGCCAAGAGGCACTATAGCACCTCTAATCTAATAATAATACTACTAATAATAATATTTATTTATACCCCGCCCTCCCCAGCCAAGGCCGGGCTCAGGGCGGCTAACAAGCAATAATAAAAACAAGTTGAATGAATACAACTTAAAAACAAGATTAAAATACAACATTAAAATATTGAAACATTAAAATATTAAAATGCAGCCTCATCACAGGAGGAGAAAGGAAAAAGGAAAAAGGAAAAAGAAAGAGGGGGAGGGAATCAAATCTAGGAATTATACAGTGCATGGGAACAAGATGAGACAGGAGATTCTTCTCTTCCCTTTTGCCAAGGGTCAGGCAAGAATGTGTCAGAGGCAACAGATTTGATCTTTGCAATCTGAGAAATCATTTTTAAATGCCAGGGTAATTTAAACGAGTCAGCCCCTCTGTACAGGCACGCAATGATACCCTTGATTCTCTCTTCCTCCCTGCAGACCTCACACAAAGCCATTCATCATGTATCCCTCACTTCATTGTACTGGGTGACAGCTGTGCGCTCATGGATGATTTCAGGCCTTTTGGCAGCTAATGCTGACTGCCAGCCCCATACAGCTGTAACCTTGGCCCGTAATGCTGATAAAAGCTGTGCCCCCAAGAATACTAAGAAGAAAACAAATGCCCTTTTGTCCATATGGATGGCAGGGAAGAAGATCCAGTTATGTTTTTAACAGCTATGGCTTTGACATCCCTCCCTCCCCTCTGTCACTGTTTTTAAAAACAATAACTGGTAGTTCTAGGAGCCTAGTCCCAGTGAAGTGGGGGAAAATATTATTGGTTTTAATAGGCAAGCCTAGTGTGACACAGTAGATTCACATGGCTACTTATTTTTTTTACTTCCTTTAGTATTTTTTCAAGCTTTTTCTTTGTGACTTCGAGGACTAGAACCTTATTTTACACATCGTATTTCTTTCTCTAGTCCACCTAATTCTGCACAAAGTCCCACATCTTACAGGTATATGTAATTCACAGGATCCCATCAACAGTTCAACATTTCCAGAGGCTAATAAGAGACCAAACTTATAGATGCTTGGCAAAGGCAGTCATTGCTTATATGACTTCCTCTTATAATGGATAGGATAGTGGGAGCTAAGTATTTTAGGCTGTATAGAAGCATAGTTCAATGCCCACACTTCAGGGCAGTGAGCTGAAACCTGTGGCCTTCCAGAAGTTCTCAGACTCCAACTCCCATAAGCCCCCAGTTGCATGGCAAGTGGTCAGGGATGATGGGATTTGTCGTCTGACAACATCTGGAGGGCCACAGCACAGGAAATAATAAAAATATTTGCTGCGTCCTGGCTGCAGATAGTTTTGCTACACCCAGGAAAACTGCTTGAATAGTTAAGACAAGTCCGTACAACTTGCAGTGCACCAAGTTCAACACAAGCTGCCAACTAAGTATGAGGGCTCGGTGGAAGATCCATAAAACTTCTGTTTTTGCTGTCTCTCTGGGACTACTGAGCTCCCGTTGCTCGGTCCGTGCTCCTGCCAACCTAGCAGTTCGAAAGCACCTCAAAGTGCAAGTAGATAAATAGGTACCACTCTGTGCACTGCTCTGGTTCGCTGGAAGTGGCTTAGTCATGCTGGCCACATGACCCGGAAGCTGTACGCCGGCTCCCTCGGCCAATAAAGCGAGATGAGCGCCGCAACCCCAGAATCGGCCACAACTGGACCTAATGGTCAGGGGTCTCTTTACCTTTACCTGGGACTACTAAAAAACAACCCCAGAGGTGTCAAGTACCTGGAAGATTGCCTGATTTAGGAGATACATATTCCATCCTAAGAGACTGGGATGTACAAATTTTAGAGAACTTTGATTTAAGGAGACTGGAAACTGTCTGGAACTGAAGTTCGGAAACAAAAGAGCAAATACTATGAAGAAGTACAGAAAAAGGGGAGAAAAGACTCGGGATCATGATTAGACTCCAATAGCTGTGTGTAGGCAGTAGACGAGTCACGTCATATAGCAGGGATAGTCAACACAGTGCTCTTCAGATCTTCCGCTCCCATTAACCCCCCAGGCAGCATGGCCAGCGCTGAGGAAGGATGGGAGTTGGAGTACCATGCTGGTACTATCGATTCTGTATTTTCATTACGGGGGAGTGAAAGTGCTTTTTGAAAACTAGGAGCCAGTTCAAAAGGTCAAAACTGGAGAATAATTCAGCTCATTCTTGTGTTATTTCAATAGAGCTTTTAAATACCATTTTCAAACAATTATTTTTATTTTCCAGTATCTCGGTATCTCCCAATAAGTGCAGCAGCACTTATTGACACAGGTCAAACAGCCACTTCCACACAGGAATCCGACAACAGAAATCCTGTCTGCCAGGCTAGGATACCTGGCAATGGTCATTGATTGCTTTACTTGGGCAGCCCGGCCATTCTTTTGTGATGGTAAATACTTTAATTCCTGGATCCTGGTCACAGGCTCACCCTATTCATACACAAAGACGCCCTAAAGACAGGTAAGCGAAATACAATGGAGAGGCTTTCCCATTTCCTTCCTCCTTGCAGAGAAACATTTGAGGTCAATTTGGGAGAGTCAAAATGGTTTCAGGATTGCTCTCCTGTTTATATACATGGTGTTTGCCTTTTAAATTTATGAACATTTAAATTTATATATTTGAGACCTTAAATTCTTAGAATTCTCTGTTGTCCATATGACTTTGTCCTCCAAATCACTGCTTTCCTACACTTTCCTCTGTCTCAATCTGGATTTTCTCATATCCTCTCCCCTTTTGGAGCATCCCTGGTATGAGAAAGTCCAGATCAAGGAAGGTCAAAAGTGTGGGAAGGCAGTGATTTGGAGAATCACTGTAGCCATATGGACCACAGAGAATTAACGGGAAGCTTACTACCCACATTAAACAACAGTGAGGATGAGCCCTTAGTGTCTCTTTGTGGGTGCTTCCCTTCTATTGCATTCTGCTTAAATTGGAAACTCGTAGCTTAAGCTATAGCTGTGTGTGTGTGTCCGTCCCTTTGATCTATTTTAATGGATTACTTGCAGCAAGGGTTTTTCCCTGCTTCAGGGCTCCTGACACACAAATAAAGAGCCTTTTGTGTTGACTTGAATTAAAGTTGAATAAGCCTGGTAAACATCTGGTAGATCTTAGAGGCACAGCAGGAGACACAAAAGCTGACAAGAGTAGCTGCCCTATGGGAAATCTCAGCTTTCAGATCTGCATAAGGAAGAACAATACCAAAGTTGTATTTCCTCAAAGCGCCTTGACAAAGGCTGGAAAGAACAAGCCAGTGAAGTGATGTCCGCCACTTGCCAATTTTGGCAACGTGTCCGAATGTTCACGGAGGCAACACCTTTAATAATAAAAACAACTCTGCGTCCATATGGTGAGGAATATCATAGCTGCCCTCATGCAAAACGAAAACCTGCTACAGCAAGAGTCTGTTGAAAGTCTTTCGTTATCCCTATGGCTACAGCTGAAGCAAAAAGCTGATCTTGGGACAAGTGGAAAATATGTTATGAGAAAACCAGACATTCCAAAGGGGAGGCAGAGGAAAAGGATCTCTGCAATTTACCAGGAAAAGTATGCTGAAGTTACCGTTCAAAACATGTGGAAAGAGAGCCAAGTAGCACAAAGGGAACGATAACAAAGGAGTGGAAAGGTAAACTAGCTGGCTCTGGTCCTTGCGAATTCTGTGGAGAGTAAAGGTAAAAAGGGGACAACTGAGCAGGCTAGCCATATCTCATGGCCAAGCTAGCCGTATCTCGCATTTCTAACCACACACTCCAAAGTAATTACAGTCTAATCTAGATGAGGATTCTTTAGGGTGTTTCTGCGTATAAAGGTAAAGGTAAAGGTACCCCTGCCCGTACGGGCCAGTCGTGTCCGACTCTAGGGTTGCATGCTCATCTCGCTCTAGAGGCCGTGAGCCGGCGCCGTCCGAGGACACTTCCGGGTCAAAGATTTGATTGAGGTTCTTCTGATAGCAGCAGTTCAGCTGGAGAACTGCTTGAAAGAGCATCTCCTTTGCATGCAGAAGGCCTCTAGTTACATCCCTGGCATTGCCAGATAGAAAGAACCAGATGGAAATCTGAAATCTTGGAGAGTCCCTGCCAGTCAGGGCAGATAATGCTGAGCTAGATGGAGCAGTGATCTGACTCTGAATAAGGCAGCTAACTGGATTTTCCTTCTTTCCCCCCCAGCCCTTGGAGAGTTAGAGTCAATGCTTACTATGGCCCTGGGGACACCCTCCCAGGGACCACAGGATTACAAATAGTTATTTCAAAAATGACTGGCACATCACATATGCTCAACACATCTCACTGTGTCAGTATAGATCAGTACATCATAGGTTTTCTCCAGATAGTTCCTGCCTCTTTATTTCTATTTACATCTATAGTGCTTTGGGTTTGTTTTGCTAGTGTTGCTCCTTGCACGCTGTCGGCCATTTTGTATTATATGCCTTTTAGGCAGCTCCACAGTCGCAGAGAACATGCTTAGTTAGGCTTTCTCCTCCATGGCCTGAGGGCAGTGGGGATGCTTTAGGTCAGATCTATGTGTTCGACTGAAGTGCGTAAATCCAGCATGCTCTGAGCCAGAGTTTTTCATTTTGTCTTCAAGGTCAGCCACAATGGTGATAATAACTGATGACCTTTACTTCTAGAAGTCCAATGGCTAAAGAGCAGTGGTAATTTCCCAAGGATGATTGTTTTCTCTTTCCACAAAAGCCAGGATTTTTTCAAGAGTTTCTCTCTCCTGCTGTTTCCTCCAGGTTTTCTCACCCATTCCAGAGCAGCCTTTTAAAGTCTCTTCTATTTCCTGTTCCTCCTCCTCTCTTGGCTCTTAACAGAGTGCATCTGTTTTCTCTGTTTAGGTTATTGAAACTGTCTACTAATCTAAGATATGTACCTTTCAGTTTATGCTCCTCAGTGTTGTTTTTCATCCAGCAATTGCTTTTCTAGCAGCTGACCTAAAAGCACCTCACCCCCCAAATAGGCCAATATTTTCCTGGCCAACTGTTACATGCACAAAGGGCATATAGGAAGTGCCAAAAGTGGCGATTAATGACATTGCTGTATGTTAGGGATGGGGAATCAGCCTAGGGGCAGCATTCTATCCTGGACAACCTTCTAAGGACTACATGCCAATGGTAGATGGGATCCAATGGCAGAAGTGGGTGGAGCACTGGATGTGGCACTTACCTTTGTCCAATAGGCCAAATCTCTCCATTGCCCATTCAAACAAACAAGATGAACTATCACAGTCCAATGGCACACGCCAGCCAGGAAAAAGTGCTTGAGGATGACATGGAGCAGGGTCAGTGAGGGGTATAGACGGTGGAGAGTGGTGTGACCAGAGGAGTTGTTAGTCTCAGGAGATTCCTGCATTTGCCCTCCACGCGTAAGGTTGCCCTCCTCTGATTTACATATATTTCGGGTAAGGGGAACTTGTAGTCCAACAACATTGGGAGGGCCACAACTCCCATCATTCCTGACCCATGGCCATACTGGTTGGGGCTGAAGGGACCCAGAACTGAAGCACATCTGGAGGGTCACAGGTTCCCCATCACTCGTATAGTAGTAATCTCAGAATGAGACACCCAGAAATATGTTCTAAAGAGCAAAATCCTTGAAGGACATCCCAGCTCTGTCTGCAGTGTATGTTTAGGCAATGTGGTTGCATTGGTAGGCAGGAACAATACTCATATCTAAACTGATTAAGAGGTTTGGAGAATGTTTCCATGGGAGTAATACATTGCAGATAAGCAGCATCTAGTGTGCAGGCCCAAACCATGAAATGGAAAATATGAGATGACAGAATGTCTTTTCAGTATGCTACTCATCCTTTTACATGTTCTGAATTTGTTTCTTGGGTGAAATCTATGGTGTCTTCGGCTGTTTAAAAGACTCTTACACCTGTCTAGGTAAGAAGAATGGGTAACTATAGTTTATGAATAATTAGGAATTATCCTATGTAATATTTATATGAACATGATATTAGCAAGAGGAAACTAAGTCTGGAAAACATAGCTGAAATGTAGACAATGGGGGTTCTGGTCTATTACCATACCAAAAGATCTTCACATCTGTGAAAGTTGAAAGTGTACAGAATTACAAAGAACAATGCTGATATGTTTCCGGAGTACAAGCTGTACCTTGATAGTTCTTGGTGTGAAGCACAGGATCAAAACTCTGGGATGGTGCCCAGAGAACATCTGATTCATCCCTCAATATAAAGTTAGCCTCTCATAATACAATCTAAGTAATACTGAAAGGGGCTTAGAAGTAGAGAGCTGGTGAAGAAGCCTTCAAAGTTAGGGCTGCCATACGTCCGTATATTACCAGGATTTCAAAGGTGGAATTGATGTCTGGGGTGAATTTCCGAGAGGTGGTGCTGTGTCTTGGATCTTCGGCAAGTCAGTTGAAAAAATGTTGGTTTTTGCATTAGCTCAACTTTTTGGGTGTCCTGGGCTTAACTTTTTGAAAAATGGCAACTCTAACAAAGTGAAGAGTTCACTTTCCACATGATCTAGATGCCCCTGAGGCCTTGTTCTGTTGAACGGTCACTTTAAAATGTGAAGGTTCATTATTGTTTCACAAGTTGTGTATGTCTTTAAGGGCCAGGGCCAGGGCAAATAACGAGACCCAGTCTTACAGCTGTGAAACATAGCAGGTGCTGCTAGGTTGTGTTAATGAAGCTGTGTCAGCAATTGGGTATAATATATAAGGAGCAGCACCTAGCTCTCCCATTACCCTGGGGGATGAGTTGGTGGTTGGGTCTGGTTTGTTGTTGATGTATTTAGTGTATAAGGAGTTTTTGTTTTTGTTATTAAAACCTTGTTTAAGTTATTTTTGAGTCCCTTTTTAATGCATGGTCTCCCCAGCAAGCTCTCTGCAGCGCTACTAAACTGCAAATAGCCAACATGTTCATGTGTGTGCAACTGTTGAAGCCAGGCAGGAATGCCATTAACTCAACAGCCCAATTGGTAAATGTGTGCCTGGTTACCTGTAATTAGTGATACTGTCCTACATCCACAGGGCACACCATGCACTGAGAAACTGACATGCAAGCAGATTCATTTAAATAATTACCCATGACTCTTTTAAAAAATGTGACCTGTTTATTGTAACTGAGAAGCATTCATAACAGTGCAAACAATTCTTTGGTAGATTTATTTAGTACAATAAAAATAACTAAGACTTCACTTTTGGTAGGAGTTTTTTTTTTTATAAAAAAAGTAAATAAATATGGAACAATTGCAACTGAAGAAATACTGAGAAAAATGATCATTTGGCCATTGGCCACTGTCTTAAAATGTTACATAGGCTTTAATCAGCAGAAAATGTAAAAAGAAAAAGAAAAACATATTCATTTGTACAATGTTTGAATTAAAAAAAAAAAGAGACCTATTTCCTAATCCAGTTTACCACCAGAGGTTTAGTGGTAATAAATGCTGGAATCTGTATAATTTTACATACTAATTTGGCAAATACTGATTAGATATCTGCTTTATTTAACAAGGGAAAACAGAGGTATATTTGGTTAATGAATACATGGAAAATACTAAAGTGGCCGACACTACAATTGTATACAGAAGTAGGACCCATTGAATTTAATGGGGCTTACTCTCAGGTATGTGGTTATAGCATTACAACCTAAAATACCTGAGCAGGTTTTTCCCCTCCCCTCTTTTAAAACAATACAGAATAGAAAATTAAGGGTGACTGGTAACATTAAAAAACTTCCTCTAGCCACCAATATGCTTGTTATCGTTCTAGCCCTTGTTTCGAAATCTGTCCAAGTTTGTAAGAATTTTAGATAGCAGCTTGGAAAGCACAGCTGGGATCTGGATTTTCAATAAAGCAAAATATTTTCGTGCACTGAAAGACCTTAAGAATTAAACTCCAAATTTAAATATAACACATAAAAATAGGTATTTTGCTGTAATGGCACAAAGCCAAATATTTGTGTATGAAATTGCCTCACAGTACAAACCTGTGCATGTTTACTCAGAAGTAAGTCCCGCTGTGTTTCATGGAGTCTTCATAGACTGCAATCCAATCCCATCCCCGTTAGTTAGCGATTTAAGATAGAGTGCAGGGCTCTGTCCACTTACGTTGTGTGTATGTCCATTTGTAGCAGAGGTTGGTATGCTGCCAATAAGTCCTGAAACAGGGAATTTCAAACCAAGGTGCCAGAAACTTTGAATCTTTGGGATCCAAAGCCCGCAGAACCCTCGGCAGCCTAGTTTTAAGCTCCTCAGCTATTCCAGCCTTGGCAGTGGAACAGCAAAAAAATGTAAAAAAAAAAACCCAACCCCATCTTCAGCTTTCCATCCTGGCTGGTAGGGCTTTGGCTCTCAGGCTCCTATTGTCCCTGGTCTGGTTATGATTGCTCTGTAAGTGTGTGTTAGGATTGCAATCATGATGCTGTATGCACTCCATTTTGCTTACCACCACCATATAGAGACACAGTTGCTGTCTCCATCAAACAGGTTTCTTGGCTAATTTGGCAATGCACAATATGATAGATAGGAAATGATTTATGCGAGGGAGCTGATGTACCAAAATATTATTAGACTGGCTTTATTTAATGCACTTCTGTGTTATCAAACAAAATTATTAAGCAAGTTGAAAAGGTTCCTGTATTTGCCCCCTCCCCTCTTTTTCGATATGGCATTGCTTTTTTAAGTCCCTGATCCTTAAATCCTAATGATTTAACTTAGCAATCAGTGACTTTGTCTTTAGCATTGGTTAGAAAAGAGAGTGAGTGTGTCAGGACTTGAAGAACACTGCTATATTCCAGGGAATTAAGACTTGTTTTCTGGAAAAGCACCATTTAAGAAACCAAACATGTCTGTCAAATGAGGTATGAGAGTTTTCCTTCACTGTATGTAATAATACATGTTGGTTATAAAGAGGCAAAGTTGAAAATACAAAGGTAAACAATGGCAAGTTATTGTAGACGTACATTCGACAGTGCTTTTTTTTACCTCTTAACTGGGCACACAGATTCACAAAAAAGTAATCAACAACATGATTTTGACACAAGGACTATGGGGGCGGGGCGGGAAACAGGCACTATGCATTATGGAAAAAAAACCCTTAAATGAAACCATATTTTTAAAATAAAGTTTGTAAAGGAACAGCTAATCTCTATTTGGTAGGCCTTCTGTCGGATGGGTTTTTCACAAATCACGCCATGGTACAGCTTAGGAACAGATCTACAGGAGCAAGTTTTTTAGAACAATTCAGTAGGTAGGTGTCATTTAGTGCCCTTCACTAAGCTGTGCTTCACTATAATTTCTCCACCCCCTTAGTTTAAATGGGCCTGCCCTTTTCTATCTGCACACCTTTGTTTTTACTTTCACATTCCATGACAATACCATGGAATACTATACTAGAAGATAGAAGAGGATGCGTACACCGTACCCTTGAGAAATAAGATGCTGGGGAACGATACACTTTTTAACAACCACACAAGGCAGCAGAAATAGGACTAATGAAGCTTTCACAATCCTTGTACCTTGATTCCAAGATAATCCAAATTCACTGACAGGCAGCTAGTAAAGGGGAAAGGTGTCTCCCTGGGAAGACATGTGGCAGCTTCAGGCACAATGCAGGACCTAAATCGAGAGTGAATCTGACATAGGTCTGATTCTTGGGGGTGGGGGGAGGGGATGCCCATTCAGCTATGCTTTTTAAGAGCAAAATGACTCCAAAATTAGAGGGCATCGTATTAAAAACAAAAGGTTGCAGCATGGAGGGCTTCTGTTCACTGTTGCCAGTCAGTTAGATATGCCCCCCCATGTCTCCCATTTTATTTCCTCTTGCACATGATTTTTCTACCACTGCAACAGGAATTTAGTATTCTATGGCAAGTCAGGATGCACAGACCCCATTGGGCAGTCTTTGCCTCACATCCCAATTTCAGGGATTTCCCCTTAATATTGGTATACGTCTCCAAAGTATTCCAGGGGAAAGCAATCTTGGAACAGGTGGAAATGTTACCACTGAGTAACTACAGAGAATCTCTATATGCAGGGGTTTTTTTTCCAGCTGGAACTCAAGTTCCAGCACCTCTCAGGTGGGTGCCATTGGCATTTTAAGTGAACAAGGGAGGCGTTCATGGTGAGTTCCGGCACCTCTTTTTCTAGAAAAAATATCCCAGGCATTAAATGTTCCAGATGGGACGATGGTGCTTTTGGAAATCTGCGTTCTAGAATGTATTTCCCCACCCCTAGAAATTAAGCTCTGATAAGAGGATTTGCTATTACTGTACTGCTTCAGTGTCCTATGGTTTGCAGTGCTGGAGGGGTTGGGCATTTTATCCCATTTATTACATCAGATAAGCAGTAGGAACCCTCTATGGTCCAATCCAAACAATATTTTCTCAAGGGCAAACACTGCAAATGAGGCCAGAAGTGTCCAGAAAGTCAGGTAAGTCCTATCTCAGGTTTAGCTCAATGTGCAGTAGTCAGAGCAGCCTCTTTTTTTGTTATTGCTGTTGTCTTGCAGCAGTGCCTTCTCTTTCATGAGTACACAGACTTTCGAATTACGTTACACAGTGCAAGGCTGAACACATATTTTATGCCTATGATTTCTGATCATCTCCTAGGTATTGAACAGAGAAATAAAGAAGGGCAACTGTGGACAGTGGATAGGACAGAATATTAATACTGCAAAGAGATGCGGGAGAAAACCACAGCAAAATTTGTGTTCTCCACCCTCATCCTCCTTTAGAATTGGCACTGCCACAGAATATTGAGCAAATACTGAGTGAATGCTGTAAAGACATGATGTGAGTAGCTAAATAAGTAGACTATGGGTCTCAGAAAGACAAACTAGCTCCATCAAGGTATTTGACAGAAGGCAAGCTAGACTATCAACACTGGGCCGCACAGTATTTTAAAAACAAAAGCTGTGGCCCTCTTCGTCCTAATAAATGGCTCCTGACTTCCTTTGGCCAGTGTATGGAGAAATAAAAGCCAGCCTAATAAGACTCAAAACCACTTGGCAAAGGAGTCTTTAAAAAGTAGCACCAAGTTTTCAGTTTGTTGAACCTGAGAAGATTGTCCTGTCCTGTCCTGTCCTGTCCTGTCCTGTCCTGTGTATTCCCTTTCAATACTTTTACACGGTGGTTTTTCAGTGGGCAAGCATGTAAAATAATACATTTCCTTACATTGTTACACCATCATTTGAATGCTGTCCTGAAAACGTCCTGTTGTGGTTTTATGCCTAATGTTACCTGTATTTTGCCATCAGCAGATATCCATATGACTTGTGGTATTGTGACCATTGCAAAGCAGGCTTAGAGCTTATTTTCCTTGCTAACAGTTTGTTTTAAGCAGACAGGACAGCAAACTCCTTTAAGCTTCACAGGTGTTGCACAATCATTCGGTGGACACGATTCCACATAGCAGGTTATCTGGCCAACCTGTGTTAGGAAAATTATAGCAACAGCTTAGCACACATCCTAATAAAGTGTTCAATAGCCAGTGACATTATTAAGCAAATATCCTCCCACAACTGGCATTATGCCATGAGCTACTAAGTTCGCTAATTTAATAAGTTTTCTACCACAGAACCCACATTTAATCTAATGGTTATTAATGTCAGCACTGTTTAAAGTTATTGTCCCTAACCCACACTTCAATGTATTAGACTCTCTTCAGTCCAATGGACATAGAGATAATAGCTAGCTTATCCTGAAAAATCTTCAAGAGTTTGAATTGTATGAATTGTGTAATTTGAGTTAAATTGGAAGAAATTTCAGGAATCTTCTGCACTGTTTATTCAGTAATCTGCATTACCAGATTTCACTAGTTTGGGGAAGGGGTAGGAAACTCCTCTAGCCAGGCCCTACCCAAACCACACTAGCAAATTTCAACCATGCCTTTGGTTTCTGAAACATTAGCAGGCATTGCTCAAAACATTTTGCAGCTGTAAGAACTAAGGGCTGGCTCTTCAAAATAAAATAAAATAAAGCTGGGATTCTTAGGAAGCCAATTTCTGTGCCCATTTCCATACTGTTCTGGCAGTAGCTCCTTTGGTGAGAAGACAAGCCAGTAGACTGACTGAACAGAAGCTTGTCTTGCTGGCAGTGAAAACTGTTGAGGCCAAAACAGCAATCAGAGTTCCAGCTGTATTCGTTATTCACTCCTGCATGCACAAATCACTTCTTCAGTTTGCAAGTGCAAAAACTGCAATGGCAATTACCTTTATTTACAATTAAGCACACTGCAAAATCAGTATGATGTTGGAACCCTATTCATGCTTGCTTGGAAATACGCCCCACTGAACACAGTGAGCCATGTCTAGGTAAGTGTGGAGACGCCATGTTAAAACCATGAAAACGAATATTCTGATTACTCACTTTGCATTCGCACGTGGTGCACGGGTCTTTTTTCCAGGTTTCGTTACTGGAATAAGATTTACCCTTTTCGTCAGTGCATTCAGATCTACTGAGCCGTGATTCAAGTTTCTTTATCTGAAGAAAGGCAGGAAATCCTTGTTTAGCTATCTGTATACTAAAAGCGTTCCCATTACCTTCTGTATGCAAGCCAGTAAAACCACAGAAACACAGCCTTCTCTTAAGTACTCAAATTGTATCTAGTTTGTTTCACTGAGAGATGCAGTCCAATAGGGTTCCTGGCTGGTTGTGGAGGCTGAAGGTCTGCATTTGATGTCACATTTCACTTGACTGTCAAAAAGCTCTGCTACTGGAGTGAATGGGGTCAAGTGGAAGTTATAGTCTGGTAGTTTCCAAAGTGGATATTTCTGGTCTGTGACAGTAATAAATCAATTCATTCATTCAAAGTGGGTGGTACTGCCCCCTGGAGGGCAGTGGGATTACCTAAGGGGGGGCGCTCTAAGAGGCAAGGGGGCAGTAAGAGGTATAAATGACTATGATACTTTGAAAACCTGGTAATACTAGATCAAGTTAATCAATTTTGTTGAATTTTTTGAACTATATTGGATTTTGGATAAATGTGCAATTAATTGCTACTGTTTTGAATTTTGATGTGTTATCATATGCAAAAGACCATTCTGAACAATGCTTTTTATAGGGTAGGGGGCACTGAGGGATGAGGTTATGGAACCAAGCAGGTGATGGCCTGAAAAGGTTAGGGAACCACTGTTCTAGGTCCAAGATTTGCTGCTTGTTGATGGCATGTATTCACACATGAAAGGGCATATGTGTGTAATTGAAGATATCCTACTCACTTCAAGAGATGGAAGCCAAGAGATGGATTTGAGATGTCCAGTGTTGAGCACAATGAAGTTACATATTTACTGTATGTATATCCAGCCTTCATTATGAGGAGCTCAAAGCAACATTCATAGTTCTCCGCCACCCTCACAAAGCCCTGTGGGAATCCTTTTCTCTCTCTCTCTCTCTCTCTCTCTCTCTCTCTCTCTGCACTTCCTTGTATCTCAACTACAAGTGCTAGTCTTAATGCACAAGTGTTCCTTCTCTCTCTCTCTCTCTCTCTCTCTCTCTCACACACACACACACACACACACACCCCTACCTGGATCTTAAAAATGCTTCCACTGCCACAAGGATTCCTTCAATGAGTGGAAGGGCCTTTAATTCAGTGGGGGGAAACTGTTCTTTTACCAATTCCTTTCACCACTCTCGTGCCACCTTCTATGCCATTCCAGAGGGTCAACCAGACCACCAGTAAATTGTTTTTCCTGTGTGCAACTCCCAACCCACTCCGCAGTGGGTGCCGATAGCATATTTTCAACCCTAACCATGCACTCTTTCATACAATGAGCAGAGTGCTTAAGACAGTAACTCTCCCCCCACTTACCTGGGTGTAAGCCCCATTGGACTCATGAGACTTACTTCTGATCAGACATGTATGGGATTATACTGCTGAAACACTTTCTAATATTATCTGAAGAACCTTTTTTATGTTCACCTGTTTTCTGAGGTCTGTGATAGTTTTTTGCATGTCACCAACAAATTCTTTGAAGTCATTCATGACGGGTGCTTTCTTGCGCTCGTCAAAGGATGAGATGGTGAGGTTAGAGAATTTATTCTCCCTTGCAGAACTGCAACGACAAAAAGTTAACCAGTATATTAAGCAGGAGGGGCAACCCATTTCTTTTTTGATACGTAGACGTTTCTATAAAGAAGGTTAGTTTACTAGTATGCTTATGCTGTACAAATTAGGCTTAGGTGTTTCAATCCCTTGCAGACACACAATGGAGGATCTAGCAATGGCAGAAAAGAATTAGGAACTTTCCACAACGGTTATGATTTGCAATGGTGACCCTTTGGTGCTGAATGAGATGCAGAGTTGATATAGTCATTAAAAGTTCTTAGACTCCACATAGTGAAGACCAGATGGCAACTGCTTTCTCCTCAATATGTTTTTGAAATAGGTGTTGCTGCTGTAACAGAATTCTTTCACGATGTGAAACTTGGCATAAACTTTACCGCATGCAGAAAAAAAGAATATGCTGATTGGCAGGTGTTCCCTTTATTGAGCTTTACATTCTGCAGACTTACCGGTAAAATAAATGCCAGTAATACATTCCAAAAAAATCAGAAGGCTAGCAGTCTAATAAAGTGCTTTAATCCTCTCTCCTCCCCATGTTACTTGAGATAAGGATGAGAAAGCCAGCCAAGATCAGGAAAGAGAATGCAGATTTAAAAGTCTACAGCAACAAGTGAACACATGCATTATTATTCTCCAGTGTATAAAATGTGACCTATGTAGCAGAATTACTATTTCCTCTTCCAACAGAATCTCAGTTTTACTTACAAAGAAAACTAAAGCAACACTTAATGAAAGAAGGAGATTGGCGCTGAAGGGAAAAACAGCACAGTGTAGGATTCAGTCCTAACATCCCCATTGTACTTGAATGCTAAAAACTGACCCCTTTGTATTGCAGGAGGGTTGGAGAAGAGCATAGGCTTGAAACAATCTGAAAAGGTTGACCAAAGCAACATCGTTTCAGCCATTACTCACTAAGTCTTTACACTTCACCATGGAAAGATGTTACATCATTAAGGTGTAGAATGACCCTGTTATTCTTTAGAAGATATATGGATATTTAATTTTATATTAAATATCCATATATTTGAAAAGAATATATATTTAAAAGAATGCTCCAACTACCGCACAATTGCACTCATTTCACATGCTAGCAAGGTTATGCTTAAAATTCTACAAGGAAGGCTCAAGCAGTATATGGACCGAGAACTCCCAGAAGTGCAAGCTGGATTTAGAAGAGGCAGAGGAACCAGAGACCAAATTGCAAACATGTGCTGGATTATGGAGAAAGCTAGAGAGTTCCAGAAAGACATCTACTTTTGCTTCATTGATTATGCAAAAGCCTTTGACTGTGTCAACCACAGCAAACTATGGCAAGTTCTTAAAGAAATGGGAGTGCCTGATCACCTCATCTGTCTCCTGAGAAATCTCTATGTGGGACAAGAAGCTACAGTTAGAACTGGATATGGAACAACTGATTGGTTCAAAATTGGGAAAGGAGTACGGCAAGGCTGTATATTGTCTCCCTGCTTATTTAACTTATATGCAGAATTCATCATGCGAAAGGCTGGGCTGCATGAATCCCAAGCCGGAATTAAGATTGCCGGAAGAAATATCAACAACCTCAGATATGCAGATGACACAACCTTGATGGCAGAAAGTGAGGAGGAATTAAAGAACCTTTTAATGAGGGTGAAAGAGGAGAGCGCAAAATATGGTCTGAAGCTCAACATCAAAAAAACCAAGATCATGGCCACTGGGCCCATCACCTCCTGGCAAATAGAAGGGGAGGAAATGGAGGCAGTGAGAGATGTTACTTTCTTGGGCTCCATGATCACTGCAGATGGTGACAGCAGTCACGAAATTAAAAGACACCTGCTTCTTGGGAGAAAAGCAGTGACAAACCTAGACAGCATCTTAAAAAGCAGAGACATCACCTTGCCGACAAAGGTCCGTATAGTTAAAGCCATGGTTTTCCCAGTAGTGATGTATGGAAGTGAGAGCTGGACCATAAAGAAGGCTGATCGCCGAAGAATTGATGCTTTTGAATTATGGTGCTGGAGGAGACTCTTGAGAGTCCCATGGACTGCAAGAAGATCAAACACATCCATTCTTAAGGAAATTAGCCCTGAGTGCTCACTGGAAGGACAGATCGTGAAGCTGAGGCTCCAATACTTTGGCCACCTCATCAGAAGAGAAGACTCCCTGGAAAAGACCCTGATGTTGGGAAAGATGGAGGGCACAAGGAGAAGGGGACGACAGAGGACGAGATGGTTGGACAGTGTTCTCAAAGCTACAAACATGAGTCTGACCAAACTGCGGGAGACAGTGGAAGACAGAAGTGCCTGGCGTGCTCTGGTCCATGGGGTCACGAAGAGTCGGACACGACTAAACAAACAAAAATTTTATATTCCCAGTCACAGAATAGTGTATCCTGGAAACAGCAGAGCAGGAATTTCTACTCTGCAGATGCATACTGCTTCTAAAGGTAATAATAAATACAACGAAGAACCTGACCTCTTTCCATCTCTTTGCAGCTGATGGAAGTATATAAAACGGTAGCATTTAAAAGGCAAAAACCAGGGTTGCTGTTGTTTTTTTGGTCTTCCCTGCTTTTTTAAATAAAATTTTCAATTATTTAATAGTATTTTTATTATACGTTAAGAAGTGCATCATATTAATTTTAACCCTTGTTTATTGTTGTTTCATAGTGCTGAAACATGCACAGTCCCCCCTCCCCATTTTTATTACCTTTGCATGTTTTTAAATGCCTCTCACTAGAAATAAGCATATGTTAAAAGACTGACTCGTAAACAAATGGAAGATTAAAGACTTGGTGATGATTGTCTTAGATCAGGGTTTTTAAACGATAAAATATGAAACTCCAGCAGACATTCATACTGGCTAATTTCCAAGCATGGTATCCCATTACAGGTTTTGCAAACTACAGACTATTTTACAAATCTGAGACCGTTACAGTGTGTACCACACACATTTTTAAGCATCTCTCCCACCTACCAAAATGACAAGAACCATACACTTCAACTTCCTAAGATATTTACATCATGCTCGCATCCTCCTGCTCAGAGAAAAAAACCAGGAGGAGAGAAGGAAAAGCCAAAATGTAATTTAGGTGTGTTGTTGATGCAACTCATAAATTACTTTGCCTATGCACTGAAGGCATGACGTCATAGTCCTAGGAAGGCCCATCTATCATCCTAGGTGGAAAAAGTACACTTGGATTAGCAAAGCTGTTCAGGATTTTTATGATTAAAAGCCCTGTACATTAGTAGGACATACAAGATTCTTTAAAAATAAATGTTATTTTCTTTAGAACTGGAATTGTATTAATTAAAGAATCCAATAATCCTGTTCCTAACATGATATTCTGACATGTTTGTTGCTCCTCATTACTGAGGCTTCCCCAGTTATCTCCCTCGTAAGATGCTATGGATAACTAGAGCCAAGAGCCAAGTGTCATCAGCATACTGATGACACCTCGCTCCAAAACGCCTAATGACCACTCCTAATGGCTTCTTGTAGATATTAAACAGCACTGGAGATAACACACCTTTGTTGTATGATTCACAATCCACTTGGTCTTATCAAAATGATTTTGAATAGTAGTCTGGCACTCAGTGCATGAATCTCTGGAAGGATAGCAACCCATAAAAAATACAACAGCGCAAAAAATGACCGCATTTTGGATCACACAAGGTATCCAACCTTGCAATCTGAATAACCATGCATTTGCCCCGAATTCTTTTTCCTATGTAAGATAAAACAAGTCTGGGATTCTGAATGATTGCTTGTGATGCAGTAGCCAAGAAAGATTTCTTTCTAAAGCTATTTAATTATGAAGCTCTTGAAATAAAAGGAATGCAACTTTTGGAAACGAGTAAGACATACGACCTCCTAGCTGATAAGATACGGCCACATTCCTAAAATTCATGTGCTGAAGGACAAAATAAAGACTTGCAGCAGAATGTTTGGGAGGTGTCCAAAGACTTCTGTGCCTCAGTAATAACATGCATGTTTACATATTGTCATTTTTAAAAATAAATGAATGAATGAATGAATGAATGAATGAATGAATGAATAAAACCTTTACCTTGTTTTTGACATTTTCATGTGCTTTGATGGCTTGTCTTCACGGAAACTGAAATCAAGGGAACGTCTTCCTCGAAAGTGGTAAGAGAATGCATTGAATTGTCCTCTAGTTCTACAGTCTGAAATTGAACAGAATGTTATGGGGTTTATGAACAAGTTTTCGGATTTTAAAGACATGTGAGTTAAACCACAGAGCCTAGGACTTGCCTATCAGAAGGTCGGCGGTTTGAATCCCCGCGATGGGGTGAGCTCCCGTTGCTCGGTCCCTGCTCCTGCCAACCTAGCAGTTCAAAAGCACGTCTAAGTGCAAGTAGATAAATAGGTACCGCTCCGGTGGGAAGGTAAACGGCGTTTCCGTGCGCTGCTCTGGTTCGCCAGAAGCGGCTTAGTCATGCTGGCCACATGACCCGGAAGCTGTACGCCGGCTCCCTCGGCCAATAAAGCGAGATGAGCGCCACAACCCCAGAGTCGGCCACGACTGGACCTAATGGTCAGGGGTCCCTTTACCCTTTACCTATTGTGCCCAGTAAACTGTAATTGGCTTTTTAATTTTCTGGCTTGGAAAACTGTATGGAAAAGCTCAAAATAACCTCTTCCCTAAAATCTTTTAGTGAAATATCAAGTACCTCTCTGAGAGACATACAGAGAGAGAGAAACTTCACTTACAGTGAAATTAAACATCTACAGGAAGTTTGATTATACATTGGAGGCCGAGGTAGGCAGCTGTTTGCAGGTGGTATATGCTTTACCCCTTAAGAGATGGGAAGACAGGGGTGGTGAATAGTATGGGAACTCACACTAGGGTTGTGGAAAGCTTTCCTACAGTAGATTTGCTGGCTGAGAGTGGAAGAGAATGTTAGTGATGTGCTATTTACTGCTGAGAGAGGAGGTTTGTTCATCAAAGTTCTCTGCCTGAAAGATTTGAACAGATTCCTTTTTCAGGGGGCATCACTATGCAAATCTGTGGTCTAAGAGGGTTGGCTTATGTTGATGCTTTAAGATGTGCGTTTCAGGAAAGCTCAAAAGGGCAAGAAAGCTGTCAAGGGTATTGGAAGAAAAGGAAGATGAAATATTAATCACTTTTGAGAGAGACACACAAGGAGAGAAACTACTTTGCTTACCAGATTAAAACAGTAATTCTGTGGCGGCAATGGTTTGTCAAACAAGTATTTGGGTTTTGTTATTATGCAGAGGAAGAGCCACTTTGTTTTTCTTTTTATTACACTGCTTTACTACTTGCTAAACGTTCCAGGAAGAGATACATTTCAGTAACAAATATAATTTAAACTCTATCCTGGAAAAGTATTTAGGCGCAAGGAAAACAGGAAGGATAATAAAAAGAGATACTTTCTATTATGTAGTGTTGCAATAATAAAGACTCAATAAAAAGGGCAGCTTTTTATAGTATACACCTTGGCCAAACTGTCAAATTTTGATTGACAAGTGCTTGTTTGCAGAATAGGAGCAATGTTTCTCATTTCAATATATAGAGGAACAAAATGTCTGTAAGTGTAATAGCCTCTTCTTGCTTTGTCTCAAAATAGTTCAAACTTCCATTAGCTGCTGAGGAAGAAAGGGGTGCAATGGGAACAAATTTGGAATTGGGAGAGCCTGAAATATAAATACCCACGGTTTGAAGATCCTCACCCACGGTTTGAAGATCCTCACTCCCTTTAGAGTAGGGGCTAGGCCCCTCCAAATTCAGCTGCAGCTCAAAGTGGGCCTCTGCTAGTGTGTCACCCTTGCCAGTTCTTCCTACTTCTTCCTAAACCAACAAAAACCTTAATCTTTGGGAGAGGGGTAACCACCTGTGTTATGTGCTGAAGTTCTCACCCTGGGCCAGCAGGGGGATACTGGAGATAGTTATGCAAATAAGGGATTGGAAGTGACGTTCAGTGATTGGATAGTTTTAGAAAATTGTTACAATTATGTGTACTGGAGCTCTAGATAAGCAGGCTGACTGGAACCCTTCAGCTCAGTTCTGTTCTCTGAATAAACAAGAGCTGTTTGAAGAATCGCTGTGTCGTCTGATATGTTCACCCACAACTTAACAACCTGTGGTGTAGGTTCATTAGAGATAATGTAGGCACTGGTGACCTCTTCTTGATGGAAAATGGAGGTCCTGATCATGCTGAGGGCTGTTATTCCCACTGGGGCTCATAGAATTTACATTTCTTTCTGCCTCTAAAAGAGAAGAGGTTGGGGCAGGAGGAGACTACAAACTTCACGCACGCCAACTAAATTCCAGTGCAGAAGAGACAATGAGTCCTGTCTTGTTCCTAGTGAGCTTTCACAACTGCCACTTCCTCTCCTTCCCAACTGCTGTTATTGTTTTGTCTGGGAAGGGACCAGGGGGAATTGACCAGGATGACTGTCTAAGAGATAAGGATAAACTTTACTGTAAACAGTGCTAGCCATAGACTTCTCTTGAGGAGAGCAGATGAGGTTCAGGCAAAGTGAGCCAATGCATACTCACATGCTACAGTCCAAACTGAACATGTATTAAGCATAATGAATACGATGTCTAGGTTTTGCCAGATATGAGCCACTAAAGCACAGTGCTTATTAAATACTTGTATATCACATGGATACTCCATCTTTCTTCAAATGTCCTTATTGGGGAAGGAGGGCATGCATGGGTGTTTTATTTTTCATCCTTTCTCACCAGCCTTTTAAGATTGGGTTAGAATGGTCATTCTAGGGGAGAATGCTCACTTCTCAAAGATCTCCCGACAGGGCAGGGATTTGAACCTATGTCCCTAGGTCAATTAAAAGCCTTAGAACATCTACACAGTTGCTTTGAGAAAGGAACTTGATAACTTATATTCCTGAACTTGTTTCCCTGCCTAATATCAATGAAGTTATTTCAGAGGACCATAGGGTGGCAACACAAGAATGGTCCTTTACTGTGGTGGCTCCTCTTCTGTAGAATGCTCGCCTGGTGCCATGATTATATATCTTTCAGCACCAGGCAAAAACTTACCTCTATAACCAAGCCTTTGACCATTAACTATCTGTAGCCTTTTGGAAGTGGAGGGATGTTGAAGCAAACAAATTCAATAAATAATAAAATTGTTGTTGTTGTTGTTGTTCAGAATAATTGTGTGTGGGTATCTACCTACCTTCACAGCAATCTTGCCACATCCTGAGATCTACTTTAGGAATTTCATCACAGCTTCCATATCCATGTGGGAACTCAGCCACTCTGAAAACATCACGTTGCACTCTGGTTATGTTGTCGCCATTGTCACACAGAATTCTGGCAAGGGATGCCTGCTTGATCTGAGTCAACTGAGATGGAGTAAACACACCTGGATTCTCATGCCATAACCTATAGTCTCACATAAAGTAAGAATAAATCATTAGACAAATTTCAGTTAAAAAAATATGGATAGAACATTCCATCGGAATATGGGATTAAACTCTGCAATTATCAGGACTGTGGGTGGGAGTCAACTAAGTTGTTGCATGCATGGAACATGGTATGCTTGCACAATGGGACTCCACCTCCACGAATCACCACCGCCTGATGACGAGTATTTCTTAGCTCACCTGCCATTTCGACCCTTAAATGAAAACCCAATGTCAATATATTAAAATATTCCAGTAAACCAGGACTAGTCTGTCCTTCGAGAAGATAGGCAAATCGCCTTGAGCATTAAAATAACTGCAAAATGGTGGTCAGTTACTTACTGTTCTTTGTGAGACATGCACTGAAATGAGCTGACAGTATTTCAATAAAAACCCGCTCCATGTTTTACTTCACTTATATGGTGGAAGAGGGGAGGTTAGCCCCTTTTTTGGTGTTCGTATTGTTAAACAAGTTAATCAGAGACCTGAGAAGCTGTGTTATATTGCTTAAGACAAGGGCTTTTTTCCCCAGCCGGAACTCAGTTCCGGCATCTCTCAGGTGAGTGCCATTGCCATGATAAGGGAGGTGTTCATAGTGAGCTCCAGGACCTCTTTTTCTAGAAAAATAGCACTTTTAAGACCATAGGTAGGCAAACTAAGGCCCAGGGGCTGGATCTGGCACAATCAACTTCTAAATCTGACCCACCCCCAACCAATTCCTACATTTTTACCACAGGGTACTCTTCCTCCTATACTAGCCTGGTATGGTAACTGAAAGACTAATTAACTATAAGAGACAAAGAGGATACACAGTCACTATAGCTGATTATTGTTAAGATGGTGAAATTATTCATTTTGAATTATTTTTTATTTTCTACCAAAACTTACCTGTCCCCATCTCGGAGACGCTTAAACTGTGTGCTCAGGAGACACATCAGTGTTGGTCCCAATCTGCTACCAGGAATTAAATCTTCCACCATAAGAGCAGGAAACAAATCTATGTTCAGTGGTGAACCATATAACCTATTAAAAGTAAGATGAATGATTGAGGATTTATAAAAATGAATTCCAAATATTGTTAAATTTCTCCATAAATATACCATATTTTCTAAATACCATATTATATTAAGGACTGGTTAACTACAATACGAAGTCCCCCCCCCATTTTTTGTAATGTATACAATATCTTTTTTGTTGTTGTTGTGTTTTGTTTTCTACATGTGTACTATTTCTTGTTTCTTCTGTTTTGTGTCTTGTCTTACTCTGTGCACCTAAAATTTTGTATATTTTTCAGTAAAGAATATGAAATAAAAAGTAAAAAAAGGATAAATGATTGAAGATCATACAGTACACACAATTTCAGCCTTATACCACTCTGAAGAATGACAGCTGAAATGTCACACAGTTGGAGGTAGAAAGATGGCAGTCTGGTTTTTACTTTGGTTGCCTTCCCCTTGTGTGTTTATGTAGGACTTAATTTGAGCCAATGCTCCCATTCCCCTTTTTTCTGCACTCGCTGACTGCTTGGATGTGTACAGTGTCGTTCCTTCCCCAGACCGAGGATGAGATCACATCTGTAGGATTAGTCAGCACAGCTTCCAGGCAGGTTTGAGCCCTTATTTCCATTTGACTTCTGAAAGCTGATTTCTAAAGCAAGGTAATGTAAACCTTTGCTGTAACTCAGAAGGTAACCTCCAACATTTTAAACATTAGTTGGTTCAGCAAATCTATCAAATAAATCCATCTATCTAGATAGCACAAAGGCATTCTTAGTTTTGTCTAAGGGCAGTAGTGTCATATGCAAGTTTAAATATGTGTATATAATATATTGACAGACTGCCATGAAATTAAACATTCTGGGTTGTATCCAATGCTGCTGGTTCCTCCTCTTCTCTCTCCTATAGCCCAATCACACACCTTCAAAAGCTCTTCTAAAGAATCAGGAGATCCTCTGGAGCAGATCTGGGGAGCATGCAGGGAGAGGAGGAGGAGAAGGAAAAGTCCTGTTGTGTGAGCAGAAGTGTTGGATACAACCCTTTGAAAGTGCATAACTTACAATTGAGAGCTTTATTGCTTTTGTTTAAAGAAATAAGAATGTTTAGTTCCCACCAAATAAGTACATTTTTATTTTAAGTCACATTTATCTAACACTTTGGGACGCGGGTGGCACTGTGGGTTAAACCACAGAGCCTAGGGCTTGCCGATCAGAAGGTCGGTGGTTTGAATCCCTGAGACGGGGTGAGCTCCCGTTGCTCTGTCCCTGCTCCTGCCAACCTAGCAGTTTGAAAGCACGTCAAAGTGCAAGTAGATAAATAGGTATCGCTCCGGCGGGAAGGTAAACAGCGTTTCCATGCGCTGCTCTGGTTTGCCAGAAGTGGCTTAGTCATGCTGGCCACATGACCTGGAAGCTATACGCCGGCTCCCTTGGCCAATAAAGTGAGATGAGCACTGTAACCCCAGAGTCGGCCACGACTGGACCTAATGGTCAGGGGTCCCTTTACTTTACCTATCTAACACTTACCTCCTGAGTTTTTCTCTGATGTCAGGATTCTTGATTTCATTTTTCAAATCTTCAAACGTGTGAGCCGAAGAAAGGTTACAGTAAACTCTAAAATCGTGGTAAGGTGGTACTCCGTGATCTCTACCTCTTTGAATATTCATTGCGGCCAGATCTAACGCTACTGCCCGAGCCATGGAGAAAAGCCTCTCTGTCAATTCCGTATTGAGCAACTGCGACGTTACACGCATCTTACCAGCGACACCAAATAAACCCCTTAGAAGCGGGTCAATGCCTCCTTCGTTTACAATCCGAAACGGGGAGAAGAACGCTTTATGAAGAGGTATGTGGCCTTGTGGAATAGTCTCAAAGTTTTCATCCAACCGATACAGTATGGGATTGATCAGCGTGTGACCAAACCTAAAAGCGGCAGTTGCAAATTCATTAGTTATTCCAGAATTAATATTGGGGTCGTAACCTTTATATTCGCCAAGCATCTTCAATCCTACCTCTCCCAAAATCTTAGGCAGCCAGTGGCTGTACGTTATGTGTTGCATTTCTGCACCCACAATCTTGCGTGTTTCGTGATAAATTGTATCGCCGTCCCAGTGTGGGTTGAGTTTCAGCAACTCTGTGGCAATCCTGTTGTGTTCTCTGAACCACAAGGTATGCATACTGGTGAGTCCCAGCTGTTCATTGGCGCGATGGTCGCCAGCTAAGAAGCAAGGAATCGGGCTCTCATTCTCATCCCGCATACATTCAGTTGGTGGGCCGGTAGCAAACGGGAGAAGAGGCTTCCCAGATCTCTGCACAATGCCCTGTCTCAGAAGCCCCCTGTGGCTTGCCAAATCTCTGATTTCTTGTGCCTCGTGATCCGAACTGCCATACACATTGGATGCATCGATATAGGAAGTCAGCTGGTTGATTTGTTCTCGTGGGTAAACCGAATTCATGAGAAGGGAAGTCATGCCGCTTCCGCACACCGGGCTGGAACGCACAAAAAACATGCACCGCGCTCCGTTCCTGACTCGAGGGTCGTTGGGCGGCACCATGATGGAGAAACACGGGGGGTCGTTTGTACAAACGGAGCTGCAGTGCTGGCCATCAGAAAACCTGGCTTCACTCAGAGCAGCAACGGTGGAGTCCAGGTCATGGTCTAGGAATTGGCCCCATTGCATCAGCATATGGCTAAACTGGTCGTCAGGGGTTATTGTTTCCGTCCCGATCAGCGTGGTTGAAACCAAGCGTGGCATTGGGAGTGTGTGTCCATTATAACGCCGGTTAGCTCCAATGCCCCTTGGCAAATTAAATCCGTTTTCGTAGACCGACTTCAGCAAGCGTTCAAAGGCTGTCAGGGAGGCCCCCCACATCGGATGCTGCAAGTTATTGCAGGTCCCGTCATGTGTTCTGTATTTCTGGTGATAGCACATATCTGAGCAGTTATTCACGCGCCTATGGGCCGTGCAGCCTGAGAGATTAGCTATCAGATTCAAATACTGTGGGGACACAAGGTCATTATAGTGATAGCCTGAAACAGATAAGAGAGAGAGAGGGACGAATCAAATACTTTTTAAGTCCTGGAAATAAAAATGCTTTAATCAGTTTTAACCATGTAAAATCTACAACACTGATAAACTAATTAGTTGGGGGGCATTTTAAATCAGGGTACTGTGAGTTAAGGGGCACAGTTCTTTACCTTTTGAGGCTCTTTTGGTTCTGGTGTGTTACTGCAATAGGGAACGGGAAAGAAAATATTAAAGATAGCCATTTTCTTTCGGAAAGAAGGCACAGGAGCTATGATGAATGATAGCTTCTGTTTATTATATCATAAGCTAGAATGCTCCCTCTTGCGATATCTCAAAAGGTGTGACATTACTTGATCTATTAATCAACCAGTTGACTTCACACACAGTCATTACTGAGAATACAGGCCCCCCCCTTGAGTACACGAGGAAGTGGGTGTAGGGTTGCAGATCACCTTTAGGAGGTAGCACAAAAATTATTCTTTTCCTAGTAGTATTTTTTTAAAAAACTTACTTAAAGTAATGGGAGACAAGCTACAAATAACTTAATCACAAACTTTTTTTTATTTTAAAAAACTGATCCACCAGTGCCCTTGGTTGCACATAATGCTGGCATAATACAATGTTATGGAAATTAATTTGTGCATGAGCTGCAGCTTCAGCAATTCCTGTTTTGCTTCCTTTGTAGGGCAGGGTAACATACCAGGGAGCAACAGCTCAGGGGTTATGTTTGAATGAGAATTTGCAACCTGTTTCTCTCAAACAAACATCTGTTAGAAGCCAAGGCTTATTCGTAAAAAGCGACAATAAGAAAAAAACTAAGCTCATTTCAGCCGTATCCAGTATGATTGTATTATTGCCAGAATTGTTTGTGAATTATATTTTAAGAATGATTAAAATTATTTTGTATAATATTTAATCTAGAAATGTTAGGATTTTATTCACAACTATACTTGAAAATGGTTTTTTCGACAAGACTGCAATCAAATATATCACAACAGTTCCACACACAAAATGTACATTGTCAAAGTCATGATCTGGATTTGGAGAAAGCAACAAGACAATAAACGACTCAGTATAAATTATCTGTTTAGTCCGAATTATGTGCAGAAATTTGGTAACGTTTCAAAACCATGAAGCACAGAACCTTGTGCTGAGTTCAGGGTTTTGAGTTTAAGTTTTTAGTATACTTTAATAAAACTCACAATTACTCAAAACAGAAGAACTATCCTAAGGAAAAGTATTTCCTTTCACATGATCAACCTGGCTGCAGCAGTTCATTACCTGCCAAGTCCTAGCTGTTCTGCCTTACTAAGATTTTAGTGTAGCTTCCAACTACTTTGCAACATGCCTCAAGCACAGATAACTGCCAAAAACAAGGCCTTGGAGGGATTATGAAATAATTGCTTTACAAATGCGATTTTAGCTTATGTTGATACATTCAGACTAAGGATATGGGTATTCCACCGGGGCAATTATTAGGCGTTGTCAGAAAAGGTGATTACAAAACACGCTTTAAGCAGTGTGGAGATAGAGTTGCTCATATCCTCAAGCAGCATTCCACATTGGAGGGAAAGAAGTAAAAAGTCATATGTGTTTCATTTGTGAAACCCTCGGATGAACCTTTATGGTGCTAAAACATCCTATTTGCATTTTGCTTTCAGAATAAAGTATGCAGTTTGAGAGGAGAGAGACACATTGAAAGAGAAGAACAGGGGGAGGGAGAGAAAACATTTTTTAAAATCCTGCTACATATTATTTTTGAATTTAACCTGTTGTGTAGGTGCTATTTGAGGCACTTACAAAGGTTTCACATACTTCATTCCAGCTCATGGAGTCTACACCACTCCTTTCAGCTGTTCGGTGTCAATGCCATGTGTCAATGGCTATTCCTTCATTTGGGGCACAAACTATTTCAGCCCCAGCCTGCAGCTCAAGAACCCTAGCTTCAAATTCCCAGCCTGTTCCTTCACCCACCGCAACTTTCTTCCCACCCAAGCACTTTATGTTTGTGATGGAACATTTAATTTTACCCCCAAAGCACCTTTTCTGGAGGGAAAATGAAACCAGGTTGCTCACCACCATTGCTTTTCACTTTGCCGGAAGCAGTTTAGATCAGAGACATCTTCCTGGCACAAGACTTTTTTAAAAAAGGTTTCAGATGTGCATTTTATTTATTATATACAGCTAAAACCCTACGCTCAAGATACACCAGCCGAGAGGACAGAGGAGGTGGAGAAGGCCCACTATGCCAAACAAGGAACACAAGGCATGCCACTGTCACAGGTGGTACACTGGCAGAGATGCTCAAATCTAGCAATGGAGCTGGCATAGCTGGGACTGGCATGTCCACACCTGCCAAATCCACCTTTAGAATCTGGCCCTGATACCAACGATGGAACTCACAGGAGGGATACGTTTGCCACTAAACTGATTTGAAAACAAAAACCGCACAACCCACAACTGGCCACCAACTCCTAGTCCCACAACAGAACACAGGACATGGCATAACACACATGACATAACTCTACACCCAGTGACAGCACACAACATCTGTATATAAGCTTCTGCCAAAGAGGCCAAAACCTGGGCAATAAGGCACACAGCGCTGGACTATGCCACTCCAGGCTAATGTCATGCATAATTAGAGCACACAAGGCAAAAGCACTGACTTGTTCCATTTAGGTCAACCATCAGACCATCTTGCACATGTTCTTGAATTAGCTGCAATGTTCTTTCGAATATTTCTCCAGCTCTTGCTTGCTCAATAGTGTAAGGATCTCTTGGGTATCGAAATAAGGCCAGCAGATCATTTGGAGAACGAGGGCGGCTAATAGATGAAAACAGGAAGAAGACATAAAAGTAAAAGGGTAAACAGAGCCATCCAGATGTGTGCGATAAAGCGGCTGTGCCCTTAACACTATGTGCTGACTGGTTACTAATATTAAGACTATGATCTATAAAAGCTCTAATTGTTATTTTAAATCGTCGGCAACAAGTCGTTCATAAATACATACCTTGATTGCTTATCCCCCAAATGGCAAGCAAGAAATAAATAAATAAAGTATCAGCAGCTGACAACTTCACATCGTTTGTTGAGTAAGGACTGCCAAGCATGCTGCACGACCACAAAACGAAACAAGGAGAAAAGAACCCCTTGTTGACACATTTCACTAGATTCACTGTGGACTGGAGTATACAAAATCTAAGAAAATGTTTCCATCACATGCATTGGGCAGGACTCAGCTAATGAGCCTCATCAGCAAGAGCCTTGATAAAGACTTTCATTTGTGCAATGGGGCTTTCCCTTCTCTTCCCTCCCCCAATGTGGCCCACAAAATTGGGTGTTTGGGAGGGAGAGGTCAGGAGAATCCCCAGAACATCTCACTGGGGTGGGAGAAATAGTTCCAAAAAACTTGAGTGGAAAGCTATACATGTGCACAACTGGGATCCTGAAAGTATGCTTCAAAACTTGGGAGAGTTGTTTCCAAAATAAGCTAGTGTTGTTTCAAAAGGGGACAAGTGTACTTTGGCATGAGAACATAGGAACACAAGGAGAGCCCTGATGGGATGGAACAGTGGTCCATCTATTCCTGCATCCTGTTGCCACGGTGGCCAACCAGATGCCTATGGGAAGCCCACAAGCAAGACTTGAGGACAGTAGCACTCTCCCATCTTGCATTTCCAGCAACAGGTAGTCAGAGGTATACTGCCTCAGACTATGTAGGTAGCGTACAGACATTGTGGCTAGCAGCCACTGATGGCTTTGTGCTTCATGAATTTATCTCACCCTACATTAAAGGCATCCAAGTTGGTGGATGTAACTGCAGCCGTAGGAGTGAGTTCTCTATGTGTTCTGCATGAAGAAGTACTTTTGTTATTTAATAATAATAGTAATAGTTTTATTATTTATACCCACCCATCTGGCTGGGTATCCCCAACCACTCCGGGTGGCTTAAAGGTGTAAAGGGGACCCCTGACCATTAGGTCCAGTCGTGACCGACTCTGGGGTTGCAGCGCTCATCTTGCTTTATTGGCCGAGGGAGCCGGCGTGTGTCTGCAGACAGCTTCCGAGTCATGTGGGCAGCATGACTAAGCCACTTCTGGCGAACCAGAGCAGCGCACGGAAACGCCGTTTACCTTCCCGCCGGAGTGGTACCTATTTATCTACTTGCACTTTGACATGCTTTCGAACTGCTAGGTTGGCAGGAGCAGGGACCGAACAACGGGAGCTCACCCCATCATGGAGATTCGAACCGCCAACCTTCTGACTGGCAAGTCCTAGGCTCAAGCATTAAAAACCTACCCATACAGAGCTGCCTTCTAAAAGTTGTGTAATTCTTTATCTCCTTGACATCTGAAGGGAGAGCATTCCACAGGGAGGACACCACTACTGAGAGGGGCCCTCTTCCTGGTTCCCTGTAACTTCACTTCTCACAGTGACGGAACCAGCAGAAGACCCTCCAAGGAGGACCTCAGTGTCTGAGCTGAGCGATGGGGGTAGAGACGCTCCTTCAGGTATGCTGGGCTGAGGCTGTTTAGGGCTTTAAAGGACAGCACCAACACTTTGAATTGTGCCTGGAAACATACTGGGAGCCAGTGAAGATCCTTTCGGACCGGTGTTATATGGTCCCGGCAGCCACTTCCAGCCACCAGTCTAGCTGTTGCATACCAGATTAGTTGTAGTTTCCAAGTCACCTTCAAAGGCAGCCCCACGTAGAGCGCATTGCAGTGGAGAATAGTAGTACTTCCTCTTTTTCCTCCCTCAAATAGTTGTACAGCTTCTATGGGGAAGATTTTGAACTGGTTGGGCTTCTACAATTACTTGGAAACTGGAAAAGCCACATGGCTCTGATTTAGGGAATCGGATACACAGCTTCTGCACTTCCAGTCTCCAAAGAGTCAGCGTGCCTTAGACTAAGCGTTCCCCACCCGCCAGTCCATACAACCAGTAGAAAAATCCCAGAAGCTTAGTTATGCCTCAGTGGGTAAGCATTTTGTGCTACACCACCCACTGAGATTGCAGGCAACTGATGCGTGGATATGCCTATATAGGATTACTTGTGAAGAGAGGGGGATTTATCATAGGTAAAAGAATTACAAGATGTAGAGTATCCAGTTGATCTTTGAGCAAAACTGCCATGTCCCCTCAAGCCACTGTTACAAAACGAACAAGTAATAAACCAGCACACTGTCATGATGAAATAAAATAAAACAAAAACCCTCCAGACAATACCTGTCAAACAAATGTGTACGGGTTGAGTTTATTGCTCTGTCAACAGTAGCAATTGCTTCAACAATTGAGCTTGCTACAAACTGATCTCCATTTCGACTGACATCAGGAACTAGAGAGAGGGGGGAGAAAAAAAAGAGCTGCAAATTTATCCGCATGCAAAAATGACTCACTATGAGCAAAGTCTAGACACGACATCATTTTTCTATTACAAATAAATCTCTTTTTTTCCCCTAAAAAGATTTACTTTTACAGCTGAAAATTTTCAATATCTTGAGAACATCATTAAAAAAAAAAAAGATTGCGTTGGGGATGCCTCCATTCTTCTACAAGTTCAATGAAAAGGTATAAATTACCATTAGTATTTGTTCTCTGTTTTGCAATACAAAGGTGTTAAAGAACCCCAAACCACAATGACATATAATCCAAAGACATACTGAAAATATGTGAGCCATGGTAGATTCACACTGTCTAAAAGGCTCTGGGCTTTTTCTTGATTACTTGATCCCATTACCTTCTAAAACAGATAGGAGTTTCAAAGGCAGTGCATTGGACATGTGAGTCTGCTGTGCAAAGAAAGAAAGAAAGAAAGAAAGAAAGAAAGAAAGAAAGAAAGAAAGAAAGAAAGAAATCTCTGACTCTTTAGGTTTCCCTAAAGCAAATCCAGGGTTCTCAGCTGCAGCATGTAATCTTATCTGTATCTTAGCAACATTTCTGATCTAGAGGTGGGGAAAGGCTGGGTGGTCTCTAGGAAAGATGAAAGACTCCTGTTTCTTCTGCAAGCCCTGGAAAATATTTTATCTCTTCAGTATTCTCAGTCTCTTGAAATTCTGCCACAACTTCCCTGCACTCCTTCCTTCTAATAGTGAATGCAAGTGATGAGTGTCAACAGAATTGTAGCCATGACAGCCACTGAGAAATAAGGAGGAGGTATCATCAAGCTTGTGGAAACTCTGAGGTTTGCAGAAGCACAAAAAAACCCACAGCCCAACCCTTTAAAATAAGCCAGGTAGAAGAAACCTCGCCAAAAATAGCCCAGTCCAAACTCTAGATTACCTTTCTAACAGCATCCTCTGAAACAGGAGACAATGATGTACCGTATTTTTCGCCCTATAGGACGCACCGGCCCATAGGACGCACCTAGTTTTTTTTTGGGGGGGGAATAAAGAAAAAAAATTATTCCCCCCCAGCCACGGGAACTCCCGCAGGGCTCCCCAGGCTGCGGATAGCTTCCTGAAGGGCGGGGTGCTCTGCTTCAGGGCGCCCTGCTCTCCGGGCAAGCAGGCTGCTATCCGCAGCCTAGGGAGCCCTGCGGGAACTCCCGCGGGCTCCCCAGGCTTATGGATAGCTTCCTGAAGCCTGGAGAGCTAGAGGGGTCAGTGCGCACTGACCCCTCTCGCTCTCCAAGCTTCAGCAAAAAAGCCTGCATTCGCCCCATAGGACGCACACACATTTCCCCTCCATTTTTGGAGGGGGGAAAGTGCGTCTTATAGGGAGAAAAATACGGTGTATTCTTCTTATTAGCAAATTTGCTGTCAGACACCTTATCATCGAGCCATCCAAATAATAATTAAATATGCAATAGAAATTATCTTCCCTTGGTGTGCCTGACACCTGTGTTTCAAAATACCTTTCCATTTCCCTCATTCAATTTGATGTTCTAAAATTTAGCTGAGCTTTTTATCCATTACCACACAAACTTACTCTATCCGAAGACGAAGAGGGAAATTCTCTCCCTGCAACCCTTCCCTTTTAAAGTAAAGGTAAAGGGACCCCTGACCATTAGGTTCAGTCGCGGACGACTCTGAGGTTGCAGCGCTCATCTCGCTTTATTGGCCGAGGGAGCCAGCGTACAGCTTGTGGGTCATGTGGCCAGCATGACTAAGCCGCTTCTGGCGAACCAGAAGTTCTTATAATTTCTACATTCTTCCACCAGTTACTGCATTGCCAGTGAAGCCTCTTCTCTTCTGAAGATCCTGGTAATATTTTAGAGAGATACTTCCACACCAACTGCAGTTTATAAATCTTACCATTTACACTTAGTACCATACTAACTGAAGAATATCCAATTGTATTCCTTGCAACACATTCGTAACGGCCTTCATCTGCTGGTCCAACATCACGAATGGTAAGAAATCCCTCAGGGCTAACGTGAAATTTTCCACTTTCAGTAACTTGAACACCATCCTGCAGCAAATCGGAAAGCCAATTTAATTTACTGTTATAAGTCCACCTGCTGGTGATAATCAAACACTAACAAACTTAAATAAACTAAAAAATACATTGTATTAATAACGAGAGCTATGCATGAAGAATATAGGACGGGATTCAACTGTAAGCAGAAGTCCTGTGTGCCCCTCAAACTTGGCTCCAGAACCCCCCAGAACAGCATGCAGGGAGAAGGGATTGTTCCTTTTGCAAGTTGAAATGTTTGACTTCGGCTGAAGATGAATTCCTCCCATACTATTACCAAGTAGGAGGGCAACTTCTGAGTCTCATATATTCAGCATTTCATTTATAAATTACAGTACTTTGTATAATTTTAAAATTTATAAGCATGGAGATTAGAGGATGGGTCATAGCCAAATCTTTTCACAGAATTGAGAAAGCGTTAAGAAGTATTATTCCCCTCCTGCTTACTGTTCCAAAGCTCTCTTCAACCATTCTTGTTCAAATTTATTTGTCTTCCTTCCCTTTGTCAAAGGCTTTGCTCCACATTGTCACTTCCTACAGTTTAATATTCCAGGCTCTCAAATGAGGAATTTCTCTTTCCCCCCCAGTATTTTGCATACAAAGCCCTTGCTGCTAATATCATGTATATAAGCTCTTTACTTTTAGGAAGCATATTTTACAGTTTAATTGCATTGCTAAGTACCTGCAGTTTGAATAACTTTTCCAAACACATGGTCTCAGAAAGAAGTGAAACTAATAATTTATACCAAGGCGACGCAGCTGTCAGCTACCATATGCTTTGTAAAGAATGAACTACACAGGAATCTGAAAACCTATTCTAATTATAAACACGAGTTTATTACCTTATTCCATGTTATTACTGGCTCAGGCTCTCCTTGAGAACTGCATGGAATCTGCACATTTGTGCCAACTACTACTGTCATATCACTTGGAACATTACCAAACACAGGGGTTACTAAAAAATAAAATAAAAGTTGCACAGAAGCAATGACAAGTGGGTAATAGTCTTTAAACAGAAACATTCACATTCATCGAGGCTACAGTTGTACAACCACAAACCTGAGGCTAAGCCTCACTTAACTCAAAATTGCTTAAGTCTGAATAGATATGTATAAGATTATATTACAATAGTACCTCGGAAGTCAAACGTTATCCACTCCGGAAGTACATTCAACTTCCAAAACGTTCGGAAGCCAAAGTGTGGCTTCCAATTTGTTGCAGGAAGCTCCTGCAGCCAATTGGAACTCGCAGAACCCGCACTTTGGGTTCCAAAAGAATGTTCACAAACACTCACTTCCAGATTTGTGGCGTTCGGAAGCCAAAATGTTTGACCCGCAAGACTTCCAAGGTGCAACTGTATAACAGGGCAATCCTATGAATGTCGACTATAAATAAGTCCCTTAGAGTTCAATGAGACTTAGCTCCAGGTGTGCAGGATTGCATTATAAAGTACAGTGATACCTCAGTTTAAGAACAGTTCGGTTTAAGAATGATTTGGTTTATCATCTCCGCAAAACTGGAAGTAGTGTCCCAGTTTGAGAACTTTACCTCGGTCTAAGAACGGAATCCGAATGGTGGAAGGGCACCGGCAGCCTCATTAGAGAAAGTGTGCCTCGGTTTAAGAATGGTTTCGGTTTTTAAGAACGAACTTCTGGAACAGATTAAGTTCATAAACCGAGGTACCACTGTAAAGGTTTTTACCTTGAAAACATCCCTCTCACCTAAGAACATTCCTGCCAGTAAGAGGTTACTTCACGTTAATACTCTTAAAAAATTGGGCCTGTTTTATGTACAAAATAATAATTCAATATCATTCAACAATTATTTATGGAGGCTTCAGCAGCAATAGACAGAAAAACAGGCAATGTTGCCCCACCCTCCTCCTGAGAGGGGTATCACTGCTGCTTAAGGGGAGCAGGCAGGAGGCTGGCCATGGCAGGACGCTGTGGGCGCACTGGCAGTGCCAATTTGCTGCTCCCACTGGCATACCCCTACAGCCCTCATTTTTCCACTTGCCCTGCTTCTCAAATTTGAGAAACTCTCTATTCAACTAAAAATTCTGGTGATGAAAAAATTCTGTATTTCATCGCTCTCCTCCCTATAAATGTGCCAAGCTTTATCTTCCTAGCTTGTCTCCAATAGATAGATTACATCTCTCTCTCTCTCTCTCTCTCTCTGTGTGTGTGTGTGATAAATTGAACCGTATATCAACTGTATACTTAATGGTTCTTAACATGTGTATGTTCAAAAAATGGAAAATCTAGTCGGATTTCAAACCGAAAGATGGTTTAAAACACATTAACAATCTGGATGAACATGAGTTTTTGTGAACCTACCTCTAGGCTGTACGGTCAGATGAACAGCAACTCTTTGAGATCCTACAATGTTAACAGCTTGACATTCATACTGGCCTTGATCATGTAAAGCAACTCTGGAAATCCTCAGTGTTCCAGATGATAGGACTAAGTGCCTTCTGTCTACAGAAAGTTGGCTTCCTGAAACACACATTTTTTCAAAAAAAAAATGAAAGTATTGCACCATTGATTTGACGCTGGGTCAACAATATTTCCAAAGCATTCTTCGTTCTGGCAACCTCTTTCTTACAAAAAGAAGATGGAAATAGGACAATTAAAATGGACAAATTTTACCTGGTTCCTGTTAATATCATTCCCCTCCCCAGCTTTCCCAGAAAATGCAGCATGGTGAGGGAATGTACTTTAAGAAAATATTTATATATATTCTCAAGCCTAAAACAACCCTGTTTTGACCATCTCATATTTGTACAGGTCTGGGTTCAGGCCTCTTTGATTTGGTGGAAGCTCATATTTTGCATTCTCCCAATTGTGGATTTGCCTTCTTCACTAAGCTTAGCCAAAGAGATTTTAAAGCACTAAGAATGATACCAGAAATGATTATTGCGAAAGAATAAGTCAAAACTGTTTCCCTCTTACAATTGTATTGTCTTAATTCCATTGCAGAAACAGTAAAACACTTTTGAGATAATGGAAGATTTTTAAAAAGTGAAGATTAATATCAAATATCATCATGTACTAATACAGCAAATGCTGTCTACTATACTTTTTACATCTTCTTCTGTGCCTGCTCTATTTTAATAAATATATACAAATTTTGAAATAAAACAATAAATTCTAGCTTTTCACCTTGATCATGAACAAATTACTTGGAAGCATATCCTAGTGAAATCAACAGTTCAAAGTGATCAACACAATTCTGCAGGTTCTTTAATGCAAGTGTAAACAGTAACGTGTGTATTTGAGTTCTTCCACCTGTTTCCTCTGCAGCAGCTGCAGAGGAAAACAAGAGGAAAAATCTGTGAATGGCTGAAACTTCTGCACCTTCATATAATATATTTAGAAGAGGAATATCTTCACAATCACGTAAACATAAGTTGCTAGGACTTCAGATTAACTAATAACATGTATCTGAAGGAAGTTTCAAGTCATTATCAACTAAGAAAAAAGCTCAAATCTTGTCTCTATTTCAGATACATAAATTATATGTGATTAGTGCCTACAATTCAAAGCATATGTAATGGTCACATAACATGTGTCATGTAAAATGTGTTATTAACCTTTAAGGAAAAAAAGGAAGGAGATAAACAAGGTTAAAGTTGATGGTTGTATCAAGTCAAGTTGTCCTATTCACACAAGAGCATCCATTTATGGAACTGAACCTTGGGGGGGGGGCAGGGAGAGAGATTCAGAGGTAGGAGAGAGGTGGGAAGTTCTGTTGTGTGAGAGAAACCTTCCTTGGATAAAGTCCTAAGCCTAGAAATCTTCCAAGTTAATCAAAAGGCAAGAGCAACATGTGGGACAGAGGTAACTGATGGAACAGCCAAAGAATGGAGACCATCTGGCCGTACCCAATAATGACCAAATTCTCCTGAGCTAAACTTCAGGGGCTTTTAAAGCCCAACTCAAATGAGAGGTGAGTTTTTGAAACTTTCAGTCACCAATAACAACTGTTACTAGCAAAATCAGGGAAACTGAAATAGACATAATTTCTTCTAGATCACATAATGGCTTGAATTTTGCAAAAACGTATTAATTTTTTTCAAGGTGTACAGATTTCTCCCCAAATCTAAATTCTTACCTCCTTTAGTCCAGGCAATGACTGGCTGTGGATATCCCTGGGCCTCACAAGGGAAGTCAACAGTTTGTCCCTCAATTACTATTCTGTCTTGAGGAGTCACAGTAAACTGAGGTACGGCTATGTGATAAAGAGAAAATGGAAAAAGAGTCAGAACATATACTTCAGACTATAGCTCATGGAACCACAGAACATCAGTACTTTAGATTGTAGATCTAAACACCACGTACCTTGAACAATGATGAATGCAGTCGCATGGATGCTATCGATGCTGTTGGTTGCAAAACAGGCATATTCTCCACCATCTTCCTGCTCCACGTTTTGGATGTAAAGCCCTCCTGACGGAGTTATGGTGATGCGAGGGTCACTTGGGAGAGGAGTTCTGTCCCCTTTAGTCCATGTGATCCGTGGCTGGGGGTGACCGGTTGCGCTGCATTCCAGGGTGACACTTTCTCCAACCAGTACCTCTGTATTTTGGGGGTGAATCACAAAGCTTGGCCTAGCTGTAACAAATGGAAGAATGTTTAAGATACCCTCTGTTAACACCAGTATTCTGGCATTTAGAGAAATGAAACAAAAGAAATGTACACTCTTTAAAAGAAGTTGCTGTATCGTATTGTTTTTCAGCGCCTTATTAAAATAAGGACACGGCTAGTAAACTTGGGTCATGTTCATTCCATATATAAAAGCTGAGAAAGGAAGCACAGCATGAGCGGACAGGAAAAAGCAAACTGGATTTTCCCTTGATCACAGTACAGTGGTACCTCATGTTACATACGGTACCCTTTGCGAACACTTCGGGTTACGCGCTCCTTGTTGTAGGTGCTCCTTGTTGCGAACTTTGCCCCAGGATGCAAGCGGAAGTTGCGCTTTGGCGGCACGTGCGCAGCGGGAAACACCATTAGCAAAAGCGTACCTCATGTTACGAGCGGTTTCTGGTTACGAACAGACCTCTGGAACCAACTAAGTTCGTAACTGGAGGTACCACTGTAAAACTAGCAGTAGGCAATGTGGTGGGGCCATAGGAGCCAACTCCTAGGGGCCATGGGGGGGGGTTCGGCCCCCGTAATAAGTGACAAGTGAGATGCTGAGGAGAGGGGGAACTGAGACGTGACAGAGACTGACAAAGTGCAAATATAGCCGCAGAAGCACCAGATTGATTCCACCAGTGCATTTCTACTGCCCCAACATCCCTGCCTCCTTGGTCTCTCCTCCTCCTTCCCTGGAAGCAGTAGCAACACAGTCATCAGGAGGTCAGATGAGAACCGCTTCCCTGCCATACCTTCTGCGGCTGACTAAAGCTGTTTATCCCTGACTGTTTTTTCTTGTGCAGCATTTGTTCCTGGCAACTGAGTTCCACCAGGAAAAGTGCTCTGCTCCCACTCGCAACTAATGCACTTTAAATCTCACCCACCTCCTGTTATATAGGCCCTGTATCATAAGGATATTATTATGTTATATGGAATCTGGTGCGGACCTAAATATTTCTGATTTCACACTACTTCTAAATTTACAAAATAAAAATAAAAGGAAGACCCTAGTCAGGCTGTTTTGTGTGTTCTAGATCTGCAACGGGTCATGCAAAATTATATTGTACTATTAAGCTTATCTCTTTGAATAAGAGGTATGCAACATACTATTTTTTTAAAAAAATGGCATTAGAAACATACACACCTGGTGAACCAAAGTAGCGTAGAGTAACTTCTTGAGTTTTCACTTCTCCTGCCACATTTTTGGCCATGCACTGGTAAATGCCTTGGTCAGTCTCTTGAGTGTTCTGAATCATGAGCGTGCCATCATCCAGCAAGTTCAAACGGGAATCCGTTTTCATACTGAGCTCATTACTATGGAGAGAGAAAACTGTGGGACTAAGAACCTTTAATTTATAAGTATTCTAAAAAATTACCCCAAAAAACTGAGCACGAATTTGTTCAGTGTGTTGTGTGTGCAGGCCCTCACAGAACTGTATAAAAGCAAAAGATTCCAAGGGTCATCTAGTTCCGCAGGAATCGCAGCTAATCTCAAATTCAAACAGTTTTTGCAAGTGATCTGATGTTGGTCAATGAACTCTTATTAAGATGAGTCTACACAGAGAAAATTATTTTCTAATAATAATAATAATAAATTTTATTTATACCCCGCCCTCCTCAGCCAAGACCGGGCTCAGGGCAGCTAACACCCGATATAAAAACAAATAGATTGAAATACAACTTAAAAACAAGATTAAAATACAACATTAAAACATTAAAATACAGCCTCATTTCAATGGAAACTCAAATAAAAAACTTTGGGGGGGGGATGAAAATGTCAAGTCTTCACCAAGCAGCCTTACTTGTTTCGAAGCCAAATAATTTCTGGTTTGGGATTGCCTTCAGCTCTGCAAGTGAAGTAAACGGTATTCCCTGAGGTAACATCCACATCCTGAGGCTCTGACGTAATTCTTGGTCTCTCTGTATAATCAACAAAGCATTTTTATTTTTTTTTAATGTGACTGAAAAATAAACTATGAATAGGTTAGCTCTTCCATTTTAACGTAAGGTATAAACGATTAGCTCTCACAGATGAAGCTAGGCTGTGCAAACCTAAACACTATTAAGCATATCATCAGTTATTATTTTAGGCTAATAATAAAGTTTTAATATATATTAACAAAAAAGTTTACAGTACGAAGATCAATATGCCGTGCATTGCACAATTTCTTTAATGTCTCCTTCTAAGAACAGTTTTTAAAATGCAGTGTCATACGTATTACAGCTGTCTTAAATAACTGTACCACCAAGAGTTTTCAGACTTTCAATGCAATGACAGAAAAACCGTAGAGGTAAAAAGAACCACATGAGGCATCATTTAAAACACATAACAGTAGACCTTCACAGCTTGCTGAACACAATACTTAAGATCCCTGCTGGAGCAGAACAAAGGCCTAACTCGCCCAGCATTCTGTTCTCACAAATGCTTATGGGTAGCCGCAAACCCAGACATCAACTATGTTATGTCAGTATCCTGACAATACTCTTGTTTTTGCAGTCCCAAGCAGGCAGCCAGAACAGGTTGTTTATTAAGTCCAATGGGCCACATGGCTGGCTAGATTTGGTGGTTCACAAGTCATGCAGGCCTCGCTTAAAGTATCCTGTATCTCTTTTGAGGGTTTTAATTTCAGCTCTGTCATTTTATGTGTATCAACGCCACATGAATGTTTGGCTGCTTGCCTAGAATTTCTATCCTCACATTTACTCAGCCATCACACGACACGTGCAAATTTCCAAGCAAGATGCCCGAATCATATTTTCATTATTATAGGATGAAGTAGTAATTCACGGACATTTAAATACGCTTCCAACAATCCTTTCTGTTTCAAGATGTGTGGGGGTTTTTTTTCAAAAAAAGTTTATTACATTGGGCAGTATCCAATGATGTACATAGTTCTGTTGACACAAGGACCTCTGGCTGAGCACTGGTGTTTCCACCTGACTCTCTACCCTCTGTGCATGCCCCCTCATTCTGCTCTGAGGTCTCTCCCAACCCTTTGGAAGGGAGGTAAGTCAAGCCCAGGCAGACACTGTCTCTGGCTAGGCGACAGCCAGGAGGGGAGGAAAAGCATGCTTTCAGGGGCCAGTGACTTGAGGGCATTCCATGCCTCATGAAAACAAAGAAGACATTGGAAGAGCAGGGTTGGACGAAATGACCCTCAAGGTCCCTTCTAACTCTACGACAGTATGATTCTGTGATTTGGGGAGGGTGTGGGGGCACAAAGGGAGAGGAGATGGAGGGGAAGTTCCATTGTCCAAACAGAAATAGCAGAACCACTTTGTTGGAGACTGCCCATACCTTTGTGGATTATTGCTAACAAATGCCAAGAAGGGGCTGCCATACAGAATGGCGTGCTTTCATAATGCAACAAATAAATGAGGATGAGTCAGGAATAAATGGAGTAGAGAGATCCCAGGAAACAATTAAATTGTTTATTGTTAATATGAAGTGCACATGGGCATGATGTAAGGTAAAGGTAAAGGGACCCCTGACCATTAGGTCCAGTCGTGATCGACTCTGGGGTTGTGGCGCTCATCTTGCTTTATTGGCCGAGGGAGCCGGCGTACAGCTTCTGGGTCATGTGGCCAGCATGACTAAGCCACTTCTGGTGAAACAGAGCAGTGCACGGAAACGGCATTTACCTTCCCGCCGGAGCGATACCTATTTATCTACTTGCACTTTGACGTGTTTTCGAACTGCTAGGTGGGCAGGAGCAGGGACCGAGCAACGGGAGCTCACCCCATCGCAGGGATTCGAACCGCCAACCTTCTGATCGGCAAGTCCTAGGCTCTGTGGTTTAACCCACAGCGCCACCCGCGTCCCATGGGCAAGATGTCCTTCTCAACAAAATTTAGATATCATTCCCATCCACCCCAGAAACAGACAGATGGAGGCAAATTTACACACACACACACAATCAATCCATCTTACCACAGTTAAGTTCTTCTGGTGTTATTGTGGCCACTGATCTTCCCTGGATTCTCCTTGGATATTCACAAGTAGCTGCAGCTTGCGCATTACCGGACTCTGCATATGTCTTCAGCAAATCTGCTAGCCACAGTATTTCACAGTCACAGTGAAGTGCATTTGAATCCAGACGCCTGGACAAAACAACAAACTGTACATATTAATGAAATCAAGCATGACACGTACGTACTGTGAGATGCTGTAAGACTATGCAGAATGCTAGTGGGAAACCTGAAAGCCAGGAGATCCTAATTTCATTGGCGCCAGTTAAAAGTGAATTTAGCTACGAACCTTGTACTGAATGAAGCAGTCTTTACTTGGAAGAAAATTTGAGAGACAGACTAAGGTTACTCTGCATCAGACTTCAGTCAGTTGCTACAACCCGAGTGCAATTAATCAAGGGGTGTGTTTAGTGAAGGATTGGAAGCGGGGGCTAAGAGACAATTTGAAAGAATAGTATTTAAAACTCTGGTGTTGCTGAGGTCCACCTGGGATAAAATAAGTTAAAATGCTGCCACTGATTCCAAATCTCCTCCCCACCTAACTCCATTTTCCCATCAAATGACACACAGATAGTATTACTTGTTATTTTTCTTAAGATTAATAAACTGTGCTTTTATACTAAATCTCTTTTTTTCTGTGTATATTGTAACGTTTTATGGTTGCTAAGGCCATCAGCTGATGCGAATAAAGTTGTATCTGTCTATCTTAAGATTAATAAACTTAAACGGTGCAGTTTTGTGATACACGAAGAAACCACCTCCTTCTGTTGTTATATTAATAAAACACAATGTGGTGAGTGACTAAAATAATAATAATAAAAAAAGAGGAGCCGCCAAGATTTTTAAAAGCTGTCATTATTCAGTCTACACACTAGAAGCTCATAATTGTCAAGATAAAACATGTAAAACTAGAGGTTAATTTATTTCCTTCTCCAGATGAAGCAAGGTGAAATGAAGATATGATAGAGTTCAGGCTAATGTTTAGCAGTGACTCCTGTAAAAAAATTTACGACCCTGGTCCACAGTTTACTCAACTAATGGCAACAGCACCATTACTCACTGCACTGGAATACAGGAAATTGGTTTTGGTAAAGAAACAGATGTGATGAGAGAGAGAGTGCGCAAGTCACTGTGACAGATCTGCAATCTTTATATTTACCAGGAATCTGTGCTAGTGGTCGTGAACGAATTGTCAATTACAACAGGTATTCTCTCTCTCTCTCTGTTTAAGATAATAGATACCTTTCTCCATTTGTAGCACCAAAGGTCAGAAAAACAGGAAGGGGCTTGCTCAGGAGCCAAATGTGTATTATCTGCTGAACACTGAGATTCTGTACCTAGCACAAATCTAGCTTAAGATACTGGCAGGTCAACGATGAGGTAGATACTGCCTCTATCAATAGTTACCACCTGAAAATGGCATATAAATACAAGAGCATTAAAGAGTATAGAGTTAGTTGACAGAAGATTAAGTACAATTTTAAAGGGGGAAAGGAAATTTACTTACAGTCGTTTCATAGATTCCAAGTGACTAAATGTCCCGGGAATTAAATGGGATATTCTGTTGTTATGTAAAAATCTGTTGAAATATTGCATTTACTAATTAGCGGTTTGAATGCCTTATACCAGTCTTTCCCCAGTCTAGCATGCTTCCTATGTACTCCTTTTTTAAAAAAACATGTTGATGTATTTGTTGCTGCATATCATTGTATTTTTATAAGTAATGACCCAATATTCCTGTTAATGACTATAAAATACGTTCGAAAGCTGAGGGCATCTGGAAAAAATGTAAGTGATGATGCAGCTCAATCTTATGGAAGTTTTAACTAGTAAATTGAGATTTACCCTCAAGTAAGTGCAGGGCTGTTGCCAGATTTTAGGGGGCTTTGGGCAAAGTATCCACCAAGTGTGGTATCTAGCAAAGTAGTTCTGCTAGCAAAAGGACTTCCACTTGTGCAATGGAACTTCCTCTCTTCTCCTCAGGCACCCTCCTCAAAACTGGTTTGGTGGGGTGAAGAACTCCCAGAACAGGTTTAGGGGGCACACAGAAATCCTTACTTCTGTGCAGCCAGAAGCCCTTACAGTACCTTGTCTGCGCACAACGGCACTGCTTCTCAGTCTCTTGCAGCCTCCGTTTCTCTTAGCCTTGTTCTTGCAGTTTGTTCCCTGTCTCTCTGCTCCCACTTCCAGCTGTGCCCCTCACCCCCGCCAGTTTCTCCCACCCTGCCAACCAGGCATGCTGCGCCCTGCCAGTTGGAAGACCAAGCCGAGAGGAAAGGGAACTAGGCTGCGTAATCATAAAGTGTAGTTCCTTTCTCACTTCCTCTCAGCTCCATTTTCAAAATGGTAGCCGATTGCCTAGGCAGCGGTTGCCAAGATCTCAACAGAAACTGTGCTTGGAGATACTTGAGTGGATTTTAAACTGCAATTTATTTCCTTTGCACTGAAAAATCCAAATTGCACTTTTGCCGCAAGATTAGCAGCAGGCTGGGTGGCCAGCCTAGGGTCAATCCAGGTTGGTGGGTGGGTGTGTGAGAGAGAAAGAGACCAATTTGTTCACATCCTCTCTCAAGAACAGTGGCTACAGGGACTTGGACTTCAGTTCCAATGTCCAAGCACAGCAGTGCTACTGCACAGAATTTCTTCCCAGGGAAAACTATATATACTGAGGCTACATTTTATTTAGGGCTTATCCAGTTGGCAGCTTCCTTACTAGCTAATTTAGCATGGAGTAAAAGAGAGGTTCCAAACAGCATGGCGGCTTTGTGCTTTGAACTTGGGCTGTGTACACATTAATGGCTTGAAACACAGCCAGGTGGTTCTTTTTCTCAAGCCAGATCAGTGCTGCTTTAGGTAAAAACGCATCGAAATGAAGCCTTTCTTAAGAGACAACAAGACAAATATAGATTGCGGCTAACATCACGCGTCCACCGCTTCCCAAAGCAGAAGTGAGAGCACCTGGAGGTTGAGTAAATGGGGCTGTGTACACAGTCTAGGATTATAAGGAATCGCCATGGGGACTGTCATCCTCCATGTGAGGGGAAGCTGCCATCTGGAAGAGGGAGTAAACAAAAACAAAACTTACAATCTTTCAAGTTTGGGAAGATGGGTAAATGATTCTGGTTCCAATGTTTCAATTTGATTAAAGTGCAGGTACCTGTTGGGGAAGGGGAAGGGAAATAAGACGACACAGAAACACAGTGTGCTTAATAAAGGGTCCCAAAGCAGCTGCTTAAAAAAAAAAAAATGTGTACAAGTAACTTGGATCCTACAGCCATCCTGCATTAAACAGAAAGCCCAAGCCTTTATACAACAGGTGGTGCCCATGATCTACTAATGCAGTACAAATTATCAGGTAGGATCATTATATATCAATCACCAGGAGATTCAGAACATTTCAGAACAAACCTATGAATAACATTATATTAAAGGATAATGTTTGGATGTGATGTCATATTTTCGTTTATTAAGCATAGGGGACTGGATTCAACCAAGTTGTTGGGCAACAAGTCCCGCTAACACAGCAGAACTTAACACCCTTTCCCCTCCATGCACCCTCTCCAAATCTGTTTGCTTTTGACGGCATTCCCATATATATATATATATATATATATATATATATATATATATATATGAATGAGCTCTTAACTGATTCATGAACTTACTGGCCCTCAAATCAGAATGAAAGAAAAAGAAAAAAAAGATGATTGCTTTGTGATTAATGTTTCCATCCACAAAATATAACACATGCTTTATCTACAGCAGACATCTTTCTCCTGTAAACAAACTACCACTTACCTCAGCATACATTGCTTACATGAAATAGTTAAGAAATACAATTCTACATTTGTTCTCCAATGAGAAACTTTCAGCTCAAATTTAAACCTAAAAAAATAAATGCGGTCATTATGCACACATGCAGCAGACCCACTTATGATCATGTGGCACAGCAACGCCTGGGATACAGAAGTAGGGCCATTTTAACCTTCTACAAAACACTGATACAGGAAATAAATGTTTACGTCCAATATGAGCTACGGCATGCAGTTCAATTTCACATTACATGCTTCTTCATTCCTGTTTTGGTGAGCACTAGAACAGGGTAGTACCTGACATCCATTTCCAGCACCGTCACTTAAATGATCTTTGGTCACAAGACTGGGATTAAGAGTAACTTCTCTGTTTATGGAAGAAGTGTGCATGCACACGAAAGCTCATACCAAGAACTAACTTAGTTGGTCTTTAAGGTGCTACTGGAAGAATTTTTTTTGTTGTTTTCTCTGTTTATACTAATGACTAGAGTAGGAATGTTGTCCTTACAAGTATGGAAAAGGCAGAACATTCTACTAGTCATATTCTCAACCTTCAAAGTTACACAAAAACACACCCAGAAGTAATGACAGCTGTTTGAAAATATCTGTAAGCCTTTTAAGCTATTTTATATATATATTACTACCACTTTCTTTTGAAATATTGCACCCCTAAGAATTTTGCACCCATGGCAATTGCTCTCTTGACCCCCGCCCACACTACGCCACTGGACACAGCTATTGTGAGCAAATGTGTTATTCTGTGATTAATATTCTACCAGTAATGAACCAAGGATATGTTGCAATAACAGAGAACAATAAAAGTTACATCATTCTTTGTACAGTGAAGAATCATTTCGCAGAAGAACAGGCAGAATCTACAGAGCAATGCTTCTGCCACACCCATTAAAATGTACCTCCACCTGATATGTATGACAGTGAAAGCATGCAATTTTTGAAAGCATCATCATGCACCTTAAAACCGAAAAAGTTCAAAATAAAAAAGAAAGAATGGTGCTTGGTTCTACTTGGAGTAACAAAATCGTACGCTGTTCTGTACTTCACAATTAGGTACAACACTATTGATATACGTATTTAGCATCTGGGATCCCACTGATGTCACAACATAAGTGCTTAGGAAATGAGGGTGATGGTCTGATGTCACTTCCTAAATGAATGTCTGTGTGTTACTCTATGTCATGCTTGCAACCATACATCAAACTGCTGCATCAAATTTCATCACCAAGCTACAGCAAAGCTTCTTATTAAGCAGCTTCTGAAAACCTTAGTGCTGTATCAACACCACAGGAGTATGGCTAATATGAAAACTGATGTGTGTGTGTGTGTGTGTTAAAGAAAAGCTAACATATTAAAATCCACCTCAGACAACAATTTTGTCAAATTGGCTTCATTTGAAATTCATGGAGAATATATCTATGGATGATGACCATCTATTATAGCTAAACTGGAACCCTTATAATCAAAAGAAGTATCCTTCTGATTTAAAGATGAATAGGCAAATGGGGAGGCTACTTCCAACACATCTTTCTGACAAGATTCCCAGAGGTTTTGGCAGGCTACATTGACCCTTGGTCTGATCCAGCAAGTCAATTTCCTTCCTTCCTTCCTTCCTTCCTTCCTTCCTTCCTTCCTTCGCATAGACTTATGCACTGACTTATATTGACTTATGTCAATGGGGTCTGAGTTGGAAGATTCAATCAATGTGATAAAGCCCATTTTAAAATGAAGATATTTTCCTGCAACCTACTCAAAATGCTCTAAATTGTGTCTGTACAGCTTGACTTTTTTACTTTAACCACCACTAAAATGTCATTTAAAAGCATAAATATTTTATTCATTTATTTAATAGATTTCTATACCACCCCTTCAAAATCCATAAAAATAAGAACAAAAATATGGCATTAGGCATTCATACAAACAAATACACACTGACAAAATATTTAACTACTACACCCAACAATTCTTCATGAGTTATTCTGCAGAAATTCAGCTATATCTGATGGCATACTAATATAGCAGAATCATGCTGTTGTCTACTGCACAACTGAAGTTTAAAATGCTGTGGCAGGGATGGGCAACTTGTAGCTTTCCACAAATCATCGGATTGCGGCTCCCAACATCCTTGACCATTGGCCATGCTGCCTGGGACTGATGGAAGCTCATCAAACATACTGTACATAGTTAAATCTATAACTGAATCTATCACAGCACTAAGGACTATTGCTGTTTCATACACCCACAGCCAAAATGTACTCTTGTCCCCTTGAAATCCAAAAGGAGTTTAGTTTTCTGTAGGTTACAGGGTGTGCTCCCCAGCCATATTTTTCTATATTTTGAGTTTTCCTCTGTTTGATGCAGGGTGGATAAAAATCAATGATTTTTTAAAAGATTTTTTAAAAATTTAAATCAGTTTTTTTAAAAAAAATTAAATTGGATTTTTAAAATAAAATGCTTCGGGAGGAAAAATCTTTCTAAAGATAGTTTTCTATTTAAGTTACATTATAGTCCAAAGGCTATATATCAGCAAATAAGAATTTGTTTTAAGTTTTTCATGTGCGCTAAAACTCAGTCTGTTTTTTTTTTAAACAACAACACGTTTAACCACATCAGTTAACAAACATGGATACATATGCTATAATGTTATTGTTTTAAATAAATTGCTTAAATTGTTATTAAGGAAATGATTATTTTTCTCCTTCCAATAAAGTACAGCAGAAAAGTTGTCCAAATATAAACTGTTAACTTATTAAACCTCACAATAATCTCATAATTATCTGTCTATGTATTTCTAATAGTATAACCAAATCAGTAATTTTTGATATAACTGTAAAAACTACTCTGATAATTTATTACTCCAAAAATGAAACCTACATCTGGTTGTAAATATTAAGATTATACCAGCAAGAATGAGTCTTTCTGTTAAAAAAAGAAGAAGATTTAAATCAAGCCTTAATGACTAGTGATTTAAATCAAGTCTTACAAATTAGTGATTTAAATCGATTTGATTTAACTCAAATCCACCCTGGTTTGATGAGGCAAAAGCATACCAAAATTAAAAATACTTTAATTGCAAAAAGTATAGGCTGGGGAAAAAATCAGAACATAAATTCTACCTGGTTACATTGAGGCAATCAGAAGTTAATTCCACAAAATTCAAAACTGTAAAGTATTTGTAAGAAACAGAAGAACTGGATCCAAATACATGTTTTAATTCTTGTTGCTATACTTGAGTCTGCTCACGTTAAGTCATTATAAAGTGAACGGATAGCCTTGAGATGTAAATCACAAATACAATATGAACACAGACAGAATGAATTTGACAGACACGTTTTCTGCGTATTACTAATTGCAACCATGTTGGAATAGAAACCCATTCCGTGCAGACATGCAAGGCATGCAGGCAAGAAATGTCGACCCAAAACGTGCACTTTTTCTCTGAGGCAACCAAGCAGATGACAGCACAGAAGAGAAAAGGCACTTACAGTTGTTCTAGAGAGGCAAGTCCTTTAAATGCTTGCCTGTCAATTGACTGGATTTCATTCTTGTACAAATAGCTGAAACAAGAAACAATCAGTAATATTAGTATACACAAACGAGAGCTACATTAATGCGGGATGGAATTAAGGCAACACGTGAGGACAGTTTTCCAAATACATATTAGAAAGCAACAAAACAAGACATGTATACACACCAAAAACACTTTTCTTTTCTTTTTAACTTGAGCATCTGCCTGCCATGGTCTCTGGAAGCCAAATAAGATTTTGCGCAGGATTTACGATGACACACCAAATAGATTTTGGTTCTTTTTGCTCTTCTGGAAATGTATCTCCACAGAATTCAATTGGCAGATCTGTGGAGCATCTTTAAAGGCATGAAATACAGCAATTGTGTTCTTCTCTATAGGACCACAGAAGTCTTGAGTGAAGCTAGAATGCATGGAATTATTGGAGAAGTATTTTATTTTTTTTACTGGACTGAGATCAACTATTATCGCAATTCTAGTTCAGTAATGTTTCTACTGATATTCGATTATCAGAAAGTGCTTCATCCCAGCCAAAGGATCATTGCTCCATTCTCACAAAAACATTAGCAGATCAAAAATTATAGCCAAATGAATATACAACCCAAATGTATGAAACGCTGGTCCATCAGACTTTAGTTAATGTAGCCCTTAAAACTCTCAAAAGCCACAAAACAAGGTAAATGTTACTGGGGAGGAGTTTTATAAGATCACTAACAAATTTGCTGGTACAGAGACCTCTTATTTAATGATTAATTTCGAAAAGATTTTAAAAAGCAAAGCTCCTGCACCTTTGAGAGTTGTGAAGAAGAGATTTCAGCAGGTACACCTGCTAAAACTTATTGTTCTACACAACAAATAAAGGTGTAGCAACCCGATCCTCTTTTGCATCCAAGCACCCTAATTTGTAATAGACTACATCACAGGGATGTGTGCAAACCTCTTGCTAAATAGCCACAGACATAAGATGGAAACTGACAGGTTAAAAAATGTCACTCCAGACACAGAAAAGAGGACAGCACGACTGAGACTTTCCCTTCATATGTTAACTTGAGCCATTGTTCAGACACCAGAGAATGATTCTCACACCCACACAGAGAATGCATAAAACTACATAAAAGCTGCATGCCATCTTAGATACCAGTACACTAAACTGTACTTTCCAGAAATGAAAGTTTTTGTTAAGCTTGTGTCTTGCTTCTTGAACACTTTCAATACACTCACAGTGTGCTTTTGGGGTGGGGCACAGCATGTATTTTTCAATCTCCCTCTTCTCTTAGGCAGGTTATTAAAATGCTTCTGTCTTAAGATAGTTAATTAAGCATTTAACTGAAGGGGCTTTTCTCTTTAGGCAACTGGGACACAGCAGCAGCTCCTATTTAAGCCTTCATCTAAGAATGACAGCTGCTGAACCAACACCTGAGTTCTGTTCTTATGGAGTCTCCAGCCTGAGCCCTTCACAGAGCTGTCCAGGGTACCACCAAAGCCTTGTCTTGTCTCTGTACTCTTTAGGATATTGCTCAAGAGAGAACAGTTACCATGCATAAAGCCCTAGCCAGGGCTTTTTCCCCCAGCTGGAACTCACTGGAACTCAGTTCCAGCACATCTCAGGTGGGCGCCATTACCATTATAAGAGAAAAAGGGAGGCATTCGTGATGATTTCTGGCACTTCTTTTTCTAGAAAAATTGCACTTTATCATTTCTATAACATACTAAATTAGCAACATACTTTATCTTACTTGTGATAAGAACAGCCCTATGAGTTGGGTTACTATCAGTTCAACAATCAAAAAGATTTTAAATTTCCTGATCACAGAACTTAAAAAGTCTCATTTGCAACAGAACCTTGAGTCGTTCAGCTGTGTCCTTAGGCCTTTCAACAGCTACATGTTTCCTAGTGTTTTCAAGTTCTATCAATCAAACAAATTTTACAGGTCAGTTAGGTCATAGCAAGGAAAACAAAGCGATGGCTAGTCCTATGCAATGATCTTTGTCACTAACAACTGCTTATGGATATCTTATGGACAGTAACCCGCAGGAGAAACTATCCTCTGTTTCTAGATCTGACACTGACTGCCACAGGGCTAAGGGGGGAAATATAAACTGCCATCTTCACAGTTGCAACCTTAGCTTCATTGGATAATTGACCAGGGTCAAATAACAGGCAGTCAACTGACCGGTACGATAATCCTATTTGTACTAGTTTCTTTGTTATTTCACAGAGGAAGCCAAACCTCTGCCAGTTCACCGTTCTTCTAATATTTAACTAGCAACATTATGGGTGCTACGAGTATATTAATACACAAATATTTCTTGTTTCACAGAACTGCTACGATTCAAGAAGAGTAATCAGGGTGTCAAAGGTACCTTGTGCCTAAGAACACAATACATAATTTCTTTCCCCATCTACTAAAACAGGGATGTCCAACAGTTAGATCGCAATATACTGGTAAACCCCCGGGAGGTTTTGGTAGATTGCGGTCGATTGCCAGGTCCCTTTCTGGTCCCACCCCTAAGAAAAGCTCAACAACTTTGCCCTGCATCGCCAGAAAGGTGGTAGATCGGTAGATCACTAGCAGTTCTTAATTCTGTGAGTAGATCGCAGTCTCTTGGGAGTTGGCCTCCCCTGTACTAAAACATTGGAATGTTCTTACAACACTACGAGGAACGTACATGGTCTGTTTCTTTTGATTTATACCTCCAGTAGACAAATTACGTTATTTAACAATTTCCCACAAGCAGCTTGCAACCCACTATTTGTAAAGGAATGTGGTCCTCAATGGGAGGTTCCCCATTCTTGCCATAAATAACCAGGAATGCAATAATTTCAGCTTGCAGATTTCAGCTATTTCATTAAATGTGACTTATTGTTGTATAAGGGGGAGGTGGGAGGTGGGTATGGTCACCCAAACTCTCATACACACCTGACTCCCATCTATCCAGTCACACTCACATAAACACACACTGCTCATCTCTCCACCCATCTGCCACCATTTATTCTTCTTCACAAACACAGATATGTACATCTATCCATTCAGTCATCCATACACAAACACAGCCTTCACTACAACCTGCATTAGAGCAAAACCTCCCATTGATTTCAATGGGAGTTCCTCCCCCACCACAATACAAATGCCAACCATCAGGAAAACACTCTCTGGATCAAGCCCCCGACATAGAGGTAGAAGGGACTTTAAGCCTTTGCCCCTCACTGTGTTCTGGATCTGGATCAGGCCTCCCATATCTGCAGCTTGTGTGTGCACGTGTGTGTGTGTGTGTGTGTGTGTGTGTGTGTTGCAAACTGCAAGTGCCAGGGGCCCAAACTGGACCAGGGCATCCCTAGGAGACATTAAGGGACTCTGTCTTTGCTCCCCCCCTTGTGATCCCGTGGCCCCCCAGAAACTGAAATCCGTGTTGCCAAAAAAAGTTTCCCATCAAAATAATAGATTGAGGTTGAATCCTGACAAGACTGAAGTACTGTTTTGGGGGGGACAGGGGGCGGGTGGGTGTGGGGGACTCCCTGGTCCTGAATGGGGTAACTGTGCCCCTGAAGGACCAGCTGTGCAGCCTGGGGGTCATTTTGGACTCACAGCTGTCCATGGAGGTGCAGGTTAATTCTGTGTGTCCAGGGCGGCTGTCTACCAGTTCCATCTGGGTAGGCTGAGACCCTACCTGCCTGCGGACTGTCTTGCCAGAGTGGTGCATGCTCTAGTTATCTCCCGCTTGGACTACTGCAATGCACTCTACGTGGGGCTACCTTTGAAGGTGACCCGGAAACTGCAATTAATTCAGAATGCGGCAGCTAGACTGGTGACTGGGAGTGGCCGCCATGACCACATAACACCGGTCCTGAGATATCTGCATTGGCTCCCAGTACATTTCTGAGCACAATTCAAAGTGTTGGTGCTGACTTTTAAAGCCGTAAACGGCCTCGGTCCTGTATACCTGAAGGAGCGTCTCCACCCCCATCGTTCAGCCCGGACACAGATCCAGTGCCGAGGGCCTCGGTAGTGGCGCCCGCCCTGTGGAACACCCTCCCTTCAGAGGTGAAGGAAATAAGCAGCTATCTTCTTTTTAAAAGACATCTGAAGGCAGCCCTGTTTAGGGAAGTTTTTAATATTTAATGCTGTATTGTTTTTAACACTCGATTGGGAGCTGCCCAGAGTGGCTGGGGAAACTCAGCCAGATGGGCGGGGTATAAATAAATTATTATTATTATTATTGTTATTGTTATTATTTGTATTTGGGCAATGCAAATTGCAGATGCGGCAGGCCCAGTCTGGACTGGGACTGCAGTGCAGGGAAAAAGTTTACGCTTCTACACTCACATCGGGGTCCTGGATCTGGGCTGGGTGTCAGCAGTTGCAATTCCTCCAGAAGACTAGGAGGAAATTATGACAAGGAGGAGAAGCCCCAGATGTGAAGCCTCTAAGGGCCGCATACAGTTTCCCAGGTGCAAGTTCCCTAGTCCTACCTTATAGCCTCATTATGAGCCCTTTCCCGCTTTGACTTCTATTCACAATGCTGGTTTATCAGTACTGCACACACTATTGAAAGAATTAGAATCTGTCAAATTCTTTCTGATATCATAATTTGTTGGATTTTTTTGGTCATCCCATTTACACCTACTGTTCTCTTCAGTGCAGATGTTAGTAATGTATTTGTGAATTATGAATGTTCACAATACTATCGTGTGTATTATATTTAAGAAAATGCTTCAAGGTATCTCTCTGCTGTACAACTGTATTAAATAAACCAAAGTGCTTTAACACATGTATAATTAAAATAAAATGAAAAATAAAAAATAAAAAAATAAAATAAAACAATAAAATAAAACAATAAAACAACAACGACGACAACAAAAATAATAATTTATACCCTGCCCATCTGGCTGGGTTTCCCCAGCCACTCTGGGCAGCTTCCAACAAAATATTAAAGTACAATAGTCTATCAAACATTAAAAGCTTCCCTAAACAGGGCTGCCTTCAGATGTCTTCTAAATAATACACGATTCTAAAAATACACAATTCAACCCAATTCTTTTCTTAAGGAATTAGGACCCCTCAACACTTGTCTGAATTTGAAAGATTCATCACCGAAAGAGAATTTTTACAGGCGCTAAGTAGTTGGTGGTCCACAGTATTAATTGTTATTAAGGATTTCATATGTGCTTGTGACATTTTCATTTTGCTTATATTTTGTAATATTTTAACAAAGATTCTATTAACATATATCTGGGTCTCTATTTAGCATGCAAATTGTTGTGAAACTCCAATTTTAATATATGCTCTGACAGTATTGTCTGCATGAAGATACACCATGGTTGATGCAGATTTCTAACCCCAAACTCACACAAAAACCAAAACCCAAAACAAAACAACAACAACCCAAATGGAGGCTAAAGCACACACACAACATATGGAAAGTAAGACTCCACAACTTGTCAACAATCCTCAAATGGAATTCTGTGTAACCTGGTATTTTCTCACAACTACTCACAATGGGAAGACAAATCTCACCCAAGGCTGAAACATGTTGGCTAAGAAAAATACATACTGAACCATAAAGTTATCAGCTTGAATCAGGCAACACTTTACAGGACATAAAATTTAGCATTCACAGTGAAAAAAATTGAAGATCCCCACGCTTCTTTGGTATTCCAGGAACACTACAATAATCTAGATTTCTTACTTATAATCATGCCACAAATGGAGACTTTGCATCTCTTACACACAATTGACTGAAATACCATAAAGCTTTAAAATGCACATGCAGATGCCAGCACAATGACATGGTATGTGATGCTGCGATAGCCACACTAACATTAAAATTAAGTACTTTCTTAACACCTGTTGGTTGGTGTGGTGTGTCTTGCGCTGTTATGGTGCACTGAAAATTCTACGTGTAAAATATATTTTTGAAGTTCATAGCAATTGTTTCTTAATACTAATAAACTGAGGTGTTTAATAGTTAGTCCTGGATGAAGTGAAATAAGTAGCACAGACACTGCTATCATTTTCATAATCCTATCAACTTTCTAAACACATTAGAGATGAAAAAATAGCATTTTTTCCATACTGTGCAACACATACATCGTACCTACTTTCTTTATAAAAGCATTTCAACTTACAGATATTTTAGATTTTCAAGGTCTTCAAATGCTCCAGTAGGTATTCTTTTAATGTGATTGTTGTTCAGAAGTCTAGAAAATAGATGAAAATAGTTGTTTACATTTTTTACTCCCTCAGAGAACATTTTTCTGAGAAATTGCAACTGCACCACACAGAAACAAAATCAAAACGAGCTTAAAGTGATTTCTTACAACTGTTAGTTGAATTTCATTATCCTTTTCAAAATCTTTCTAAACTGTCTGGGTTCAACTGAGACAGCTGTTTAAATTACTGAGAAAGGAAAAGATCGTTCATCATCATGCACTGCAATAACATTCAGCAATTTGGAATAAATTTAAGAAGTTCTCCTACAAACCAGACCAAAGCAGGCAACTGACAGCTTACTCACTACTGTGTGACATTTTCATGGAATCACACGATTGGAAGAAACTTCGAAGATATTCTATTCCAATCTGCTGCCAATGCAAGAATTCACTAAACTAAAACAGCATCTCTCTTGGGTTGCAATCCAGCATTTACTTAACAGCCTCTATTAAAGGATAGCCAAGCACCTCGTGAGGTAGTTTGTTGAATGTCAAACAGCTCATACTGTCAGGGAGTTTGTCCAAATGTTTAGTTTATTTTTGTTGGTGTTGTTGAACCGAATCAAGGTATTGCCCGCTTATAGATTGTGGATTTTTTTCTTAAGGACCAGCATGATGTCCTTTGTGTGCTCTCTCTCTCTCCCCACCCCCCAGTGTGTGTTTGTGTGTGTGTGTGTGTGTGTGTGTGTGTGTGTTCAGCTTGAGAATACTGAATTTACTGTTCCAGAACACAATCTTAAAACTAGAAGATGGCTGACTTTCTACCACCTGAAGGCTGGAATGGCTTTTTGTGTCCAGTCACAAGGTAACACCAACCAATTTGGCTTCTATTGAAATTTCTAACTGGGTGTATCACCTAAACTTTTTGATGGGAGTCTAGTACTATCTGGGGGGGCCACAGGTTCCCCATCCCAGCTGTAAATATTATAATAAATTGTTAAACTGTTTACAAAAGGAAAGTAGGTTTTATGAGGGATGAAACTTACAAGGTGTTCAGATTCTTAAGCCGTCTAAATGCACCAGGCTGGATTTCTTTAATCCTATTAAACCGCAGGTCCCTGTTGATGAAACAAATTAGACTTGTTAGTATAGAGATTACCATTTCAGGTCAGCATTTCAATGATCTTAAAACAAAAAACTTTGCTACCAACTTTGCTATATGTATATATTTCTCAATCCGCCTTGCTCTAATCAAAAGAGTATTCTTCAAAGAAAATGAAGCCTGTTTTGTAAACAAATACAGTGGACACTCGGGTTGCGAATGTGATCAGTGCAGGATGCACATTTGCAACCCGCAGCGCCACTTCTGTGCACGCACTGGTTGCGATTCGGTGCTTCTGTGCATGCGCAAAGTGCAATTTAGCGCTTCTGCGCATGCGCGACTGCCCATTCTGGTACTTCCGGGTTTCGGCAGTCCGCAACCCAAAAAAACGCAACCTGAAGCGGCTGTAACCCGAGGTTTGACTGCAATCAAATTTCAGTAAGAATTTAACACTCAGCCTGAATAAAACTGAAAGCCTGTTACCTTTTATGGTAACATGAACAAATGTCACTTTGCTCAGGTGGTATAAAATAATTAATTGCTCCAGTGTTGAATCACAATAAAGCCTAGCCAACACTACTGATAATTAGTTAAACACTTGATGATAATTAGTTAATCACAGCAGCTGTCAACTGAAGAATGCCTTTGTTTACTGCTACTAAAACAGCATTTCCCTCTCCAAATACCTACTGAGCTTTGGAAAGTTCAGTGTGTTGAGAAAGAGTCTTCAAGGTCTCTTGCTTTAAAATGGATGTAAATATACTCACACTTGCATAATAAATGCAAGGAGATAAAAACATTGCACATAGTTCTGTGACTAAATTAGACAATCTTAATACTTCTCGTATCTGAAAAAGTTTACATAATTCTGGTTTAAATAATCTTGAGTGAGCTGAATGAAACCTATGGAAATTCTGTCCACGTCTATCTATATGACCACTCGTCTAAAATTGCAACAACACCCCACACATGTTGGTGCACAGTGATGCATGTTGTGAAGAGTTCAGCAACCGCAACAACCCATCATTTCACAAACTTGAATACTGAAGCATTTAGAGCAGGCATAGGCAAACTGAGCCCTCCAGGTGTTTTGGGACTACAACTCCCATCATCCCTAGCTAACAGGACCAGTGGCCAGAGATGATGGGAATTGTAGTCTCAAAAACACCTGGAGGGCTGAGTTTTCCTATGCCTGATTTAGAGAGATAAAACATGTGTTGGGCATGGATGAGCATCGGCTGCTTTACAAAATAAGGATTTCGCACATAGTTGGCTGAAAGTAACTCATGTCTTGGATGGGGTAAAGAGGTCCTACGAAAGTGAGTTTCAAATAAACAAAGAAGAACACGTTCATATTGTAAAAAACAAGACACAAAGTGATACCTGTTTGATCTAATTAGTCCATCTTTCAGTTAAAACCCTGAGCTTAACACCACAAAATGCAGGGGAATATGTATATCTCTCGGCACTAACAGCTGGAATGAACCAGCATACTTTCCATATAATGATATCTTCAAAATCTTGGAACTGAGTAAATCAGGGAGCTTATGTTTTCTTTGGACACTCTTTGTTCTTCCATTAAAAAAAAACTGCCCAGAGGGCAAACTTATCTTTCAGCATATGCCAAGTTTTCAGACATGATATACAATCTCTTCTCTTTTGTTTCTGCTTTTGCCCTGTTTCTGGGGGGTCAACATGAAAATTATCCTTTACAAATTCTTTACTCACAGACGGAGCAAATTCTAAAACAATTGTTCCACAGTTTTATGTCATATTTGGGAGAAAGGAATGAACAGAGGGGTTTCCATTCAAGAACCACAATAAACAGGAAGAAACGTTGCTTTAAAGGGAAATAAGATTTCAAACACCTAAAAATAGGGTAGATAGGAGATATAGCTGTTATCGCCACCAATTTAATGAGAAGCACCTAACCCAAGACAATGGTTAATTTTCCACGCAAATAACAAAAGATCTGCAAGCACCAGCAAGACTACATTGCTTGTGTTTACTTTATTCTTTTTAAATTCTTATTCAAGGTCACTGAAACAGGAAATAATAAAAAAGTTATCCACACAGCAAAAATGAGCAAACGGGGAGGGGGGGAGGAATCATATAAAATATGTTATATAAACCAAGGGCGGCTAAGTGTCGCTTGTTCAACTGCAACCAGTTAGAAATAATGTTATGCCTGTACAGTGGTACCTCTGGATGCGAACGGGATCTGTTCCGGAGCCCCATTCGCATCCTGAAGCAAACGCAATCCGCCTCTGCACGGGTCACAATTCACCACTTCCGCGCATGCGCGTCACATCATTTTGAGCGTCTGCGCATGTGCGAGCGGCGAAACCCGAAAGTAACACACTCCGTTACTTCCGGGTGGCCGCGGAGCGCAACCCAAAAACGTTCAACCTGAAGCTACTTCAACCTGAGGTATGACTGTAGTTATGAAGACAACCTCTCTCCCTACAGGCCCTCTTGGGTTGTAGTATCCTGTGAGTTTGGGAAGGCGACTCATTGCAGGAAGAAGCCTAGCTCTGAGTCTGCCCTAAAACCAGGTACAAAGAGGAGTCATGGGAACTTCTACAGCGGCATCTATCTGTGAACAGCAAACCCAGCATAGCTGCTAGGACTCCTTCCACAGGCAAGACTAAGACTCCATCTGGTCCCCTCTGTGCTATGGAAGGAACCACACACCCAGAGGAGTGAGGGGAGCTTCTATTACTGGCTAGGCTTGTCTCTTAGAGACAGGTCCTGCACACTGCAGGGTGCGAAATCAGCAGAGGGGCTACTCTTGGGAGTTCCACAGCTTTCCGAAGTTGAAGGCTGGCAGCCCAGGAGACAGCATGCTCTGTGGCAGCTGCTCAGGAATTCCCTCCCCATAGAAGTGCATCAGCCAATCATTGTGAACAATATTAACAATAATAATGAGACCGGGTACAAGGCAACCTCCTTTGTTCAATAGCTTTAGTTGTTTTTGAATTAAGATATTCATGAAACTGTCATAAAATATATTTCATTCCAAATGCTGAGAAGTGTTGACTACATTTCACCGTATTTCTAATACATTACAATTTTTCAACCAATGCTATGAAAGTTAGTTTTCGGTAACCTACCAAACCCTGGGCCACCTTCTCCTTTAATTCTGCAACTGAACTCACTTTTCCAATTTCTGGCACAGGTGATTGTGGTTTGCTACCATTAAGCTCATCAAAAACACTCTTTGGCATTTATAGCTTACCTAATACTTACCAAGATTATTTTTGTTTCTTTTTGAAGCCTTTGTCCAGCTGATTCTTCTATAAGGACTTTGCCCATCTTTAGACAATTCCACCAGATAAGTGCAACACAAATTATATGCACGGCCCATTCCCAATAAATAAATGCATTAACTTTGTGGATTCTACTTTGTTTCTATAGCATTGTATAAAGAATGTTATATGGAAGCACTTTTAAATTTAAACGCGATGGAAATTCATCTTCTGCTTGAATATTAGTTTCCATTTTTGGACAGACATATCATGCCCTATTTCTCTATTCTATTAATGCTTAAAACGGGTCTTCTCTGCTCTGGGTTATTTCCAGTACTGTATTTTTGCAACAGGTTTTTTTGGCACCCCTTTTACTAAATAGCTTTCCTGTTAGCAGAACGATGTCTTATTGAATTATTTTATCTCAAATAATTATCTTTATTCATACATCAATTGCATGAAGGAGCTTTACCCAGTGACTGAGGAGCAGGGCTTAGCCCCCATATGTCCATCTGTTGGCATGGATTTCTGCCTGTGCAGAGGAAGCCTATATCTGAGCAGATGCAGGGAGAAAGGAAATGCAGAGGAGTCCTAGGAGTCCTCATAAGAGAGCTGTTCCTGGAGGAAGAACTGTGAGGGGAGAGACTCCATCAGGCAAGGCCTCCTTCCGCTTGCCTTGTCCCACCCTCTAGTCTCTGCTTCTCAATGTGTATTGTATTATTTTATGTACTGTGGCTTGCCATTGTTTTATTGATTATAGTTTAGAAATTATTTATTGTAACTGTTGAGTGGATTTCTGTTTAACTTTTATATGTTAATATTATTAATATTTTATACTATCCTAATGATTGTTGAAGGGACGCGGGTGGCACTGTGGGTTAAACCACAGAGCCTAGGACTTGCCGATTAGAACGTTGGGGGTTCGAATCCCCGCGATGGGGTGAGCTCCCGTTGATCGGTCCCTGCTCCTGCCAACCTAGCAGTTCGAAAGCACGTCAAAGTGCAAGTAGATAAATAGGTACCGCTCCAGCGGGAAGGTAAATGGCATTCCATGCGCTGCTCTGGTTCGCCAGAAGCGGCTTAGTCCTGCTGGCCACATGACCCGGAAGCTGTACGCCAGCTCCCTTGGCCAATAAAGCAAGATGAGCGCCGCAACCCCAGAATCGGCCACGACTGGACCTAATGGTCAGGGGTCCCTTTACCTTTAATGATTGTTGAATGTTACTTTTGTGATGTAGGTTGCAAACAGTTGGACCTGGTGAGCATTTAAGGTCCCCAACCCTAATCTGCGGGTTGCCATCTGATTGGATTTTATTCTGATCCTGATCTGATTTGAGGATGTATTTTAATTGATTGTCTGATTTTATGTTAATGTGTTATACATTTGATGTTAGCCGCTCTGAGCCCGGCTTCGGCTGGGGAGGGCAGGATATAAATATTATTATTATTATTATTATTATTATTTTATTTTATTTTAAAGTTATGTTTCATGTTGTTTTTATGATGTTAGCCGCTCTGAGCCCGGCCTCGGCCGAAGAGGGCAGGCAGGATACAAATAAAAAAATATTTATTTATTTATTTTTGTTGTTGTTGTTGATGTTATAGGTGCCCAGTGGGCAGGGCTAGTGGCATACGTGATGCTAAGGGCGGGAACAGCAGTAAGGGGCCCCTTCAAGTGACTGCTTTTCAGCTTGTAGTTCCTCATACAGTCGTACCTTGAATCCCAAACGCCTTGGTACTCGGATGTTTTGGCTCCCGATCACCGCAAACCTGGAAGTGAGTGTTCTGGTTTGCGGACGTTCTTTGGAACCCGAACGTCCGACAGGGCTTCCGATTGGCTACAGGACCTTCGGCTTCCAAACTTTTTGGAAGTCGAACGGGCTTCCAGAACCGATTCCGTTCGACCTCCAAGGTATGACTGCATTTGGTTGGAACAGCGAAGAAATGCATTTACTGTACAGTGGTTACACAGCCACATCATTTGTCATAATCCCCCAAAGTCTTGTTTCTGTGAAAGTGTGTTATTTTCACTCTGTTCACTATTGTATAGTACAGTGGTACCTTGGGTTAAGAACTTAATTCATTCCGGAGGTCCGTTCTTAACCTGAAACTGTTCTTAACCTGAAGTACCACTTTAGCTGAGGGACGTGGGTGGCGCTGTGGGTTAAACCACAGAGCCTAGGACTTGCTGATCAGAAGGTCGGCGGTCCGAATCCCCGTGACGGGGTGAGCTCCTGTTCCTCAGTCCCTGCTCCTGTCAACTTAGCAGTTTGAAAGCACATCAAAGTGCAAGTAGATAAATAGGTACCGCTCCGGCAGGAAGGTAAACGGCGTTTCCGTGTGCTGCTCTGGTTCACCAGAAGCGGCTTAGTCATGCTGGCCACATGACCCGGAAGCTGTACGCCGGCTCCCTCGGCCAGTAAAGTGAGATGAGCGCCGCAACCCCAGAGTCGGCCACGACTGGACCTAATGGTCAGGGGTCCCTTTACCTTACCACTTTAGCTAATGGGGCCTCCCGCTGCTGCTGCGCCGCTGCTGCGCGATCTCTGTTCTCATCCTGAAACAAAGTTCTTAACCCGAGGTATTATTTCTGGGTCTGTAACCTGAAGCGGAGGTACCACTGTATGTTGCTGGCACAACAGTTCTGCAATGGGGAGTTTCAGTCTGAACTGTTCATGGTATTGATTTGTTATGGCTTTTATCTTGCTGGGTTTTCTTTCTTGTGGAGAAAAATCTGTTTTGTTTCCTCCTTTCGCTTGTCAAAAGAAAAACTAGTGAACAGATTTGTTAGCTAGGTGATTCTGTATTAACTTAGTAGCCCTGCTCAGATACAACTCCAACAAGAAACCCAGGAGAGTGGGAAGAATTTGCAGTCTGTGTCAGTACAGTTTTTCACCCCCTCCCTGTTATGAAAACAGGACACAGGTGCGAACAAATAAATATAAGCTTTATAAAATTGAAACAACATGAGTTTGGTGTATAGGAGAATAACTCCTGCCAATATTCTAAGCACCCGTAAAACTCTATGTTTATATGTGCCAAGAGAATGGATTTTGGACCTATTCTAGATCCTCCTCTGCCTACAACTATGCATCTTTGGCCCTTTCCCCAGCTCTTCAAACTCACATTGGGAGATTTTGTGCCTTGTATTTTTGGCAGCAGTCTGAACAGGCCCCAATGAAGACTTTTTCAGTTTATCTTCATTCTCAACTGCTTCCCTACTTTTCTTATAAACAACAGGGACCCTACCTTATGCCAAGGACAGAAAATGCTGTTTAGCATTAAGAGGAGCATACGCTATACTGTCATACCTCGGGTTACGAACGCTGCGGGTTGCGCATTTTCGGGTCGAGGACTGCGCCGAACCCAGAAGTACCGGAACAGGTTACTTTTGGGTTTCGACGCTCGTGCATGCGAAAAAACACAAAATGATGTCACACACATAAGCGCTGAATTGCGGCAGATGTGGCGCCGCAGGTTGCGAACGTGCCTCCCGCATGGATCACGTTTGCAACCCGAGGTATGACTGTATAAACAAGAGGGCAGCCATGTTTGCTTTCAAAAGTTCATAGGCTTTGTTTTATATTAAAAACAACCACCATCACAGCTTGTATATTGAAGTAAATAAAATATCAATAAAACACAATAAAACAAAACAAAAGCAACTCCTATGAACACCAGAAAAACAACGCCAGACTAAAGCTAAGAGATAGCAAAAGACTGAAAATATTACACAGACAGCACCAGAGAAGCTTTCCAGCATGTGTCAAAGTGGGGTGCTATAACTGAAAAGGCCCTACACTGGGTCTCTGGTCACTTTAGAACAGGGTTGTGGGTTAGAGCCTCACATTGGACAAAAGATTCCTGCATTGCAGGGGTATGGACTAGATGACCCTTGTGGTCCCATCCAACTCTATGATTCTATCTCACTCAGAATGTAGAAGGGCTCGTAAAAGCTGAGAGCGCTGTGTTGTTTCACTGGTTGTAGCTTCATCCATATGATTTGGCTATATGAAAAGAGGTGAACCATTGAGCTGGCTTGCATGTAAAGCTAAACCAAACTATGGCTTAGTGCAAACATGTGGGTTCTCAAAGAGGAGACTGTGGCCATATTGTTGCTCCTCCAGTCCTCCTGCTGAAAGCCAGGATCAAGCTTCGCTTTCCCAGAACTGCCTCCATCAGCATCCTTTCCACCTGGCTGCTGGGTCCCTGGGAAAGTATCTGTTAGTGCATGTGCACCAGTGGGCTTGCAAATAATTTTATCCATGTAACAGTTTTTTGCAGGAAGCCTCAGTTATGACTGCTCTTTGTGCATGTACACAAACAGTAAAAAGAAGCACAGAGCAGCCACCACCCGGGAAGATTTCCTTTAGTTTATCATAACGAATATGCAAAATGAAACCGAGCGTCTTCCAAATACAAGTGATGAACCACAAAAGACAACAAAACGAACAAACATCTAACCTATAGTCGAAGTAAGAAAATGAAGGAAGGAGGATTTTTAAGCAACCAGGATAACCATATGCTACCCACCCACATTCTGTAGTATGTGGTCAGCTCTAATCACCAACATCTGACACAGACGTCCAGCCACAGCTGTGTTTTCCTGTTAGGCAGCAGAAGTAGAGCTCTGCAGCAACAAACCGAGGGCTTATTCTAGAGCAGCATATTGTTTCCCACAATGGCCAGCCAGCTGATTCTGGGATGCCTCAGGCAGTGAGAATGATGGCAATAAACCTATTGCTTATCCCCCAGAAATTGACATTCAAAGAGGTTTTTTAGAAATGACCACCTCATCTAAGTCAGCAGCCACCTCTGCATCTTGAGGCCTTGAATTCCATGCTAAGTATGCCTTGCATGAAGAAGTACTTTTTGCCAACTAATTTTCACTGGCTGTCCTCTAATCCTACTGTAATGAGAACAAGAAGTTGTCGGGGAATCTAGCTACTTTCTCTCCAATATTTTATAGACCTGCATTGTCTTCTTTCTCCATATCATTTAAAAAATAATGGGTTTTTTTTTAAGCTCTAAAGGTTTGATACTTGGCTCATATGGAAGGTGCAACACCTCTTTGACTATTTTAGCTGTCTTTTCCCTACACCTTTTATGGCTGAACACCTATTAATGCAGGGTGACCCTATATAGTGTATATTATACATCAGGGTTCCCCAAACTTCAGGGTCCAGTTGTTTTGGGACTACAATTCCCATCATCCCTGACCACAGGTCCTGCTAACTGGGGATGATGGGAGCTATAGTCCAAAAACAGCTGGAGACCCAAGTTTGGGAAATCCTGATAGACGTAATCAGGAACAGCCAACAGGAACCTCCAGATGTTGTTGGACGATGATATGAGTTGTGGTCCAAGAGCATCTGAAGAGGGTCACATTGACAACCCCTCACTATACACAATATCCCATATGCAATATCCCATATGCAGGGCTAAGAGACTGAGCGATAAATCGGTAAGTCCCTGATTTGAATCCCACCTCTGCCATAAACCCAATTGGTCTTAGGCAATCCCTCCTAAGCCTCAGTCCTCCCATCTGGAATTTAGGAAATAATACTGGCTTGTCTTACAGACTTCTTGTAAGGGTTGAAAAATGATTGTTGTTGTTGTTTATTCCCAAGCATGGACTTTGCTGCTGCTGCTACATGAGGTGTTATTTTTTTAACTGAACACTCCACAAGGACTCCAAAATCATTTCACTGGATCAGTGTACAGTGGTACCTTGGGTTACATATGCTTCAGGTTACATACGCTTCAGGTTACAGACTCCACTAACCCAGAAATATTACCTCAGGTTAAGAACTTTGCTTCAGGATGAGAACAGAAATCGTGCTCCGGTGGCGTGGCGGCAGCAGGAGGCCCCATTAGCTAAAGCGGTGCTTCAGGTTAAGAACAGTTTCAGATTAAGAACAGACCTCCAGAACGAATTAAGTTCTTAACCCGAGGTACCACTGTATATGTGTAGTTGATTATTTGGGGGTAGGGGGTAGGCAGGGGTCCCAATGCAAATCACTTGAAAGAATGGACGGGAACCAATTAGCCTTTTTGTAGGACAATTATTTAATTCATTTAATTAGACAATAAAGTCATTGATCTAGTTCCTGTTTGAACAGATGCTCTTGATGAGCCCTAAACAAATTAAAACAATTCCTCCACTCGGCAGCAGAACACACACAATGAGGGGATGTATTTACTTTACAAATGCAGACTGAATATTACAGGGGATCTTAATAGCATTTCCCCCCATGTTAGTGAAGCAATTATCATTGCCTAGTCTCTTATGTCACCCTGACACCATCCTCCTATTCTTTGTTCTCCTTGTCAGTCTGATCTCAGGCAAAGCTATATACTCTGTTCTAGGAAGTACATATGACTAAAATGATATGGTCAGGATGTGCTAATTAATACATTTCTTTTATCTGTTTGACATGAATTTGGCACATGGGTTGGAATAGAATTTTAATTGGGAATTTTCATATTGCTAACATCAACTATACACCTGCGATTAATCCAAGAACTAACTATATGGCAGTACAGAAATGAGGGTCAGAGGAAGTTTAGATGGTGATATGACTGGTGCCTTTAAAACGTCATGAGGAGTGAAGCAAGGCTGCATTCTGACTCCCCCTCTTTTAAACTTTTATATTAATGATCTGCTGTCATATTTAGCCAACGCGTACTTCCCCTCTCCAATAATTAGGAACAGAAAGATCTCAATCTAGATGTATGCAGATGATTTAGTGCTCCTCTCTTTCCTGATTGGGCCTCAAAAATCTCCTGGAGGTGTTCAGTACATACTGTAAACAGGAAAGCCTATCTATAAATTACTCTAAGACCAAGACAATGGTTTTTGGCAAACACAGTCCTAGATATAAATGGTACAGCAAGCTACAAAAAAACCCCCACAAAAAACAAAAAACCCCCCAAACTCGCTCATTTAGATACCTGGGCACACTCTGGGTGAAACTCTCTCTTGGAAGTACAGTGGTACCTTGGGTTACATATGCTTCAGGTTACATACGCTTCAGGTTACATACTCCGCTAACCCAGAAATAGTACCTTGGGTTAAGAACTTTGCTTCAGGATGAGAACAGAAATCGTGCTCCAGCGGCGCGGTGGCAGCAGAAGGCCCCATTAGCTAAAGCGGTGCTTCAAGTTAAGAACAGTTTCAGGTTAGGAACGGACCTCCGGAACGAATTAAGTACTTAACCCGAGGTACCACTGTAATCATATGGAGCCAGTGAAAATCAAAGCACAGAAAACCATAGGGACATTGATGAAGTTCTATTAAAATAAGGGAGGTCAACCTTTTGAATCTGCCCTAAATATATTTGGTAGCAAAATGCTTACTCTAATGCTTTATATGGCATTGAGATCTGGGGTCTGATTAAAGCTTTGGAAACTGTGAATAACTTTTTTGGAAGCTATACTCTTACCATCAGGAATATCAGCAACTCATCTTCATACAGAATCTGGGTGGCCAACAATTAAGGCAAGAGCAGACTGCACTCAGTTAAAATATATTAAAATAATGGCTACTATGTCAATTGGGCATTTTCCTGTGCTGTGCTATACTTAAGTGGGTGATAACCAACTCTGAAAAGCAGCTTGTCAAGATTTTTAGACTATTATTTTTCCAGAACTGAGCTCTGCATTGACCTTGAATAAGTGCCAACTAAGGGATTGGCTCTTCTGGGCAGAATACAGAAAGGATCTGCAATTAATTAGAAACAACAAATTTTCCCCTTGGTATCCTCTCCTGAGAACAGAGCATTTTAGCACTAGTTATCCAACCAAACTCTCACCAGCTTCCTTAAGAAATGTCTTTATCCAGATGTGTTTCTAAGTGATGCCCACTGAAGCCTTGGATGGCTGCCAAAACAAGGTCCCATATGCAGACAGACTTTTTATTTGCGGCCAGCCTCAGGTGAAAGACATCACTCATTACCCCTTAGTCTGCCCCTTAGAGACCCAAGAGATCGCTTTCTGAAACCTTGGTTCACACAACCAAGCAGGTACAACCCAACATAAATGGTTTGGCTTCTTTTGAGAGACAACAGCAGCTTCGTAACACAGGGAATGCCACTCTACACACTGGCTGCAAAATAAAATAAAATAATCAAGAAAAAGGAGTTTAATAAAAATCACTCTTAGTTGTTGTGGAGATTCAAAGGTTCAATCTAAAACCAAGCTAGATTTAAGCTTGTTGGTGTCTCTGGTATCGTCTCTCTCTTACTTATAAGCCAATGTTGGCTTATATAATGGATGTGTGTTCTGTATTATTTTAGTAATACTATTGCTACAAGTTTGTCATAGCCTTTAGCTAGAGCAATAAACGTATTAACTAGATTTTTTAAAATGTGCATTTAGACAGTGTTTTAAACGGTAACTTTCCTCCATATATATATAAAAAATCTAAGACTATGATTGTGACAATTTACTGGCATAAAGCGATCTAAATTTCAATCACACAACATACATTGGATGTGTGTGTTTTGTACTGTAGCAAGCAGTCCAAACCCACACAAAATGGGTGCACCTCTTGTGGATCATTACTTTCTCAATCTGTCCACAGTGTTTAGCTATAGAAAGAGCCAGATGGAAAACTTGACTGCTGCAAATTCCACAGCTGTGTCTGTCATTTCCAGGGCTACTTTGTTAAGTCTCATATATGTTTGTTAACAGCTTGAGGCTATTAAATTCATCGGGCCTGAGTGCATTCTTATGATTAGCATTTGCAACTCAGATAATATCACCAGTGTCCTGGCAACAATTAAGAATGACAAAAACAGAATCACATAAACATCCAGCCTTCTGAATCCAAGGAAGAGGGGGGGGGGAAGGAACCTACACTTAAAAATGGAAACAAAAAAAAAACTCCTGCCATTCTTGTATAACAAGAACACACTTGATATATCAGGATGATGCAGCTGTGTAACCAGACACAATCTTTTCTCTTGTTTTCATATTTGTTTTTTTAAAAAAGATAAACTACAGTTTCTGGATGTCAGTGGAAAGAAAGGAGCTTGCAAGAACTTCTGGAGTGCAGCCCAGTGGGTGAAGTATAGTAGCTGAATAGAAGCAGTGTGACTCATAGACCAGGAGGGTCGGCTTTTTGCAACTGATTGATTTCAACAATGTGAAGGATACAATAAAAGTGATATTGTTCACAGGGAGGCTGAGTGAATGAGGCTTGCTGCCTGAACAAGATGGGTTAGAGGTGGTGGCAGCGCCTCAGCACCCAAAAGGGCAAAGGAATTGCATTTTAAATGGATTAAAAGATTTTCTTCATCTGTGCACCAGAAGCCTGAAATTCGGAATTAGCCATCAATGAAGTGTTTTAACGATCGTCCACTATCTCCGTGAAAAGCCTGCGGATCCACATGCCAGTTTTTACGACCACCAAGTTACATGACTCAGCAGTCATTACAAAAAGAAGACCCAGCAGGCATTGGGATTGTGGGTTGCAATAAGTACAGCAAGTCTCAAAAGTCTACCATATGTTTTTTGAGCACTCAGCACTGTTAAGACACGTTATCTTCATGTGGACTTAGTGTGAATCACCGTACGACTTTGTCCATCTAGACAGAGTTTATTTTATGCTACAAAATCCAGTTTGGAAAAAAAGGGGGGGGAAGGGCATTTTTCCTATGTTTGTGCTGCAGTTCATCTAAGAGCTGAAGAAGCAAACTTTAAAAACTAAGCAGTGGCTTGTTTCTGACAGAATGAGTTATCAAAGCAAAAATGTCACAGAAGGTTACTGTAATATGTGGGATTGCTGCCTACCGACCAAAATAGCTACTCTGGATTGAAGCCAATCAGTAATTCTTGGATATAATCCTGATTCAGATGGCTTCTCACCTGTGATTATGAGCAATTTGTATCATTCAGCACAATGAAGATCGCTTACATTGTTGGAATTTGTACAACAGGTGGACGTCACACGTCCTAAGTGACAAAGCCTGACATCCTCTCAAACTAAAGGATTGTTATTAGAAACCAAATTATTCACAGAACAAGTGCTATTTTATTTTCCCTTTAATAAAAAAAAAGCTGAAATGACTTGCTGTGTGTAGATAAATATATTGGAAAGCAACAGTGCAATGCAAGTGTGACAACAGCATATCCCGTTCCCAAAATGAATTGGGAGGTGCAATTCACTACCACTTGGGACAGCCACCTTCTTCTCATGCTTTTAACTCAGCTGACCAACTCACTTTCCAACCAAAAAGGTAATTTTATAATACTTGATGTCTTGAATCAAGAATCTAGACACGCAGAACAATCTAGCTGTCAAACCTGCAACTAAAATATGAGGACATCCCTATGGACCATTCCCAGCTCAAAGCAAAAGTATCTATCTCTTGTCTGAGCAGCATTTGAAACTAGCATGCCTACATATTTCTGAGGAAAGAGATAACAAGGGAAAGTTCTGGTGAGGACTCAAAAGACTCTTTGGTATGTTTAAGTTGATCTGAGATAGGGCCTTTCGATCAAGGATGTGCCATTGTAGTTTGACCTGCTGTTATGACACTGAAATGTTATTTAGGAATGATATATATAACCATAAAACAGTAGTCAAAAAGTGTTCTGACTTCTTTTTTATTACTGCTTTGGCAGATGCTGCTGAACAGGAAACCCCTGTGAGTAGCCTGATCTTTAAATTCTCTTCCTGCAAAGCCATTTGGTGATGAAAACCAAAAAAAGGTCATTATATTTTAAGTATATCTGTTTTTGCTTGATGTTTTTATAAAAGTTGGAATTCTAGACATTTTCACTTCCATGCATAAGAGTTCTTACAATTCTCAGTGAAATCAAATTTTGAGCAGTAAAGTAACAAGTAGAATGATTAAACTCCCTTAAAGCCTGTGGATATGTAGAATGAAAGTTTTTGATTGTATTCTATTGGAAACAGTGCAGTCTCACTCAGAAAAAGATGAAACATAAAGAGCTATGTAAAACAGATACCTGAACATATACACTTTTTATATAAATTTCTTTTCATACACCTAACAAAAATGAAACAATATTGGTAAAGAAGCCCTTTGGTTTCTTCAGAATTTCCATTTACATGTGCATTTATTTGCACCATTGTCCCAGAGACTGAGTAACAATAAACTCTAAAGCAACACTAAAACATAGCGAGTGAATAAGCAGAAAGATTTGTGAACACCAAAAGCCATCCAAAGGAAAAGCTCTTTTACACAGATGTTCTTGGAACTTTAGCAGGCCTCCAGTAGGAATTCAATAACTAACAAATCCAACAAAAGCTCTCACCATGTGAGTAGGCTTTGTCATTTGCATTTCTACATATGGTACTGGAAACAGTAGGTTTGCAGTAAAGGAGAATCAAAAGTGTAATGGCAAATTTACCGTATTCAAAAGAGCGAAAGGTAGGATCAGTTTCCAAAATCAACATGGCGAGTCGAATTGAAGAGGAAAGCTCTCAACCTCCTTGTTTAGAATTAAGACATACTGTGGCTGTTCCTTCCCTTAATCGCTTAATGTGTCCTAGATTAGCTTTTCTGAATCTTTAACAAGACAATCCTCAAAAGAATGTCAACTCAAAAACAGGTCCAACTGAGATCAATGAGTCTTACTATCAGGGGTACTGGGGTATAGGATTGAAATCCTAAACTTTTTAACACAGCAATATTACGTATATTTCAGCATAATATTTGTAAACAGGGATCCCCAACAAACACCAGAAATCTACGGCAATTTTTAAGTCTCAGTTCAGAAGTAAACCCATCTGTATCCTCTTCACACCATGCCAAGGGATTAGAAAGCCATTCAGTAGTGTATATTAGAAATGTTTTCAGAGATTGTAAATAAGAAAGAAGAGAGGAAGATGGCAGCAGATGTGTCACCGCAGCTGCCAGGGCGCAATGAAAGGAAAGCTTGCAGACCCTAACATTTCTCCGGTTTCCAAGTCATTAGCTGTTGGGTCTTAAATGTTCATTCAATTTTCTTTTCAAAGGAATCAGCTGGCTCTTAGCAACAGTAATAGCCCCAGAGCAACAAGCATCCAAACCTGGCAACCAATGAGAAGAAGACCTCCCTCCCCCCCCCCAACATTTGAGAAATTCCATTTCAGCTGAGCCAGCATTCACTCCACAGTTGCTCTGTACTGCTTTGAAATTTATTCCCATAGCTAAATGTAGCAGAGCAAGTTGATTATCCCCACCTTCTCTTGAAACAATGGCAAAGGGACCTTGTTTACTTGACATAACATTCTACTGCAGTGTTGTTGTTGTTGTTGTTGTTTTAAAGCCACCAGGCACAACCAGAGATTTAACCAAGGCAATGCATTTTTGCCAAGCACAGTGGTGCATCTTTTCCCTTTCTGCCTACAGACGTTGCAGACTGACCTGGAAAGGCTCACATACTTTTCACTTTACCTCTGACACTGAACTGCCTGGGAAAGAAGGCATAAATACTTTCATGAGATGCAAGTGAGGAATGCAATGGTGCAGACTTTGAATAATAATAATAATAATAGCAGCTCACAGTCCAGCCATATGCATACCAATGGAATAGACTGGAAAAACTGGAGCTTCAGAACACATTTTAGCCCGGTTTCCCCATGCAATCAGAACTACATAAGGTAGAACACGGATGTGCTGGCTTGTCCTACCCCATTCCACTGCATCCTGAGCACCAAGACAACCCTCCACCATGCAGCGCTCAAAATTTGCCAGGCACATTTTGCGCCCAGCTATTGGCCACTTGCGACCAAGTGAAGATGCCCGAACGCCAGGGTGGAGCTGCATGCCTGGGGATTCTTGGGTCTTGACTGTTTTCACACACTAGCAACACATCCTGTAGAATTCTATCTGTTATATTTTATCTGCACAATCAGAATGCATTTCAGGAAGCAAAAATAATTCTTTTTTTTTAAGCTACCTGGTCCAAAAACGGCAACTTGGCACCTGTAACCCTGGTTTAAGGAGCAACTTGGCCCCTAGCTTATACAGTTTCCAACACTGTCTCCATGCATCGGGAGGACAAAATGTCTGCAGCAGGGAGCTTGCTGTGCTCCTCAAGGCTACCTGTGCAAGGCAGAATCCTGGCTGTGCAAGATTCTAAATCGCAGGATAGGAAGAGGTCCCATTGAGCATAGCAGGCTCTTTGCTACAGACCTTTGTTCATGTAGCACATGAAGGGTGACTTGAGATGTGCTGCAGATGGAAGACAGGGTGTTCATGCCGTCCACTCACCACATGAAATGAAAAGTATCTCTACAGGGCTACTCTGTGTGGGGTTTCACATTCCTCTTGCTTCTGGGAGGAGTAAAATGCAATTCAACATTTCTGAACAGTTTATTTCAGATAAGAAGCATTGCTGTTTTGCATGGGTGATGCATGGCAGACACAAAACAGAAATAACTGGGAATCTTGAAAGCACTCCTTTTGGGTTCATCATCCCAATCATAAAGTCTGATTGCAACTTTTTATATTGGGTTTGAAAATGGTGAGACACACTGAGAGAGTTAATTTAGCCCTTCTACCGCAGAAATTTGTTGTTTTCATAATTTGATCCCACCTTTCTTTTGGAAAATGAGACTCAGGATGGCTGTGTGTGTGTGTGTGTGTGTGCGTGCGCGCGCGCACACACACACGCACGTGTGCAACACCAGCACCAGAAACCTGGTATAACACCACACATAATTCACATAATTTTAAAAACCTGCATAAAGCACACACACAAAAATGTCTTTTAAAATACCATTTTGTTCTACCTTTTTATTATGCTCTTGATATTTTATGGACTGCTAGCCACTCTAGCCATTCTCTTTTAGAAAGAGAAGTGGGATCAAAACTGGGGGGGGGGGATTTACTTCCCTCTGTGAATGCTAACGTACTATTTGACAGCACAAGTTAACTTTGTATATTGCGCATTTCTCTAGGAACGACTGTCCAAGGGGAAGATTCTAGAGTTGTGTGTCTGCTTTTTTTTGCAGTGGCAACACAGGTTTCTATTTACCACAGAAGACAACACATTTTTGAAGGGAAAGTAAGCAAGGCAGCAAGGAATACATTCTGCCTCAAATAGGACCAGCCCTGCATAAAAGGGGTCAGAATACATAGCAGACCTTATTGATCCAAGCAGAGTGCTCCAATTGAGAACTGAAAAGGAAGCATCCTGTATCAGAATTGTTAATCAGAAACTGGAATCTTTGTTGGGGAAGTTGGGGGGGGGGAATGGGATCATGAACACAACCTCCACATGTTGGTCACAAGCGCTAAGCTACTATGCACATACAATGTTACATAGGTAGATAGGAACACATCTGTATTCTGCACATCTGCAGCGATGTAGAGTACAAGTTACGCATTATAAAACTACAGGCGTCGGGTTGCACATATGTAAGTTCCAATCCATGCAAGAATAATAATTATTATTTGTACCCTGCCCATATGACTGAGTTGCCCAGCCACTCTGGGCAGCTTCCAACAGAGTATACAAAACCACAACAGTACACCACACATTAAATACTTCCCTATACAGGGCTGCCTTCAGGTGTTCCACAGGACAGGTGCCACTACTGAGATGACCCTCTGCCTGGTTCCCTGTAACCTCACTTCTCACAATGAGGGAATCCCCAGAAGGACCTCGGAGCTAGACCTCAGTCTGGGCTGAATGATGGGGGGAAAGATGCTCCTTCAGATATAAAGTATGTAGGAGGTCTGCACAGGACTATAAAAGATTATTGTGAAGAACAAAACTAAGCATATGCACAATGGATTGTGTGAAGAAGACCTCACAACTGTAATGAGGTAAGCATAAAAGCACAGCATGCATGGCATACTCACACACAAAAATCAGACAATGATGACTAAAGCATGCTCATTTAAGGAAGGAATACAAGGAACACTAAAAAGGGGGGGAAATACAGACTCAGTTGTTGCACGAAAAAGCAAAGCCATTGCTACTGAGCAGAAAGGAAGCATAGTTTTCCAATTACTACTTAGCTCCACTCAGTAAAACAAAAACCAAACAATGAACTGATGATTAACAAAAAATAAAACTAACACATAAATGGAAGGATGAAAAGCAAAATAAAAAAGGAGATGAGTTGCAGAATATTCAGACAGTTCAGATGAATTAGAACAAGCAGCATTTAGTGACTTGTTAATAAAGGAATTATTTGGGGGAGGAAAGTATACACATCATTAGGATTAATCATTAAAGGCATGCTAAGAGAAGCCTGGACAAAGGAAATAATAGGTCTTCTTTTTCACAGAAGGAAAAAAGAAGAGCAGTGAAGAAACAGCACAGCTTAGGGAGAAATCCTTTGCGTGATATCTGCCAGCTGAGAGGACACAGGATTTGATGGATACATCAGATACATCACTGCCACAAAATTAAGCCAGCGGAACAACGCAAATGCATCAGCAGAACAGATTAAACAACTCATGTTTGGGATGGAAGCAGCAAAAGGGAAGAGCACACTCAGCACCAAATCCTATACCTCTTGAGTCCACTGTCATGTGCCTGACAAACAGCTCAGCTTCACACCGGCTCCAGATCTGGGACTTAAATGGGAGAAGGTGAATTTCAAACAGTTGTGCCCATGTGGATGACCAACCCATTCATACAACTGCAGCAGAGCATAGAATATGGTGGAATTTGGCACCCAATCACAGCACACTACTACCAATATATAAATCCTACATCCAGAGACCATAGCTTATGGTACACAATGTTAATCATGCTTAGAGCTCCCATGGGAAAGCTATGGAGAAAGGGCACTTTGTCTTCAAAACACTCTAGGGTTTTGAATACATTGCTAACAGCAGCACACATCTTCACTCCAACAACTGGGAGGGGCAGAGCAGAGCACCCCACACAAGTAAGCAATGCAGAAGGGGGACCCTTGCTGATAAGTACAAGTACTGCAACTATCTCCCATGGTACCTCGGGTTAAGTACTTAATACATTCCGGAGGTCCGTACTTAACCTGAAACTGTTCTTAACCTGAAGCACCACTTTAGCTAATGGGGCCTCCTGCTGCTGCCGCGCCGCCGGAGCACGATTTCTGTTCTCATCCTGAAGCAAAGTTCTTAACCTGAAGCACTATTTCTGGGTTAGTGGAGTCTGTAACCTGAAGTGTATGTAACCTGAAGCGTATGTAATCCGAGGTACCACTGTACTGTGATGTCCACCAAGCCCCTGCAGTTTTAATCAAGTATTTTGATCTCATATTTCTGATTTCCATCTGCCTTCAGACATATGTTTCCATGACAGAGGACAACAATATGAAGTCTCATTCAGGGCCATGCACAACTTGGCATTACAGGAAACAGTATAAAGAAAACCGATCAATATAAAAGCCCTCTGTAAATGTACTTTGTTTTAAATGCAGGAAACATTAACCACCCACTTCCTATACTAGTCAGTTAATTTTTCTTTCCTTTTTTACAGCTTCTGCTGGATTACTCAGATGCTGCCAAAAGGTTGTGCATCAAGCCAAAGGTTCAGTTAGTGGCAAAATAAATTCCACTTTTTATTTTCAGAAATATTTGGAATCTGAAGCATGGTGGGACATTCTTAAAGGCCTTAAAATAGTCTAAAATCTTTTTTTTTTTACAATAGGATTCACAGCTAAAACCTGCATTTATAAAGTTGTGCCCCTAACATATTTATCTAGAAATAAGCTCGAATAATACTTCTGGGTAAAGCTGTATTGATCAGTGTGTTAATGATTTCTGTAATTCAATAAAAATGCAAGCAAAACTGATGATATAATATCTTGCAAGACCATGGGCTTGTGAAGTCTTTTTTTAAGGCGAAGTAAACGGCAGAAGTTGAAGAGCACTTACTGAAACATATCAGTGCCAAAACACAGGTCTTTGGAAATTCCAGGCATCTGGTTGCCTAGAAATTTAAAATATTTATTCTTTAACAGATATGTAGTCTACTTTTCAATACTCTTCACACAGAAGCTTGCAATCGCTTATAAAATACGACCTATAAAATATAATATAAACTATTTAAAATACCCACTTCACAACAATCCTAAAGGTAAAGGCAAAGGGAACCCTGACTGTTAGGTCCAGTCACGGACGACTCTGGGGTTGTGGCGCTCATCTCGCTTTATTGGCCGAGGGAGCCGGTGTACAGCTACTGGGTCATGTGGCCAGCATGACTAAACCGCTTCTGGCAAACCAGAGCAGCGCACAGAAACGCCATTTACCTTCCCGCTGGAGCGGTACCTACTTGCACTTTGATGTGCTTTCGAACTGCTAGGTTGGCAGGAGCAGGTACCAGGCAACGGGAGCTCACCCCATCACGAAGATTGGAACTGCCAACTTTCTGATCTGCAAGCCCTAGGCTCTGTGGTTTAGACCACAGCACCACCCACGTCCCACCAGACAACAATCCTAGACCAGCACAAAAGCAACAAATAAAACTAACAAATCCCCAATATGCAGATATCAGTCCAGAACACCATTTTGCATTAGGCACTGAAGAGAGAGGTGGACTGCATCTGAAGGGATGCAGTGTGCCTGATGATATCACATGGAACTGAATCCCACAACTGCAGTGCCACCACCAAAAAGGCTCTGTTCCAAGTAAACGCCTGCAGGCCTGGCTGCTACAAACTTGATGCAGGCTTGTAGACCTGTAGGAATCTGAATCAATTTTCCATATATCATTAAATGTTAAATTTTAGGCCCTGTTTATGTAGTTTTCAAAACCGCCATGATGACTTGGTCTGTAACTCAGACACAAGAATGACAAAAACTTAAATAACTCACAGAAACAGAACACAGCTACAACTTCACCTGCCTAGATAAATTGCAAACTATTAATTGTAAATTTTGCTTAGGGTATTAGTATCCCGATGCAAAAAAAATTGTAAAAATCTGAAGAATCCCAGGTAAAATATACTTCTGGGTTTTTGATCATTGTCTCCCTAAGAGACTAAATGACTACAGTGGTACCTCGGGTTAAGAACTTAATTCGTTCTGGAGGTACATTCTTAACCTGAAACTGTTCTTAACCTGAAGCACCACTTTAGCTAATGGGGCCTCCCGCTGCCGCCGAGCGATTTCTGTTCTCATCCTGAAACAAAGTTCTTAACCCGAGGTACTATTTCTGGGTTAGTGGAGTCTGTAATCTGAAGCATCTGTAACCCGAGGTACCACTGTACTGGGCAATAAACCAACTATGGTTGGTGTTTTTTAACGTGACATGTATTTTCCCTCCTGACTGATATGCAGTCTTGTTAATTTTCTTCATCATGATGGAAATACATTGATGCTGGATTGTTTTGTATGAGGCAGCCCACCTCAGGTGGCGAAAGTCCAAAAGGCGGCTCCACCTGCCCCACCAGAATGCTTCCTTTTTCTGAGTATTGGGAAGAGGTGGGCATTCTAGTGCATGGCACTGCTGCTGGACAAACATTAAATCCTTATGGAATGCCCTATCTCTCGCTGTGTTTTTGCAAGAGGGAAGGCTGTCCATGGAACAGCAGAAGTGGTGTTGGGGCAGTCAACTGCTGGCTGGGGGGGTCAAGTGCAGCACAAGTTAATTGTCGATGTGCTCACAGCCCAAGTAACCCTGTATATATGAATATGAATACTCATAACAGGGAAGTCAGGCATTCATGGAACTGCCTTTTCAAAGGCTGCATCTTGGTCTGAGTCTTGCACATGCTTCATTTTGTACCCTGGAAGATCCCTATAGTATTCAGAGAATACTTACAGTGACATCACTGTGGTTCACACAGTTATGTTAAGTTTGGCATGTCCATAAATCTCTGCAAGATCAGGAGGCTTATGTTCTTCGGGTATAATTGAGCACAGGCTCTGTTCTGTATATTTTACAGCTACCCACATTAAAACAAAGATGAAAGTATCCCCGAAAGACCCCTTTCTTGCCCGACGAAGTACGCCACACCTAAAGCACTAACAAGAATCATGTTTGAAAACTGCTCAGAAGTGGTTTGCTGTTGGGAAACTGCAGGGAGAGGAACTCTTCAAAACCCTCGCCGTGTTTCCTTTTTAAAGAAAACGTATAAATCCACAAACCCTCTGTCCAAAATACACACAGCACTGTTTCCAGTCAACATTCCCACCTATGGCAAGTACCAAAAAAAAAAAAAAAGCAACAAAAATTGATAAGGGTCTCCAATTATTGCATTCTTAACAGACATATCCCAGGACACCTTTTAAACAGACATTCCTGAAATCGAAGGCAGAACTGAGGGATGAATGGAAGTCTACAACAAAGAGGCTTGGGAGGCCAAGCGACTTGGAAAAGCCACACAGTTCATGCCAGTGGCTACATTCCTAAAGAGGACAAAGCCACACAAAAGGTCTCGGAGCTGCAGAGATCAAAACTCTCAGCCAGAAAAACCAGAGCAAAAGGAAGGAATAAACGAAACCACAGAGCAGAGGGCTGTTGTGTGTGTGCGTGTGTTTTCCTCCAGTGAAACTTCTCCAACAGTGCAGCCGTCAATGAAATCAAAAACCTCCATCGAGGTCACCTTTTTTTTAAGGAAATCAAGAAAGGCTGGGATCGGGTGGCTTGGATCCTTCCCGTATTCCCTGGAGCTTCAAGATCTGCTCCGCTCCTTCCTACCACTCCTTCTGCATTACTGGGCTGCGGGGTCTCTACCCAAGGCGTCCAAACTTAAACTAAGCTTGTGGACCTCAGCCAACATGCCTGTGTAGACAAAACACGAAAGGTGGCGGCGGCGGCGCGGACAAAAGAGAAGTCTGCACGGCACCGGTAGCAAGAGACCCAGACCCGCCACGGGCTGCAGACAAAGGAGTGCGCTGGGGGCCGCAGCAACCGTCGTGGTTCCCCTCCCCCCCCCCAAAAAAGCCTCAGGTATCCTCCCCTCCCTGGGAGTCTTGCTCAAGCCCCGCGCGATAGACGTGGCTGTCCACAGGAGCCAACTCTCCCCCGGTAAAATAGTTGAGCCCCCCCCCCCAAAAAAGTTGCCATTCAAATAATTGGTGCGCGCGCCATGTCTTGGGATCGATGATGCGGGGCGGAGCTTTCCTCGCGCGTCCCCGCAATATTTTATTCAAGTTGCCCCCCCCTCTTTCTCTCAACCCCCCCCCCCAACTTACAGGATGGTGGTCTGCGGCGACACGGCGGGGACGCTCTCGAGCATGAGGTGCATGCAGCGCACGGTGGTGCGGAAGCAGAGGCAGCGGCTGGGGCACCAAACGCTCCCCCTCGGCGGAGAAGGAGGCGGCGGCGGCGGCTGCGAGGAAGCGAAGGGCAGGAGGCTGCCGAGCAGGACGCCGAGGCAGAGCCCGGGGAAGGCAGCGCCCGCTCTGCGCCGGGCCATGCCGTCGAGCAAAAACCGAGCGGAGGAAGAGGGGGGGTGCGGGGAAAGAGAGAGAGAGAGAAGGGAAAAATAAGAAGGAAAGCAGGGCGAGGAGAGGTAGCCGAGGCAGCTCTCGGCTCTGCTGCCGCTGCTCTCGCTCCGGTGGTCGAGCCGGCGGCGGCGGGGGCTTCAGGAGGCGAGCCAGTCGCCAGCGCGCAGCCCGGAGGGGGAGGAGAAAGAGGGGACGGCGGCAGGAGGGGCCGCCTCAGCCAGCCAGCCAGCTTGCTAGAAAGCAGGCTGCAGCTTCGCCGCGCCAAGGCCGGGGCTTTCCCCTGCGCTCGTCCGCCTGGAGCAGCGCGATGGAGGGAGGAGGAGGGGGCTTCTGGGGGCCTCTTCTTCCACCCCACCCCGGCGCCAGCGGTGGCAATGGCTGCTGGTTTTTTCCCGCCAGCTGCGAGGAGGGAGAAGAAAACCTCCCCTTATGGCCACCACACCTGGCGGAGGGAAACACAAAAGACCCCCACTTCCGGCAGGCGTAGTTCAGCTGTGGTCGGGATGGCGACAAAGAGTCTTCTTGTGGCCACTTATTTTACAGCACTAACCGCTCTGCAAATGGTTCCCAGTGTTGGTATTGACCTGTAAAGCTTTACAGGGCTCAGGGTCTCAATATTCTCTCCATACAAACCAGCCCAGGCCCTGCAATTGTTACCTGTCGCCCTTCGCTATGTCCCCCGCTCCCAGAGAGGTTCAGAGGGTGGCAAAAACATTCCTCTTTACCTATAGCTATTAAATAATACAGTGGTTCCTCGGGTTAAGTACTTAATTCGTTCCGGACGTCCATTCTTAACCTGCAACTGTTCTTAACCTGAAGCACCACTAATGGGGGCCTCCTGCTGCCGCCGCGCCGCCGGAGCACAATTTCTGTTCTCACCCTGAAGCAAAGTTCTTAACCTGAAGTACTATTTCTGGGTTAGCGGAGTCTGTAACCTGAAGCGTATGTAACCTGAGCTACCACTGTACATGGCCTGAAAAGATGTGGGGGAGTGAACTCTTTACATATTATGATGATTAACTTATTATTGGGCTGCCTGTCGGTATGCTTTTACTATGTTTTTATGGTTGTTTTGCAATGTGGTTTCCAATGTTGTACACTGCCCTGAGATCTTTTGATAAATGGCAGAAAAAGTGGCATGGAATATAAAAGTGCTCCTCCCTCACATTTAATCGTTTCTTTATGAAGTGGCAGCATTTGGGAGGCAGAGGGAGATGGCGATGGAAGAAGGGGTGTGTGTGAAAGCCATTTCTCCTGCTTCATTGGTCATGTCTGAACATATCTCCCTAGTTACATTTCAAATGGTCACGGAAGGAAAACCTTGCATATCTCTGTGGTCCCAGTAGGTGTGGGGTCATCTCTGTGTGCGGATGGGCTATCGCTGCCTTTCTCAACCTTGGGTCCCCAGGTGTTGTTGGGCTACAACTCCCATCATCCCTGCTAGCTAGCGATGATGGGAATTGTAGTCTAGCAACATCAGAGGACTCAAGGTTGAGAAAGAAAGCTGTCCACAGAAAGCTGTCTGTGGACAAACGCCAGCACCCTCGGCCTGAAAGCGAGATGAGCACCGCAACCCCATAGCCGCCTTTGACTAGACTTGACCGGTCAGGGGTCATTTACCTTTTTTTTTACCTGCAGGCGGGGAGGGAAGTGCATGCTCACACATAAGACCCAGTAAAGACACAAAGCACCAGTGTTTGGGATCAAATAAGGCCACAACTTTTATTGATTACAGATGTAAGCTGGTTTTGGTGCAGGCATTGGGTGTGTATGCTGAAATCAAGCAGCCACCACCTAATGGATAGTAGCGGTAGACCACTGCCAGGGGTCACCAGCACATTATCTCACAGGAATACAGAGTATTTTCCTTGACTTAAGAGGGAGCTGCATCCATCTATCACCTTCAAAGTTACTCCCTGAGAGTATGATGTGTGTGATTGTGATTGATATTGAACAGTTATCATGAAGTTAATTATGGCAAGGAATAGTCTTGGTTAGGACCTGATGCTGGAATTGTATTTTTAAACAGAGAAAAACTTCCACAAAACAGTGGCATGTTTTATTCTCTCACTGAAACTTACAAAATATAATTTGAAGCAGCTTCTTATCAGAACCAAAAGTATTTGTATCAAAAGCCAAATTAAGTGCACAATGACACACACACACACACACACACACACACACAAAAGTTCAATACTATTTCTAGGTCAACATGAACTTTTTCTCCCGAGTGTTGTGTAATACCTTGAGGCGGCCAGTGTTAATGTTTATTTAAATGTACTGATAATACTCCAAACGGATGTAATAGGAATGTCCAATTTGTGACATATTTATACTTTTAGTTTTAAACACATAATTTGCTGGCAACGGTCAAAGGGAAGCTAACTTCTGCCAAAGTCAGAACGATGCATATTGTGTGCTAGGAAATCTTAAAAAGTAAAATAGAAAAAGAAAGAAAGACATAATTTACATCTGGAGCAGATTTTTGTTTATTTATTCTTTGCCTGAAACAGGATGTTCTGTGTCAATAAAGATTATGGGGTTATGGCAAAATGTTCTAGAGCAGGATTTTGATAACAGCCAATGATTCTAATATCCAATTAGCTTGGGGAGGGGGGGGAGTTTTGGCTTTTGGAGGAGTAGAAAACCTTCAACTGATTGCTTCTTCTGAAAGCCAACTATTTTCCAGGCACTATTCAAGATGTATGTAGAGCAATTGGAAGATAAAGTCTAAGTTGGCTGAAGCTAAATCCAGAGGTGGAGAAGGTAGCCAAATCATGGCCAACAGAATTCTTACCAGTTATTATCTTGGCAGACCTCCTTCTGGAGACTTCCAAGAATGAAAGATGATTCCCTACTTTCTGGATAATCCAGACAGCACAACTTTGTTCCTTCCCAGCAGTACAATCAGAGGCAAGTCCTGGCAACGTTTGATTCTTCTGTACAGGAAATGGTGTGATAAATATGCTAGAACATTATCTAAAGAAAAACCAATGTTTTGATGTAACTATTTGAGCGGTAGCTCAGTAGGAAGAACAAAGATTACCAGGAGGAAAAGTGAAACACAAATGCACGACAAATACGAGCCTGAATTGAACAACAATAATATATTTTGCAATGTGAGCAGCCGGGGAAAATATTTAGGTATTTCACATTATGGTCAATTTCAGAACTTTGCAATCAAAAGCAGGTTCACAACGTGAAAAAGGCTTGCATCACAAGTAAAACATCTTTCATGCCTTGCCTCACAAAAATCTGGAATCAAATCAATGTGGTGGTCCATTTTAGGCGAATTCTGGATAAAAATGATGGGGTGGGGAATGTTACCTCAAGATGACTTGAAACCAGTGAAGTTGTGCTTATTTCTGGCAACTAAAGAACTATTCAGATTCTGGCTACAATTTCTGATGTGCTTCCTTGCACACATTCCTGCGTTATCTTGTTTTTTGTCCAATACTGCCACTTGCTGGTTTTCTCGCCACACTGCTACCATCTTCAATTGGTTGCCCCATGAGTAAGAATGCCGTTTATGGAAGTTTTAATTTCACATGGTTATCATCACACAGCATAACATTCCAGAAGAAAACACATGGGGCGAATTTGCTTCAGGTTGGTCCTGGCAGCAAGCTGCATATATTTAAAGAATGCATAAAGCCCCAGGATTAATGTAACCAGCATCTTAAAATTCTCATTTCCCGATTTTCTTATAAATTAACACAACAGTCATCTATGGATATTCTTTTGCTTTCTCTGTATAGTTATTTATAGAAAATTCTGGGTTCCACCCCCACCCCTTGACAGAGAATATTTTAAAAGAGAAGGGACCTCTTTTTTAAAAAAAAAAAAATATATCAATGAATGAATGGATATTTTTAACTCCAGTCTTCAAAAAAAAAAGAAGCAGAGAGAGAGAGAGCGCACAATTTGTTGGTCCTCATCTGCGGCCAGGCTGGGTTCAAGACATATGAAGTGATATACAGCTCAGGTCCAGTCTATGTTAAGAGATTGCCTTATGCTTTATACACTCAGCAGATCACTATGGTCTGTGGGAAGGTTTCTCTTGCAAAGTCCAAAGATCTCAGAACTCAGGGCAGGGCTTTTAGTTTGGCTGCCCCTGTTCTGTGGCATGGCGTTCCTGGCAAGATATACCAGGCACTCAGTCCCTGCACTTCCCAGAAACAATGGAAGACCATTTTTGTGCTCATAGGATTTCTCAGCTGGATAAACAGGTCTTTGCCATGGGTGTCTTAATTTGTATTGTTTAATGTTTGCTTTAAATGCATTGGCTGGTTTTTGTTTGTTTTGTTTTTTGCTTTGTTTTGTGTTTAACTGTTCTTGGCTGTTTTTATCGTACATCATGTGTCAAAGGTGATTACTGAATTATTCATTCCTGAGGGATCTCTTGACACTTCAAAACAAAAATCTACTGAGAACCGTGGTATTCTTATAGAAGTGTATTTTGCATTTTCATCATTTGCTATCATAGATGGTCAAGTCCCAGCTTTTGAAGCCTCAGTTGGAAAGCATGCAGAAAAAAAGATACATGGATGGATAGATGGATAGATAGAGATATGTAACTGTATGTATGTGTGCATACATGTGCAGGGGGGTAGTAAAATCAAAATATGGGAGGGGGGAACATGGGACATTGAGTGGAATAAACATCAGTGATGAGAACCTGAGCCCAGCATGGAAAGTTAAGTGTAAGTAGATAAGGTCCAGGTATTGAAATGATAAAACCTTGCACCTAACGGATATAGTTGTCAACAATTCTGAGTAAAGAGGAGCTATTAAAAATGTAGGTTCTGATAACTTCGGCTCTACTACTCCAGGTTGGTAGGTGTTTCTAAGAATGAGTCTGTTGAGAAATGAAGAATCTGGCTAGATAATGCAAAACTATATATATTGTATTTTTTTGTGTGTGTATAAGACGGTGCTTTTTGCTTAAAAAAAAAAAGGCCAAAATTGGTGTTATCTTATACACGGATAGTGAATGCAGAGCGGGAACGTGTGATTAATGGCAGCAGCAAGCAGGAGATGGGCAGCGGTGACTGGGCGGGTGATTGGTGGCTGCAGCAAGGCCTGCTGGCAATTGGCTGTGGCAACTGGGCAAGCGGTTGGCGGCTATGGCGAGTGGGCAGACAATTGGTGGCTGTGGCAAGTGACTGGCAGTGGTGGGCAGGAGGGTGAGCGATTGGCGGAAGTGACCTCCCTCACCCACATCCTCACCCCCAAAAGCTAATAATAATAATAATAATAATAATAATAATAATAATAATAATAATAATATAGGGATGCGGGTGGCGCTGTGGGTAAAACCTCAGTGCCTAGGACTTGCTGATCGTATGGTCGGCGGTTCGAATCCCCGCGGCGGGGTGAGCTCCTGTCGTTCGGTCCCAGCTCCTGCCCACCTAGCAGTTTGAAAGCACTCTTAAGTGCAAGTAGATAAATAGGGACCGCTTTATAGCGGGAAGGTAAACGGCGTTTCCGTGTGCTGCGCTGGTGCCGGTTTGCCGGAGCAGCGTCGTCACGCTGGCCATGTGACCCGGAAGTGTCTTCAGACGGCGCCGGCTCATGGCCTCTAGAGCGAGATGAGCACGCAACCCTAGAGTCGGACACGACTGGCCCGTACGGGCAGGGGTACCTTTACCTTTACCTTTAATAATAATATATTATTTATACCCCACCCATCTGGCTGGGTTTCCCCCACCACTCTGGGCGGCTTCCAACAAAATATTAAAATACAATAGTCTGTTAAACATTAAAAGCTTCCCTAAACAAGGCTGCCTTCAGATGTCTTCTAAAAGTCTGGTAGTTGTTTTTCTCTTTGACATCTGGTGGAGGGCGTTCTACAGGGCGGACGCCACTACCTGGTTCCCTGTAACTTGGCTCCTCGCAGCGAGGAACATCCAGAAGGCCCTCGGCACTGGACCTCAGTGTCCGGGCAGAATGATGGGGGTGGAGATGCTCCTCCAGGTATACTGGACCGAGGCCATTTAGGCCTTTAAAGGTCAGCACCAACACTTTGAATTGTGCTCGGAAACCAGTGGCGTAGTGTGGGTTGTCAGCACCCGGGGCAAGGCAAGTAATTTGCGCCCCCTAACCCGTGGATTTGCGCCCCCTAACCCGTGGATTTGCGCCCCCTAACCCGTGGATTTGCCCTAACCCCAGATGTTGCGCCCGGTGCGGCCGGCCCCCCCTGCACCCCCCACGCTACGCCACTGTCGGAAACGTACTAGCAGCCAATGTAGGTCTTTCAAGACCGGTGTCAACCTAATTTCTTAATTTTGGTGTTTTAAAAAATAGGGCTCGTCTTATACATGGGGGTGTCTTATACACAGAAAGATATATGTGTGTGTGTGTGTAGGATGAGAATTCAGTTATTAAAAAGGAGAAAGAAAGGTGCCACTGCAAAGTTTGGCTGAATATATGAGACTGCCAGTACCGTGGGTGAAATCAAGAAAGGTAACAATGGATTAGAGAACAGCTGTGCTACAAATGTGGCAACACGTTTGTTTGTTTATTTATTCATTTATTTATTTAGAGTAAGATGTGTTCACATCCAGCATGACAAAATTTGTACAAATTTCACAATTTAAAAATGAAGTTATCACAGCAACTTGTGATTTCACACATTTATAGCAAAATTAAAATGTCAACAAACCCATGCCGTGTAGTACAAAAATAAATCAAACCTCAGTTCCACAGAGAGCACAATAAGTAGTTTATACAAAATTCTGTCTTAATAAATGAGCACTTAAATCAAACTCAAGAAAAATGAACAATAAGTTAGAATAAATAAAACTCTGATGACTCACAATAATTTCAGATGAAAGGTCAGCATTCTAATATGTGACACTTTTTTGTGTGTGATCCCTATATAATAGTCACAGATATCTTTTGATTTGATATTATGTACCAACATTAGATGAGCAGCGCGGATTTGTGCTTAAAATCCCTTTTTCCCATTGTACATAGGTGATAACGATAAGAATCCAAAACTGATACTATCTATTACTCTACGGAAAGCATTACTATATTGGCAAAGAAGCGGCAGACACAATGCAGTGGAAAAAAATGCATATGCCCTTATGAACAATGAGAGCCCTAAAAGGAGGCTAGGGCAAAAAGTACAATATATATGGCAGAAGGTGAACGACAAGCACCTTGCTTCAGCTCTCAAAAAGGCAATTCTAAGCATGGCAGCTACAACTAATAGCACAACAGAAAAAGGAGGGCACTATACAGAAGAAGACACTGCAGAGCCCCAAAAGTAATTACATAATCTTCTCCCAGCTAGTTATTAAAGTCCTCGTGGAAAAACTGTAAGCTTTTTGTACAGTGAATAGTATAAAGTGCCGCTGGGATATACATATATTTATACATATATATATATACCGAGGTTGAGTATTGTATCAGAATATTTGTTGTGAGATCCCTGTAGCAAATATTATTGGACGAGCCCACGTCGGCTTCCACTCTAATTTGTTCAAATTTAGTGTCACAAAGCGAATGACACACGAGATTGCACACCTCCGTATGGATATATAGGGCAAGGTAAGTGCAAATAGTCAACTGGCACATTGTGGGGACAATGACCCTGTAAGTCCTGTTCTGCTAAAAATATTTTATTTTATTTATTATTATTATTTTATTATTTTTTACAAAACCCATCTTTTTTATTTATTTTTTTCATAACAAAATTTTTCAAAGTACTTTTGTACTTTCTGCATAACATCAAGACATGGAAGGAAAAGATATGCTATCAAATCGAAATCAATTCAACATCCGACATACACGACACGCCATCTGAATTACTAATTTAAATGGGAGGGGGGGAAACAAAAAAATGCCGCAAGAAAAAGTGGTCTTATGCATACATATAGTGCAGTTATTTTGAAGAAATAACAATCAAATCTGAAAAGTACAATACGTCTTTTTTTTTTAGCTTGAAATGATGCAATTTAAAGCAAAAAGTGCCAAAGTATATTTAGTTACATTAAATTTTCTGATTGCATTCATTCATTTATTTTTATTTATTTTTTGCAATAGGTAACAGTAGAACAAATAGATAGCATATGGAAATGCCGCAGGAATAATGATTGTACGCCAAAAAATAAAAATAATAACCGTAACCCCAGAACCAAAACAGTAAAAAAAAGGGAACAAGGTAAAAAAAAAAAAACAGGTTAACTGAACTGCATTCTATTTCCTACACAGGGTAGCAATGAATCCAGGCCAGTAACTACTGTAAAGATAAAACTTAGGGGTTCATTCCCAAATTAACTTTTTTTTAATGGCAATATTTCTTTGAACCTATTGCCTTTGTATTAGGAAGGAAAGACTGAACTTCTGAAAGATGAACTACAATGCTGTAACAGATAACTCAGAGGGAAACTCTAGGAGTCCTGGAGAAACAGAGGATGTTGGCTCCAAAGTGTATTTGAAAAGAAAAGTTGATATCTTCATGTTGTCCACCTCTGATAGAGCTCCTGTCATTATGGAGGTTCCCATATTCATACCATGTAATGCTTAGAAGTTAATTAAAAAGTGCTGTTTAAGCTGCTTTGAATCTTCTCTCTCAAGTTTCCATGGCTTGATGTTGTCTTACAATAAATTACTCCTTTTACATCTCACATCTAATTCATGCCCTTTGCTTGGAATTAAAAACAAAAACAAAAACAAAACAAAACAAAACCTTCTTTTTATTGCCCCCCGCCACATACCATCCTCTGAAAACAAAAGTCACACAATATTTCAAGCATTGTTCAAAAATAAAGCATTTTTGGCAACCAAATCTTGCTATGAAACAATATGCACACAAAATGTAATTTCTTAAATCCCATAAAATCCTCCAGCAATGAGACAAAATGAGAGTGTCTAAAAAGTGGCCGCAGACTGCAACATTGTCATTCAAAGCGGATTTTCTTTTTTCTTTTTCTTTTTTTTTTGTCCATTTCAGTTCAAAATACTAAAACATTTAATCACTAAAGCATTAAAAAGAATTTACACTCTATTTTGATCAGCTTACCTCTTCAGAAATATATTTACCCCAAAAATGTGCATACATTAGCAGCTATAAACATTACATGGCATATCACACTATGTCAGCTTATATGAAAACGTACAAAATGTGAATGTATTCAAAAAACTATTCTGCAGTTACTATCTTTAAAGCAAGACATAAAATTATCATGAAGTCTTGTAAGCATAACACTGTTTTAAACAGAAAGAAATATATAACACTTTCTGGTAAATTACAGCAGCAAAAAACAAGAGGCATCATTTTTTTTTTTAAAGGTAAGATTTTTTCACCACTACAGCAGCTGCTCACACCTGAATTCCTCTCACAGCCTGTTTTATATTTTCCAGTAGGGCTTTATTTTCTGGACTCTGATAACGATCTTGATTTGTATACATGTCCGTCAAAGTGGTCACGTAAGCATCAAAATTTTGTTCATTGATTGGTTCCTACGAGATATTAAATAGTAGTTCATATACAACTTTTATTTGCTTAATGGTATATTCATTTATGCATAACAAACTATCACAGCACATTGACACCATTTTCTTAGCACATTAAAAAGGTCTAGTTTAGCGCTTACTTAATTTTTACAGGAGACATCGGAATTGGCCCACCGTGTCTTTTTTTTTTTTTTTAGCAGTTAAATTTATCTCTATGGTTTCAGGGTTGATACCGCAAATCTCCATCGGGCTGAGGAGCCATAAATATAAAAACAAAAAGACATCTACTGTATGAGGTGAAGGAGACCGCCAAATTCCTTAACTTGTGCCTCAGTCACTTACCATATGCGGTAGCTGGATATTAGCTAGACTATGAATTAAAGATTGGCTTAAATTAGCCAATTCGTGAAGGAGCGACTCATTTTGTTGCTCAATTACTTTGTTTTCTTCTTCTATCGTCTTCAGGTTGCTCTCCATGGTGGTAATCTGAAAGGGACAGAATAGTGTACAATGTAACAGGAAGCAGAACATCTTTAAAACGACGGAGGAGGGGAATGTTATGTCAATTATAACACTAAGTTGATCCAGAGTGTCCCTCTATGAGCCAGTGCAGATCTACGGTACTTGGACGGTGCAGTGCATCTTTTGCTGTTCTATAGCTCATCCAACCTTCCAGAACAGATTTCAGGGAGCAAAAAATGCTCAGGAGGAAGGAAGAATCAGTGACATTCCTTTCCTTGCCTCTTCCTCTGGTCTGTGTTCTGTGTTCAGCGTTCCACTTACGGGTGATTCCACATCAAATCAATGCAAAAAACAAGGGTTTTGTCACCAACCATCTCATATTTTGATGAAACTTGGTGTACACCCTTCCCTTATGGTTGAAAGAAACCCCCTTAATTTCCCCCCTCTGTCTCAAATGGTTTTAATTTTATAGCACTTCGAAGTTTCCTGTAAAATTTCTAAGAGATCTGATCATTGGTCATGGGGGGGAATGTACACAAGGGTATCTTGTGCCAAGGGTCTCAAGAGGGACAGACAACACAGATTTAACAAAACTTTGAAGTGCTATAAAAATTAAAACTATTTGAGATAGGGGGGGAAATTAAGGGGGTTTCTTTCAACCATAAGGGAAGGATGTACACCAAATTTCATCAACATCTGAGACGGAGGGTGACATGACCTCGTTGAAATGACGTGGAATGACCCTTATGGAAACACTGAACCCGAGCCATTATGTTCTGCCAAATCTCCTGGACTTGACGTCTCACAATAAAGTACTCCTTTTACACCTCACATCTAATTCATACTCTTCACTTGCAATTAAGAAAAGCCATTTTTTTAAAAAAAAAAATCGTGCCTACCACATACCATCCTCTGAAAAATATATATATAAATCATGCAAATTGTTCCCCGGCTTTACAATGGATTAGTCCATGTCCATTTTTATCTGTAGAAAACTACACTTTTTGAACCATCTACGTAAACTAAGAACAGATGGAAATAGATATTAAGCAGCAGTCAATGACCAAAACTAGATATGACTTTAAGCTTATTTTTAAACACGTGCTCGCAGCCTCCTTTTGTTTTCAAAAAAAGGAGAGCCATCCCTCCACCCTGGATCAGGGCCGCAGCAAAGAGTTCCTTTTCGCCACCCCCATTGCCCAACAATTGTCTCCCTTAAACTGCTTAAAAATCGGAACAAATAAGCACTTGGGGGCAGGAGACCATTTTTGCAAGGAAAATGGAGATGGGAAAATGGTTAAGTGGCCTCTTCCCCTGCAGTGCAATTCAGATCCAAGTTCGGTGCACCACAGTTACTTTTTAGGAGAAAAGGAACATGGCCAGTTGCGATTCAAAACAGTACTTAACATCACGGATAGTTTGCTCCTTTGCACAATGTAGCATCTAGCGTGCCTGAGCAGAAAGCTTGGACCATTGATTTCTGGTGAACTGCCTTTACTCTCCCCCCCCTCCATCTATCATCCATATATAAGAGAGTAAAAGCTGTACATATTCATTTAGAACAAAATCCTTCTTTAACCTGATGGTTTTGATTATGATTTCAGGTAGAAATGTTTGCAGCTGCCATGCTAGGGAAGCAGGACCAAATCACGGTTTTCTAACCTCCCATACGGTTTTTAAAACAGGGCAAACACATTAAGGAAAAATTGGGAGAATATCCCCACAGAGTGCGACTAGCCTATTTATTTATCTTAATCCAGTCATGTAAAAAACCATTGGATTTAGGACTTTATAAAACTGTTACCTGAGTTCGGAGTTTTATCATATCAGCTTCCATCTGGGAGTTGGATTCATTTAGTTCCTTTATTTCTTCATCTAACTGTTTAATTTCTTCATCATTTTCTATACCTACGCAATAATAAAAAAAGATATATTAAAATATAGTTGTTAGAAATCTGAGTTAAGCAACTGAGCCATTTCACAGTTTGAAGTTTAGGTCAATAAAACAAAAAGGTCAAAATGGTTACATCTCATGGGATATTCCATTTTAAGCAGGGCCTTCCGCAAACTAACGTAAGAACATTCTAAGGGGAACCAAGACCGTAGGAATCCACCTGCTGGCAAAGTAACCACACGTGGAAGATTCTATAAGGCTTAATGGTCTCCAGCTCTCTCCCCTGTTGCCCAGGCCCTGTGATGGGTCACTGAAGGGAGTGGCAGGTCTCTGCATACTCTTCACATTTTCATCCTACCCAACCTGTCAAAAAAGGCATGTAGAATATACTGTATTTTTCCATGTATAAGATGCCCCCATGTATAAGACGACCCCTATTTTTTGAGCCCCAAATTAAGAAATAAATATTTTAAACACCAAACGGAACAATATTGATATTTTATTAAATATTCAAAACACCGGTATATTTAGTACTGTATATTTAAACATCAAACAGTGAGGCAAGCTGTGTAATGGCGGCTGCTGCTATCAGCTCAGAGTAACTCCACTGTAGCTGCAGCTCCAGTTCTCCCGCCTGTGTGCTGCACTTTTGTCTCAGTATTTACGGTATGTACCGTATTTACTCCATGTGTGCTGGCAGATGCGAACACTGATTGAGGAGCTGCGACTGCCAGGCCTGCCTGAGTGAGTGCGCTTGGGGAATGGAGGGTCTGGGTAGCCAGGGGGCGGCTGAGGGAACGGGGTGGAAGGGACAATGTCCGGAGTGGGGGCTGCTGGGGGAGGGGAAGTACCAGACCAGTGTTTGTTGTGAAGCCAATAGTGAGGGGAGGCTGGGGGGAAAGAATATGGATGGCGGCATATATTTATCTATATATTTAATTGCAACGTTCCGTGTATAAGACAACCCCCAATTTTAAACTTACAAAATTTGGGGGGAAAGATCATCTTATACATGGAAAAATATGGTAAGTAGCTTGCAAGGCACAGAGAGGAAGAACTGGATGGTGGTATGGAAAGCATGTACAGACCCTCCCAACATCCCACTGTGCCATCTGCATGCGTAAGTGGAGGAAAGGGAGAAAATAGGGCAAGTATCCAGCCCAGCTGTGAACCTTGACATTCCCATGGGGTGGAAAAGTCCTTCCACATTCTAAATTTAAACATACCAATTAAACCACAACTTCTATCTGAGCCCATTCGCTCGAGTAACAGAGTTTGATGGCTGCCCAATGAACTGTGGCATTAAATTCATATTTCCATCTAATGTGCACTTTTTAGAAAATGCAGACTGTAGTCATTGGCTGGGGGTGGGGTGGGGAGATGACTGGAATCACTGAAGGTGGGGAGGACGAATTTGACCCTCCTCACAAGCTCCTGATGAAAACCACTTCCCCACAGATGCTATTTGAATTGGGGGGGGGGGACTCTTCATTAGCACCATACAGCTAAGTTTTATTTTTTTCTTGAGATATTTGTTCTTGTCTTTCTTTCATATGAATGATATGTAAGGTTACTGAATTGTTGCTCGACATCTCGGTTCTTTTTGCTCATCCATAGCTTTCTGGCATAGTTTTGGGTAAAAAAGGCAGGGTAAAAATGATGAAAATAAAATTGATAAAAGTATCCAAGTTTCATCATAACGCCAGATGAAGTGATTATATTATATGAGCTTTTCTGGCCGTACATAGTATAATGGAGCAGATTAAATACCCATGCCAAATGTATAATTTGGGTTAAAGACAACAGGATATTGTGGGAATTTTAGACTTAATGGTTCCCTTTTGATGGTAATGTGGTATTTCAAAATCCAGCCATGCTAAATTTGGGGACCCTCTTCGTCAGTCTGATGAATGAGGCTCTGTACTGGAAGGAGAGGAATTCTGGTAATTCCAAGTGCCTAAAGAACTTTGAGCCAAGGCTGCACTGCTTTGCAAACTTTCCTTGGAGTAAGATGCAATTAATACAGAGGGACATGTTTCTGAGCAAACATGCATATGATTGTGCTTCACATGAGCTTTCTGCTTTACAATGGCAGCTCAAATCACAGCATGGGTGTTCTCTGAAGCACGTTCAGAAGCTGATTTTTTGCAGCAGCAGCAAAATCACTTCAGTGCCGTACACTGTAGCCTGATGGCACTTTCTAGAAGGACTCCAAGATTGTGTTCAGAAAGACTCCTTTGTAATACCATAGTGAGTAAATTATTCTCACAGTGAGAGAGTGAAGTAAACAGTGATAGCTGCGTCTCATTTAATCCACAACAATTAGCTATTTACCATTGCTAGCCCTCTGCTTTATTGTAAGCATTTGTTCTCCCGACAGCTTTGCTCTCTTCATTGCCGATGTAGCTCTGGGGCATCCTGATAGACTGTAGACAATAAGTGAGGAAAGAATTATTAATTGTAATAAGTCACGGGTGTTCAGTACGTCAGCTAAATCGACTACGGAAACAGAGTTACAGGGAAGTCTCTCTTGACTGCCATTGGTAAGGTGCTGGCTTCTGAAAGAGAAGAGGAACTGTTCTCAGACAAAAAGAGGAAAAATATAAGACTTAAAAATGGAAAGAAAGAAAAACTAGTTACTTTTGTACACCATGGTGTGTCCCTCTTCTCTTTGTCTAATTGGCTGATGTTGCAATAACTTCATTCACTGCCTAAAAACACTGAAAGGTAGAAGAATGCTAGTTTTTCACTAAACAAACAAGGAGAATGGTGCCCATACATTTGCCTCATATACAAAGGGTAGAGACTTATTTTTATAAAGAAAGCTGTGACTCTGGGGATTATAGCTCAGCTGCGGGGCAGATGCCCATGTTCATCTGTCTTGGAACCTAGTTTTTCTTACCACATGACAAGAACACGCATTTCATATAAACCCGGTTTTAATAAATCAGAGTAGTTATAGTTAGAACACGCACACCTTTTTGCAACAAATTTTCCCCACAGCAACGAAACCTATATTTATCATTCTTATTTAAACTACCTCGAAGGAATAAATACGAATTTATAGCTTGTATCTTATCCCAAATAAGTGATACGCACCCTATTTTAAGCTTGAGGGATTTGAGCTGATTTCATTTCATTTGCAGGTTCAAATACAAATGCAGAAACATTTCCTACTATTGTGTAACAATAGGGCAGCTCCTGAAAAGTTTGCCACAAGTTCTAGATGAATTCTAATTAAAAATCATATAAACAATCTGTATTTAAAGAATAGTATTAGGGAAATTTTGCTGGTTAAGAATTTGACTGCAGGGGGTTAGGCTACTTCCGACTCTACAATTCTGTGATTCTGTGGAATATATTAGTAAGGGAATGCCAAGAGAACATGGCACAAAGTAAGGACCAAATTAGAGTTTTAATTGGTTTTTTACAGTGTTATTTTTCTAGAAAAAGAGGTGTCGGAACCCACCATGTATAGTATATATATTTATGTATATTCTGGGGCAGACTGGAGTGAAAGCACCCGAAACCAGTCATAGAGTTTGCTTTGCCCCTCCAAGTATTTATCCGGGAAATGGTTTGGCAGGGCTGGCCGAATAAATTTTGCTTCCCAAAGCAAATCACCACTGGCAATGGAAAAGTCCTCCCCTACACTTGAGGGCAGTAAGCAAGGTTATGGGTTGCATACACAGATCCCTCACATCTACTAAATCAGGCATAGGCAAACTCGGTCCTCCAGAAGTTTTGGGACTACAACTCCCATCATCCCTAGCTAACAGGACCAGTGGTCAGGGATGATGGGAGTTGTAGTCCCAAAACATCTGGAGGGCCAAGTTTGCCTATGCCTGTACTAAATGAAGCACCCACTTCATTCTTACTAATGGCAGGGCTGGTCCCACAGTCTGGTTAGAGGCACAAACCTTGGGGACTTGGCCTTTGGTTCAAAGCCTTTGGTACTGGTGGGTGGGGGAAAGGGGGACACTCCAACCTGCTACTCCTGGATGAATAATCTATTAAATAAACCCAGAACAGAGAGGTGGTAGCCTGAGTGCACCGAAGGGAATGAGAGCTTGCGGGCCTTGGGGACATCTAACGTCACCCTTTAAGGACATGAACTAGCAGGAATGGTACTATTTTCATGGAAGCTACTTTGCACAAATCTTTTGGTTCCAGGATCCTAGTAAGAGAAGGTTTGGGGCACTGGGAGTGGGTGGGTTGCCCTAAACAAAGAATAGAGAGAAGCAGATAGGTTAAGATGAAAGATGGCAACTGGATTGAATGACCCAGTTCTAGGTGAGCTGGTGGCCATCAAATTTTCAGCCAGTTCACTGTGTAGATAGCAAAATCACAGAATCATGGCCCATCTGATTTGTTGTCTTTCTGTACTTTTGCTGTATTGTTTGCTTTATTAATATGCTGTTAACTGCTTTGGAAGTCTTTGGGCCAAGAAACACAATACGAATGAACCACAATGTAACATGTTTTCCCCATGTTTTTATCTCACGTTTTATCTCACGAATTGTAGGTTTGGGGTCTATGGGGGGTTTGATATTTGCTGCTATCTACTGTTAATATAGGGACGCGGGTGGCACTGTGGGTTTACCACAGAGCCTAGGACTTGCCGATCAGAAGGTCGGCGGTTCAAATCCCTGCGACGGGGTGAGCTCCCGTTGCTCAGTCCCAGCTCCTGCCAACCTAGCAGTTCGAAAGCACACCAGTGCAAGTAGATAAATAGGTACTGCTCTGGCGGGAAGGTAAAGCGGCTTAGTCATGCTGGCCACATGACCCTGAAGCTGTACGCCGGCTCCCTCGGCCAGTAAAGCGAGATGAGCGCCGCAACCCCAGAGTCGGCTACGACTGGACCTAATGGTCAGGGGTCCCTTTACCTTTTTTTACTGTTAAAATAAGACTGACTGGGTGTGTGGAATCTAACTTTTGAGTTGTCCCTCACTTTCTTGAGAGTATAATCTTAGCACACACCTGGAACTTCTGAGCACTCTTTAAAAGATGTGGGTGGAAAACATGCCTTGCATGCATGTTTTTAATTTTATTAAAGGCAAGTTATATTATGGAGAAAAGTGAAGGAATAGAAAAGGAAAGCAAGCTAGTTATGCTTAAACTATTTGCTTGCTTTGATGTTTGTACTGATATTTTCTAATATATTGCTCACAAAAACAAAGCTGGGCCAATTTAAAGCCTGGGTGAGGTTCACAAATGTAAATCCAAATTAAAAAAAGGAGTGTATGAGACTGACTACTAAGAAGACAGGGCTCAGATTAGATTCAGAATCTAATCTTAAACCATCTTTAACCATCACAATTTCATATATTATGAATGCAAAGATTAGTCGCAATATATTAAGGAGATCTTCCATTTTCTTGCATGTTATTTCGTTTCCTCGGGCACTAGAGGCCGGTCATAATAATTAGTCTGGTGGAATATAATAAGGATATAGATTTATAGGCAGACTTCATTTCTGTTTATAGTGCTTTAGGGCATAAAATGCCAGCTAGTGAAGATAAATCAGATCTTATTTGCTTTACTCATAGGCCAGATTACTCAACTGTCACTTCCATAGTTCATCATCTGAAGGAAAGTTGGTTACTGTTTGGTGGAATACGCTATAATGGAATTTAGTCTCATAATCATGCATATTGCTTGAGTCTGAAATGAAATAAGGATTCAATCCTGTAACCAGTTGAATGTCGGTAACTAACAACGAATGAGCAAATGCATGACTTCAGTCTCATTGTTATTTGAGCTCTTTCACAAGAGGGGTGGGAATCTCCACCCCGCAGGCCAGTCTTGGCTCACCAAGGTGTCCATGTTGAGCTGTGAACCAATTTCCTCCACCTGGTGACATCAGTTGCTGGGTGCAGGGTCAATCCTTCACCAGCATGTTGCCTCAGCATGTGAGCATTGCAGCTTGCAGGGCTGCACTCTGACTCTCTGATCACTAGCTGGCAGGTAAAGGTAAAGGACCCCTGGACGGTTAAGTCCAGTCAAAGGTGACTATGGGGTGTGGCACTCATCTTGCTTCAGGCCCAGGGAGCCAGCATTTGTCCACAGACAGCTTTCCGGGTCTGTGGCCAGCGTGACTAAACTGCTTCTGGTGCACAGAGGACCATGATGAGTGCCTGCTTTTGAGGCTAGCGCTACTGAGCTCATTTCTAGGTTTAGGCCACCAGCTTCTCTAAAGTTTTATTTTTCATGCTGCATAACAAACTTGGGACTATTTTGTTACAAATTTCAGAAGAAGAATCTACCCTTTGTTTTTCATCACTTATGGCTTTGACATGTTATGCTAATTATTAACACCCCAGAACTAACTCCGCACGCAAATATCATCTTAACAAAACCGCAGCATACATGAAAGAGATGTGTAGCTGAGGTGAAGAGCTTGGGCTATATCTACTCTTCCAACAAAAATGGTCTGGGAATGGTAGTATGTGGAGTGCTACTCCCTAATCATCAAACTACAATTTCCTGGGAAGAAGAAGCCAGTTAAATCTGCAGTGTAAATTCATTCAACGTATCTAAGAAACTTAATCGGAGGACACCCTTACAAACATGAGGAGAGACTGTTTCTCACATGAAAAAAATATAATTAGTGCAGAATATATGTGGAATAAACGTGAGGCTAGTTTCGTGCAAAGAGAGAAGAAAAGAAAGCATTCAGTCTGAACAGAATTTTAAAATAAATAGACTTTGGTGCACAAGGAATTAAAAGCAAAACACATTTAACTCCCCAAAGTCACTCATTGTTCTAAAATAGTTCCATCCAAGAGAAGCATTTCATCGGATTATTTGTTGGTTGTATAGGATAATATGTATAATCGCACATAAGATAGAAGCTTTTCCTTACTCACTCCTGAATCACAGATCCTAGATTACAAGTGGGATTAGTTTGTAATCCTACTATGGTACGCTCTCTCTCTCTCATGTGCTTTTTCTTAAAAGCATTCTAATTCCTAGTAAAACTTAAGTTGGTTTTCACAAAGACATACTAATTCATAGTTCTGCCTACTCTGGAAGGAACATTCACATGGTTGGCACAAGGCTTAAGAATCCAGGTGAGCTAAATTGTTTCTTTCCTTTGTCAGAACACGTTATCAACAAACCCCACAGATTGTGAAAAGATTTATCCTGGAGGCTGATACATGTCATATGCCTAACTCATAAAGTTGTCCAACACAACAGCTCAGAACTCAACAACACACCAGGCAACGGCAGGCTTTCCCAGCCTTTGTCATAGAGTTTTAGTCTTGTTTTAAATGCATTTGCTGCTTTCGTGCTTTTAACTGTTTTTCATTATCTATTGCATTTCTCACCTTGAGATGGTGATTTAGAAGATGATTAATAAATTAATTGTAATAAGAATAAGAGTAATGGTGTTATTGTCTTTGCTCCGGTCTTGGGTCTTTGAAAGGGAGGTCTTTCCAGGCTGAAGTACTACAGAAACTGCAGTGGCATGCAAGCCCAGGAGATACGTAAAGGAAATGAGCTCCATAGCACTTACATAGGTATGATCTTCTGCCTTCGGCTGGTATGCTTCCATGCCATAACCATATACAGGAGCAAACTAGGCAGTATACTATGTGGTTCATCGGAATACAATTTTATTGTTTTTTAATATATTTAATAACAGAATTTCTATTCCATAGCGTAAGAACTCTTCAGGAATGATAGAACTATTCTGATTCTCCTCTGCCCACCCAGCCTTCTCCTGTGTATGGAGGCAGAACAGGACAGGTTTGTTTCAGCTAATTCTGATTTGTTCCTGCTCATTTTGCATTAAGTATTAGATTTAGAAGTGTGCCTGTTTAATATGCTTTTCTTTCCTAAGGGATCTCTCTCTCTCTCTCTCTCTCTCTCTCTCTCTCTCTGTAAATATAATCTACTTTCCACAATCAACAGTCAACAAGTTTTGAAACTGCTCATTGGCATCACCATCAGGACGACACCAATTAGCTACCACTAATTGTTCTATAGCTTCAGTAAAAGGGCTAGTTAACGTAGGTAAAACATTTCCCCCTTTCAATACCCTTTCTCTCTCTCTTCAGAGTTCTCGGGTTAAGGCATGTTTGAAGAGCATCTTTACTAACTTTGGACAAGTGAACCATGGGCAAACTATGTTCTGCTAGCAAAAAACTTACAAAAACCATGGAGGTTTGTACTTGGAGATGGCGCAGATTAGAACATCTAGTTGAGTTTAGGCAAATCTAAGCTGCAGATTCTCTAATAAAATTAACATAAGACTAAAACTAGCTGCCTTGAAAGTTTATCAAATAAAAACCAAAGATTGGCACACGGTACTTATTTGTTAATCTGCTTTAAGAAAACAATATTGGGGTCGAATCATTATTATAAGATTGATAGGGTCTAATTTGTTTCAAGGGTGTCATAAACATGAGCTAGGTAGTTCTATCTAGCTTCATACCTAAGAAATCTTGGTTGACTCTTTTTTTCACAGAATAACGTGTTAAAAATAATTTAAAGAGATTTGCACACCGTGGCCAATGGAGAGCTTATTTCAAATAAGGTACAGTTAGATAGGAGGGGAAAAACCTCTGCAGTTACTTACCTCCTATGTGTAAGAAAACTACCACTGACATGTCCTGAACCATCACATCCTGGGGTTGGACATGACATACCTTCCGTCTTCACTGACTTCCAAGAAAACTGGGAGCCATTCAAATACCCATCCTTTTGCCTTTTAGTAGCTAGAGGGCATCCTGATGCACTACGGTGAGATGCATATTTCCCGGTTATATGACCCTGACCGTCACAACCAGGAACTGGACATCTGGATAGCAGATAGATGAAATAAACTTTATTGTCTTGCCATCATATACCTGGCAGCCTCTACAACAAAGTCAAAATAAATCTCACATAAAAAAAGAACAACCATGCTTTATGGCTTAAAAGAAAAAGCAAACAACAACAACAAAACCCCCCACCAAGAACACCAACAAGAAATGCAACACAAACATAAAAGATGCTAATGGAATTGGGAACATTCCACTAACAAGCTCTGTGTAAATGTAATGTAATGTCGACACAGTGGGATATGGTAACCGCCAATCTAGCAAACCTTTGTTACTGACCAGGTCTGCACATAACACCAAGACATATTTGTTTAAGAAACCATGAATTAACCATAAATTGTTTCACAGATTACCGAAGGAACTTTGGCTTATTTCCCCAAAGTTTAGTCTGATTTCCAGCTCCTTTTCCCTTGTGTGTTTGTAACACGGTGAATGTTGTGGAGTGGGGTGGCCAAACAAACCACTATTAAGGAAGGGCACTAGTTTCACACAGAGTGCCAAGCCATAAATGAAATAAACCAAGGTTTGCCAGTCAAGAACAAACCAAGGCTTCTTAATGTGGTTAGTTGGCAGTAAATAGGCCATAGTTACCGTATTTTTCGCCCTATAGGACACACTTTTCCCCCTCCCAAAATGAAGGGGAAATGTGTGTGCGTCCTATGGGGCGAATGCAGGCTTTCGCTGAAGCCTGGAGAGCGAGAGGGGTCGGTGCGCACCGACCCCTCTCGCTCTCCAGGCTTCAGGAGAGCCCCACCGCCAGCCCCACAAACTCGGGGGACAGCGGGAGGCGCAGCGCCGACTTGGTTAGAAGGCTGGCGGAGGGCTTCCCCCTCCTCCAGCCCCGCAAGTTCCCAGAGCGATGTCAAAGCTGCACGCAGCTTCGGCATGGCTCTGGGTCCCGTTCTGGGGGCTGGGGGAGGGGGAAGCTCGGGCTTCCCCCGCCCCAGCCCCGCGCTTGGGGGGGGGGAATAAATTTTTTCCCCTTTATTCCCCCCCCCCAAAATCTAGGTGCGTCCTATGGGCCGGTGCGTCCTATAGGGCGAAAAATACGGTAAGTTGCTGGCATAGAATGCTAAACCATAATTTAATAAACCATCATTTACTAAAGCAGGGCTTCGTGTTATGTGCAAAACCAGATTTGTGCCTCCCTGGGTGATAAACAGTGAACGTGCTTGTTAGTGAGAAGATCCCGGATTTTTCATGCAGACTTTGCCAACTGCTTTTATAAAATAGGAAAGTCTTAAATTTAGTACCCAGGAGTTGTGATTAGAACTGAACGTTGTGTGCAGGTTTGGCTCTGCTTTTGTTCTTATGAAACAGACACAAAACCAAACCAAAAAAGCCCCCTTATGTTTCTCATTGTATTTTAAATTGCCCCTTAAAATGACAGCTTTTAAAAAATTCATGTCCAGTACAGGGTGTGGCCAATGATCCTAGAGAGCCATACAATATTATAGAAAACCTCAAAGAGCTGGGGAGGCAAATGGTATGCTGTACATACAAAGAAAGCGGCTGTGTTGCACAGCTGTCCTGCTGTTGGCTATAGGAAGAGAAAGCATCCGTATGCTCTCCTCAAACTTCTCCCATGGCTAGGCACAGAAAATCTGTGAGTGCCCGAGACTCTAGATTATAGATGGGCAACAGACTCATGTGTGCATATTCTTGATCAAAAGCACAATGCATCCACCAGCTTCTAGTTCATTTGTTCATTGTCTTCAGTAGAAGTATTTGGTCAGATGTTGAACGAATACTATGAAAGCTGCATTTAATTCAAAGCTTTCCAGGCACATATGTGTGTTTGTATGTATATGTGTGTGAATATATATGAGTAGATATATATGTATATATATATTTGTGTGTGTGTGTGAATGCATGCATATATGAAGTCGTACAGATTTAAAAACAACTAACTTGCATGTAGAAGTGTCTTATTGTCATTCAAATATGTATCCAAGAAGAAAACAGGCAGAAGAGATAGCTGAGCATGTTCATAAGAAGTTGACTAGATTCATGCTTACCTAATTGGCTCTTGATCTTCCTTGTCTTCTTTGCTTTGTACTATCCTGATCCCACTTTTCTTTGCTCGTGGACAACCAGAAAGACTGAATGAAAGAAATCATTTCAAGACTGAACACCTTAATTCTAAAAATAATTCTCTTAAGTGTCCTAGAGAATTAAACTTTCTGCAAAAGTTACTTGCAGACGACATCCTTTCTGCATTGACTTTAGCAGTTCTATTCACACCACAAGAGGGAGCCCATGAATCATGATTTCCTCTCACTGCAAAACGAAATTGCTTTCCAGGACCCTTATGGACCAAGACCCTTGGAAGACAAGGACAACTGTGCATTAAATCTCTTGCTAATAGTGTCTCCAGCTATGACACTGATGGGCTTCAGAAGAATGTGAGTCAAGAAAGTCAGAAAGCTATGTGTAATTTATGGCCAAGGGGGAAGGGAAAGGTAAAACAGAGAGGCAAGTGGTGAATGAATCATTTAAAGAAGACACAAAAGCCTTTTCAATTCCCTTTCCCCACGGTATATTATTTATTAACACATGGGGATGCCTTTCTGTTTTCTATAGTGTAACTGGAGGTTGTGATGCATTCCTTCTTTCTTATGAAGAATTCGAAACTTTAGGGCTGGTACTTGATGCAAATTGTATTGATCACAATATCAAAACTAGAATGTGGCTTCTCATTTTTAAGCAGGAGTGGTTTGCAATATGAATGAGGCCCAGGCACTTTGAGGCCTGCCATTATAACACATCTTTTTTATAAAAAAAGAGTTTGAATTCATGATATCAATTACTATACACACAGAACTGTTGCTTTCATGGCAATCTAAATTGGGGGGGTAGCATTAATTATCAGGGTAGCTCCCTTTTCAACCATTATGTGTTGCTCGTGCCTGAGTCTATATATGTATAACTTGTATATGTAGTCTGGGTCTTGCAGAATTGACATTCCCTGATTACACGGATTCCAAATCATGCATGTTGTCAGCACACAGGCCCTGTGCAAACAGGCACAGCTAATGCAAGGAGGGTGGGGAAGGAAACAGCAGGTTCAACCTCAGCTCCCCTCCACATATTCATTGAAAAATAATGTGACAAAGTCCAGCGAAAAGCCAGAAGTTAGAAAGGGTTAGGAACCGGACATTATATGAAGCATATGCAGACCTGGTGCCAGAGGTGAGCTAGACCAGGCACTGGTCAAGGACCCAGTTGGCTCAGAAGGTTTCCCATTGGTCTTCCTTTGTTCATCACTCTTCTTGCTGGGCCCCCAGAGCAGTTTCAGTGCTGCAGTTGTGGTCGTCACCCACCATGTTTAATTAATCCAAATGAACCAGCGCTATGCCTATAAATTCTTACAGATCTATTTTTTAGGTATAGGGAACCACAGAACTTTATGATGTTTAACATCTAGAATCCCAATGGGACCAGGACTATAGACAAGCCCTGTTCTGGTTGTGGTGGGTGAGTGGCGTTCTTTGGTGACACCATGCCAAGGAACCCGTGAAGTCTGCCGCCAGCCCCAATTATAGGGCTGCTGCAGAAAGGAGCATTTGCATCAAAGCTTTCCTCCACCCCTTTGTGTAGGAATACAATATCATCACATTTGCAAACTTTCTTGCTGCCCCCACCAATGAATGAGGTGGACTGGGAATGGAGAAACTTAGAACATAATGCTGTCATGACGTATGATAAGTATATATCTACATATCACACAAGGAAGAGAATTTGACACAGGGATAGAGGTTTTGGCCATCGGCCCATGGTGCATGTCATGTGTAGTCCTGACTTTAGTTTATGAGAGGCCTTTTAGTAACTGGGACTTGGAAACTGAATCTCCTTGGTAACCTGATTCTAAAGGTGGGTTTTTGAACAAAATAAATCAGGATTCCTGGAGGCCCAAGTCACCTCCCACCTGATCATGTTTGCTTCTTGTAACTTCTCCTAAGCTGCATGCACACAATACACTTAAAGCACCCACCCAGCCCCGCAAGAATGCTGAAAGCTGTAGTTTGTCGCTCACAGAACTACAATTCCCAGCACTTTTAACAAACCACAGTTTACAAGATTTGGGGTTTGTGTGCTTTCAGTGTACGGTGTGCAAACAGCCCTGGTCACCGATACATTATTTTAGAATGAGATTAGCAACAACGGCTGCGTACACACTGTACATTTAAATCACATGGCTTCTCCTAAAAAATCTTCTGAAGTGTAGTTTGTTAAGGGTGCTGGGAATCGTAGCATAATCCTTTCTACCTGTGAACGTAATCCTTTCTACCTTCCTATGGATATTGGCATGTGCTTAACTTACCAGTAACCAGACACAATCAATGTAAGCACATTTTAAGGTTATTTACATGATATGGATTGGAGCAGCTTGTGTATGGACCAGCTGATGTGGATGTGAATAAATATGGACTAGCTGAAATATCAAGTAATAAGAAAACATTTTCCATAAAGTTCCGGGCATTTTAGCATATATGGTAGATTGTGTCAAGAACTGCATTAAACCAAAACCTGTAATGCTACAGCAAGAAGTGATCTGTCTGCTTCAAATGTTATGTCTAAAATGAAACTTCCTAAGAAGTCATGGCTTGGACTCTGAGACTCTGTGAGCATAAGTCAAATGAAAGGATCCTCCTGTTGGCAAGAAGCAAAGGTGGGAGATGTTGATTTCCACTGAAGCCCCCTGAAAATATTGCCCAGAGTTTTGGGGAACACTCTGGAATAATGTGGGAGTCATGCAGGGGGCTGCAGGTGAAAGGAAGAACTGATGTAATCCTCTTGCTCCATCTCAGTTGTGAATAGTTATGGTTCTGAAATCCCACAATGCTAGAGACTCTCATTGTTTGTCAGTTTGTTTTAGGAGGGTAGCTATCATCATCATCATTTTTTTAAGCTTGAAAACTGGTAATAATTCAACCGTAACCATGTGCCCCTTTTACAAATTTGTGATGGTGCTTTTATATTGACATTTAGGTGTGCTTTTTTGTGAGCTGTCTCAAAGATCCGGTTGAAAATGCAGGTTGAAATATAATTTTTTCAAAAGACAAACAAAAACCAGGAAGTTCACAAAGAAGTATCTGAAGTAATAAGTAGGGAGATAGGCACCTGTAGCAATATTTCTTTTGTGTGAGGCCGAATTCCATGTGACAACAGTCACATGCTTGAAACAATCATTCCAATTGCTTTGGGACTTTTGAACCCTATTATACTGGCACCTTAATTTGTCTGTGCATTTGATGTGGCTGAATTTTGCTGTGGCGTTTGTTTTGAGTCTATAAATGAATTGTAACTTTTTATTTAATGTTGCCATTACCAGTTTTCAATATAATGAGTTGTTTGTAGCTGAGTATCGATTTGTTTTGAGACTTACTCATTTTTACAATGGACTTAGTTGTTGGCTGGATCTGTTGTGAATACACACTGAGTGCAGTAACTGAAGATACTTGACAAGCACAGCTCCCCAACGCCCTTTGCTGGTGGGCCTTGTGATTCAAGACCAAGACCAAGTCGACCCGTGAAATGGAAATCACTGTGATAAAGAGCTCAACATTTTACATACCTTCGATGTGAAGCATAATTTCCGGTAATATGCCCAGAGCCATCACAACCAGGTGTGGGACACCTAAAAGAAACAAGAGAGTTGTTTGAGTAACTTGTTTGGGAGACATAAAAGCCTACATCATCAGAAACCTTGGCATTTGCCCAGTTGTGCTTACAGTGGAAATTCCATAAAGCCTCTTTCACTGAACATTTGCCAGAGATAAAAAAAAACCCTTCCAAAGGCCTATATAGTCAAGTATGATTTTTCCAATGGCCAACCAGATAGGAAGCCCACAAGCACGAAATGAGTGCAATAGCGTTCTCTTGCTTTTGTGTTGAAAATGCTATTAATCACAAGCATAAATGTGCTTGTTTCTAGGTCACCCAGTGCCAGTTCCAGGTTTGGGGTGGGAGGTGGTGTCTTTTGGACAATATTCTTTCTGTGAGTTCACCTCCTTGTCTTTGCCATTGTTGCTTTTGTCCATTCACTTGCTTTTCCATGGGCAAACCTGACCACCTACCCGAGGGAGATGACAAGGGTGTGTGTAGAGATTTATTACCCCACCTCATTCCTCTGTAAGGGGATGAGGGCAGGCAACAGTAAGGCAGATTAGCAGCAGAGACTCCAGGGTTTAGAGTTGAACTCCCTACTGGTTTGAGTTTCTTGGAAGATACCAGACCCTGCAATCCCCTCCCCAGCCATCAGCTCCTGGATATCTTCAGTATCAACAACAAATGACCCAAGTCTCTGAATTTGCAAACCCACAACAGGAAAAGGACAAGAACTGCACTGATGTTAGCGTAACAACGGCAACATTACATGCTAGTCGTAATATTTCGCAGGTAATTAATGTACATCGTCACAGCCAGGCAATGAATGATGTTGATTTAGCTAGGAAGATTTCTTCACCAGAGGAAAAGTCCTTCTAGCAAGGCAGAAGAAAGCTAGGCAGGACAAAACAACAACAAAAAGTATACTGCCCTCTTGTGGGCAAAAGCCAAGATTCATTATTATTATTATTATTATTATTACTTGCCTAAATACTTAAAAACTTTACACCGGATTGTCAGACTTACATAATTTATAGAAAGCTCAACTGCTAGTATCTTTAGGAATTCACCATTTTACAGCCTAGAAAGTTTTACCACCAAAAAACAAACGTACAAACAAACAAACAAAACCCCAAACAAATCCTAAACAGAAACAAGTCTGAGATCATTCAAATCCTGGCAACTATCTAGTTTAATAACTTTTCTCTGGATTTCTAAGTCTACTCTGTTTTTCTGCTCTTCTTAGTAATCACAAATATTAAAGCTTGAAGGCAGCAAGTTCATATAGCTGAGGTTTGATTTTTTATTTTTTCCAGCCTACTGTGGCCCGTCCGTTCTTCCTTCCTCTTCTCTCTCCCTCCCTCTCTTTCTTTCTCTCTTTACATATCCCACCCGTGTCAGGATACAAAAATAAAGTGGGCAAAGTACCCCTTTGCAAAGCCGCATGCAGCATTTGCTGAGCAATGGAGGCGGGAGAAGGAGTTCACCGCACCCACAAAGTGGCATGACATTATTAGCTCAAGCCGTGTCAGTTGGGGCTTGTGTCAAAAGAAGTTAGGCTCTGCGACCGCTTCTCACTTTCCCTGCCATGTCCTGTCGTAGTGTATAATGCCACTGCACCATGTAACACGCCATCACAGGACAAAGCCACCCAGTGGGACAGTGATCTCCCTCACTTTTGGCAGGAAAAGTCCTGTAGGCCCGACTATAGCACGGTTGTCATGGCGATGCCACTGGTGTGACTGCTCTTTGCTTCTCCACCCCTCCTCCCGCAACACATTTTTATTATTTTTTTAGACTCTCATCTAGCACACATTTTCAGAATCAATGCATGATTTAATTATGGCTTTCCAGCTCTTTAAGGCTGTGGTTTACCCTCCAGTCAAGAGACTCTTTCTGTCTTTCTTTCTTTTTACATTAAACACACTTTTCAGAACTGGAAAATGCTTCAGTTAAATCTCGTTTTGTTTTTTTTTCAAATTCCAGGGCTGCCGTGCAATTCCATTTTGCAGTGTTCCTATGTTCTGCAGCACTGGGTGTAAACTTCTATGTAATTCAGAATTATCTCAGGGGTGTTTTTGTGTGTGTGTGTGTGTGTGTGTGTGTGTGTGTGTGTGACGTTTTAAAGATCCAAGCTTTCCCTCCACCAGACTAACCAGCAGCAATTCTGCCGAGTGGAACTTCCTTTGCTAACAAGCTGACAAATCTGAGACTGACCTAGAGGGCAACTTTTCATTAAGTAGCAAATCGCTCCCTTCTATAGTATTAAAAAGGAGGTAGGGGGAGGAAGAGATCACATTCATTATCTCAGTTCACGACTCATTTATTAACTTGGTATTAGATTAACTAGATTACATTTCCCCCACAAATTTTATTTTCAGGAGAAAGAATGATAAGATGAGTGATATGTACCCCCATTCATACAGGCACTGCTTCCAACAGCATTCTCCAGGGCTACTGACAGAATGAATTATGTTCTCCTCACCTCACTTTGGGCTGAGTTAAGAGATTGTGACAGTGGGAAAAGAGAGAATAAACCTATGAACTGAGGAAGTGGTCAACAGACAAGTCCTTTCAGAAGCACTTTATGGTAACATATTGAGGATCCAAGTCTGTAAGAATGATCTTGAAAGCACTGCTTGCTACAAAGGCATTTTAAATTGAAAGCCTTTCTAGGTTTTTCTTTTTTTTAATTACTCAGAACTATGGAAAACTACTTATAATAATGAACTAATTAAGATGTGCCTGTGTTCACATGAAAACAATTTCTTGCTATTGTTTGCTGCACTGATGAATTGGTGAAGAAATGTTAACAAAAAAACCAAGTTCGTGCAAAAAAGGCAATAGGATGAAACTTTTAATAGTATATACCTATATTTTATGCAAATATCCCAGGATTGGCACACTGAAAAGAATACTGGGACCAATTTTTTTGATGTGCACCATCAGTAAACACAGGTAAAATGCTCAGGCACTGGATGGTTAATCCATTTGTGGTAGAACTGCAATGGGTGCCTTGACATTTAGACCCAGATGCTGTTGTTGGCCTCTGTCTGTTTCGAGAGACAATGGAGTGCACCTCCAAGGGCAGAGTCAAAGTGGAGAAAAGACTGGCCCCAAATAACCATCAAACCCAGAAAACAGGCAAACCCTGCAAACATAACCAGGGTGGGAAGCAACTGTTCTCCAAGAGGGTATTTCCAGGTAAGAGAAGATGGAGCTTGAAGGGACTCACTCTGTAAAAAGACAGTTATAGCCAAAACACATAGCAACTTCTCCTTTGACACACAATCTGCCACTCTTCCTCAAATACTCAAATGTGGTGTATGATTGACCTAAGACTCAATTTTTGCAGTTTGGAAGCCTAATAGCTCAGATAGTGGGATAAAAAAACGTTGCAAGCGCAGATTCACATCATTGTTAGAATAAGCCTCTGGCATGGATAATTGAATTGTCTCAACCTTTTTACTTTGCCTGGATTGCAGCTGTGGGGTTTTAGTTTAGTTTTGTTGTGAGTTTGTCCTGCAATAGCTCCACCAGAAGCTGAAATCACCACTAGCCATGCAGCATTCGCTGCAGAGCTGGGCTGAATTATGTCATACCCAAATTGTGATGTAGGCCTGTGGTGGTGGAACCTAGACATGACTTATGCAAAGACAAACAAACTGCAATTCATGTCCCCCCCACAAAATACAAGTGGCACTGGAGCTCAAGTAAACAGACTCTCCATAACTAACATGCAATGGCTGAAGATGGAGGGATCTCTGATGAGAGCTCCTGTGGTTCAAATGCAAAGGCTGAGTGCTCGAGAAGGAAGCTGTGGAAGCTTCCCAGCTGGAGGAGGAAGCAATATCAGCAGGCGAGCAAGGAGGAAGAGGCAATGTTGATATATTATCAACATTTCGATTCACTAGTATTTTAGAGAGATAGACGTAATATGAAAACAGAACTCACAGCACAATTAAAGTGGCAGTGCGGTGAGTTCTCTATACCTTATCTATGTTTCTAGCCTCAGACATACTAGAAGGGAAAACATAATGAGTGCTACTCAAGCAAACAACACATCTGCCCTGGGCCAGCACAAGACATTTTGGCACCTGAGGTGAACCACAAAATGGCATCCCCCTCCTTGCCAAGGAAGAAGGGGTAAGTGAAGATCTACATCAGGAACGAGGGGGCAATAAAGATCTGCATCAGGATCTGGTGCCCCTGTGGATCCTGCCGCTTGAGGCAATTGCCTCACCTTGCCTCATATGTGGTTTGGCCCTACATCTTCCTCTCATTCCAATAACACTGTGGGTGATATGGCCATCAAACTTATAAAAGGCAAAAGGACCTTCTTAAATAAGTGGGCATTCAGTGTGCCAGCTAATAAGTCATAGGGTGATGTGTACCAAATGTGTACCACGTAACCATACCTTAGTGTAGTGCTTTAGAACCATTGGTAAATCAAGGCAAATACGAAATGCATTGGAGTGGAGATTTTGAGGGGAAAGTCACAAAATGAGCTGGGATTTAGTAGAGGAAGATCACTGCTCTTGATCCCATTGAAGACGTTGCACAATTTAGGCAAGAGTACTTTAATCCTGTTAAGGATTAAACACCATTCAGTAAGGTCACATCATGTCTTTTGAACGAAGTGACCAAGACATTTTAAACAGCAGCTTTGACTTGATTTTGATCATACATGTAGGAGACCAGGGATGGAAATTATTCAGTAAGGAAAAAGGAAATAAGAAATATCGTCCTATCGCATGGTACTTGTGTGCCTCACATATAAGGATGGGGCTTTTGAAGCTGATCTAGAAGGTATTAGGAAGCCAAGTCACAGCCTTAAGGAGATGTGAGATGATCATATCATCAAAAAGTGGGAAGGATTTTGTTGGAGGGATTCTGGACTGACCCAGAAGAAGGATAATGCCACGGAAAAGAAAGGCAAGAAGATTACCAGGATATGGGCAAGGATTTTAGCAACAGGTAGAGAAAGCATGAATAGATTTTGCAGTTGTTACTGAGGGAAAGAAATGAAGAACTTTTCAATAGCCTGTGCTCAGAGGGGAGAATGAAAGACTGAACTGATGGTTCACAGAGACAAAAGATAATCATTGATTTTATCTGATATATAGCTGGCGTATTAAGACTGTCAAATTCTCTAAGCAGAAAAAAGATAGGTAGTTCATTACCATAAAGTTGTATCAGCACATAATTTTTCTATAGATGTAAAGTTTAAGGGGAAAATAAGATGCTGAACCATAAACAACTGAAAAGGTAAATAAAATATTTCTATTGCAATTTCTACAAACAGACAGTACTTTTCAAAACTTTGCTTGGGTTGAAGACATTTTACATCATTCAAATAAGATTGCATGCTTAGGGGTGTAGAAATAGGCTGCTGAATCAGCCATGCAGAGCAGAAGGAAAGCCAAAGGTTAAAACGGGAATTAATATTGAGATGAGGAAATGAAAATGATTTGTGCAGCAGAAGGAAAGGGAAGGAACACCACTATGGAGTCAGGGAAAGCCCATATTCTGGTATGGCAGAATCCCACAAAACCATTTAACACCATGGCTAGAAGACACAAGATGTACGGGGGTAAAGATCAGATGAATCACCACTAGCCCCAAATCAGGTCCACTGTCAGCTGAATCAGCATTACAGAAACCCCAGTTCTTTACCTGTATGTAACAATATGGATTGTTAGTTGCTAGGCAATGTCCTCAAAAAAGAAACAGTGGAAGACAAACTTTCTAAATAAATAAATATATTGCATTTATCAGTCACCTCACAACCATTGTTCTCTGGACTGACTTGGGAGAGATTCATCTCCTAGTCCCCCACTGTGAAAAAGTTAAGATGGCAAGTTCTGAACCAGTGGTTTCAAGATTTGATTTGTATGCTAGTTGTAGATTTGGTTGTCCACTAGTTATCTTGCTTAAGGCAATCATAAGGTGTAAAGAGTTTTGACAGAGTTTTTATGTGAGAAAGCAGGCAGTAAGTGGTAAAGAGCTTTTTTCCCATACTACTTCCCAGCCATACTACTTCTGTGGGTGAATTACGGGGAAAGTTAAAGCCTCATGTGCTCTTGATGCCATAATGAGTTTGGATTTGATATCCCGCTTTATCACTACCCGAAGGAGTCTCAAAGCGGCTAACAATCTCCTTTCCCTTCCTCTCCCACAACAAACACTCTGCGAGGTGAGTGGGGTTGAGAGACTTCAGAGAAGTGTGACTAGCCCAAGGTCACCCAGCAGCTGCATGTGGAGGAGCAGAGACGCGACCCCGGTTCACCAGATTACAAGACTACTGCTCTTAACCACTACACCATGCTGGCTCTCAGCTAACAGGAATATAAAGGGGGGGGGAGGGAGGGGGAGCCAGTAAAAATAGAGGGGAGGGGTGAGAGACTTGTGGGATGTGGAAAAGAAAAAGAGGGGCAATATTGACCTGTGATGATAGAGAAGAGAGACTAGGGAACCTTGTGGAATTAAGACAAAGGAAGCAGTTGCAGAACCAGGCGTCGTGCTTCTCAGTCCCTGACCAACCCCATAGAATTAAAAGACAACTGAGACCAGTTTGGATCTTGACAGCACCCCTTTTAAGGCATAGAAAATGAACAGATCTTGTAAAATAATAAACAAACAAACCTCCATGTTTATGCCACCGAACAGGGGTTCTTAAGGAGAAGGCTATTGTTTTCCTGGTATTCCTGGGTAAAGTGGCAGGACAGACGAAAAAGTCTCCCAGACCTGTGCCTAGAAATCACAATCTGCATGGCAATCCCTAAGTGTTTTTACCTGAGGATTCTATCATTAACTTCCTTCTATCTATCCCCTCCTCAGCAGATGTACACAAATTTTTAGATTATGTGCACAGAAAAAGTGGATATGCACAGATCTGTTGTGGGGGGCTGTGTACCTGAGTGCATCCACCTGTGCAGGAGTGTGCAGTGACTACATCTGCTTTTGGCACACCTACTACTGGCATGCAAGTAGATAAATAGGTACCGCTCTGGCGGGAAGGTAAACGGCGTTTCCGTGTGCTGCTCTGGTTTGCCAGAAGAGGCTTAGTCATGCTGGCCGCATGACCCGGAAGCTGGCTCCCTCGGCCAATAAACCGAGATGAGTGCCGCAACCCCAGAGTCGGTCACGACTGGACCTAATGGTCAGGGATCCCTTTACCTTTACTACTGGCATGAGACCCCTAGAGGGTTAGCCAAGGATGAATGTGGCCTCAATTTAAAAACAGGTTAGCCAAACACTGATTAAAAGGAATGTGCCAGAAAACTTACAAACATACAGAATTGCAGGAAGGGAAAGCTCCTCAACAGACATAGAATTATAGGTACTGCTATAACTTGCTCATTCATATCTCACACAAGAGGACTTATCTTGAAAAGTGTTCTGAGAGAACTAGCTAAGACTCACTGCTAGGCTTCAAACTCTTTTATTGGAGACTGTCAGGGGGCAATGTAATTGGGTTACCTCCGAGCAACTGGTGTGCTAGTTTTGGTCAGGGCTTACAGAGAATGTTCCTCTATTTCTTCTTTGTTGCCTCCCAGAATCAGCTGCTCAGAATTCCCGTTACAATCTGTTCTGGGCACAGAGGCGTTAGCTTTCAGGGGCGAAGACGCTGCATGCGCAGAGTTCAAGAGGAGCTGGGGCGGAGCCAAACATGGCGACAGCACGGCTTCAATGGCTGGTGGCTCCTGCCACTGCCACTAAGTGGAGGCTGCTTTAACCCGCATTCTCCTCAGTGGCAGGAGGAGGAGGAGCCAGGAATTGAAGCTGTGTCATGCTTGGCTCCGCACTCAGCCTCCTCCACCTCCTGATTTTTTGGGACATTGGAGAGGGGCTTGGAACGCTCTCAAAAAATATTAGGGGAGACCAAAAGTGCTTGGCCCCCATGAGTTGGCCCCTTTCTCTGGGTAAGATTCCAGAATACCCTGTTGAGCAGATCATGAGTTACCTGTTTGGAAATATGTTTGAACATAATACTGTGAGGGCTGCAAATTTGATTGTGTAAAGGCCTAGAAAATTAGGAGGGCTACATGCCAAAACTGGGCCTTTTGTGGCTTGCCAAGACCCTTTTTAAGTGTTAACTTGGGAAATGTTCCCTGTTATCTTCTGTTTTACACCAGTAATGTACATAATATTGTTTTGTTATGGCCTGGATGGGGGTTTTTTGGTTGTTTTTTTACAAATAGATTGATTATTGATAGGGTCTACTAATATTCCTAAGCACAAGTAACTTGGAAGAAAACAGCAATGAGTCTTATGGAAATATATTCTACTAAAATTAGTAAAACTGATGGTAAACAAAATGGAATAAATCTATAGCACAGAGAGTACTTGAAAAGATTCATTTGCATTATGCACATATGTGCAAGATGGCCACAATTAGGCATTTGCAGTGTAATCCTGGACATGTTTACTCCTAAGTCCAACTACAGTATATTCATTCAGATTCAGGTAGGTAGCCGTGCTGGTCTGACGCAATCGAAACACATTTAAAAAATTGTTCAGTAGCACCTTAGAGACAAACTAAGTTTCTTCTGGGTATAAGCTTTCATGGACAATTTTTAATTTTTTTAAATTTATATTCATTCAGGTTTACCCCCAGGTAAGATGCTTTGGAATAAACCCTAAGCTTGATACTTGAGACAAGCAGATCAGCAAATATATTTACAACAAAAAGAGATATTAACTTGACTAGATCATACAATTCATGTTATTTATTAAATAATTTAGAAATGAGTTTTCTATGATTAAAATTATTACCGACATACTAAACCAAACATGATGTTTTGTAAGAAACTGTAAGAAAATTATGAAAAATTATAAGATTAACAGGTTACATATATCAATAAAATGTCATAAATTGAATTGGTTTAGGTTCCCATTGTGAATCCCATTGATGCCATTACTTCTGAGTTATTAGGTCTACATATTTATGTTTTATTGTTTAATGAATGGGGCACTAATTAGATTCATCTTCAGATGCATAAGTACAGTGGGATTCCTGATTGAACATCATTTTCCATGGGTATGTTCTACTTGGATATCTATTGGGATCCGTGTCTTAACTTAGCATACCTATTTGTGCGTATACTAAAGAAACATTGCACTGGTACATTAGGGTATGAGCTGTACTGACCTGTAGCTGATTCTATGTTGATAGGAGCATGGGTATTCGGATACTGGCAAATGGCTTAGACTCTACGCTTTGTGAGGGTATAGTGATCTTGGACAGGTTTTGTAATATCTGACTGTGACACTATAGTCTCAGTCTGGAATATTTATAATGCTGAGAGATTGAGAGGGTGAGTTTTCATTCTGCTTAAGCTACAAAATCTGGAATGAGATCCTAGTGAGACGCTTTGAATAAGCCCCAAATGAAGCAGGGCTTTGTTTACAGCAATTTCTATTTAAAGCCAAGTTTAATCACAACATGACAATCCAACCTTATCCATTTTATGCAAGCCCCACTAAATTAAATTAAATTTACTCTGAAGAAAGTGTACATAGGATTGTAGTCAAAGTAAATAAAGATGTCCATTTGAAGGCACCATGTAAAAACTGAATAAGTTTGCAAAGTTTTAAAGGAAAATAGCAAGTTAATTAATGCTGCAACCCTATGTATATTCTTGGAGTACGTCCTACTGAGGTTACTTTTGTGTAAACATGTGTAGAACTGCTCTTGTAGCTCTTGCCGGCTTTCAATGTGATCACCTTTCGAGATAAAATCTTAATTATGAAGTTCTTGGAAACGATAGCCACTTCAAACGAAATCTTAATTATGAAGTTCTTGGAAACGACAGCCACTTCAGTATGGTGTATGGGACAATAGTTAATTTTGATATAATTATATGAGTTCAGTATCTCCTATATGTTGGTATCTGGTCTATAGTTTCTTTGTGCAATGAAGTTACATAGGAGTATGCAACTCTAATCGTCCCTGTATACCGCCTATGCAGAGACAAGGGAAAATGGTACCCCAACATAATGCAGCTGGGCCAGAAGCCTAGTCTACTAGGGTACTGTGTGGGCACCACTGTCATGTGTGAACCAGCCATAGTACTGGGATGCTATACTGGGATCTGGGCAGGTGGTGATTGCTTTTAGATATTTTTGCTTATAATTCCATGGCCTAAATAAGAGATCAGTTATACTTCTGAATTGCAAAAGTTGCTACAAAACCCCTTGCAATTTAAAAAAAATAAAATTATTTTCAGGTATTGAAATTTTCAAACAATTGCCAAACAACCAAAACAAAAATAGAGTATTCCATAAATCCCCCACAGACTCCCCCCTCCCCTTTGTGGGTCCTTATGTTAATATTTTTCCTCCTGCATCTTCTCTATTAATCATTCCAATCCTACTAATAATTTTAATTGCTCGCAATTTTTGAGGCATCTTAATATCACAGTAATAAAAACCTTATTTATGGGGTTGGGTGGGTTGGTAAAGCTCATTGCAGGACTTGGATGGGGATCAACAGTGTTTGTAACATTGGTATACACACAGAGGGGGCATTTGCTTATTCTGGCCACACGACAGAACCTTCATGTTCAACCTGAAGCTTATGCAGGCTCTGTTCAGAGTTACAGATGAATACAGGAAGGTCAGTAGGGAAAGGCCAGTGAGTTCAATCACACTCCATCTGTCCATGCATTCATACCCATAGATATGGCATAAAACAGGGACTAAACTAATTACAGTACAGTTGTATTTTGTAGAGTGAAAACAAATGCTCAATTGTCGAGTTGCCATGGGGGAAAAACATACTTCGTACTTTAACCTGCAAACTGCAGTGGTACAGTGTTACTGCACTAGTTCTGTGCCTTGGCCCAAATGTTGATATAATCCACACTCCAATTTTTCATAGAATAATTTTTTTGCTTGTTGAACCACACACCCATAAAATTGTCCGCAACTGGGTTCTAGAACAGAAGGCGTTCCGCTGGACTATTTAGCAGGCTGACAATGACAGAGCCATCAAAGTGGAACCACCTACTAACAGAAGGCATCATATGCCAGGGAGTGGGGATAAATGAAGAATTAACCACCTCTTTCACTGGACTAATATTCATTATTAATTCAGGGCCGTCAGACTCCATGTATTTGAAATACCGAAAAACAAGAGTTTAAAAACTTCTCTCTCACCTGATATACTGAGAAATTCCAAAATTCAGCCTGACAAATTCTTGCAGGCTGGTGACATCACCAGTCTGGATCAATGCACAAGCAAGATCCAGCTTGAGAGGGGTTTGGGGGTTTTCCCCCAGACACTTTTGGCTCATTTATCATCTTCCCAAGAGTCTTCTCCCAAATCAGAATTAATGGCTTCTGAAATCTTCCACCAGAATGCATTTCCCTAACTTAGTGATTTTGTGAAACTCAGCTCCGTAGGACTTGTGCACAAAGTAATTCCTTTCTGTAACGATCAACCACATAGTTTTAGTCTTTCTTCATCCCCCTTCTTGGCTGCTGACTTTTACATGCATTTGAAATAACCTCAACACAGCACTAAATCTGTGGGCCACCAGATTTCTGTGGCCCTACATGGGCCCTACATGGCAGGGCTGCAGCCGGCAATTGAGATCCACAAAGCAACCTGACAAATATGAACAAGGCATTTCCCATTAGTCTCTTTTTCTTATATAACTCCCAGCACCAACCGCAGGAAGGGCTGATGACAGCTAAATCAATATATGTAGATTTCTTTTGTTGCTGAAGAATAAAATGATAGGTATCAAAGTACTTTCTGGCACTTTGGATTTGATTAACTGAACAGGAAAAAAGGCAATAATAGTATTTAGCTAGTTATCAAGTTAAACCAATAGTACATACTAGCTAAATCACAGGTGGATAAATGTATAATACCCTTTGATTAGAAATTAATCAAGTGCCCTGCCTTTTATCTAACCTGTGCAATTGGGAAAGGAAGCAGGGCATTAGGCTAGATGTACTCTAGCTTGGATACATGCGTGTGAAGCATGCAACAAATACATCAATGGACTTTAAAGGTGTGTTCTGCCACATATGCACAAGTTGAAAAATAAAAACTACACGTAGCAAGGAGGATAGTACTCCACCAAATGAAAGGTGAGCCATATTTTATTCTTATTCAATCAAACTGTTCTTTACATAATATCCTATCATATTTTGCCCTCTCAAACCTCTAACTCTAATAAAATCCATTCACCCAGCAATACATTTCTGTGAAAAATCTGCCTGGCCTGTTGGATTTATTCTGTCTCATTATGTGCTACCATGCACCCTATATTAAACATTATCAAATGTTTTGTAGCATATGGACAATAAAATCCACGAAGCAGCTTGGCTATAGAGTTTATATATATTATATGCATCAATATTCTCTCTGTCTCTCTCTCACACACACTATATACAGGAATGGTTGCTTCTGAGTACCAGATGTTGTTATGCATATGCAGTTATATCAGAGTTGCACTGCATCATGGGCTCTGTAATCTGCAGTTCTATAGATAATTATTTATTCAGAAGCTGCAAGCCTATATAGCCTATAATGCAATTCAACTGTAAAACCATTTTTAAAGTTATAAAGTGTTAAGTGTCCTTTAAAGTTACCTCTAAAGCCCTAAACAGCCTTGGCCCAGTATACCTGAATGAGTGTCTCAACCCCCATCGTTCAGCCCAGACACTGAGGTCCAGCTCCGAGGGCCTTCTGGAGGTTCTCTCCCTGCGAGAAGTGAGGTTACATGGAACCAGGCAGAGGGCCTTCTTGGTAGTGGCGCCTGCCCTGTGGAACGCCCTCCCATCAGATGTCAAGGAAATAAACAACTATCTGACTTTTAGAAGACATCTGAAGGTAGCTCTGTTTAGCGAAGTTTTAATGTTTGATGTTTTATTCTGCTTTTAATCTGTTGGGAGCCACCCAGAGTGGCTGGGGAAACCCAGCCGGATGGGAGGTGTATAAATAAATTATTATTATTATTATTATTATTATTATTATTATTATTAGCCAAGGCCTTTTTAATGTTTAATACAGGAAGCATGGCAGGATGTTAGGGACTAATCATAAGCTGACAGAAACTAAACAGATACCAGTAAATCCCTCACACCATCAGCAGATGGTAATTCCAAACCTACTTAGATGGTTGTTTTCAGAGGCTGATGTTTGGGGAATATCATTTGGCCCCATGGGGCCTTCAATGCAAGGTTCCTCAGGGTTCAATTCCCTCCTCCCATGCTATTCAGCATCTACTTGAAACCACTGAGTGGGGTCATCTGGAATTTTAGAGTATGTTGTCAGCAATGACACATAGCTCTACTTTTCCTTTACATCTGTAGGTTGGGAAGTGGATGTGCTGGACTGAGTAAACTGAAGCTCAGTCCAGAGAAGACTGAAGTGCTGTTAGTGTACAGTACCCTAGACAGAATGGGTGGGAGGAGGCCTGCTCTTGATGGCATTACATGCCCTCTGAAGGAACAGGTTCACAGCTCGGGGTACTTCTGGATCCACTGCTGTCATTTGAGGCTAAACTGGCTTCGGTGACGTGGAATGCCTTCCATCAGCTTCAGTTGGTAGTCTAACTACTGTTGTCTATGCTCTGGTAACCTCAGATTAGATTACTGCAATGCATAATATGTAGGGCTTCCTCTGAAGTTCAGAAATTCCAGCTGGTGCAGAATTCAGCTGCCAGGTTGCTTACCGTGGAAAGATGGTTTGAGCAAATGACACCAATCCTGGCCCAACTACACTAGCTGCTAATTAGTTTCCAAGCCCAATCAAAGTGCTGGCTTTGACCTATAACGCCTTAAGCAGGTCAGGACTGCAATGCGTCAAGGACTGTCCCTCCCGATATGAACTGATCCAGACCCTGCGCTCATCATCTGAGGTCCTTCTTCATGTGTCCTCTCTACGAGAGGCCCAGAGGGTAGCAACATGAGAATAGGCCTTTTCTGCAGTGACTTCCCTTTTGTGGGATGTTCCCCGCAGGAAGCCCTGGTGTCTTTATATATCTTTATCTATCTTCCTCTGTAACCAGGCCTTCTGTGGCCTTTTAGAAATAGAGTGGGATGTTTTTGATGTATTTCTCTTGGTTTCAATGTATCTACTGTATGTGAGTTTTATTGTCTATTTGTTTGACTGCAATCCTGAGAAAACACAAATGACTGTTTGCACTGACTGAGAGCTAAAGAGCGGTTTCCTCCTGGTGGAAAGCTGTGGGACAAGAGGAACTGTGGATTAGCCTTCTGTGAACTATTAACAAGCTTGAGCTGAACTTTTATTGGCATAGATGCATTTCATCCACTCAACCTGTGGAAGGGAAGGGCCCTTACTTGGTGAAATGAAAAAGACGAGTACTTATTCTAGTTTTCAGGGCTGCATTTGGTGCTTCTGCCTTCCTGACAGAACATTAGGGAAGGGAAGGGAAGCATGGAGACTTTCCTTAGCAGGGGTTCCTGTATGTATGTATGTATGTGCGTATGTTTGTATGTCTGGCAGGAAGCTGGAAGAGAAGGATACAGTGGGAAAGTGGCAAGGGGGAGTGCCTGGCATGCTCTGGTCCATGGGGTCACGAAGAGTCGGACACAACTAAATGACTAAACAACAACTGCTTCACTTCTCTAAGCTTGATGCCTTTCACTTGTCTCATGGGCACCCGAGTTCCCAAGGAACAAGCCTGCCACCAAGTTTCTAGTTTTTGTCTTCTGATATCTTTGGCCCTGCAGCTGTCTCCCAGTTCCACTGGCAAAGTGGCACAGATGCTCCTGTTTTGGAATGCAAGGACATCCAATGCCAGACTTTGGAATATTTTCAGTTGTGGAGCTTTTTTTACTGAAGTCCATGCACTGGTCATCATGCCTGCAAGGGTGGTTTTTTTTTGTGTTCTTACTTCCTTTTATGTGTGTGGCCCTGATAATTCTTCCACACCAACATCTTCAGAATGGTGGCGAAGGTGATAATACTCTGGCAATAATCTGATTAGCCAGGAAATACACCTTGGAATACCCATAGTTTCTCTTGTTGTTGCTGCAGAATGAAGAACGGGACCTTTTGCATGATCCCCTGGTGCTTGATGCTGACTTCAGGGCTTTCCCTTCCTTCTTGTCACCCTCCCTGGGGGCTTTTCTATGACCACTTGCTCTGTAGGATGGATTCCAGAAGAGAGGAGGAGGGAGGCAGGTGGGGCGAACCAGGGCTTGCTCCAGCTGGGCTAGAAATGAGAGGAATGGGAAGATTTGTTCCTCCCTGGTAGTTTTAATTAGGGCCCCTCAAGATGACCTATTAATTGAGCATTCTTCCCAAATAGCTTGCACAATGCTTACATGGTGGTTAAACTGTGTCTTGTCTTTGTTGAGCATTCACGCTGATTTGTTTACAGGGTGATTATATGAAAATGAGCATTGTCCTGCATTCATCTCATTTGCTTACAGAGTGTTTATGTGTCTTCCTGTATAAATCACTGAACCTCTTGGGCTTGCTGATCAGAAGGTTGGCGGTTCGAAAGCACACCAATGCAAGTAGATAAATAGGTACTGCTGTGGCAGGAAGGTAAACGGCATTTCCGTGCGCTCTGGCTTCCGCCGTGGTGCTCCATTGCGCCAGAAGCTGTTTAGTCATGCTGGCCACATGACCCGGAAAGCTGTCTGTGGACAAACACCAGCTCCCTCAGTCTGAAGCAAGATGAGCACTGCACTCCATACTTGCCTTTGACTGGATTTAACCATCCAGGGATCCTTTACCTTTATTTGTTCATCCCACACTTTTCAATGCATTACCCTGTCACTTCTCAAGCTGCAAAAAGGCTTTTTTTTTTTTTTAGTGGATTTGGTGTGCCAGGGTGACAGAGCATATCAATCCATTTTAAATGCACAAATTTAACATACTGGTATATGACTGACTCCTGACATTCCGGGGGTGCTCTAAGTTATGGTGCTGATATTTTGCTGAAAACTGCAGAGAAGCTGACAGTACAGTCTGTCAGTTGATCAGTCTCATCATTTTCAATACAGATCTGATTGCTGATCAGATGTGGCAATGAGATCTTTATAATTTCAGTATGGTAGCTTACTGCAAGGAGAACAGTAGACATCCAGGAGGCAATATCCATCTGGTAATGACAGAGGAATCAAAGAAGGAGTTTGAGATTGTCTCTTCCTAACAAATCTTCAGAATGAAGGAGTAGGTGGTTACCTTCAGGTAATAAACCAGACAGGCCAAAAAGTGCATCTTGGAATACCCAGAGCTTCTCTTGTTTCTGCTACAAATGGAAGAATAAGATTTTCTTATCTTTTTCATGATGCTCCTTTCTGAAAGTGACAGCATTCCCCACTGGAGCAGGAATCTAAAAGTGACAAGTTGAAGATGCCCAAATATAGGTTCAAAGAGCTCCACACTCTCACCAGGGAAGCACCAGTTCTGCTACAACACTCATAAATATGTGGTAACTGGGCTGAGACAAGAAAGCCACCTCTCTCACTGATGAGGTTAGAGGACTGAGTCTATCTCATGGACATCTTAAACATCTCATTTGAAAGTGCTTAAAAGCCTGGACTCCCTCCAATGTTGCCAATCCTTTATGAGCACATTAAAAAATCAACTGCATATTGGATCTTTGTTCTGCAAAAGTGACGGCATCCTTAGCTCTAATGTCCTTTAGGTACTTCTCCATGGAATTAATATACTTTCCCAGAGTTTTGATAAAAACCATTTGTGTGAAATGGTTTAAAAGCTATTTGAACTATTTTATTATACAGTACATACTGATTGTTCAGAGGACTCATGGGCTAAACACTGTTGTTTATGACGTGAATAAAGTCACAGGGAAAGCAAAAACAGATGATACTGATGTATCCTTGATTTGCTCTTTGTTTTAAGAAAAATGTCTCTCAAGTGGGACCATCTCTGTTTGATAGCAGTTGTGATGGTGCTTGGAATTCTTTCTGTTGCCAAAAAGACCTGATTAAACTTCAAAGGGACACCTGAACTTATTTATACCAATTCAAGTATGTTCTCATTTATAAATACTATTATGAAGAGTTGAATACAACTCTGATTTTATCCATGACATCTTCCAAAGCCAGATGCTCTTTAGGTCTTTGGTACTCACATAAAAATCCTTCTTGGAAAGCTCTCTCTGGCTGCTTCTGTACTAGAAAATTCTTTGACATCATTCATTTATCTTGTTTTTATAGGCCAGAGGTATCCAATATAGTGATGAGAAGGGGGTCTTGTCGTCTGGGCCACCCGGGACCTCCATACACACTGCTCAGGCTTGCCCCCTAAAGAAGTACTTTGGTGCTGCTAACGCAGCAAAAACAATGTGGGAGGCAGCAATTATGAGTTACCAATTACTACAGCTACAGCAGGCACTGTGATTCTCCATTGTTTTGACTTCACCCCCAGAGGCACACTCCATTGTCTCTCAAGACAGAGGGATGCCAACAAAATGCTTCAACTACATCCAAGCAATAAAGAACCTGGGGTCAGCCTTGACCCTTCTTGATCCTGTTGCCATGTGTCTCCTTCTGATCTGTGTCTTTTGGTTTACTCTAATTCCTTCCAAATGTCAGACTTATTAGATTTTGAACTCCACTGAAGGATCTGTCTCCAACCCCACTCAGCTTTTTGGAATCTGGCTCCAGATGCCCGCAGTTGAGATATGAAGTGTTATTATAATCTAGCACTATGCTATCCTAATTTCAAATCTTTCACTGAAAACAGGACACTAAGGAACTTAAAACATAAACGAACATTAAGGTTTGTATTTCCTACTTCCACCAAGTAAATTTATTTGTCCTACAGGGAAATAAAACCGACCTGAAAATCTCATGTATTGAAAGAGCCCCTGTTTTTATCTGCTCAACAACTGTTTACTACAAGCTCAATATTTATTCAAATGTTCTGCACCAGAAGGCCAATAGTTCAATTTCAAAAACATTGTTTTAATGTTATTGTAATTCTAAGGTCTTCACAGCTTCCTCTTTAAAACACAGCATCCCAGACGCTCTCCTACATGATGGATGAATAGCATGGTAACCATAAGGGCTATGAATCTCTGCCTAGCCTGTGCCTGCCGTGACATCACAGCAATCAGCAACCTGTGACAGGACAACATCCACAGCCTATGGATCATAGTCTGTGTTAGTGTTCGATATCCACATGCCATAAGAAGCTCAGTAATGTATCAGTAGCTTTGTTCAGTGTCCTCTTATATTCCGAAACTTCTGTTTGCAACTGCTAAGAAAACTATTTAAAAAGAAAGAGAGAGGCATTAATTATATCTTACTTGAGTTCCTGTGAGCTTGTGGCCAGCATACTTCGAATACTTTTGTCAGCCAACGGGCAGCCAGACAGACTGTAAAACAGGTCAGGATAGCCATGTAAGTCAACCTTTTAAACTAAGACCTTCCAAACAAACACAACGTTAAGAAAAATTAAATTAATAAAAAAAAATATTGTAATGCAGAGAAGCGATGGGGCGGGCAAGTGCTGCAATACTGAATTTTGTAACACAAGTTAACCCTCTGAATATATTTAGGTATAAAGCTTTATTGCTGGTGTTATCAGATTTTTCCCCCTAATAAGTTTGTAGGTATAACAACAAAAAAAGCATTAGTGATCCATGGGTTAACTATCTGAAAAAGTTTTAGGAAATTTAAAAATGTTTTAGTAGTAGTTTTAAAAGAAAAAAGACGTTTATACAACACACAAATCAGCATGCTCTTAAGATCAACATTTATTACTCAAAGGGTTAACACATAGTTCAACATTTTTACTTTGACAGCATTGTTGAGGTAAGCTGAAAACAATAAATTGAAAAGACAGAATCCACCATGAAAAAAATGAAGTCACACCTTCTATGTGAGGCGTAATTACCAGTCACATGACCACTCCCATCACACCCTGGTGTTGGACATCTGCCACCAAACAAAAACAAAAAACAGCCAAAATAGTAAGTATGTTTAAAAAATACTTTTAAAAAGTTTCATTGTTTCCAGTTTAGCTGCAATGTCTGCAAGGGGGGTTTAAGCATCCTACCGAAAAAGCTGCAAAATGAACAGAATTCAATGAAAATGGCGTCTCAGTACGATATAGCATCATTAGGGACAAGCAGATACCATGTTAGCTTCATCACTTAAACTTAACTGACAGTCTGAAACATTTATATGCTGCAAATGCTGCATGCTCATACTGCAAGGCATATATGTATTTGTTTATTCAAGTCAGACAACGAAAGAGAGAGAGAGGTTATAAAAGGAGTAAAAAATAATTTCACCTCACATTATGCTTACGTTATTAAATCCTTTTTATTCTCTTTGCACTGAGGATACTTGGGCTTAGGGCTTGGGATCGTGACTTCGCCAGGGTACCTTCGTTCTTCTAGCGCCTCTTGGAAAGGATCTAAGTCTTCTGGCTGCAGGCAAGGATAAAGATTAATCAGATTAAATAGCAGGCCATAATGGATAGAGGTATGCCAATGAAATGGTATCTCCTGGGCACAAGGCCTCTTCACCTTCAAGAGTCATCCCATTCACTTCAGTGGAGTAAATACTTCCACATATGAACTGGATGCCCTGCGCCTTCAGCAAATCACTATTTTGGAAGGATTGCAGACTACATCCTCTGTGATGAAGTGAGAGGAACAATCTGCATGAGCATGCGATTCTAAGTGCATACCGTATTTCACTGCATAATGGTTGCATGTTTTAATGCTGATTTTTCCTTTTTAAAAAAAGGGCTGTGTGACTATTATGCGTAGGAAAACCCGAGGCACAGCCATTACGTGAGGAAACAATTCCTTATTAATGAACGTACTTATATTTCTGTTGCTTATTATTTGCTACTAACTGTTTTTGGTGCATCACTCATTGCAGTTTCTCTCGCCCACCCACCCCCCTCAAGCCTTTGGCTGGTACAGAGAATGTGTGCTGAGTGCCCCTGTGACTATTATGCGGTGAATCCTTTGGGATCGATTTTAGGGACTGAAAGAGGGGTGTGGGACTATTATGTGGTGGCGACCATTATGAGGTATTTAGGGCTGCTTCATAGGCTACCACAGCACTGTGGTTGCTGCTCAAAGTTCATCCCATCTGTTGGGAGCTTCACATTGCTGCTATTACTTGTGCAAGGAGGTCACCGCATGGATTGGTCCTATTGCATAGAAGTCTCTTCATCCTCAGCTGCACACAAAGGAGAGGTGTGCATGTATTTCATTTACATGCTGCAGTCCCAATCCATGTGATGAGATTCTTACATAAAGTAGCTACACGGAACAGTTGCCTTATGGAAGTCATTTTCACCTGCAACCAAAAATTGCCACTTTTTACTTTCAGATTTGGTGGTGTAATTTAGAATGCATGAAAGGGAATTTATTGCCGATTTAGAATTCACCTTCGTTTATTCAAATGCCTTGTGTGGAAACTCCAAAATGTCAAAATCACATTTTATATAGATGTTTGCTAATATGGAGTAGCATGGAAAAATAGCCAAGAATTAGGAACTCTGAATGTAGGTATAAGAACTTCTACCATGCTGGGGTGGAAATTGCAATATGCTTGTTCTGTGAAGTTGTTCTTTTGGGTATCAGTATCAACCACCCTCATTTTATGAATAGTTACGTACAAAAATCCACTGGGGTTTTTTTGGGGTTTTTTGTAGAATGAACATATGTGAAGACTTTACTCTCCCATACATAACATATTATCCAGAAAAACACAAACATAATAACAGAGTCAAATAATTAAATATCCAAACATAGTATTTGATATTTCATAGTTATATGCACAAATGATGCCTCAGTTCTAAATTACTGTTCTTACAAAGTATAGTTTGTAGGTTAGAATTCACAGCTCTCCACATATTGAATTTGGAAATGTTCAGATTAATGAGCTGAGATGCTTGGACACAAAAATTCCTGTAGATGGCAGTCTAATAAAAAATATGAAAGTTCAGCTTCTGCTTGCTTTGCATATACTATCTTTTATGTATTTTCTCCTATTTTAGTGATAATGTATACAAAGCATATTCCATCATGTCTCATTTAAGGTCCCCCCCCCAAAAAAAGAGAAGAAGCTGTGCCATCATTTATTGAACGAAGATTGATATGGCAGCAGAGGAAAAGTGCATATAAGATCAGGCAATCAAAATGTACCATCACCAAATTCCTTGACACTAAAGTCTGGGACTGTAAGATCATGTCTGTATTACAGAAGCTTGACTATAAATTGTGCTAAGGAAAAGTTAGAACCTAACAAAGATAAACAGCACCATCATAAATAAAGCAGCACCGATGATTACCAAAAGCCTCCTTTCCGAGCAACAATGGAAAACACAGCACATTCAACCTTTTTTGTCATTTGGAAATTTGTAATGAAAATATAGTCACTAACGAGATACTTCGTCTTCTTTCTTTACCACCACTTTCAATGTCTGCAATGTCATCACAGCAACAAGAACACAGAAATAATCCCAAGCAGTTTCCTTTTTTCCATTATGGTGAATGGCTAACAACTTTTTCCAGTATAAGGACAAAAAAATAGGCTATCTATGTGACATGTCTTCTGCTCTGTTAGCAAAGCAGTTTCTGTATGTCTGCATTCCTTAATATCCCTGAATATGACAACCAAAGTTGATAAGCTAGGCAAGTTAGTTGCACTAAATTGCAGTCCCCTGTGTTCATTCTAAATTGAACTTAGATAACCAATGTATACCTTGAATTTCTGCAATGGAAATCAGAAGGATATGGAAAATGAGCACATAGTTAGTAAAACAATTTCTAGTTAAAAGATTTGATCAGATGTCAACCATAGCCGCTTGTGGGTAAATCATTTCCCCACTACTACCACCACCACCACCACCACCAGTTCTTAGAAATTCAATGGAACAAAGCATGAAAGAAACATACACTGATTTCTTTTGAATCATCTTCATCTATCCTACTAGGCTTCATTTTTGTGTAGTCCACCGGCAAATCCCAGCAGTCACTCTCACTCAGCTGGTAACACCTGTTATTCATCACAGCCTGTTGTTGAGGCGACATTGGTTCTAGGGGCGTCAAAATGGTGCAACAGCCATCTCGTTGCCGCTGCTTGTTCAAGCTCAAGTCTAACGTTCCATTTTCATCAACTTCCATATCAGGGTTCTGTTTAAAAACACACACATGCCAAGGGTATAGAGTTCAGTTTGTTGTTATCAATGATTTCCCAGCACATACAGAGTTATTACCAAAAGGAGTGTTTCATTTACAATTCTGCTTCCTGGCAATACTGCTGTATAATAAAAAGAAATCTCTGCAAAAACATTTTCTTGTTGCAAATTCTGCTGCCTTGATTTTAACTCCTTGACATGTCTAGTTCTTTAACAACTATATGAATCTGATATGGCCTGGAGCGCCTTAATTAGGTGAGCAATCAACAACAGAAGCTTAAATGTTAAATTTCAGCAAACCTTTCAAATGCTAGCAACTGTGGAATCAGAAAAGAGAAGTTTTAAGTACTAAACAAAAAACACAAAAAACATACCATTCTCAACCAGTAACACCAACAGGCAGTTTCATGGGACTGGCCTCCATAAGCCTCTTTGTACTGTGCTTGCCACCTCCATATAAAGTGGAAATGTATTCAAACCACACAGACACCCCATCACAGACATTCAGTGATAAACTGCCTTTACATTCTACAAAGTCCTCCTTTATAATCATCTCAGCTTGGGGAAATGAAACTGGTACTGACATTCCCTGCAGCGATTGAGGAAGTGTGCTGGGAAAGTGAGGCATTTTCTTTCCGCCTTTCTACCTTTCCTTCTCCCTCTTTTATTTCCTTTTGCAAGTGAAGCAAAAATATCACACACACACACTACACACCTTTGAACCTCTGTTTTCCTGAAGCCAAAATGCACACAAAATCCATATTTTAAGAGAGAAAGATCCTTCTCCCAAGAAATCTTATTTCAAGCGTGGCATAAAAGGCTCTACTTCCTCATAGTTCTAGCAACCTGCTTTCCTCACAGTAATAAAAGCTTCCAGAAGACACTCCAAGAGAAAATATTTCCTCCATGCTTATTACCTAGAAAAATCATACATCACAATCCTGCTTGGATACTGCTTTTAATAGACCAGACTTGATTATTTCCTTGATGGTGATTTGGTGCGGCATTTACCTTCCCAGAAGTACCATTTTGATTTTAATAAAAGGGGAAAACATTGGGGAAGGGGGAATCCTCTTTTAACTTAAAAAAAGAAAATGCAACATCTCCCAGTGATGTTACTTAAATTTCTTCTACCTAAACTGGATTAATATTACATGCCAGGGAAAAATAGGTTTTCCTCTCTTCTATATAATAATACAATGAATTCAAGTAAGATGAAAACAAAAGCTTTCTCCTTTTCTCTAAATTGACATTAATTATTTCTAATAGCTACTTTTGGGATAAGCTGTATTATCCATTTATCTTTATCTTTTGTTACAAGAAAATTTCTCTGCAAAAAGCAGAATATGTTTGCCAGACACAAAGTTCACTGATAGCTTCAAAAACTTGGTTTGATTCACCCTCTGAGTGTTTGTATAGCCATCTAGTGGTCTCATGAAGGAAGCGTAGTTTTGCTGGGAAATGGTTTTAAACAAGCAACATCTCATTAACTCTCTGAACTTCTTTTTTTTTCATAAAAATGAAATTTCTTCACAATGTTTTTTTTTTTAAGAGTCTTTTTGTTTTTTAAAGACTGAATAAATTATTTAAGTACACGGTCCTAATTGTAAGAATTGCTCCTTTTTGTAATTAGTTCCTTTAGGCTTTGCCAAGTGGTTGTTAATCTATTAAGTGTTCACTAACACTTATAAAGTGGTGTCAGGCTGTGCAGCACTACTGTGTTGTGTTGAGCCTGCATACTAGGGCTACTGAAGACACCTGGGATAGCTTTATATTTTCATAGTAAGGTCTCTCAGCATTAGTGACGGACGGACAGACTTAAGTTCAATCCATCCCAGTTTTGCGTTAGGGTAGAATCAAGTCTATCCTGTCCCGTTTATAGGTGAATTTTTAAGGGGAAGTCTTTTAAAATCCACATGGTGTGGGGTTGGTTTTTTTTTTAAGCACCTGAGTATTTGTTCCAGGTATTTGTACTTACTCTACCGCATTTGAAGTGTGGGGGTGTCAAGGAACCTGACACTCAGGCTTTGGGTGGCTAGATAAACATTATTATTTTTAACCCAGTTTTAAAGGGCAAAAATCATTTTTAGAAGAGCAGCCCTCAGTCGCCCCTCATAAAGGATTGTGGATTCCAAGCTGGACGCATGATCCAGATATGTTGATTCTCGCGGATCGAATCAGGTGAGTCTGCTTTGGAGTACAGGTTTGGCAGATTTCTCCTCCATGCCTAGCTCTGTGTAAGAAGTGTGGTTCTGACTAGCTAGTTCCCATCTTTGTGTACAGATACACGAGCAAAACAGGCCTTTCGATTAGTCAGTAGGGGTGCGTTAGCTCCTCATGTTGTTGGGAAGCCTAGCTAAGTATAGATCTCTTTTCCCCTCCCAAACCTCCAATGGGAAACAGTTGGTATTTGGGGCTACCTGAGTTTGCATGCTTATTAGCAACAGGACTAACAGCAGTAATTGCGAGTCCCCACTACTGATGTGTCATTCAACATGGGGAGAACCCTCAGATCTCAAGTAACACCACAGGGAGATTCTCAGAAGTGAGAAATCAGAAAGCTATTTTCAAGTCCCACACCAAAGAACGTGGAAAACAAGCCTTAGTTGCTAACATAGAATGTTCCTTAGGGTCAGGGTTGGAAACAACAGTTTTTAAACAACATCAAGACACTAATGCATGAAAACAAAGGAATGCATTTTTAAAATGTTTTCCATTGCTTCCAAAAATTTAGATCATGGCTTAAAGTTTTTTGAAATATTAAGCTGTAAATAAATGTACTTAATTATTTTTTTTAAAAAGTGGGTAGTCGCAGACTTCCACTTTTGGGCCACAGCTTTCCATGGAAATGGAACATCTACCTTCAGTAAGTCTTCAACCTTTTCAGACTCAGGGCCCACCTTTAAACCCAAACATGCATTTGAAGACACATTTCTTGATTTCTAAGCATAAATCTGTATAATCTTAGATCAGATTTTTCAATATGTTCAAGACACTATTAAGTGAATATTTATCACTGGACGTAGCAGTTTCCAGGGAGACACAAGCACCACACAAAACAGACGTGCAACATACAAGATGGAGTATGGTTGAAGTTTGAAGTTGTGAGGCGAAGTCACTAATCTTCCTACTGCCCTGCTGATATTTATTTGTACACACATTATGAAAGTGGCCCCATGTAGGCCTAATCAGGAGTCTAATTCCGCTGTGCCAAACCACTCGTACTTGCCATGCAAAACAAATCCATTGCCAAATTATAATTTAAGTAAAATAATAATAATACACCAATAAGCACATTAAACCTATAGCACAGACTATTCAGTGAATTCAGCTGACATAACCTTTGTAGTCTCCGCAGACCTCACCAGTTAAGGAAACATTTAACAATAACAGCAGGCTTTTTATTCGTTTCCACCCTGTTTTTTAAACTCTGTATTCTGAGCTAGCTCATATCAGATGGCTGCTGCTGGACTACCATAGCAAAGCTGCAAGATGTCATTGCTAGAATTTATATGGAGAACAAGATTTAGCATCCTTGGAAGCTCTTGCTGTATTTATCATAGATGATTAGTATTATGCCAGTGCCGACAATAAAGCGTTATGCATTTCCCCATTCAACAAACAAATATACACAGAGATATAGAGGCACAGGTTTGTTTGTTTTTACCCTGGAACAGAGATCCTGAGGTTTAGTGGAGAGGTTCTGAGGCATCTCCCTGCAACGAGTGGAAAGGTTCAGTATAGCAGTAGCAGCCATGTGCGCTGCTTCCATGTCATGGGTATAGTCAAAGCTGCTCTTGCTGCAGGTACTGCTGGCGCTGCTGCCTCCTCCACAGCTCATATTGCTGCTGCTGCTAGGGGCATAACTGCTTGTTGTGCTGCTAGTTGGGCTGGAGTTCTTACAGTAACGTTTTGCTGTGGGAAGGAAATATGACAAGGATGACTCAAAAGGGCTGGCACTTATGTACGCACATGTAAAAAAGCAATGCAATCTGCAGAGAATGGTGTTCAAAAGGAACGGCAAAGACTATCAAGGGAGGGGGAAACCCAAGGTGTGTTTGTGTGTGTGTGTATGTGAGTGTGTGTAAGGGAACCACTCTTGATAATTTTATGATATTCGAGTGCGGCTTCTTTTGCACAAGAAACCTGGATGTGATACTGAAAAGAAGCAGAGCGATAATCTCCAGAGTATTCTGCAGCGACACTCAGATCAGTTTTATAGCAAGCAAAATGTGCACAATGCACTATAAGGAGGGCTTTTAAAAAAACAAAAGCCACACACACACACACACACTGTTAACTGTTGGCAGGAGAAGAAGGAATGCACTGCCCCAGGAAAACGGGAGAACTTGCACAAAGCTCCTAATTCACACTATTTTCTGAGGGGGCCTGACAGATAAAAATCTCACTGAGAAGATAATATGCTTGATCTCCTCTGTGTTGCCTTTGAAAGTGTTGCACCCTAAACAGTACATTAAGAAGGCATCCCCTCATGAGCTGAACCTGGAACTATTGGAATTCCTTTCTCACCTACCCAGCCAACTGTTTATGTAATATTAAAAGCTATTATGTCTTGACACAATATTTTTTTTGACAGCATCTAATATACAAAGGTTGGTTCAGATGTAATGTCAAAAACCATGGTACCTGAAGGTTTTGCCTGTGGGGCAAATAGATGGTATTGGGGCAAGAATATAATCAGGAAAGTGGCACAGCGTTAAGGGGTAAAATTTCCTAGCCCAGTTCTGTGGTTTTGATCTGAACCCAGCCCCTCCCCCTGCCAATTGCAATGACTATTTAATTTCTAAACGCCTCAGGAGTCAAGACCAAAGGAACTTCTACTCCATCATTCTTTTCTCACAGGACGTTCACAAGTAAGGACCTCTACACACTTGGTCTATGCATCTTCTAAAGCTAACCAGGTTCATGGCCATCATTACCTCTTGTGAGAGCAAATCTAATAGTTTAGCTATGCCCTGTGTGAAGAAGTGCTGTCTTTTGTCTGTCCCAAAGAGCCTTTTCACAACTCTTCCATATCAACATCTAGTTTTGCATGGTGCAAATGGAGGGAAGGATGGGAGTTTCAAAGCAATGTCTGGGTCCCACAAAACCCTATGCACAAATAGATCCTAAGCTTCCCTGGCCCAGGAAGTCTCTCTGTTTTAGAAGTGGTCATGGTGATTCAAACCATTTGATTCTAGGCATCTAAGTTGTGTGCCTTTTTGCATGCTAAACCAATATCATTATTTTTTAAAAAGAACCCTCCTTACTGTCACTACTTTATGTTCTGAGCACGCATTGGTCACCTGACATTTTTTTTTCTGATGAACTTTGACACAAGCTATGCCTCGATATTAACAAAAGCTCAAACATTCCTCAGTTAAGATGCCAAACCCTTTGCTCAATTTTCATTTTTAATCATCTGGCACCATAAACTGATGTTTAATTTCCAGATACTAAAATAATCACAGATATTTAGACATTCAGAGAACAGCTTCACCCATAATTTGTCCCTGAAATACTGAAATAATCAATATGGCTCAATATATAATTTGTTGACAATATGAATGCTATGGGGGAAGTGTTGGGGCATGTCTGAAGAGGAGAAAACTCAGGTTCACCTCATACACTACAAAAATACTTTAGACTATATTTCTTTTTCCATCTCTGACATCAACATAATGAAAAGTTACAATTCAACAATCAATATGCGACCAACTCCATTGGTGTATTATCTATATAGCCAAATACATCTGCTTGCTACAAGCACACATGACACAATATCATGGGGACAGAACAAATGTTTTGCGTACAATAGTAAGAATGTACAAAGAAAAAAACTGAGGTTGAAAAGGAAGCACAATTAATTTGTTTAAAGAATGTCAGCACAAATCTTATTCCGAAAAACATTTGTTTCTTCTTCCCACTCCTTTTGACTTTCCCCAAGTCATTCCTCATTTCCTTATTATTAAACCTCTAACTTCTCTGTATCCAGTCCCTTATTTGTTTCTACTGCACAACCTATGATCTGCCAAGTTGAACACAGCCCATCATCAACCATAAAGGTCCAGCCAGAGCTCAATAAACCCCTTACTTTTGTTGCTTGCTTGAGACTTGAAAACAAATTCTCTGTGTTGACACCTTCCCCAGTTGTAGACTGTCCCTTCCCTGGAAACATGTCTGCCTTATGGCATTTTGGCACCAGACAGAGACCTGTTTATTTGCCCAGACATTTATGGGTTGTTAAGTACAGTTATGGAAAGTTGGCCGTTGCTTCAGTTTGTGACTGAACCATGACTGAATTTTAGAGTTCTGTTTTTATTGTCTCATAATTGTTTCAAATTGTTGTAGTTTTCAATTACGTTGTAACCCATCCTAGAGTGATGTGATGAGGAACTGGCTAAGCACATATTTTTAAACAAAATATAAGGAGAAGGGGTGATAAGGATATGACTATCACAATCATATCTATTTATAAGTTGTACAGAAGTGGTCAAATGTAAGTTCCCTGGGCCAGGTAACCTTACTTCTGTATTATATACTAGCTTGCTGCTGAAGCATAATAGACTACTTATTAGTAGCACCAGCAGTGCAATCACAACATTGGTTGGATTAAATCCAGGCACTTCTGCCTAACTAGGCTGTGTTTTGATGGAATCATAGCTATTCTCATCCAGTGATCTTCTTTTCTTGCTTAATTCTAAATACAAGTGAATAGATAAGAGAATAAATCTGTGTCAAGACTGAAGGTTGCATCCAACAGTATAACTGCATGAGCAGAACAAATACTGTTCATGCAACAGAACTTCCTCTCCCTCTCCCCTCTCCTGCCCAATCTGCTCTTCCTAACCTTCGAGAGCAAGTTTCGGGTGTATCTGTGCAAGGGGAGCAAAAGTTCTACGCGTGAGCAGAAGTCATTTGTCATGTTCAATGACTTTGTTGGATACAAACCCTTACATCGAGGGTTGACCCTACCATTAGGCAGAGTGAGGTGGCTAGCTCAGGTGGCTGAGTTCGGCTGTCACGAAAGGGCAGAAAATATTTAATTTATTGTCATATTATTTTTTTGCTAGGGAGAGATGCTTGTGGTATTTTCTGCATCATGTGCCAAAATAACTTGGCCAGTCTTGGTTACTATGCACCTTAACTTTAAGAGTGCCACCATTTGCTGCTCTGCCTCAGGCAGCAAAACGTCTTGGATGGCGCCTATTAGCCACTTTATACTTTCAACACTAACATCAATACAACTACTGCAGTAACCATCACTACACCTTTTTATGCCTCACATACAATACAGGCCAACTTCAGTTCATACTTATTAATAAAATGTTCTCTCACCTTGCACAGTGCAGATAAGCCCCATTTAGATGTTCTCCATCACTGACAATCCAGTTCAACAAATCCTCACGGAATAAGCCTTCACCTTAAGCACGTTCCTAGGCTTCTGGCCTCCCCTAAGAATGCTTAAGTTCTTTAGTGAATTGAGGTCCTAAAAGGGTAATTCCTTGGTCCTGACTACACCTTAATTTATACAACTATGAAGACATAATCCATGCCAATTCTTGTGTGTGAAGGCTTCAATGCATACACACAATAGCTGTAATCCCTTTCAAAACCCTACTAGTTCCTCAAAAACTCTTTCATACCGGTTTTATGAAATTTGTGTATAAATTGACATGAGAAAGTAAAATCATGGCTAGCATGCCATTTATTGCCCTGCTTCTGCAAATGAAATCCATGACTGGAGAGAAAAAGGGTTTGCGTGAGGCGTTACCATAGTTTGTCAGATAACAGACTTTGTAGACTTGTTTTTCACTATATACTCATCTTTTGTTTTGTTTTTTGTTTTTTTGAATAAAAAAGAACTCAGACGATGGGTGTGTATGTGTCTTATACCTGCGTTTCATGTCTTCCCCCAAATTAAGATAAATTAAGATCCTGTCCAATAACAAGAGAGCACTGTACTAATCAGTCCAACAAATGGAATCTGATATCTATGTTTGTTACATACAAAAACAACACTACCACAGAATTTTGTTGTGGAGTCTAAATATGCGTATCGGCATCGGCACCTGGCATTCTCACCCAGTTGACAAGGCCTCAGGATCTTGGCAAGACTCACACATGCTGACACCTGTCTGGTTCCCCCTTTTGCTGGGCACCCTGTGTTGTGAGCAGCTGGATAGGGAGTGCTCTGTATTCCAACACAGTGCTGCTCCAGGTATAGTGTGAACTATCATCTAAATTATGTCAGGATTGGCTGTGGGTGGGGAAGGGATGCAGAATTACCATACAAACAGGTCCCAGAAACACTCAAGCCGTCTTCACCATGATGCACCTAGAAAGTTGGGCAAACTGCACACCTCCCACTTTGTCTACACAGAATTTCGGTACAGTCCAAACACACAATTGCTCAAAGCGTCATCTGTTATTCTGGATACTGCTAGTATGCCTAAACAGGCAACAGAAGTCTCTTGCTTTATTTAAAGAATTTACAACCCCCTTTTCTACAAAACCTTATACCTTGAAAGTTGCCTCGCAACAAAACGATGCGAGCGTGCTCCAGTTTGTACATCTTTCACTACTTTTCACACCAATCTCACTCTATGTCTGTTCCAAGATGTTAGGTCTATAGTGGATTTGTTTGTACTATGGTTAAGATTGTCACTTGGACATTTCTGTACCTCTTCTTCACTGCTAGGAACCGGATTGTTTTACACTGACATGTTGTGTATTAAAAAACAGAATTGAAAACATGGCACACATCTCCCCTCCCTCCTTCTGCCCACAAAGGTCTAGTAATCATGTGAAGTCTCGGTGCTAATCTATATTCCACAATCATTACACTCCCCCTGCCCCCCGCCAAAGTAGAGTCATCAGCAGAATCAGGTGATATATAATAATTACAGGTTTTCCAGCACTACCCTCCCTCAGCCCAAAAACCCCCCATCAAGAATTTGGTAATATATTAGGGCCATAATTAACATGACTAACAAAAGGTGTTGGCACTGCAGCTAAGTTCAACACATTTCCATTTCTCAAACCTCAGAGAGCAAGCACATTATCTTTGTGAGTTAGCAAAGCATTACATAACCCATAAGTCTGGCTCTCCTAGACATTAAAATGGACGCTAAACTACATGGCCTGGGGCCACTGCCCATTTGTATTGCAAACTTAATAACAATAATCCACCAAACTCAATCATTAGACATGATTTGGGGGGGACGGACACAAAGCAATCCAGAATCCAGCATGATATAAAGTTTTTGACATGCTTTCATGAAAAGTTCCAGGCAACACCATCATCAAATGAATAGAATTCCCTTAATATAGCAGAAGTCTGCTTATCTGCTTTAAAAAAACAAAACAAAAACCCATCCTTATTCTTGTTGCTTTTCTGCAACCTACCTACTGTTGGCCAAAGTCGTTTTTATGTCAACCTTGTGTAATTAAGGACCAAGTGATATTGACCTGTGCCTTAACTTTTTCGGCCTAATGGATTGGGCCGCAGAAGCAGAAGCAGTTGTGAGTCTCAAGGCTGCAATTTCTGACATAGAAAAATGCAGAAACCATACCATTTTTATTACTACCAAGCAGGCAGGTGAGATAAATAGACTTCCGCTCTATTACATAGGCATGAACACATACAATACTCAGATGCGGTCTGTACAATCCACACCATTGTTAGATGCAGATTGGTTTCTGATGATTAAAGAGTGTGCACCTCATACCATCATATCCTTTGGGAGAAATATCCCTTGATTGCACCTTGGGAGCTATGGCTCTCTTGCCATATGCATGGTTGTCATAACTGTTATATTCAAACGTAGTCTTAGAGTATTTCTCTAGTTCCTTGGCCAAGTTGGAGCGGGGTGTTGTGGTGGGGACATTGTTTCTGTAGCCATACTGAGGGATCTCCAGCTGCTTAACAAAACACATGGGCCTAGAAATTAAACAAAAACAAACAAACAAACACGTACAGTGTGTTAGACAGATAATACACAATTTGAAGCCTTGATAGTAACACTTCTTTCAGCTTGTTTACTGCACACAAGCGGCAGCAATGCATTTATTTATGTATTTATTTAAGCGCTTAAGTTGTATTTTAGCAGGACACCTTCCTTCAACAAAAGCCCAGAGAAAACAAATCATAATTACACTACAAGTGGCTAATAGCAAAAGAAATAGGCAAATGGGTCCTATTAAACCAACAACAACACCAACACCAACACACACACAGGTATGTTCCCTTGCTATATGAGGCAATAAGGGGAGGAGCATAATTACAGCAGCTCTGCAAGGAGATAGCAAAAGTTACCTGAGCATATTACATGTGCATATAAGTTTTGGAGCAACAGCAATTCCAGGGCCTACCTGCCCCTGGAATAATTTCTAAATCTAGGATGATCAAGGTGCGGGCAATGAGTCCACATGTGCTTTGATATCTAGTGCGTCCACCAACGTCCTGAAGTCTACTCATTGAACTATACTGCCACTGGACCTACATTTAACAGCACTAAAATTTTGAACTGGTTAGTGCTGGCACCATCAGTCTTTTCAGCTCCCCAAGAGGGCATAATGGTTGACATGCCTCCTTTATACATACTTTTTTCTCACCTACCATTAAGGAAAGGAAAATGCCATATTAGCAGGCTTGTGTGGTGAGATCAAACAGACCTTTTTAAAGTTCTGTGATTTGACTATTTTGCTGTTTCTTTGCAATATCTATGGTCTTATTTCAACTGCTGTTGACCTTAGCATTGCTGGTAACTCATTATTGCAACAAATCATGGTGTGTAATACTGGGTATAAAATTAGAAGCTTCCCACAACCCCTCCCCCGGAAGAGACCAACTCACGTCTCTTCAAAGGTGATGGGACAAACTCACCCCTGATAAGTGTGGCAATGTCATTTTCAAGTGCTTCCCCATTGCAATCATAAAATGGCAAATATATAACAATGCAAAATTTAAAAACATCATATATATATATAAGTAAAAAACCCCTTCCAAGCTGAAATAAAATATAGATGGCAGATTTGCTCCAATGCATGACTGTAAATTTGTTAAAGGAAAGCCTCAACTGCACTATCATGGATGGGAGCTCTGTTACGTATTAGTTTGTTTAATAAGATGGTCTAATAATATAGGTTGGCTTTGTGCCTCTCAAAGTGAATGTGAGAAATGTTACATAACCATAAACTTTTAGACTTCCAAAGTATTATTTCATTGGGATTTAGGTAAAAGATATGTATGTATAAATAAGATTTTATTACTCATCCACTTTGATTTTATTTCACATGTTGGGGTGGAAAACTGCTTCTGAGAGAACAGAGCCCAACAGTGTTCTGCAAACACAGAACCAAGATCAGTAAAGCAAAAAGCTGCTTTAAACTATGGAAATAGAATTCAGATACTGTGCCGTCAAAACAAATACTAATTGTACACTGGATCACATATTCTGTAAATCAGATTTCTTCTCAAAAGGCTTTTAAAAATGTATCCTACTCCACTTGCAGTGCAAAAGGGATATTTCCCCAGGAAGCACCACCTCGGTGGGAAATCCTAAGTAACCAGGCTTCAGTTCTGGATGCCAAAGGCACCACCATTTTGCTCAGCCTGAAGACAAAAAGGCAGAAGCATGTTGTTGCTGCTAGGACACAACTTTAGGTCAAGGTGTGCAGCAAAAAGCCCCCAAAAAACTTGGGCGCTTCTTATGGGTTAGTCTGTTTGAAATCAAGTTGAAGGTAATAACAGCAGTCGATACGTGCTTAGCCAGCACAAATATCACAGGGCGAGCTTCAGAGTTTTCATCTTAAGAGCTCTTACAGGAGAAAGGCAGCGGAGAAGTCAAATCTGAGGTGACAATGTAACTCAGATCACCTATCAAGATCTGAAAGGCACGACAGTCCCAGCGGCAAAAGCAAAAGTGCCAAAACATCTATTTGAGGAATCTGTCAAAAGCTCAGGTGCTGCTTCTTATAAGAGGCTTCCTTTGCATGGCATTTGACTTTGCACTAAAGAAATTCTGGTTCGAAAGCAATGGCAAGGCTACACCAGCTTTGTTCTGTTCCTCTTGGCAGCTGCCATGGAAGAGTCTTATCTGTGGTATTGTTATTTTGATCAACAAAGAAGTTTCCCCCCAAAATTGTATCTGAAGTGGAAGAGTATGTGGAACACCAAACCCTAAATCTGTAAACTCACATCGTATTTCTGAATGATGAACAAAATCAGTCATGCTTCTTCTTTGGAAAAATAATCTTGTTTTTCTAATGGCAAGGGGAAAGCACACTGATACATATCTGATGTCTGTGCCTAATTTAACTATCACCCCCCCCCCATTTTTAGACTGTAGAAGAAGCCAGGAAAAAATAATACCAGGGGAACTCTGCAGTGTTTGGCTTTCAAATAGTGGCATTCACTATTAGCAAGTTTTGCCGTGCTTTGCATTTTCAGTCTTCCAGATTATGGAGTGATTTGCAACAAAACCTGCAGTTCCAGGGCAGTACTAAGTGCATTTTCAAATACCATTTGAATGAAGATTAGAAACATCATTAGTAGTAAAAACCACCACAAGATTTCTAGGCTAAAACACGATTCCTGCTTTCTTTTGTGTATGGACGATATTATTAAAATGTCTTTGCCACTGGATTTGCATTGCCATTGGATTAATGAGAGATCTGAAGGCACTCTAAATGTAGCTTCAGACATCACGTTTGTGGGTTTGCTTTTGACATCACTGTAAGTCGTAAATGCACATGGAAATGAATCCAAAATAGCCCAGCATGTTTTGACCAAACCCTCAGCTTTAAGCTTGAGTTTTGGCTGGATTTTTTTCAGATGATCCAGTATCATGAGGCCACTAAAAATGGTCATTAGACATGTCACTGTGAGAGAGGAAAGCAGAATCTAAATCTGTACCTTCAAGTGAAGCCATTCTGTTAATGTTTACAATTAACTAGTTTCCTGACAGAAAACATAGGAAAACTCTCTCTTTTTTCCTAGGGAATGCTGTGTACATTACATATATGCATTTAATTAGAAAATATTACAGCACTTGGGTGACCTACACAGCAGAGGACATAGCCTTAGGATCCTGACTCTCAAGATTCCCAAGAAAGGTAACTGCTTCAAGGAAATGCTTATAGGTTCTGCACAGGACAACCTAGAAATTGTATTCCTGAGGAATGAGATGAATCATGAATTATTGGCAGCAATAAAACTGTAAGCCATATGATGGTGTAACTTTATCATTCTTTTTAGAGAGAATAAGAAGCCAACTAAACCTCAGTGGGTGCTTTTCATTGTTAAATCTAAGAATGAAAATACTTTTGAATTAGAAATCCATACTGGCAAACTAAAATTTTGAAAAATAGGGCTTCTGGTTTTCATTTAAACTGATATTTACTAGTAAACGCCTGCTGGAAAAAACAAGACTTACCGGTAAATATTAGTTTATTTCCCAAAGATATCAACTTTTTTTCACACTGTTCTTAGTTTCAGAACTCCAGCAGGCAGCTTTACACCAAACAATGCCTAAGACAAAAATGAGCTTTTCAGCTTTATTGATATTTGCCAAAAAAACATTAACCCACCCACCCCCAGGGTATATTGGTAGGCAGATAAATGCTGAGAACAGGATCCAGAAGCCCTAATTCTAAACACTTCTTCAAGGGTCGTATACTTTTTCTCTTTTTTTTAGTGCTCAGGCTAACTTATTATGCAATTAATCTGGTATACGCTATTAAGTGTGAGAGCAACTCTTAATACCTCAAGACACGATCTGATGCCTGGTTTGATTTGGATGCATCACAGCTCTGATGCTTCTCTTGAGCTTTAGCCAGTTTCTCTGCTGCAGCAATAGGACATCCCGAGAGGCTGCAATTACAGAAAGAAAATGTAATTGTCGTGTCCTGAATAGCTTCATAGAGCCCTTCTTAGTAAATATAAGGAGGAAGCTTGCCAGGAACAAAATAATCTGCTTTTTGATGCCCTGCGTTACTCCTCTTCGATGCACAACTCTAGCCTTTAAAGACACAGGGCTGACATCATTAAAAAAATAAAATAACTTCCTATCCCACTGTACATAAGAAAAGTTCTGTGAAACGTGTGACCCACCAAGCCAAACATACTTTCCAAGCTACATATTGCGGCATGCCAGCCAGGTACTTGAATATTACCGTTTTAGCCGTTCTACAATTTCTGCAAAAAACAAAAGTTTAACGAGCTGTTGATTAACCACCATAAATAGCTGGTGAGCTGCAATCAGCTTGATAGGTCACAAGTTATGCTTTAGTTTCGTGTTCTGGTAAATGTGCAGGAGAACACTACTGCCAGGCAAACAGAATGAAAATCTGAAAATTCCACTTTGCAATACTGTCGGGCAGGATTGCCAACAAGTATTATCCGCTTTGGAAAACTTTGTTATTTATATCACTACACTGGTATTTCAGTGGCAATGACGTGTAGGCCAAATTACGCAGGTTAACACATTACACAATCATTGTTTTGCTTTTAAATTAAGGCTGCAACCCTGAAGCTGCTTATTTGAACATAAGCTTTGCTGAATTCAGGACTTACAACTGGTAAAGATGGTTAGAGCTGACCTGCAAAATGAAGCTGTGCCAATTGTAAATCAAAATAGAATTTAGCCTATAAGTGAAGATATTGCTTGCTGCTGAAATGGATGGAAAGCTGCCTTGGAAAGAACCCAGAATCATGAGGATTCAGGAGCTATGGAGCTGAGCATATAATGACAGTTCTGCTTCTGCTAGAAAACAGTTTATGAGAAAAATAAACAACACACTGGAAGTAGCATATATATGAACATTATGACGAGGTAAAGGAAAAGTTGTTTATCTGGTCATAGTTTGCAATATGCTTATCTGATTTCAAAATTTCTACAGAGGAAATCAATACACTCTATGGCAGAATTCTGAACAGAACTTCACTCTGAATCTTCCTGAGATCTAGAAAGTCATTCCCCTCTCTATAGGGGAAAAATAAATCATAAAGCCATAGAAATGTTTAAGAGAAGACACGATACAGTAGACAATGTTTCCTAAACTCTTCCATGGATTACATGGCATGCACTGAGGTGACATGACCACTGGAGTTCATTCATTCAGACATCCTCCATGCCTCTTAGCAAGAGATTACTATTGCTAACCAGCAACACCCATTCTCAAAGTAGATATCTTTTAGGGAGCATGGCAGAAGGGGCCAGGAATGGAGAATAAAATAATGCAGACAGAAAGAGTGCCAAACAGTACTCCTTGATGTCTCAAAAGCCATGGATCTGAGACATGGTGTTTTAATAATCCTACAGCTTTCCCCAGTGCTATTGTCAAAGCCATGGACATTAAGCAGGGTCAATATTTTTTTCAGTTTCATTTAAGGTGCTGGACTCTCCTTCATTGGAAGTTTTTAAGCAGAGTTTGGATGGCCATCTGTCATGGGTGCTTTAGCTGTGATTCCTGATATATTTGTTTTTAACTTCTTGGCCTCAATTACAGTGGGTTGGATCCAGAGTAAGCTAGTTGAACTTCGTTTATATTGAAATCAATGTGAAAAGTCAGCAATAACTAAAATGAAATTTGGTTGCCCTTCACATTAGCTATATTTAAGGGCAGGTTTGTCTAGGCCTTCAGGTTTTTGGTTGATGTTGACTCTGGAGCCAGTTATATTATTTATTGCTGCTGAGTTGGGTTTTAAATGTTTTTATTTTCAAATTTTTTAAAAAAAAATATTTTAGCTGCTATTTTATATTCTATGTTGTGAGCTACCTTGCTGGAGGAAGAGTATGGTTTAAAAGCAATCATACATAAATGAAGTCCCACTGATTTCAATAGAAGTGAAGGTCAAATCACGAACACCACAATCCATGTCTACTCAGAAGTTAGTCTTACTGAATTCAATGGGGCTTATCCCCACTTATGTGGGATTCTCAGTCTGGATCCAATCCTTTTATCTTCTGTAGCTTTGAATGGGACTATCTCCAAAAGCAAATTAAAAAGACAACAACTTCCTGTGGATTTTAAGATAATTTGAAAACAATCCTGCTGTTTTAGTCCTTTATACTAGAAGACTTTACTATCTGTGTATAGAAATTTAATTAATTAATTATAATAATTTCCAGTTCTACACAATTTGTTATTTACAATGCACTGGAATCTACAGCACTTCGTGAACAAAAAAAAGGTTAGTAGCTTAACATGGTGTAAAGAAACTATCCTGGTTCTGATTAGATACACCTTATTTTAGTATCATCGGTGATATTCTCCAGAAGTGCCATTTTAGATTTCAATCAGGTGGCAAAGAGATTTCAGTAGAGCTGAGGGGCTTTTGTGTGTGTCAGGATTCGTATCATGGTTAAGAGGCTGCTCTCTGAAATATTGAAGTGCATATTGTGAAGAAGCAGAACATTTTTAAAAAATTGTTGCAGCTACCTTTTTTTGTACCTCAAAACAAACAGATATGCAGGTGACTCATATTAAAATACAGGTGAGAAATAATTGCAAGCAGCCTGAAGCACTGTGGGAAGGAAGGGTAGCTAGCGACCTCTCCCCCAATGATAGAAAATACCTATTGCAGCCTGCTGAAGGAATTTAAACTTGTATATTCAGTTCTCGCTTAGGAAATGCAAATGCTGGCAAACAGTGACAAGCCTTGAAATATAGCTTATTATTTGAATTAACTGTGTGCCAGAGTTAATCCTCTCATACGATAAGCCGTAAAGGACAATCAGACTGAGCACATCAGTCCATCTGCTCAATTAAGGCCCAGAGCATCTTCACGCACACACATACACACATTTGCACACAAACACACACACTTGTCAGGAGACGTTCAGAGGTGTTGTTGCTGTGAAATGGTATCCACCTACATTATAGCTCAGTGAGCACATCATCTTACCTTCTGTGAGAATTCCTGTTGCTATTTACGTGGCCTCGGCCTGTGCAGCCTGGTGTAGGACACTTAAGAACGTTTTCATGCATGGCAAGAACTTGACAAGGAGAAGGAAAGGAAACAGCAGAGTGTGGAAACAACAACAAGAAGAAAAAGATTTCAAGTCCCAGTCTGTAGGAAGCCATTTTAGTACAAAGCAAGATTAATTAATGATCAGCATTCCTGAAAAGAGACACGTGACAGGTATAGCCAATAAAAGCCTGGTGAAGGAAAGAGGTGTTGTGGTACTCATTAACATAGGGATGATGTTAATACATTAAGAGTTATGGAGGGCAGGTTATCTAACAATTAATGTGTCTCTGGTGTGACAGTGAAGCAGGAGGCTGCATACATAAGCACTGAGCAAAAGCACTGAACAGCACAGTGGTGAGTTGGAGGTTGGAGCAGTTTTAAGGTGCAGATATGCAATAATAAACTTGATTAGGTACACAAAACAGGCATCCAGAATCTGGAGTCCATAACTGCATAAAATGTATGCGAATTCTGAGGTGCTGAAAGCAGTACCAGAAAGATCTTTGAAGCCCAGCTATGGAATTGGTTCCGAGCCCCGCAACTGCCTTGATTACGTAGGACTAGCGCTTGTTAAAAGTTCAATGGCAGTTACACTCATGTTGTGATCAGAATAATTGCTAAAAAATAATAATCTATAGCTGTCAATAAATCATAAAGGGTCCAAAAAAGGAAGAAGAAGAAAAAAAAGGGGGGGGAGAAACCAATATAAGCAAAGAATGTGAGCACATTTTAAATTCAAGGGGGTGGTGGAGTGATAAATTAGGAATAAAAGGAACCAACAAGGTCTGGTTTAAACAAAAATGGGTTGTCATTTTCCACCACCAAGCAAGCATTGGGGAGGGGCTGCAATTCAGCGATAGGGGAGCACACTACTTTGTAAATAGCATCTCCGCAATTTTCCAGTGTGGGATTTGAAATATCAGGGATCCAATCCTACAGATCTCATAGTCTCTGGATTCAATACAGTAGGACAGTACTTATAATTTACTTGAACTGAAAACCACTATGTGCCAAACATTCACTTTTTTTTTTAACGTTTAAAAATAAATTGAGCTGCATCCAATTGGTGTGCATGTGTACAACATGAAAAATGCTCAGATCTGTGTCACTGTTGCTGGACAACTAGTGCAAAATTATGCTACATTTCAAAGGAACCAATCTTTTTTTAAAAAAAGCATGTGTAATGCTTACACAAAAGCCTAGAGGATATAAGGAATAAAGCCTGTGCATAATTGATTTAAAGAATAGTCACAACCACCATCATTCATCACCATCACCACACTACTAGCAGTGTACTAAAGATGTGAAAGCTTCACTTTGGATTTCCTGCTATTCAAAGCTGTTCTTGAAACATGCTTTACAAGCCCAGCACTGCAGGAGTAGGGTAAGGAGGAAAAAAAAAGAGATAGATAGAAAGAGAGAGATGATCTCACCTTTTTCACTTTTGTCACTACTGAACATGCAAACCGTTTAAAGCTATATTCTTCTTTGATTGGTAACGTTTTCTAAATGCTGTATGTTTACCATTTACGTTGGGGGGGGGAGGAGATGAACCACTTTGAGGAACTGAGTAAACATTTGTGTTTGAGAAAATTATAGGCCTTGCTAAACTGGAAATTGAATTCCTTTGATCAGCTCGATTCACACACCAGCTGAGAAGCAGTGTTGCTTCCTTAAGAGGGATTTCCCTTTCTGCGAGTTTTAAGGGAGGATATGAAATGGACAATACTCTGCCATTGATGCCCTCATACCACTTTTAACTCCAGACTGAGTTAAGTGCTTTCAAGACTCAAAAGTTTCTTGCAGCTTCTCTTTCCAAATCTTCATTGTCATGAATGAAAAATACTTTTTTCACTTAATATATGTGATGATACTACATCACATGGTAATTACTTCTCAATGTAATGGCAACATGTAGAAGCACTCTCATAGTGCTAGTGTTTTCAGTGGCAGATATATGAAGAGCTGCTTTGTGGAAAATGACTGTCCTGACCCTAACCCGATGGGGTGATCCTTAAGGAGAATTGAGACAGTTTCACACTGTGTGGAATTTGACTAAGTTCTAAACAGAGGAGACCCACTGAAATTAATGAACATGACTAAGGTCCCTTAATTCTAGTGGGAATTCTTGATCTCGCTACTATATTAACTATGTTGTTCTGGTGTTTTATATTTATTATTGTTGTTTTTCATTGCAAGCCACTTCCACTATTGTTTTAATGGAAAAGTGGGGTGTAGTTATTAAATCAAATACAGTGGTGCCTTGGCTTTAGAACTTAATTCGTTCCGGGAGTTTGTTCGACTCCCAAAACCGTTTGAAAACCAAGGCGCGGCTTCCAATTGGCTGCAGGAGCTTCATGCACTCAATCAGAAGCCGTGGAAGCCACGTCGGACGTCTGGCTTCTGAAAAATGTTTGCAAACTGGAACACTCGCTTCCAGGTTTGCGGCATTCAGGATCCAATTTGTTCGACAACTAAGCTGTTCGGGAACCAATGAATCAAATCTACATGTAGCCCAGCTTTTAGAAAGCCACCATCTTGCAAAGACTGGATAGCAAAGTTGGTAAGAACGGAGTGCTGGTGCTGACAAGTGTGATGCAGATAAAGCGTGTTCTCCTTCATGGAGAGCACGTGTTGCAGTGGGGTCTTCCAAGACATCCCACTGTTGCTGGGCGGGTAAAGGTAGCTGGCCGCCATTGCGATTGGGTTCCTCTTGTCATTGGGGAGAATTTGATGTTGCCATTTTTTGATTGATAGCCAAGAAGTTTTATATTCCCCGTGCGCAGCGTTGAGCTTCCTCTTCGCTGCGTGCATTGGATTAGCTGCCCACCCTCCCTATAGTTGTTAGGGGCATGGATTGGCTGTGCCTGCCCCTCCAATGCTGCTGCTGCTGCAGCAAGGGTATTCCATTAAAGGAGCCCAGGGGCTCGCCATGCTTTTGTCCAAACCCCTGTCAAGGGGCTAGGGCCACACAAGAGCCCCTGGGAGCATTTGGGGAGAGGTGAGGGCATGGTTCCCAGCTCCATCTTTCTCCCCAAAATGTTTTCCCTTTCTGACTTTCGTGGGCATGCAAATGTCAGTCTGTCCCTGTGCGGGGTCAGAGAGTCGCAGCCAATGCCTAAGCAACCACTCACATTTTTTGTCTTTTAATAAAGTTGTGGCCAAAATTATGCCAAAAACCTTAAACAAAAATTCCGTGTGAATTGTGTTTTATTGGGGTAGCTTGGGGACCTCGACACACAACGCCCGGTTGCAGGTTTGATCTCTGGGACAGCTGCTTATTCCTGCATTGCATGAGGTTGGCCTGGGTGATCCTCAGGGTCCCTTTCCAACTCCTTAATTCTATGATTCTATGATTGGAAGCCTTGTTTTTGTAATGTTTGAAGCCTCCCACAAAATCTGAGAATCAGTTTAGTATATTCTTCTTAGCAGGTGGGTGGATGAGTTCTGACAATCTCAGACAATTATGGCACCTGTTTTTGGTTTTTTTACATATTTCTTCTCCCTTCATACCTCTTATACAATTGCAGCATTTTTGCACTAACATCCATGCAGAGCTGTATTATTGCAAGTCAACCACAATTCTAAAGGTCAAATATTTGAATTAATTGCTTGAATAATTATGTATATATATAAAAATTTTAAAATGAATCCAATTGCCTATTTTCAAAGTGGAAGGAACATCGGCTCCTTTATTTGAACACGAGAGACTCTATTCAAGAGATGGCTATAATTACTCAGAATTAAAAGCAGCACTGTTTTGTTTTTTTCTGGCGGGGAGGGGGGGAATACCTGCGGCATAGAGAAAAACAACAGTTTGCAAATATCCTAATACTATCAGAATAAAAAGAATACAGCTTTAAAACATCTTTCTTCAAGCATAAAGGTTAGTATAGATGTGAACATGATGAAATAAAGGAAAAAAATGCAAATATAACAGAAAAACAGTTTGCTAAATTGAGACATATCATACTGGAAAAATGGGACAGAGAAAAAAAGAGAAGGGAAAAAAAGTTTCTTAATGCATGCTAGAAAAATTTGTGTGGAGTTTTATCCCCAGTTTCCATGAAACAATGTGGACTTACTTTCTGGAGGGACCCTATCTTTGTGTGGGCATCCTGACAAACTGCGGTGATGGGGGTAAAGCCCCGTTACATGGCCAGTTCCATCACACCCAGGGGTAGGACATTTGCTTTCTTTCTTTTCTGTTCTTGAGGGATCTATAATTTACAACAAATGTGTCAAGTGAATGATGTTTTTCCTTTTCAGATTTCCAAATGGACGAAGGTTCACTTAATGAATTCAGTTACTCTTTGGAAAATGTTCTCAAAGAACACTGGAAGAAAACACATCTACGACTGAAAACATTTTTATCTCCTGCTTCCTTCTTCTGTACCGTAGGCTCCTATGATCACAGCTGTCCTCCATTCATGGAGGGTAAATGGTGGTGACTTTCTTCCAGCAAAGCCACACACCACTGTCAACATAACTTCTGTCAAGCATTAGCTATAAGTTGGCTCTGTTTTGAATTTGTTTTAAAAACTATTTTCCTCATTATATATTGAAGGCTAGAGATCTACTGCGGGAGAAATTCAGAGTACTGATGATAGTGGACCCAGCTCCTTGCCAAAATTCTTCAAAGATGCAATGCAAATTTATTCTTTTTCAATGGCATGCTAAAACAGACAACACTGTTTCTCAAAAGTTTGCTACAGAATATAAGAACTTACAGAAAAGGATGTTTCTTTCCACTGAACATTAACTACAAGTTTTGTTTTTTTAAAAAAGTTAAGACTTGCTTTTAAATTGTCCTGTGAAAGACACCACATATTTAGAACACTTAGATATTCATAACATTCATAATGAAGAGTTGCATCACATTTTGCTGTTTTCATAATAACCTATGAAAATTATTTTTCTTATTACGCTTATGTGTGTGTTTGCAGAGAATATTGTGGAATTACTGCTGAAATTGGAATTAAAACTGGAACCCCCAATAGCATCCTTTTACTGAATGCATGGGGGGGGGTTGTACTAAAATACCCCTGCTCTTTCCATTTACACAATCCATTATCCTAGGCTAATTATCTCCCAAGCTAATTTCAACTTCTGATTTGTATCCATATTCTAGGGCAGGGGCAAGCAGCTATTTTGATGTCACTGGACTTTAACCCCGATCAGTGTCAGCCAGCACAGCCCATGGTCAGGGATGTTGGGAGTTGGTACCCAACTCTTTCTTGAGGGCACCATGTTGGCTCTCCCTGTTCTAAAGAATCTGGCAGAGCATCAATACTAACTAGAGTGATAGGAGAGGGAGGCAGGTAAGAATAGTAATGTACGTGTCATGATTCCTTGAAATAGCCATTCTCACCCTCAACCTCCTTACCCCACTGGTTTTCTTCTTTCAGATCCCCTTCTCCCCACCTCCTGCTATAGGTTAGCTTCAGTAGCAATGCTAAAGTTCTTCTTGCAGTGCTGCAACAGCCCTGTGCTGTTGAGTGCCATGAAAAGTAATTAGGTTTTCATTTGTCTCCGCCTATAGAGGCAGGTACTGGGAATGATGGGTGGAAGATACAACCAAAAGGGAAAGGGAGACAGACTGGACATAGACTGGACATAAGACACAGGAAGCTGTCTTATATGAAGCCAGGCCATTAGTCCATCTAGTCTGTCTACACTGGCTGGCAGCATCTCTCCAGGACTTCAGACCAGGGACATTTCCAGTCCTACCTGGAAAGACCAGGGATTGAGCCTGGGACCTTCTGTGTGTAAAAGTGTGTAAAAAAAGATGCTGTACTACCTCTCTTTCATTTCTGATGATGGACCCCAGCCAAAAAGGGGGTCCTGTTCACTCTTTTTTCTGTCTTTCCCCTCTGACAACCATTAAAGGGAGAAATAGTAAGCATGTATGAAGGAGGAGAACCGTCTCCACCACTTCAAATCATAGAAGAAAATTGCCTGTGACCTTCCTTGGTTATGCCTGTGTGAATCAGAGGCTAAAGTCAGCCGTAAGAGAATTGGCAATGCCTAAAAAGATAGGGGGATGATCCTAAAATAAATGATTGTGTAAATATCAGGGCTATCATCTCAGCACCGTTTTCCAATTTGTGTGGCAGTAAAGCCATGTGTACAGAAACAGGCAGCTAGAGCTAATCCTATCTCCCTAACAAATACAGCAATTCACTTTTTTTTTTGAACTCACATATTAAAAAAACCAACATGTCTTACACCTAAAATGTTAGGTGCAAAGCCACTTTCAGAGTTCAGCAAAACACAGTAAAGTTTACATGATTCAGGATAGTTGGGCGAAAGGACCCCTGTGAATTCTGATCAGAAGCTCCAGATCAGAACATCATCCTTTTATACTGTTGCAATGTTTTAAATACAGTACTAGGAATAATTCATATCCGGTATCAAACAAATGCAGCCAGTATTGCTCATAAGATTCTGTCAACCAAACTCAACCATTTTAGAATTCATCCTTTTAAAGCAATGTTTTCATTTTTTAAAAAAAACCCCAAACATTTATCTATCAGTGCTGTGTGTTAGAACCTGGCATTATGACTCTCTTTGCTCCAGGAAGGACATTAATTCCCTTCAGAATGTTGTTATTCAACTGTCTCAAACCTCATAGGTCTCAATTCAAGTCAAACATTATTTTTGTCAGCTCAAAGTTTGGAGAAATTAAGGTGCTTGCCTTTTAGTATTTAAAGCACAGGTTAAAGCAAGAGATTGTATTCCAGGACTTGGGTTTCTAATTAGTGCTGGTTACTGATATATTATACACTGATTCGCAACTCAAGCCAATGCACAGGAAACTCTGGGTTATTTGGCCTCTGCTATATATTTGAGCATTGATTTTTCTGCCAGCTCACAGAATAAAAGTGAGAAGCATATGCAGGAATTTAGCGTGCCACTCCAGGAAGGCTTTATACTGGTGTGCAAACAGTCTGCTTTTGCTCACAGCAGCAGTTTCCCATGACTGGCCTGCCATGATGGGAGCCAGTGCACATGCAACTTAAAGTGGCCAGTTTCATGTGCAAGGGCACATGCTTCCACACCTTGTGGTAGATGTGGCATATCAGAGGGTTGGACCAGCTGACCTTGGAGGGAGCGTCGCTTCCAATTCAAGGATTCTATAATGCAGCGTGCCAGTCACCTATGGAGGCCCACCAACAGGGTATCAATAATCCTCCTGCTTCTGCCGCTTGCCTAACAACTTCAAAACACAGGAAGGCTGCCATACATCTGGCACACTACATAACATGGCTGGGGAGACTGAATTTGCTTTGGTAGGTCATAAATTGTGCAGGCCTACCCTTAATGGTTTAAATCCAAAGGTTGTAGTTTAATTAGATTGGCAGGGCTTCCTGACAGCAGGAAGACCAATATATGCATTGTTAACCTTTCATTTAATAACCCCCTGCCAAAAATAAAACAAAATTATAAAGCAACACAGATACTAAAACGCCCCATATTGGTGACTATGTCTGTGGCAGATTATTCAGCCCAAGGAAACAGAAAGAAATTAGTATTGGAGCTGGGAATAGAACTCATCAATGTCTTTCTCTATGTCTCTGAAGTTATGTTACCTCTTGACAGCCATACCATTCATTTGCATACATAAAGCTTTATGGAACTCTTTACATAAAGCACTCTGATATGTTATATTGTGGTCCAAAAAATCCAGCCAATAAGAGCACTGGGTGATATCCAATATCAGTCAAACTCAGAGCTGACCCATTGAATTCAATGGGCCTACTTTTAGTATGATTTAGTTGACTATCTCTCAGAGTATTTTGGTTATTTCTATTTCATATGACAATAATCAAGTGCAACAAGGTACAGTTGACTCAAAAGAGTATAAATCTTCACATCTTAGTTAATTAGATAATAAATGAGGGGGGCATCACTAAGATAAATGAATATTACTGAATTATTGCTACCCATGGGGCTGAACCATACAGTATTCACATCTTAATTTGAAACTCATAAAAACAATGTTTTAACTGTATTACTAATGAGTAGTGTATTTCAAGTATAATGCTGAAAACAAGTTAGGCTGAGTGAATCAGAAATGTGGGGCAGGCTCCCTTTGTTTCTAGGTGACTGTTATGGAGCTTTACTATCAAAATGGTTATTTGGTCCAAACAAGGAATGGAGATAGCTTTATCTAGTACTGTGTAAGAAAATATTGAAGGAGAACTTAATACTGACACTTGGGTAATTCAATTTAACAACACGACTGCCTCATAAATATTTCCCTACTGCCATAGGGAAAGTTGTTGTTCTCTACCAACTCTTGATACAATTGTCCAGTCAGGACTGCAATATTATCAGATATAATTTTGCAACGGTGAGGTTAGGGACACAAAGACATCCGGATACTTTCTAACATGGAAAAGCATATATCTATAGAAAGGATTGCCTCTCGCAATGTTTTTGGAACCCACCATAGGAAAGCAGTGGAGACACAATTGTTAGGCATTCCTTCTGATGCATCTTCTTCCCTACATTAAAGTGTGTGTATATTCCCTGAGATGTGTACCCCACATCTCCCCCAAGAGGAGGCACAGTTGAGGGAATCACCTGTACTTGATGATGAGTGGTGTTAGAAGGACATAGCCTTCATTCATTCGCTTTTAAATTTTTTACAGTAGAGCAAAGAAGGTATATGGTTATTTATTTTATCCTGCTCTTTGAAAAGAATTGAGTCTGGACCCCAAGTCTGAGGTTAACATTGCCTAAACTTTCAACTTTAGATCCAGGTATCGCTTGTGACTCCTGTTAGCATCATGGCTTACATTTACGTTCAAACTCCCAGAGGTACAGAAGCACCTTCTTTTCCCCCTGAGGTGTTAATGTTTAAATGATATTGGGTCTGGTTAAGGGCATATTATAATATATTCTGTAAGATAAGCACATTAATTTTTTTGTAATTTTTACTTGAATGGTTTCTCAACTATTTGCTGATTCGTACAGTGCTTTCTTTTCTTTTTTAAAAACAGACTGTATTTTTTCCTTAATTGCAATAACAGATTAAAATATTGAAGTATAAACACATTACTTTATTGTAGCATGTAATGTGACAGTGTGTTTTTCCTTGTCCGTAAAAATAAGCATTCCTGAACAATTTAAGATATTAATTTGCCTGGACAAGCATAATGTGCATAGCATGCCAGAAGCGATTCCCATAATTGTGGCAACCATGGTGAAACTGTTTGCCAGTCATACAAATTGATGCTGGCCACATCCATGATTTCATTGCCCATACATTACACTTGTTCATACAAGTGTGTGTCCCAAAGTAGTTTGCATGTACAGAAAAATGTATTGGGCAAACTGCCTCAAACGCAGTCAATAACTCAGGTATTAGTGTACGACAGTGGCTCAAAACTGGATTGCAAGAAAGCTTCATGCTTTCATCATACTTATGTAGCTTATATATATATGGGTCTTTTATTTGTCTTACAAACTTTGCTTAAGGAAAGAAAAAGTCTCCTGTGCAGATATATTGGAAATAATGTTTTAATATCATAATTATACTTTACAGCCCTGTTACCAAGTTCATAATATTTTTTAAAAAACACAGAATAACAATTTAATAAAGTGATGCTCTGGAAATCACAGCATCATCCATAACCATCTAGGTTATTCACACCTCCCTCCAATGATTCAGATTCCTCAACTCCCATTAAAGTTAATGGGAGTGAAAAGTATTCTGCTGTTGGGAAACTTTACAAGAATGCAGACTCATAAAAATAGCATGTTGATATTTACATTGTATATACCTAGACATAATACATGGTTAGGGTAATTGTTTATGTTTTGTCTTTTTTGGTCTTATATATTGGATAATTGTTATGGTAGCACCTTAGCTATTTCCACAAAGGCATGAAACCAGTGGAGTGGAATGCATATAAGAAAGAAATTGCTATTGATCTCAGCCCAGGCCAAAGCATGCCTTGCATAGCAAATGATTTCCATTACCTTACTATTAAAGATAATTAATGTGCAGTCATTGCCCCTATCTCATGTTATCGGTCACTCAGATACTATTCAATTTCTATCAAGCAACTCTACATTTTATATGGGAGAGGGTTCATCAATAACCACCATCTGGTTATAATTTTATAAATCAAGATGCCCCACACAGTCCAGTCTATAAAAATATGCATTTCCCAGCTAATTGGCTGTCTTGCACAAAATCTTAACGTATAAGTCAATTCATGCAAGATGTATTTGCCTTTAGTTTTAAAATCATAAAATATATTCAGCATTTCTGGACAACCTTCTCTCTTTTAACATGATCTCTTATTCCCTTTGCTTCTCCTGGCATGACGTAATGTTCTACCTAAAGACACAGAGCATTACTTTGAACTACTTGTGCTTCTAGAATTATTTTTTGAGTGCAAAAAAACACATTCAGGTGCATGGCTTGTTAAGATTCACCCCATAGTTCATCATAATACAACATACATTAGATAGAAATATTACCTTTACCATAATATGGCTTTTTGACATGGCCGTCACTGGACTTAGACTTCCTGTCGTCTCCAGAAAGCTGTCTTGGAGACTGCTCCTCATAGGATCTCATATTATCCCTCCTTCCAGCTTCCATTGCCATTTTTTCCCTCATGGCTTTTGCTCTTTCTGTTTCTAAAGCAATCGCTTTCTCAAGCAGCGTTAAGTTTCCTTTCGTCATATCAAATACCTCCTCCGACCTATCTGAAGTTACAGAGGTGGTGTCGTCATCTCTTTCGTGACACCCGTCCTCTTTTGCACAGCTAGAAAAAGTTCTAGATCTGGGGCTCAACTGTTCTTCAAGCCTCATTAAGTTCATCATATCAGAATAATTCCTATCAGATGTCCTTCCTTGGAAATCTTCTTCTTGCCGGGCATGTTGGCGAGAATTCATGTTTTGCTGTTGATTCCTTTCCTGCGGGTTTGTCTCGCTGAGTTTCCTGGCCAAATCAAAACATTGGTTCCTCAAACATTCCAGGCTGCTGAGACATACTTCTTCATCGCTCTCTTCCACCATTTTTTCTGTAAGCCCATTGTTGGTAGGCTTCCCCAACATCCCATAGTTCATATTCCTGTTTTCTTGCTGAGACATACTGTCTGCATAATTTCTGTCATTAACATTTTCTGAAAGCACTACACCATGTCCTTGTGCTAACAATTTCAGCGAGTCCACAGTTTCCCTAACAACGTCACTGTCTAAATCTAAACTCAGCTCACTCTTACGACCAACATTTTCATTTTTGTCGCTATCGTCTTCCAGGCTATTAGATGTATTGCTATTCATTTCTGATTCTGTCCTGGCTCTGTACGCTGCATCCTCTGCAATTTTGCCAAGATTTAACAATGACTTCGCCACCAGTTCATCGTAATTATCATACTCATCATTATTGTTATCATCTTTTTCTGTGTCTTGCATTCGAGTATTGTGACAATTCATTTGATGGTCTTCTGCATAGGAGAAAAGAAAAGAACAAAGAAAGAAAGAGAAATGGAAAAGGAAAGGGAAAAAAGTGGCTAGAACTGGAACTGTTTTTGCAGTGCCATGGACAGAACACAAACCGCCTATCAATCATACTTTAGCATACAGTGGCTCATAAGCACTAAGAAAACCATATTAATTTAATTTTAGGTTACAGGATTAAGGAAACTGATGGTTCTTATGGAGAAAAGGACACTTATACCTTTGCTAATTTCTTAGTGAAGCGTTAAGGGGGTTAGAATACATATTTTCTTACCAATTTTTTTTATTTGACATTATAATCTCAAATGGTTTTTAAACTTTTATTTTGATCTTTTCTTTCTAATTTGCTTTTTGAAAACAGTTGGATTATTTGTGCTAGTTTACTTGTGTGTGTTCTTTCCAAATATCCCCAATCCTATTGTTCAGCAGTTAACACTTGGGGATACACACACACACACACACACACACACATGCACACACACACACACACACACACACCTAAAAGGTTATTCATTTAAGCTCCACAACACTAACATATATTTTAGTATTATTATATTATATTATATTATATTATATTATATTATATTATATTAATTATATTATATTATGTAATCACATTTTCCGAGAGGATCAAAAGACATGGGGCTCTTGGGGAAATATGTAGTAGTTGGATGTTTCAATTAATAATTATAGACTGCATATCTCCAGCATATAATTTTAAAAATACAAGTACATAAAGGCATATGCATGCATTCTCAGAAAGCATTTTGTTTGTCCAAACAAAGCAGGCAAAAACCTTAACAAAATCTTTCACGATAGTAATACTTGCTAAATACCAGTAAGTGCTTATTAACCTATGTGCTACATTATCACAGGTAGACATTTTGTTGATATTTCTGTTCTTATAATGGTTCCATAGCAAATAGATTCATTTATCCTGTAATGCCTGTTGGAACTGTTGAAATGAATGGTAGCTATCCATTACACGAATAATATTGTTCATCTATATATGAAAGCCATTCCTCAGCAACCCTTAACGATCTGCCAATCAAGTAGAAACAACAACCAGGTTGGGACGACGCAGGATGGAACAACCTAGATTCTCAGTAGCTGGGGTCACAAAGTGGCAGGGAGCAGCTTTCTTTCCTTTCCCTTAATACCCCCCCATGAATGAATACGTACTCCCTTCTCCCCTGGCCATATATGTGAATAACTTCTCTTCCCCTCCATAAGCAAAAGCTGAGCCATTAAAGATAACATTGTGGTTGTTGGATATAAGCAACCTTTCATGCCTCCGGTCAGCAGAGGGCAGTGTTGAAATATAGATTGTTGTTTCCAGCCATTCCCACCACCCGAGGCAGCCATGAAACTAGTTTCCACCATGTAGGCTTAGAAACCAAAGCCATCCTTGTAAATATGAAAAAACTGTAAGGGCCTCGGTATGGTTTACCTTTTAAAGCAACACTAGTGATGTGTGAATGGGGAAGAAGAGGGGGTGGATCTGGGTAGCTCCAGATTCCAAGCTTTTTAACTCTGCTGAAAACTACCAAAATAAACCCCACCACGTTTTAATTTTAGAACTCACTTTTGCCTCCACCTGCCACTGTAGTTCTTGTCCTCAATAACAAAGATTCCACAGAGGACTGCAGCATGTCAGATACACTGCACACCCAAGAGAATCCTTGGAATGTACACAAGTCCTCCATCCACATATATCCCATTTCCCATGCTGACTGTTTGTTTCAATCGCACTCAGAAAGGAATTCCCAGCTACTGTATTTTTCGCGCTATAAGACGCACCAGACCACAAGACGCACCTAGTTTTTGGAGTAGGAAAACAAGAAAAAAAATATTCTGAATCTCAGAAGCCAGAACAGCAAGAGGGATCGCTGCGCAGCAAAAGCAGCGATCCCTCTTGCTGTTCTGGCTTCTGTGATAGCTGCGCAGCCTGCATTCGCTCCATAAGACGCACACACATTTCCCCTTACTTTTTAGGAGGGAAAAAGTGAGTCTTATAGAGCAAAAAATACGGTAATTTATTTTTATGGCAGCATTCTTCAGTTTTTACCATGGGCGCTTCCCCTTACCTTTGTGCCAGAGGTCAAACTAAAAATTACTAAAAGAATTGAAGCAATTATTACAGGGTTGCGAACTGGTCCAAAATGAGATTTTTCAGAGACTTAGTTCATAGTAGTCCAGTCCTGCAAACTGGAGAAGCCAATCAACGTGTGGGAAAAGTTTTTGAACTGCAGTTTGCCAGCAGGCCCAAGAAATGTACAAGCTGCATGTTAGAGATGTGAATCACATTGTTGGCTCTGACAGGGCTCTGATCATCCTTTCATTAGGCAAAGGGAGAAACAGGCTCCATCCTTGTATGCAGATATGTCCTGCATTTAGTGTATTAGGCAAATGCAAGTAAGGATCTTGCAGCACATGCATACTACCGAAGGTGTAATCACTGGCAGCCTCTTCAGCAAAGAATGGTTAACAGCCAAGCTACACTCCTTTCCCCCACAAAGTACAGTTGACTTAAGGTCATCGCAAACAGTACAATCACTAAAATGCACATACACCAAAGAACAAAACCACCCTAACTATCCTTCTAGAAAAATGTGTATTATCTCTTTGAAGTGCCCATTTCTTCCGTTCCATAGACTCCTCAGAATTGGGACCCTGCAACTTGAGGTATCTGTGGAATCATGCTACATGCCACAAGTGTGTTGACGTTGGAACATATCTTGCTTCAATTTTTCTTAATCACTTTTCAATAATCATAAAATCAGATTGTTCCATAGACATAATAGTCAAGAGTCCTGATCTGCAGGGATAGCCTTTATGAAGGGAAAAAGAAAACTGAGATAGTTGTGAATTGTGGTGAAATACTGCATGGAGAACATGGCATGAGAAATGCCTAGTTATGAACTCATGCAATGAGCTGAGGTAGTAAGGAGTATTTGCTGTTAGAGGAGAGCCATGCACAAGCCATGCACAAAGTAGCAATGGGTTGACTATGACAATGACCGAATTAGGTACAGGTTTTCTGAAACGATGGTAAGGGACAATACCTCTTCAGGCATTTGTATACAGCATTAAGGGCTCACCCACACTTCTGCTTGCCCTGTGCCTAGAAAGCACGGGTCTGAGTGGTTTCCCGCTTGACCCACACTTTCTAGGCATGGGTCCAAGCGGTTTTCTCCTTGCTCCACCTCTTCCCCAGGGAAAACCCACTCTTTCACTCTAAATCAGAGCAAACAAACATCAATCTGCGGGTGTATAAACATAATCTGCAGGGTATAGATGTAAAAATAAGTAAATAAATGAGTTGGAGGGCAAAAGTAGGAGGTGCATTTGTGTAGGCTTCCCAGGCATTCTAGAACCATGGTAAGTCGGGGTTCAAAGCACAGCACACATATTGGAAGATGCCACATTTTCCTCGATTGCTTTTCGGTGTTTCTTCTTATTCTGAAACATATGTCAGTGTTTCAGGGATTCTGATGAAGAATGCAACTATAATTTAGTATTGGTAGCTGCCATGATCCTCACAGACAAAGGCTCCAAAAGCTTCTCATAATGGAACATGCATCTGGGTCAGTTTGTGGAGGAGCTTTCTAACATCATGGTGGGAAACAAATCATTATGATGACTTTTTAAAGTTAGACTAAAATGGCAGGGGCGGGGTGGGGCTGGGAAACCTGTGGTCTTCCATATGTTGTTTGATTCCAACTCCCATTGGCTCCAGGGATGTTCCAATAGCAACTGAAGGGGCACAGGTCCCCCAACTTCGACTTAAATAATGCAACCATCATCTTTCTGGTGCAAACAGCAGGCAGTGCAACAGCAGACCAAAGAAGAAATGAAAGATCTACTCACATAATGGTTTTTCCAATATCTACTATGGCAAGTATATTCTGCACAGGTACTAAATAGGGATTTTTCCTTCATAGAGAGTGAGTGCAAAAAGCCTCTGGCCACAATATGTGTTGATTTTGGGCTCTTTTGTGCATAGGTCAGACATCCATGTCTCATTATACAGAATTTTGCTTCTCTATCATTGATCTATTGCCCATATGAAATTAACTGCACTCTCCCTCTTACACACACAATCTACTTTAGAATACTTGGAAAATTTGTAGTCATTTCAAAACTCTTGGAAGCACTGCTGTCATCGTCACTAACTATGCCAGCATTAAAGGTTTCACCCATGCATCCCGCATCATCTCTCTCCCCTATCAAACCGCATCCTTCTTTTTTAGATATCCTGCCACCTCTCTTCCTCTCAATTTGAAATGCTACTGTTAAAATCAATTTCTTCTCTGGGAGGCGCCTCTGCTTAAATCTCTACACTGTCTCTTTGTGTCACTTTCATGAACTTCAAGCACCTCCTGATCCTTACATTTAAGGCTCTCCACTTCTTTGGCCTCGACGCTTCTCTCATCTCTCCATACCCCCTTTCTTGCTGTCTCTGTTCTGTGCAAACTGATCCGCTATCACTCTCTTTGATTCTCTCTACCTGTCTTTGCCTTTGTGCCATCACCCATGCTGTTCCATGTGCTTTGGACAACCTTCGTTTATCCTGAGAAGCCAACACTTTCTTCTCTGCAGATTCCCTCCTTAAAAACCACTTCTCCCTCAAAGACGTTTCTTAAACACACAGTTGCCTGCAGCCATGTTATATCCCCCAGAACCTGGTCCTATACTCCTTTAGCAAGTCTTGATTTTTTTTCCCATTCACCTGGCCACCTCAAGTGTAGAGCAGAGGTACAGAATTCAAAAAACTGACAGCGGTTTCTACTCAAGAGTATGTGTCACATTTTAGCCCATTCTATTATCCGCGTTTTTTCTTTCTGCTTCCTTTGCAGCACATTTGTCTTGGCACTCCCATCTTCATTAACTCTTCTCCTTTCTCTCTCTCCATCTCATAGCACTCTCTACTCTCTCGTAGGATTGCCAGGACAAAAACACAAAAAAATTGTGATTTTTCGATTGATTTGACTAACATCCAGGACAAAGCAGCCCTTCTCTCCAGTCCCTCTCTCCAGGATGTATGGCAGCCCTTTTCTCTTTATCTGAATTTTGTATATTTGCACAACCATTACTTTCAGTTTCCCTCTTTCCTCAACTCGTGTGCTTCTTTTCACCCTCTTTTCTCTCCCCCCCCTTAACATATCATTTCCCTCTCCTCCTCATATTTAGCACCACCACAGAAAGGAATATGTTGGTTGGCCCAATTCAGAAGGTTTCAGAGGTGGCATTGCCTTACAAAACTTACAGATTTGAGGCTTAATACAGGGCTAAATATAAGTGTCCCATGGACAGCATATTACCAGAAGAGTAAACTATGTATTCTATTTTTTAAAAGAAAGGTTCCAACCCATATGCGTGCAGGGATAAACTCAAAATTATATATTTTCCACCCAATCCCAGGTTGTAATTTTTAAGCGTTGACTTACTTCTGAGGTAAGCAACTTTAGATATACAGGCATATGTCTCCTAAAAGGTAAAGGTAAAGGGACCCCTGACCATTAGGTCCAATCGTGGCTGACTCTGGGGTTGTGGCGCTCATCTCGCTTTATTGGCCGAGGGAGCCGGCGTACACCTTCCAGGTTATGTAGCCAACATGACTAAGCCGCTTCTGGTGAACCAGAGCAGCGCATGGAAACGCCATTTACCTTCCCACCGGAGCAGTACCTATTTATGTACTTGCACTTTGACGTGCTTTCGAACTGCTAGGTTGGCAGGAGCAGGGACCAAGCAACGGGAGCTCACCCCGTCACAGGGATTTGAACCACCAACCTTCTGATTGGCAAGTTCTAGGCTCTGTGGTTTAACCCACAGCGCTACCCACGTCCCACATATGTCTCCTAGGTGTGGTGAATTTTTTTTATTTGTTTCCCGTGTCCCTGATCTGTAACAATATTGTGCAATGTCACAAATTGTGGTTGCTTACAACTTGCCTTCCATGCACCCACCCTTTTGCTTAGTCATTCAGGACCTTGAAACTGGCTCAGTAGTAGATGGTTTTTGTATGCAGTTTTGCATAATATGTGTTTATTATTTTCACAGGAGAACTGCACCACAAAATCTGGAGAAGTGCAGGTAGCTGTATTTTGGTTCAAGAACTGAATAATGCAGGTTGATGTACAACATGAATGGAATTAATTTCTCCCCCATCATTACCTCTAGGATAGCTGTGAGTAACTCATGGCCCTTCAGATGTTGAGAGACCCCAACAGCCCACCTGTTATCAAGGGCCATTGGGATAGTAGTTGAGCAAAATCTGGAAGGCCATGGGTTGCCTCTGAACAGCTTGCGACCATCATGAGGGTACCTCAAGGTTAGCTTTCCCCCACATGAGCTTGTTTAAACATTAAGAGGCCCTTATTCTCAGTCCAGGGACGCGGGTGGCGTTGTGGTCTAAACCACAGAGCCTAGGACTTGCCGATCAGAAGGTCGGCGGTTCAAATCCCCGTAATGGGGTGAGCTCCCATTGTTCGGTCCCTGCTCCTGCCAACCTAGCAGTTCGAAAGCACATCAAAGTGCAAGTAGATAAATAGGTACCGCTCTGGCGGGAAGGTAAACGGCATTTCCGTGCGCTGCTCTGGTTCGCCAGAAGGGCTTAGTCATGCTGGCCACATGACCCGGAAGCTGTACACCGGCTCCCTCAGCCAATAAAGCAAGATGAGCGCCGCAATCCCAGAGTTGGTCGCGACTGGACCTAATGGTCAGGGGTATTCTCAGTACATCTCAACAGTTCATTCATCAAGGGAAAATAGTTGTGTTTTGAACAGCATACATGAAGACTGTTCCAAAAAAAAAGTTGCAGACCAGTTAAGGATATTTGTTTTGTTTTGTTTTTTAAAAATAATTTATATTAAAGATTTCTAGGTGTGGTGAAACTTTGACATGCAGTGTATAATATCTGAATTAGCTTCAGTCCTCTGCCTCATCAAGCATTTCCATTATGTCCGTCCATGCTAAATAGGTTGCCCGCCTCAGTTTAATACAAAGTAATTGATTGTCAGCAGAGTCAAAAAGGTCTATTCATTCATAGATAGTGACTATCTCTAGCACGTCTTCTGTTGATGGTGCTTTATCATCTATAATGCATCCTACTCAAGTCTGTCACAGACCTACAGCATTTGTTATTTATAAGCCCATCACAAGTCATTTGCAAATTAACAGCTGATCTTAAAACCTGTTCAGCTAGCATGTAAGTAGGGAAGATAGTGCACAGCAGCAGCTATGCCCACTTAACATTACCTAACATGATGTTTTGCAGGTACAGCATTGGCATTTATATGCTTGTGACCCGAACAGATATTCCGAAACAAATGTTCAGGATCAATATGTAGGCCACATTATAAAGCCAAATCAGTATGCATAGGATACAATCCGTATAAATTAAGTAGGCTTGAATCCTGATGAAATTCATTGGACTCACGGCCCAATACTTCTATTCTATGCATGTTCACTCAGCTGCCCTGCTGAATTCAATAAGACTCCCTTCCAAGTAAGCATACGTAGGATTTCACCCTCAAGAATACAGTTAAATGCTTAGGTCTCAATGTAAACTGGGCATATCCAAATTCTTTTGCCCACTGAACGTATAAGCCAAATGCACTCCGCCCGCAACTGCTGATGATTCACATAAATGCAGCACAAGATTTCTGCCCAATCCTCAACCTGTTTTGCTCATTCTAATATGGTTATACTTGGCTCTATCCTCATTACTTCCAATTTCTTTGTGCTGCAGCATTTGACCTACTTGCTTGCAAACAGAACTAATTCACTCCACTTGAATTTGTTTTCTCTATCCATTTGTGTTTGCTGTTGCACTATGCTTTATGATTTCCTAAAATCAATTTATTAAGCCTGAATGAGATGCTTTATGCAATTCAGGTAAACTGTGGACCATGTTTCGCCTCTACCATATCCATTCAGTGATGCCTGGTAAGTCACCTTGCAGGCAGCACACCCTGCAGAGTTCAACCCTCTGTTTAAACAGCAGCAGCAGCAGCTGCTGCTGCAGCTTCCAATTGTGATTTTTAAAAGAGTTAATAAGTATGTGGCTTATTGGTAGGCTTCCTAATACCTTTCCTGCACATGCATTTAAGTTTCTGTACTTCTCATTTGCGCCAAATGGAACAGACAAACTCGTGATCAGTAAATACATCATAATCACTATATCAGTAACATGGCACAACCTGCTTGAATCAATTTACGGTGCATGTGGATGGAATAGTAAATATGCAGATAGCATGGAAATAAAGCAGGGGTAGGAAACCTGTGGTTCTCCAGCTGTTCTTGGACTATGACTGCCACCATCCCTGAATAATGACCATGCTGGATGGGGCTGGTGGCTGTTGGCCTCCAACAACATCTGGAGATCCACAGGTTCTCCATCCCTGAAACTTTGGAGATGTGAAAACTAACTCTTCACTCCCCACCCCAGAGCAAGTATCAGGTCAAGCTGAGAGTGAATTAGGACACTTTTGACTAGAAGTAAGTGTAGGAAAAATACGGAATTATAGCCTGAGATGTAGAAAACAGATTTGTTTGGCAACTTCAGCAAAAGCTTCAATGCAATAAATCATTAGTTCTCCGTAGATTCTGAGGCTTCACAGTTTGAACCATTTCATAAGTTGCAGTAGCCCCGAGCACTAAGTTATCGAGGAAGTTTAATTGCTGAGAGAGGGAGGTGAGTAGGAAAAATATATGCAGGCATCTGACTACGTGGCTTGGCTCTGTCAAGAGGCTTCTCACAAGTGTCACCTTTGGCCAGGAAAATATTGTGTCAGTGTGGAGAGCCTTGTAACAGTGCTAAAAACACATGGCAAGGGACTTACATACATGACAAACAGTGCCGGTCCTACTATTGAGCAAAGTGAGAAAACTACCTCAGGCAACTGATTTTAGGTGTCATGAAAGGGCAACAAATTGTTAGTTATTCAAATTTTTATTTTTCCTACCAGGAAGATTTGATGCTTTGGGAATTTTCTGTTTCAGGTGCAAAAAAACTTAGTTGTTATGCACCTCAACTTGGGGAGCGGGGGCGAGGGACTTGGGGGTGCAAAATGTCCTGGGCCAGTCCAGATTACACACTCTACAAGGAATCACTCTTATACAGAACTATCGCTTAGAAGCTTAAATGTGACTGATGTTGTTTGTGAAGCAATCCTTAATCCACAACCTTTAGCTTTATGAACAAAAACAAGCTATTTGTTGCATTAAATGTGATCTCATGGCATTAATCCAAAACTTAAGAATGAGATGTCCCAAGGACCTTTCATAAATGAAATAACCAGCAGCTAGATTTTCAGGCACACTTTCCTTCCTTAGTTTGTAAAAGCAACTATTCTGCTAGCCCAAATATGGCCCATTAAACCATGTGCTTTGCAACATGTAATCTTTACATGGTAGTCAGACACCAGTACTTTACCTGTTATGTTTTTACTCTGGCTTCCCACTGTTGAAGATGTGCACATGCTAAAGCAATTACAGAAGTGCCAGTAAATCAAAATGGTCTTGATTACTATTTCTCTTCTTTACTGGTAAATATGATAACAGCAACAATTCAAGAGTGGAGAACTAATATTACTAAGAGGAACATGATCTTGGGAAATGTGCTGGTTAATCCACCTGCACAGAAGGGCCTCTTGCCCATTTCCACCTCCACCCAACCCAAACAACACCCTGTCACTGGTTCTGTATCAGTAGTACCCAGTACCATTTCCAGATTGATGCCTGCAGTGGGTCTACCTCCCTCACGGACACCAAGGAGAAGGAGCATGGCCAGAAATCTCCAGGGGTCAGTAATGCCTCCTGGAGTTGTCCAGTGATGATCATCCCTGACAGCAGATATGGTAGCAGTGAAGGATAAGGCTATTAACATCCATGATGGTTTTGTATGCCTCTGAATGCCAGCTGCTGGAGAGCATCAGTAGGGAAAATGCCATGGTGCTCAGGTTCTGCTGATATGCTTCCTAGAGGCATCTGGTTGGCCATTGTGAGACCAGGATGCTGGTCTGATCTAGCAAGGGTCTCCCTATGTTCTCATGGAATAAACCACCATAGGTCAATAAAGCAGTGGTCTATTATGGATGCTGTTGAATAATGTATTCATTTTTTGAATTATGGTGCTGGAGGAGACTCTTGAGAGTCCCATGGGCTGCAAGAAGATCAAACCTATCCATTCTTAAGGAAATCAGCCCTGAGTGCTCACTGGAAGGACAGATCCTGAAGCTGAGCCTCCAATACTTTGGCCACCTCATGAGAAGAGAAGACTCCCTGGAAAAGACTCTGATGTTGGGAAAGATGGAGGGCACTAGGAGAAGGGGACGACAGAGGATGAGATGGTTGGACAGTGTTCTCAAAGCTACCAACATGAGTTTGACCAAACTGCGGGAGGCAGTGGAAGACAGGAGTGCCTGGTGTGCTCTGGTCCATGGGGTCACGAAGAGTCGGACACAAATAAATGACTAAACAACAACAACAATGTATTCATTGTGCAGACCCCCTTTCTTCTCCCATTCGTCTTCCATTGGCACCCACAAGTAACCACTTCAGTCTCCTCTTCCCTTCATTCAGGCTTTTAAAACTTCTCCCAGTTTGGAAATGGCAAGAAATAGAAAAGAGTTGCTAATCTGTGTCTAAGTAAATGTGCCTAGCGCATTTTGCTTAGGAAAGGTTTCCTTTTCGTGCCCAATAAGCACGGGACAGGTTTGCCCGGTGGCATTGTGGCCCATAGATTGCAGCAAAGTGCTGGGCGAGGTTTAGCCTAGTTTCCTCTCTAAGCAATGGGCTCATGGGAAAAAGCTGTCCCATGAGCCCTTGCTGTAGAGGGGAGGGGAATATATCAGGCTGCTTCCCCTGGAGCTCATAGCCATTTTGCTCTGAGCACTTCCCACCTGCCCACCCTTGGGTTAGAGCAGCCTTTCTCAACCTGTGGGTCCCCAGATGTTGTTGAACTACAACTCCCATCTCCCCTAGCTAGCAAGGCCAGAGCTCAGGGATGATGGGAGTTGTAGTCCAACAACTTCTGGGGACCCACAGGTTGAGAACCGCTGGGTTAGAGCCTTCACTGAGCAATTTTGGGTCACTGGTTGACAAGGCCGGAAATAACACCCCCCCCACCTGATTGGCACTTGGTTTTCCCTCAATGAAATTATGGCTTTCCTTTGTTAGACGGAAGAACATTGTTTTGTATGATGGCAGAAATGGGATTGGGCAGGATCAACATAGTATAGGGCAGGCCTAGGCAAACTTGGCCCTCCAGATGTTTTGGGACTACAACTCCCATGATCTCTAGAACAGAACCAGTGGACAGGGATGATGGGAATTGTAGTCCCAAAACATCTGGATGTCCAAGTTTGCCTACGCCTAGTATAGGGGGTCCCCCATAAGGGGCCCGAGGGGAGGATTGACTACGGCAAACCCAAGTGTGGGTTCGGTATCTGCCTGGTTGGAATCTGCAGCCTGGTTCCCCAGTGAGACCTTTCTTGCTTGCTTGCTTGGCTTGCACCATGGCAAAATTCAACACTGGCCGACTCCCATGGTATAAGTTTGGAGCGATCCAAACCTAGCGGATCCATTTCATCAACATGGGGCTTGTGGAATGATGAACTGATCCTGGGACCCAATGCCATGCCAACCCTTGCCTTGCCTGCTGCTGTTCATAAAGATTTGGCCTGATTTTATCCCATCACCATTGTACAGTCTGGTTATTTTGCTGCTCTCATTGGTCAGATCATCTGCCTGCCTGGGCAAAAACCATATCTTGTGGGGATAACTGGGCAAAACCAGAATGTTTTACTTCATGAGTCTGTGTGACTGGATCTAAATATATAGACACATGGAAGCCCGACTTCCAGAAATGAACATTCATAGGAAGCATTGCCATTTTTATTTTTTTTAAATAACTCAAATATTTTGCTGTGGAGGGGGAACTGAAATTTTGCTTTGACATACTATATTATAGGCTCTATAGTGATGTCCTACTTTTTCCTGGACCAGCTTCCCAGACTTTAGTGAAACTACTCTGAACTAATCAGTTTTTGGAATCACAACTAGGCAGTCTTACTTCTGTCTCTCTGTTGCATTTGCATTTCAATTCCTTCCCTGCCTCTCATCCTCACCTTTAAGACTTTTCACCTTTCCCATCATGCCTTGACAAGGGTTTCTTTAGGGACCAAGCTGCGTCTTCACAAAGATTTTATGGAATCCCAATTCAAAATACCCTGCCAATTTCAAATATCTTACTATCTGCAGCAATGGCAGAAAGTAGCAACCGTTTTTTCTGTGTACAGTTAATATAAACATATTCAGTTTGCAGCTGAGGCAGGCCTATTAATTCAGAAATATTTTAATAGCCAAGGACACCAAAGCCAGCTTGAGCTCTGTGACCCTTCCAATAGTCCCCTCTAATTACCACTTTGTCTCCTTAAAGTAGTTTCCTTGCTAGTAATAGGCTTCTCTGTCTTTCTCTGACTGCAGCAGCTAGATGCCTGGCTGGCTAATTCTGGCTTCGGCAAAGGATGCTCATGACTGTAATCTGAATTAATTCTTTCAGGCAGATGTATATTTTAAGATACAAAAGCACCGAGTCTAGAGGTACAGGCAATAGATAAACATAATGTTGTGAAGAAGTCATGGCAAGACTGTTTGGTGAGAATTATTTCATGCTCTCTGGCAATTTTTGTTTCAAAGCCATGACGTCCTTTATGTCTGGCCTGCTATTGTTTTTGACCACTTAGTGAAACTCCACATACTGAAATTCTAGAAGGAAAAATAATCTCTTTCCCTCCAGGCCAACTACCTTGGCACAATCAAAGGTCCCCAAAAGAGAGACTGGTTACCTGGAAATCTTTCTGGAGCACAGGTAAGCAAGATGTGGGTAAAATACCTGTAAATTGATACTAAAAAGGAAAGGAGCTTCTGATGGCCCAGGTAAGAATTTTATACTCTTCAAAAACTGCTTCTGCCTTTTCCTGAATTCCCTGAGCTGGTTACGGATAGTTTTGAAATGCCTCATATTTTGGAAACCCACTGCTTCTGAACAAAGTTCAAATTTCATAAATCAAATTAGGTGGACCTAGGTTAAACAGACAATTTATATTTGTGTAGTTTATTCAGTAGCAGGATTTGACAGCAAAGTTATGAATCTCGGGTGTGCAGTAGGATTAAAAGTATTCTTGTACTAAAAATTTTACTGTTATGTCCCCAAGATGAAGCTATCATGGGTAAGATCAGATACCCATGAACTGTGTTGCAACATTCTTTTACCAGTGGTGGACCTGGGTACTGTGGCACCCTGTAAGAGGGCAATATTTGGCGCTCCAAAGATGGGTAAGGAGGCGTCTGGCTTTGGAATGGAGGCATAAGACTCTGGCAGGGTCCCAGATCCCTCCCACCTCCTCCCCAAAGGTGGGAAGATGCTAACTGGGCTTTGGGGAGGAGGCAAGAGGACTCTAGGACCCTGCCAGAGCCCTCACACCTCCTTCCCAAAGCTTTGCTTACCTGCCTTTGAGACAGCACCCTCTCAGAGAAGCACTCAGTGTGTGTGCACCACTTGCACAGCCCCAAATCCTGCTTTTACATACTAATAGTGTTGTATACGGTTTATGTACGAGAGGGGGAGAAACCCCGGAATGTGGCTGAGAAATTCACAGTGTTATTAGGGATGGACGTATAATGTATGTCCCTGACCTTCTCTCTTGCTGCAGGAATAAATAATTTATGGCTTTGCTGCGCTGCCAGAGTATCCGGGGAAGGCCAAATTATGACTGTGTCAACTCTTCCTTCCTTCCTGGCTATTAATGGGAAGAGGAGAATGGACAGAGCATTGGGGATATTGATGCAATTCCTTTCCATGCTTCCATGATCTGATTCTATGAGGCACATAGACGCTTCTTCTATCCCGGCCCTGCTGCTTAATGACACAAAGGGAATGTATGGGTAGTTGTTAACATTACTGCACAAAGAAAGAAAGCTACAATACAAAAGTAAGTGTAGTGAAAACACACTTCATGAACAGAAATAAGTAGGTAATAAAGGGATAAATGAATAAAGATCATTGGCTCTCAAGTAGCAAAAGCTTTAGAACAGACTTTTCCTTGTCAAATTTCTGTGGACATTACAAATGAAGTGCCTCTTGCATGGAATAGAGAGGTATTGCTTACCTAGACCTATATGATACAGGTAACATTCCCACTGTTAAGGAATCAACTTCCTTTGAAATAAAACAAAAATGTATTTCTGGGTGGGTGTGGGAGTAGTTTTCAACTCAACTAGCTTTTCACTGCTTCTAGTAAAGTTGCTTGGGCTGTGACTCTGAGATTGTCACTGGTATCTATTGCGACAGAGAACGTATGAACTATCCTCTCCTATTTTAATCTATTTTATTTCCACTTGATGAAGCAGGAAATCCTACTAGGCTACTCCAGCAGGAGCACTTATTGATTATTTGAAGACTTATTGATTACACAAGGGCAGGAAATGGCATTGCAGGTCCTGCGACAAGACTAGCTAGATGCCAACAATTGGGCAGGGAGGGGAAGGAAGTGGGAGAAAGTTCTAATATGTCAGAAAAGGTCCCCAGCTGCACAGCTCATTTATAATATGTAAGAGGTGAAATCAGCCCAACATTTCTCATGAGCAGATTTAAACAGAACCTTACTATCCGAGCAACCACCTTGTGGCAATTTTGTTCCCTTTACACGCTATAATTGGCACTCCACGGTAGACCTAAAAAACCCCAAATCACCTTACTAATCATTCCTTGACAATTAGGAGATAAGGACAGTGGTGTTTGTTGGCTTGTGCCATTACAACCACCACCACTTATATAGAGCGCTTGAATTTTAAAGCACTTATCTTCTTCAATCTTTACAAGAGCCCTGTAAGGTAGCCCAGTGCTGCTACCCTCATATTGCAGATACTGAAGCAAGGGCTGAGAGAAAGTAAATGTAGGCTCATCACAGAGATGAACTTCAAACTGAGTGATTCTTGATTCACGCCTGAGCAGCGACTTTCTTAATTCCTTTGAGTGGAAGGGAGGTCACTCTGAGGGCAGAGTTAAGGATTGTAGGCCAAGTTCTCCCCCACACCCTCCACAATGGATTGCTTTTCAGTTCTGTTCTTAGGACCAACGCTCATTTGTGATGTGGAGAAAGTTGCTAAATATTTTCCCCAGTCTTATAATACCAGGACTCTTGGGTATCCAGTGAAACTGATGGGACATTCACAGCAATCAAAATAAAGTACTTCTTTACCAGATGCAGATGCGGGGAACATTTGACCCTCCAGATGTTGCTGCAATGTCTGTCATCCCCGACTATTGAGCAATGCTGACTGGAGCTGATTAGAGTTAGTCCAGCAACATCTGGAGGCACATAGTCATCACAACTAGTAGTCACTGATAGAATTATTTTCCATTATTTTGCCAGTCTCCTGAAAGCCACCCAAACTAATGCCCATCCACCCATCTTGTGGCAGAGAATTCCTGGCCTAGCTCAAGAAAAGGGATTCCTTGAGGTACAGCGGCTTGTCTTTGAAGAAGGAAAAAAAGACTGAGGTTGATCTACATGTAGCAACATTTGTTTAAATCAGTCAGCTGTCTCTTTCAAGATGCTTGCTATGGGGATAAATTCATCCCTGCATCACTTATTTCTGCCATAATGTATTTGCAAAATAAATGTGAACACTGGGCAGTAATTCTGTATAGACAAAAGGGAACCAGGCAGTGTGCCCATTCTAAGTAATCTACACCCTATCTCCATATGAAAGTTGATAAATCTCCTTCCTGTGAGCCTTACTGCTGCCTTACTGTTTTATGTAGGGGGGCAAGTTCATAATATTTTGATGGCGTATCCACACTTTGGTAGGAGTTCTGTCCAAAATGCTTATGGATAGTTTGTGAAGGTAGATGTGCATATGAACAAGTTTTGATAAATCCTACCTTCGGATTCATATATATATATATATATATATATATATATATATATATATATGAATGAACTAAAGGGAGGGTAATACTTTTAGGGTCATCAAAGAGCAACAATATACACATGTTTTCAAACAATGACAATAACAACAGCAAAAGAATAAGGGTGAATTGTTTTTGTACAAATGTAATACATAATAGTGTTATTTTTCTACGCTATGCCTGATTTGAAAACTAGAATAAAATGCCACAACAAACATTCAACTTTAGTGACCTATTTTTTCATTTCCTTATTTTATATTAGAACCATGTCACTAGATAACATGATTATGCTGCAGTTGCACTGAAATCCCTTCATGTGCTACTTAGTTTCCCCCACTAATATGATGAGTTATTCAGAATAAATAAAGTGGCACCCCTAGTGATAATATCCATCCTGTATCTCATTAAATATGTCACATTTTCACAATAATGTGAGTTGGGAGGGGCGGGGAAATATTAACGTGTGCAAGATTTATAAAGATATGGGGAAAAAGTCTTCCAGATCTAAACCAGATCTAACCCACACCCCTTTAAGGAAACATAAATATAGATTTGTATAGCATAATTGTAAGAAATGGGTGAGTGTTTCCATCATTTGTATTGACTCTCCTAGGAGTTCTAGAATCAACCTGATTCTTCCTGACCCTAAGGGGTTTATGAAATACCTGGAGCACAAGCCATCTTGAATGTCTTCATATGATATAGGCTAAATGGTGCCTTGGAACATCTGTTCCTGGAGCTCCTCCACCGGAGATTTCTTTCTATAATAGAAAAGCTTTGTGAAACAGTCTTTGGGAACCATCTACCACCTGATGTGATCTCCTCTCAGAAGGAGGAGAAACAGGTCACTTAAGTTTGGCCTCACAAATTAAACGGGACATTAATACTAATTAAGCAATAACCACCACAGAGGACGGCAATCCTAGAAGAGTCCCCTCCCCCAAACAATGACTCATTCTGCCATGTTACATAGGATTTATGGGATAGGTGATTTCAAGGGGGGGGGCTCATTATTTCTTTTGGGGAAAGGGGTGGGATGCAAAGGAAATTTGAAAGATTAGCCATTCTTTTAATGACTAGGGTAAAGCAGTTATGGCCTTTCGAGGGTGTAACAGAACTTTTTGAAGACAAGGTATATATTCAATAAAGGAGACTCAATATACTTAATAATATACTAAAGAAGGTCTTTAAACTGTTGAAAAGGAATTTTAGGGGTACATCTTATTGCTGAGGTGGAAGTCTTTGGTTCTCTTTAATTGGTATTTTGAGATTTGTAAGAGTGTTGCTTTAGTATGCTTTGTATATTTAATCAAAGACCAGGAGTGGAATTTCATAAGAGCCTAACTGCTTTTGAAATATCTATCTTATTTATATACCTCAGGATCTATGCTTCTAAAATCCTACAAAACCTTATGAAAATTCAGGTGCACTAATGTAAATCCACTGAAATTAGATTAATTTCTGTCTACTCAGAGAATGAACCTAGAAGGTCACAGAAATCAAGATCCCAAAGGACCAGGGCTTTTTTTCAGTCAGAAATTGCTGGAACTCAGTTCTGACACCTCTCAGATGGGCACCATTGCCATTCTAAGAGAATGAGGGAGGTGTTCATGGTGAGCTCTGGCACATCTTTTTCTATAAAAATAGCACTGCAAAAGACTATGCCCAGAATGCTCAAGCACCTTCCAAAACGTCTCAGGCCTCTCTCCAGAACATAACCCGCTGTGCTCCTTGTTCCCAAAATTAGGGGAAATTGTCACTCTAGAGCAGCCATTGATGTTTCAGGAAATAAGGCAAGCCTCAGTAAGCACGCAGAAGGACTTAGCTGCACACACAGGGCTTCTTTGACGTATTATTTCTTATAGGAGTCTGCTTATTTGGCTATAACCCCTTTGGTGGAACTTTAAGCAAAGGAAGTCTGTAACATTATCCAGAATGGAATTTGTTAACTCCCTTGATCTTAGGGTCTGAGAAAAAACTTGTGCTAATGAGTTGCAGCTTTCTTAAAGCACAATCTCAAATATTCACCTTAAGGGAGCTCAAGTTGCCTGTGCTGTCCACAGGAGAAAAGAATAATAATATCTTAGTGCTGGCACAGAGGTAAGACACCTAGTCTCTTAACTATGGTTTAGAGATTGAGAGTTCTCCACACTGTCTCTTCTTTCTCTTGTACTAATTATCTCTACTTTTGTTGGTCTTAACCACCTTCAGTGCTAAGCAAGACCCATTAATCAGATCTGAATGTTGCTTCAGTCCTAACCACAATGAAAACCAGTTGGTGGTGGGAATAAACCAGTGAAAACCAGTGGGTGGTGGGAATAAACCTATACAATTCCACAAAACCCAATCTCACTCTCTTAACCATTGCTTGACAAATCTGGAGTGTTATGTCTATATCGACACAGACTTGAATTTAGGGGGTGAAATACATTTCTCCTGACCTGCTTCGTTAATACACCATCTTAAATTAAACTAGCAAAACCTTCACATTTCTTCAAGAAACAAAAGTTTGTGTTATATTTGGTTATTTGTTTCATGATACCTTTGTGCACTAACAAGCAACAAGTGTGTTGTCTGGTTATATGCGAAGTTTCAAAGAACACAGTGATATAATTATATTTCTATAGTACTATATAAACCCCTTTCCTGCATTTCTACCTTTGTCAAGCATTGTTTTTGCCAGAATCAGGAATCAAAAGGTTATTTCTTATGACCAGAGGCAGTGTACTCCTCTATCATTATACACTCCAGTTCCTGTTTCTAATAGGAACTAGCTGTGCACAAAACAAATACCCAAAAAGCAGTAACAGTTATTGGCTACTGATTCAGGTCACTTGACCATGTAGCTGTGTAGGGAATCAGTAAAAGTAGTGTGTTCCACAATATATCAGTAGCAATCAATTTATTTCACAAGGTTGTCTAAATTCTAAGTAAGTTTGTTTATTCTCATTATTTTGGATAGCATAGATGCATTCTTTGCCATCAAACAGTCTAATCCTATGCATGTATACTCAGAAATAAGCTACATTTCTATCCAATAGTGCTTACTCACTAATAATTATGCATAGTTCCAAATTATTATAAGGTTTGTCGTCCTCTATAAATTCTCCTGTCTGTACAATTGGCCTTCTTAACTTAGTTGTAATTAATGATTACAAACCTTCCTTTTGTTCAAATTCCAAATTAGCAGAATATGAAAAGATGCTTTGTCCCTAAATTGCTCTCTTGCAAAACTTGCATGTTTTCCTTCTCTGAGAATTTGGTAGAATTCAGAAAAGGAACCATATGAGGCACACCTTTCCAGTCTCTTTTAAATGAGTACTTTTAAGCCACTTTCTACTTCTTACTTAAGATAATTCTGAAACAGAAATCAGACAACTTTCATACCTGGCTCCTAAGAGGAATCCAGCTGAGGAGTGCTAAAACTTATTATTAAAAAAAGAGAATCTTTTTCTTATATTCTTATTGATTGATGATTAGAAATGTGATTCTACCCAACCAAAAACATGTTCCCTGGAAATGGGAACAAAATAATTTTTAGATGGTTCATTATTAATATTTTTATTATTACTGTGTGAATATTCATTTTCATGGCATTAAGGTATGATCTGATTACTGTAGGAACTACTGAAGTTAAAAAACTGGAAACTAGTGTTTAAAATAACACCAATTATTTTAAGAGTCTACAGAATTTGAACAAATGCCTTTGGTTTAATTGTATTAGTAATATATTAACTGGACGTCCAATGAGTGTCTCCTAACTTGTTGAACGGTGTATACATATAATGCTTTTAACAGGGATACCTATGTAAATCTGCCAGTCTCCATAGTTTTAATAAAATCAGCTAAAGTACACAACATCCAAGTCTCAAAGAACCAAAGTAGGTACCACTTGTTCCTTGCCTAAAAAAAGGTGTAGTTTCAAATTTTCGAAAGGGAAGATGCCCATATTGCATTGCCAAGAACACCTGCAAACATGTGGCCATATCTATATGAGAAGCAAACGATTACTATGAAGGAGACAAGTACAGCAAACAAACATGGAATTTTCCGGACACAGATATGTGCAAACATAACCATTTGCTTCCCAAGTTCTTTGGCTAGTCTCGTGGCACTGATAACTCTAAGCATCAATACAGCCACACTTCTCTGCAAGAATTTTGAGCATGCAAGAGTCTAAGCTACACATTTTGAAAATTGGACTGCTAGCTGTTTCAAGAGCTATTTGTAGGACGGTCATCTGAAAATGATTGTTAAGAGAATGCAGTGAGGACAGTTGTCAGCATGTAGCAGAGAGACGGTAGCAGAGTGACTAGTATTAGCCTTAAAGAAAGATGCACTGCTAAATCCCATAATACCACGCTGGAAAATTAACCCAAAATGTGCATGGTGTTTATCTATGCATTACCACTTTCTTCTTCCTCTTCTTCCTCTTCTTCCTCCTCCTCCTCCTCTTCATCGTCCTCTGCTTCGTCTGCTTCCTCTTCCTCCTCCTCTTCCTCCTCCTCCTCCTCTTCAACCTCCTCCTCATCCCGATCTACTTCTTCATCCTCCTCCTCCTCGTCATCATCAACTTGCTCCTCATTATCATCAGAATATTCCTCTTCCTCCTCCTCTTCTTCCTCTTCCTTATCATCCATTTCCTCAGTTCCATCTGTTTCATAGCATTCATCTACTGAAGAGTTGTCCGTTTTAACTACAAATGATTTTCTTTTAGGAGCCGGTTCTTGGGGTTGCTTCTCTTGCGTCTTTCTTTTTTTTGCCAAAGGACAGCCGTAAACACTGTTCAGGAAAACAAACACATGTTATTGCACCGTCTGCCAGACCACCTGTGAGCATATGATCAAAGGGGGGGGACCTGTTTTGATGCAATTGGTTGTTTAAATGCTAGTTCTCCCAACATAAACCTTTGCTTTAAAGATGGCTACAAGAGAGAGATGTGGAAATATTAAGAGCTGTCACTAATGAGCTTACAAAAGTGACTATTGAAATTCTTATTCCATTAAGTCATAAAATAATAGTGTTGTAAGGAAGCTGAAACGTAATCAAGTCCAATCCCTTGCTGATGAAGGAAACCCATCCCTGCTGCATCCCTAAAAGAGACTATCCATCTTCTGCTTTATCAAATGAATGAGACTATACTGGCCTTAAAATTCTGAGCTGTGGACTTTTCAAGTATTGTTTGAAGTCATATTCTGGTTTATAGAAACCAGAAGGGAGTGGTACCATTACTTCTTCTGAGCTAGATGCCATACATCTAACCCAGCATTGCACTATCCTTTAAAACTGCCACAGTGCACAGGTGACTCGTGTTTAGCTCATGGTCTACTAAAACCCTGATATCACTGTCAAATGTACTGCTCTCCAGCCAGGAGCCATCCATTGTATATTTGGGCATCTGCTGTTTCCTGTCTAAATGCAGAACTTCACATTTATCTCTGCTGGTGTTCGTTTTGTTAGTTTGGGCCCAGCTCTTCGTTCTGCCAAGATAATATTGGATCCTGTTTCTGTCTCTGAAGGTATACGCTGCTCTACTCAATTTGGTGACATCTGCAAATCTGAAGAGCATCCTCTCCACTCCAAGTCAGTTAATGAAGATGTTAAACAACACTGGGCCCGGGAAAGAACCCTGAGGCAACCCCATTTTGTCATTATTCACCAGGCTGATGTTGTTTTTCACTAGGATCAACAGCAGAAATGGATGTCACCCCCAGTGTCCTTGCCTCACTTTCCCAATAATTAACTAATACTGCAGTCGCCAACAAGCTTGCTCTCAAAATAGTTACCCAGGTGATTTCTGATAAAGAAGTCATATTCCAGCTAGCAAATTCTAAACAGAGGGAACCAAAATGTATACCATAGAGCTGGGGAGGGGGGAATCCAACCAAGCTTCTGTATAAAGGCAGTAGTGCAGTATTAACAGCTATTAACATCTCAGCAAACTATGACATCAAATCTAAGTCAGGTTCAGCCGGTTTTAAAAATTGTCTCTTAGCCAATAAGCTAGTGGCATTATCATCCCTGAACTGTAAATAGCAGCCAAATAAATATTTTACACACCATCGGTCTGGATCTAACAGACTAAAGTTGTTACTGTGCCCCCCCCAAAAAACCCACACATCAATACCTTGGGTGGGATTCAACTAACCAGTCCAGCTAGCAGAAGGGCTTCAATTACTGCAATTACTCCTCCCATGTACCTATCAAAATTGGCTGGGGTGTTTGTTGAGGGAACACCTACCCACCCAAAAAAGTTTGTGGTGGGAGGATTTTTCTGTCTGGTAAGCAAAAAGGCCCCCATATATTCCCTTCACAGAACTAAAAATTCCCGGAGATTTGTGGGAAGAGGGATAGACAGTTACTTAGGAAATGTAGCTCTGTGAAGAGACTAGGCGGTTACCCCAGAAGCCTCTGCCCCTTTAACAAATTGCATTTCCCAGCATTCTTTGGGGGACAGCCATGACTGTTGAAAGTGGTATGATACTGCTTTAAATGTATAGTGTGGATGGGGAATTAGTTCTTTATAAAAATGAATCCTTGGCTCCATATTTCATTAACATGTTCATTTGGAGATTTATGGAATGCTGTCGATTTGACTAATTAAAAACCTCTCACAAACTGTCCAGTCAGTCTTATTTTAAAGGTATCTCCTTACATTTCCAGTGATGACCAAAAATTTGTTCAGCCCCACTGTTACACTGAGCAAGATCGTAGTTACATTAACATTAGTGGCTTTGTACAATTAATTTCTCTGAATTATTCGGTACAAATAATGAAAAGAGGGTGGGATTCATAAATAAATACCTAAAAGAAGTGAATAAAGAAGTTCACTAAAGTGAGAAGGGATAGGAGGTGAGAAAGAAAGAAGAAACCAACACAGTTATTATCTGCAATTGGCTGAACAGGAAGCACCCAGTAAAATGTTATAAACGAATATATTTCATTTTTTCATGTCTTTATGCAAATACATACAAAAAACAGAGTCTAAAACACCATCTAAAGTTGGTACATACAAAAAAAGAGAGTCTAAAACACCATCTAAAACTAGAAAAAGAATACCGATACCCATCACCCAAAATACATTAAGCATTATATCTATCTATCTAGCTGGGACAGTTTGGATATTATTTGTTTACATCATTTATATACAGCTTTGCCAAACATTTTAAAATGACTTCTTTTTTCCCCATTTGGCTCTGTCCTAATGTCAGGACTGGCTGCATTTTGCATGTTAACTTTTCCATTACCAATAAAAGCTACACCTGTCTGTACCAGACCCCTTTGCTAATTCTGTCCAAATATTTCCAAAGTTGTGATATAAGCATTTGTGCTGCAGCTAGCAGATGTTGGATCAGAGTTTTATCATGGACAGCATTCATTCATTCATTCGGTCCACCCCAGGCAACCAGCAGACCCAATGATGATGGCAATTCCTCAAAACTCAGTGACTGGTAGACAGGTCCACCATGAGTGGAAATATGAGCCTTTACAGCACCAATACTGAGAAGGGAACTCTGGATTTATACAGAAAGGTCTGATGAGAGTAAGGTGCCATCTAATTAGTGCTTTTAAAGTGGCTTCCTGTATATGAGCTAAAACAGAATGAAAAGAAAAATCTGACCAAATTTTTTTCCAGCTTCTCAAATCAAGTTTAGTATGTAAATCATCCTCCCAGTAAAGGTCAATGTTGCTTGAAAAACCATTTTCCAAAATGTCTGAGGTCTGCAACACCTTCGCCACACATGGAAAAAGTCTGCTTTGTTTTTGGCACAGTGCCAACCCTTTACTGTTTTCAACTTTATAAAGTGTTAAATGCACTGATATTTTTATACAGTTCTCTCTTAATACTAAGTTCACTGAGTCAGGGTCCTGAAAGGGAGATGCTGTGGGTGAAGGGAGTTTTAGTCCAACAATATCTGGAGGGCCACGTGCTCCCACGATTGCACCAGTGGTTCCTGCAGGCATTGCCTATTGACCTCTTAGGCTTCATGCATCCAGAAAGGATTTCTGGTACGTAACTACCATGTGACAGCTAGAGATCAAGAGAACTGGAAATGACTGTGTAATGGGGAGGTATGTGTGTAGAATTTGAATGGTTTAGAAATGAGTCAAGCCATTTGCAGGCCCAGGCACAGTGGAGCTGCAGACAATGGTACCAAAGCATGATATAGTTGCAATAAACACAGGACCACCAATGGGGATTTAAACAGGCCACAACTTTATTGATTACAGATGTTAGCAGGGTTTGGTGAAGGCACTGGGCATGTATCTTGAATCATCTAGCCCATCTGCTGCTTGATTATTTTGGCAGGGTTAATCAAGCTTAAGGATCACCCTATGACGTACATCAGACTGGGGCGACTCTCCTCCAATATCACCATTTGGGGGTGCTATGGCCCATTAGCCCCCACCTGCATTTCTGGATGGAAGCACCTCTCCCTGTACCCTTTTAAGGGGATACCCTCATCCCTTGGACCTCCCATCCACTTAGACTAAGGATCCAACCCAGTGCTTCATCCGCCATAAACTTGTGGCAATTGCTATGAGGTAGGAAACTCTTCAGAAAGGGTCAATGAGTCTGAAGGCAAATTCCTCCCTGGCCCCAAATACAGCGACTGAAGATTTCCATAGCAAGGTGCTCTGCACTGCCTTCCCACTTAACCTTGGGCAGCCCATCCATATAGGGAGGGTGAGTAGGAATCGGTGACGAATGAGGCTGAATGTGACTAGCTTTTATAGCCAGTGAAGAAGTCCCCCCCCCGTCCACTCCCAAACCACGCCCCCTAGCTCACCCACGATTGGCTGTGATCGTGGGTGATGCCCCAGCCATCTGTGTGGCCGGAAGAGGAAGTGCCGAAGACAGAACGCAACCCCTGACCCACCACAGCTGTGCTGGAGCTCAGCCACTGCTCCTCACCAGCTGACTTGATTCAAACCATGCGTGGTTCATCACCAGTGCTTTGCATTCCCACAGCTACAGGTATGGCCCCAAGGACAGTTTGTAGATTTATTGCCATGTTAGTTTTGATAATAATGGCAGTACTCTTGCAAATGGCTTCACACTGTGCAAACATTGTGTGGGACTTTATGTACGTATTGATCAAGGAAGGATAAGTGTTCTAAAACCCTAGGAAGAGCTGGGTTGCAGAATGGCCCTGCAGGTAAGCGGCTTTCATGCTACAAACATGGGTGTGTTACTAGTAAGAGTATTCTTTAAAATAATGTGAGAAGAGGCGTTGAATGTTTCACTGTCTGTGGACACACTGGGTTCTTCACTCATGTACTGATAGCAAAACAACCACCCAATGCTACACTTCACATTTTTCCTCTGTTATCTCTGTGCAGTAAATTACCACATGTGAAGTTGTTCCATTTTTTAAAAAAAAACTAGGATTCCGAAGATAAGCAATCATAAAAATAGTTATGGCCTGCCAACTCACTAACGGCTGGAAGACTGAAGAACTGGATCTTAATAAACAAAAAACCCAAACTTTGCTGTTCATTGGGCAAAAATGACACATGCAGTGCTACTGATGAACTTAATGATCAGGACCAAGCAGATAGGTGAAGCAGAAAATCAAATTAATTCTGGTAGTCATTTAAAAATTAAATGGGATGCAGAGCACAAGAATGGCGGGGGGACAAGTTTATACTGAAAGCAGTGTTGGCCACATGTATACATGAAACAGCATATGCACAGCGGGAGCTCAAAAGGTCCTTTTCTTCAGAAAAGAATATGCTTAAGAAATATATTTTCAGCATTTACAATGGAATTACAATGGGGGCAACAAACATTTTAATAGTGTGGAAGAAGTTGAAATTTTAAAATGGCACCATCTGGAACTGCGAATGTTTTCATGTTAAAAATCTGCTCAAGAGGGCAGCATTCAGATGAAATTTCTTCATATAGGGTTTGCACCCACCTGCTTTTCCCATGTATTCAGGAGACTCACCCAGACTCCAGAGCCCCACCAAGAGGACCTCTGTCTTGTCTGCACTAAGTTTAAATTAGTTAGTGCTCAGAAAAGCACAACAAACCCTCTTCTTTCTCTTTCCTGCTCATTCTGCTTTCTCAGCGCACGGTATTTAATAAACTCTATGGCAACATTATCTATACCCATAGCGATATGCAGAAAAATATTATATTCTTAATGAAATAATACATAATTTCTATGTTATATTTTAATAATGTATTTTAAAATGATGCCTTAAGCCCTTCATGAGCACTGAATTAAAACAGCACTGACAGTATCGTTTATTAATAATAATAATAATTAAGGATACCTTGTAAGAAAAAGTGTATTTAAGATATGGAACCCACTTCCCAAACAGGTAGCTCTAAATCTTTTATTGCTATTAATTTTCCACATCATTAAATTACGATTATTTCTAAGTTGTCGTCCACATGTTCCCATTGGTTTTATATGTGAGCCACTCTTCTGTGTGACTCAAGGTTTTATTATGAAATGTTACATTTCCCAAGAAACCGCTTAATGTTGCAACCCATCTCATCTCTTTTTTTCACTTTCCCTGGCTTTTGCCTGTTTACCACCTGGCTCTCTGCTTGATCTTCCTCCTCAGTTTCATGCTCCCTCACCCTGCCTTGATGTCCTCCCTTCAATCCACCCACTCTTACTCTCTCGTCTTCCCTCTCTCCTTCATAGTAGGCTCCCATCCTACTATCCAACCAACATTCTCTCTCAGAGGCTTCTACCCAACCAAGCTATCTCTGTCTCTCCTGCCACCTCTTTCACTCCCGTTTTCCTTTATGTGTATTGATCGGTTGGTTCCTGTTTCCCCTTCTCTTTTCAGTGGCTGGGACTCATACCCACTGTCTGCCCTCACGGGGCTGGGTAGCGCTGCATCCTCAGTGCACTCTCCCCACAAAGTCACTTCCAGTCAGACCACCAGCACCTCAATTTACCAGAGAGGATGCCTCTTTGTCCTCTCCTCACACACTATTTGACAGTCAGAGCAAGAGAGGAACATGCATTGAAAGAACAGGGAAGTAATGCATGAGTGTTTGACGTAACTATGGGTGGAAGATCAAGACTTTATGCCTGAACAGGAATATGATGTGCATAAAGATACAGTAATGATATAATGTCCATTTAACATAATTCTAAACTAGCATAATTCTAGCCTTGCACGGTCTACAAAAACTGAACTACAAAATTCACTGTCGTTTAATGGCATTGGAAGTACAGGTCTACTACAGTGGTACCTCGGATTACGTACTTAATTCATTCCAGAGGTCCGTTCTTAACTTGAAACTGTTCTTAACCTGAAGCACCACTTTAGCTAATGGGACCTCCCGCTGCCGCCGCGCCACCGCCGCGCGATTTCCGTTCTCAACCTGAAGCAAAGTTCTTAAGCCGAGGTAATATTTCTGAGTTAGTGGAGTCTGTAACCTGAAGCGTATGTAACCTGAAGCGTATGTAACTTGAGGTACCACTGTATACTATTTATTTGGGGAACAACATGGTATATTTATTGTAAAACTATTGTTGATGTGGAATCAGTGACGGATAACCATTCTAGTTATCCACTACAAAATCCAAATTGACAATAATTTTACAATAAATGCACAACATTGTTCCCCAAATTAATTTTATTCAAGACTAAGCAAAGACACACTTTTATTCATATATTTGGGGGGGAAACCAACAAGAAAATGAAATAAAGAAACCTTCCTGTAATGCAAAGGTGTGAACACTATAAGGCAACAACTTAAATTACTATTTTAAAAAAGTGGGGCGGGGGGTAAACAGTAAGGAAGAAAACTGCAGCTAAATCAGGGACACAAGATTCTCACATCCAACTCAAAGTATAATACATTGTTCTGTCTCTTACATGGTTGGTTAGGAATCATTCAAGTGTGTAATATTCTGAATTGTAGTTAGAGGATTGAGATGTTATACATTCCTGATTTCAGAGGAAAAAAGGGATTGTAGCTTTTCTTAGCACAGGGGGAGAAAGTTATTTTCAAGCAACTTAGAAGAGGCAGTACCTTAGCATTCTATAGTGCCATCAGCTACTATCTGGTTCTTTAAAAATATGAAGTTTTATTGGCGTGCATTTAACAAACATTATGACAAACTGTAGGTTCAGTTTGCATTTCCTTTTCCTTTCTTACTCAGTAGCTTTGTAATATAACCACTCTTTCTTAATGCAAAGCACCTGTTCGCATGTAAGTTGGGGGCAAACATTAATTGTGTGCCGGGGTTCCAACTTGAATAAAAATTGGGGGGAGGGGGAGGTTAAGTCCGTCTCACATAATTGATCACAAGATGTGTCAGGCACACACACCATTTGAATGGCAACGCCCATCAACTTTGGTGGGGGACGGGGCTGCTGAGGAGGAGGCTGATCCGGCATCCCGGAAGTGTGTTGCAGCTGCTACTGCCCCTTTGGCAGCAGTGGGCAGTGCCCTACTTGGAGGTTCTGCTGCCTTTGTGGATCTTGCCACCTGAGGTGAGCACTTCACCTTGTGTCATGGATGGACTGGCCCTGCCCCACAGCCTGCTGCAAGGGAGATCTGGGTGGCAGCCTAAGTCTACTTTTACAGATGATATATTTTTTATAAACAACAACACAAAAAACCCCAAACCACAACCTTGACTGAATATGTGGATATTTTTCCTCACAGGATAGGATGAATGAGAAAGATTTCAAAGTGTACTTTAAGAGAGCTATGAAGTGATTTGTAGTGATAATAATATGCCCTGGAAGCTTGCATTGCTTCCTGCAGACAAACAGTAAAAAAAAGCCAATAATCAGAACCAGTGCTAAAATTAGCAAATAGCAGAATTCAGGTCAAACAGATGTGTCCCGACAACCAGCAATTATTCCCAGAATAGTGCCAAGTCTTACTGAAATCTTGCTATTACAGTTAATCTTATTTGTTTGAATGTGCTCCTTTTATGGTTCTGCTATTAGCAGTCTGTATTCTCATGACATCTTATTTAAAACCCTGTTCGTACCAAGTTACAAGGTTGTACCGAATGCAGTACTCATGCAGTGGGAATTCCTGGTGCCCACCTCCTCATTCCAGCCACCTGTGGCATTGAAAAGCCTTTTTGGAGTGCTAAGAGACCCTCAACAAATGCCTAGAGTGTGGGGACAGGAAGCTATAGTGGGAGGAGCTTTCAATGTACTCTTGCCCAAGAACTGAGACTTTCTACAGAGGCCCTTCTCACTGTTCCTTCAGGTATCCATAAGGAGACAGTGCATGGGGGCAGCTTTTCTGTGGTGCCCCTCTGCTGTTGGAACCCCCTCCCCCAAGAGTTCTTTACAAGTCTTTCACTGCTTCAAACCTTTCTTTTGGAAAGCTTCTTCAACTTTTGCTAAACTGTGGTTTAGATGCCTGAACATGGCTGATGTCTCTCAATGGAACCCAACACATAAGGTTACTGTGAGAGCAGGAATAGAGAACCCCACGTATATCACCCTGAGCTACTTGGAGGAAATGTGGATTACATACGTAGTGTCGTGGACTAGCTGGATTCAGAGGAAATGTGGGAGGCAGTCGTTGGGGCAGGGTAAGAAGGGGGGGGGATTGGTGGTGGGATGACGATGTGTGGTCAGAGGGAGAAGAGGGAGAAGACTGGGAGGAGGAGGTGTCGGAAGCTGAAGAGGCTGTGGCAGAAGGCAGTGCAGAATTAGGGGCAGGAGAGGAGGGGGGCAGGAGAGAGATTGAACCTGCTTGAACCAGCTCCCCTTCCCCCGGACTCCCAGAACACACAGAGAAATGAGAAAGGGCAGAGCAACAAGAGGGAGGACAGTGGAGCCTTAGGCTGCCAGGGAAAGGAACTAGGCTAGGGGAAGAGCCTTAAATGGTAGGAAGACAGGGACCTTCAGTCCTTGCAACTGCTTCCTTGGGGCAAGACCTACTGGGAAGGGGTTGCTGTGACCACTAGGACTGAGCTGTTTTGTTTTTGATTTTTAATAAAGAGTTAACTTCACTGACATCAGGTACTTTATTGTTTTATTGCTGACCTACGCCTGATTCCAGCTCCTGATATGTAATAATTATTAGATAGTGAAGAGAGTTTTTATCATCCTAGAAAATAAACCACTGTTATTTATGGGAAAGACATGCAAACTGTAGACATGAGAGTGTGTTGCATAGTTCTTTTAGGGAAAGAAATGTGGTTCAAAGCAGAAATCTCATCACTAAAATAAATAATTCAAAAATAAAATAAAATGAAGAGTTGGTCCAAAATTGATCCGTGCCACTGCCAACAGAAAGTATTCTACTATTGGGATAAGGATTACGTTATTATGTGCAGAAGTAAATAGCCACACTGAATTGGTTGTGCTGAACCCAGTCGTAGTAATGACTAGCTCTTCACAGTGATGTTCATTTAGACACCTCAAAATATTTTACAGATGAGGGCGACTGTCTAGTGTCTCTGTTTTACAGATGCTGAAAATGGAAGGCAGAGAGAGAGAGAGAGAGAGAGAGAGAGAGAATGACTTGCTCAACATATGAAGATTGCCTTGGTATCCCTCTTAGAGCCACTTTAAGAAGTTGCTCTCACACTATCTGTTTCTATCAGCAAAGTGAGCACATTATGCTATCAGCCAAGCCAGCCATTCTTTAAAAAAAGAAGAAATCTGCTGTAGGTAAGAGGACAAATCTATATGGATATTTGCAGAAGCCTCTTGAGAAAATTATCTTACTGGGTACTGCTGCTTCTTTTTCTTCCCTTTCCTGCAGCACACACTGAGCCCTCATTTATTTGGTGGCTGTTACAGCAACACATCCCCTCCGGTCGCCTCCTTGTAAACCTTCCCACATCAGACAATGTGGTGGCAAGCAAAGCACTGATGGAGGAGCATGTGCCCAACACCTGCTGTTCGAAAGAAAACAAGTTACCATCATGGAAACACCTAGTTCATGCCAGAGACTTCTGTGCAGATCCTACAGCCCAAATCTGCTCTCACTGTCATGGCACAGATGGACCATTCAGCACCTTCTGACACCAGCCTTCTGACAAATCTTTCCTTCTCTATCCTGCTCAGTGTTGCACTAAAACGCACAGGGGCTATTCTTCAGTTCCTCCTAGCTGTGAATTTCTAAATGTTTGAAAGAAAAATTCTAAACACACTGAGATCACCAGCCCGACTTCTCTTTATTTACACACTCTGATGTGGAAGTCTTGTCTCCAAATTCAGGAGTAGGCAGCAATTACTCACTGGTGAAGGAAAGGCAATTTGCACACCCTCAGAGGCACCATCTCCCTATTTCACAGCACAAGATTCCAGGACCCTCCAGTTCACGTAGCAGGGCTGGGAAAGACCTCTGCTAGTTCACCGCCAGTTCATCAGAGACAATACGCACTAGGCGGATCAATAGTTTGGCTCCGTAAGTATAAGGCAACTTTTATGTCCTTCATGTCTTCCAGAGCTTACTTCTGAAATTTGAGGTTTGAGATGAAATATCTGATACATCGTCCCTAATTGCAAATTAGGAGCCAGTCTTAGGGATGTACACTTCCTTCCTTCTTCCATGGAGCAAGATTTAATTCCCACTTAGTACAATAGAACTTATTCCCAGGTAAGCAGGTTCTGGGTTGCAACCTCAGAGTTGCATGCATGCCAGCAAAACCATGATTTGCAAACCTACTTGAAACCATGGGCAGTATTCAGTAATTATATTGGTTCAAATACAGCCATGAACAGACAAAGGAAAGATTTCTCTCTATATAAAGGAAAGAAAGAAGATAAAGGAGTGCATGTTCTGAGGATTGCCCTCAATTTGCAATAATAATAATAATAATAATAATAATAATAATAATAATAATAATAATATAAAAATAAAAATAAATTGCATGATGCCAGTGGAGTAGATAAATAGGTACCACTCTGGCGGGAAGGTAAATGGCGTTTCCATGCGCTGGTCTGGTTCGCCAGAAGCGGCTTAGTCATGCTGGCCACATGACCCAGAAGCTGTACGCCAGCTCCCTTGGCCAGTAAAGCGAGATGAGCGCTGCAAGCCCAGAGTCATTCGTGACTGGACCTAACAGTCAGGGGTCCCTTTACCTTTAGTGTTACATCTGCACCAGGTTTAAGCCTTAAGCTAAGATCAATGGACCAAACAAAAGCTGATGAATTCATCAGTTTTACCTATTAATGCCAATGTTCTTTCCTAATTTAAGCTTACTCCTGGAATCTGGTGCAACCACAGCTGTAATGTTGGGTCTTGCCAAGAAGAAAACAAATTTGCATTTTTAAAATGTTATCCCAGTTGGGAAATGGCCACTGCCGTGTGTGATGGCTGAATTGGAAGCTATATTAAAATACAGGAGGAAGGGTTTACATTTTCTCCACCCCATACAATGATTATCTAACAATTACACCACAGCAGGTGGAGCCAACTTGCCTAGACCATTATCTCCATAGCATCATAGTTAAGCCAGCCTTAATCAAGTTACCTCTTGTGACAAATCAAGGTCACGAAAACCTGTAGCAAAAGAAACGGCAATTTGCCAGCCCACATGGCAAAGGTAATAGAACGGCAAATGAAAGATCAAAAACATCCACTGCCATACAGAGCCACAGACCTGGATTTTTGGTGAATGTGTTACACTCTGGTGTATACTTCTTCAGTAATGCATCATAGATTCTGATAAAAAGTATACTGCTGTTCTACTGTGAAGGAAGCCAGTAGCAGACTTCAGATATATTATGGATTCTCTGTCAGTACGTTTATTTATTGTTTGCTGTGTTTCATTTGAAAATCCTTTCGCTTAGGACTGAAAGTCAGTTGGGGGAACACCTAACAGCATTTAGCTAAATACTGGAGCATGAATGTGTGTGCATACGATTGATTGATTGATTGATTGATTGAATTTATATACCGCCCTATACCCGGAGGTCTCATGCATGTGTTATATACTACACAGCACACACATGATTTTTTGCAAGAATTTCTACATTATTTGTCAGAATTTCTTTGGAACCTTTTTTTCTTTTAATAACAAAACTTGTATTATGACCTACATGAGAAATCTGAACTGTGGTCTGATGCAAAGGTGCCATTTTAACTTCAGGGACATACTTATATGTCTTCCCTTATACGATTCATTATTTTTCATGTAGTGCAAACAGAGAGTAGGAGAAGCACACAGAGAAGAGGGGCTTCTGCCTGTTTTGTCCAAATGGAGCATGATCTTTGAATAGTGCACCACCAAATCCTTCTTTGAAATTAATGTTAAAATATGTATGCCCTGACTTCTGATTTATTATATCATTGACAAATAGTAAAGAGGACAGGCACGTCGTAAAGTTTATGGATGGAGTGATGGCATGCACAATAATGTCTCGTAAAGAATAACAGGGAGGGGGAGTTATTTATTCTTGTGGATTCAAGAACGTACAGATAGACTGTCTGCGTGCACAGAATTTTTCATAAATATCCCACAGTGCACCCCATTGTACAGCCGCCATACATTAATTAGAGCGTTCAGCAGACACTGCAATGTGTTACACTCACCCAAGTGAATCTTCATTTTTCACATGCAGGGCCTTACTAATTAAAATCAGCTTTGCAATTAAATGTGGAAAATTGTGTTAAACTTTCAAGCATGGTTTTAAGGATTGAGGGGGGAGAGCCAGGGGAAGGAAGCAATGTATTTATTTTTAGGGTGTTTTATTTTGTTGCAAATGATTTTTTTCCATCAATATAAGAGCCAGCAAAAAGGGACGTGTGAGGATTTCTCCTCCCGCCGCCACCCCCGTATTATAGATGCTCCTCTCTGTTGCAAGTTGCAATGCTCCACTATCTCTCTGCCAGTACCTGGCCCGGTTCCAATGCTTTTAGTGAGTGCTATCTGTCAAGGCATGAATAATACAGCCCCTAGGCTGTCGGCAGAATCCAAATGAGGCATACATCAGGAAGCAAGCACTCGACTTTAGCTCCAGAACATGCTCCTGTGAAGACAGGCAATTATTCACCCACGGCTGCAGCCATGGCAATCAAACTGGTGGGTGAAAAGGTATAAGAAACATGGGGGGGGGGGGATTGAAGAAGAAAAAGAAATATGGCACAACGAGCGGAGGGAACTCAATAATTTTCTAATAAGGGAAGGTTTTCTAATAAGAGAGAGAGAGAGAGAGATTGGAGTCCTTTCATTTTTAAAAGTCTGGATCTGAACTGTTTGTCTAAGACTTCAGAGGATGCTAAAGAAAGCCTAGTTGTTTTGTTTTTAAAGAGTGCACAGAAAGGTAATGCTAAACAGGCAAGTATTTACTTTCTAAAATAAATTTTCCAGGTTTCCTTTTAAAAAAATAGGGGATAAAAAGGAAGAAAGAGATAAGGACCCAAGTATTGTAATAATGTTCGGTATTAAATGGACTATTAACAAGGGGGGTATTGATTAAGGGGCTAAAACCAGAAGGCATCCCATTGCTCCAATCATGGGGGTAGTAATTTCACACATAGGTTTCCCCCCTTAGGACTTTAGCAGATGACCAAGGTGGAAGGGAAGGGTGGGGAGAGAGATGGAGTTTTATTTTTAGCTCTATGCTTGGATTCAGGACTAGCAGCTGAATAACCTGTTCCTTTGTTAATGGGGTGGAGGTGAGACTCCATCCTTTGCTGTGGACAGATGGCTTTTTGCCACCTTTTAATTATTGGGTTAAACGTGATTAAATAATAGGAAAACACTGTGCATAGTGAGGTGGGGGCCACAAAGCCAAAGAAAAAACCATTCATGAAATGACAAGTGGACGAGTAATGCTAGTGCTGGTGCTAGCAAGATTACTACCCTCCAATTTTTATTTTATTTTATTTTTTAAGGCTGCATATGCACTCTTGTCAGAGTGATCAACTGGGGAGGCCAAACTAGATGAAATACTAATTGCACGAATGCAATTGACATGCTTGTTTTTGTTATGTAAATAGAAGCCACAGGGAGACTGTGTGTGTGTGTGTGTGTGTGTGTTTAGTTTATATCTCCTTCCCCCTGCCACAATTGGGGGGGAAATTGCCTCTCCAAAACTGCTATTTGAATGGTAAAGGAAGCCCCCAAAGGCTATCTATTTTAAAAGAAAAGATAATATTTAACATGATATCCAGCCTGGCCCACAATCCATTAAAAACAACAACAGAGTCCTCTCCTCCAAAACAAAACAAAACAAACAGGCAGGTAAAATGTGTAAATCAGCAGTGATGTCACACGTACAGGTTTGAGTGCAATTTAAGGTGTTTTTCCTTTTTGAGTGATTCTTAAAGCTCCTGATCAAAGTAACCCAACTTTCCTTACCAAGTGGGCAGCAAGAGTATTTCAAAATGGAATCTGCAGATTTTCATTTTGTATTCTTATGTTGTGAACAACCCTGAGATATACGGATGAAGGGCGGTATACAAATTTAATAAATAATAATTAAATTCTTTAATGTATTTTTATGATTTTACTGTATTTTTATACCATTCTCACTACACACACACACACACACACACACACACACACACACACTTTCTTGAGCATTCTAACTGAGAGTGGAAATTGGGACACGAATTCTGCAAAATAAATAAAATAAAACAGGACCTTTCCAGGTTCAGATGTGGGTGTTTACAATGCCAGAGTAACATTTTGCTTTCATTTGTATCTGTGGCACTTCTTCCCCAATAGCTATGACATCACAATTCTGAGGCATGCATTTCCAATACGCTAATACTGCATTTCTGGGGGTTCTATGCCACCAGCATAACTAATAGCCTCATGAGTTCGCCTGATTCCATTTTAAACTATCGAAGTTAGTGGCTGTCACCACATCTTGATGCAGCGAATTCCTAAGTGATGTGTGAAAAATAAGTGCTTTCTTTGTCTGCCCTGAATCTCCCCACCAATCAGTGGATGATTACAGGATCTAGCATAATCATGAGAGTGGGAGAAAAGCAAGTGCCCTGAGTTTGTACTGTTATAAGTTGGCGGGGGGGGGGGGTGGCAGGATCCGCTAAACTCCTGGTTGGCTAGGTCTTCCCCATAATTCCTGGATTTAATCAAAGTTGGGATTAATCAAACTATGCCAAATGCTCCTGGATTCAGTTTATGTTAATGAGCCAGGCCTCTGGCACAGCTAGCTGAGTGTGGGTCATTGGAGGAACAGAGCTAATAATGGCTGAGACATTAACCCATCAATAAAGCCATTAGGAAGATGGAGGCTATACCAAATGAGGAAGGGTAGGGCCCCTCCTCCAGCTGGGTGTTGGTGGACAGAGACAAAAGGGTGTAAAGGGTGTAGCATTTTGGTTTGGAGGATATAAGTGAACAGGAACCAAGTGCCTGTTTTACAAACTTGAGAGAGGGCAGAAGGCGGGCTGTCTGTTTTGTGCTGCAGAGAGGGTCAGACGTGCTGTTTGGGGTCTCTTTGAATCTCAAGTTGGAAGAAATAGGATCCTCTTGGGATGAGAATACTCTGCACTCTCTCCATCTAGCCTCAGGTTGCATATGTGTGTAAATAAACCATATATCATAAAGTCTGTGTTGTTCTCACTGTCCAAAAGGAAACACAAACTCTGCTACCTCGTGGAACCTCACAGCGCATGGAGATTGGGGTGGTGTAACGGGTAACTATGGTTTGTTCTTAGGCGAAAACTGATGCTCTTCCCTTCTTTCTTCCTCTTGTAGGTGAAGGAAGGAGGGCAAGGAAGGAGCTCATAACTCCAAGGCAGATTTCCTGCCAGGTAAACCAAGTTGTAGATTAGGAGTGAGAAACCAGAGGCCCCTCCTGATGTTGTCAGACCATAGCTCCCACTATTCCTGACCAATGGCCATGCTGGCTGGATCTGGTTGGAGTTGGGAGTTCTCCACAGCCTCTGGAAGGCCACAGGGTTAGATTATCACGAAGAAGCGTCAGGTTCCATGCATGAGATAAAGCTTCCCAGTTCTTTCTCTCAGGCACAAGGAAGGAGCATGCAAGCTGAGGAAGAGGAGCTGCTGACAAAGCACAAAGCAATCTACAAAGCCCCGATCCAATGAGATGTGCTGGAGGATGCAGACACACAGTATTTTGGGTACTGGGGTAAAGGTTGGAGAACTGAAGGAATTGGAATGGGCATGAACAGAAGGAAATGGTTCAGGAGCAGAAGCAGCAGTAATGTTCAGTTCAATTTAATATGGTCAACACACCAATATTAAAGCATTACATGTTCAGACACAATAGCAGCAATCTGCCCTATGTCTGTGAGTGTCTTTATGTTAACGCTGATCTTGGACTGAAGAAATTCAGCCAGCTGCAGATACTAAAATTAATAATTACTGGGAGTCTGCTGGATGAACCAAAAACCACCTATCTGTTCAAATACTGCCTTCCAGTTGAAAGTCGTGAGCACAGTGTAAGCAAATGGCATATGTCTGTAATAAAGAGGTGGCCCTTCACAGGAAAATAGAAGTGCAGCATACTGGAAATCTGGGTACAAATGCTTTCGAAGCAAAACTGCAATATTGTTTCCATTCATCAGAAATTACACCATTTCCTGCTTCCACAAACGCACAATGCTATTCAAAACAAAGACGTATTTGCAATGTGGAGGGGGTGGGGAAACTCTTTAAAAAAATTAGATAGCGAGTGTCAACTGAAAGCTTCCTTTCCAGTCCTATTAATAAGAGGTCTGTTCCATGGACATAACTGATAATTAGGGTGTTAAGAATTCGCTAACAGCCAGAAAAATTTTTTTTGATACTTTTCCAAATTGTCTTGTGAAATGTCCTCAAATTTTCATTTAATTAACAGCTTCAAAATCCAGTCTGTTCATGTATTGACATAGCAGGATCATGTCAAGAAAGCAAAATAATAAAAAATACATCTGAAAGTGAAACAATTTCAACCATGGATCCTTAAACACATGAACATTTATAGCCTCTAATTCTTCCCCTCCCCTGTATCATAAACATATATTAATTAAAATATTTGAAAACTATATCTAAAGCATAAAACTGAACTTAATTTGTTAATTATGCAATTCTTAATAAGAACCTAATATTAATATAATTCAAGCACTGGATTGATCCTGGAGTTTGCTAGAGAGAAAGGAGTGCATTTTGCATTATGAAAAAATGAAGAAAAGGTGCAACTTGAAATCAAAACTCAAAAGAATCGTATTTTCCTTTGGCAAGCTAATAAAGTCAGTTATTCAACTCTTTGAAATAAGCCTGTAGATTAGACTGATATATATTTTAAAATGTGACATGTAAAACTATTGCTGATTCTTCTCTATCTGCATTCAGAAAAAAAGCATTCATCATGTTTTGGGTGTTTGTTTGATACAGATGCTAATATATAATTCTAATATATTAATGAGCTGTTCACTCCTTTCAAGTGCCTTCTGAATTTATTTTCTCTACTTGGGACCTTCCTCTGTCTTGCAGCAAGCCATGGCTTTATTTCTTCTTCTCTCATCACTTCCGGTCTGTCCTGCTCACCTTCCGGAAGGATGGCTGGGTTTTAAGAATGACAGTGTAGCCAAAGTTCTCTCCCCATTTTGCCCAACCACTTACACACACCCACACACCCCTACACTACTCTGCAAATTTGCCTCTGGAGACCGCCTGGTAGTCTGCAGATCACATTTTGAGAACATCTTAAGTCTGAGTAGAAAAACCGTTATTTGCCCTTAAAAACCCATTGCCATTGGGAATCATCAATCAAATTCTAGGACCAATAAATAAGTCGTATGCTGCAGGCTCGAGCTCCACTCATTTATTCACCCACAATTTTTTCCAACACAAATCTTTGCCACATGGGGAATCAGATACAGTATACCAATGCCACTGCTGTTGCTGCTAAAAGTGTCCAGGCATGGATTAGATTCCTTGCACCGTCGGCAAAGATTCCATTGGTCTGGTGGAATCTCTCATAAGTTCATGGTAAAAGCAAACCGTAGAACACACCAGGGCCCTAATTCTGAAACTGCTGTCTTAGGAATGGGATATTATACTGTGAAGAAAATAAATGGCTGATAAACTAAAGAACAAAACAACACTTTGGATACAATATTTAAGTCCGTCGTTATTATTGTTTAGTTCAGGTATTTATATACCACCTAATAGTCAGAATTTCTAAGTAGTGAAATCCACAAAGCCTTGTACTAGGCTGTGCACATCTGTCCAATTGTCCCCCATTATATTTGGGGGAATTGTGATGGCGGCTTCCAGTGGCCTGAGTTTGACACTCAGGAAAGGAAGCACTGAGGCCAAAGTGGACATCTTCGAAAACCAATCAACTAAGTACTTTTTCTTGTGACATTAGGGTGGAACTACTATGATTGGGCAGTCCACAGTTTAGTGTTAAAACATCTGTAGAGGAAACTTCAATCCCCAACATCTTCAGGTACAGACTTCTGTTTGAAACCCTAGAACACAGCTGTCAACTTTTTCCTTTTTTTAAAGGGAAATTCCCTTATTCCGAATAGGATTCCTCGCAAGAAAAGGGAAAAGTTGACAGCTATGCCCTGGAAAGCCACTGCCAGTAGGCAGTGCTGAGTTCAATAGACCAATAGCCTGATTCAATATAAGGCAGCTTCCTATGGGTGGTATACAACTAAATACATGTATGAACACAATAACTTCCACTTGCTCAACCGGACTCCCCCCCCCTTTTCCCATTACACGTGCACCCTGCCACCCCCAAATCTGCTCTGGACAGTTGGAGAAACCCCCAGAACCTATTTAGGAGGCATATAGGGGAAGGAGACAGGGCTGAAGTCCTATTGCACAAGCAGAACTTGTTGGGCTTGTGCGAAGTGCTACTTAGCACCGTGCTGAATACAACTCACTGTTCCTATTCCCCTTTTCATATTAGTTATGGCTTGGCTCAGATCTCCTCTGTGTTATCCTCTGCTGGTCTTTGGATATATGGAACAGATGAGCAGTAGATGTATATGAATCCCTTGAAACCACATGTCAACGAACTTGTACTTTAAACACAGAAACATAAAGACCAATCTGAAGTAAAGGCCATTGAATTAGGTCCAAACAATGGAAACGAAGGATTAACAACACTAAACTAACATGTTGTTACTGGAAATTTTATCATTCATCAAAGTCTACAAGGCCTAGCTACTGTATTAATGGCAATAATATAACCATCTGGATCTCAAAGGCTCATTATCACTAATCTGTCCTAGAATTGTCCCTTTGAATCTATCCCCGTCATTGAACTCCCTGTGCTCAAAAATCTAAGTTCTTATTCCAGTTATGAACTATATTAAATTATGGAAATCACAATAGCCAGGGGTGAGGGTGGGGAGGTGGGGGTGGGGATAAATGCAAATAAGGTCTCATTTTAATTTGCCTCGCATGAACCACAAAACTGCATATGTTGCCTGACAAAATATAAGCAGAAAATGTGTATTCATGAAAAAGTGTCTTCACTAAAACAGCATTTACACATTCTGTATTTGGGGATTTACTTCTCTCCGTAACTAATATACCTAACGGGACGTAAGTTTGAATAGAAAGTGAGGAAGGAACACCTCAATATCTCAGTGCTTGTTTCCTTTTGTTAGATTTTTCATTTCACAGCGCAGTTTTGCATACAGAAAAGTTAATGATTGGGAAAGCGAGACTGCAATTAGAAGCAAAGAATGGAACACAAATAATAATAAAAGAATTATTCGGTACACTATTAGACCCCCAGTTGATTGTGCCTAGGTCATCAGCAGAATCATGTCAGGTAACTTGCCTACTAAATCGCTTCATTATTTGCGTACACACACACACACACACACACATTACCTTCTGTGTCTTGCATATTTGCCACTAACATGACCACTGCCATCACAGCCAGGAGTAGGGCAGCTGTAAAAAGGAAGGAATTAATTATATAGGTGTTAGTGTGCTGCACAGAGATTATATTGAAAGCAGGCGGCAGGTATTACAGAGATGGAGGGCAACAAAGACAGAAAGAGAGAAATCAAATAACTGAAGGAAAAAGGGTGGGTGGGGATGCTTTTTATTAGCAAATCCCAGGGGAATTAATTTCATCAGTGCAGCAGGGCATGAGCAAACCACCAATGAACTTGAAAGTGCATTATAACCATTAAAAGGCATGAATTTTCTAAATTGCTAATGGGGATACATTTTACACTCGGCGCACTAACCTGAACAGCTCTTGTATGGCTGGTTCCACGGGAACTGCAGAGAGATGGAAAATATATAAAAATTTATCATCTATCACAAGTACCCCCTTCTCCTGCTGAAAATTGCCAAAAAAGGCTGTGTAAAAAAGCAAGGGTCAGAATGAATCATGCAAAGAGATTCTGGAGGATGAAGGTCACCCTGAGCAGGGGCCTTGAGTGATTTACTGAAGCAAGAGACGTACCTCGAACACCTTTGGACCGTGTGCGATGGCGCTTCTCGTCTGCATCCACCTCCATCTGGGAATAGATTAGCAGGCAGTCAATGCTCTTATCCTGCATGCACAGACTATCAATGCACAGGCTGATACAGTCTCTCTCTCACACACACAATTTATTGACAATATTTTAATTCCATTTTATCCTGCAAGGGGAGAGCCTGCATTAAGAGGGTTCTTAAAAAAAATGCTCCCTACATTTGTTTAGAACCAAAAAAATACCCACATGGCGCTTTTTTTTTTTATTCTAATCACCTGGCTTATGTGCTCTCTTCCTCTTAACCAGTTTCGTGACTTAAAATACCTGTATAGTAGGTTTCCTTCCCTAACCATCCCCCCCCCAGTTTCTTTATAAAAGGTCTTTCTTTAAAGGAAACCAAACAGAGGGAGGCTATAACAGATTTCTCTGCAGTTTGAAACGGAGGTGCTCTAGCATATTGGGAGGCTTTTAAGAGAGAATTTTAGGCAAAAGAAGAAAGGAAAACAGAGTCAGAAGCACAAAAGAGATATTAAGGCTTGGTATGTCTGCCTGGTCTTGAAACTGCTTTTTCTGCTTGTGTTTGCTGTTGCCTCACTTTAGATAACTTGGTCAAGCCACGTGTTATGGATTAATATTATAAACAATGACTTCAAGTTTCATCAGCACAGGTCCCCTAAAGGAATCATGCTCCTTAATCAGAGATCCAAAGGTGTGCTCATATATGCTCCCTGGAAACATATATTGTATTCATGAGGTTCCCTTTAATGCCGATGGAAGGACTAGCTCTACATGCATAATAAAGGGGGGGGGATGTTCCATGCATACTTGTATCAAATGAAATGAATGCAGAAGACATTTGTGGGGGCAGCCAGCTCTGGTGAGGCACAGAAGCTCCCATACCCAGAAAAGACCGCTAGATGGACATGACGGGATGGCAAAGAACCAAAGTCATGTCCTGTCATGGCAATGTGAGGATTTCCAGTCTAACAGCCAACAGTGGTACCTCTGGTTACGTACTCAATTCGTTCCGGAGGTCCGTTCTTAACCTGAAACTGCTCTTAACCTGATGCACCACTTTAGCTAATGGGGCCTCCCGCTGCCACCGCACCGCTGCTGCGCAATTTCTGTTCTCATCCTGAAGCAAAGTTCTTAACCCGAGGTACTATTTCTTGATTAGCAGAGTCTGTAACCTGAAGCATATGTAACCCGAGGTACCACAGTAGTTGAGATGCCTAGCAATCAGCAATCATGTGATTGGCATTTTAAAAATAAATTGCAGGTGCGAGGACCTACATTCAGAATGGGACCAAAGAAGAGAGTTAGGGAGTTCGTATTTATTTTGGGGGAGGGAGATTTTTAACCCTTCCTTGCTACATTACCAACCAGAATTTCCTTCGAAAGGAGCTTTGCAGGTAGGGGAGGGATGATCAAGGCCACAGCGGGGGTGGGTGGGGTGTGTTTCAATGGATTAAAGCCTTCTATCCCCACATTAGGTTCCTGATCTGGATTAGGATCGTGCTTGCAATTTACTTTTTAAAAAGTCGATCAAGCAATTGTTAATTGTGTGATTAGCATCTCATCTATAGTTAGACCCTCAAACCACCCCCAATAGGCTGTCATTTGAAATCTGGCAAAGGTCTCACCATATTTTGTATAAGATGCTTCTACTGATACAATCCAGTGCATGGAACAAAACAGAAAAATGTTGATATGAACAGTTTATGAAAACACCACGGTGCTTTGAACCTAAGTCCTTCATGAAATAACTAAGAAATGGCCAGCATTCCCTAAAAAAAGAAAGAAAAAAGAAATTTTCAAGAAAAAACTGTGTTGTAATCGAAAAAGACAAATCTCAGTACCAGAGCCCAGTGGGAAGTTACCCTTCATCTCCAAGCGCTGCTGGACGCCACTCTCACATGTCTTCCTCAAAGAAAGTAGTGAGAAGCTGTCACACTGAATAAATACCTAAAGAGCTGCTGATCATTGCCAGCTCTCATGCACTGGAATTCATTTTAAAACAATACATTTTTCAGAATAGCACACGTTTTTGGATTTAGAACAGAGGTGGGAAACCTGTGGCCCTCCGAATGATGCTGGATGCAACTCTCACCATCCCTGAGTATTGGTCATGTTGGCTGTCTTTTGGTTGCTGCTATTGGAAAGACGTGTTTGGCGTGGCAGCAATTCCCCAGCCGCTACAGACCGTGCCTGGAAACGTTTGAATGGTTCCATTTCACAGAAAGTGGTTGCATTGGATGGCTGGCCCTATTTTGTGACGGTGGAATACACCTTTCCGATTGGGGTAATGATATATGGCTGGCCGATATCGCAGATGGCTTGAGACATTGGTTACAGATGTGAGGGTGTTTGGCGGCGAGCCTTTGGGCTCTTGTGGCGGTTAGGCATTGTTTGAGCTTGTGTGGGGGAGGGGAGGTGTGGCCATCACCTGCCCCTCCATGCTTAAGGGTATTTCGTTAAAGGAATCCGGGGATGTTGATCTTGTCCGAAGCCCGGTCAGGGGCTAGGGCTTTGACACGACCCTGACAGGAACACCAGGGGGAGCTTGAGTTGGTTTGCATCGACAGGGCTCCCCCTACCGGTGTTTACCCTTACCGGACTTCCTGTGCAGCGGGCAGGAGTCAGATATAGTCAGGTCCAAACAGTGCCTAAGCCAATACCGCTCACATTCTGTAATTCAATAAAGTTGTGGCCAAATTTGCCCAATAACATAAACCTAATATCTGTGTCCTTGTGTGAGTTATTATCCAATGAGGGGGTGGCTGCGGAGTCTGGACATGCAAATGAGAATCACAGACCAACAACATCTGGAAGGCTTTCCCAGCACAGAGTTTTGTCTATTCTGTTTATAAGTTTCATTCAGCAGAATATCATTACTGTCTTTTTAAGACAGGAAAATATTACTGTTGTGCTATTAGGAATAAAACTATAAAGCAGGTGAGAGATTATCACGCACAGCTGATCATCCTATTAAAAGAAACCATAGATGTCTCACCAGAACATTTAAAAGTAATGTCTGTTATGGACTTCTATGATCATTATGGCTAAAGTTTGGTTAGCTTGCCATTGTAACCTCATGTTCTCAGAAATCAGCTACCAGAGTGGATAAAGAGAAAAGGAAGGCTGTGTATACAGTCCCATTTACTCTGCATTCAGTGCCTTCTCACCCCTGGTTTGGGAAGCAGTGTACACAGGATATTAGCAACAATCCATGTCTATCCTTTTATTTCTTGTGATGCATTTTGCCCCAACTAGTTTCAATCTGAATTGAGAAAAAGAATGACCTAGCTGCATTTTAAACTGATAGTGTACACAGCCGAACTCCAAAAAAGAACCTGAAACGAAGCAGAGAAAATTCCTTGCAGGCTTTATCAGTCATGTCATGTCAGAATAGCCTTATTTCTTTTTCTGATAGAATTACAAGCTTAGTGGATCAGGGGAATGCCATGGATGTAACATATCTTGATTTCAGTAAGGCATTCAGTGAAGTCTTCTATTATATTCTTGTGGAGAAGTTGCTAAAATGTGAGCTAGACAATGTTACTGTTAAGTAGATTTGTAGCTGGTTGACCGACCAAACTCAGAGATTGCTCACCAACAGTTGTTCATCATGCTTGGAAAAAGTGGCCTTGGGGTGCCACAGGGTTCTGTCCTGGGCATAGTGTTGTTCAGCATCTTTTTAAATGACTTAGATGAAGGAATGGAGGGAGTGCTCATCAAATTTTCAAATAACAAGGAACTCAGAATATATCTGTGATTTCTGCATTGCAGGGGTTGGACTAGATGACCTTTGAGGTGCCTTCCAACTCAACAGTTCTGTGATTTTCTCACAGGTTAAAAAAATGCTAAAGAAATTTGTGTTATCCTTTTCTGCAAATCAACTATAGTTTTAGGTTATCCTATAGGTTTTCTTTACACTTATTAGATGTGTTGCTTTTATCCGTTCCCTTTAAATACAAACCAGGGCCTAATGGAACAAAATTTGTAAACAAAACAAAACAAAACAAAATTGTTTACTATGTTATGAACCTGCTTCTGTTTCAGTACTTTGTGATCTTTGTTTTGGATTCAGTTTGTGTTAAGCCTTTTTCTTTTTACTCTGTCTTTATTGTGAAGGGAACTGTTAGGGATAGAATCTTAAAAATATTATGTGATAATGTTCTGCCCCCCCCCCGCCCCAAACCAAGCTAGGAAATGTATTTCTACAGCTGAAAAGGTGATCATGCATATGTTTTGCTGTTTACAAGTAGGTTCCCTCCTGGAAGTCAGAGCAGAATATTCTGTACAATGATAAAATGAGACTCCTAATTTCTCTGTTTTACTAATGAGTAGTTTTCAGCTGACACATTAGAAGCTATAGAGGCTGCAAGGGGCAATTGTAAAATACTCTGTACTCATCTGAAAATGCCTTTACTAAAATCAATAAAATGAGAGATTTTCCGGCATTTTAAATGTGCCTGCTCATTCTACCAGGGGCTTGAAGCAGAGTCAAGAAGCCAGTCCAGCTTTTGCAGGAAACATTCTTAACCCGTGGTCTATTCATAACCTAATTAGGTTCATCTGCCAACCTGGCTGTTTTGATTTGCAAATGTATAGGAATGAAGCAGCTCAGACAGCTCATCACCAAAACTGCACTGACATTGGGCAAAGCTGATACTCTGCTCAACAGATCCTTTGTGAAATGTAAGTTGCTGTTTTATGACAAAGCCACTCAGAGCAATTAAAAAAACATACATTTCTCGATAACAGAACTCTAATAGCATTCATGCCTAAGAAGTCCTTTTGTGTTCAATGGGGCTTGCTCCTGGGTAAGTAGGTATCAGATTGCTGCCTAAATTAGGTCTTATTAATGCTACAGAGATGCCTTCCTTATGCTGTGGGCAGTTCTTGAGAAATATGACCCTGATTTTGATTACTGCTACTGTAATTTTATCAGTACTACTTGTAACTGGTGTTTATTTCAATTACGGACAAGCTAGAATTGACACCAAACACATCTGTATTCCATGGTTGGGATTCTCTTAGAATATGTAAGTGAAAATTAGTGGCTATGTTTAAAACGAGTACTTGATGCCATAATTGGCTAATGTAGTGTTCTTTGGCCATTGTCAAATAAATAAAACTGAAGCCAACAACCGCCAGATGCAGTTGCAATTTCCCTCTCCACCAAACAAGCGTGTCACAGCTCAGGGATAAAAAGCTTGCCTTTTTCCACTACCCAATTTTCGAGAAGAGGAACATAACAGGTGACATGATAGAAGTTTATAAAATTATACACAATGTAGAAAAAGTGGTTAGAGAAAAACGTTTCTCTTCCTCTCACATAATAGTACAACTCATGGGCATCCAATGAATGCTGGAAGATTTAGGACAGCCAAAGAAAGTGCTTCTGCACTTGTTAATTGGACAATGGAACTCACTGCCACAGGAGGCAGTGACGGCCACCAACTTGGATGGCTTTGAAAGAGGAGTGGACAGAGTCATGGATGGCTATGTTGTACCTCTACTGCTGGGAATCACAGGTGGGCAGAGTGCTATTGCACTCATGACCTATTTGCACGCTTTCCACAGGTATCTGTGAGAAAAAGATGATGGCCTTGATGGGCCAATGGCCTGATGTTCATATATTTATATTACATTATGTATAATCTGAATAGTCTCACTAATGCCATCTCATTCTGGTAAACTCTCAAGAGCGGAGCCAAAACTATCAGTCGCTTTGGCTTGAAAAAGCCTAAACTCAATTTTTGGAAGTCAGCAAAGCTCATCTGTTTAATGGATATTCTGTGTCTGTCGTGCACAGTGAGAGAGGCCTGTCACTATTTCCCCCCTCACCGAGCCCTTTCGTAAAGTGTTTGCATATGTCTGTTTCCCTGCTTCTAGGTTCTCTCTATGTAAGTGCCAGGACATTTGTTTCTCTGCTGAACCAAGTTGACCAATCTAGTTTTCTTCATAAGGACGAAGAACGGGATCCTCTAATTAGCACAGGCTTCCCTAACTGGCTTCCACAAGCCCCTACTTCTTGCCACTGCATATAATATTGATGGGATATGTCACCGGAGAAGTGAACTCCCTGTGTCAATCCTGTATTTTAGATTTTCAACAAGAGGCAGTCATGAGTTCAGCTATCCATCTCTCGTGTTCATCCTACCAGATGCTTCTGTGAAGCACACATGGCCTGGCTGGAGCTGTTCCATGTCCTGGGTGGCCTAGCAAACATGATTGATAACACTGTGGACACTTTGAAATGGCCTGAAAAAACAATGCCAGAAACTATGGAATTAGCACTATGAGTGCCTTGTTCCTTATACTATGATAGGACAAAAGTTTTCTTTTTAGAAAGCTTTAGAAAGTGTGTGTGTGTGTGTAGCAGTTATAATACCCTAATTAACAAAACTATTTTTATCTGTATTTAAACCCTTTGCGTTCACCTATGCTTAAACAATTGGCTGTTCTACAGTTTACAGATAAACAAATATTTTGGTTTCATATGAGAAATTGCCTATAGGGCTGGAGAAATGTTTATTTGTGCTGATCGTCAACAAGAAGTATCACTGAGTTTGTTTTTTTGTCATTGCCTTAAAAGAGATTGGGGGAAAAAGTATTAGTGTCCAAATCAACATTTTATTCCAGGGGCCTCAGTGATTATCTAGGCATTTCTGCATTTCTAAAGTTCTAAAAGGCATGACGGCCCCATAATAAAATTAATAATGTATTTATTCCAGATAGCTAAAAAGCGTCACATTGTCTGAACTATATCTTGCTTAAGAATTCATCACAGATTACTTATTGATTTATTGCCTCCCATACATGCATCTCTAGGTGATGTACAAGTTGGCAGCATATTGGCCTGCACTTCTCCAGCACCGGTGCCTGGAAGCCTCATGACCCATACCCGCTTCTTGTTGGAATTTTACCCACCTAAAATGCATGGCACAGATATTTAATTAATAATTACGATATTTAATTAATACATCAGAGCCATTGTCTTTGTGACTGGTTTTGTATATTGTATTATTGTTATTCGCCCCACTGTAAACTGCCCTTTGACCTTAGGGAGAAGGGAGAGTAATAAATAACAGCAGCAGCAACCTTACAGTAGTGTACAGTGGCTGCTAGAAAATATTCAGCCTGAAGAGCGCTCCTGCCTTAGCTGTGCATCCTTCGGGGGTTGTGCGGCTATTTCCTTTGCATGCTGAGCTCTGTGCACATTGGCCTACGATGAGCAACTGAGATGCTTTGCTAAAAGCTAATCTGTGCAGACTGCAGACTGCACCTGTGGCAGTCACACCTGGAATTCAATTCATGCTGTTTTCCAGCAGGAGCTGTACACCGAGGGGGGTCATATAGGCCCTTACCCTGAGAATATTTGCACATGGATTGCACAACTTGCAGGGATCGTGATACAGTGAGACAAACGTCTGAAATATCGTTTCTTCAGTGACTAAATTAGTAACCATTAATGAGCATGGTTTTAATTATGGAAAGGCAGCATACAAATCAAATGATGCATGTATGTGTATATGAAGACAGACTACCTTTCCATTTTTGTTTCCCCTCAAAAAAAGTATAAGATATTCCCCCTTTATTCATATAAAATATCTAATTTCTATAATGTGCTATACTGTTTACTTCAATAATTAATATCCTACACCAGCAAGTTCCACAGATTAATTATACATTTAATAAAATGTATTAGAAAATCCAGAGCTTTTACATTTTTTATGAATATCTTAAGGGGTGATAGCTAACATTGTGATGGTATCATGTATATTTGATGATATATACTTCTTATGGCACCACGAGAACTTCCAAAACTTTTTGGACCAATGGGTGGCTGCTTTCTCTCACACAATTTCCCTTTTGCCATTACCAGTTTTATGCTGCCAGTATCCATATTTCAGCTCGCCAGGAATCCCAAATGGCAGTGACAGCCCATTGCTCTGTGTTTTGCAATTGGAACCATATAAAAATTTACAGGGCAACAATTAGAGTAATGGGTTATAGCTGCCATCTTGAATCTCCTGTGAATGCTGACAAAGGGACAGACTCTCTCGTGATACCTTTAGGGAAGCACTGAAAAGAAGTGAAACATACTTCTCAGAGAGCTCCTGTTGCAGAAATATAGGAGAGGGCTGTGAAAAGGGTTGACCTGTTATAAGACTATTTGCACTAACCATTACACAACTAAACATACAACAGACACACAGCCTGGGAAACAAATTTTGCATGGGTAGCTGTGTACCTTTATCATAGCTAAAACACCAGAGAATCCTGAAATACCTTAAAGACTACCAATTATACCATGCTATATGCTTTCACATACCACAACTGTGCTTGCCAGACGCAGGAAGAATTACCTTCAATTGGCAAATACCTTTGGAAACAATACACTAAGTAGAGCAAGTACTCAGTGTGGTGCCCCTCCAGATGTTGCTGAGCTCTCATCTTTCTTGGTTGGGATTGATGGGATTTGGAGGAGACTGTGGGCACTACAGCTTTAAAACCTGGACTTCAAAATCACTTTTTAGCCTCCATCAACTCGAATGACCAACATCATCTTCCCATAGCAGGACTTCCATGCTGTTATTCCATGCCAAATTTCTAAGGGGTTGCTTGGTATGGGGAAGGCTTTGACCATATTCTGTCACAGATCAATGTTAGTAATTTGCACCATAGCTGAGCCATAATGAGACGGTAAGAGCACAACAAGACAGCTAAGCCTCACATTACAGCAACTTGCAGTCGCTAATCAACTTTAGCTTAGTGATCTGCATCAAAAATCCTTTCGTACTGCTGCAAATAAGGCACAGATGAATTTGCAAAACAGGGGCCCATGCCAGCAAAGAAGGAGAAGGAAAGCAGATTGTTGGAATGTTCCGTAACACAAACACCCGCAAATGCTGGGTCTTGATTCTATAGTGGCATATATTTTTGCTTCCAGTAATTTGAAGGAGGAGATAACTTGACTTCAACTTTCTGCAACCCAAAAGAATAAACAAAACAATGGTGAAGAGTTTATGGGTAACAAAAGGGCACAGGCAACCATAAGCTGGTAGAATAGTGGACTGTTCCAAGATCCCGCTTATATTCAAAAGCTCGTCAAAATATTTTTCCTTGCCCCTAAAGCTTAAATGGTGTCCCTACTGGTAGGTAGGTTACAACAGGATGCTCAAAATCCTTTCACTATGTGTCTAGACGCTATACAACACCATCTGCAGTCACCAAGTGAGGGTTCGGTGCAGCTTCCAATGCAGAACACATAGGGAATGCAAGGAAATTAGGTCTTACTGCTTCCGTCCAATTTGACAGCAATGTAAAAAAAACAACAACAACAACGTATTTTTCGCTCTATAAGACGCACCAGACCACAAGATGCACCTAGTTTTTGGAGGAGGAAAACAAGAAAAAAAATATTCTGAATCTCAGAAGCCAGAACAGCAAGAGGGATCGCTGTGCAGTGAAAGCAGCAATCCCTCTTGCTGTTCTGGCTTCTGGGATAGCTGCGCAGCCTGCATTCGCCCCATAAGACGCACACACATTTCCCCTTACTTTTTAGGAGGGAAAAAGTGAGTCTTATAGAGCAAAAAATATGGTATTTAAAAAGTGCATGCATTTTAGGGTAGTATGTTTATTGATACTAAATATTTAATTTTCTAATTTTGAGCTTGAATCACATCAATTTGCAAATCCTACTAGCGACCACAGACGAACAAAACAGTGGCTGAAAAGCGTGCCTCAATAAATCAAGCAACACTGCAGTAGTGAAAAAGCCAAAAGAGCTGTTTCAAAATCAGAGCTGTAAGGGCGTGATAGAAGAATGAAGATTCTTAACTGGATCTGGGCACTGAATGTCAATCCTATTGGAATCCATAAAAAAAAAACCTCAGTCTCCCTCCACAGGAGAGGACCTCACCCCTGCAACAATTAATTCTCAGTTAACACCCTCTCATTGACACATCATTTTGAACCAATGAGTGGTCTGAGATGAGGAAGGAAACCATTTCCTAACCTTTACTCATTTGTTACTGCTATGGACTCAAGAAATGGTAAATACTCCCTCCCTTGTGTATACGATCTTTCTCACTACTCTATCCCTAATCCCCATCTCCTTGGCAAGCAACATAAAAGGAACACAATTTTGGAACAGTGTTTTGTCTCTGTCTTTGACAGACCAGACAAATTCAGGATTATATCCAATGGTGTGATGCAGCTGATGGCAAGACTTCCATCAGCAGAATGGAGAGAGAAGCAATTTTAAATGATCCCCCCCCCTGCAGCCCATCACAATTCTAAATCTGCTCAAGTGGGGGGGTTCTGATGGGGGATCTTGCCAAAAATTGCTTTGCTTCCTGTTCTGCTGATGGAAGCCTTATCATCAGCAGAGTGCCGCTGCTGGGTCTAACCCTCTTCCACCAATTGAATTTAGGCTTAATCTGTAAAGGATGTACTATCATAATGTATTTAATGTGATCGACTATTCTCCCTCAGTTTTACTCCTGGATCTTTCATAAACAACTCAAATTAGACACCTGTAGGCTTTGCTAAGGGATCTCACTCATGCAGCTGCTCAGCCTTAACACTACTCAGTTGCTAGAAGCACATCTCACTCAGGTCTCTTTCCCCTTTAAGTACTGCTTCTGGCAACTTCTCACCATACAGAGAAATAGAAGGTGCATGGGAGGCTTAATGAAGTTGTAGTGACGTCTGCGGGTTTGTGAATGACAATCTGGATTCCACCACTACGTGAGGTGCCCCACGTGGCTAACCAGAGGAAGTGTTCAGTTACGGAATGCTCTGCCCATAAAGGATCACCTTGTAGCACCTTCTTTGTGGTCTTTTTGTTATCAGATGAAGACCTTTTTATTCTCCCCAACTTCTACATTGTGAACTTTTGAATCTATTGAATTTCAAGCGTCTTATGAATATTTTTACAGAAGCAGTGCATTTTTTTCTACACTGTTTCCTGCTCATGTGCTACGATTTCGTGTGTTTCACGACTGTTATTGTTTTTAATGTTCTGTTGCTGTAAGCCATCAGAGAACACTGTTACTGGGTAGAATATAAATGCTGTAAACAAAACAACAACAACAACCCATGTGACGATTTCTAGTGATGTGGCTGAAGATTTTACATCTTTTGCTTTTGGAATACAGATGTGAGCATCATTTCCCCAAAAAGTTCATTTGTAGCTTACAATGTAAAATGAGATTCTGCACACATGCACAATTCGAAGGTGGGGGGAACCTGATTATTATTTCAAGTAGTCTCCAAAGACGCTTGTAATTGCTGACTCACTCCTGAATTGAGCGGAGGGGGTGTTCCCAACATTATGAATATAATTCCCAAAGTTCAACAAAACAGCCACATAATATGCTTGAAATGCAATTACAGTATGTAGTAGAAAATGCAAGGAAGGGGGAAGAGAAAGAAATCTGGTAAGTAATTTTTAAAAATGCAATTTTCAAGTTTAAGCTGGTATGCTATGCTTGAAAAGGCTGATAAGCATAGGCTACAAGTTGTTGTACATCTGCAGAACAGTTTTAAACGCATAAGCATTCGTAACTGACAAGCAATACTAAGTTCTGAGAAAATGGCTGCAAATTAAGTTTCAGTAACATAGAATAAAAAGAAAGCACAGAGACAAAATGTATGGGGGGAAATAGTAAAGCATATATTCATTCTCTCTCTCATGCTATAATTACAAAATTAAGAAGAGCTCGGCTAGATCAGGCCAAGGCCCCTCTAGTCCTGCATTCTGTCCTTGGTAGTCAACTAGATGCCAATGGAAAATCCCCAAGAAGGAGTAGAGTCATACCTTGGATCCCGGATGCCTTGGCACTCAGACTTTTCGGCTCCCAAACACCACAAACGCAGAAGTGAATGTTCCGGTTTGCGAACATTCTTTGGAACCCAAACATCTGATGGGGTTTATGCAGTTTCCGATTGGCTGCAGGCACTTCCTGCAGCCAATAAGAAGCTGCCTACACTTTGGTTTCTGAACGTTTTGGAAGTTGAACGGGCTTCCAGAATGGATTCCATTTGACTTCCAAGGTACGACTGTATAGCAAAACAGCACTTTCCTCATGTTATTTATTTTCATACAAGCATTTCTGTACTGCCCTATCATAAAATATCTGGGTGGTGCACAACAATAAAACATGAAACTCCATTTAAACAATGCGGACAATCATTTGGCTAATAAAAATAATTAAAGAGCTGCAAAAGCCTGTCAACATAACAAAGTCTTCAAGAGATGCCTGAAAGTCAGAAGCAAGGGTTCCAGCTGAAGCTTTCATCCACAGCATGGGACCAGCAACACATCTATAGCTAATAGCGCTCTTGTGGATGATCACAGTGATTGAGATGGGATATAAGGGCTCAGGCAGTTCTTAAGGTATCCTGGAAATAAAGTATGCAGAGAAAGGGGAAAGGAAGCCTCAGCTTATACTTATTTCAACTCTTCTCTATATTAGGTCTAAATATCTAACTAGCTAATGTTGAGGTTATGGTTCAATATTCTTAGCACACCCTTGTTATTTTCTTCGCATTGTGCTTTTAAGTGATTTCTAGTTCCAGAGAATAAAATTACTGACTTCTGGAAGAGCCAAAGGGCACTGTCCGAATTATGCTTTATAAATTATTTTACATAATCCTTCTTTCTTTCCTGTTCCAAAGACTTCAGCCACCTGAAACAATAGCTAACTATGTTTGAATAGTACACTGAAGCTTGTCAAGATATAAGGTTCAAGGAGGAGAAGCTGGGGAAATCATATCTTTTTCACTGTGGCATACCATATACACAATTATTCTGCATCTCAGCCTTTCAATTATTTCATTTCCCCTCCTTTCCATATTGCCACCTCACCCTCATTCCCCCCCCCCCCTGCAAGAATATACTGCCACATTCCTTTTTCTGTTTGTGAAGTAGGGATGAATCTCCAGCAGAAAGGCTCCATGCTCCATGAAGGATAGCTCAGAAATTATCTCAGGTTAGAACTATAGATGCTAAACCTTTGCATACTAACACTCAACATGTAGTTGAGTTAAGGCCAACAGGAACATAATCCTTGACAATACCACAAGTCTGCTTAGCATCCAAAGTTTTCAAACTTTCTCTCACCCACAGTTAGTACAAAAATGAGGACAGTTAACACGCAGGGACAATTTGTACATTCGGCTAAATGGCATTGCCCTGGGTGTTAATATGGCTCCACAACATGCCAGTACACTCAAATTAGCCTCGTAACAAGATTTCCTTAACAACCCAACCCAAATCTAGCTTGCGTACCCTTTTCAGCAACCCAGTGCCCATGAGGGGAAGTGAGGCAGTTGCCTCAGTTGGCAGATTTGGCAGAGGATGTATGCAGGTGTGGCAGCATCTGGGGTTTTTTTTGCATTTTTTGTTTTGCCTGAAGTGGGCCCTGAGCATGCCCAGGCTGGCCCTGAGCATGCCCAAAGTGCACCGTGGTCTCCTTCCATACCTGATATACATGAGTATTACCAACATCAACTAGATGTATGTTCAAAGAAGCCTTACAAACATTTCACCCAGGCCTTCAATGGCCTTCTTCACGCCATGAAGCAGCCTTAATCCACATAATAAATTCGCTTTCAGGAGCACTATGGTGCAAGTTTGTGAAGGCCACATTAAGGCTACTGAGAACAGCTCAGCCTGAGCCTCTTAATCTCAGGGTTGTGGGTTTGAGTCCCATGTGTTGGGCGCAAGATTCCTAAGGGTCCCTTCCAGCTCTGCAAATCTAAATCCAAAATCTCTTCCTGGAGATGGAGCCCATTAACAGCCCAGCTGTGCAGATCTGAAATATGCATGCCGCCTAACCAGCCCCAGAAAGAGGAAGCATGGTACAGCTTCCTAAAAGAAGTTCAACATCTTTGGTATATTAAAAAAGAAGAAGCAGCAGCACAACAATTTCGGTGGTTTCCTAAAAAAAAAACACCACAAAACTTTGGGGGTGTCAGTAATTTTACTTTTTGAAATATGTTAAGCATAGGAAAAGCCAAAGTGACAGTCAAGGAAAGTCAGTATTATACTAGTCTTATAAGAAAAAATAACAGGACTTCATAATTGAATAATTACTGTTCTCAGCTGAAACCTCCATGATGCTATCATTAATTATCTGCAAACCATCCTGGAAGATGATCCCCTCACACAAAACTTTGGCCTGTGGAAACAATTGGTCGGCCCTCACTTAAAAACAATGCCGAACCTGAAGCAAGTAGCAGCATAATGCCACTCAGCAGACACAATGAGGTAGGAAACACATAATGAGGCCAGGTATCACCAGTGTATTTCCTTCTGTCCCAGCAACACATTTACTGTATATAGTGACATGAGATGTACTATCCAATGCTCGTTCACCTGCACATCCTCCAGTCTCATACCTTGGTTGTTCATTTATTTGGTTGTTCACTTTCAACAATCAGAACAGAGTTTACACAGAAGTATGAACAGACGTAAACCACACATTAAAAATGGCAACACAAAGAAACCAATGGGAAACTACAATTTCCGATGACTTAACACAGTTTTGGGCATAAAATTTTAAACATTCCCATAATCGCTGTTTTTAATACATCTTATGTGACCCAGTTTCACTCCTCCATTTTGGACATGAAGAGACTATTTAACATAAATACTCTATAAGCAGCAAATTTCTAATTCTAAGGATGTTATATAAGCAGTTGCTGTTTCAGTGTTCACAAACTGCTATGACATCCTGATTAAAGGAGGAACAGATCAAGTTTAGAATTTAAAAAAATAAATAAAAATCTGCAGCATACTATAGTGTATTTAGTCTGTGGCAGTTTTCCTTGAGTGTTGAAAGTGCATCTGGCTGGTACTTGTCTGGTTAAATGCTTTTTTATATCCCAGCAATAAGGGGCAGAGGGTGGAATCATAGTAAAAGGTATAAAGGTATAACTATTAATCTGAAGTCCTCATTACAGAGTCTTACATATCTGCCTGTGAAAAATACCATTTAAAAAAATGTGGGACAGATATTAGGGGAGAAATGTTAAATTGGGTGTTGTGAATCTTCAACTTGTTCATTTCCAAGCCCTTAAAATGCATGGGTAGCTCCAAATTTATATAAGATCAGAAAGAATGGCTGTGATGTCTTTAAAAAAAGGACACAGAAGCCCTAGAGATATGGCAAAAGAAAGGATAATTTTCACTAGACTAATTATATGTATGTAAAAGGAGGGGGAAATATATATTGGTAATGGAGCCTGGCAGGGACACGTGGAATTCCTATCTGGCTCATATTTTCATCCAAGCCAACAAAGATCTTTCCTTTGAGGTGGGCTCTTACAAGCCTGGCTTATGAAAAAATTCTGGCACCTCTACGTAGCTGAATATCAACTAAATTCAGTGTTTTTAGGGTGAATTTCTGTGGAGCTTTTTGGAGTTGTGGGGTTACTGTCACAGCTACAGTTCTACTATTCATGGTGGCTTGTTGTTGTTGTTGTTGTAAATTGTATACTCCCCTTCATCCAGAGATCACAGGGCTGTTCACAACAGAAACATACAAAATTGCCATGGCAGAAGGTGGGAGGCATAATAATCGGACCTTATTGCTGTGTTGCTCCAGGTTGTGGGGTTCATTGCATCTGAACTGGGATCAACGTCATTGCAAGATGGCAGTTGAGACTAGCTCAGGAACCAACACAAGCCATACATTACAATGCAATACTCCAGACGTAAGCTTACCAGTGCATGTGCCACAGCATGCATGAGTTCTGTTTCTAGCTCAGGGTGAGCCAGGCATCTGAAAAAAGACAGCCACATCTGCATGTGTCCTACACCTTCCTGCCATCTCCAGCTGAGAACTTCCAAAGCATAAATATAATGCTGAAATGGTAATTTAAAATAATCTTTTAAAAATGGTGGAAAACAGAAACGAGTCATACCAGCCACATCAAAACAACGAATAAGGATTTCGGAGCATTTTCAGAACAGAAGCACCTTGCATCCTGCAAATGTGATAATTGTTACTTGAAGAAATGCCTCTTCCTGTATTGTGCTGCCCATGATTTAAAGAGGAGACCTAGCACTGGCTTCAGGCTTCACTGACCAGACCAAGAGAAGCACAGGGCTCCAGAAAACCTTACTACTACTGCCCTACCTTCCCTGGACATAAACCTAGTTTCAAGTAGATTAAATAATTGCAGAGGTGCATTTGCAATTTCCATGTTTAATTAAATAACGAAACAAGATGCAACATAATTTCAGGAAATAAAACCCAATGCAACATGCATATATATAGAGGGGGGGATCTTTTATTGCCAACCTACTGTAGTTAATTTGGAGGTGCTCTCATGCCTCAGACTTAAAGAAATTAACAACCCCCTGAGCAAAAGAAGGAAAAGAGTAACAGCTTCCTGGTAAACAAGTCCCCATAAAGAAACTCATTGCTGCTATCTGTCATGCTGCACTAGAATGCTATCAATTCAGTTTGTTTTAATGGTAGCGAGTAATTTGCAGTTGATCCGTTTTCCTGTTCTTATCTCTTGTGTGTGCAGGGGGGGGGGCGGTCTGTGCGGTTTCAGAACAGCTATCAGAATTTTGTTTCATTCCTGCTGAATTTATACTTAAATTGCATATGGCATAAATAGCTTAAGACTGTTTAGAAATGCAGCAGTCAAATGATAAATTAATAAGAGGCAAGCAAATAACACATACCCTCCATGTAATTAGCATAAATTAAAGTGGAAATACCACAGAGCCCTCTTGAATGTAACAACGATAGGAAATAAGAACACCTTTTGCATTCAGTCTTGGGCTTGTATGTTTGCTACCAGCGCCAAAACAAAATAAATCAAAGTGCTAGAAAGTAATAAGAAAACGTTAATTTAAAGCTCATATGCAAGACCTGCACATAAACATCTTTACCAAGAACCTGGAGGGGAGCTGGCAGTAGGGAGAGCCCGGCACATGAATTTCTGTTAGATATCCGATACCCAAAGCAAAACAGATGCCGAGAGCAGACATGGGAGCAAGTTTTGCACTATTACCATTGTTTCATCAGAGACCTATTGACCTGCTCAAGGCATTTACAAATGTGCTTTATTAAAGCTGCAGCAACGTTCAGCCAAAGATAAGGGTGGTTTTTTCCTGAGGCTGCCATTAGGTCTTGAGCTAGAGAGAGCAACTAAAGGATTATTTCTTCTGGCGTGTGAGGCCATCCCCATTGGGTCCTTAAGTGATTCCTAGTAGAAGTCTATGCTCACGGGCACTGACTCTCTCTCCCCCACATCCCAACTCGCAGACACTTTTAAAAGTGCAAGTGTGCTGGAACTGAAACACCCACTACTGCCTCTCTAGCCTCCGCAACTTCACTTTTTCTTTTCTCAATTTTCCCTTCTCTCTGCACGGTCTACCGCCTGCCCCTTTCCTTTGTCCCCACAGCCTAAGATAGGAAGTCAGACCCTGAGGACCCAAAGGCCAAGCTGCTCTTTCTGCTGTGCCACCATCTCTTTCTCCCATGGGGAGTCATACCCCTGTTGCTTAGGAGCTGTATGGAGTCTGGCTACCCAGGCATTGTATTTTAAAAGACAAGGTTAATTGCTCTCATAACCACTTTCTCTAGGTGGTTCACAATTACATTCCAGCCGCATTTGTTGTTGTCGTTGTTTCACAAAAAATAAATTAACATGAATGCACAAGTTTCAGTCATCTGAATGTTAACCAAATCACGTGTTAAAAAAACAGAGGAGATGTGGCTGCAGTTTTTATCTTTGTTGTGCCATGGTAGCCTCATTGACCCCAGCTTGTGATGTGGGGAGAGAAATAGCTATACTTCTTGAAGTTACGTAGAGAGAGGCTCCACTGGTACTCAGTCTAAAATCAACATGATACATAGCTCCCAGCTACACTTGCATTGTCAGGTTATATTCAATACTGTATACATTTTTAAAAGGTACCATTACCCTGACTGCCAGCATGCAGTTCCTAAACAATCCCCATTCACCCAAATGCATGAATGTGTGTGCGCGCACACATACACAATGCTAAAATACACAAATGCAAGGCATTTGAATTTAGGCAACATCTAAGACTGAATAAAAATCTTAAACTTGGAGCCTAGAGGTAGAAGTGCCACTATTGTTTGCATTTACTATTTCTCCTTCTCTCTGTGTTCCTTTAAAAATTAAAAAATAAAATAAAATACCATGTTTAAAAAAAGAGCCACAGCTTCAGAGTTTTATTCCCCTGGTGTTACAGGTTTCCATGGAGATGAGTGGGAATCCCAATGAACGAGGGGTGTGTGGCTATCTATCTCTCACTACAGTATTTGGCTTCTGAACAGCTGATATATTAAGCAGTTGTCAGAAGTACCGAAAGCACTGCAGAAATTAGAACTTCGACACTTGGGCTATTTGGGCATTGGAGAGTTGTGAGCATGGAGAAGTTGTGGAGCCTTGCATGCTGCCCCAGCCCCAGCCCCCACCCCAACCTGGCCATGATCAGCAGCTAAGGGGTGTGTGGAATGGATCTTTTAAGCCTGATCACCTGCATATGCATACAAGCCTCCTTGCAATCAAGAACTCTGCATGTTCTGAGCTCCTGGTTGTTGGAAGGCTTGCAGGTCCCTTTCACTGAATGTGGCAAGGCTGGGAATGGAGGTTGCGGCACACAGCCCTGCACCAACACCATTTCAGCTTCCTAGCACCTGAAGGGTGAGCTTCATATCTGGGCTCCATAGGTGAAGTCTAACTACAGCTACGGGTCATGAAAGCTATCTTTTTAAAGCTACTTTAATAATTAAGGATATAGATTGTGTCCCTCACATGTATGATACAATGCTGATTTCAACACAGCCCAGGACTTCAAAACAACACATAAAGGAGGAAGGTTCTCAGCCAGTCTTCTCTCTAATGCAGGGGTCTTCAACCAGTGTGCCGTGGCACCCTGGGGTACCTTGAATAATGGTCTGGGGTGCCACAGGCAACACTGACCTCTGCCCCTCTTTCCTTCCCTCCCTCTTCTGATGCTCTCTTGCCTCTCTGCTTCCCAAAGGCTTGCACAGCTGTTTATTGCAGCAGCCTTGGCTATAAGCTCCACAAGTGAATGGTGCCTCTGGGAGGCACCTCTTTTTGGGGTGGCGGGGGGCAGAGCTCAGAGACCAGGGACAGCAGCAACTGCTGCCTGGAGGACTCCCAAGGAGAGGGGAGAGGAGAGGAGGCTGAGGGAATACAGTGGTACCTTGGGTTACAGACACTTCAGGTTACAGACTCCACTAACCCAGAAATAGTACCTCGGGTTAAGAACTTTGCTTCAGAAGGAGAACAGAAATCGCGCAGCAGCGGCACGGCAGCAGCGGGAGGCCCCATTAGCTAAAGTGGTGCTTCAGGTTAAGAACAGTATCAGGTTAAGAATGGACCTCCGGAACGAATTAAGTACTTAACCAGAGGTACCACTGTACTCCAGAAGGGAGGGCATTCAAAAAAGGGTGAGAGACTGCCAGCTCTGTAGACAAGGGGTGACATAACTGGGCTCCTGAGCACTACAGGGGTACCGCACAAAGAATGTAAGCTTGAAAACCTCTGCTCTAATATACTAGATTTATGGATGCAGGGATTTTGTTCATCATGGAGAAGTATTCCAATACTCTGAAGTGGTACAGGTCTGACAAGGCTGTAGCATGTGATTACTGTGACTATGTGAATCAGTTCTTAAACAAGCTTCAATGTACAAAATTAAAACTATGCTAAATCCGGACAACATTCAGACACTATCAGGTTTACCATTTCTGGTACTGCAGGTAAGTGTTCCGGCAGTAGAACTAATTAAAGCAGAATCTAATTTTCCTAGTATTGATTTCTCACCACAGATGGAGAATTAAAACGCATCTACCTGTTCAAATTGCCACTTAAACTATGAAAGCATTAAAACTTACAAATCTAATATGCCCCAAAACTTCAACCACACCTTTTTAAAAATCTTCTTTGTAAGAGGAAATATTTTCTGGTTACAGAAATGCTGATTGCAGGTATATGGTTTGGGTAGATGAAATGTCAATGGGGGGGGGGGGCTTCCCTTCCTTCATAAAGAACTGCATAAGCACCACATTTATGATATCTGATCCTGCTTTGTCCTTGTTCACATATGCACCAATAACTGAGAAAGAAGACAAAGCAATGAAACATAATCAGATTAGATAAACTAGAGAGAGAAAAAGTTCTACTCTCCCCAGATTTGCCTTGTTAATCTATCACAAAGATGGCTTTGTGAGGGCTTCTAATCCAATCCAATCCAATCCAAATATCCTTTATTATACTAGCCATTGGCCATGACAAATAAGGGCTTCTAATGGGAAGGAAACTTTTTCGTACAAGAACCTCCTTCACCCAACACTTAAGTTGTAAAACTATGTATGTATGCATGTATGCATGTATGTTGCCTTCCAGATTTCCAGATACCAAATACAGCTAATCAGGACCCTAGGATGAGTTACTAGGGGAACTTTGGGATAATAGAGGTGTCAGGAGTATGCTCCACTTTTGAAATATTAAAAAAGAAGACCCTTATTACTTTATATGTCTGTGAAAAGTTGCAATTTGGTGTTAACAAAGCACAAATAAGGGGGGAAAGGAGCAAAGCAATATTCTGTAAAGAAGAGGGGAAATGTTAGTGTTTCCCTTGAAATTCAAGCATCTGACTTTTCTAAGAAAAATTCCAGCTGCCTGGAATCAGTCTACCGGAGATTAGAGATGGGCAAAACTGGAGACAGAGGGAGAGGTGATGCCCTTTTCCTTCTCCTACAATGACAGCAAGAGACATGATTGCTGTCACTGCTCTAGTCCTGTGTGCCTCTTGCCATTTGTTCTTAGTTCACTGGCACACATAATTTATTCATTGCAAGATGCACCTGTGCAGTTGCTGGTCAAGGGTGATGTAGAATATCCCTCTGAGCAAAACCAGCGAACCGCACAGAAGGCACAGAATCTGCTGCGGCATCCCAAGTGCTTTCGATTAACATAGTTTTGGGAAATTCAGTCTCATGCAAATACTGCTGCTGCTGCTTTCATTTTAACTGCAGAGCGCCTCTTCTGCCTTTGTTTTTGTTTTTAGCGCAAAGTAGTTACATATTCAAGTAAACAACTTATCCATGCGATTTTATTTTTCAGCTCTCCAGTTCGGAAATCAGCAAAGGGAAAAATTATTTGGCGACAAATACCAAAAACGTAAAAGGTGGAGGGTTCCTGAGGAGTAAGTCGGTGCGGCTTCTACCACAGGAAAGCTTGTGCAACTCACGCATCAGATAGCAAACATAATAACATTTGTCATTTGTTAAGGGCCTCAGTAAAATCTAAGGTCCTCTCTAATAGGTAAGAAAGGACCCTGCTATACTTGGGAGGACAATAAATCAAAAGTGTAGAGGAATTAGATTTAAAAACCAGGGTGCATTTATGAGACAAATGCATACCATGTATACTAGCACTTCCAGAAGTAAGCAGCACTCCACAAAAGGAAGGAAACTCTTATGGATTTCATCTGACCAATGTATTTGCTGATAAACAAGTTATTTTAGTTATATTTACATTCATATCCTACAATGTTATCATATCCCGTGAAAGAGCCCAGAGTGGCAAACGGGTCTTTGCCCCACCTCCTTTTATCCTCAAAATAACCCTGCAAGGAATATTCGGCTAAGAGACTTTGGCTCCCTACATCACACAGCCAGCTTTGTGAATGAGTGATGGCTTGAATCTGGCTCTCCTCGGTTCAGCTCTGACCCTCTAACCCCTACACAACACTAGCTCACAATGCAACTAGCAGTAAGGTCCGAGGGTTGTTGTTTTTTTAAGTACAAAATGATGCAACAATATTAGATCATACTAACCTGCTTCTGCCTTTATTTGCACAAGTCACTTCATTTCTTAAGTCTGACCCCAATTCTTGCATTATTTCTCTAGATGCTGATATTTATGAAACAGGATGATTCTATTCCCTCATTGGTTCCCACCTGTCAGTTTAAAACCCTGCCAGGGAAACAACAGACCCACGTTGCGCTCCTCTTACCCTTGATATACTTCCAGGAAGGAACAGACATCTGTTCTATATGCCACAGGTGGGAGTGTGCATGCCCAGCTCCCCACAACATCACATCTAGGTTTGGCCCACACTCCCAGCAACGCATCTGACAGCAGGGAATATGCCACACTCCTGCTGCTACTGGTGCTCCTACTACAAATTTCTGTGTTTGATACACAACTCATGTTGTTTTCAATTTCTGCGGTTTGATCTACAAGTCAGGAAAGGGCTAAGCATGCAGAACTTGCTCAGGCTTCTGTGTCTACACCATATGTTTGATTTAATATCTTCGAACATTTTATCTCCCTCTCGCACAAAAGTGTACTCAAGACATTATATACATGTACACACCCACCCACCTCTATTTCCCAGGGTTTTTGGGGCGGGGGAGGGGGGACGACTAACAACATTACACAGCCCATCGAAAACTAAAGGGAAATCTTGCAGAAATTTGTAAGTGGGAATAATGGTGAAACACACATGTGTCATCTGGCTAAAGCTTTGCAGCACAGAAACACATATGGTATTCCAATTGAATTCATGACATTAAAATTAAATTACTATTAAAACATACAGTAATGGTAGAAAGATAAGTAGCGTATTATCCCGTCAAAATGCACAACTCCCTATTTCCTATATGTACTGTTATAGCAGCTGCTGAACTATAAAAGAATACCACCTCAGGCATTTCTGAGTCTGAGCTGATTTTGGCCTTTGTGCAAATAACAACCATGATGGAGTTCTAAAGCGTCCCCCCCCCATTATGAATTCTGAAAAAGTCAACAGAATAAAATTCAGCTATGCCTTTCCTACTAAAAGACCCAGACAATATAAACAAGAAATTCTGTTGATCACTGGATCTCTGTTTTAGAAATCATAGTAAGAACACAGAACAGCATCAAATTAAAAACTAGTTAAACTAACATTTGTTGGACCATTCAGTGCACTACATCTTGACATTTGGTAGCATATTGGGATAAGACACAGCCATTCTGGCTTTGAACAGGCCAGAAGGGGCGGGGGGGGGGGGTTGTTGTCAGTGTTAGTGCTACTGTCTATTTACATAACACATAAGAGATAATTCAAAAGTCATACACTATAGCAGGATGTTCAAAAACGACAAATAGCAACACAAAACAATGCCTATTGAACTAGCTCCACACCAGGGGCTGGAGGAAATCAGCCCAGTTCTGAATCGCTTCAAGCCATGTTTAGCCATGTTAAACTTACACTATGGTGAAGAAAAGTAGCAAAGGCAAACCGTGGTTTGGAACTGCTTGTCTGTTTTTATTTTCTATCTCAGCAGCCATCTTCAGATGCTCTGCTCCTCTTGTCTCCACAGTGAAGCAGCCGTTTATCATGGAACAATAGCCCAAATTATGGCTTTTCAACTATGTGTGGAGTAGTGGTTAAGAGTGGTAGACTCCTAATCTGGTGAACTGGGTTTGCGTCTCCGCTCCTCCACATGCAGCTGCTGGGTGACCTTGGGCTAGTCACACTTCTTTGAAGTCTCTCAGCCCCACTCACCTCACAGAGTGTTTGTTGTGGGGGAGGAAGGGAAAGGAGAATGTTAGCTGCTTTGAGACTCCTTCGGGTAGTGATAAAGCGGGATATCAAATCCAAACTCTTCTTCTTCTTCAGATTATAATTTTTTAAAATATCTATGCCGCCCTTCATCCGAACATCAAGGGTCAGTTTACAATATGAAAGCACAAAAAACATACCATAATAACAAACAAAATCAATAACCCCCACCCTACAGAGTTTAAACGGCTATATATTGTTTAATTAGCCAAAGGCCTGGGAAAAGAAGAATGTTTTTGCCCAGCACCTAAATATATGTAACAAGAGTCTCCCTAGGAGAGAATTCCACAAGCAGGGAGTCACTGCAGAAAAGGTCTGGTCTTGTGTTGCCAGACTTCTCACGGAGAAGGCACACGAAGACGAAGATTGCAGGGTCCAAGTCAGTTCATCTGGGGAGAGGCGGTCTTTGATATTTGCAGTCCTGAGACATTTATGGCTTCATTTATGGCATTAAAACCAGCACTTTTAATTCGGCCTGGAAACTATTTGGCAGCCAGTGCAGTCAGGCCAGGATTATATGCTCAAACTGTCCTGCCACAGTGAGCAACCTGGCCACTGAATTCTGCACCAGCTGAAGTTTCTGAACTACCTTCAGAGGCCACGCCACATATAACATGTTGCAGTAATCTAACCTAGAGGTTACCAGAGCATTGACGACAGGTGCAGCTATCCCTGTCCAGATAGGGGCGCAGCTGGGCCACCAGCCAAAACTGATGGAAGGAACTTCATGCCACCAAGGTCACCTGAGTCTTAAGAGAGAGGAATGGATCCAGAAGCACACTCAAGCTGTGTACCACCTCCCAGGCCACCTCCCATCCATCCGGTCTAGGGAACCACCCACTAACAGCACCTCTGTCTTATCTGGATTAAGTGCAGTTTGTTGGCTCTCACCCAATCCATTTCTGAGGCAAGGCAATGGTCCAGCACACCCACTGCCACACTTCAACCAACTGAGCTATTCAGCCAATGCTTAAAAAACTATTGGGAATGGAGTTTAAAAGCACAGACCTGCGGATGTAAAGGAGAAGTAGAGCTGGTGTGTCATCAGCATTTTGCTGACAACGTACTCCAAAACTCTGGATGACTTCTGTTATCAGGCTTTAACAGCAAAGCACAATTAGCGCAAAATTGTGGTTTACAAACCAGCTTCAAATTGGTTTGGTACTCCCTCCTAACAAACCAAAGCATGTGAAAACACAGGAAGCTGACTCATATGCTGAGTCAGAACATTGGTCCATGAAGCTCAATATTGTCTACACTGACTGGAAGCAGCTTGCCAGGATTTGAAGCAAGAGTCTCTCCCAATCCCACCTAAAGATGACAGAGATTGAATTTGGAGCCATATTCTTGCAAGGTCTATGCTCCACCACTGACTTACAGGTCATCGCCAAACCATGGTGTAGCCATTGTGTGATGGATTGGTAACCAGACACCTTATGGTGGAAATGGAGGTGTCTTTCCCAACACCTGACTGATTCCCATGGTTGGACAGCTCCCAATAACATCCAATACAAATAATTTACCAGAATGAAGTTAAAAACCCACAGATTCATGGTTATGGACAAAAGTAAATCAAAGAGGCTTGCAAGTAATAGTAGACTCCGAGGGGGGAACCAGCCATCCTTGAAAGCTTCCCCTCTCAGCCAGTTGGTTTACTGCAATCAATAACCCTCCAAATTCTATCAACAACAAATAAATCCACTGAGGTCTCTTCGAAGTGCATCCTTTGCTGAATGTTTAATTAAAAGTGAGGCCAAGGTGAAATGCCCCTTCCTCATTTCACTGCCTTATTTGGAGTTGAGAAAAAGGGGTGAGGTTTTGGTCAGCTTGGTTGTGACATGGAATTTGTAGGTAGGGATAGAATTCACACCCATTGTAGAACTTCTCTCCTGCTGGCCATCATTCCCCCCAGCCCAGCCCTCAGCAGAAGTACCATATAGGGACCTTGGGATTTTAAAAAAGTTGATGGCTAATTCTTGGTAGAATCCAGAAGAGCTCTAAGACAATGGGTGCCTCTGAATTTTGTTGCACCCCAAATTTTGCCGCACACACCCAAACCATGATTCGAGAACTACTTAAAAATAATTAAATAAGGAAAAATTCCAAAACATACATTAGTGTTGGGCTGAGTAGAACCATTATTAGCTATTAGCTAAGAAGTGGGTCTGTGATTCTAACCTCCATGCATTCCTCCACTTTACCTGGAGCAGAAGTTAAGCTGATGTGTCTGTGATGTGTTCCAGTGATTTTCATTAAGCAATCTAAGCTGATCCATAGCCCATGATGGTTCTATTGGGAAATACACTCAGAGACCTGTGGCTCAGGTATTTGGGTCATGGAAGATATTAGCCACATGCAGTCACAGAATACGTTTTCTGCTACCACTGCATGGTGTCTAGATGCTCAGAGGAGGTTTTGCCTTTGTCTTTTATGAAATGAGAAAAGTCCATCAGTAGACAGGAGAAAATATTATGAGGGTATAAAATACCCTGTCATGTAGAACTAAGCTAGTCAACAAAGCATATTCTGTACCTTTCTTGCTGAAGAGAGCTGCAGAATATATATTTAATTCCCAGCCAGACAATTCAGCAGGGAGCCAGTCTCTGGAACCATCAGGCAAGCTTGGCAGAAAGTTATTTTAGAGGACATCAAAGAACAGAAAGCTGAGAATTCATATTCATGATGCACTGTAACACTTCACCCTGCTGTATTCCTACTAAATTTGAGTTAGGAATGCCACGGACAAGCCAACACCCAATCACAACCATGTCGCTGTTGTTGTTTAATGGAAAGGTAATCCCACTGATAACTCATCTAAACCCAGAGGGTTCAATTCTTATTGCACTTATGGGCATATAAAAACTTGCTGAGCTGAAAAGGATTTGCCTGTGTACAACTGAACAAGGCTACATCCTGTGTTTCTCAGGCATTTCCTTGCAATTTCAGGATAATATTGAAGCTTGCCTTAACATGAAGTGGAATAATCTGTGTCAGGTGACAGATTCCAAAGACAGTAGTGTCAAAGGATTGTGATATTTTCCTGCCTCTATTCTCTACTTTGGTGCAATTAAAAACTGACCTCACAAGCCAAACTTGGATAATTGACACATTAATTTTCATGCATTTTCTCATCAGTTTATTTTTATACACATCTTATCATCCTTTGCACTGATTATGACCTGAAGTCATTATGCTGGGGTTCGCCGCCCCCACACCATTATAACTTGCAGATTCTGGGGTGGTCCATGGCCACCCTCTTATGTATTATGGGTTACAAAAATAAGAACAGCTAGGCTGCCAGCCGCAAGATGGAGAAATAAGGAGTGTAAAGGTGAACATAGTTTATGAATAACAAAACTGTGATTCAGCAATGGAATTGGGCGAAGTTCTTATGATCCCTCAGTAGTGAATCTTGTTACTCTCCTTGCAGATTCTCTTCGCCTTCCTCTAATTAGCAGATTTCCAAAATGCTGCTGTCTAGAATAAACAGTGGTATTGGAAGGGAGAGTCATACATTTAGTCATCACACCTCACTGTATTCCCCCTGCCCACCGTATGCATGAGCACGCATCACTCTGAGCGCACACATTTACAACAAAAGCAATTTCTGCCAAAATGTCAAAGTAATGAAAACACTAAACTTAAACAAACATGAGATTCAGTTAATGGTAGTATTTAGGGTCATCAGGTTAGTCTTAACATCAACAAAAGTCAGGGAACTAAGGGCTACTCCTTATGATACCATTGCCACATGGAAGCGATTTGAAATTGCAGCTACTTTATGTAATGAGCCATTGTCAAATATTGGATTGCCATGTGATTTGCTCCCACTACATGACAGGTGCTGGTGTGGGAGGCTAAGGATCAAATCCTACTCAGCCACATGAGTGTGGGGAAGGATTGTGGCATTAACTAATTAAAGGCGTGTTGTGTGTGGTTTTGGTCAACTGAAATTCAGATTTCCGAAACCTTTGGAAACCTTTGCCTTTTTGAGATACGGTATGATGCAACTTTAAAAAATAATATATAAAAGCAAGTACAGCAAGCCCACAACTTATATTAAACATGCACATTGTGCTTTACGCACTTGACTTGTTGTTGTTGTTGTTGTTGTTGTTAAAAGAGGCAGGTATTCAGGAAAAACAGACTATGGGAATCCCACCCCATCACTGAACCCAATGTGTTTTGACTATACGCAGTTTTGGTTTTAGGTATGATCCCTAGAACATAACACCTACATAAGTTGTGAGCTTACTATACTCAGAGGCCATCTTTGGGATAATCTTCTTCATTCCCTGTTTTGAGAACTATGAAGGAATTAAATTTTCAACCATTTTGTTGTTGTTATAACACCTGTTATTTACCCTACACCTAAGTGTCATACATAATATAGAGAACAGATTGAGCTGGTTGAAAATCTAAAAGGTTAAAGGGGCTTTTTTAGTGGAGGCAGCCAGAGAAAAGTAAATATACCCGCTTGCTGGTAAGTGAAGCAAAGGGGGGTGGCTGCAGCTGCAGGTCTCACCGCGCAGGCTGCAGATTGTGCCATCACAGTAAGACACCAGAGCCAAATTAGCCGCAATTGCATCCTGAACTCTTAGCACCGCTCATTAAAATTGATCTGTATCTGATTCGTCCCCTAAAGGTTTGGTTGATTAATCTACCAATTATGATAGTTTAAAAACCTGTAACACTGCATCTAATGCAGTCCTGATTTATTGCACTAAACACAAATCTTAATTTGTAGCAATGAGATCTGTTTGTCAAATCTCCACTTTAGAGATACTAGATCAAATAGCAGCACACTAGTGCTGAGCAGGGATTTCTCAGTTCAAAAGGGATCTAGCATTGAAAAAAAAACCTCTTGGATGTGAAGCAGGAAGGGACAGTGGTGATGCGGGGAGGGTTGCAGCTGAGGAAAAGAGATCCTATGGATCCCTTTTTCTTACCGCTGCTGCCAGCATTCGTTTTTCTCTACAAATAGACTGAGCACCTGACAATCTCACAGGGGCTCTATTTTTGTTACTTAGCACACGCACACACAAAGGTGAGGGGGAAAGAAAAGATTATCTCAAATGTTCACACATTTAAAAATAAAGCAAGTGCTGTTCAGAGAAGACATTCCCCCTTCCACTTCCCATTACTTCCACAAGCAAATATGACTCTGACGTCTCTCCCCACTCTGGGCATTCACTGCCAGTTCCTATGATTTCAATCCGTTGTTCTGAAAGCCAGTGATGCTTGCTGAGAAGAGGCAAAATCTTCCAGCAGAGAAAGGTTTCTCAATCTTTTCATTTCTGTTTCTCTTCTGCTATGCTCCTTTTTCATTATACACTAACTTTATATTAAAAACCACTCACACTTTGATGTGTGGGTCTCCTCTATGTAACCTTCTTCTGTCTAGTATTTTGCCTCTTCTCCCTCTTCCACTTAGTTTACATCCTTTACCTAACTCTAATTTTTTTCAATCATTTGCCATTCTCCCTCAGTCCGTCTCTTCCTAGACCTACACACCTAGCAACAGGGGAGCAAGTACATATTAAGTATTGGGCCATAGCTCAGTGGTAGAGCATGCAGAAACTCCCAGTTTCAATCCCTGGCAATCTCCAGGTAGGGCTAGGCATTGCCCCCATTTGAAATGCTAATGCCAATCGCTGTGGCTAATGCTGAGCTAAGAGGATTGGTGGCCTGACTCAGTATAACACAGCTTCCTATGTTCCATGTTAAGTATAGTAATTCAATTCACCAAAACTGTAAATGTTTGTGTGCATTACTATGTAAGGTAAAGGTAAAGGACTCCTGGGCGGTTAAGACCAGTCAAATTCAACTATGGGGTGCAGAGCTCATCTCCACTTTCAGGCTAAGGGAGCTGGTGTTTGTCCACAGACAGCTTTCTGGGTCATGTGGCCAGCATGACTAAACCGCTTCTGCCGAAACGGAACACTGAGTGCCAGAGCGCAGGGAAACACTGTTTACCTTCCCGCCACAGCGGTACCTATTTATCTATTTGCGCTGGTATGCTTTCAAACTGATAGGTTGTCAGGAGTTGGGTCACAGCAACGGGAGCTCACCCTGTTCGAACTGCGACCTTTGTAACTGAATTCTAGAGAGTTCTCCAGTAGTTCTCATGTGATTGGCTAACCTTGGGCGGTACCTAGTGAAGGAGAGACTCCATTTTATGTGAAGCAAGGTGACTGTATTTTAGAATCTACTGTGAACACTGCTAAGTTGAATAGAGTGTTGGAGTGCTTCTTGAAAGGAAGAGAGCAAAGCTGTAGGAGAAGGTAAAAGTTGAAATCTCTAATAGGAGCTGCAAGGCATGGCCTAATTGAGACACAGAAAGCTGAGGGCTGAATGCTGGAAAGAGAATAAAATACAGTTGTTTGGAAGTTAGAAGAAGAGACTTGGAGAAGCATGAGACTGTAAATGTTATGTTTCAATTCATCCATAACTATAAATTTTTGCAAGTAAAGTTTTTGAATGTTAAAAGTCTGGACACTGGCTTAACTTCCAAAGAAGGGTGCCAATCATATATATGATTTGTGCTTCTTAGTTGCGATTTTGCTTACTTCAACATTCCTTGACTCACCCAGGGAGGGTATCTGCATTAGATGCTGCTCTGAATGTAATAATAATAATAATAATAATAATAATAATAATAATAATAATAATATTTATACCCCACCCATCTGGCTGGAGTCTGAAGCCCTATCTGTCACAGTGATTGCTATCATTAAAAGCTAGCGTTTGTTAGCAGGTTATTACAGAGATGCCACAGTCTTATTCCAGTGTTTAAAAATAAATTCAAACACCATAGGTGGGAATCCTTTGCAAATGGAAGCCCTTTTTAAGCATGACCCTCATAATGTAAAACTGTGACAGAATAGGGACAGCACTGTCTTTTTTGAGAGAGATGCCAGGGCTCCAGCATTGTTGCATGCTTTGTACACAGATATGAAAAGATCGCACACCCTGAATTTCCAGCTTCAATGTACCTTTAAAAAAAACCTTCCCTGGGGTGTAACGTGAGAATTGTCTATAGAAACAGGTAGAGGAAACCACTATTTTACCATAGCTGTGACTCACACTATGCGCCACTGTGCCCACTCGGATAAAAAGGCTGTTGAACTTATTGCATGAATTGGTTCACAAGTAGTTTAGCTTCAACAAGGATTTGGGTCATTCCCGTTTCACACTTACAGTGCACTATAGCATTTCGCCGCTGTCAGAGAAGCCGTTTTAGAAATATCAGGGAGATTTGGGCCAGTCTTGTTCCAGTGTTTAAAAATAAAAAAGCATTTCCTATTTTCATCTTCTTTGCCTTCTTAACTTGTCCCCATGACAATTTGTATATTTAAGTTATTCAACTGTAATATGTGAGTAGAGGGATTTTGGTCCTTCAGATATGTACCATATTTTTCGCCCTATAGGACGCACCTAGTTTTTTGGGGGGGAAATAAAGAAAAAAAAATTATTCCCCCCCCCCCCAGCTGCGGCTTCATGCGCCCCGTGCTCCAGGATATCTGCCCGAAGCACGGGGCGCTCTGCTTCAGCGCACCCGCGCTCCGGGCAGCAGGCTGCTATCCGCAGCCTAGGGAGCCCTGCGGGAACTCCCGCGGGCTCCCCAGGCTTGCTGATAGCTTCCTGAAGCCTGGAGAGCGAGAGGGGTCGGTGCGCACCGACCCCTCTCGCTCTCTCCAAGCTTCAGCGAAAGCCTGCATTCACCCCATAGGATGCACACAGATTTCCCCTTCATTTTTGGAGGGGAAAAGTGCATCCTATAGGGCGAAAAATATGGTATTTTCACTGTTATTAATTAGAGAACTGTGTTGTGATGGTAAACCCCTGCTTGTACATTCTTCCCCTCTCTGAACAAAGCAATAGTTGCCCCAAGCACCCATTTGTGAAGGTTTCCTGCATATGGGGCCTGCCTCATGGGCTCCCAGGTCTTTCCTCCATTGTCTGGACTTCTCCCATCCATTCTTCCACCACTCAAGATATAGCTAAAGTGACTTTTACTAGCCTTTGGACTCATCTAGACTTCCTTTTGTACCATGTTTCTAGGCACAGGGTTGTTGCTTTTGTCCCAGTGCTTTCCCCCAAAAAGCTGATTTCCATTTGCTCCAATTCAGTGGTAAATTGTGTGTTTCCCCCGGGAATGGTGCTGGGACAACAAAACAAAACATACTTGGACGTGGAGCTTTAAATGCCAAACCTGCGTCTGGAAACATGGCACAAAAGGAAGTCTGGATGAGTCCTTTGTCTTATTCAGAACATCAGGAATAACCATGCATATGCCAGGCTTGTAAATTGCACTTTGCACCTTACCCAAGTGCTAAGGCTGGCTAGATGCTAAATTTGTGTGTTGTCTTACTCTGTACTGTGCTTCCTCTCGCTCCCCAAATCAGTATTTTCTACTTCTTAGAAAAACAAACCTATTTCATCATTTGAAATACTGTAAGTTGGCTGTTTGCTTTAGATCACTGTTTCCTACAAGCCAGACTGTTCTGGTCCAATCCCTGGCATTCGCAGGTAGGGCTGCAGTGTCTTAATCTGTCTCTGTTCTGAAAGCATGTACGCAGCAGTGCTTATATCAAATGTGGTGTGATACCAGAATGGGGGACTTAATCTTAACATATTCTCAGCTCTTGTGAAATATACTCGGAGTCGAGTGTGGATTTCATGCTCTTTATTCAGCTCATAGTCGTGAGGTATGAAAGTTTCCCCAAAATATCTGCTTTATATACATTATTTACACAATGGGCCACACATGATTGGCTAATTCTGGGATTCTCCTGTAGGCTGATCAGGTTGCGGATTCACTTCCACCTGTAGCTGGATTGGCTGGCTCCTGCAGACCAATCATACTGCTGCATTGTTCTAGGACCAATCAGACTGCTGCATTCTGAATCCTATTGTTCTAGGACCAATCAGACTGCTGCCTTTTGGATTCTATTCAACTCAGTACATAACATCTTGCTATAAGCCAGCCAGCTTTGCACGCAAAATGCCTGAGGTTCAATTGCATCTCCAGTTAGGTTGAGGGAGGGGGGAACTGAAATCCCCTTCCTCAGCTCTGAAATCCTGGAGAGCTACTGCCAGTCAGAGTAGACAATGCTGAGCTAGATGAACCAATGGTCTAACCCAGTAAAAGGCAGCTTCCTATGTTCCTGGGATGACAACATTATTCTGCTGTTCAACAAAGCATTTAAGGTCACAATTTACAAAAATGTTTCACTGTGCTATAAGTGGCAGTTTCTTCTACCCCATGTCCCAGTGCAGGCAGCCAAGCCGTAGCAAACCTCAGGCAAATAGGGGAGCTATGTAGGCTGTCACCCAGTATGATGACTCTCAGATCTTCCAGTGAAGAATGGAAGAAATGCCTTGTTGTATGGTCTTGTTGCTTGCATAGCACCCAATTTTGAAGTATGCCTTCTGGCAGGTATCTGGCCAGCAGAGCTGTTTTGTGGATCATGCCCTACATCATGTGAAATCATCTTTGTTGAAAGGCTTGTCGCAATGAGTGACAATAGACACCCTGTTTGTGTCTGTCACACTGAATGCTTCATCAGGTATCAGTTCATCTATTATTAACTATTTCCAAGGCGGAACTAGAACTGCAGAAGATCTAAACCACAGCCTTATTCAGGTTTTCTCAGTGCACTCTGATACTCAGAAGATGTGCATTCAAGGATAAGCAAAAGGCTCTTCCAAAAAACTATTGCGGAAAGGGGGTGGGGGTGGTGATCTAATTTAGGAAGAGTCACAGGACAAAAGAACACTTTGTAAGTAAAACTCATTCTTTAAGCACACACATCTTTTAAAGGTGATAGACTAACAATAAAAAATATAAAGAAAAGCAAATAAATGTCAGGAGCTGGAACATGTTCATACTATTACTTATTGTAATGTAAACAACAGGGAAAGGCTTCTAATTGCTTTCTGAGTGTGTGAGAACGGCAGTCTGAACTCATACTGTCCTGGTACCCGGAACAACCAAATTTAGTGTTAAAAGGACCATTATTTGTGCTTGTCACTACTTCTCTATTGATCTGCATGCCAATCTGCAGGTCAATTTTTGTTGCAATCAAAAAGTTCTTATGCAGGCCTTAAATAACTTGCACCCAACCTACCTATATATAACCCACCAACCACCTACATAAAAGATGTCCCACCATCTAGGTTATTCTCCTGTCTTCTCTATTTTTGAAGTTCTAGGCAGAAAAAGGGGGTTGGTCTAGCTAGCACTTGGGATAACCAACACATGGCTGATGGATTAGGTCATGCATGTATAATTCTTCTTATCCTGCAATGCAGCCTGAATTATCTCTTCAGTTTTAAACTCTGTGTCCTCATTGGCACAAGTAGGTAAACTAATAGATGTTTCCATTGACCTCAACAAAAAACAGAGTAGAATTGTGCTAGTATAGATGCACCAGCAAATAAATCTCTGAAGATGTAAACATTATGAAAGATGCAAACATATCCTAGCAATATCCTATAATGCATGTTAATGCCCTGCACCAATTCACAGAAGAGAAGATCATTGATATGATCAAGCAGCAGGCAAAATGGCTTTAGTTTTGATCCATGCGGTATTAGATACCCTTCGCAAAAGCAATCCTCCAGAACATGTACATTATTTATGTTAAAATCATCAGCACAAAATATGACTGTATACATTGCGTGGCAAGGTTCCCCCCCCCCAAGGTTGAATAACACACTTGACAACAGTATTTTGGGTTTATCGGCTAAAAAAGGCCTCAATTTTATTGGTTACAGATTGTGAGCAGTATTGGCTTAGGCACTGGACCTAACCGACTATATCTGACTCCCGCCCATCTGCGTGGAGTCTGGAAAGGGTTAATCACTAGTAGGGGGAGTCCTGCTGATGCACATCAACTAGGAGCTCCAGCTGGAAGTGCGAAAAGGGGTGAGATTCCCACTGCGTCCTGCTTAAATCAAGCAGGCCACACCCCCAGAGCAATCGGCTTGGTTGCCTGAGCAGTGATGCAGCCAGGAATTCCCCCCAATCGCGCAGGGCTGACCACACCCCTGCGCACGTGAAGGGGTCATGAGTGCCTGCAACTCCACCTCCTCCTAAGGTGGAAGTGACTTTATAAAAACCACAGCACACTAGAACACCAGGAAGGAACACTAATTCGTTTAAAACGACTGTTTCCAAACACATGTCTTCTTTTTAAAGTACAGTCATACCTCGGGTTGAAGTTGCTTCAGGTTGAGCGTTTTCAGGTTGCGCTCCCCGGCGACCCGGAAGTAACGGAATGCGTTACTTCTGGGTTTCGCCACTTGTGCATGAGCAGACTCTCAAAATGGCGTCACGTGCATGCGCAGGCACGGGTTGCGTTCTGCTCAGGTTGCGAACGGGGCTCCGGAACAGATCCCGTTCACTTCCAGAGGTACCACTGTATCATCACAATGCCATAAAGCAAAATGGGGAAGATTGGAAAAAGGCAGAAAATAAAAGTGTTTTGTACAGAGGTAAGAATCAGGAGGTCTCAGGCAGTGCCCACAGTCTCCTTATAAGATTCTGAGTGGAAAATTGGTGACAGACACGGGAAAGATTACTGCAAAGCTAAATGAATTGTTTGTCTCAGTATGTTCAACAGGGAGTATGAGGGAAACATGCCAGAATCGGGAATAAGTTTCCTAGAGGCAGAAAATGAAAAAAGAATGAAACTAAAGGTTAACTCCAGAATAGGCAAAAAGAAATCACAACAGGTAAACAGAGAGGAAAAATTCCAGGGCTGGGTAGCTTGGATCATGATTCTGTAAACTAAGCCTTGTGAGGAGCGCTTGAAGGAGCTGGGTATGTTTAGCCTGGAAAAGAGGAGACTGAGAGAAGATTTGATAGCCATCTTCAAATATCTTAAGGGCTGTCACATGGAAGAGGGAGCACGCTTTTCTCCTGCTCTGGAAGGTAGAATTCAAATCAAAGTTGATTCCAACTAAACATTTGGAAAAACTTTCTGACAGTAAGAGCTGTTCGGCAGTAGAACAGTCTCCCTTGGGAGGTTGTGGACTCTCCTTCCTTGGAGGTTTTTAAGCAGAGATTGGATGGCCATCTGTCATGGATGCTTTAGCTGAGATTCCTGCATTGCAGGGGGTTGGACTAGATGACTCTTGGGTTCCTTCCAACTCTAAGATTCTATGATTTCTGGGATGTCTGAAACATGACAAACTGCAGGAGGCATCACTCATTAATGCTCTGCCCCAATTCACAGAACTGAGAATAGAGAGGTAAACTTTAAAACAAAAGAGAATTTGAATCAATCAAAATCTTTTAAAAATATTAATCTAGAGAAGTGGGGAAATCTGACCAGTGTTTTGAGAATAATTCTAGAGAATTTTTGGATACTTATTCATGGGAAGATATATGCACTTAAAAAAAAATGTTCTATAAGATATACCAGAATAATCAAAACCAGGAGAATGGGTGCTAGGGGGCTTCTTTCAGAAGCTCAGTCTAGGTTGCACCCATACAAACAGACATCCCAGGAGACAGGTTTGCATACACTGCTGCTAGATGCCTGCTGGGTTGTATGTCAGAGATATGATTGTGAGTTAAAGCAATCATATTGCATACTGCAGAGCAACAACTCAAATACAACCTACACAGCAGCTGCCCTGCTCTGAAGGTACCACCTCAGATAGGATAAGCCCCCTCCAGCCCCAAAGAGCAGCTCAGGAGTGCGCATTTGCGTGCAGCTTGCCCGCTGCTCCTGGGGCTGGAGGGGGAAGCCCCGGCTGCTCTGCCGCCACCCGGGGTTTCCCCCGCCAGCCCCAAAGAGCAGCTCAGGAGCGTGCCGCACTCCGGCAATTTAGCTCCAGGGACCACACATTCGCTCCATAAGACGCACAGACATTTCCCCTTAGTTTCTAAGAGGAAAAAAGTGTGTTTTATGGAACAAAAAATACGGTAAGTATTCTTAGTGTAGGGGGTTTGTGTCAGCATTATATGTGTGAGGCCTTTGGGTTTTTGTTTTTTATTATTGTTATAGTGAGAGGTTAGGGGTTCCTGAGCTTGGTTGGTTAAAAAAATAAGGGAATAAGTATTAGTACTATCCCTTTCTATTTCCAAACAGGAATATAGCACTCTTCATCTGAGTAGTACCAGAGCAGTTCCCAAAATACAAGCAAATGTAATAAAATGAAATACACATTAAAACCTTATAAACCACTAAGTAGTTCCTCATCCAGTCCATCGCAGCATCCAAGCACAGGTGCAGGATCCTCAGAGCCACACCTGATTAGGATGATATGGAGAAATGGATATGAGTCTCATCAATATACTAGTGACACTTCATGTCCAGATCCCCTAATGGTAACTCCCAACAGCTTCACATAGAGGTTAAGCAACACTGGTAGCTGAAAGCTGCCAGCACCCCCACAGCATAACTGCCAGGATGCCAAGGTACAGCCTCCTAGTGAGAGTTTCTAAATCTAGTCCTGCAGGTGGGAGCCAAATTATTATAACACAGTGCCTCCCACGGTGTCAGATTCATGTGTTTTTCCATACAGCATTCATAAAACACAGACAGCAAAACTTAGGTTAGTTCCAAGGTGGTGACAGTTCTTAAATTATTTGTATAGAAACGCAAGTATGGCTTGTAGAAAGCCACACAGTCTGAGCTTGGAGCAATCAAGCCTCAGACCTCTTTACACACTGGAGTTCATATGGTAGACTGAAGGGAAACAATAGGCTTGATGACCTTCCTCCCAATGTGAGGGGGAGTGACCTAGTTAAGCCTGGCAGGACAGCTTACTCTATGGCATTAACCCCTTCAGGCTTATGCATTTTGGTTATTTGAGGCTGGCTATCCTACAGTTGATATAATTATTAATAATACACAGAATAGAATAAGCACTAAGTTGAGTTATTGCTGATCATTGCCTCAACTGTTGACCATTTCATTAAGAATAGCAGAATGGCTCTGATCAGCTTTGGGGTTGGAGAGTTATGTCAACTTGCTCAACTCCCATCCTCTCACCAGGAGAGCAGGAATATATGGATAAGTATTTACCTTAGCATTTCCTTTGCAACAGAGAGGAGGAAATAAGATGGTGAGGCTTCTTTGAATCAGCTGCTCAAGTGCATGGACCCTAAGAGACTATTCTATGTCACCTCTGAATACTTAAGACACAACAAGGAGGGGCTTTTTGTTTGCTGCTTATCATCTATCGCCCCATAGAACTGCAGCTATCCCCCAAACTAGCATTTTTCTTTCTTTCTGACAGCAGAAAATGTACCCATTTGACTCTTCAGGGAAGGATGTTTTATTTTCTCCGATTGCTGTAATGTACAGATTTTGTTTCACTGTTATACAGTAAGCTTAAAACTTGTGCACATTTAACTTGTGCACCTTCACCTTTGAGCACATGGCAAAAAAATTATAAAGGGGGCAGGGATTCTGGGAAAAATATGGCAACCCCACTCACCATTGAACCCAATGGGGTTTGAGTATACACAATTTTGGCTTTAGGTGTGATACCCGGAATGTAACCCCAGTATAAGTAAGTGGGCCACCTGTATTCTTCTATCACAGTTTTAATATGAGTGTTTAAATGTTTTATTGTTATTCTGTTGGACTATATGTACACTGACCTGGGCTTCTTTGGTATGAAAGGAGGGGTAAAAAATGTAACAATGAAATTAATGAATAACTTCATGTTTTTGTTTTAAATGAGCTTTAACTTACATTGTTTTGATGTGATTTTAAAAAGAAAAGCATAGTGGGTTGCACAAGAGTTAATCCTGTAAGAAAGTGAATTATTCTCATTGCAGCGGGGCTGTATACATCCGATACAGTGGGCCGATCATGCAGCTCAGATAGTACTTTAGGCAGCCTGTTAAGGAAATTGCCCATTTTAGCAACCCTTATGCTGATTGCACACTGGAAAGTAGATGGGAGCATTCTTGCCTCATTTGCTGATGTAAGCTTTATGCAGCTAGTAGCCAGGTTTCATTCATTTATTTATGTATTTGGGGGGCACTGCACTCAACTTTACTACTTTGTTTACATGCCATAGAATACAGTTGGGGGCATCCTTTGCCAGGCAGGCAGGCAGGCAGTGGTAGTCATTAAAGCATGGGTAGGCAAACTAAGGCCTGGGGGCCGGATCCGGCCCAATCGCCTTCTAAATCTGGACCGCAGATGGTCCGGGAATCAGTGTGTTTTTGCATGAGTAGAATGTGTGCTTTTATTTAAAATGCATATCTGGGTTATTTGTGGGGCATAGGAATTTGTTCATTCCCCTCCCCCCTTCAAAATATAGTCCAGCCCCCCACAAGGTCTGAGGGACAGTGGACCGGCCCCTTGCTGAAAAAGTTTGCTGACCCCTGCATTAAAGCTTTGGGTGCCCAAAGCAGGAAGGAAAATGAACATATATAGGGAGACCATATTCAGAGTCTGGTGGCAATATACAACCTAAAAACAAGGCAATATACAACCTAAAAACACAATACTGTATTTAGGGTGGTGTGCATGGTCCTCACACTAAAAAAGCACAGAGCCGAAGGGGCACAAAATTGAGAAGATCCATGATTGAGAAGATCCATTTTGGGGCACCCAATTCTGGCCTTGCACCGGGTGCCATATGACTAAAGTCTGCCCCTGCTGTACTACAAATAAAACAATAAGAACAATAAGACCAGCAAAAGTTGGCTGACAAACAAACTCAGGTTTGAAAGGCGTGTCTGGAAAACAGTTTCCAGAAAATGCTTGAAAGTGAGCAGGGATGATTCCTTCTGAACCTCTACTGGTAAGACGTTCCACAAGGTAACACCTACTACAATAGTAAAGGCTTGGTCCCTGCTAAAATCACAGGAGTATATGGAACAATTATTTCCCTGGTTCCACAATCATGAGATTTGCTCCTGGTAATACCTACAATGGCCTTGTTCATAAATTACATATTCCCACACGAAGACTTGGAAGGAAGAGTCGGAAGTGCTGGCTTCAAGTTGTGCACACAAAGGGTTTATCTCCATCTCCGTTTGCCTAGCTGCTTTCTCCTAAGAAACCCGAACTTTACCATTGAATCAAAACAAATGGCAGGACAAGCGGAAGTCTGGATGAGCCCATACATAAATTGATTCATTTTACATATAAACTGGTGGTACAACCCCTGTAAGGGACACAGGTGGTGCTGTGGTCTAAACCACAGAGCCTAGGGCTTGCCGATCAGAAGGTCGGCAGTTCAAATCCCTGCGACGGGGTGATCTCTCATTGCTCGGTCCCTGCTCCTGCCCACCTAGCAGTTTGAAAGCACGTCAAAGTGCAAGTAGATAAATAGGTACCGCTCCGGCGGGAAGGTAAACACTGTTTCCGTGCTATGGTTCGCCAGAAGCGGCTTAGTCATGCTGGCCACATGACCCGGAAGCTGTACACCGGCTCCCTCAGCTAGTAAAGAGAGATGAGCGCCACAACCCCAGAGTCGTCTGCAACTGGACCCAATGGTCAGGGGTATCTTTACCTTTACAACCCCTATATGATAAAAAAGGAGCTTCCGTCATGTAAATCTGTACCGTGTTATACCGTCCATGTTTCTTTACATGTGTAAAATGTTTTAGTACATTAAAAAAAAAAATTAAAGAAAGAAGGCCATGCCACTGCAGTCTTTGGAACTAATCCACGAACTGCCATGTAATGCAATAATAACTGATCTGGAGGCTTACAATGAGCTATTGTGCCAGAAATGTAGAAGTCAAGCGCAACACCTGTGCAATGCTAACAGTTTCCTTGGAGATAAGTAGCTTGATCCACTTCTGAACAATCGTACCAATACTGTATAAGTAAGAAACAGAAGGTAAAACACAGAGAGGGGTTGCATACCAGCGAGTGAGTTTGGAGAACGGAGAATTCCACCTTGTTTCTGAAGAAAAGCATATCCATCAGGTAGCTGGGACTCCCTAAGGCCAAAGTGCCAGCATCACAAAGGGCCAATCATGCACCCATTTAAAAGACAAAAGTATACTTTCCGTGCTGAGTTACTTGTGTTTACTGATTCCTGTTTTGCACAACCACCACAGAAATATGGTTTCAGTTTACTTTTACTTATCGCAACTATTAGCCACTTTAAATCTTTTTAGAAAAAGTAAACTCACAGAAAGTTGCAATACAAAAATTAAAACAAAAAAAGCTAAAAGAAAAGAAAAGCTAAAAACACCGATTTACATTAAAAAAGGAACCAACAAATCCCACCCACTAAAAGAGTCACAATATCTAAAACTTTCAAAGTTAAACGCCTAATGCCTGACTAAAAAGGAACATTTTTGCCTGGCGCCTAAAAGTAGTTTAATGATGGTGCCCAGTGTGCCTCCATAGGGACAACATTCCACAGGCATGGAGCCACCACTCAAAAGGCCCTTTTCTTGTATTGCCACTTTCCAGACCTCCCTCAGCCAGGAAACATGGGGAAGGACCTCAGAAGGACCTTTAGTTGTTATGTTGGTCAAATTATCACTCACCAAACTTCAACTTAGAACTGCTGCTTCATGAACAGAGAAACCTATTTCATATATCTGAAGGCGGGGAAAGCCAAACAGCAGAAAGCAAAATATATTGCTTTGTACCATTGGTGTCTATTTGGTATCTGCTACTATTTTCTGTATTGTTTTAAACTGTTTTTTAGCTGTTTTAAAAGCATTCTGCACATCACCTTGAGACATGTAGGGAAGGCGATTAATTAAATAATAATAATAATAATAATAATAATAATAATAATAATAATAATAATTGAGGGCTCAAAATATTACCGTTATTAATGCAATTTAAAGATTGTGTTTTCAGGTTAGCAAATTCAAATATTGGAGTTCTGAGATTTTTGAAATCCAACGCTGAAATGCTTCACTTCTTATTTTTTGTGTATGGAACACTGATCAACTTGGAAATATATTAAATGATATGAAATAATTTAAATATAACTTGGATTGACCACCTGCACTCTATGGGTAAAGCTAGCAGAGATCAATTCCAATACTGAACTCAGAGTGATAGTTAATTATCAATGATTCGGTTAACAATTAGCTTTAACTTTATTTGTTTTAATTTTATTAGACTGAACTTACAAAGCCCTTTGCAATCAAAACAGTAGAAAATATTTGCCCTTCCTTGCTCGGGTTTATCTGTCTTAATTGTTTCCCCTAAACTGAGTGGAATAGCAAATATCAAATAACACTAACTGATTCCACTTTCACTGGTTTTTGGCAACATACACCCCCCTGTAAAAGGTAAAGGGACCACTGACCGTTAGGTCCAGTCGCAAACAACTCTGGGGTTGTGGAGCTCATCTCGCTTTACATGCCGAGGGAGCCAGCTTCCAGGTCATGTGGCCAGCATGACTAAGCCGCTTCTGGCGAACCAGAGCAGCACACGGAAATGCCGTTTACCTTCCCGCCGGAGCGGGACCTATTTATCTACTTGCACTTTGACGTGCTTTCGAACTGCTAGGTGGGCAGGAGCAGGGACCGAGCAACGGGAGCTCACCCCATCACGGGGATTCAAACCATGACCTTCTGATCGGCAAGCCCTAGGCTCTGTGGTTTAGACCACAGCACCACCCGCGTCCCTATACCCCCCTGTACCACTGGCTTAATGAAATACATTATGTGGTTTACTATGACATCTAAATTGACAAACTGTAGTTTGAGAACTCCAAATCAAGATCAAAAAATAGGTTGCAATCTTGGCTTGCATGGCTTGTTCAAACCAGAGTTTGCCAGTTCCGGTGGGCACAAAGCTCTTTCCGAAATCCTCTGGACCAGGAGAATCAGAGATGGTGACATCTGGATACAGCTGTTTTAAAGTAGGTGAGACAAACTCCAGAACCTGGCCCACATTTTAGTAACTCTTTCCCCATCCTATTTCAGTTTTATTTGTTTCATCTATTCTTTCAGAGATGTTTATCATGATTTCATGCACCATTAATATACGCTCCTAACTAATATTGTATTTTAGCTTGTCATCTGTGGCAGCATGCCTGTATAAGCCATATGAATGATAATTTCATAGTCAGTCAAAAACATTTGGTATTATTTATCCAATAGTTATATTGACCTCCCTCGGCTTCCTTTTCAATAGAAGATTGTACATCTAGCATTACTCATTAGTTTGGATAGGCATTCTGGCAGAACTCCCTGGTGTGTGTTGAATTAAATTTTTTTTTTTAAAAAAACAGCTTCCTATATACATGTATTTGCCTCCTTCACTCTGTCTGGGAAGGGCAGCCTATGTTTTAGTGGTTCTTGTTTTCATCCGTAAGCTGCACGTATCCTATCAGGAGAAAAGGAAGGGTATAAGTAAATTGTTGTTGTTGAAAGTGTTGGTGCTGACCTTTAAAGCCATAAAAATCCTCAGCTCCGTCTACCTGAAGGAGCATCTCCACCCCCATCATTCAACCCAGACACTGAGGTCCAGCTCCGAGGGCCTTCTGGTGGTTCCCTCACTGCGTGAAGTGATGTTAAAGGGAACCAGGCAGAGGGCCTTCTTGGTGGTGGCGCTCTCCATGTGGAATACCCTCCTATCAACAGTTTTTAATGTTTTATTAGGTTTTTATATGTGCTGGAAGCTGCCCAGAATGGCTGGAGCAACTCAGCCAGGTGGGCGGGGTATAAACAATAAAATTAATAATTAACAACAACAATAAAATGCTTGACCATGCTTAGGAGAACCAAGCCTGCACGAGTGTAAGATGGACATTACTGAAATATGCCATCAAGACATGTCAATGTATCAAAACTGAGTACAGCAGACAATAGTTCTGCTATTACTGTTTTTGCTATAATTCAAGCAATGTGTGCAATCCTCTATTAACAGCCAATGCATGTGTTCTATAGTTTGCTAGATGTGCTCTGGAGAATTGTGGGCTTAGTATGGATACCATCTTTGTAAAACTTGTGCCAACTGAAACAGGGAGTATAAAATAATTTGTCACTCAGGTGCTGGGACAAACACAGCGATAACACCGATGTATATAATCTTCAGGCAGAGCCATCATGCAATAGCAGCAACAATTTAAAGGGAAGGGGAAAACATCTGCTCACGCAGACAGTTTTAAGGAGCAGGGCCTGTTACAGTTAATGAGGGCTTTATGCAGCATCAAATTTTAAAAAAAAAAATGGGGGTGGGAATGTCAGTTGATTGGGCCTGAGAGTGGAATTGCTCTCTGAACTTTTTCTACAGAAAATTAAAGAGTGGTTGGCATAAACAACACCCACACCAGCGAAGCCTTTAAGGGTACCACCCAAACTCTTGCTTTTCGGTGCTGGAGGAGGTGGGGTGGGATGTCTCTCTCCAGCCAACCCAAAACAGCTTTGACAGTTTCCACCTGCAGAGTGATGCGAATGCCACTCCCCTAGTGTGAATCTTCCTGTTCTGTCCACTGAAACCTCAGGTAGGGGGAACAACAGAATCAGTACCACTATTTGTATTTGCACTGCCAACACTCCATGGAAAGCCCTGAAATGGGAAATTCTGGGGGCAAGGCAACACAGAGCTTTTATAATCACAATAGCTCCTTGTAGCATCTCTGTTGTAACCAGTTATAGGTAACCCCAGAAATTTCTTCTGTGACAAATACTCAATGACCAGTTTAGGAAGGACTTCCTGATAGTATGAGCTGTTCAACAGTGGGAGAGATTTCCCTGGAAGAAAGTGAACCCTTCTTTGTTAAGAGATTTGTAAGCAGAGGCAGGATGGTCACCTACCAATCAGAGGTGCGTTAGTAGAAGATCTCCTGCACTAACAGAAGGTTGGGCAACTAGGATTGATGACCTTTGACGTTCCTTCCAACTCTATAGTTTGAAGTATTAACCACACAGTTTGGCATGCCTACTTCTTGATACTTTACTTCCAAGTTTGGCAAGGAAGGCAGTTTTCTTAGGTTGATGAACATACTAGGAGGCCTAAGATGGGGATGAGCATCAAAGAAATAGTTGATGTCATACAGAAGCACCAATAATGCTGTACTGTTTCCTCCTTTTGGTTACTTTAAACATGCTTTGTTAGTATTTTTTTACTTATGTCTACAAACATGCAACTCTTACTGGAGGGATTTTCAAATTTAAGATGTTTACATTTACCCCAAAGAGTTTTACGGTATTTGATACATTTCGAAAGCAGCACAATAATGTTTTCTTAGTTCCTTCTTCTAAAGTTCTACAGAGTTAATCTTTAGAATTTCTAATTGCTTTTGCAAAATTAGAAACTTGTTCTCATAAAAGAGAGATGGCACTGAAGAGCCTTTCAGTAGAATTAATATTTTTAATCAGTGGAATAATCATGCTTCTGTGGCAATCAGCTAAAATCCTAAAGCAAGTATAGCTATTTCAATGGTCCACTTATAATGTCACTTCCTTGTGCTTGAAGCATGTTCTCATTCTTCTAGTCAGCTGCTAGAAGACGGGATCTCCAGTGGCTATTTGACCCTAAAAAACCCAAGTCAATTCTCATAGATCATTAAATCATTTTACACTGTTCCACTAGAGAGCAGAGGTTTGTAAGTAACAGTGCCAACGCAACTCACCAAACAGCAGATGGCATCCAACTATACAGAACAGCTATTCAAGTATGAAAGGCCAGCAGTCAGAAACAGCAGAGGCTGAAAGAGTTGCTTCACATTATTACTGGGGAACAGTGATGTGCAGCCATCACTGGTGATGATTGAGAGAGAGTCCGCAAATGAGATCATGTTTAGAAACTGGACAGTCTTGCAAGAAGTGAGCCTCTGTAGCTTTAACTATGGAAATGGGACATTTCCAGGGTATGGACAGACTGACTTGTTAACAGAATGTAGGATTACTGAAATAGTACCAGTGTTGTTTACTCAAGAGTTCCTCAATCCATGTTTGTTTATGCAGCCCAGTTTTACTTATCTGGTTATTGGTCATTCATCCTACCAAGGAGATAAAAATTCATTGATTTCCTTTCTTTCTGTTTCTGATAGTTACCATGTTGTTATAAAAATATGCAGACAGAATAAGATAAACTTAGTAGATGCTGGTGTTTACTGATAATTCTAATAAATAAATAAATATTGAGGCTAGATTATTACATTTGCCAGTAAATCTCAAGGTGAACTGAATGTTGTTGACAAATTACCAAACTCCATCTGTATTCCCATCATTTAGAATGGTTCTACATGCAGCAGGGAGCAAGAACAAACCTCAGATTTGCACCTGGATCCCACAGCAAGTAGGACATCAGATGTGTTCATCCCACCCACTCATAATCTCTCCATACATTTTTTTGTAGCATAAAAGAAGCTGTGACCCTCCAGATGTTATTGGACTGTAGCTTTCACCATCCTTGAACATGTGTGATACAATTGGGTTGATGAGCAATGAAGTCCAATAATATCTGAAATACCACAATTTCCCCATCCTATTGGGGAAGGAGGTGGAGTGTCTACACAAGGTTCACGACTTCTATTCCCCACTGTGAGTAGAATCTACAGTACACATAAGGGTGATGGGATGTCCCAGTATTATTTGAATACATGGCTTACTGGAAGTTCCTTATAAAATTAAAAATGAGAAATTTTGTGGGATTCCTTATTCCCAATATTGGAAATAAATTAATTTTTTTGCTTACAAATATTAATGCAACTCCCTGTTCCTTTCAAGCTGCTGTGCTGACACCTATGTTTGTGTTGTTTTGAATCTGATTCATATTTCCTGGCTTTGGTTGCTTGCTACCAACATAAGATGAGAACACCACTGATCATTAATGGGTATGCGCTAAACTGGAACCGCAATTAACCCCTTGGCACCCTACTCAAACAGAAATATGGAAGAGCCAGAGAAATACATGCTCACCCACGAACTGGCTGACCAGCTTAAAATACAAAGAATCAGGGCACCACTGACAGTTCTTTGCCTGGCATAAATACAGAACACTATATTTATTTTGGACAGAGCCATATTAAAAGACTTGAGAGCTACAGGGCCTGTAAACTGTACTTTCTTTTTGTGCAACATGCTCTCCTTATTCATCTCAATTTTTTTTGTTTTGTTCTCACAAGCTTATGCAGTGCAAGGAGTAGTCCGCTCTCCATGCTAACCAACTTCAAGTATGACAAACATCCCTCTAGCTGTCCCATTGCAATTATACTATGAATCACAGATTTTTAAAATATTCCTAGTTTTAATAAAGCAAGGAATAAAATGAGCTTATTGTGCAAAAGTTGGAATACTTGCAGATAAATATTTTTAAAAAAGAAGTAGCAAATTTTGCTTAGATGTTGCCTGTCCAGCCTTCTAACTATGCTTGCTTGCTTATTTATTTATTTGGTGAGTGCTATCACCAAAAAGGCCTACTTCTGTATTGTCACCAAGAGGCAATCTGCTGTTTTTGGACTGACCAACAGGGTATCATTGGAAGAACTTGCAGATCAACTTGGTTTGGATTAGGGAAGCCAGTCTGGTAGGTATTGTGGTCCCAAGTTGTTTCGGGCTTTAAATGCCCACAAGAAAACCTTGGAGTTGGCTCAGTAACTAATGGGCATCCAATGCAGTACACCAGTACTCTAGCAGCTGCATTTTGCATTAGTCACATCTTTTGAACTACAGTGGTACCTTGGGTTACATACGCTTCAGGTTACAGACTCCGCTAACCCAGAAATAGTACCTCAGGTTAAAAACTTTGCTTCAGGATGAGAACAGAAATTGTGCTCTGTCGGCGCGGCGGTAGCAGGAGGCCCCATTAGCTAAAGTGGTGCTTCAGGTTAAGAACAGTTTCAGGTTAAGAATGGACCTCCGGAACGAATTAAGTACTTAACCCGAGGTACCACTGTAGGCACAAGGGTAGCCCCACAAACAACACATTAAAGTAGCCTAACAATGAGTTAGCAACATAAGGACATCCCTGACCAGACATGGTTGCAGCTGGCACACCAACCAAAGTTGGTAATGGATGCTCTGAGTCACTGGGGTCTCCTGGGCCTCTAGTGACCACGGCACATCTAAGAGCACCACCACCCCATTACACACCTGGTCCTCACAGTGCAACCTCATTGACCTGACAACTGCCCATTCACAGGGTCTCAATTTTTACAAATTCTCATGTGAATTTGCAAGTCTCTCACTCTCTCTCTATATATATTTCAACTTATCTATTTTAATGCATTTTAAAATGTATGTTCTTTGTCTATCTATGGCCAAGACAAATTTACTGACAGACACCTTAAAAGATATGAATCTATGATATATGAAGCAAGAGGTATCAATCACTTTCGTTGAAGTCCCTTTCAGGTCCCTCCTATTTACAGTTACTATCCAACTACTCATAGCATAGCTCAGAAGCTTTGTCTGTGGTAAGCAGAAAATGTATTGTAGTGAGAGTTTGCCCACATTTTTTCTCTCTCTCTCTCTTTAAAAAAATGGAATCATGTTAGATAACAGTGAATTTCAATGGTAGGACAAACGAGATCATTGATTCAATATTTCAATAAACTATTGCTGATATGATGCAACATACGTTTCCCTTAACCGCATGCCATGCTGGGATATTTACATTGTGCGGGGGGAAATCAGTACAAATTTATACAAGAGGAATCTTCTAGGAACTTCCCCTCTCTAGCATATCTAGAAAATCTAGATCTTCTAGGATTCCTTGTGCACTGTAATAGCTTACAAAGAGAATGCAGGCAGCATAGAACTGACGTGCTAGTTGCATTGCCTTATTGAAAGGTTTTAATTGCTGGACTGCTAGATTGATAAGATGACAACCCAGATTCATGCCACCTTGATGGAAGTATTGCATTTCCAGTGTAGTTTCAAGGTAGGATGCACTTCCTGGCATTCCCTAGTCTTTCCAGGGAGGGATAAAGGGTTTACCTTCATTTTCTCAAAGTACAGAAGAAACAGAAATATTTTGGGGGGGTGGGGGAAAGGAAAGGAAGAGGAATGGAAACAATGACACACAGACTTTAACTTAGCTATTTACCATATTTTTTGCTCTATAAGACTCACTTTTTCCCTCCTAAAAAGTAAGGGGAAATGTGTGTGCGTCTTATGGAGCGAATGCAGGCTGCGCAGCTATCACAGAAGCCAGAACAGCAAGAGGGATTGCTGCTTTCACTGCGCAGCGATCCCTCTTGCTGTTCTGGCTTCTGAGATTCAGAATAATTTTTTTTCTTGTTTTCCTCCTCCAAAAACTAGGTGCGTCTTGTGGTCTGGTGCGTCTTATAGAGCGAAAAATACGGTACATGTTATCTGCTTGAGGTCTTGAGTTTCAGAGCACATGTAGAGTGCTTTGAGATAAAATATCTTTGGACTCCTATATAGATGTATACAGTAAGATAGAAAGTGAGAGAAAGACTCACATTTTTAACTGGCCCCTTGGTGATGTTGGATTATTGTTTGGCCCAGTTTTGAGATCCACTCCCATCACTGATGTGCATGGCTAATCAGAAATTTAATTACAGGTTGGTTCCCGTTCTTAATGACTCTGCACTTACAGGTCAAAAGAGGTAGCCAGTGCTGGCCAATAAGTCTTTGCAGGGGAAAAAGGAATAACTTTAGAAATGTTTATTGGGGAAGGAAAGGCAAGATTTCTGTTGTGAACTTCCCCCAAAACTGATTGCAGACACTCTAGATGGCACTGTTGAGCTACATAAGAATAAGGGGGTTTGCCACACATCCATAAATCAGAAATTAAAGACAGAATATGGACCAGGAACTCTCTATACTTTTCTTTTGATTCTATTTATAATTAATCTTTAAACTGTTGGATGTATAGAAGGCCTCCTAATATCTCACAGACTACCAAGCTGTTGCTATTCAATTATTAATCCATTAATAAAAATGAAATGTTCTGCAACTTTATTCAGCACTGTGAATCACTCAAAAGGGATAGGTCTCTCTCTCTCTCTCTCTGTGTGTGTGTGTGTGTGTGTGTTTTGCAGGGGGGATAAGAAGACAATCTCAACAAGCAACCTAGAATGGAGGACGAATTTTATAGTACTTCCCAATGGAAGATTACTCATTGCAATATATAACATTTAGAATGGAAATGTAAGGAAGTTCAGTAGCATGGATATCACAATGCTGCGCTGAATCTTAGCGTAACTAAATCATTATTAGTAAATGTTTTATTCTTTTTCTATTTTTCCTGAACTATCTCTAGGAAAAGAGACTGCATAGTTTCCCTAGGTTCCCACAGTTCCATTTAATTTATGATGCAAAAGCTTCCTCAACATAGACTTTATGGAGAACAGCTGCTACCAAGAGGTCAGTCCTTCGAAGATTTCTGTACCTCTTTCAGGTGCTCCCGGTATCAATTCCCATAACAAATTTTGGGAAATGGCAGCAGATACTGAATGATTTTACAACCAGAAGGAAACAAGTAAAGTAGCCTCTAAAAACATGTACACGTGAGGGACTAGGCATGCCAAATCTCAAATATTATTAGCAGTGGTTATGGAGAAGGGAACCTCTTTCAGACAATCTTCATAAAAACTTGCTTGATCTGAGCAGAGTCCACTTAGGTCTAGCAGTCTGTTTCTATTGGCAGCCAACAAAATAATGCAGAAACCAGACACAATGTATCAGTACAGAATGCAACAAATTTTACTCAATTTACTATAACACAGTTAATCATTGAAAAATGAAACACAAAAAATGTTTTTTTAAAAAAAGTTTAAAAAAGTAACAACAAAACCATGTCTTTATTGCAAAGTAGAAACAAAAATCTAATCACCATGAACAATTCCAATTGCCAGATGAATTTCAGCCTTGAGCTCTTCTTCAGTGGCATATAAATGACAATTACTGGATTAACTGCTCCAGAGCAGAATCAAATTTAGGCTTGCCTAAATAAGGAGTCACGCTCACATACCCCTTTAAACAGACTTGGAATCAAAAATCCCCAGACTCCCCAAATATTGAAAAAATGCTGCAATAATTACAATTCCTAATGTTTTGATGTGAATCCCTGAAATTCTCCACCAAGAGATAAAATGCTTGATCTTGTTTAATTGTTTGACTGTGCAACAGTAAATATTATTACGTTATATTACAGTAATATATTGTTCCTGACATCTATATTGTTTCATTTGGCCAGGAATTAATTGTCTCTATTTCCTTATCCATCAGTCGTCAACCAAATGACTTGAGAAGTTCACAATCCAGAGTTGGGAATCGATGGTCATCTTCCAAAAAAATCTGAAAGCTAATACTTGCTTATAGAGAAAGGAGGATCATATTATAGTAATACAGTGGTACTTCGAGTTAAGTACTTAATTTGTTCCGGAGGTCCGTTCTTAACCTGAAACTGTTCTTAACCTGAAGCACCACTTTAGCTAATGGGGCCTCCTGCTGCCGCCGCGCCGCCAGAGCACAATTTCTGTTCTCATCCTAAAGCAAAGTTCTTAACCTGAAGCACTATTTCTGGGTTAGCGGAGTCTGTAACCTGAAGCGTATGTAACCTGAGGTACCACTGTATATAGCATCACATCATTAGCACATAAGGAACATTACTCAGCTGGGGAGAAATTTATCAGTACACAGTGGCCAATGTTTTGTTCTGGTCAACTTTTGTTGAGACGTACGCATCACAGCCCACAAGCCAATATATTTATATTTCCAGTTTATGTGGTCAAAGCACCTTAATCCTTGAATCCCTTCCCTATTTCAACTTTCCCTTTTCATTTCTGTCTTGAATGCTATTTTGTATTGTTAAAAACTATAATAAAAGTAGTATTAAAAAAAAAAAAACCCTGTGCCTATATCTTATGCATTTTGCTTTAAACACTGGAACCTACTTGATTTCACAAATATATGTCTCAATAAGTCCTGTATTTATTTCAGTAAATAAATCACTCCGGGTCCCAGAGCTACTAGGAGCTTAGGGAATAAGTAATCTGCTACCTCACCATCCTTCATGCCCAGTGGAGACAGGGATTTGATAAGAGATGAGTAGGAAAGTTTTCCATGACAAATCAGAGTTACTTGCCGCAGATCAGCACTATGTGAAAAGAATTTCTCTCTGTCTTGTATAGGTCTCTTGCCCTGCTCATTATAATAAATTATTGACATGAAGGCAGGTTTATTAAAGAAGAAAAAAGTAACTGAAAGTTAGCCAACTGAATTTTGCATTACTTCGTACTACTTTTCTTGAAAAATTGGGGCTGTTGCTTCTCCTGAGTGAGATTTGTGTCACACATTTCAAAGGTTGGTGTCACACACATTTAAGCCTGGGCATGCTGAGAAACCATGAAACCAGGAGCCTGGGTAGGTTAAGAAAAATGCTTTAAAAATCTATTAAAAGCAGGAAACCAGCTAGGGATATGGCTGGACCTTTGGACGACAAGGCAGTCAAAAGTCTGCTAAAGAAGGAAAAAGAGTTTGCAGAAAAGCTGGATGAATTCTTTGCATCTGTTTTCACAGCAGAAGATGTGGGGCAGGAAGGGAATCCGAGGAATTGAGCAAATAGTAGTGATAACAGACAGCGCTGGGTGTGACACATGCAGAATTTTTTTAAAAAACATTGCTGCTATGTACACAACTGGTAAATTAAAAGAGACATGTATTATTATTATTATTATTTAATGACCACTTTGCTCTCTTATGAAACATGTCTGAAACTCTTACTTTGGTAGGCGTTTGTTGTTGCGCAATTCCAACAGAATGTTTATTTTTTTTTAAAAAAATGTGCTTGAACAGTTAAACAAATACCCAGGTGCATGCCTACAAAGGACCTCTGGTTTCTGGAACTTCTGTATGATGGGCAAGTTGTAACCGAGGGAGGAGACAATACAGCACCAATACATCTTTACTGTGGATGGGAAATGTCGACAAAACAAACCAATTCTTCACACAGCACATAGCTGAACTATGCAAGTTGGGTCATCTTAAAAGATGGTCCTGGGTGCGGGCAGGCCCTTAACACAGCTCCACCCCACCCTACCCCTGGCGTGGTTGGAGGCCTTCCTTGCCGAGGTGGCACCACAATCACCCCAGGCCTCCTTGGCCAATCACTTTGAGTGGGGTGATCGGGGGGGGGGTGTATATAAGCGACAGTGCATCGTGTGCTGTGCACCTGCTTCACGCTGCCAAACACCCACCCACCCACCCTTTTATTTTAGGTGTCATCTGGCCTTGCTTTGGACTTTGGTTGGCCACCTGTCTTGGACTGGGAGCCGGGTAAGAATTTTTCCATTTGGCAGATTGGCATTGGCCACTTAGTTTTCGCCTACCTCTTAGCAACCGTCACAACTATGTAAGATTTGGTGGTTAGGCATTGGCTTACTGATGTGGGGAGGGGGGAGGTCGGCGATTGCCTTCCCCTCCATGTCCAAGGGTATTCTGTTAAAGGAATCCGGGGCCTGGATCTTGTCTGAAGTCCGCTTGAGGGGCTAGGGCCATACCAGGCCTCTGGGAACATTGAGGAGAGCTGCAGGTGGGTTTTCCCGATGTGGCTACCTCTTTCATGACTCCCTGCAAGGTGGGCAGGAGTCAGATATAGTCTATTGCCAATGCCTAAGCCAATACCACTCGCATTTGATGTAAACAATAAAGTTGTGGCCTAAATTTTGATAATAATAATAATAATAATAATAATAATAATAATAATAATAATAATTTATTTATACCCCGCCCATCTGGCTGGGTTTCCCCAGCCACTCTGGGTGGCTTCCAACAAAACAGTAAAATACAATAACCTATTAAACATTAAAAGCTTCCCTAAACAGGGCTGCCTTTAGATGTCTTCTAAACGTTTGGTAGTTATTTTTCTCTTTGACATCTGGTGGGAGGGCGTTCCACAGGGCGGGTGCCACTACCGAGAAGGCCCTCTGCCTGGTTCCCTGTAACTTGGCTTCTCACAGCGAGGAAACCGCCAGAAGGCCCTCGGCGCTGGACCTCAGTGTTTGGCCAGAACGATGGGGGTGGGGACGTTCCTTCAGGTATACTGGACCGATGCCGTTTAGGGCTTTAAAGGTCAGCACCAACACTTTGAATTGTTAACCTTAAACCAAAATTCTGTGTCAGTGTGAATTTATCTCTTATGTGGGGGGGGGGCTGGCTTGGGGCCTTGACACGCAATTTGCTTTCACAGAATGTAGTGGTGTCTACTAAGTTGGGTGGCTTTAAAAGATTAGACAAATTCACGGACGATAAAGCTACCAATGGCTACTAGCCCCAACTGTGTTATATGTCGCTGAATACCAGTTGCTGAGAATCACAAGTGAGATGGGCACTATTGCCCTCCTATAGGCATCTGGCTAATTGGAATAGATTAACTTTGGGCCTGATCCACCCGGGTTCTTCTGATGCTCTTAACCAGGAGCACTTTCTGCTAGTGTAAAGCAGCCACCAGTTACAGTACACTGTACAGCTTTATGCATCCTAGTAAAAGCAATGGTCAATCAGGATCAGACCTCCTGGAGTTCCTGGTATATTATTGGCATTTGATGATATACGGAAATAGTTCAATAAGAACCCCATTCCTCAAGCAACTCTGTCACTGAAAGACCAATTTGCTCCACTAACCTGTGTGTAAGCAGAATACTGTTCAGGACTGTGTTGCAATTCTAAAACTGTCCGTGAATTTGCTGAGGGTCAGTAAATAGCTGAGCTAATGAGGACTTATTCAAACTGCTTGCCATGCAATGGGAATTCCCTAAATGGTCTTTCCTAGCTACATGAGTTCCTGGCAGCATTTGATGAGGTTTATAAATATCAGAGATTTGCCTGCAAGAGAGTTACCTCTTCTGCTCCAAAAATAAGAAGGCCACACTGAGAGTCATGAAGCAAAAGAAAATGTTAAATGGCTAGCATTTGAAAGATAAATGAAAAGAATGGTTTATGAACAAGGAATTCTGAGAGCTCAACTATTAACCCACAATCCTGGCTTTTTTGGGGGGGGGAGCACTACAACAGATTATATTGCATTTTTCTAAATACTCTGGTGAACTAGTTGATTATTGACCTATAGCTCAGAACATTTAAAAATGAAATAAAGGAGTAAGAGAAAGCCATATTGGCATTCTGATGAGATTTAGAAAGAGATCTCAAAGCTGTAATAGTGAAACAAGGAATGGAAGGATTTTTTTCACAACTTTGGGGAGGTAAGGGTTATATCCCTCCTGTAGGGGTTTATTCTTTTCTTGATTGCTTGTAGTGTACAAAGTCAAGTGAACAAAAAATCTTAAACACGATGGGGGCAGGCACTTAAAAAGAAAAACAAGAACTTCTCAAAATAGTTATCTATTAAAGCTCCCTATTTCTTCTTCCTGTTTCTGCAAGTTTTGGCAAGTGGATCATGACACTGACTCACCAAGTCTGATACAGATAATTAGGCTGGGTCATCTGCATGAATAACCATTGAGAATGCAGGAGATTTTTTTTTACTGCTGTACAAATGGAAGCATTAAAATGAGGTGCAGGAAAAGCCGGGTTAATTTCCGTCATTTAACCATGCTTTGCATAATAGTCACACTGCCTTAATTCTAATAGAGATGGGCCTTAGCACATGCCAGCGCATCCATCTTCCAGGCCAAAACCTTGGAATCAAACCATTGAAGTCTTGGGTTGCAGCTGCTGTGACTGAAACTGTTCCTGTTTGGTCTTGGTTTAAGTCAACAAAGATTCACTAAGCAGTTCAGCACAAGCCCAGAACTAGTTCAGTTTTGGGGCAGCAGGTTAAGAAAGGTAACAGGTCTACAGCCAAGGCAACAGTCCTGTATAGTACTTGGAAGGATGCACAAAACAAAACAGGCATATTTGTAGCATGTTATAAATTTGTACTTCTTAATCAGCATGGATTGCACCCTGAACCAAGAGAACAGCAGCCCTGCTGCTTTCCAGTCCTTTAAAGACAGAGCAGACTATGACCAAATACAGACAAACCGAACTGGGAAAGAATCCTCCATATCTTATGTGCCTGTGATTCATTTGGGTTGGAGTCATTATATCACCACTTCTTGATATCAGGATGTGTGCTTGTGGTTGAACCCTTATTCTGAGGTGGCATTTGCTATTCAAGGTTCTATTCAAGGTTCAGGTGCAAAAGAGACTTTCAAATAAGGTTCGAATTAAGTTTTCTGATTCAGAAATAACAATTAATGCACAGTTTGTCTGTTTTTGTTTAGGTTGAGCTTAACGACCTGATATTTTTTTCCCCTGTATGTTTCAGGTGCCACTTAAATTAAGATGAATGTATTGCCGAGAATGTTGTTTTTGTTTCAATCATTACAAATCATTGACAAGATGGACTGTTTCAAGAGGTGGCAAAGAGATATTTCTAGATTTGTCTGGCAGGGCAAAAAGCCCAGAATAAAATTTAAGATACTTACTGATGCTAAAAACAGAGGGGGGTTTGCCCTGCCGGACTTCAAACTTTATTATGAATCAGCAGCTTTTTGCTGGTTGAAGGAATGGCTACTTCTTGAGAACACTGACATCTTAGATCTTGAAGGTTACGATAATGTATTTGGGTGGCATGCATATTTGTGGTATGGCAAGGTTAAAGCGCATAAAGCATTCAAAAACCATATTGTCAGGAAAGCACTATTTAATGTCTGGATAAGGTATAAAAAATTTTTAGAGAATAAAACCCCAAGGTGGCTATCACCTATGGAAGCGAAAGCTATGAAAAAACTTAACATGGAGGCAAAATGGCCAAAGTATTGTGAAATCTTGGAACAGGAAGGTGACAAGTTGAAATTGCAGAGTTATGATAAGCTCAAAGGGAAGGTGCGAGACTGGTTACATTATTTTCAAATAAGAGAGGTTTATAATCAAGATAAGAAAATTGGCTTTCAGGTGGAAAAATCAAAGTTGGAAACAGAACTGTTAGAACCCAATGCTAAGATATTATCAAGAATGTATGATCTGCTGTTGAAATGGAGTACTGAGGAAGAAACGGTAAAATCTGCCATGATTAAATGGGCACAAGATTTAGGACATAACATTATGTTTGCTGACTGGGAACAGTTGTGGACCACCGGGATTAAATTTACGGCATGTAATGCCTTAAGAGAGAATATTATTAAAATGATGTATAGGTGGTACATGACCCCAGTCAAGCTTGCAAAAATCTACCATTTGCCCGAGAATAAATGTTGGAAATGTAATGAAATTGAAGGTACATTCTTTCACCTTTCGTGGACATGTCCGAAGATTAAGGCTTTCTGGGAAATGATTTATAATGAAATGAAAAAGGTGCTTAAATGCACATTTGTGAAGAAACCAGAGGCCTTTCTCCTAGGCATAGTTGGCCAATTGGTGCCAAAGAAGGATAGAACTTTCTTTATGTATGCTACAGCAGCAGCAAGAATACTTATTGCGAAGCATTGGAAGACGCAAGATCTACCCACCTTGGAAGAATGGCAGATGCAAGTAATTGACTATATGGAAATGGCTGAGATGACTGGCAGAATCCGAGACCAGGGAGAAGAGTTGGTGGAAGAAGATTGGAGGAAATTTAAAATTTATTTACAGAAGTACTGTAAAATGTATGAATGTGGATGATATTGAAATAAAAAGAAGTTCTAGTAACAAGAGATAAAAATTGGAAATTATAAATTTGGGAGGTAAAATATTTAAGGACAAAGTAATACGATATGAATTTGCTGAGTTAACTGTTAAAGAGGGATACAAAAAAGGGAGGCGCGAGGAAGTCAGGAAAATAAGTTAATCAATGATGAATAACTAGAAAAGAGTGATTTGTGTTTGCCTTATGTTATTTATGTCATTTGTGGTGTTATTGATTGTTCTTTTCTTTTGTGTGAAAGATTGTATTGTTGTGTTTTTTACTTTTCTGTGTGTTTATTGTATTATGTTTGGATGTTTTTTTATTGTTAAACTTAATAAAACATTATTATATATATATAAAAAAAGGTGCCACTTAAAAGGTGAGTATCCACTCAGACCCATGACAACCATGTCTCACTAACTCAGGCAATCGTAGTAATCAAGAGCAAAAGGAGCCACAGCAGAAGGCAGAACATCACAGAACAAGTGGTGTTACCTCCCACTGAATCAGAAACAAACTCAGGTAAGTCAGGACCCATTCAGGTGAGCATTGCTCATCCACTTGGTAGTGATGTGTTTATATATCTTTCCCCTGGGTTAGGTGAGCCCAAAACATAACAAGTACTATGCAAAACACTCTACTGAAAATGCACAGCAACTGCACTCTCATTCCAATAAATTATCTTATCTGATTTTACACTGGTGAGCACAGCTCTCTTGCTTTCCCCTAGATCCCTAACTGTACACTCTGGCATGCATTCTCAAAAAGGTGAGGCTATGAACATTTCTTTACCAGCTTCCATGCTATACTGTTAACCATATAACATTATAAATGGTAAGGCAGAGGCTGCAGGATATTTTACAGAGGGGGGGAAAGTAGAATTAGTTCATGTGGTCTGAGAAAGAGGACTCATTTGCATATACTCTCCATCTCCTGGTTGGCTACCCCAATGCCTGCAGCTTAACTCTGCGTAAAGGTTTTATTGCTAATTGGCTTCTGCATTTCAGCTCATCTCTTGCTGCACGAACTAACTGCTTGTGGAGCCAATTTTCACAGCTTCTAGTGTCTTACATGGCTTTCAATGCCACAGCCGCTTCCATATATTTTTAATTGAATTAAGAACATTCTTATGCTTATACATCTATGGAGATTCTCTGTAGTTGTAGTTGTTGTTGTTATTTTTTAAAAAAAATTCTAAGGATTTGGCTAAGGTATCTTTTTAGATACATAGTCAAGTTCTATAGTATGGTCAAAACCATCACAATATTGCAGACACAATCAGAGAACTCTGGATGCCAACAAAACAATAATAACAAGCAGGAATGTTCAGAAAGGATCTTCAGAGCGAACAATAAACTCATAATGGAACGTAGCCGGTTGATCATCTCCTGCGCTTTCCTCCAGAGCAACAAAGAGGTAAGTATATTTCCCCAGTTTCTATCCTTCCTGGCTAATCTCCAGAAAGGCAGCAACAAATAAAACCACAAACTCCAAACCACATGACACAATAAAATATGATGGAACAAAAACAGTATAAATAAGAATTTCAAATCCATTGTAGCAGATTCTGATAAAATATCACTGGTGCATGGAACAAAACCCATGCCCCTCACCCCAAACGATTTATAACCAATCTAAACAACAAAAGCTCTCTGTGGAGCGAGTTTCATGGTGATGATTCCCTAGCTAGCCTAACATAATGCAGTTGGTATATGTCCCCATCCTAGAGGCCGATGGAACCACTGGCTTGGTTCACACATCATAAACTGTGGCTTAGCATGAATGATCAAGTATGTCAGTGCATATTTTTTAAAAAGTGACTGCATCACTCCTCCGTTGGTAGGGACTAGGGAGCAACAGCAGTCATCAATTTAATCTACCCTATCCATTGATTCCCCCCCACACACACTTTCCACCTTTCTGCACTGAAAAAAAAGTAAGAGCCCAGTAAATTGAGTGAGTTTCCCTTGCACACAGACACATAAGCCCACTTGCATTTCCAAGGCTTTGCTTCTTGGCCAACACAACCCAGCTGTATTTCTAGGGTGCTATGCCTCCTATTGTCATTTGTACATCCCCCTAGGGTCCTACACAATGACACCTGGTCTAAAAGTACAATCACTCACTCAATCAATCAATCAATCTCCTCTTCCAACCTAGCTGGAAGTGATGCTACTGGGACTCGGTGGGATGGAAAGCACCTTGCCTGTTTGAAAATAGTCTGTCATGAATGGTGGACACTGAAATTTCTGGTTGGTGGAGAAGGAGGAAGGTGGAAGCAAATCTGAAAAGCCAGGCAAGCTGGCCTGCCATGTTGCCAGTAATCAGCCTCAGTAATTTAGCAAGTAGACACTATTTAAGTGGGGTGGTGCTGCAGTAATTTGGGGGTGGGGTGGCTGACTATGGTTGGGAAAACCTCTAAACACATCTACCTTTACATTATTTGCCGGGGTAACTCTTTGTGATCTTTTTTTTTTCCTGCAGAGGCAGTTGCATCTATTATTAGAAGCAAGTATTGTTTATTCAGTTTATGAGTTCTTTCTCCCACGAAATTCTCAGAGTGACCTAGAAGTGTTGGCTAATATTGGAAGGAAGATACTACAGCTCAGACTTTTAAAGTCTCCCTTGCCTTAACCCCTGCCAGTCCCCCCTTGGAGGCAGACAAAGCTGAACATACAAAACAAGAACTCAGGAGGCAGATGCTTTATTAGGGAAGGTGCAAAGTTTCTGTATTTACAGGGGGAGTATAGTGTTGAGGGTTTTTTGCTTAACAGAGACTAAATCATTGGTCTAGCTAGCCTTCACAAAGAACCCATTCTTGGCAACAACATCAGCTAAATATAACCCTATGTCCCCCCCCCATTGTTTAATGCTCTAAGATTCTGAAAAATTGTCTCTCTATCTCTCTTCTCCCTGCCCCACCCCGTCTAAATTTAAATGGCATTTAAAATGACATTTCCCACTTGAAATCGTTATTTTCTTCACATGTAGATTCATGCATATTTAAAACTTAATATAGACAAAAATGTATTTAATTTTACTAGCAACTCTAATAAAAAGATACCAGCTGGACATCTAGGAGAATCACTGGATCAAAAAGCACACCTTTTCAAGGGGAGCCGAGTACAAATGATCTACCATTAACTGCCCACCATCTGTCTGGTCTGAGATTCAGTTGATTTGCCTCATTTAGTCCACCACCGACACCATACCGATAGCACCTCAATCCGAATCTCTGGACAACCTCTCTTGGTAGATGTTCCATAGATGTTTAAGCACACAAAGAACAGAAAGGAACATTGCAGCACCTCACATAATAAATTGCATGAGGTGAAGAAACATTCTCTTAGAACCATCTTCTAGGGTGAGTGTGACATATAAGACAAGAATCACCAAATTCCTTCCAATTTCCAACCTAGCCAGTCCAAACAAAAATACAAAAATCGGGCAATTTACTGCAAAAGAAGCTTACCAAGCATGGAAACTAATGCATGTGGTATTCAGTCATTTGATGTTATTAAGGCAATCCGAGCTACTACTATTTGCACTTTGTATTGCTTGGACACGTTTTGTGTATGTGTGTGATATACTCACAGAATTGTAATAATCTTTTCAAGCTTCTTCCTATCTTCTCGAAGTCTCGAAAGGGTTTTAAAAAGGAATGTACATAAAATAAAGCACAATTTAGATATTGAATACAATTCAACTCTCCCCTTTTATTATTTTTACTCCCCCCCTCCCACCCACAAGATTTGGTGAACTGTTTGCCTTACACATTCACGTCCTATCAGCTTTGGTAGGAGGATAATAATTTTATGGGTGTTCCACTGTCAAAAAGATAATCCAAAAGTGAAGGCTTCCCGCCATGGTTTTGATGATCTTGCGCTGTTCTGAAGGGTCCTTACCCCCACCACACCACACCCCAAAGCATATTTTCAGGCAGTCCCAAGAATTCCCTTTTTGTGAGTTGAATTCAACACATGGGACTTGGGATCCAACCCAGTTTCTCTTCATTCTACCCATGGTAGATACTGCAGAACAACAACAACAAGCCAAGAGTTCTGTAACCTGAGGTACTTGGGCTAAGATGTTTCAACTAAGGGCTCACAGCCAATAATTGCAGCTTGATAGCACACCCATTTATTTTGTACTACTAACATTTCCTTTTAAGAGATTTTGAAATTAATCGGTAGCTTCTTCTTTGACAAAGTGAAGAGGTTTATTATCTTTTGCATCTCTCTTCCAATGTTTTCCAAGAAGACATTGGGAAATAAATGTAATAATGAGAAGAAGAAAAAACCCAGTCTCTCTGGTAGTATCACAATACTTATTAGTACAATCCTCACAAAAGCCATAGTCTTTTATCATCAATATTCACACTTTTGTTTAAAGAGATGAGCTTGTTCCAGTAAATATATGGCATTATTTCACTGATTCTATGCTGAACAGGACCTAAATCTCTGGGTTTTTGGTTGCTTCTCATACTGATTCCAACATATTCTGACTGTGAATAATTCACTTGCATCCAGAAAGAAAAGAAGCAATTCCTAATTTATATTTGAATATAAATCAGGAGTCTATATTTCTTCACCACAACTACTGTCCTTGATTTTTTTAAAAATATAGTACTGTTGCCATGGTTGCAATATAGCAGAATATTCAGTTTACTATCTAGTGGCAGTGTGCAATACAGCCTGCTTTACTCAAGTGGCCTGAGTGACATCTAAGAGCTGCTTCATGTTACACTTTAGCTCCACAGAAAGCACACACTCACACACATGCTTTCTGTGTAGGGAGGAAAGGGGGATGACATGAAATAGGCTTTAGATGTCACTAGGAAGCAAATTACATGTTCTGCTGGATTATTGCAGTGCATAGATTTCATAGAACTGCCATTCCACCTATGTAATTTGATAAAACTTGCTCAGTCTCTACTTGTATAGTAAAGCCATGCATGTTGGACTGCCATTATACAACCATACTAAGAAAAGGTTAATGCAGTGAAATGATTTATAGGTGTGGTTTTAACCATCAGGTATCTGGTTAGGATTACAGACACACATCCAGTATAAACCATATGAAGTATATAGTTACATGCACAATTTTTTTAATTTAAAAAGAAACTAGTCTCCCAGAGAATGGAATTTGGGACACAAGATTCTGGCAACTGGAGGACATGAGTGTTAAAGATAGATACTGAATAAAAACAAGTGAAGGGATATGATTCATGACAAAAGGGAAGGAATAAATCGAAGGTTATTTGTGACCACTCACCAATCACTGAACAGACCCCTTCTGATTTTTGTCTTTCACTGGACAATGACCACCATTTCCTTTGAAATTTAGCTTATCAACCAAAGTAAAAAAAAGAGAGAGAGATTCACACTTTCAACTTTGGTACTGTACCCTATGCCTGAGCGGAAAACCAAGAGAGAGACCCAGTTTTTACAATCTGGAGATTACCAGCAGCAAGGTAAACTTGAAGGTAGTTTCAGATTGGAAGTTTAAACTGCAAGGGTAAAAGGGTACCACGGACTCACCATGCCATGTTTTAAATGTGTACCTTAAGTGCTTTCACAGATTTCACAGGTTGTACATTGACAATAAAGGTATTATTATTATTATTTATTATTATTATTATTATTATTATTATTATTATTATTATTATTATTTCTTCTTTCTGTATACATCTGGGCTGCCATATCGTGATCATGGAGACAAAGGGAGACCCAAATATGTTGCTACTACTAGTAATTCCTTAAGCATGAGAAATGCATTCTGGGCTATGACTATTAGTTTCCCATAGGGCATAAAGACAGTTATATAAGAGGAAGGCTGAATGAGGGCAGCGGAGTAGAATAGGATACAGGTTTTCCCAAACACAAGCCAACTCGGTAGCAATACAGTGGACACTTTTTTCCTAGACCCCTTACTTAAAACTATAACATGGAAAGCTCTCGGGCATCTCTCTCACTCTCGCACTTCTGTGTAGAAGCATTCTAATCCAAGAACGGCAATTTCTCTTATGGTACCCCAGTGTGTGCTATGATTGTAGATATGGCAGAGACTTGGAGGAAACTTCCCTTGACTTCATGTTACCTACACAGTCTCTCTCAGGGCAAACTGTTATACGCCATACCTCTTCTTTAGGGCCAGACTCTGAAATATGCAAACCAATGTTGTAATATCAATTAATATCCTAAAAGATAAAAGATCTACAGACTTTATATCTGGGAAACTGAAAAGGTATGTTGGTCTATTATTTTAGTATCTGATGAGCTGCAAAAATACTAAGCTTTATTTCTTCAAAGCCTTATAAACCAGATGCATGACAATTATGGACCCCAGTACATCTTTACAAAGGCATGAAACAGTTCGTGGACTTCCTGAAATTAAGCGGCTTGCATATTTGCAGTGAAAAGTAAATACAATAATATATTTTGTGTATTTTCAAGTACTGCATAAAGAACCACAGCTGTTATTTAGTTAACAAAGGCTGGCCTGCCCTTCACAACACAGCAGTCAATGCCTGACTCCAGATCACACTGGGGAATCCTTCCTTCCTGATCAGACTAAAAAAGATTAATTGCCTTGAAAAAGTTTACATAAGTGCATGTAAATGAGCAGAGGAAAGGCATGTGTTGCATGGTAAACATCTCCAGCAAAGCACAACTGATTCAATCTCTGTGAGAAAAGGCAAAAACAAATTGCTTTTATTGTTGTTATTTAATTTCATTTTCTGCCGTTGTCGTTTATTTGATATGTCAGTCACGTACGCATTGGGCAGGGCAGGGCAAACTCGAAAGCCTTCCAAGCTCACACGACCAACTGGAGGCAAAAAATCTATCAGCAGGCATTTTGGAAGCACACATACCACAAGGATGCTCTTGTGCAGATTGTCAAGCATTCCCTGGCACTGATTAATGTGAAAATCAATGTGGGCTTTCCCACAGGAGTAAGGGAAGCAGGATAAGGCTCATCACTCTTAATCACAGTAAATGGCTTTCTAGATCCTGAGATAACATTTGGAAAGTTAGGCATTATTTTCTGGTCCTCTCTTGTTTTTCAGATGAGAATGAGCAAATGAAATAAAAGGAAGATTCAATAAAATACGGCACAGCAGAATTAATCCTATAACCAGACAAGTGGGGGTGGGGGCAAAGGGAACGAGTTCTGGTCTCCAGGTGAAGTCATTCAGCTCATATAATGACTCTGCTGGATTAAACCCACTGCTTCAGAGGTGGCTTGCCTGTGGCCTTCCATATGTTGGACTACAAATCCCATCAGTCTGAACCAACATGCCCAATAGTCATGAACAACGGCAGCAACATCCAGTAGCATCTGGAGGACCACATGCTAGCCACTCCTGGCTTATATAACACAGAAAGTTTGGAGATGTTATTTCCTTCCAAGAAAGGGAGGATGTGCCCCATAAAAGCGTAGAGACCCGCAAAGTGCTGCAGAGGATGGTACTGAAACACGTTCTCTGTAAGCTGATGCTTTAACATTATCTAAGGCTGCTTTGTATATAAATAAATGGATTCTCCACTTGGAAATACAATACAGAAAGCTATTTAGCTGTGGATTTGTCTGAAGTATAACTACAGGTTATGAATCATAATGCTGCATGAATCTACAGGAGGTACAGTATTGATGAGTATTTTGAATCCATCCTGTATTTTTCTCCCTCTGCGCTGAATTTTAATCATGCAGAAAAAGAGGACCAACCCTTTTAGGATGTTAAAATAATGCTACTTGAGAATTTGTATTCTAAGAAGCAAACACCTTAAGTTCTTTCTGCCATCCTTCCTCCAGTGTCCTTTCCTTACTCTCCAGGATTAGGAAGAAACAGACCTGGGCTGGCAATATGAGAGCAACAGAGACTGTTATGTGGGTCATGCAATGAAGGAGGCAGTTCCTTGTCCCCTAAGACATGCAGCTGCCCAAAGGCGAAATTCTGACCTCAAATAGATCTAAATCTCACTGACAGCTCAAGGCAGAACCAGAGATTTGTTTCTCAGCTATGGCAACAATTTTAGCTTGATTTGTAACACGGAATTAGTTAATTTTATCAGCTGGCTTAGACCAGCCAAATTTCTTTCCAGAATTTCATTTAGGCTCACAACGCAGTTCATTAAATTAACAAGGGCACTGAAAAAAATCTACAAATGCTGAGAATAATATTGTAGCATAAAAACCCCATATATGTTCCAGTTTTATTTCAGTGAGCTTTTGGAGGTTACCATCTTTCAAAGTACTGCTGCTGCCTTTTCAGTTGAGATTGTCAAAAATAAACAATAGGTTTGTTAATACAAGCAAAAGGATGAGCAAGATCCAGATCCATAGTCCCAAGGACCTGGCGAACTATTTTTTTGGCCGATTATTGCATTGATTCTTAAAGAGAAAACATTTTCTAGGTTTGAGGTAATCCACGCGGCTGTCTCATCATTTGGTTCGGCCTGTTTATAACCTTTGGATTCTCTTAATCTATTGGCCATCCCAACTGAAGGAACTTTAATTTCTTACAGAGAAAATATGTAACCAGAGTGATCAAATGTGAGAGAGGAACAGGGCTCCTATATCTTAAACAATTCCAAATATGGGATTTGAGTAGGATCACCATATCATTTCACAACAATGGAGAGGGCAGAAAATCTGCAGTGGCAGAAAGTTGGTATTTCAGCTGTTTCAAAGGAGCAGAATCTCTGTGGTGTGCCACATTACAAGGAAATTTTCATAAATCCTGTGGAAATGTGTAAGTTGCAGAATCATACACATAACTCAGAAGAAAGAACAGGACAGACACCCATTTTTTCTGTCTTAGAATATTTCACAGTACTAGCTAGGGAGATACAGCAACTTCTTATATTCTCCTGCATATGGCTATTTCACTTCCAAAGAACAAAATAGAAACAGTGGCTGAGAAAACATATGAGAAGCAATAATTTCCTCTAACATACACTTAATAAAGCTAAGAAGTGTTATTTTGCTTGCTGAGAAGTGTTTTAATTAATGTCTACTGTGCAAATTGCCAACCGTATCAGCAGCAACAGCTTTCTTTAAAAAATATATATCCTTGGAATTGTATACTTCCCTCAAAACACACAGATTTACATCTATGGCTTTCTGTGCAGCAAGGACATTCCATAGCCATCAAGAGAGAAGAGTTTAATTTGATTTTATAACCTACAAGATTTTAAAAATGATTTAAGGATCATGTTTGCTGGTGGGCTAAAAGCTATGTCTTTCTGAAAGCACTAGAAACATTTCCTTCTTCTAATTCCTATTGGTGTGTTGTCTGACCCTTCCCTGATAGAACATAACTGCTCTCTTTAGCCCGCTGACATCAGCAGAGTCTGTGTGATCAATCACAGCTGACGGTCTCATGAGATTGAAACAGCCAGAGTAGCTAAGGGTGCTGAGATGTTGTCTGTGAACAATAATTTTTAAGAGCCTGGTGCCTCATTTCTGAAACCACAATATACCACGAGGAAAGAGAGTGTAGGGTCTCTTTCCCTGCTGTAGTGCTGATTTATATAATACTGTATTTCCTTTTCAGGAAACCTGCATTTAGTTTTCTATACACGATGTACGTAAGGTGTATACTTCCAAAGATTACATGGGGGGGGGGGGAATCAGGAAAATGGAAAGAAAGAAAGAAAGAAAGAAAGAAAGAAAGAAAGAAAGAAAGAAGACCAACAACAGGGTAGAGCAGGAGACTCTGAGAAGAGTAGTGGGAGAAAAGTGAAGGAATAATTCAGTGACAGAAATACATAAATATATTAATACTACTAACACTTCTTTTTTTAAAAAAAATCCTACTTTAAAAAATAGTGTATATGGTCAGTGACTAATATAAACCTGCCATCTTTGTGGTATGTCCGCAGCCACCTTTATACGTATACCTGGAGTACTGTGTCCAGTTCTGGGTACCATAATTTTATAAGGATATTGACAAACTGGAATGTGTGCAGAAAAGGGAAACAAAGATGATCAAAGGTCTGGAAACCAATCCTTATGAGGAATGGTTGAAGGAGCTGTGTATTTTTAGGCTGGAAAAGAGGAGGCTGAGAGGAGATATGACAGCCATTTTCAAATATCTTTTCAGTTTTATCTTTTTATACTTGTATAATATATTGTTGTAACACGGCCTAGGACCTTAAGATTAAGCATGAATAAGAAATCTTATAAATAAATATGAATAATGAATACATTTCCTGCTACTTATTTATTTTTCATTTTATTTCTCAAAATATTTATATACCACTATTCATAAAAATTATCAGTTTATAACAGTTATACATCTCTGTAATCGAGCTGGGATCTAACCTACACCTAAGTTGTCCAGGGCTTTACAAATCAACACAAGGACCTTGGCTTGGTAATAGCTGGGCAGCCAGTCCATATGTTGTGACAATGGTGTCAACATGCTGTTGGCCAGGGGCCCCCAAGCTTCAAGACCACTTTTTTATCTCCATGTGCCTAAGCTTAGAGCATCATGATACTGATATGGAACTGTTTAGTATAGATTTTTTCCTTCAGAGTATCTAAGAGTTCTCATATAAGACCTTCCCCCTTGAAGGACAGATTTAATCTCAGATACAGCTCACCATGAATGTCTTCAATTGCTCTTGCAAACTGTAACAGTAGAATGGGTGCACTTATAGCATAGTCTCAGCAGTTATTAAGAAAGGAGCTTAACTTATACCAGAACTTCCACTGAAAGAACAGAATAAGCCATCAGAACTCATTTTTCCAAAAACACACCAAAAAAATCACAGAAAAATCACTACCAACATAAGCTTGAAAATCAGGAGCCAATGATTAACTCAAGTAAACCAATAATAATAATAATAATAATAATAATAATAATAATAATAATAATACATTATTCATATGCTGCCCATCTGACTGGGTTGTCTCAGCTACTCTGAGCAGCTTCCAATAAATTATAAAACCATAGTAAAACATCAAACATTAAAAACTTCCCTATACAGAGCTGCCTTCAGATGTCTTCTAAAAGTCAGATAGTTGTTTATCTTGTTGACATCTGGGATGAGGACTTTCCACAGGGTCAGCATGACTATCAAGAAGGCCCTCTGCCTGATACCCTGTAGCCTCATTCTTGCAATGATGGAACCACCAGAAGGCATTAACCAACTTCACAACATTCATAATATTTGCCTTAATGTACAGGTCAAGAAACTGAGTAAGCAAAGCTACATACTGGATAGAATGGTAGGCTGTGACAGATCTGGTGCTATTTAATATATCCGAATCAGCCAGTAGCAATTAAGACTGTATATACAGTATATGTTTTCAGAAAAAGAGCTTATTCTGTATATTATATGCACAAAGAAATTCAGTGTCACGGTAATAAAATATCTACTATTAAGAGGCAACATGGGCAACTAATAGCCTTGGAAGACTATTTTCTGAAGAAATTCAGTTTGTCGTGTCCTACAAAGGAGTCATGGAGAGAATGAAGCAGAAGCTCCGGTTCTGTAGGATGCAAACTTGGACCATTCCAAGAGCAAGTCATATAAAAATTTCAGCAGTGACTCATCTGAGCCAGAGGCATCCTCTTATGAGTCATCTAGTCTGTCCCTTGGAGTCACTGCAAAACTGATGTCTAAGCCCATGATTTGCTAGGTTTGTAAATAGAACATATATCCCATGGGGCCACCTGACCTCTCAAACGTTTTTTGTTTGTACGTACATCCCTTCTTGTTGAAATACATCATGTGAAAGCCAGATATATAGTCTTTAGATTCAAACAACAAGGTCCAAAAACAGATATCAAGAATTGTTCCTCTCTAGCAGCTTGTTAAGAAGCAATGCTGTATGCATGAATTTCCTTCCTTAACTTTGCCATTCTACATTCAAGTGTACAGCAATCATGCTACTGTGTGACGGAAGAGCTTTAGTATATTTCACATAGATATACACTTCTAAGATGAATTGGAAATGAGACCTCTACAGAATGTCTAACTAGGACAAATGCTCAGTATTATAACAGTACTGGAATGACCACATGCATACTCAGTCCTTCAAATCTTCAGAACAGTCTTCACTATTCTGGTGCCTTCCAGGTATTTTGGACTACACTTCCTATCAGTCCCACTCAGCACATGCTAACTGGTACTGACAGATCCCCTGGCCTAGACTGATGGGAGTTGTAGTCCAAAACATCTAGGCACCTGGTTGGTGTAGGCTGAAGACACACCTGATGGGATTTGAATCTGATAGAATCATTATGACATGGAAAATAAAAGAGTTTTGACAACGTTGGTTGAAACGTGCATCCATTGGGATGCACATCCATGGTGACACCTGCTTTCTATTGGGAGTAAACCTATGAAGTTTTGCACTGGATTTGGCCTTCTATGAATATTCTATCAAACTCAGAGATTTTTAAAAAATATTGTTTATTTTAATTAAGGGTGTTCATATTTTTTTCATCATTGGTTTTATACCTGATAACTGTTTAGAAAGCACCTGGGCAATTAAGTGGCTAATAATAATAATAATAATAGTCAACACATGCCCTTAAATCACTGATGCAGCCCTATAAAGTTCCCCTCCTCCTGGCCACAGAGCTGAGTCAACTCTTTCACCCTAGTTCCCACCTTCCAGGCTCCAGAATGCATAAGATTGGGACTGGAGGCACTGGAATGAGTTTTTGATGAACCATAAGTGGCACGTCCACTTTTCCATAATCCTTTATTCCATTAATGGTCTACATTAGTCCATGGTTTAAATTATCCTCTTGATGCACTCTGCATCCAAAGATAACCAGGATAAACTGAGTTTGAAACCAACTACTTCTTCCAATCAAATACTTGCCACCTACAATATATAACCGGTTTCATAGTTGTAAAAAGGTTACTTCACTGCAAGGCACTCTCTTCCTCTCTAAATAGTGAGTAGAAATATTCACTAACATTGCAATCCACAGCAACACAAACCATACTCCATTGTGCACAAGCAAAAATTCAGACACCCAAGAGCTATTATTGGAAGTCTTCATTTCCAGTAAAAGAAGGTACAAATGAACAGCAACACAAAAGTTTTGCACTTAGAACAGAATGAAGAAGAAAGAAAAGAAGTGAGCCAAGAATATTGGTCTATACAGTTTAAATTCAACTGAAATTGAAAGAATTTACTTCCAAGCAAGTGAGCTAAGAATCAGGGTGATAGGCGGATAGATGGAAATCTTTTTACATTACTGGATTCATTTTTCCAAGATTATGTTTACCAATGTTTGTTTTTCTCTTTGGGGCAAGGGTTCATTTTAGCACAATATACAACAGCTAAACTCAGGTATGTTTAGCTACTCTTTAAAACAGAAAATGTTGTTTGGAAAACATTATAAAGTAGAGCTAGTATTTTAGAATTAACACAAATGCTTATCTGTATTGAAAGGCTTAAAAGTATTTTGACAAACATTCTGAAAAATTATTGCGATTGTAAACAAATTCTGATTTGGTCAACTCATTCTACTTATTTTTATTTTCTGGGAGATTTAAAGTACTAAATCGTGGGAAATAAATTAGAAAAGAATTCCCCAAAGAAAGCTTCTTCTTTTTTTAATAATCCACCACACACAAGCACAAACACTAAGAGCTGCCTCTGTTGGTCAAAATATAGCTTTTCATTTCCATCCATGTTTATGTCATATTCTAACTGGAGCAGCAAGAATTCTCAACAGATTCATTATTTGTTGGTAGAATATAAAAAGAACCCTATAACTCTCAGTTAGTTCGCCACTGCAGAGCAATGTCATTAAAAAAGCAAAAAAACCAACCTAAGACCACATATACCAATGAAAGATTACAGAACCTGAATAGTTTCTAAAGGAACAGTGGGTAATATTATACACCAAGTTCCACGACCCACGCGAACATAGCAAGCTCTAAATGCATAGCAAAGTCTGTAGGGGGCTTTGTTGGATTCAGGCAAATTCTGAATCCTGAGCTGAAGCAGGATGCTATGGTGGGACCTGGGGCTTTTCAGAGGCAAAGTAGGACCCATACAAAGCAGCACAAGTGAAAGCAGGCCCCTCTGAAGCAAATAATTAAGTGCTCCAGATGTTTAAAAGACACTGAAGACAAGTATCTACTAGAGGAAAATAGTAAAGGCCTCTTAAGCTTACCATGTATGAAATGAAGCAGCTTGGACCAGTGTTGAGCATTCTCTGAAGCACTGAATTGGGGTCCAAACCAAATGTTATGGTCAGTGCACATAAGTAAAGATACATATCAAAAGATCCATGTATTTGAGTGGGCAGTCCATCTGCACACAACTATCTGCATCACAATGTATATGGGATCCAGTGGTGGGGGTGAGAATTAGGTTAAGCTCCGGTAGTACTTAGATTCTGTTTATTTTATTTTTATTATTATTATTATTATTATTATTAAAAACAGCATCTTTTCTGGATTGCATTTCAGATGTGAAACTGCATTGATAAAAACAGAAGGAACAGCAATGTCATTCTATTTGCTTTTAAAAAATTGCTCTCAAGTCTTTTTGATTTAAAACACTTGCATTTTCTTTGGAGGTGCTACATCCTCTTATTAATACATACAAGGATAGATGGAATAATTAAGATGCATGCATTTAATAAGATGCTTAATTAATAATTAAGAAATCCAACTGGTGCATGTGTGCTCATGGAGGGGATTTTGGAGCCTACCATGCTACCTTCCACCCTGTTCTGTAGGGTCCTGTAACTCCATGAAGCTTGATTTCCAGCAGTGAAACTACAGTATTTCCCTGGGTCAAAATCCAAGTTTATAGTTTATAGTCTATTACACAATATCTATTTGCTGTCCCAAAATGTAACATTCTGTGGATGGTTTGCAATAAACAAATATAAAGATACAAAAGAAAACTATACAACCAAATTCAACATGAATACAATGAGGGTGAGAAAACTCCTCGCAAGTCCAAAGATGTAAAAACTGAGTGGGGCAGACTGCATGAGTTATTTTTTAAAAGCCTGGGGAGCACCCAGGAAAAATATAAATATGCACCATAAACACAAGCTTCCAAGTTCATTTGTGTGTTATTTTCACACATTTCTATATTTAGGTTGTTGAGTGATTTGTTCTTCTGACACCTCATGAAAATTGCAGATCTGTCTATAGCCTGAGATTTCCCTTAAAGAGGAGGTAATACGAAATTTCACTACTGCTGAGTATATAGAGAAAGACAGCCGGGTTTATTTCCACAGTGATTTTCTTCTTCTGCTATTACTCACATTTTGAAATAAATCTCTAAATCTGAATATATGTTTGGATGATTAGATCATAGGCAAATGCCATTTTGTATCTAGGTAATGCTGAGAACAATAAATGCATTCTCTAATTTAGTAGCGCATGGATTTTTTATAGCATGAATTGCCATTTTAAAAGCACATGCAACACAATGCAACTTAACTATGTCTTAGAAGTTGCCAAACACCAAACATCTAATATAATGTGGTTGGCAAAAGCAAGCATGGGAAAAGCACATGAGGAAATGGTCCAACAATCTCAATAATATATGGGTTAATTGTACCTGAAATCGTTTAGCAGGATAATTGTTCTTTGGTCCAGACTCTGTTCTCCAAGTCTACCAAATCCACTGGGTTGGATTCACCAATTTTCCTTCAAATTCATTTTCTAAAAGATAAAATAAATTAAAATAAATTCCTCTGTAACAGAATAAAAAAAAACAAAGAAAAGTAATTTTATCATAAATTAGTATGCAACCAGACAGATTGGGCCGGATCCAAAGAACCACAAGTGTTTTGGAAATAGCTGCTATCACTCATAAATGCTTCTACTAGTAAGAGAATTCATGGCCAACTATAGCAGGTAGCCTCTACTGAAGTGCTCAAGCTGTGTCTTCTGCAAGCTGAAGAACACCTTTGGATTTCTTTACTTATGCTATGCCCTAACATGTAGTCAAAAACAGTCCTCCATGAACAGACCTCAATACCTTCTTATTTTATCCTTAGAAAAGCCACATTTATAGATGAAGTGTCTTCAAACAACGTACTGGGATAGATTTATATATCTGTTCCATTATTCAAGCTCTCCCCAGCACTTAAGTCTGAATAGGCTGATGTTCTGGCACCACAGTCCTGTTGATTTCAATAAAACTTTCTGCCAAGTAGGTATATTCGTTGGATGGCAAGCTAAGGCTATTTTTCTGCCTTTCTACAAGAGAGTCACCTATAGCAAATATAAACTTAAAATCTTGAACTCAAAAATTATGATGCAACTGATGTTCACTGTCACAAATTTATGTTCACACTGGAGGGAAATTTGGAAGCGAAATGAAGATGCTGTCCCACCATGAACATCAGCAGGTTTCAGTGAGCAACATATGCCTGACATGCCTTCCTCAGAAAACCTTGTCAATGTCAGGTCAGGGGAGTTGTGTGGAATGTAGGCCAAGTTAAAAAGAAACTTAAACTTTCAAGATTACCCTTTTGGATTTACAAAGAGAGGCAGCTGCAAGTAGCATCACAGTACAGAAATGATGAATTCCACCTTTCAGATGAAGATAAAAGCTTTTTGCTGTACACATCTGAACCCTATAGCACTTTTTCTGCATGCAGGAAAACACACGTCTTTGCCGGGACTATACTTCCACAACCTCAGAGGGGTATATTTAAGAGATTTTGGAGGCTCTGGCAGATCTGGAAGGCTCATGTGAACAAAAAAGATTTCATGAGCTGGAATTATCTGCGGTAACTGAGCTGTACAGATTTGCTTAGTTTCAAGTCTCTCTTCATATGCATTTGTCTTGTACAAATAAGTTTGGCTTTATTGCACACATACATGTATATGTTTACTCCTTTTTCAGCACCAGCCAAAGACCCTTTCTTATTTTCCAACTATTAAATATTTTAGTACTTTCTGGAACTGTTGTATGGGTGTTATTATTTTGCTCCAGGTTTTATTCATTTTTGAATTTTATTTTCTCACTTTCTTATGTTTCTATAATGTATGCGTGTTTTCTTTTTCACTTACCAGATGAACTAGACAACTTTTGCTCTTGGGTGGTATATAACTGGGATGGGCAGGGGATACATATGAATTAAAATACTGAAATACAATAACAGAAAGGTTCATCATATGTTCTCACTGTTATTAACTATTATTAATTTGGCTTGCTTCATGCATGCGCTAAGCATAGGTTGAAGAATCCTGATCCTAGTTAGGATCTTACCTCCAAAATATGTGGAATCATGCACTCTCTCTCTCTCTCTCTCTCTCTCTCACACACACACACACACACAGAGAGAGAGAGAGAGAGAGAGAGATACTGTTGTGAGAATGTCTCTTACAGCAATATGCACCTATGTTCAGCTCTGTACATAAATGATGTGCATTTTATAACAGCATTTTTCATACTTATTAGTAGCTTGTTCAATTCTAGGAGTAACGAAGGGCCTCATTTGGCCCCAATAACAGCAGTCTAATCTTCATACTTCCAGGGAAACCATCTTGGTCCACCTTAACATGGAACCTTTGTAAGATGCAAGATTATTGTGGATAGTAAAAAGGCCAGACTCCCTTTACTACAGAATCACCCTCCATATTTTCCTGTAGTTGCCCCTTCCAGGGGAAGGGGAGCGAAGTGTTTTTCAGGTAAGCTTTCCATCCATTCCTAAGCTTCTTTAACATGGATTCCCCTGCAAACTTCTGCTCAATGTAAAATGTACTTTTTAGATAGGTATGATATAAAATTTGATGCTATTACACTGGGATTGGGATTAATGACTACAATATTAACTTTGTTTTCTTTTTTTCTAAAGGCAGGTCATAATGAAATTCTGCTGAAGATTTCAGAGCACGCAGTAGCATTAACAATCCCAGGCACCTGTGAAAAGGGCTTGGGAAACCTGGAACAGGTGATCCTTTAAAGGTTTTGTATCTAGTGTACAGCTCTGAATTCAAAGATACTAATTAAAACATGGTATATGACACCAATAAGAGAAGACGTGTTAATGCGGCTGCAGTGGAAAATGAAGGGACCCTTAGGGGTTCACCAGGTTGTTTATGATCAGCTAATTCAGCATCACCATAAATCTTCTAAAAGAAACTATACTAGACTTCTTATATATTACCTCTCACATCTAAGAGTGTACGAATTGGGACTGAAGATGAAAACAGTTTCACTGTTCAACAGCTTGCATTTAAGGTTATCATAAGACTATAAAAATACTAAGCATATAAGAATACAGTAACAAGTATGATTTAACAGATTTCTAAGGCGGCTATATAAACAGACATGAGCACGTATGTACAAACTTCGTCTTCATAAATTCAAAGACGCTATTGGAACGTTTGGTGGCAAAATTGTTCTTTAAGTTTTTGCCTCATCTACACAATCTGTGGTTCACATGGAAGAGTCTTTTCGGTTGCAATAATGGAACTAAACCACTTGCAATCTGCCAAAACTTCAGTTTTCACTTTGCGTTTGTATAAATTGCAAAGGAGGTATGTTTCGTGAAAGCAAACCAGCAGAATGAAATAGGTTATAGATTTTCAGTCTACAGGATTAATAATGAACCTTATTAATTGTTGCATATTAGTTTAACAGCAACCAGATTTACCACATCTCAGGAGCTTTTCAGCAAATGCTGACCCTTTACTTTCCTCCAGCAAAACTCTCCCTGACCTCAGTTATGCCAGAACTGGTTCAATATTGGTGCTTTTGATCGGCATGCTGAAAACAAGGGTGTTTCACACAACTTCAATTATAAATTTATGAAGTTATATGTGTGCCACAGTAAATATGCTACAGAAACTCTGTGAAACTGTTTGGATGCCCTTCATTTCTGTAAACTTGTTTACACAATAAATGCATGTTTATCATGGAAAAACTTCTGATTAAGCATTAAGTTTACACTGTGAATTAATTTCCTTTACTGTGGTTCCTCTGCTTCAGCACCAAGGCTAGCGACTGTAACCATAGCAGTGGAAGGCAACCCCCCTATGACATGCATTATTCATCACCACTGACAACTTGAGCAGAAAGCAGACAACTCAACTTTGACTTCTGCAGCAAAATTTAACATATGACTTTTCTCTCAATTGCTCCCGCTCAAGCATAAACATGTACAGTGTGTTTTCAGAACACCTCCTCCCTTTAAATTAGGACAAAATATTTGACTAGTTCTGCAGCAGAAAAGTTTCCAAGCAGAATAGGGCCACAGATTCAAGAATCTGGAATGTAGTTACAAATGAAACACATCATCCTTATTTTAAGATTGCGGGGCAGGGGGGAGCTGTTATTGTGGTTAACCAAACTTTAACCTAATTCGGTCTTTATAAAATAAATCGAAATTGTATACAATTTCATTTTTGTTTGTTGTTGCTCTTTTGTTTTGTTTTGTTTTCTACATGGGTACTATTTCCTTCTTTTTGTGTCTTCTCGTACTCTGTGCACTTGTAATTATGTACTTTTTATTTTTCAATAAAGAATCTAAAATAAAATAAAACCCTTCATTTTAAGAGGTTTATTCCTTGATTTTCATATTGAGGGAACTATTGTAAATGCCTAACAGATCTCCAGGGAACTAAGAATGTGCCATCTATCTGGATATGAAACTACTGTTAATATAGGTTCTCACAAAACTAAGACATTGGTGGTGTTTAGCTGATATGTATACCTACCGATGTATTTTCCAAAATGTATTTGTCCCAAAAGTCTGAACGAAATTGCGTGAGAGGATAAAGAACTTAATCAATTTCTCAAAAAGGTCAAAGTGGGATACAAAATATAACATAAATTTCAGGATCAAGAGTGAAGGGCAGCAGTCAACTGGCTGAAGTGAACTATTACGACAGCCCATTCCTTTCTTCTTTGAAAGTTCAAAAACAATAGTCATAACCTGGAAGCCGAATACCTTGACTCCCAAACAAAGTGGCTCACAAATGATCGAAACCTGAGTGTGTTCCAGTTTCCGAATGCTTTTTGGAAGCCAAACATCCGGCGTGGCCTCCAGTGGATGCAGGATGCTCCCGCAGCCAATCGGAAGCTGCACTTTGATTTCTGAACAGTTCCGGGAGTCGAACGGACTCCAGGAACACTTTCTGTTTGAAAACCAAGGTACCACTGTATTAAAATTGGCTCTTCCTTCTCTCAAAGGACAAAGAAAGGAATGCTAAATATCATGCTCTTCATCCCGCCTATCCTGTGCTTTTTTTCAGGATGAGTTCATGAATGAATTCATGGAATATCCAGGGAGGCTCACTGAGTACAAACCTTGCCATTGTTCTGGCACCAGGCAAATCTGTTTCTGTTTTCCCAGGCATCTGGGCAGCACCATTTATATGACTGTGCTGTTAAATTTGTTTTTAATATGCAGTTTTATTACTGTATTTTCAACTTTGTTTTAAAAGGCTTCAGGAGCCTTTTAGTAAGAAATGATATATAAACCTAACCTAGTCCAGCCTAACCATATACACACAATTTAAGTAAAATTTTCCTTTAAATGTTTCATTGTGTCTATTAGGAAGTGTTTTCAAAGGAAAAAGAGGATGCTTCTGAATGCCTGTTGCTGGGAAGTGAGTAAACTGCTGTTGCTTACATTGGCTTTTCAAAGGCATCTGTCTGCTCTGTCACTGTGAGAACAAGATGCTGGACACAATGGTCTCTTGGTCTGATCCAGCAGAGCTTTTCTTATGTCCCTAAGCTGCACAGTGTTTGAATCTTCAAACACATCTGCTATAAAATGGCTCTATTAAGTTTCCTTGCTCCTGGATAAAGTTAGAAAACAGTTTAAAACTGGTAGAAAGTTTCTGTAGTACTGTTACCTTTTCCAGCATCTAGTTCTATAGGCCTCTTGGTCTGATGATTATGTACCAATAAGATATGTTTGTTTAAAAAAACACCTTGTATTGGCAGTTCCTATTTTGACTTCTGTTACCCGGTTATTTCCCATAAAACAGCGGGGAGGGGATTCTCCTAATGTGCAATCTTATACATGTCTAATCAACGAGGCTTACTCCCAGTTATATGGGTACAGAATTGCAAACTTAATGTTAATAAAGGTCATGTGTTTCTCCTGAAGGGAAAGAAATGTCAAATGCATGAGAATTTCAAGTGAGGTATTCATGTCACTTAGTACGTTGATTACATGTATACCTAACATCTCTCTCTTTAAACATGTCGTTCATATTCAATGGCCATTTGGGATTGTTTTTTATAGTTATTTTTCACTTGCAGGCTGACTTAATTATTATTGTGATGAAATGTGCTACCGTTTCCAACATACAGATTAAAGAACCAATGTATATTTTATACTTCCGTTCACATAAGATTTGCATTTGTGAGCAAAAATTTAGTATGACGCTTTATATATGTGCAATTAACTGATGGTAAATCACTGTCTGCTCTGCTAGCTCTGATGTTTGAGCTAGCTGATTGCTCTGCCAGCACAAAAACCAACCACACAACAAATATTGTCATAGTTCAAACCAAAAGTAATTTCAGGTTCGTGTTCTCTCTCTCTCTCTCTCTCTCCAGGGGCACAAAATTAATTTATCAAATTTCACTGCTATAGAAAACCATAACAATACTTTCAGGTTGCTTTTCAATCTGCTTTGCCAGAACCATCCTGGCTGATCTCTGTGTGACTGGGGAAACACTGTTGGGATGCGGATCTGTAATCCTTTACTCCCAGCAGAGTCAAGCTCCCTTAACAGTTCCCCAATAACTCTTCCTGTCATTATAACTAAAGAGTGAAGGGGTCACTTCCAGGGCTTTCATTTTTCAGACGGAACTCCTGGGAACTCAGTTCCGGCACCTCTCAGGTGGGCACCTTTGCCATTATAAGAGAACAAGGGAGAGTGAGCTCCGGCACATCTTTTTCTATAAAACTAGCACTGGTCACTTCTAGGAGGCCATATGAAAATGACTTTCATGAGCTTGATGTAGTATCTTTCAAACCTGAAGAGGCATGCTTCAACTCTGCTATACATTTCAGTTGCCATACATGTTGAGTTCCAGTTGTAACTATAAATAAATCTATTTTTGCAGTTAATTTACATCTCAATTTATGTAAAAGGCAACATTGACAAGCCATAGAGGAAGGATTCTGTAACGAGAAGAATTAAAGGCAAGAACCTTTTCCTTAAAAAAAAAAAAAAAGGAATACTCAGCATTGATTGTTTTTTAAAAAATGTATAGCTCGTATACATTTTATGCTTCAACCACTATGGGATTCCCTGACAGGATTACATGACTCTTTTCCTTTAAAGTTATGAGAACCCAGCTATAAAAAAGGTGCAACCACACTAATCTGCTAACATAGGCATGAGGACTGAGAAACTTCAGATTGCATGGGAACAACAGACCACACAATCTTGGTGGGACTCATTTATTTATTTCCATACTCCACTATACTATAATCCTGTGCTATATATAAGAAATAGGCCATTCTTATGAAATAGTGGTATGCTTCTACCCAAATGAGATACACACCGCTAGGGTGTATCTAGGTGGGGCAACATTCCTATACGTCTTGTGGCAATCTTGCGTCTTCTTCTGCTGGGGGTTTCTCCCCAGGTTCTCAGGTGTCCACAGAAAGTCTGCAGAGTGTCTCAAATATTCTTCTTTTTCTGAACCTCTGCACCAGCAATTCCCCCCAACCCAATCTACATTGCAGTGGAAGTTTTGAACATGCAGGTTAGCGTTCTATATCTGCAATTTTACAGGTTGATCACACTATGATGTGCACTTCCAGCACTAATTGTGTGTTCTCACTGTACAAAGTCCACAAAGAGCAAAAGCTAAACTTGCAGGCTTTCTGTCCACCTGTACAGTGAGCTAGGAGAAGCATCTCTGCTGCAGCCCAGTGGCGAAACTGACAAGTTTCCCCCCAACCCAGCAGGGTGTACAAAAACAAAAACAAAAACAAAATCTCTTCATTGCAGAAATGAAACTGGGAAGGAGTTTCAAGCTCCTTTCAAATGTCAGTCTGTGCTGCAGGAACTTCTAAAAAATTCCTGTAAAGGGGTGGGGAGTGGGGTTCAGTTGCACTCCTTCGGCTCACAGCTTTTGCATACTGTTTTCTGAATTAGCAAAAGATGTATATTTAACCACTCCTAACATTCTACTTTGATCAGCATGTGTAAAAATATGGACTGCTGGTATTTTTTTCATCTAACCAGCATGTGCAAAAGTCTGCACATCCAGATAATTCTTTTCACTGATGGAAATTAAATTGGACAGAACGGGGCCCAATAAAGACCCAGGATACTTGTCTACTACAGCGGAACCACAAAATCAAAATGAGAAACTGAACGTTGCTGATTGTTGCAGCATTTCTAGCATTGTCACCACAATCCCTTAAGTGGCACATCATTCTTTTATTTTAGTTTTTACTTTTACCTCCCTCCCATTCAATATAAAGAGGCACAATAAATTCTCGCATTTGGAATGTGGAAGAAGAGAAGAACTTGGGAACACTAACAAAACTTTGCTGCCCCCTCTCCCGCACCTCTAGTTTTCTCTGTCTGTTGAGAACAGATTCTATCTTTCTTTTTTGGAATTCGCATATCCTGTAAGGGGAGAGCGTAGCAAGATGCAAGTGGGGGAAAGATTTGCAACTGGTTATTTGTTCTGCCTAAGGAAAATCTCCTCACAGCTTCACTCATTCATCTCAAAGTCTGGCCTGGTGGCAGCAGAACTCATTGATGATTTATCAGCACATTTGATTGCCCAGGTACTGAGTACAACCAAAACAACTCTGCAAAGTTGTAGAGGGTGGGATGGGCAGAAGGAAGATTGGCTAGTTGTGCTTGGCTGACAGAAAGTCATAAACAACTTCGCAGGAACCTTGCAGTATTGGGAAAATTCTGTTGCATGAAGAACTTGAGAACTAAACAGTATCCTTGACAGAGAAATGGAAAGTTGTTTGAAAGTACTCTGTCACTCTCTCTCTTCTCTTTGCCATCCCCATATCTATCCAGCTCTGAGAAAGGTCACTTTCTGTTTTTCTGCATTCCTGAATCCCAAACATCTGTTAAAAATTGGATGTAGAAGAAAATCTCCTATAGAATATGAGATATAAAGCTTTTAATTTACAATGGACAAAACACCAAAGGACCACTCCTAAACCATGCTTAATGAGCATGCATACAATATACTTTCAACACAAACAATGGATAAAAAACACAGGAACGCTCTTGGTGTAGACATTTATAAAGAACACATCCCTATGTTATCAAGAGATTCAAATGCACATAAAGCGTTTTGATGCGGGCTTTCAATCCAGATTGTGAAGCAATTTTGATATATTTAGGGATACATAGGGATATTTAATACTAACTGTTTCCAGCATGCAATCAACTTCCATAGGGCAACAGGGATTTTTACTCATGCTACTCTGAAGCCTGTTCATGTGCATTCTATCAGTAGCTTGCATTTTACTGCTGCATGAACAGAAGGAAACCAAGTACGCTGGAAATTCGCAAATGGCACACTAGGGGAGAAGCCTAGATCTTCTGAAGGTTACTCATCTAACCTACCCCACGAAAGGCACCTCTCTCAAATTTTGCAATTGAAAACTGTGTTATGCTCATAAAAAAAGGATGGTGAACCTGTGGCACTCCAGATGTTGTTAGATTTCAATTCCTATAGGCCTAGCGTTATCAGTGATCAAGAACGATGGAAGTTATAGTCCAATACCATGTCTGGGAGACACACACACACACACACACACACACCCTGCTTGAGCTCCCTGAGAATAAATGAAAGCTCACTATTTGGATGGTCAATGTTTCTTACTGAAGGAATACAGAAAGCCATTTATTTATTTTATCCCACTTTTCAGGAAAATATCCTCCCAAAGCAGCAAACATAATAAACAAACAACAAACAAACAAACAAACAAACAATACCAATATAAAAAGAACACAATTTGGAACTTTGCATTACACCACCGCAACAGTAAGAGCAAATTAGTCAGATCCACCGAGATAAAAACAACCAGAGGTATGATAAGCATACAGTTTTATTTCCAGCTTTAGACTGTAAAAATAGGGAGAGAATCGTGCTCCTAGGAGGCCACAACACCTCTGCTTGGGTTCAAGCCTAATGGCTCACACAAGTGTTGACGCAATGAGCAAAGATAACCTGCTGCACCAGAATAGGAGCAGAGGTGCTTCCATCCATGAACTATAAACCTTTCCACAAGCTATTAATGATTACAACATGTTTTATATTTACACTTTGGCTGTGTACACACGACTGTCTCAAAACTCAGCAATGTTGTTCCCCACCCCTCCACCACACTCTGCATTTCAGATGACAGTTGCACATCTCCGATGTGTTTCCAAGTGGACCACTATTCACATCAAGGAGTGGAGAGGGGGAAGTATGTTTACATGTTTCTTTTGTTTTCAAATCAGATTGAAGCTACTTTGTAGGAAAACGCATCAAAATGCAGTACTTCTTGCATTCACGGTTTCTCAAACCAGGGATGGGATGCAGAGTAAATGGGAGTGTGTACACAGCCTTGTGTGTGACCACTACAGATACTAGTAGAATACTACAAACATTAGTAGAATACCAGTGTGATGTTTGAAGTGCAAAGCAGTTCTTCAATAGAAAATTTCAACTTGACCAACATACACTGATACTGAGATGTGTGTGTGTGTGTGTGTGTGTGTGTGTGTGTGTGTGTGTTGGTTTTAAACCCATAACCTTCAAGGCAGGATAGGAAAGCAGGTACTGTTGTTTTACTTTATGTGGCAAAAGAATAACAGAGAATTGAAAAACCGAAGGGACTGAGGAAGCATACAAGGATCAGCAAGGAATCCAGGGAATAAGGAGCAAAAGACAAACCAGTATGGTGGCAAAAGGCAACAACAGAGAAGGGTAACTGAAATTGTCAGTAGAGGGACATGCTAAAAGTAAGGGATTGGGGCAAGGGGTGATGGGGGAAAGAATGTGCAAAAGTGGTTTGGGAAAGATAATATTAGAGAGAATCATCAACTGACCAGCGAAGAGACGGATAAAAAGCAGGGGGTAATGGAAAATATGAAGAGAAAGCAAGGGAGACAATTGTGGTTCCCAAGCTATCAGTGCAGCACCGAGCTTGCTCCACACATGATTGTTTCCCATGAATTAGTGAAGCATTGCCCCATTAAGGTGAATGCAGAGAATGTACTGTAACAATAAATATGCACTGTAAATTTCCAATCCAAAACAGAGCAGTGTGCTATGGGAGCATGGCTCAGCCTCTCTCCTCAGCTCAAAAGGATTTCTAGCTCTTTAATGCAAAAAGGAGATAAAGTTGCACGTGCCTTGCACTGTATATGCTGCTTGAAAACTATACCTGGAAACTGTAATTGCAGCTTCAAATATTTAACATTTATGGGGGGAATATGCAACCTCAAAAAGGAGACATATGACACTCTCTCTCACTCTCACTTTCTCTCTCTCTCTCTCTCTCTCTCTCTCTCTCTGTCTAACACAGCAGGACACACACACACCACACACAAACACACCTCCAAAATGCAGGAAATGTGAACGTATACGCAGACACCTGATAATTCAAGAGTGCTTGCAATTTCATATTCAGCCACTTTTCACTGTAACTTAGAATGATCTTTCATCACGTTGCCATGAATTAGTACCAAGATAGGGATCCATTCAATGGTTTAAATGAGGCAAGGTCTCATTTAAAGCACTGTCTAGCAGAATTGATGCTTGAACTGATCCCGCGTTGCAGGCTGGACTGCTCATTTCAAATGATCAAGTCAGCTTCCTACAGAGACCCAAAGAATGTAGCTATTTTAATTTAAGCAGCGGCTGATCAATAAGCCCAGCGGAAAACCTTAATAATGCAACATTGTGGGATATTACAAGGGTATATGAAACACAAAAACATATTTGGATTACTAAGAATGATTCGTAGAACGTCAGTACTTAGTATGGGAGATCTTTTCTAGCCTGACAGACAAGAATATAAAAATTCCTTAAGTCACCATTGGTTAGGAATTTTCTGGTGCGCAGGAGGTGGTTCTATATGACAAGAACAAAATCTTTTTTAAAATGTATAAAAATTTCAGTTGGACTTACAGTGGACTGAATTGCCTAGAAGTACTCCCCCCCCCCCCTTCTTAGAGTAATGATGGTATGTGGAAAATAATACCACCACCACAAACAGGCTGCAGGAGTTGTTGGGGGTTTTTTTGGGGGGGGGAGTAAATCCAAGATATGGAATGAAGGGATACAGGGATTTTTGTAAAATGTGACACAGAGAGTTTGCACTTCAATATGCAGTTATTTGCAGCTTGCCAAATAAAGCTATTATTTTTCTTGTTCAGAATTAGAATCTTGTTATGACAGTTCATTCAGATCATTTTCAGTTTTTACTTATAATTTTTCTTCCTAAAGGAATCCCTTGGAACCAATGATTTTTTTTTTGTTCACTGTTTTATATGCCCTTCTCTTTTATCCATTTCACTCACCACAACATGTTTAATTCATTAAAAATATATGTAAGACACTGAAAACAAATCGGGAAAATGAATTTATTTTAAATGATAAAACCTTTGTTTCACCAATACGACTAATCACCAGATCTAAGTAGTACAAGGTAGTTTCCCTTGTATATGACTAGCTAACAGATTTTTTAAGAAAGCAATAGTAAAGACTTTTTATTTGTACAGACATTAAGTCAGGAGACATGCAAATCTCTCTGTGTATTTCTGCCTCTCTCTTTTAATGGTACTATTATAGAAAGAAGCAATTCAAGGAAAGCCCAAAAAGGAATTTTGGCCCTAAAGAGCATAACTAACCATCTACAATCCCAAATCCTGGCTCTAAAAAGACTGCCAACATAAGGCAAAGCAGGTTGCGCAAAGCTGTCTTTATGTAAAAGGCAAATGTCAAAAGAAAACCTCTGATATTTGGTTGTGGGCTCCCACTTTTCATACAGGCATTTCCTAAATCCATGTTTGATGAGCTTCCCCAGCTCTAAATTCTGCAAATTCCCTCTGGAGCAGTACAGAGTGTGCTTCATGAAAATGTCATCTGCCAGTGCTGCAATTACTCACACTCCAGCAATCATGTGCACAATGCAGAATGGGTCGAATTCAGGTGAGAATGAGAACCAGCAATCAAGCCTCTGGAATTGAGAACAAAGCCATTTTCTTTCATTTGCCATCAACACAACCATCAAGGCCTTAATTACAAGGCAAGTGTCAAGCCTGGCTGCTGAAAGGCTTATTATTATACAGCTCAGCTTCAAATCAGTTTTGTATTGATGAACTGCAAAAAGGAAAAAAAAAAAAAGAGGAAGCCAGCTATGCCCCACAAGAAAGGAAACAGGGACTAAATGATTAGATGATTGGCAGGTGGGGGGGGGGGAGAAACATAGCCATTAAAAATGTATTTTTAGATAAGGAAATAAAAACTGGGCACAAAGGAGAGAAAGCAAAATACCTGAAACTATTCTATAAATACATTCCTCATTCAAAATCTGAGTTATTGAAGAATCATTTGGAAATTTATTCTAATTGATATTACATATTAACATGCGCACACACTCCATCATCACAGAAACCCAGAAGGAAACCCCAATTTCTTATCAGGAATGCTTACTTAGCAATTCTGTAGCCATTTTTTTTAAAAAAGCAAGTAGGTTTTTAACGAATGGACGTCCTCTACCTTATATTACTGCTGCAATTAATAAGCACTGTAAATGCTACTGGTATTCACCTTTACAAGATACCTGACCCTTTTCTGTACTACCACGTATTCTCATGATAATTCAGAGCTTTTGAGCCATATCAAAGGCCACACACACACACACATATGGGCATGTCCAAATACTTATGCGTGCGCGTATATATATATATATATATATATATAATGCAACACAACCTGAAAACAAAACACTGAATTACTATATATCTACTGGTGATTTTGCAATAGCAGATCACACTTCTGGTTGTACAGGATAGAAACCTGATTTTTGCTGGTCCTCCTTACCCACTGCAGAATCCAGTGCCCTTGTTCTTTAACCAGCTGAAGAATGCTTTTCACTAGTTCTCCCAGAACAGATGTCAAGCTACTATCTGGATCACTTTTTTAAAAATTGGTGCTACACTGCCTACTTGAAAGACCATGGAGTTTTACTTGTCCTTAAAAGGGAATAATATTTTATGCACACTGGAAACGACTGATGTTAAGAGTTGATAGCCAGATTTTTTTTATGGAAAGTGACCACTCAAGATTCGGGCACTGTAGAAGAAGAGTTTGGATTTGATATCCTGCTTTATCACTACCCGAAGGAGTCTCAAAGTGGCTAACATTCTCCTTTCCCTTCCTCCCCCACAACAAACACTCTGTGAGGTGAGTGGGGCTGAGAGACTTCAGAGAAGTGTGACTAGCCCAAGGTCACCCAGCAGCTGCATGTGGAGGAGCAGAGATGCGAACCCGGTTCACCAGATTACGAGTCCACCGCTCTTAACCACTACACCATGCTGGCTCTCTGTACTCCAAAGAAAATTTCTCCAAAGAAATTTTTCTCCAAATAAAATTTCTCCAAAGAAATTTTTCTCCAAATAAAATTTCTCCAAAGAAATTTTTGCACTGTACTCCAAAGAAAATTTCTTAAGCAGATTTCAAATCTGCCTAAGTAAGTTCCTACTGCTGCTATACAGCTCATAGGCATGCAAATATTGGGCCACATTTAGTTAACTTGGTGTGCTAATGGAACCTTTGCCTTGGCTGCAGCAAAGAAAATTCAGAAAAATAAAATATGTGGGACTTTCTCCCCACAACTTATATTTGGCACACAGAGCCATCAATTTACTGGTCTCAAGTGAACTGGTAGACTGATAACAAACTCTTAACACATCTGATATGTGGGGGGGGGGGGAGTAGCTTGGGTAAGTAAAAATAAAATGGGGGTGGGGGGTGGGACGACAAATTTGACCAGGTCATGCAGTCTGAATTTCTGCAAGTAATTCTGATCCTTGCAACTATACTCATTCATTAGAAAGTCTTCAGGAGTAAACCCCAAGGAAAATTCCATGTAGGACAACTCCAGGAGAAGAAACAGCTAAGGAGTAAACCCTACATAAATCCAGAGTGGAGTCCCGAAGATGGTTGGATGGCGCCTTGTACACCTCCTTCCAGCAACTCCTGCAGCCAAGCTGGTGCCAAATGTATTGCTCTGCTTTCCTTTGGACCACATCAGCAAAGCCAAGAGGTGGGTCTTGTCACCTGGGCAGCCCAGGACCTCCATACACACTTGCAACCCTGAGAGGTCACTTTTGCTAGCACAGCAAAAACAATGCGGGAGGCAGCAGTTACAAGTTACCGGTCTCTGCAGCCACAACAGGTGCTATGATTCTCCAGTGGTTTGATTTCACCACTGAAAGCGCACTCCATTTTCTCTTGAGACAGATGGATGCCAACAACTTTATGTGTCAGTACTCACGATTACAGAGAACTGTCTTATTCTATTTTTGATGCCTGTGGCAGCCAATTATGTGCTAGCATCCACAGCACTTTTATCAATATATAATTTATTATTATTATTACAATTTAATGTCTACCTCCACCCTAGGCTCCGAGGGTGGGTTACAATAATATGACTACTAGCACCTCCATTCCCGCCCCCCAAAGAACAAATTGTCAATTGCACATACCTAAATAATGGCTATCAACAGGGGGGGTGGGAATATGTTGTAGTATGTCACAGTCTATTGATGGGAATACTGAACAGTAGGTCTTTCTAATATCAAACTTATTTTTAACTTCTGATCATAGAGTTTTGCCATCAACTACAACTACAGGCTCCAGCTCACCATTTTATTAAATCAATCCTTCTTTGAACTCAGCTGGCATCATAGTCACCATAAGCCCCATTTAAGCAGAATGAGATGCCAAGGGTGGCATTCATTTACAATTACTTTACTGTATTTGTGCTAGGTGGTATGCTATGTTCTATGATTTAAAATAGACTCTTACACAAATTTATTAAAGACTTATTTGCCCTCTCCACCCCCCCGCCACTGCCATTCTCTTTTGTTTCACACACACACAAATATAGAATCCTGCCTTCAGTTTTGTTTCTTCTGCATTCTGTGCCCTTCCACACAAAAAAACATTTTCAAAAGGAAAATGAAACAGAAAAACAGGGAAAGGGCTCCAAGGCGGTCGCTATGTTTTATCCAGAGCATGTAGGTTTCTGTTTCATACTACTTCCGAGAGGAACATAGCCATGGCCATTTGACATATCTCCAAGGAGGTACCTAAGGTGGAAGGTTTCAGATTTTTGAGTTAAGTTTACCAATATGGGTTTAATTAATTGATCCGTTGGCTTGTTTGAACTGCTCACAGTGTAGTAGGATATGCTTCATAGAGTCGACACCCTGAGAGCATAAGCAGAGCCTATTCTGATAGGGTATACCAGATAGTCTGTCGTTTAGTACTTCTGATGGAAATACATTTAGTCTAGCTTTGGTGAATAATCGACGATAGTTGGGTACAGACAGATTCATGAAATGTGATGGTAACTGAAAATCATGGCCATAGTGGATTTCAAATGCAAATGGTCCACAGCTTACATAGGATCTAGAACGAAGATCACCATGTGAAATATCCCATAACTTCTGCCTCAGGGATTTAAGGACAATTTCATAGCCCAGATTATGTAAAAAGGATGGTGAAAGACCAACTGAAGAAGCTTTTTGGGTCATAGTTTACAACCATAAGCTGATAGACTCTTCATTGGTTAGATGTAAAAGTAATCCCTTCCCAAGGCCAAATACTGAGATCTTTAGCCAGTATTTCAAGGCAGCCCACCACACTTTGGTGGAGAGTGGGCATTCACCTGTTTACAACAATGGAATTGAGTTAGGGACACAGTTTGGGACCTGAAGTAGGGACCGAAGGAACTTAGCTTAGAACCCATTTAACTTAAAAAATAGGCCATTGTATCAGACGTTTGAAGCATGAAGGAGTTGGGAAACAGATTTCGTGTTAAAGACTCTTATGACTGATATAGTGACCTCCCTTTGTGAAGAAGAAATGGCGTATAGCAAGTTTGCTCATTTCCGCCTTCTGACAGATTGTCAGTGGCAATTTCAGGGCTTTGTGTGGTGAAACATCAGCCCTAGGCTACCAGAAGCATTTGGTCTGCTCTAGATTATGGCCATCTAGTACCAAATTACAAGGGGAATATCCTTTTCTTGAAGACCAAAATTTTGGATTTCTCATAGTTGATGGATAACCTGTTTATAGAACAGTAATCCGATAATGATGATGATGTTGATGATGATTTATTTATACCCCAGCCACTATGGGCGGCTCCCAACAGAATATTAAAAGCACAATAAAAAGTCAAACATTAAAAACTTCCCTAAACAGGGCTTCTTTCAGAAGTCAGATAGTTGTTTATTTCTTTGACATCTGATGGGAGGGCGTTCCACAGGGTGGGTGCCACTACCAAGAAGGCCCTCTGCCTGGTTCCCTGTAACTTCGCTTCTCGCAGTGAGGGAACTGCCAGAAGGCCCTTGGCGCTGGACCTCAGAGTCCACTGATAACTTCTTTAGTTGGTATTTCAAGCCAGGTCTGGAACGAGACCTATATATATAGGTAAAAAGGTAAAGGATCCCTGGACAGTTAAGTCCAGTAAAACACACACACATTATATGAATCTTATTGAAATATTTGCAATCTAGGCATTAATATAAATGGTTCTTATCCCTGGGTTATTTGTTTCTTCCCCTTTCATTTTGATAACCAACTGATGAATCACAATAAATCATGTAGGGGCAATAACCTTCTGGTGAAATTGAACTTTGAAAAATGTGTGCTACTAAAATCACAGAATATGAGAGAGAGAGAGAGTCCCTTTCCTACAAATTCATATAAAATGTGGGTGATGTTGAGTTTTGCTTTCTCCCATACCACATATGATGATGTGACTGAGCCTGGGTACATTTTTAAAATTCTAAACATTTGTAGAAAGTTAATTTGATGGAAGCCCCATTTTAAGCAGTCCAGCAATGCAAATTTAGTCACAGGAAAGAAACTATACTTCAGGTGTATAAAGTAAATATTTTAGATGCATAATTGCTTAACTATTTATACCTAAATTGTCAAAAAAATCCTGAAGCACCTGTAAGAATACAATAAAACCCTCAGTAATATTAAATACAAATTTTAAAAACCAAGCAGATATAGTTGATTGTAATTCTGTTGGTGACGATCAGTTCTAAGTCATTAAAAGCTAGCAAGAATAAAACATCTTTATTCTTTATTCTGCTGAGTGTACCTTTAGTAACCTAAAAGTGAGAAAAGATTTCCTGAGATCTACACAGGGCAAGAAAGGTTAAACCACCTTATTATGCTCTCAAAAGAAAATAGGTTTGCTAGCCAAATCTCTTTTCATTATTTAATCAATGTTCACCAAAATGAAAACAAGGAAGAAGTCATTCAGGTAGTCTACCAGTTTAAGTATTACATGATTCATTAATTATTGTAATAAAGGGCTTTGTTTGAACTAATGCAAGCATTTGAGAATTCCTGTTCCTAAATTTTTTAACTGTAAATAATATTTATAGTAACTTCAATGATTTGTAATTTCCTGATGTTGAAAGATATTCGTTTTGCATACCATTAAAATAGGTTTGCCCAATGAATTGAAATTCAATGTTATTAATGAATTCACCACAGTTAAATACTCCATACTAAACTTTATGAAGCATACATTTATTATGTTGACATTCTGTGTATTTCAATATATTGATAGCAACTGGAAGAGGTACAAGCGGAAGACCCCAAAACTATGTTTTGCTTCAGACTGCAGGTTTTCTCTTTGTGGCCCTATTCTACTACATACTGAAGTTAAGACTTCCAACCCTAGCTTCTCCCGCATAATGAACAGCATTTCTGGAATCATTACATATTTTTGCTATTGAGTTATGACACAAAAGGGGCACCCTTGGTGTTGTACACAGTAGAACTTTCATCCCATACATAAGATTGCATTGTGAAACTCCTTTTGCTTCACCTCTTCACAACACGGCCAAATGGATGCTGAGGAAAGCAGCTGCCACCTTTTATGATCAGAGTGAAAACTGCTGCAGTCAGATCCGCTTCCAAAGCCACCCATTCTGGCTGGATTGGCTGAATTCAAAGGGGGGGTGTGGCAGGAACCCCCATAGTACCTGGCAATTTCCAGTGGTTGGCCACACAATGGAGATCGGGCAGCTGGATGCTATGGGTCGAAACCGCTGCCCACCCCGAACTGGGTAAGCATCCATTATAAACATCATGTCAGCACAACCCCCTTCCTTCCCAAAGGGATGTCACATCACCGTTGCAATGTAATTATAACATGCTCAGTTATTTAAAAGCTGAGGTGCATAGCAATGACGACCAGGCAGTTCCTCTTTTGAGAATGGGAAAGTGGTATCTCTGGAACAGATGGTGCAGGATGACATTTGATGGGTTCAGTGGGACTGTGTAGAACTAACATCCCAGAGCACAAGGACTGATCTAACTGTAACTAATGTGACTCTTCTTTCCCCCCCCCTTGCAAGTTTCCATGTGATCTTCGCTAGGCAGACAGACCAGCTGCAGTATGCATATCCTGGCAGAAGCTCCAATGATTTACAATGATCACCTTTGCATAGATACAGCAGCAGGGGATAAGCATTATTCAATGTTTACCAGTATCCCTATCAGTTTATATATATATATATATAAAAAAAACACAGGCAAATTTCTCCCAAATTGCTTGGACACAGACCATCACTTTTCCATGCTTCTCAGTTTAATACATTACACTGCACAGCTCTTTGCTGAAAATACATGTATGCTTCCATTCTTCATAAATTAACTCCCCCGTTCTGACGGATACATCAGCATAGACCTAGATACAGGCAAAAAATAACTTTAGATAGGTATTCTTGCAGCATTGCAAATTCAAGCAAAATGTAGACTATGCTTCTCAAAGAAGTACATACAGAGGTTTGAGGACTGGGCCTTTGGGTTTTATAAAAGTTTCGGCTTGTTATATATTTTTAACGGAAAAGGCAAGCCATGCATACTACAAATAAAATAAATATTTAGATGTAGTTTGCCTTTTGCACAAAAGAAAGAAAATCCTAACTTGAGAAAATTCCTTGTCAGCCCCTGTTGGGATAGTGTATTCTTAATATTGTAACTTGCCCTGAGCTGTTGGTTTAGGCAAGGAAGGAAACCTAAAATTAAATGAGAGTACAGGCCACTACTGAGCACAGTGTGAGAAATAATGCATTTTGTGCATGTTTTATCTTTCTCTACCTTTTAAATAAAAAAGGTAGGAGGGGGAGGAGTGGTGCTAGACTCCACCCACATAAATGAAAGTCTGTTTTGTTTTAGTGTCCATCCCTAACCAGTAATGTATTTTCAATTCAGGTTATTGCTGAGCTATATGAACAGTATTATCATCGTGTGCAGGTCTTTCAGAATTGGACCATTTCAGAGTGCACAAGCATCCAAGATGGCTAAAATAATCTCTCACTTTTTTAAAAAATAATAATACATGCACACAGAAAACTAGCATGTTGCAATATATATTCCTGACGTTTAGTTTTCTGCCTAAACTGGTATTTTCTTTACTTATTTGATTTTAATTAATTTTTATAATGTTTTTAGAATGTTGCACTATTTTATTGTTGTTAGCCGCCCTGAGCCCGGCTTCGGCTGGGGAGGGCGGGATATAAATAAAATTTATTATTATTATTTATTATTATTATTATTATTATTATTATTATTATTATTAAATTTCAATACCGCTCTTCATCTGAGGATCACAAGGCAGTTCACAATATAAAAACACAAAATTATATAATATAATAACAAACAAAAACAATAATCCCCCCACTGCTTAAAAGGACATAAATTGTTCAATTACCCAAAGCCTGGGAGAAGAGGAATTTTGCCTGGTGCCTAAAGATAAGTAATGAAGGCAGCAGGTGAGCCTCCCTGGGGAGAGCATTCCACAAATGGGGAGCCACCACAGAAAAGGCCCGTTCTCATGTTGCCATCCTCCGGACCTCTTGCTGAGGAAGCACACAGAGAAAGGCTTCTGATAATGACTGCAGGGTCTGGATCAGTTCATATGGGGAGAGGTGGTTCCTGAGGTATTGTGGTCCTGAGCAATTTAAAGCTTTGGGCCCAGAAACTAACTGGCAGCCAGTGTGCAGTCAGACCAGGACTGGCATTATATGCTCGACCTATCTTGCCCCTGTAAGCAACCTGGCCACCGAATTCTACACCAGTTGAACTTTCTGAACTGTCTTCAGAGGCAGCCCCACCTACCACGTGTTTCAGTAACTCTAACCTAGAGGTTACCAGAGCATAGGTGACAGGCGTTAGGCTATCCCTGGCTAAATAGGGGCACAGCTGGGCCACCAGCTGAAGCTAATGGAAGACACTCTGCACCATAGAGACTACCTAAGCCTCAAGTGACAGCAATGGACCCAGAAGCACCTCCAAGCTACATACCCACTCCTTCAGAGGGAGTGTAACGCTCCCATCAGGAGCAGGGCACCCTCCCATCCATCCTGTCTAAGGAACCACCCACTAACAGTGCCTCAGTCCTATCTGGATTGAGCTTCAGTTTATTGGCTCTCATCCAGTCCATCACTGAGGCAAGACAACAGTCCAGCAAATCCACTGCTGCATCTGCAGATGTAAAGGATAAGAGTTGTGTGTCATTAACATATTGCTGTCAATATACTCCAAAACTCTGGATGGCTCCACTCAAGAGGTTTCATGTAGATGTTACACACCATGAGGGATAAAATTGAGCCTTAAGGAACCCCACTTTGAAGGCTCCACAGGGCCAAAGAGCATCATCCTCTGGAAACAACCATCCAAGTATGACCAGAACCACCACAAAGCAGTGCCACCCACCTCCGACTCAAAAGCCGTTCCAGAGGGATACCATGGTCGATGGTATTGAAAGTGGCTGAGAGGTCAAGGAGAATTAACAGAGGTAATCATACAGGGCAACCAAAGCAGTTTCTGTGCCAAAATAGGGCCTAAACCCTGATTGAAATGTATCTAGAATATCAGTTTACTCCAATAGCGCCTGGATTTGGTCCACATCTACCCACTGAAGAACCATGCCCAAGGAGAGAAGAAAACCAACAACTACATCACATGATTCTGCTAATTATTCACCTCCATCTCAGCATGGTATGATAGTTTTGTGAGCACTTCAAATGATTAAGTATAGTGTCTCCAACTTAACCAGAAATCTACTGAATTATTCCTTAGAATGTTTTTTAAAAAAACCAAACAAACATGAGTATTCCACACACATGTATGGCTTTTGCTGTGGGTTGCAAGCTACATAAAACATGTAGGCTTTCCTGGCAATAACTACATGAGAGCAACGTAGAAAAAAACAATATATATGAGTATGTTTTGATGTGTATGGATTCATAATTAAAAAATAAATCAATATGTTAAAAGAAAAGCCATGTAAATCCAGTGCCTCAGCATATTGCAAAACTGCAAGTAAAGGCTATCACAGCTTAATTTCCTGTGCCTCGCTTACCTAAAGCCACTCTATGTTTACATTCCCCTCTGCATTGTAGCCAAATTTTTTGGGGGGGGCAATCTGTCTGCCTACTCCCCCATATTTGCAGAGAGATACATGTGCACATGATTTTCACATAGCTAAAAGAAGTCATTGCAATTGGCAAGGAATGTGTGTGTGTGTGTGTGTGTGTGTGTGTGTGTATCCACGCACCAAGCTGCAGGGGTTGGCCTTTCTAATACCCTCTAGCTCCTAAACAGTGGCAGGTGGAAACTGACTTTGAAATTGGCTTGCCAATTTATTTTTAATTATTATTAATACAAGGCAAAGCCTATTTTCCTTTGTGCCCGTCTCCAGTTCTGACATGTGATCCACAAGGCCATCATAGAGCCCAGATGCCACGCTGCGGAGAATATTCTTCCAGCAGCAGCATCTGGCTCTACAGTGAGCTCCACAGGCAGTGAAGCTGACAGCTCAGAAGTTGCCTGTGGGTCTGTCATGTAGTTAGGCTGCTAGCTGAGCTGTCTTAGTGCCACTTTTCTTTGACTTACCTTTGATCCTAAAATATTTGCATATGATTATGCAGTGAGGAAAGCTCCTGTGAAAACCTACTACAAGCATGTGAACATGCATGTGTGCATACACATGCACTCTCTCTATTTGTGCATTTACAACCTGTCAACAGATAGGCATGGTCTCCAAATGAGTTCCTCACGACCACTTTGCAACAATGACCAAGGGGAATAGTTATAATTCAAGCTTATGCACTCTCTGTGGTAAAAATCACGTAATGTATACTATCAGGAGATACAGTGGTACCTTGGGTAAAGAACTTAATTCGTTCTGGAGGTCTGTTCTTAACCTGAAACTGTTCTTAACCTGAAGCACCACTTTAGCTAATGGGGCCTCCCACTGCTGCTGCGCCGCTGCCACGCGATTTCTGTTCTCATCCTGAAGCAAAGTTCCTAACCCGAGATACTATTTCTGGGTTAGCAGAGTCTGTAACCTGAAGTGTATGTAACCCGAGGTACCACTGTATAGCACTGGGTACCTTCTAATCTTCAAACTTTGTACACTTCAGAAAGTAGTTCTTATTTCACGAGAGCCAGAATTTTAAATCCCACTTTTCCCGTTTAGTATTCTTCCATGTGCATCATCACAGGATTGAACACCAGAAACGGAGACAAGGGAGAGATTGGTAGAAATGAACAAAAGAAAGTCAAAGACAAACAAACATTAAGGGCAACTCTGATCCTAAAGAACCCTGCCATGATACCCACCCTTTAAAAAAGTATGTACATATTTCTTCTTCTTACTTCCCACAGGCATGATTGTTGCAAAGTTAAAAATGGTTAAGTCCTACTGCTTTCAACGGAAGAGTAAAGCATACGCCGGATCAGAAGGATTGAAGATTGTTTAAATTTGTGACTGTCTATATAGAGCCGTTCCTTTCAAATACTTAAGAAAACAAAAGAGAAGGGGGGGGGAATGGAAGTCAAAACTGGGCAGCTATTGCAATAACTGGGCAATTACCATGGCTTACTGCAAACAGTGGGACGTGGGTGGTGCTGTGGTTTAAACCACAGAGCCTAGGACTTGCCGATCAGAAAGTCGGCAGTTCGAATCCCCGTGACGGGGTGAGCTCCCGTTGCTCGGTCCCTACTCCTGCCAACCTAGCAGTTTGAAAGCACATCAAAGTGCAAGTAGATAAATAGGTACCGCTCTGGCGGGGAGGTAAACAGCATTTCCGTGCGCTGCTCTAGTTCACCAGAAGCGGCTTAGTCATGCTGGCCACATGACCCAGAAGTTGTACGCCGGCTCCCTCGGCCAATAAAGCGAGATGAGCACCTCAACCACAGAGTCGGTCACGACTTGACCTAATGGTCAGGGGTCCCTTTACCTTTACATTTACTGCAAACAGCATGCATGAACTAGCAGCAGGCCAGTGCATGATACCAGAGCAGTCCTGTTTTGCTGCACCCTTCCTTGAGCCACAAGCAACAAGCCATGAACTTCGGCTTCTTGTGACATGTAAATCAGCACTTGTTGTTTGTTTCTCCCAAACAAACCACAACTGTTAAGCCAACAAGCCGTGGTTTGCCGTTGTTGTTCACATGTCACAAGGCTTGCCACTCCTGGCTTGAGAAAGAGTGGAACAAAACCAGAAAGGTACAAGAATTTGCTGCTCATTCACAGTTACAGTAAGCAATCACCCGTGGCTTACCATGACATATGAACATGGCTGGTGCATGGCTAGAATAAGTCAGCTTCAAGTCATAGTATGAAAAAATAGTCTGAAGTCATTTCAAGAAGTATCTATAAATACAAACAATATTTTTTAAAACAACAACATGTGCCTCCCCTTCTTTCCCTACAGCAAAACATTGAAGCATAATTGTACTTAAGCCTATGACACAACTGAATAAGAGAGCCAGTGTGGTGTAGTGGTTAAGAGCGGTGGACTCGTAATCTGGTGAACCGGGTTCGATTCCCTGCTCCTCCACATGCAGCTGCTGGGTGACCTTGGGCCAGTCATACTTCTCTGAAGTCTCTCAGCCCCACTCACCTCACAGAGTGTTTGTTGTGGGTGAGGAAGGGAAAAGCAGATTGTTAGCCGCTTTGAGACTCCTTCGGGTAGTGATAAAGCGGGATATCAAATCCAAACTCCTCTTCTTCTTCTTCTTCTTTTCAAGAAACACTTCATATAAATAATCTCTGTGAGCAAGAATGCTACCCCTTGTCAGCTGCCATTCTCACTCATTTTCCTTTAGACAGGTCCACCTTTCAGTGAATTTTCTCCTTCGGCACAACTGTGAGCATGAGCCCCTTTGGCTGTCATTTTTCTCTCTTCTGCTGTAGGCAACCCAGTGCCCATCAACACCTCTCCAGTTCCTGAACTCACCATCTATAGTGTCTCACTTGTAGACTAATGCTACTTAATACTAATACAGTTCTGCCAGCATAGCAGCAGCCTCCTTCTCTGCCACCTGACCCAGACAATGTTTCTTTGACACCTGTCAGTCATTATGCCTTCACACGCTGTATAATTGCTGAAGTCATCATTTAAAGGTTGATCTTCATAATGAACCCCAACCTTAAAATATCTTGTTTCCATAGGGATATTTCACACCCACTCTATTTTACTCAGCTCAAACGTTTTCCATAATCTGTGCTTCCCTTGTGATTAAAATACATGATCTTCCAAGTGCAGAATCAAGCTAGAGGTACTGTGTGTGCATAATTTTTTCCCTCCCCAAATTTTCGCTGCCAACAGGAAGACAAATCAGGATCTTCAGAAGCAGCGTAATCACTCCATTTGTGCTACTTCTGATTATGTGGAACAAATGGATACATGGCTTGGAAAGCTCCTGAATGAGTAGAGATGCTCTGGTTGTTACAAAACTGTTATTAGCATGACTGCAAAAATCCAGGGGCATCCAATAGCACCAGGAAGGATGTACCTGGCGACTGGCACCCAGACTGCTCAAGAGGACAGACGTAAGTTTTTGCTGAGTGCTCCAGTGTATTCAAAGGATCTAGCCTCTACTTCATCTTGCATTCTCTTGGATATGGAGATTTCATTCTCTACTAGTATTTCTGCCCCTACACTCTGTCTAACCCAATTATCTATCTTTCTTTTTTACTTTGAGATAATGAGAACAGTGGGGATTTCAAATGTAGTTTGGGGTTTTATTTATTTTTTTAAAAAAAGAAAACCGACAGATACTCCCCAGTGCCTGCTTAAGACAAGTTCTGCAGATTTTTCCTCTTCTCTCTATGCTTCTCTTTTTCCTCTTCCTTCCACTCTTCACCCTTTCTTCATTTCAAACTTAAGTTTACCCCTCCCATCCCTTCAATTCACATGTTTGCATTGCATCCTTTCTAATCCCTGAATATTTCTTTCATGCAATTCTGCCTCCTTGGTCTCATTTTCTTCCACACTTCACATTTCTTTACACACTCTCTCTCTCTCTCTCTCTATATATATATATACCGTATATAGACACTCTTATTTGGCTCAAAACCTTCTCTCCCCTCCATTATTACCCTTGTCTCCTCAACTCTCCCACCCTCCCCATTTTTTTTCCATTCCCTCCATTCATTTTTTTATTGCCAATCACCATTTTTATTGCAGCAACCCTCCGATAAGCAGGGCTTAAACTTGAATCAGGGATTCCCAGACAACTGTGGAGCCATTAGGAACTCCCTGGAGGAAAAGAGTTTCTCCTGTGTTTTCTTACGCTAGGTTCCACACCAGAAGAACAGAATCCCATTTGTCATTTGTATGCTCAGCTAACTCTTTATGATAATTAGCCCTTAAAGTAGGGGTACATCAATGTGGTGCCATCTGAATGTTGTGGGCTACAACTCCCATCAGCATAGCTAATGGTCAGGTATTATGGGATGGGTCATTCAGAAAAACTAGAGGTCACCATGTGATGTTCCTCTTGGATCCTGGCAGAAAGGTGGACTACAAATTTATTAAATAAATATAGCAGGATTTCAAACGCCTCTTCCTATTCTTCAACACATAGGAAAGCATGTGTAACCCTAATATTATTTCAACCAGTTGCTTCTCCTGTGTTTCCATATGCTATAACCCATGCCACAAATATGTTTGTACATCCTATTCCCTCCAAAAAAACTGGTAACTGGTTTGTCTCAACCAGCACAGGAGACATCTTTCTTTAGAGAAAAAGTGATGGAAAGTAAGGAATGCAGATACTGGAAAAGAAGAGAAAAACATCAGTTGGAAGCAGCTCTTCCAAATATGTTAGAGTATTTTCATGTCCTTCATGGGGCTTTCAGTAACAAAAGAGTTCACTATCCTAAAAACTGTAGCACAGAGCTTTTCCACAAGAGCCAAAACAAGGATTAAGATGAGAAGGGCTATGGAGCATCTGCCCAAAGGCCATTTTACTCCCTGCAGCTTCATGTCATGGGTAATATGAATGTTGAATCCACTAGAAAACATTCTGCCAGACATTATAGCTTTTAAAACAAAAAAAATAAAAACAGAAAAAATTCCATTAGCATTAGATTTGCCATGCATAGGGATGTTGAACAGCTGGCAGCTATTTAGTAGGAATACAGGTGGCTTATTTGCAGTGTGTTTTACTTGGCACTGAATTTATATTGAGAAGCATACAGGTTTTTTTCCATTGGCAATGTGGGAGGGAAGACAAAAACAATGTATGCCAAGATAAGGAAGATATATACAAGACAGTAGATAACTACAGAAGCAGATCTGCCAAATGGAAGCAAATTGTGTGTCACCGAAAATCAAAGCCTATCTTGCAGTGGTGATTAAGGGAGAATCCTAACAACCATTATGCAAACAATTCCTGGTTTGTTCCCCCTACAACTCAGATTGCACCATTGTGTAAGGCCAACAAAGCAGTCCCGAAATTAATCTGAGGCATGTTTCACACAAGCATGGTCAGCACATGAAGACTGAGAAACAAGAGGTGCTCATATCACCAGTGCTTTCTTTTTGCAGACATTATTCACTGTGACTCATTAAGAGCTTATCAAGTAATGGCACATTGTGATGTAAATGCATGTGTAAACTGGCTTTTAAGTATCAGTAGTTCATTAAGAATCCATCATTTTGTGAATATACTATGGAGTATTTTGCCATGAACATCACTTGGCACTTATCAGCACTGAAATTTAACTTTCTAACTTGACGACTGCTTCTACAGTTTGTTGTCTTCACAGCAACCAACATACCAATAGTTATCTACCTAAGTGCAGATGCAGATTTAAGGCAACACAACTGGTTCCTCTGCACAGGGAACAGGGGCCAAGAGGCATCTTCCTGTCTTCCCAGTAAGCACTGGGCTTTGGGAAGGAGGTGTGGGGGCTCTAGGACCCTGCCAGAGCCTCACACCACCTTCCTGAAGCCTGGTTCCTCTCTTACCTGGCTTTGGGAAGGTGAGGGCTGTTGGGTGTGTGTGTCAATTTTTTGCCTCGCTGAGGCTGCTATATTACCAAGGTGTGCCCCTGCTAAGCGAGAAGTAACCATCAGATATTCAATCAAACATTTGGTCACCATGCCTCAATACCTGTAACTCAAAATGATAAAAGGGGGATTTGGTTAATCTCTTGTGCATAGCTGAAAGTTCCTCTTTTATCTGAACTACTTGCAGACTTCTGTACCACCCACAAACTTCTGAAACATTTAAGTTGCACATGCAGCAGCAATGACAGCTACACAGATAACACTTAACACATGGGCTTTCTTGTGCATGAAAAGCTAATAGCAATGATCATAGGTGCTCTTTTTCACATATAGCAGAACTTTCATATGAACAGAATAACAACAGCCCAGTGAAACTTACAAGTTGCAACTGATGGAAGGGCATCTGAGATTCCCAGATCCACTTAGCCCTAACAACATAATCAAAGCATAAACAATCACCAGCTATACTGTGTAAAGCTTAAAAACTCCGGATGACAAAAATAAGATTTATACCCTGTTTTTCAGACTAGTGAATAGAGGGAAAGATAATTACAAGACTAATCATATTGAACAGGACTCGTATTACTCAGAAGAGAGTAGTGTTGTACAGTGTACAACTGATGCTCTACATGATGCACAAAGCAAAGCCTGGGAAGCCAACCTAGCACAGTTCTAACAAGATATGTATTTTCATGATGCCATCTAGCACAACGTTGTTTATATGCACTCTCACAAGGGGAAGTGGGAGCTCAACAATGGTTAGCCACTGAATTTTCACTCTGTATTAAAAGGATAAATTACTGTTGCTTCTTGGCAGAATGTCTTGGGGAAGGGGGAGTGCTAATGGACTTGTCTTCTCCTACCTACTGATTTATTCATGCATGGGGCAGGTCACTAATGACAAAATGCTAGCATCTTATGGCAGAAAAAATGGCCTGGTGCAAGGGATACAAACTAGTGGCTATGCTTGAGCTCAAAGCAAAGCAGTGCCCTTCACATCACTAAATGTTTTCACCACAGTCAGCACTAATTAGCACTTCTGTTAGCTAGGCTAAAGCAGGAACACCAATGACAATGTGCATATTTTGAACACACCAATTTATCTCATTTTATGAGAAACAAAACAGGAAGATCAGATGAAATTCTCTCCTAGCAGGAACGGTCACAACATTCTACTGTTGTGTCAGGTCTGAGCCACAAACCAATAGATCTGGAGTTCTATATTGTTGCGAGAATCAGGGAGCTTGTAATTTCTCAGTTAGATGGACTAACTGATATTTTGAACTGGTTATTGTGGAAACATGTTTACAGTATTCATAAAAGCAAGGAAATCCTTATTAAGGGTTAGGCTATGTGTTGTAGTTTTTAATACTCCCATGGAGGACACAGCACATAATTGATGATGACGATGATGATGATAATTTCTTTGTGCCCCGCTCATTTGGCTGGGTTTCCCCAGCCACTCTGAGCAGCTTCCAGCAGAATATTAAAATATATCTGCAAAAAACAAAAATTAGGAAGGACTCTCCACAAATACATATCTCCAAGTGTCTTTGGGATTCCAAAAGAAATGAGTTGGCATGAGTTAGTGTGATTTGGTTTAAACTTGCCTCCCCCACCCCATCAATTCACAGCCCTTATCAACTTCCTACACCATTTTATGCCCATCAAGATATTCTTCCTAGAAAGTGATGCCATAATGTAGTCAGTGATGTCGTAGCATAGCCAATCAGATTTCACTATGTGTCAGGGCTGGAGTCAGATGCAGGTCAGCAAGCAAGAAGCAGAGTTTGCCAGAGAAGTTGACTCTTTATTCAAAGAAACGGCATGCAATCAGCAACTCTGCCCAGTAAGCCTTGCCCCTATAGAGCAGTTGCCAGGACTGATGGTCCCGGCCTTCAACTCTTTCTAAGGCTCATCTGCCAGATGTTTCCCAAGCAGCCTCAAACTGTGCCTGGGCACTTCTCTGTACCTCCCTACGCATCATTCTGTGCATCCTTGGAGACAAGCAGGGAGGGGAATTGGTCACTGTAGGAAAGGGAATCCTTGGATCCTTCTGCAGCCTCTTGCCTCCCCAGCTTCAGCCTCTCGAGTTCAAACTGCTTCCTGTTACAGGCTCTTCCTCCTCACTAAACCCTGGCGCCCCTTCAGCATCTAACAGCTCCTCCCACTCTTCTCCTTTTGACCTCTCATTGGTGTCCCTCCACCAATTCCTGGGTTCTCAGCCTTTCCCCTCTGGGACTTTCCTTGGGGGTTCCCTGGCTGGTGCCTCCCACCACTCCTCATCATCCAGTCAGTCCCTGACACAGTGTGACATCATTGTTACTGAAAAGGAGAAGCTCATTCTGGAGTACTAACACTATTTAAATACCTATTTAAATCACAGTCCCAGGAATAAGGTTATTAGCATAACGCAAACAAACAAAAACCACTCCACCCTCAAATCAAAACTCCAATAATTATAAGGGGCTGGGTTACATTCTACTCCAAAAAAAGAACTACAGGCTTCAATAAGACTTACTCTGAGAAAACTATGTACAGGATTGAAGGCTCTTTAAAAAAAAAAAAAAATTCTAGCTGCAAAATTGTTAGACTGGAGTATCTACTGCAATAATTATAAAATCAAGTGTGGGGAAAATTTCTGTTTTAAAGTTGTTTTATTATATTAGATCGGGGGAGGATAATTAGTGAAGTTTTAGCAGCATGGAATAATTGCCCATTTTTTTCAAAAAAAATGCAATAGAACACTTGTTCATTATAGAATGAGAAATAAATGTGTTTGCATTTATGAGAAATAATGTATGTTTTTTATGTGCCATACACAACATGTTTATTAATATATTATTTCAGAACTATAAACTATGTTATCTACATAGATGTGGGCAAATGCATTTTTGGAAAAATTAGAAAACCACAGGAACTAATAAAATTAAACACCGTATTGGCCCAAATATAAGCCGTTCCATTTCTTGCTGCTCCTGGCTGCATACTGGGGGGGGGGGGCGCGTGCTGCATTGCCATTGGCCTTTTCCCTTCCTCACTCTCTCCCTTCCCGGCCTTGGGGGAAAGAACAGGGAACTATGAATGAGACGTGCGCCACTTCACCACACTCCTGGCTGCATACCGTAAGGTCGCGAATGTAAACTGAACTTTAACTTTTCATGGTCGGAATTTGGGGGGAAAGTGAGGCTTATATTCAGGCCAATACGGTAACTCTGGTTTAACGTTTTTTGATTCTCACATTCCAATACAAATAAGCATGTACAGAGAGTGACACCTGGGCTAGTTTTAAATAATTTGTGTCAGCATTTGATTATCAAAACATGAATATAAATATTTGAATACTGGATTCTTACAGTCAAAGATCACTGCTACTTGAATCTTTAATAGCTGATTACCATTTAGACTTTCAAAGTCTGACTTTATTGAACTTTGACTCATCAGACCAATGACTGAAAGAACCAAGAACAGAGAGTCAACACAATAATAAACTTTGCATGTTGTCTCTGTAGACTCCCAATATAATTCCCGCCGCCGCCCCCCAAAAAAATCCACCATTTGATCAATAAAAGTTAATGGGGAATTTCACTTTTCAAAAGGCTGGAATGTTGAGATGGAAGAGAGATATTGAAATACTACCTCATGCGAGAACCACTAAAGCAACATTCCCTTAAATAGATATTGTGCACTGAGCAACAACTTGGTGCTTGAACTAAGTACCTGGCACATTTAACTATTTTTCCATGGTTGTGTTCCCTCTATCACCAGTCCCCTGCCCCCCACAAAGGGGCAACAAATCACCAAGGGCACCATTCTGCCTCTGTCCAACAGTTGTTTATTACTTGCTGAAATCACTGCTACATTAAAGCTCAGACCCACCCATTGAGGCCAATGGATGTTGTGGCTCTTGAGTACATTTGCTTCTGAAACTATTGACAGAAATTCCCATAACTGAGATTTCATCAACTTCAGTTATGACATTCGGCTGAAAAGTTCTTGTGCCTTATTGTGATAGTACCAGAGAGTACATATACATCACAATGTGTTAGAATAACAATGGAATCAAGATTCTCTGCTTAAAGACTGTTGTAATGTTGGCTTAGAGACTATGTAAGGATTAGTTTTTGCTTAGAATTTTTTTGCTCTAAGTGAAAAATAGATGAAGAGGTGGTGGGAAAGGCTATGACCTAATTAGAACAGCTATCTGGGGAATTTACACCAAGCTCTCAGAATCTATTTTGTACTGAGTTATGTATAAAGGGCAAAGGACGTTGACCTGCGGATGCAATTTCTGAGAGGAGGTTTCTAAGAAGAATGTTTAACATTAAGACACAATTTTGTGGAAGATTCTGAATTCAAAGTGTAAAATTGTTGTAGGTATCCATCTGTCTCAAGAGACAATGGAGTGTGCCTCTGAGTGTGTAGAGAAACTGTTGTTTTAGCAACACCAAAGTGACCTCCCTGGGGTGCAAGCCTGGGAAGTACGTATGGAGGTCCTGGGCTGCCCAGACAAGGCCCCCGACTCTTGAAGTGGTCCAAAGGGAAGCAGAGCAATATATTTGGCACAAGCTTGGCTGTAGAAGCTGAAGGACCAGGTGTGCAGCCTGGGAGTCATTCTGGACTCACAGCTGTCCATGGAGGCACAGGTCAATTCTGTGTCCAGGGCAGCTGTTTACCAGCTCCATCTGGTACGCAGGCTGAGACCCTACCTGCCCACAGACTGTCTCGCCAGAGTGGGGCATGCTCTGGTTATCTCTCGCTTGGACTACTGCAATGCGCTCTATGTGGGGCTACCTTTGAAGGTGACCCAGAAACTACAACTAATCCAGAATGCGGCAGCTAGACTGGTGACTGGGAGCGGCCGCCGAGACCATATAACACCGGTCTTGAAAGACCTACACTGGCTCCCAGTACATTTCCGAGCACAATTCAAAGTGTTGGTGCTGACCTTTAAAGCCCTAAATGGTCTCGGTCCAGTATATCTGAAGGAGCGTCTCCACCTCCATCATTCTGCCCGGACACGGAGGTCCAGCGCCGAGGGCCTTCTGGTGGTTCCCTCGCTGTGAGAAGCCAAGTTCTTGGTAGTGGCACCCACCCTGTTGAACGCCCTCCCATCAGATGTCAAAGAGAAAAATAACTACCAAACTTTTAGAAGACATCTGAAGGCAGCCCTGTTTAGGGAAGCTTTTAATGTTTAATAGGTTATTGTACTTTAGTGTTTTGTTGGAAGCCGCCCAGACTGCCTGGGGAAACCCAGCCAGATGGGCGGGGTATAAATAATATATTATTATTATTATTATTGTTATTGTTATTATTATTGGAGTTGCCGGAAGAAGGCATAGAGAAGGCACCATCCAACCGTCTTAGGAACTCCACTTTGGATTTATAAGATACAGTGTCAAAGACACGACTTTAAAATGAAAAACTTATGAAAGTAATGCACATATACAATGCCAGGCAAAGACTAACATAATTTTTTGATGAAATGCTATTGTGCTCAAGATTGTTTTGAGACAAATAATACAGTGTCAGATTCAAAATTTGTGTGTCCTTTAGTTATAAAAGAGGTATTAGGTAGACAATTCCTCTGTCACTTCTCTTAATCCAAACCAGAGTGACTCCCTTAAAAAAGTAAATTATCACAGCTGTCCATCTGAAAACTATAGACACGCTTGCCAATATTAAATTTTTGATATTGCTCTCTAGTGTCTTAACTAGTTTCTTTTAAATTATTTCCTTCACTGTTTATATCTCATTATCTGTAGCCATTTCTTTTGCTGACAGCTACTGTTATGAGATTAAAATATATATTTAATGTGAATATACCGGTAGTTATTAACCCATTTTTTTCCTGCATAAGCTTTTTAAAAAAAAAATCACCAGAAATAAGTGTATTTGACTTAAGTTCATTTTTACTGTATGGATTTTTTACCTGGTTTGTGATTCAGGTTATAGGTGGCTCATGGGTTAGAAGTGATGCCCAGTCTCAAACTCACAGGAGGGATCCTAGGCTAAGGCTTAGTAAGGTGCTTGTTTTCCAATCTTATCATTAATGTCTAGATACTTTAAAAGTGTTAAAAAAATTAATTGAGCTCAATTACTATAAGCAAACCTTTTAGCGTTTTCCATTAAGCATGAACTCACATACATAGACAAAAATATAGGGAGAGAAACGATCAAGTCAAATACAGCTTCATTTTAGTTAATAATGGAGGCGCAACCTGAGCAAGTTACAGAACTAATGAACTGTGTTTGCCTTCGACTCATGATCTAAAGGAGCTGCATTTCATGTGCACCACAATATTGCTGTACGCTACTGAAACAATAGGTGTACATCACTACCATTTCAGTCTACTATGAAGTGGATAGCGTATTGCATTTATTGACCATTTTCAAATACTTCTTGGAGACAAATAAAAAATAATAAACCCCTCCCTTATATTTAGCAGTGTAGCTTTTGCTAAAGTAAAAAAGGTACCTTCACACAAATACAAGCATGAGCTTACCCTCAAAAAGGGTTATGTTAGGCATGTTCAGTAAAAGACGGCATCAAATGATGACAATGAGATGCTGGTCAGCTAAGTGATATCTGCAACACATCATGGCGGCAAAAGGGAAAGAAGATTGCCAGTTCTTGTATGGCTCCAAATGGTTGTACATTTTACAAAACACAGGTTTAAAAGGCAAAGAGCAGACTGTATCAGCAACCAGGACTGCTCACCCCGCTGTTCCTTGGAAGAAAACCTCAGGTGAGACCACTTAACTTCCATGCTTGCTTTGGGTCTAATTTCCCAGCCGCTCCTATAGAAAGAAGAACCACTACCTGTAGGCAGGCTGGTCAACAACTCTAGTTAGAGCATTTTGACTGTGCATTCTTGGTCCTGTTGTGTTTTCTGCTCTTTCTTGCCCCTCCCTATACTCACTAACCCCTCCTATAGTTCACCAGGTCTGTTTCCCTGTTTTCCCTCCTTTGCTTCCTGTAATTTTCCTTTCCCATAACAGACCTGGAGTGACCCTTTACTAGATTGATCAGAAATTATTTCAGTTGTATAAAAGCTGCATGCTAGAAGATAGAGCACAGACAAGAACTAAAATCATAGCACTGTGGCACGGGTGAAAAACCTATGGGTTGAGAAAATTGTCTCTTAAAAGTGACAAAACCTTACTTCTAGCAGAACAGCAAAAAATCTGTTTTGATTCTCTGTGCAAAGTGAAGTTTCTTTGCCCCTATCCCTTTTAACTACAACATAACTCTTCCACTTAAAACTCCACCCTTCCTAGTTTCAAAGCTTCCTTTCCCTTTTGAAGGATTAACGCCTACTGAAAGGGTTCCTTAGAAAGTCTCGCTGCTAGCACCAGAATCTACTGTCCTGACTGCTCAACTGTCTTCTGTTCTGCAACCTGCTGTACTCAATGCCAACTCAAAATAACAAATGGGAAACTACGTATTATGGAATCCTATCATAAAAGCATAGACCCCAAGCATACTGCTGTCAGCAGTGTTGCTGTGCAGGGAAAAGAGGAAAGCCGTTAAGAAGATCGCCTATGTATTTATAAAGAAGTGAATAACCACATTAAATCTTAAGACCATTAAATAATGTTTGCAAATACACATTTTGCATAACTCAGTGCCCCAAGGAACTTGGTTTGGAGTTTCTGGCTCCTTACTGAGTGTCAAAAGCACTTTAGAGACATCCACTTTTGAATATACTGTAAGCACCTGATTAAAATTCCTGAGCCTCTTAGGGCCTGTTACAGATCTTCCTCCAAGCAATTATTTGTGCAGGCCATTCATGCACTGAGCAAGGTATTTACCCACATGAGGTTCACGTATGTAGGGCCACATTCATGGAGGGAGCTGTTGGCTTACTGTATGTGTAGTTCAGATATAATCTTTCTTCTCTTTTTGGTTCATGTATGCAGTGCTTTTTTTCTATAAAAAATGTTTAGAAGTACTCTCACTTTCCAACTCATCTTGAAATAATGTGCCTCAATGAGGCCAAACTTAGATTCACAAAATGTTTAGGGGTATGCATACCCCTACGTACCCCCAGAAAAAAAAGCACTGGTATGTGGATTGCACAAATAAATCCAAAACTGTGAACTGACCCCAAGTGATGATAAGTTCCCATAGAAACTAATGTGATTTTGGAATAAGGAAAGATGACATTCAGAAAGAAAGGTAATTTCGGTACCAGGAATTTTGTGGTCATTGGATTTTTTATTTTATTTTTAAATCTATATCCCACGATGATATTAAATATTCAAGGTGGTTCACAATAAGAATAAAACCATACAAAAAGTACTGGTAAGTTAACAAAAGGAAACAAGAATGACAACAGTCAACGTAGTCTGAGAGGACAATGAAACTAAAAGGCAATAGAAGCATAAAACATGTTCCAAAAAAAAAAATGCTCTGCAATAATACTAAAAATCAAACAGAGTTGGATGTGCCTTGGGGGATTGTTCCAAATCTTGGGTGCCACAACTGAAAAAGCCCTGGCTTAGGTACCTCCCACTGTATTGCTGATGATGGGCGGACCAAAAACACAATGTTATTTTAGCTACAGTTTTTTGTGGCCATTCCTAGAAAGTAGTACTGGATTATTTCTGTGCCCACTAGTAAGATCTATCAAGTTCTCTGACTCAAGAGCCACCCAAAAATAAATGAGTGATTTCTACATCCTCAGGGGATTTCTTAAGTACATTGAAGTATAGAGGTTTGTAAATTATAAGAAAGAACTTGATCACATGGCAACCTAATGCTATGTTATCTGCATCTGGTTCTTCAGACCCCTGGACTTGGAAAATGCCTGCCCTAGACTATACTATTACTTGCCTCTAACTTCCTGTGCCCTGACATTTGCATTCTAAAAGCCCATTCAGGTTAAACATAAGAAACACCCAGTAATTTGGAGTGTGGTCACTAACAAAGTGAGCTGCATTTGTGTTCCCTGAATACTGTAAAGTCAAGTGTTTGGCCAAATGTAGCTCAACTAAAGATGCTATTTACGGAGTACATGGTTGTTGCGACAAAGGAATGGAACCAAGTCTCAGATCCAGCTGAGTAAAGGAAACAGAATACGACCCTCTGTATATTGGGCATTGTAGACTGCCCTCTCTGAACGCTTCCTAATTCTTGCACTAATATATATGGGGGCACCACACAGAAATATCTCAAAGCTAACAAACTTTTTCTTTTGATGTTCTGAGAAAACATGGGTCATAAATATGGAGCATTAATTATTTGATGAGCAGTTTTAGCAGACATACTGAAGTACACAGCGTGGGCTTGCCAGCCTGCAAAGCGATGCAAATAAAACAAGGAATGCGCAAATTGAAAGGAGAAATGACTTAAATGGCTGCATTAAGTGCTTAACATTTCTCTTATCTTCTGTCAACTGTAAGTATCTATTCATTATTATAAATATTCAAGATGTTTACTGCACAATGGCATTTTTGTTGAGAAATGGATTCTGAAATAGGAATTGGTAAATGGTTCTCAATGGCCCAAAGTGGGCTCTCAGCTCATCATTTCCCATATAGGCTCCATTTCTTCATGCTCTTCCTGAAAGGGGAGTAGGATATAAGAGGTGGAGAAACTAGAATAGCAGTAAGCTTGTTAACTTCCCAGTACTACCTTGAGATGTCTCCACCACAATCCTGATACTCATGCAAAGCTCACATCCAGACTGACTAGTCATAGGCCACTGAATACAGAAACATACAGCTCAGAATCCCTCATAAAACATCTATTTGTAACGCACTCTTCCTTGTGCATGCATCTTCCAACAAATATAGTAGCATAATTATTGGATGTGTGTGTACTTGGCTTAAAAAGGAAGGCTCAAGCTAACAGATCATACTGGTTTAAATAGAAAGTCTAATTAGGCCCAGGTTAGAAGTTCCTCAAAACCAATACAGACCTATCCCCTTTTCTATAAGTTCAAGACATTAGGGCTGTTTTAGCAGCAGCAAGGATGTGGTTTGGTGCTACAAGAACTAGGAAGAGACTTGGGAAAAGTCACTGTACAAAAAACATCCTGCCTTGCTGAATTAGTTGCAAGATTGTCAAGCACTGTTCTGATATCTGAAAAAGTGAAGTTTTTTATTACAAATCTACAGCAGCGAAGCTGACACCATACCTTTTGGCAAACTGCAGGGTCTTATTAGCTGGAATGCCTAAAAATTATCCCTACTTGTCTGGGAAACTTGCCAGGGTGTTAAGTACTCGTCCACAAGGAAATGATACCTTTTCCCCCCAGCCCTTCTACCTTTCGTGAGTGTTCTCCTTGCTAGGAAATGTGGCTATACAAACTGGGACACAAGCAGAAACAGTTCATGATGAGAGATCTGTGACTCCAGATTACATGAAGTAATAGTTGTGCAATAACGGAAGTTTATCCTGAGGAACACTTTGAATTGTATCTCATTAGGAGAAATGGGCAAATCTGTCGATTTTGATTTCTAATTTTTCCAATCTTCAGTTCTCCACATTTCCACATCATGAAAATCTGTCAGCATTTTAGTCGAATTTCTCCTAATGGATATACGCTATTCTGCCCAATATATACATTTTTGCAAAGCAATTTCCTCTATTAGAATGCATTTTTGTTTTTAAATTTTGTTTATTTTCACTAAAATGCATTTTTATGCACACCTTTCCATTGCAAATGCATTTGTATACATTATTTGACTGGAGAACTACACTGCAAAATTCAGAAAAGTGTGAATTTCATAGATGTGCTTCAGTTCTTCGTTTTGTTTTGGAAAGCATGGATTAGGGAGGTTCACTTAATCCATCAAATTTCTCTATCATTCCTACTCATTAACCAGGTACCATACAAATCACCTAAATAGCTGTACAGTTACTATGCTTGGTTATCTTATATTCAGCTAAGCTTTTCTTATAATTGCCTCAGACTGCACTTCTTGCTCTTTTGGGGCTATTTTCACCCTTTATAGTGATGCATCTTTCTGTCTACTGATGATGTGACGTGGGCTTTGGTCCATGAAAGATTATGCAACAACAAATCTGTTGTGCTTATATGGCTCCTTACTAACGGCACTACCTCACTGGAACTTGAGAATACCAACATCTGTAAAAGCAGCTGTATCCATTTAATTAGTACAGTGGTACCTTGGTTCCTGAACAGCTTAGTTCTTGAACAAATCAACTCCCGAATGCCGCGAACCCAGAAGTAAGTGTTCTGGTTTGCAAATGTTTTTCGGAAGCCAAACATCCCAACGCGGCTTCTGCAGCTTCCAATTGAGTGCAGAAAGCTCCTGCAGCCAATCGGAAGACATGCCTTGGTTTTCAAACAGTTTCGGGTGTTGAATGGACTCCCGGAACAGATTAAGTTTGAGAACCAAGGTCTTGGCAACCTATGTATTTGTTAAGGTGCCTATCACAAACCGTTACACACTTCATACATGAAAAGTAGCCAGGCTTGTTAAGACAGGCTCTAACTTTGGAAAATTCTGAAGCCCCTCAGGCAGAGAGGAAAAGAAAGCTGGAGCCACTGGTTGCCTCTCTTATCCCCATTCATTTGTTGTTAATCTCTATTTGTCATATCCATTTTAGAAGGTTCTCCCACTCTTAACCCTGAGGGGAAATCACTTGCCAGAAAGAGAGATAAGCAATAGAGAGAGGAAGGCAGGCATTAGCTCCTGTTTCAACTGCATAGTGTCCTCCAGCTTTCTAAGCCTCTCTACAGGGATATTCCAGAATTCTCTTTTTTTTTTTTTTAAATAATTTTTATTACGTTTCTTTTCATAATTTTGACAATTCAATACAATACAGAAAAACCCAAATACAAGAAACAATTTTTGATTTTTTTAACAAAAAAGAAAACCATTGGACTTCCCCACACCTTCCAGATCTGCGTTCTTTGTAGTAGCAATATCAGCAATTTGTTACCTTATTTCAAACCTTGTTGGAACTTTCCATTATTATGTACCCATATTCAGTATATTGTATCTTAACTTTGTTACCTTTTAAAATAAACATAAAATGTTTGATTCACATTGACTTCTTTTCTCATTTGTCATTAATTTTACCATTTGCTTAATCATATTTGCTAAAGCGTAACCTTTCCAAAAACATGCACTGTCTTAAAGTTCATACAGCTTATAGTATTTTTGCAAATAGTCTTTAAATTTTTTCCAATCCGCCTCGACTGATTCTTCATCCAAATCTCGGATTCTGCCGGTCATTTCAGCTAGTTCCATATAGTCCATCAACTGCGTCTGCCATTCCTCCAACGTGGGTAAATCTTGTGTCTTCCAATTCTTTGCGATGAGTATTCTTGCTGCTGTGGTAGCATACATAAACAAAGTTCTATCTTTCTTTGACACTTTCTGGTCTACCATGCCCAGCAGGAAGGCCTCTGGTTTCTTGGGAAAGGTATACTTAAATACCTTTTTCAGTTCATTGTAAATCATTTCCCAGAAGGCCTTCACTTTTGGGCAGGTCCACCAGAGATGAAAAAATGTCCCTTCTGCCTCCTTACATTTCCAACATTTGTTATCAGACAGGTGATATATCTTAGCTAGCTTGACTGGGGTCATGTACCACCGGTATAACATTTTCATAATATTTTCTTTCAGGGCACTACATGCCGTGAATTTTATCCCGTTGTTCCATAACCTTTCCCAGTCTTCAAACATAATGTTATGTCCGACATCCTGTGCCCATTTTATCATGGCAGATTTAACTGTCTCATCCTGTGTATTCCACTTAAGCAGCAAGTTGTACATTCTCGATAATACCTTAGTTTTTGGTTCTAACAATTCTGTCTCCAATTTCGATTTTTCCACTTGGAAACCAACTTTTTTATCCAATTTAAAAACCTCTTGAATTTGAGCATAGTGTAACCAATCTCGCACCTTATTTTTTAGTTTATCCTTACTCTGCAGTTTCCAGTTGTCTCCAATTTTTTCGATTATTTCCCAATATTTCGGCCAATAGGCCTCCATATTGGGTCTTTTTCGAGCCTTGGCCTCCACTGGTGATAGCCACCTCGGGGTTTTACTCTCTAATAAGTCCTTATATTTCATCCAGACTGCAAAAATTGATTTTCTGACAATATGATTTTTGAACAGTTTATGAACCTTAACCTTGTCGTACCATAGATATGCATGCCAACCAAAAGCATTATCAAACCCTTCCAGATCCAGGACATCAGTGTTTTCTAACAAAAACCAATCTTTCAACCAGCAGAAGGCTGCAGATTCATAATATAACCTCAAGTCCGGCAGGGCAAACCCTCCTCTTTCTTTCGAGTCAGTTAGTATTTTAAACTTTATTCGAGGCTTTTTGCCCTGCCAGACAAACCCAGATATATCCTTCTGCCATTTTCCAAAACATTCCACTCTGTCCACGATCTGTAGGGTCTGAAACAAAAATAACATTTTCGGCAATACATTCATCTTTATAGCTGCTATTCGACCCAACAAGGAAAGTTTCAATCTTGACCAAATTTCTAAGTCCTTCTTAAGGGATATTCCAGAATTCTCAACACTCAGTTTATAGGCAGCCATGGTTCATGTGTGTAACCCTGGCTCTAAGACCACTGTCACGTGTGTCTTGAAAATAATTGGAATCATCACCACCCACTGCATCGACCCATTCATATTTCCAAGATTCAGAAGCAATGTCTCCCTCCTCACTTCACCCCTGAACATCTAGTCTGCTTTTCCCATTTGTCTATCCCTGTATTTGTGCCCTTTCGATGCCAACATAGTTGCAAAGTGACCCAGCCATCTGTTTCCTGTAGAATACTTCTACAAATCAAAGCACAGGAAACCCACAATCAGGACAATAGGTCAATAACCCTCTCACACTGAACACCAGTAACTATTCAGAGGCATTCTGCCTGTGATTGCCTATCATATATATCAAGCATATAGCCATTATACAGCAAATTCCTGCATACTTGGTGGCAAATTCCAAATGTATTGTGTGAAGTATTTCCTTATGTCTGTCCTGAATCTTCTAACATTCAGCATCATTGGATGACCCCGGGTTCTACAATAAGAAAAAGAAAGCAAAGAGAGAGGGCTTCTTTCTGTCCACTTTCTCCATCCCAAGCATTATTTTATACACCTATATTATGTAAACCAGGTGAGGTGGTGGGTGTGCCAGAGCAGTGTCTGGTTGCAGTAATGGACTGATTGGGTGCCAGCTGTTACCATATATTTAAATCTCTCACCTATTCCATCCCAAAGGAATGGATAACATTCACTGAGGATTGCTTTTTGCACACATGACAAAATGTTCTCCACACACACCCTGAAATCGTAAGAACTTTATAACATAGTAAGTGCCTGCTGGATGAGGCCAATGAATGGCCCATCTAGTCCAGCATCTTGTTTTCACAGCAGCCAACCAGATGCCTGGGGAAACCCCAGAAGCAGAATCTGAACACAGCAGCACTCTCCCCTTCTGCGGTTTCCAGCATCAGGTATTCAGAAGCATTCTTCTTCCAACAGTGAACACAACCGTCATGGTTAGCAGCCACTGATAGCCTTATCCTCCATGGATTTGTCTAAACCTCTTTTGAAGCCACCCAAGCTGGTGGCCACCACTGCCTCTTGTGGGAGCAAATTTCATAGTTTAACTGCGTGTGAAGTACTTCCTTTTTGTCTGTCTTGATTCTGTAAGACAATATATGCGTTATTCATTTAAAATGTGAACAAGCCTGCAACACGGGCTAATACGCCAAAAGCTAACAAAAATGACAGATACAGACTTCCAAGGCATCCGATGAGGGAGGCCAAATAATAACAACAATAACAATAACCATAATAATAATAATTTATTATTTATACCCCGCCCATCTGGCTGGGCTTCCCCAGCCACTCTGGGTGGCTTCCCAAAAAATATTAAAATACTATAATACATTTATAATTGCATGGTTTTACAATGTGCTCCAAAAAATGGTCACAATCGGCTTTCATAATTCTCCAGAGTTAAGGAAGATCTACAACTAGGCCATCACCACCAATATCGTTATACAATAACAAAATATCCTGGGAGGCCTCCAGAAAGGTTGGCTCATTCCCTGTCTTATTCACAGGGATGCTAGTGCAAATAACCATATAACAGAGAATATTTTCCAAGAAGGAAAGCATGCCATTCATAACACAATCTAAATTTACAAGGCCAACTCCTGTTTTCTTTTTTGTCATTCTAGCCACCCAGGTTCCATCAATAAATTATCTCCATGACGGCTGGCTCCCTGAAGCTTTGTGGGCATTCTGTATCCATAGCCATGGAAACAGCCCATTTCTAGCTGAATTAGTCATGGACCTCATCCTCCCCAAATACCAACAATGTATTGCTTTTTTTTTTTTTACTCTTCAGCAACAACCAAGCAACAACTGCATACACACAACTTTAGCAGCTGTTAACAAATTATGAACTAATTTCTTATAGAAGTATTGTATAGCCTAGCCATTAATATGACTTCTGGGGCATCCCCTCCAACAAAACTCAGTTGCTGAGATTTTCGTGTGTGAGAGAGAGAGAACACTGTCTTGACTGGGGTCAAACATGATAGGGTTAACACCATAGGCACCCACACCAGATGGCATGCATGCATACTGCAGAGTCTACTCCAGCCCTATCTCTCCACCATTTGGGTGTTCTGGCACATCTCACATCTGCACGTCTCACCAGGGGTACCAACTTTACTAATACAGTGGAACCTTGGTTCTCAAACGCCTTGACACTCGAACATTTGGTCTCCCAAATGCCAAAAACCCGGAAGTAAGTGTTCCGGTTTTTGAACATTTTTCGGAAGCCGAACATCCGATGGGGTTGTAGGCTATTGTTTCTGGGGCGCCTGCACCAATTGGAAGCCGTGCCTTGGTTTTCAAACATTTCAGAAGTTGAACGGACTTTCGGAACGGGTTATGTTCGAGAACCAAGGTACACTGTAGAGGGAAGTAATATTTATTAAACAGTTGACTACTGGTAGTTTTAGCAGGGTGATTTAATATCATTTTCCACCATCTGGATCACTTTCTCTGTTTTTAGATATTTCTTATCTCACAGAGAGTTATGAAATCCAGGGCCCTTACTCTCATTTTAAGTCACATTGACACATTTAAGACTGAGTGCCATGGGATTTGTTTGGGGGGAGGTAGAAGGTGAAAAGGTGAACAGATCCTAATGAAAGTCTTGGGATTAATTAAAAGGAACATATAAGATTTCCACACCTCCTGGCCAAATTCCGGCTTCCTTCCATATTGGCAGGTCATATCTGTCCTGAATTTGCCTTTGCATGCTGGAGAGTGGGGTATGAATCATATCTCTTTAGTAAAACCTAGAGGCCATGCCCTTCTCTGAAAGTGCAGCTTAAAATGGGTATTTCCAAAACGTTTGCAAAGCCCAGATATGGTTGTAAATGAGTTTCCCTATGAGTAGAAAGACCACATCTCAAAAGGGAAATTGAACTATCTATTTAGTTAGCCCAATGTGGGCTGGTATGTGGTTGTCTCACTCATTTCAGAACGCCATTTGAGAACAAAGTCTTTCCCCCCACTTTACACTCGGTTTGATTGTGTGAACATCTAAATCAGTACTGTTTTTTTAGAAAAAGAGGTGCCAGAGCTCACCACAAACTTCTCCCTTGTTCTCTTAGAATGGCAATGGCACCCACCTGAGAGGTGCCAGAGCTGAGCTCCTGTGAGTTCCAGCTGGGGGGGGGGGGAGAATCCCCATCACTGCCTTTCAAGCTGAAATCTGGTTAGCAATATCCTTATTAAATAACCCGATTCACTTCACTCCATTAATCAGACAGTTCTGGAATAATACTCTATGGTTAAATGGAAGGAAAGAAGGTGAAAATCTGCAAGGAGAAAAGTGAAGTTCCCCAAATCTAGCTGCAAATTAGACTCATTATCGAAGGGCACCTCTTGAACCTTCCTCTTCCCATAGAGAAATGCCTTGGCTAAGGGACTGTCACATATTGTTCAGGGAGTTCCACCCACCAATAGGAAGAATAAATGATGAAGACTCTTAAGAGTCCAGAGAGACTCATTAAGGCCAAGACCATAGCAGAGAGGCATCTGCACCACAGGTAAGCCCTGAAGATCACTGAATCCTAATTTGAGGAAGACGTCTGATAACCCAAGGGCAGCGTGCTGAACACTCTGGAGAAGTATACAACAGCCCCAGCAACTTTGATATAATAGGTTTGTCTTAATTAGTATTAACCTATATACAATGTTATAATGCAAAGCACTAAAAGGGTATATATACGATAAAGAGCTCTTGGTAACCTGGCTGGAGCAATTTTACATATGGATGCATACCGAGTTTTCTCATGTCATCTGTATATCACAAATATAGCATAATAAATGTGGGAAAATATCTACAACATGTTTCATTACTAGTGATCAATGTATAAATTCTTGGTTTATGAATTGGTTTAAAGAATTAGGAATAAGAAGAAGGGGGGAAGGGGGAAGACAGGAAGAGGCAAGTGGGATGAAGCACTTGCAGCAAGGAGAATATTTTCTCAGGACTGTATCTTGGCCTCAAAATTTAGGCCCAGCGCTCCTGTTAAAGCCAATCAATGCTGCCAGACGGACCCCTAAATGGTGAAATTAAGCATTTATACACAAGCCCAGAGATTTAAGCTTCCTAACCTGCAATGCCCTCATATAGGTGATTTAAACAGGAGGCAGGCAAGCTATGAGTGGAGAGGTTCTTCCCCACCCCCAGAGCTCAGATTCTATGATCTATTTTCAGCATGACTGACATGCCTCGGCAAATCAGCATGAGTGGCGTGCATCAGTGATTTAGTGAACGCTGGGCCTTTAATGTCAGTGAAAGGTCAATAACTGGAATTGAATTCAGCTCGCTATGAATGGTATAACAAGTCTGAAGAAATCGGGCTTTCCTTCATAAGACACAAAGGAATTACCAGACGACGACAACAACACAGCTCAATAGGTTCATAAGCCTGCCTCCCTCAGCTTTAACTGTCAGCCCTGTGCTCATGGTGACTGCCTACTATTTTCTTCCCATTTCATGGAAAGATTCAGATGGTGATCCCAAAGCTAATTACATAGAAAGCAGTCTCCCTTAACTCAATAGGATTTGCTTCCATTTATTAATGTCTGAAGGTTTAGAAGGTTGACTATAAATAAAGTATCTCCAAATCGGATGTTGGTCCACACAGCAGTTTATCTCAAATTATTAGTTTAATAAAAGATTTATGAAATAAAATATAAAAAAATTTACACAGCCATGAGACTCAATACAACATTTCTGAGGTCCAGAATTAAAGTTATGGCTACAGACATTACTGGTTCCAAATTGCTTAGTCAACAAGACTTTGGACACAGGAAAACACAAACGCACCAAGATTTGATTTTTAACACTGTAATGAGGCACAAGTTGTGCTATCATTACACACACTACAGTACTGTGACAACTTCATCATAATGCACTTTATTTAAGAGAACATTGATTTCATGTTTATTTTTATATTCCCACTGGAAATAATTTTTTGATCAAAGCTGATTTAGGCAAAACAACATGGGGGAAATGTTACCCATACTCTGTTAAAAATCTTTTTGTGAAGTTCCTAATGCACATGCAATAGTTGTATATATGAACTTGTGCTGGCTATTAAATGCCTTTCTTTCATGTAGGGTGGCGCTGCGGTCTAAACCACAGAGCCTATGGCTTGCCGATCAGAAGGTCGGCGGTTCAAATCCCCACGACGGGGTGACCTCCCGTTGTTTTGTCCCAGCTCCTGCCCACCAAGCAGTTTGAAAGCACGTCAAAGTGCAAGTAGATAAATAGGTACCACTTCGGCGGGAAGGTAAACTGTGTTTTCGTACGCTGCTCTAGTTCACCAGAAGCGGCTTAATCATGCTGGCCACATGACCCAGAAGCTGTCTGTAGACAAACGCCGGTTCCCTCAGCCTATAGAGTGAGATGAGCGCGCAATCCCAGAGTCGTCCACCACTAGACCTATCTGTCAGGGGTACCTTTACCTTTACCTTCATGTAGGAATTCCGTGAGCATCAATGACAACGAAGAATGTCAGTAGTATTTCAGTATATGAAGCATTTCTAATATATCAGTGCATGACTCTTACCACTGTATTTGGAAATTTTTAATGTTTTACAATTTTTTATATATGCAGTAAGCTACCCAGAGTGACTGGGTAGATGGGCAGGGTATAAATATTATTATTATTATTATTATTATTATTATTATTATTATTATTATTAGGCTCAAGGCTCCCAGCACTAGGTACAAGGGCTATTTCTCAGGGCCAGGTCAAAAGTGTGAGCAACTATACCCAAATATTTCAGCTACGGTCTCTGGGGCTAATGGCTTGAGATGGAACCTAAAGTGTCGCAAGAAAAAGATGCTTGCTGGGCAAAGGCAGAAGGTTAGGCTTCTAGTTATTTATACCAAGCATGGCTTATCCAGAGGCTTCATGCTAACTTGCCAGTTGCAAGGATGATGTTGCCCATTCCCATTCCTTTCTGTGCTTCATGAGCAGTCAGGAGGCCACAACACAAGAACAACCCTGCTAGATCAGGGGAGTGGCCCATCAAGCCCAATAATCTGTTCTCACAGGGGCCAACCGGATTGCTGTGGGAAGCAGAATTACTGTGCAAAAAGCCTATTTGGAGCAGGAAGGTGAAGAGTCTCTTCCTGGAATGATCAAGAGCTCTTTGCAACAGCTAGGAGGGGCTGCAATGAGTTTTCTCCCCTTCTAGTGAAGAGGCAAGCCAAGCATAGCTGTGCTCTTTCCTTATACTGAATGCCAGTGTAGCCATTGCAGAACAGCTGGCTGTATGATTCCTTCACTATGTACCCAAGAACCAATTCCCCAGTAGAGGTTAAAATGTTGTCACTGACCATCTCTTGAAAGCATTGGCAGTGGTCTGGTGAAATCAGCCACTGCAGTTGGAGTGCGCTTGAACTGTGCTAAATTGCATCTGGAGTGTACTTGAAAAGCCATGACATATGTATTGAACGGTGTACAGTATTCTACGTAGTGTATTCTTTTAGACACTTCATTACTCGAGAAGTTTCATAAGTCCGCATGATTTCAAATGCTAGATATTATGTCCTGAGTACTAACGTTAAGCTCTCATTAAGAGATTAAATCACAAATAATGGATAAAATGAAGAAATTGCCTTCTCTCTATGCTGTCGAAGGGGCGTCTGTGCATTGTTTAGCCGAGCCAGTTTGTGAAACATGCACTCAGGAAATGCGGTGTGCTTCCATTTGTTTGCCACACAGGGCCCTGTGAATAATTGATGCAGAGTTGAAATCCCCCAATTTGGGAACGCCACACCCATTTCCTGGCACACTTCATTCAAATGGCATATCAGTCTGATGTTAACTGTCATAATGTGCATTTGGGAAAAGGGAACAGCGTGCTTTATTTCATCTGGCTCCCATTTCAGAAGAAAGAACTAATGCAACCCAAGCGAAGTCCTGCAAGTAGACCTCCGTTATTCACATTGTAAGACTAAACTACAAGCCATTTTAGGATTCCAACACTAAACGCTGTAGCTATCTCCCTCAGCCTTCTTTTCCATTTGCCGATGTTTGAGCCTGCTACCTCTCCAAACCTGAACCTTTCTCCTAGAATCACACTGTGGGCATGTTGCTAAACTATTCAGAACATTCATATTCACTGTTTGGGTATACAAAACACAAGTAATATTAAATATTCCACAAGCCTCCACCCAGGACGTAGAGAATGATGTGTCATGCTGAATTGTACATCTCTCTTATTTTATACACAGACACTAATATGTATCTCAAACACACACACACACACACACACACACACACACACACACACACAATGTTATCATCTTAATTAGCATTGTTATCATTATTATTAGTAAGCTGTAAATCACAGAGAATTATTAATGCAGGCAGGTCTGAAGCCTCTTGTGTAATTTTTTTCTCCAGCTAACACTGTCGGAGAATGCAAATTAGTTGGGAAACTCTGGTCATTTCAACACGAGATGTTTCAGAATCCTTGTCCAGTATCACCAAAAATAGCAACCCCCTTAAACTAGGCTTTGACTGTCTCAATCAACAGTGTGAAACCCATAAATATACAACATGAAGTTGGATATATTTTAAAGGTGCCGTGCTGATAATTTATTATATTATGCGTGATGTGAATGGTCACCCTCTCCACTCACCTTTCTAAAAGCTTGCTGCATTTTCTTAAAACCATGAACTTTAAGGTTTGAAGTTTAGCCACCCTTGACAATGCATTATGTAATAGCAATGCCAATTTTAGACATTGCTCTGTTTGCCAGGGTTTGCGGCATTTTCTTATCTCCCCCACCCCACCCCCAAAAAAGAATTGGCTATGCCCTACTGGTGCAGAAGAGGCAAGAACTTTCAGTATATCATTCTGTCAGGAGTGGATATAGCCAGATGTTTCAGTTTCATTTGATTTCATCCCAGTTTAAAAAGAAAACCATACAAACTTGATTCTCAGTCATTCTGCACAAGAATGCTGAGCTCTGTGACACAGGTTTTAAGCTAGAGAAGTATTGACTCAAGTTTTAGCGTTCACCTCTGCATGAATGAAAATCAGAAACTATTTGAACCTAGTCTCCACCCTAGTCTTCCAAAATCCACCAGACTTTCTGAATTAATGACATTTTCTGATTAAATGTTTTAATATTTTTGAATGGCATTATTAAGACCCACAGCTTAGTTCATACCAGATTCCGTCAAAACCTATGATGTTTTGAAATCTAGATTATGACTCAAAGGTGTTGCTGAGGTTTACCAGGCTCAGATATGGAAACAAACTGGGGAGGCTTAGGAAGCCTTGGCTCAAGAATACAGATAAGCATTTGGAGCTATGGAGGAAGAAAATACTTCCTAGAAGACCGTTGCTCTAAGGAGCAGACGGAAGGCTCATCTCAGTGGTGTCCTCAGTATTTTTTTGGTACTCCACTATTTGTAAATGATTGCCTGGAAGAGCAAAACCTGCCTGTTCCCCTTTACACTGGGTAGCTCATCCACCAGTGACAAATTTAGTTGAAGAGATTACAGTGTCTCTCTCTACAACAAGCACAAAAAACCACGCTATGCCACAACACAGATATATTTGCAAGATACATGTCCTACAACCAAATATTCCATGTTTGTCACAATAGGTATTCTTCCAATGTATTACAACATTGTAGTAACACATTATATGATTGTAACATCATATAATCTCTATGCATTATTTATATTCAAGGACATAAATACATATACACTTGACCAAATATATATGTGTATATATTCAGTTGTCCTGGAATCGCAGCGAATTCTAGCATATATAACTTGAACATCATCTACCCACTGATAATCCTGAACGCAACTAAATAACTGTTGATTGAGCTTCAAAGAAAGCGCTTCTGTTTGTTATCCTACAAGTTCTTATTTTATCAAATGTCATTGGTAAAATGACAGGGAGCCATTCTGTTTCATCAAACTACTCTGTCAGCATTCTTTTTTTAATTGTTTCATGGCAATTATCTTCTACCATTTGCTCTTTAATCTAATCCCATTATTAATCCTTTCTACAAATTTGCTCTTATCAAAATCTTTTCTCTTCAGTTGTCCTTAACTATAAAATTCAACATTGTTTCTAGTTTCCCATGTAACCTCACTGAAAGAACCAAGCTAGCCTTACCAACCATGCTATTATAGTGCAATTGATGCTAGTTGGGGACAGTTCAACATTTATCTATTGCATTTACTTACCTATGGCATTAATGCCCCACCACAATGGTGTGTAGAAATCAATACTACAATGGTCCCTGCCCTCAGTCTCACAATCTAAAAAGTTACAACACATTATGAAACAGCATACTGGTGCAGATACCAACATCAACACAGATATACATAAAAAGAATATTCAAGCTATTATGGATAGAAGAGAATGAACAGATTTAACAACCTTCTGCAATTATTGTGGCATGTCCACAATATGATACATGGCATGATGAATCGAGTGTCCATATTGTCACGTCAAGTTTTAAGTCAAAATGAGACATTTGGGAGCAGTAATGCTCTCTACCTTTTTACAGATACTACCCATCCACACAAATTTCCTGAACTGGATTTACACATTTAATTTTTCAAATGTCTACAAAAAACATGCTTCTGAATTATTATTTTTATACACATTTTATTTATTGGAAAAGTTTTTGTGATGGTCATTATTTTGTCCAGCTGTTCAACTTAAGTGAAAATGATTCACTTGGCGATTCAGCTTAAGTCAAGTTAAGTGAAAATGGATAAAAGCACCATAGTCATTCAACCGCACACTTATCATACATGAACATGGTGATGTGTCTAAAGCTAACACTGAGACTCTTCCTCAGTTGGTGACACATGTCTTCGCCCAGACCTTTGGATGGGGTGAGAACTGTAATGAGCAATTCAGTATGAAGCTGTGTGTTACCTGCTGCTAGCTGATCTTGTGCATTTTAAGGATATTTTATTTAGTTTTATTTACTATTTATATATGGGTATGGTTTTATTGGCTTGTTTTGTTGTCCTGCCCTGGTACCAGTTGATGAGGGCCAGGTTAGAAAATACCGTAATAACATAATGAAGACACACCCACCCAAATGTTGGTACAAGTTAATCCAAGACAGCAGCAAACAGACAAAACACTGTGATTAGTAGCAGCTATAACATCACTGGGGCACAATCTGAATTATGATCTAGCAAAATACCATCTTCATAAACATAGGACAAGTGCTCCAGAGTTCCAGATAAATTACATCTGTCCAGATGCAGGACTTCTGATCTACAGCATTAGTTACAAATGCTATGTATTGGATCTCCTCTTCAGAAGACTGCACATTTGTGCTAAGCCATGGTCTGAAGGAAGTTGTGCAGGGATGTATGTCTTTGTGTGCACATATGCGAATGAGAACAGTTTGACGTTTAGAACAGCCAAAGACAGAGGCAAAGAGAGAACACAGAAAGCACTTCGATAGTTTGCAGTCTCTCCTGGGCACTTAATGGAGGCTTGTAGATCTGCTGCCTTCTAGAAATGCCTGCTGTTTGGCACTTCTGGCTCTGATTGTATATTTGTTGATAAAATATTTCAAGGACACAGTAAAGTCTCCAAGTAAAAAGTAAACCCAATCCAGATATTGCTACCCCTGGAACTTCACAGCACTCAGGGAAATAAGGAGCTGCAACTGAATTTTTGTATTATGATTCCACGCAGTTCATTGACACACTGACAGCATGCTATAATAAGGGGGAATTGATTAAACCATCAACATCAGCACTGCAGAGAGACATATAGAAACAGGTAGGGCAGTGTCAGCATGCAAAAGTGTTTTTCGTTTACACAACCAAGTTCAATATGTAGCTACTAGCCGTGAAGTATACCACAAAAACAGCAACAACTTTAAATAATAAAGATAGGCTATCACTTAGTTCCTGCACTTGTTTAGGTATAACTTTACGGTAAAGAATATTGTTACAAGTTGGGATTGGGGAGTTGAGACCCTTCTAACCCCTGGATCCAGCAAGTGGTAAAATATATGACAGACTAGCTTCCTGGTGAGGTGTTCACCTGGGTGATGGGCCGTTAAGGGGAACAAAGGATTAAGACCCTCAGTGTGAGACGACAAATGGGTGGTGTCCCATCCCTCAACAGACAAAGCCAAAGTTTGAAGTAGAGTTTTGGAGCAGGAATGTGACAGTTGAAAAAGCAACAAGCTGTTGTCAATGTAAAGGAAAAGTTGATGTGTACCTGGAATTTTAAATGGCAATAAAAATCCCTTTTAAAAAAAAGCAGCAAGCTGGAGAGAGAGTCAGGGAGCAATGTTTGATGTCTGTTTGAATCCAAGGTTGCAGCTATGGGAGATTCAAGACCCTTTTGGAGTGTTGATTCTAAGAATCTCTCCATTGTAGTCTCAGGTTGTGTGTGTGTGTGTGTGTGTAAATAAATCATATATTATAAAGACACTACAGTCTCCACTGTAAAAGGCAACACAAACCTTGGGTAAGTTCCTGGAACCCCTGTAATCTTGCACCACTCTGAGTTTGGAGTGCAACAATATGTAAACTGCAGTAGTCTAGGGATGTTGTCTAGGAATGGGCCACAGTAATAAGACACATTCTCAATCTATTTCTGTATTATCTAGAAATGTGCTGGTGGGGGCTGGAAAGTGGAAGACAAACTTGTGTCAGGTTAGAGATCGTATACCTTTGCCCAGGTTGGAAAAATTCTCTTGACAAGATCCCCTGATGCAGAAACTGTGCTATATTTAATTGCAAGAGGTGAAGAGATTCAAGCATTGCAGAGAACATAAAACCTAATGTTCACCCACAGGCAAGATTTCACGTGGGTGGATGCAGCACAAACACTCTTACGCAACTCCCTGTCTGGATGACGTTCTCATAGCATCTTTCTAGGACAAAAGCAGTCACTTCTATTTCCTCCATAGATCCTAAATTTGCCCTTGACTAATCTTCCCAGCTTGCATCAAGACAGCAGGTCTTGCTCCTTTATAGGCTTTGTGCAAAGAACCTCAAATGCACTCAAGGTTCAAACACATTTTACCTCTATATCTGGTTGTTCTAAGATAGTGCCCACCAGGTGTAGACTTGCATATTAATGCAGAAAATCTGTCTACGGTGAAGGTGCATCTTCTAGCCACTGTACTTCAGAGAACAAAAAGTAGGGGTGGAATTGGCTGTTCTAGATATATTACTTCAAAATGTGATAGTAACCTCTCCAAAATGGCATCTCTGAAGTATAATCAGGCATTTATGGATTTTTAAGAGGTGTACATAGAGGTTATAAAAACAAAACTTGCTAAAGGACAAGGAGAATGTGCATGGGGTCATTCTTTCACACAAGTGCCCAACCATATCTTTCGCTGTCATCAAAAGCATTTAATTGCTTCTAGCCAATTACAGACCTTAATTTGCTCTTTTTACTTGGCTATTTTTATGACTCTATAATCTTTTACACCTTGTTCTATACACTGCACAGAATATTTTATCCCTGCTTTACATTAGCTATATACTGTAATGTCTCTGAAAGGGGTTGTTATTAAAATCAGCCTGCTCATTTTTCAAAAATCTGTTTGCTGAATAAATGCTACATTATTAAAATAAAAGGGCTACCTGCTTATCCAAAATTTATAAATCACAGAGATACTAGATATCCAATTGGAGCAAATTAAATTTAGTTTTCACAAAGAGAATCATTGCTTTCAAGATAGTAATCATATAATATCTCGTGAATGACAGTGATGTGTTTTATTTATGTAGACCTAAATATATTTCAAGCTAATAATGCTAAGATATATATCCTAACTCATAAATTACTAGAAACAGTTTTAGTAAGACCAGATATTTCACAACACATTTTAAAACTAGAAAAACTGAGGATATTAATGCTGCTTTTGTTACCAACAAGTTTTTGTCTTTTTCCTTTAATCACCACATATCCAAAGACATATCTATTCTGTGAACTTATGCACACCTATTTGTAACTGTATTTAGTGGCACTCATGCCATGGCTGTGGTGCCAAGAACAAGGTCTCTGCCTCCAAAGCGAGGCCTCCATTGAGGTCCACTGCAGCCACAGGATACGTACTTCCAGAAGCAAAGCCCAGCTACCGGAAGTACGTCTGCTGCTGCAGCGGGCCTCAGCGAAGGCTTCATGGCGGCAGCAGAGGCCTTGGCCTAATCGCGATGGCAGTAGTGGAGAACCAGTGAAAGTAAAATATTAAGAAATAAAGAAAAATCGGTACGATACGTTGTAATAAAGTATTAGAAAGTATATTAAATGTAAGGTGATAATTGTAAGTACATTCAAAATCATAAATGTTAACTATATCGGGAAATGATGGGAAGTCTACATTTATTTTATTTTATAGGTAAAGGTAAAGGTACCCCTGCCCATACGGGCCAGTCGTGTCCGACTCTGGGGTTGCGTGCCCATCTCACTTAAGAGGCCAGGAGCCAGCGCTGTCCGAGGACACTTCCGGGTCACGTAGCCAGCGTGACGAGGCTGCTCTGGTGAGCCAGCACCAGCGCAGTGCACGGAAACGCCGTTACCTTCCCGCTATAAAGCAGTACCTATTTATCTACTTGCACTTAGGGGTGCTTTCAAACTGCTAGGTGGGCAGGAGCTGGAACCGAACAACGGGAGCTCACCCCACCGCGGGGATTCGAACCGCCGACCATGCGATCGGCAAGTCCTAGGCGCTGAGGTTTTACCCAGCGTCCCCCATTTTATTTTATATGTTACCTTAATTTATGCAATATTATTTGATCTTAGCTTAGTTGGAACCTAAGCGGAAATAGAACTTAGAAGTTAAAAATAACACTTTATGGTAAATTAATATAAGAATATTTTCTTTTCTTTTTTTAATGTATATATGTGTATGTGTGAAGTTAAAATTGTAATGATATTAATTAATTTCAATAAAGATTTTAACATTCAAAAAAAAGAAAAAAGAAAGGAAGGAAGGTGGCAGGCGGCAGGCAGGCAGCAGGTGAGTGGTGGTGATTTGAGGCAGTCTGGGTTGCGTTTGTAGGCTGGGGGTGGCAGTGAGAGCCAGTGTGGTGTAGTGGTTAAGAGCGGTAGACTCATAATCTGGTGAACCAGGTTCGCGTCTCAGCTCCTCCACATGCAGCTGCTGGGTGACCTTGGGCTCGACACACTTCTCTGAAGTCTCTCAGCCTCACTCACCTCACAGAGTGTTTGTTGTGAGGGAGGAAGGGAAAGGAGAATGTTAGCCGCTTTGAGACTCCTTAGGGTAGTGATAAAGCGGGATATCAAATCCAAACTCTTCTTCTTCAGTGGAAGGGCATGCCACGCACCACACACATCATTAGGAGGCCAAGAAGGAGGTGCTCATCATTGGGAGGAGGTCTCCTCCGCCTCTTCAACATTGGGGGAGCTCAGCTTCCTGCCTACAAATATTGAGGGGAGGTGGTACCTATGGCTTGATGTTAACAATTCAGGGGCAGCCAGAGCTGGAAAATATATAAATGCATATTTGTCATATGGCAGCTACTGTTGCCCTGAAATTCCAGACAATAGTAAAGTCAATGAGAATTTGTAGGAAGTAATGTTGAGAGGTTTTAAAACAATTGATGATTTCTCTAAAACTTTGAGAGAGGCATTACGAATCCCTAGCTACATCTGTCTTTGTAAAATATCTACTGACTCGTTGCACAGGGGGCTGTAACGTTAGCGAACCAAAGTGGCTGTATGGATGGAAGAGGTCTAGGCAAGACCAACAAAGTAACTGAAACCTGTATGGTGGAGCATCTGGGCTTTTAATGTTTAGATAGAAGCAACATTTTTAAGCAGCTGAAACTAAGTCTATTATTTCTTTACCAGCTGATTGGTAAAGAAAGCAGTCTTCTACAGACTTCCAATAAGATGCTGCAGCTGGATGAAGCAATATCAGCCTTAAAAACAAGGCATGTGTTTCATGAGTCTCTTCAATCAGAAGAATGGGGCAAAATCTCCAAAATGGCAGATTCCATGAAGAAACTCAACAAGTCAATGACAGTAGTCAAAACAGGAAAATAGGAATCTGGGATTGTAGATGGGTTTTGAAGTCTTATGAACAGAATTCTGAAAACTGATGAACTTTAAACTACATTTATATGGTGTAATGTAACCTGGACAATTAATGGTGACCTTTTCCCCCCCTTAACTGTTCATTTTATTATGTTTTTAGATGTGCTGGAAGCTGCCCAGAGTGGCTGGGGTATAAATAATAAAATTGTTTTTGTTGTTAGTTTATCAAATGTGTATTATTTCCCATTGCTTAAGAAGCAACCTCTTGGTGGCATATATAGAGTTATTGTCAGCACTGGATTTGGGGCAGTGTGGGCAGTTCCCCAGCAGCAGCAGCAGCAGCAGCAGCAACAGCAACAACAACAACAACAACAACAACAACAACAACAACAACAACAACAACAACAACAACACCACCTATATTTATATGGATACCTACTGGGATTAATTTTAAAAGCAACTGTACCAAAATGTATGATTGTGAAAATAAGAAATACTGGGGATGGGGCACCAAATGTTGTCCTCACTCAGGGAGCCATATTACCAAAGTCTGCCCCTTTTATCATATTCAGCCCTCTTCAAGGCTATGCAAAACAAGTTACAGCAATTAGGGACGTTGCAGAATTTTGACAGAAATAGGAGCAGAGATTGCTGATGTTTGCTTATTCGGCCCATGTCCAGAATGGAAATCAATCCACCTGATAGGATCGATATCCGTGGCAGCTGTTGTTTTCAGTCTGCAAATGATGCATAACTGATTACCTCTCCCTGCCCATTTGCATGGTGCTTCCTTTGCATCAACAGGAATAGTGTAGAACAATATAGCAATTACATTATTAATTCCACCAAATTCCACCACAGCAGGCAGCAAGATGAACAGTGTAGCTTTTGTTGGAAGCTGAACTGCAGTGGAACAGAAACAGCACTGCATGCAATGAACATAGGTCTGAAGATAAATTGATGCTGTCTTACATCCCTAACTGAGACATAGTTTGTAACTTGTCAAAGACCATCCCATGAATTAGGCTTCTACACACTCCATGGCACACTGATATCTCCTCCTAGTAAAGCACTATAAGGTGGGAGACATTATATCCAATCAGGTTCCCCCTTTCTGTGCCAGTGCTGAAAGCAAGTGATCTCTTGTCTTGTATGGAATCTTCCAGCCTCTCTTATAAATGAGGGGTAATTATACTGACACCTATACAGTTACTCTTGCAGAAAGGAAAATTTGGCAGAAGCTAATCAGGTCCCACAGGTATACATTTCTTTAATTTATATTTTACATTTCGTATTTCAGATGTAAGACTGAACGCAAAGTCAGCAGACTCTATTAATATGAATACAAATAAACGTTATTCAAGCATCATCCCTGACTAACAATTCTAAGCCCTAGTCCTTTAACATTTAAATCCCAACATACCTGAGCTGTTCTGTCAAAAACAAAAGATGGCAAAAGGGCCACATGGATATTTAAGGTTCTCTCTACTGCCAAGGGGCCTCCCACAGCTCTTATCTCCCTTAACAGCCAAGCTCTAAACCAAGCCAGCTTCCTCCAGCCTGCTGCAGACCTCACCACCCGGAGGATTTCATGCTAATTAGCACAGTTATTTGCATATGGCAAAGCTCTTTTGTGGGAAGCTCATAGCACCTCAGTTTATTACAGCTTCCATGAGCCAATGGAGTGAGTTTCAATCACGGTCCCTTTAATTAATATTTGTGCTGCAGTGGAATTGTGCCACAATAAGTGTTTAAATATGGGTTAGGTGCATTCCTTTGGTTGTCTGGATTTTAAAAAATCCCTTTCATCCTTCAGATCTAGTTAGAATGGATGGCAGAGGAGGGGAGACCCTGAAATATATGGTGCTTCTTCAGAGAAAAGGTTGGCTTTTTTTTTAGACATGAAAACTGCAGTTCCAACTTTATTCGGTTTATTTATTTATTTGATCTATTTATTCTATTTTGAAGCAATTCCTACTGAATCCCAGCCCTATATGGACAAAAGAGGCAAAACACCTGTAAAGAAAAGCAGAATTAGAAATCCTGCTCATCACATGAAATCTCAGTAAAATGTTACTGGCTACAGCAGCAACCGAAATCCAAGAACGTTTGGCAATATAGGAAAAAGCAGGAAGAAAAGGGGGGGGGGAGTAAAACAACAAAAGGCATTGTAACAGACTAAAAATAGAAAAACACAGGAAGGACAAGGAAGGGAAGGGAAATGGATGAATAGTTAAGAATTGTCAAGCGAAGAATGTTACAGCTGGTCATACAGCATAACAGTGTTTAAAAGTCAAGATCCGAGGGAGAAGATGATTCACAGTGTGCCTGCAAATCTATAACCCAGATAAACAGACAGACCTGGATTTCAACCACTGAGTCCTAGTGAGATCAACAAGACTAAATCGGCATACATCCAAACAGATTGGCTACGTAGCCTAGCCTAGTCAGCTGCCAGAAATTCAGAGGGTGGGAGAAATATGAGAAGAAAATGAGCACTAGAGATAAGATGAGGTGGTGCATGTAAGATACCCTAAATTGCAAGGACACGTAGAAAGAGCAGGGAGATATATAAGAATGAAGAAGCTGAGCAAATTGTCAGGGAGGGAGGTAGACAAAAGGTCAAAACAGAACAGACGAGCTAGTGCAGAGAACCTGGGATGAGGAGAGAAATCGAATTGGATTGGGAGATGGATAAAAAGTCATTGAAGGTGACAGAGTATGGGATGATAAGGTCCTGCTTCCTGGAACAAAGGAATAGTCTAGCCATGCTAGTCTGGAAATCCAGACAGTGCTTAAATATGCAGCAATGAAGCTTTTATCAGTTAAGAGTAGCCAAAAGGTCCAGGATTCTTTAAAATATCAGTGAACCTCACAGGCACTCCCATCTTTTGATTCCTGCACATAGCTCAGAAAGCATTCGCCATGTTTCCATTCAGAATAAATATAAGCACACAGCAGCTAGCAGAATTCTATTTGTCCCACAGGGTTTTCATTTGGATATGCTGTGAAATGCCATGGCACTTGAAATCCACAACTACATGCCGATCAGCTAAGTTTGCCAGCTTAAATGTAGGATGGTGCTCTTATGCCTTTAAAAGTTCACAAGAAAGAGAACTTTAGCAGGGGGTGCTTATCTATTACCTATTTCAGTGTAGGTAGTCTGGCAGTGAAGTAGCCTTGGTCACTTTAATTGATGGCTTTTGTCGAGAGAGACTTATTATTAGAACATGAACATGTGAACACGTTTAAAGGTAATGTGTATATAGAACACAAAATTACAAAATGCAAATTCTCAAAGTCATAGCTCCCACTTACAAAACAAAGAAGTTCTCCAAACAATGAAATGAGTAACAAGAATAACACATTATAAACAACAGCAGGAATAACACATAGAATGTAGAGGCTTGGAGGACTTTGGACCTCAGGTCTGAGGGTCCCTTCCCTGTTATAGGTGGTCCTAATGAAGTTATTACTTTGGGCTACTGTAGGGCAATTATGAGGTTTCTGCCCCCCACCGCACCAAGCTCTGCTTTTAGATTAGTTCAGGATAGCCTATTACAACACACAATAAAAAGACAAAAATCAGCATTATTCAGCAATGGGCATAGCAATGGACTTACAGCCCACAATTTTCAGTGTGAAAATATTTATTTATCTGGGCTATTTTTTGGGCAGGCAAATAAAGGCACTTTGTGTACCAAAAATTATAATTTTGCAATGAAGTAAAAAAGCAAAATGAAAATAGATCAAAATGTATCACTTAAAACCAGAGAATAGAGGAATTAAAAATGCACTACACTATACTAGGGTTGCCATACATCTGGGAATTCTCAAACACATCCTCTTTGGGGGGTCCTACATGCCCATTCGGCGGGAATTTTACATTTTAAACCAAATGTCGTGGATTTTGGATTTTTTTAAAAAAAATGTGCACAGGTGGCTCTGGCCCGGGTAACCCGGGCTTGGGCTCTGGGCATGGGTTGCTTGGGCTTTGCGATGGAGGACCAACAGGCCATAAAAAAGCTCAACAACTTTTTCTGTCCAGATTTTTACCTCTTGAAATATGGCAACCCTACACTATACCTACCAACTTGAAACAGATAGCAGAGGAACAAAATCCATGGAGCTAAAACAATGTTAACATCACAACATAATTTTAAAGGCCTAGCAAAATGAAAAAGGTCTTTGCCTGGCATTGAAATGACATTATGAGAGGTGCCATGTGGACCGTCTACAATGCAGGGAGCCACTACTGCATTCATTCATTTACTGCCACTCACCATACTACACTTGGGGAGAGAGGGCACTCATCGCAAAGCATGTATATGGGAAGAGGCAATCCAGTAGGTACCAACCTACTGAGCCATAAAGGACCTTCAAAGCTCAAATTGAGCCTGGAGGTAGACTGGGAGACAGCAGAAATGCACTCATCTCTACACTTTTTACACAGGACCAGCCTGATAAAACCTAACAATTTCCCACTCCCCTTCCATCAATCACAACTGATATGATATCATTAGTTTACCAATAGTTTTTCTTTTAAACACACCTCAGACACAAATTGAGAACTTCAGAACTGTATGGAGTGCAGGAAGAATGGAAAGAAACCTGTGAAGTTTCTTTCGAGTTGTCTCTGTAAGTAAATATTTTTTAAAAAATAAAAATCTTGTTGAATCTGTAAAAGAAGACACTAATTGTTAACACTGGTTATGAATGGAAGGCTACCTGAAAGTTCAGAAAACCACTGTGGAATTTATTTATTGAATGATTGTTTTTAAAATTGCTTAATGGAGTTATATTTCACACCACATCTACTGATTATCAAATGTGTTTTGATACTTTAAAAAACTCATTTTGACATGAATTTTCCTAAGCACTAGCATTCTTCAGATGCAAACAGCAGTCGGATTTGGCCATAACCTTAAACTTCAAACAACTTCACGACACTTACTTGTACATGAAGTTGCCAGCCCCAAAGAGCCACCATCAGCAAAGCAATGGTTCATCCATTTGCAAAGGAGAATATACATTTACTGGTAGCAATGAACATTTCTTCCCCACCCATGCAAAGTGACATCAATTATTGAACAAAAGAACTCTAAATGTATAACATATTCATTAATTTGAGCAAAGGCTAACTGCAGTTGAACTCCGGCAGCTATTTTGACTGCAAGAGCCTGTAAAATGAAAAACAATGACATTTAATACCCTTGAGCATGTACAGAATGCACCTCTGCGTATCCTATTAAGCCAAATGTATCTTGGATTTGACAGAAACATCTTCAGAAGGAACGATTTTGAGATATGAATATGCCCCAGCACCGCTTGCTTGCTTGCTTTCAGGAATTAAGGACTGAATACAATCCACTCTCTCATAGAAAATCCATTGGCACTCAGGTAGGATTTCACATTATTATTATTTTTAAGTGTTGAAGTAAACATGATTTGAATCACTCATCTTGTGTAGTATTAAGCAAAGAAATAAATAAAAAGTAATAGTCTCAGCTCTTGCCACTTAACATAAATTGTTATCAGGCTATTTTTCCTCCAGACTAAATCAGCATGTACAAAAGCATGTACAATATAAGTGGAACAGTTTAGAGACCATGGTATTTCTTGTTTAATTTTCAACAATTTATAAAGAACAAAAACCCAACTATTTATAGACCAAGCACAATTAGAGAGAGAAAAATGAAACACTTCCTGGAATGGCTTTTAATTCAAATTACCTTTCTGGATACCATTGTACTTTTATCCTCTATAGAGCTTCCTTCTGTTTTCACTCCCTTTCTCAACTTGGCAGATGTTGCCTGAACTCATAATGCCACTGTGGGAGATTTCAGCAGATATACTTGCCTACTTTCCACTGTCTCACCACTAAAGTGCCAGTAGACACCCACAATATCCAAAAGATGAGTTTAAGACCATCCCTAAAGCAGACTATTATTACAGACGCAGAGCAAGTTGATCACTCCTGAAGAAATCAACTCCAGACCCAGAAGAACTTAATAATTATCAGCCAATTGCTAAAATCCACCTCCTAAAGAAGATACCTGAGCATGTGGTTGATGTACAAGTCAAGGATGAGTTTCCAGATACGTTGTAATCTGAGTTCAGGACATTGTTTGGGCATCATGGTGTTTGGACACCTTGAATGGCTAACCTATGACAAGAGAAAGATGGAGGAGTGTGACCCCGTTGATTTTCCTGGTCATTTCAGCAGCTTCTGTTAACATTGACCATGATATCCCTTCTGGAGAGTCCACAGGGATTTGAGTAACTGTGTTCCATTTCTACCTCTATGGACTATTCCTGGTGGTGGTTCTAGTAAACTACAGCTTGAGTTTTTGGCATTTATACTTTGGGATCCTGGATGACATGCTATTTAATATCTACATGAACATCTGAGTAACGTCAACTAGTAGAATGAATTGAGAGATTATTAATATTTAACTAATGATGATGATGATGCTCTGGGCGCCAAAACTGTAAGAAGGAGCAGTTTGAAAATCAGATAAATAAATATACAGATGACAACCAAACTTTATCTTCTTTTCATCAAAGTGGAGTATTAAATCAGTTTCTGGCTATGGTAAGGGACTGGATGAGAGACAAAAAACTGAAGATCAATCAGGACAAGACAGATTCTTTGGGAGAGTAGCTCACCAATTCAAGGGAGTGGTGTGTGCTAGACAAAATTGCACTCTCCCTAACTGTCCATAACTTGGGTGTTCTTGTCACTGAAGACTCAGGTTGTTTCTATGGCACAAAGGGCTTTTTATTAGCTTAAGCCAGATACAGCTGAAGTTCCACCTGGAAAGAAATTGCCTGGCCTCAATAATCCGTGGCCTGGTACTCTCCAGGTTATAACACATGCCACATGGGACTGCAGTTAGGAATCAAGCAGCCATATTCTGCGGTAGTTGCAACTGAGTTGTGTGTTCATGTAAGGCTTATGTCAGCTGCACTAGTTTACAGTTCATTTCCGGGATCAAACCAAAGTGGTAAACTCTAAAACCCTTCACAGCTTGACACCAGAGTGCTTTGTTGTTGTTTAGTCGTGTCCGACTCTTCGTGACCCCATGGACCAGAGCACTCCAGGCACTCCTGTCTTCCACTGCCTCCCGCAGTTTGGTCAAACTCATGCTGGTAGCTTCGAGAACACTGGCTAACCATCTCGTCCTCTGTCATCCCCTTCTCCTTGTGCCCTCCATCTTTCCCAACATCAGGGTCTTTTCCAGGGAGTCTTCTCTTCTCATGAGGTGGCCAAAGTATTGGAGCCTCAGCTTCAGGATCTGTCCTTCCAGTGAGCACTCAGGGATGATTTCCTTAAGAATGGATAGGTTTGATCTTCTTGCAGTCCATGGGACTCTCAAGAGTCTCCTCCAGCACCAGAGTACTAGCTGTGCATTAAAGTCTTCAATGGAGGGTCTCCTGTAGGTGCCCCTGAGATAAGTTAAGCAGCTACCAGAGAGACGGCCTCCCTGGTGGTGGCACCCCAGGTGCAGAATGTCTGCCATTATTTTTCAGCACCAGGCAGGCCTCCATGACTTCATTGTTCCTCAACTTCTCATGCTAAATGCCTGTGGTGATAACACACACAATAACCCTCAGGAAACAAGGGGCAGGTGAGCCAGCAGCTCAGATCTTTACAAGAAGAGAAACTTGCTGCTGAAGTAGAGACATTAAGAAGATGCTGCCAAAATGAATACCTGCCCATACCAGCATTTAACTTTATGCTGCTCCAGTTCTTTGAAGTATAATTTGAATCAGGATAAGTCATTGTTATAGTTTAACAGTTAAATGTGTGCATTCAGTGAGCCCCATAAAATTCAATGAGACTAAAAGGGTTAAAATCTTATTGTCTTTACTGAGCCAAGTTGTCCTGGAGCTGGAGCAGCTTCTCTGGCTAAGGATTTCCAAACCAATAATTATGTCAATGTCACTAAACTGCCCTAGCAAAATGTAGCAGATTTTTTTTGCGTTGCCATGCATGCTTCCCATAATTGGTGATATCCTATCTAATAAGTCAACTTTAATCATAGCAATATGAATTAACACAACCTTGTGGCTGTCAAGGACACAAAACTAGGTGGATGGAACCCCATTATCCATCACGCTCAGAAAATGAGCCAACATCCAATTTATATACAAGTCAGAGGAACCCTAAACTGCTACCACCACTGGCATATGAGGAGCGCTGAACAAACCTCTTAGATCTCAAGTACCCTGGGTTTAAAAGTCCATCCCTCTTCTTAGAGAACTCTAGGAATTGTAGCTCTGTGAGGACAATACAGGTCTCCTAACAACTCTCAGCATTCTTAGCTACAGTTCCTAATATTTTCTGGCGGAAGCCATAGCTACTTAAAGTGGTATAATGATGTTATAAATGTATATTACAGATGGGACCTCATTCACTTGAGAATGTTTAACAATGCAGGTCCTCCTGTAACATTCCACCATAAGAGTGTGTATGTGTAAGAAAGAAAGTGAGAGAGAGCAAGAGGGGAGGGGGAGAACCTGGAAAACGAGGCCTTTTGCACTAAAGTACTGTGGCTTGGAATAAACTCATAACCCTGCCTGAGAGCAGCAGAACAGGGTTAAGGGGACTGCAATCCCTGCATATACTAATGATGTTTGTTGGAAAAAAGTACCTAGTCACCGACTGACTCTATACAATCTTCTCCATCCCAAAGTTTTGACTGTTAAAATAAATGGCCTCTCAATAAGAACGAAACAGCAATGAATATCTAAGTACAGCAATCCATTAATGTTTATGAACACAATCCATAAAGCACAAAGGTTTGAATTTTAATCTCCAAGGATATCTTGGCTTTAAAAATACCCATTGGCAAATGAAAGATTGTTTTTATATAGAATTATTAGAGTTGACTTCATTCTTCTTATCGCTAGTATCCTAAGTGCTCTTCAAGAGCAAAACAGGGATGCATGACAACAATTTTTTTAAAAAGAACCTGTGAGAACCTTTACCTGTTTAAAGTTCATTTTTACAATCGTTAATGCCACTTACCCTCAATACCCATATGACTTGATAGGATAGCATTATTTATTAATTTATATACCACTTACTTGCCAAAACCCGCTTCCAAGTGATTTACAAGTATAAACCCAGCTACAGAATTACGGCCACTCGTGATTGAAATATACAATAAAACAATTCATTCAAAACATTAAAATAAACATCCATAAAGAAAATGTACCATAAACAAGGCCATTAAAGCAGCAGTATTGAAACAACAGTTAAAACAATTAAAATAGGGTGCTCAGATCAGGGAAATGCTCATGTTAAAAAAAAAAGTGTTTTCAAAAGTTGGCAGAATTGCAGTATTGAAATTTCGAAAGGTGGAGGATTTAACAACACAGGTGCCACCATTGAAAAAGTCTGTCTCCGTATTACCACATGCCAGTAATCATCAGGTCATGGCAGACTAGCCAGGTTCCATTTGTTGGCAGTGGAGGAGAAGACAGTCTTTTAGTTAACCTTGTCCAGAGTTATTCAGGGCTTTATATGTAAGTAGCAGGATCTTATAATAGGTTAATAGGCAGCGAATGCAGATCCTTTAGTACTACAGTGGTACCTTGGGTTAAGAACTTAATTCATTCTGGAGGTCTGTTCTTAACCTGGAACTGTTCTTAACCTGAGGTACCACTTTAGCTAATGGGGCCTCCTGCTGCCGCCACTCCACTGCCGAGCAATTTCTGTTTTCATCCTGAAGCAAAGTTCTTAACCCGAGGTACTATTTTTGGGCTAGCAGAGTCTGTAACCTGAAATGTCTGTACCCCGAGGTACCACTGTAATATATGTACCCAATAAGGAGAACTACTCACCACCTGGACCATTGCATTCTGTGCCAGCTGCAGCCTCTGGGCCAGCCTTAATGGAAACCCTACATAGAGCACAATACTCTAAAATGTGAGGTTACCAAAGCTCATGTTAGAGTGGCCACAGTGTCAAGGAAAGGATGTAGTTGACACTGTGGCCAAAGCTGCTGATGGGCATTATTCACCATGAAGGCCACTTGGGCCTCCATGGACAAAGACAGTTCTAATAATCCCCCTCAAAAACTGTGTAGCTTCAGAGGGAGTGCAATCTTCTCTAGAACAGGCAGACCCCCTAGCCCTCAGACCTGGGAACCACTTACCCAGTACATCTTTGTCTTAGCGCGATTCCAGTTTCAGTCTATTGGCCCTCATCCACCCCACCATTGCATCCAGGCACTGGTTCAGGTAATGCACAGTGTCTATGACTCAAGATTTAATGGAAAAATTGAGCTGCGTGTCAGCATACTAATGACACTGTGCCCCAGATCTCCTGATGACTTCTCCTTCATATAGATGTTTAATAGGATTGAGGACAAAATATTGGTACCCCAGCTAAGCTGCCGGGGTATAGACACATAGTCCCCCATGGCTGTTTTCTGAGACCAGCTATTCAAGGAGAAGCAGAAGCACTGTAAAACAGGTGCCTTTGACTCCCAGCACAAATAGACAGACCAGCAGGATACAATGGCCAATAGTGCCAAAAGCCACAGTGAGATCCAACAGCAGCAACAGCTCTCTGTCTCTCCCTTTAAGGAGGTCATCTGTCAGAGCACCCAGGGCTGACACTATGCCAAAACCAGGCCTGAATCCATACTGGAATGAGTCCAGGTACTTTGTTTCAGTTTCAGCCAAATGTGCTTCCAGCTTAATTGCCACTACCCTCTAGGGCATTTTGCTCAAAAAGGGAGTTGTATTAGGGACTGGGCAGTAGGGACAAATACCTCAGAGTTTAGGGAGGGTTTTTTTCCAGCAGCAAATGTAACACCATCTCTTTTAAGCTGATAGCGACCATCCCCTCAAATTTCAGTGGCACCCTGTGTGACACCAAAATTTGGTATCCCCCAACCCTCTGCCTCTTGCCTTCCATTCTACACAGTGTTAGAAGCTCAGGTATAGATGATAGGCACCAAATGGCTCCTTAAATTAGGGTTATAATCACCAAAACAGAATGACTAGTTGTCATTTTGGACCCAGACAGCTCAAAATTTGTATTTTTCAATGACTTTTTGGTTTCTGAAATTCATTCTGATAGTGCAGATAAAACATAACGGATAGAATTTGACAGGATGTGTTGCTAGTGTGTGTAAGCAGTCAAATAGCCAAAGATCCCCCAGACATAGCAGCCAACCACCAAACCTAAGATGGTGGGAGAATAGGTGGAAAAATCCAATCCAGATAATATTGTGTTTTGGGGGGGAGTTATGTCGCAGACATTGCTTCAGATATCCAGGACTCAAAACAATTTAAAAGAAAATACCAGTTCTTTAATTGAACTCACAAACTAACTTGCAGCTAGTTCTGGTCTCTGCAACGCATGCCTGTTAACCTCACCATCATGTTCTGAACTAGTTGCAGTTTCTGCAACTAGTTTCTGCAACTAGTCTATTCGTAAGTAGAGGTACCACTGTACTGCAATAGTACGACTTTTTAGCAGAGCATCATTCCCTGCTGTTACCTTGCTCAAGCAATATATGTCCACAACTTTACAGTATGAACCAGGCACACAAACTTCTGCTTTAAAAACTGGGTGGTCTTTTTAAAATGAAGAGTAGTCTAAATACCAAACAAATTAATAAGAAAAGGAAGGCAAAGCGAGCACTAACCATCAGGGAAACTGTACTTTTTCTGTACGTTCTGCTTGTTCATATACTGCAGAAATACTCAGTGGGCATGACACAGCTACTCTAGGTGGATAAAGGGAAAACCCAGTTCACCTGGGTGGCCATTTGCAAAAGAAAAAGAAAAAACCCAGGCAATCTTTTTTTAAAAAAGTTATGCATGTTGCACTAAGAATCTATTCATCACTTCTACCCATGAAATGTCAAAAAACAAATGCTTTATGTTTGTTTGGGATTTGAAGTGTATAATTAGGAAGAAAACCCATGGCAGTGACTAGATTATTCTTCCCTCTTTAAAATTAGTATGATAGTGTTATAATGCTACAACACTTTCATTAAACCATATTTTACTAATAGTTTTAAATTTAAAACAATGATAGATTGATTTAAAATACAAATGGGATTATAAAATGATGCACACTGCAGAGGTTATAGTGAACGTGTGCTGAGCTGTGATAGGTTCGCCTGTCTAGTGCAACATGCAGTCAGTCCCATGTCAAAGCCACACCTCTTTAAAAAGACGGAAGAGTACTGCTGAAAGCATTTATACCTTTGGAGACTGTCAGAAGATAAACGTGTTCCCATAAGAGAGTTTTCTTTTTCTGCAGTGAGAAAAAAAGTGTGGAAGAAGTGCTGAGAAAACACAGGAGGGTTACAAACGGATGACAACCTTGTGTGGACTTTCCATAAAATGTAAGTGAATGAGGCATGACAATTCCACTCTAAACACTGTCTGAAAGCAACCCAAAACAGAGGCCCTGGGTTCACAGTACCTAATGTGAGAGGACTGGAATGAACTGGATGCGGAAAGAACCTTTCTGGTGTTTTCAAATGCTCTCCTGAGCAAAGTCAGAAGGAAGAGCCCACCACAGAACAAAAAGTAACAACAAGGTAACACTGGCAATGAATTCACTTTCATAGGTCAACTCTAAGACAATCCCTCCAAGTCTTGGGGTTCAACCAGACAATTCATGAAAGCATGCCCCAGCCACATTTTAAGTTGTACAGAAAAGGAAGCTCTGTGCAGCACATTTAAAAAATGTTAAGTGTTCTGTAGGCTGTGCTCAACACTGGAAAAGGAAAGCACTAAGCAAAAGAAAATAATATATATTTTTGAAAAATGTATTCTCAACAGAAGTGATACTGGGCAGAAAGTGATAAAAAGTGCCAGTAGTACAGTCCAACCTCATTCAACACTAAGCTCAAAATAGGATTGATTTATTATAAGTACTTTTATACCATCCTTCAATCATATTCCCAGGGCAGCTTACAAAAAGAATACAACAATTAAAATGTAAACACAAATAATATTAAGCCACAACATTATAAAAAAGTAGGCTAAGCACAGTCAGCAGGCTTATAATTGCTTCTAAAAAGTTTCGGAAGCTATAATAATGTTTCCCTGGCATCTGAAAGACGATATAGGCACCAGGTTAACCTTTATGGGTCATTACCATTGAGAAGATTCTCTGTTGGCCCCCATATCATCTTAGGACCACTGATGGGAAGCCCTTCTAATTATGATCCCAATTATGAGTAGGATGTAATGTAATTATCTCTGAGCAGTAGGCACAAATTTACAGGTATCTACATACCTGTGGCGCTGTGGTCTAAAGCATAGAGCCTAGGGCTTGCCGATCAGATGGTCGGCAGTTCAAATCCCTGCGATGGGGTGAGCTCCCGTTGCTGGGTCCCTGCTCCTGCCAACCTAGCAGTTCGAAAGCACGTCAAAGTGCAAGTAGATAAATAGGTACCGCTCCGGCGAGAAGGTAAATGGCGTTTCCATGCGCTGCTCTGGTTCACCAGAAGTGGCTTATTCATGCTGGTCACATGACCCGGAAGCTGTACGCTGGCTCCCTTGGCCAATAAAGTGAGATGAGCGCCGCAACCCCAGAGTCATCTGCAACTGGACCTAATGGTCAGGGGTCCCTTTACCTTTACATATCAGGGGCTTCAATTTGCTCACCGGGGCAAGAAGGTTTCAACATTTAAAGCCAATCCTGTCCCAACTGCACTGGCTGACAATTAGTTTCCAGGCCGAATTCAAAGTGCTGGTTATAAAGCCTTAAACTGCTCAGGGCTGCAATACCTCAAGGGCCACCTCTCCCCATAGGAACCGGCATGGACCCTGTGATTATCATTTGTGCCTCCTACACTAGGGGTCTGGAGAATGGGCCTTTTCTGCAGTGGCTCCAGTGTTGGAAACTGAGATATGAAAGCTAGAAGCTAAATGGCACCTTAAACGTAGATTACGGGTGCAACAACGGAATGTCTAGGCGAACTTTTTTTAATAACAAGAATACAAAGCTGAAAATGAATGAGCTAAAATATGTTAATTTTTCACGTGGTCTAGTCCTTCCCCTGCCCACCCCTCTAATATTCTTAAGAGGGTCTCTTCTCCAGTCTTCAGAGAGTAGCTGGAAGTGGGAAAGCAGAAAAAGGTCCTCCTTTCCTTCCACACAGCAGTTTTAATCTGAAATCTTAGGCGCAGTACTGCGCCCAGAGATCACAAACTGCTCGCACTAATGTCACAAAATGCACCTAGAACAATGGGAGTTTCAAACACTGAGTGGCTCCCCATTCATAGAATGCTCTCCCCAGGGAGAATTGCCTGGTGCTTTTACTACATATCTTTAGGGGTCAGAAAAAAAATCCCTCTTCTTCCAGGTCTTTGGTTAATTAAACAATATTCCATTTAAACTGAATGGCGGGGAGCAGATTTGGTGAGGTGGTGGTGGTGGTATTTATTTTTGTGTTTTTATATCATAAACCACCCAGTGATCCCCGGATGAACGGTAGTATAGAAATTTAATAAATAATAATAATGATTCTTGAAAAGGTAAACAACTGCACTGTGAAAATTTGCTGAAGATCATTGTGGACCACTTAATCATTATTCTGCCTGTTGTAGCAAGTGTAACACACTGTGCTAGATGCAGTGCGATTTTTAATTATAATTTTACAACATGCCATGGTCTACCCGAATGAAGTTTACAGTCCACAAACCACAGTTTGGGAACCCCTGTCTTAAATGGTTTGCATGAGCACTCCAGTGCTTGAAAACTTCATTGCTAAACAATGTTCTTAAAAGAATCTAACAGGCACGTGGAAACTGTGTGTGTTATTTGATATTTGGGTATCACCCAAAAGGTTGGTATACATGGTGCCTTGGGAACCATAGTCCACACAGAACTTGCTAGCACAAAGGAAACACAAGCATGGGTAGGGATAGAGATATTCTCATTTTTCATTTGACCAAGTATTACATCCTGAACACTGCAAAGCACAATTTTCTTGAAACTGCTTATGGGAGATCATTTAGATCCCCCACAAATAGCCAACAAACGATTATTGTTCTCAAAATGAATTGATGGAATAAGCCTTTGGACAGGTATACAAGACATAGGAACAAAAAAGGCAGTTATAATTCATGAGAAACAGTAGTACAACATTCAGAGTGTACTTGCATTACAGAGAGGCAAGAGGTGGACTGACCCTTTGCCTTTTATGATAGCACCTTCAACTATTGCTTTTAGAAAGCTCCCAGGGACATGGGTGTGTGGGCGTGGGCGTGGGCATGTGTCTCTAAAGCCCACAGGACAGTTCACAACATAAAAATACAAAATGAAAACACAAAAGACATAATAAAACCAAAGCGAAAGCGAAACAAACCAATAGCCGCCCTCCCAGATACACATTTAAAAGCCCACAGAATGGTAAGCAGCCAAAGGCCTGGTTAAAGAGACAATATAAACCAAGAACCTACAAGGAACTAGACCAGGCCATTAGGAGGATCCTAGCCTGTGATCACCCATGTAGTTCAGCCCAAAAGTGAAGCTCTTCCAGTATGCTTCTAATCCAGCATAGGGAAAATCCAAAGAAAACCACCACTATTTCAGTGTTAATGCATTCATGCACTCGTTTGCTGTGAATTTATGGCTATAGAACCTGCCACACAATGTGCTGCCTCTTTTCAGATATAACCAATATTCTGCTTGTACTGCAGAATTTTTTGTTCCTGCCTATTTTTGATAGCAGCTGCTTGCACTACTGCCTTGCACCCTATATGCCTTTAACTAGTGAATGCCATTAAATCAACTTCTCTAATTGGCCAAGGGCCTTGTTTGAGATCACCATCTCTGTGTAGTAATTTATTGCAGTAAGAGTGCAGGGCTCTGATCAGCTAAAGCACTTAACATACCCAGCTTTAAGCATCTGAATAAAGCATGTATGATAATGACAAGGTAGAATGGGATGTAGGGGGCAGGATGGAGACAGATTGTCATTGCCACCCCATATTTATCTCATTAGTACACACTGGGAATGAACAAAAGCAAACAGTTCACAGCCTATAAACCCCAAAACTTTGCATTTCTTTCACTTGTTGTGTTTGTTAATGATAATATCAGCGATTAAAAATAAACGCACACACCTGTATCTCTGGAATTTACTTGGCCTCAGACTTCTTAATGTGATGCAGACTCCAGAAAATAGAAGCTATATGCTTTTAAAGTCTCTTACACAGAACAGAGGTCCAGTACAGAATAGTTAATTTGTGAACGTGGTGCATGCGTGTCTTTAAACAATGCCTTCTTTCCAAGAACTTAAAATGGTTGATCTCAATATATATGCACTTCCTAGTAGAGGAACCCAGAAACCTGGGTTCAACTCAGCTCAAGTATTTATGGCCTTGGTAATTATGCCAGGTAAACTGTGGAACATTTTGCACATGAAGGACATTCAGAAAAGTTTTCAATTTTTATTTGTGTATAGGAGGCCTGATTCAGGATGGACAATGATGCAGTAAGTGGGGGGGGGAATGAATCTTAATGTGAAAACAGTTCAACAACACTTTGTCTAAACTTTGGTCTCGTATCTTGTTGGAAATTAATTTGGCTGTACAGCCAATGAATTTTGTAAAATAATTTCTAGCTGGGAATAACACCGTTTGATGTGGAAAGCTTGATAATCTTTTTTTACTACTACTACTACTAATACTAATTTATTATTTATATACCGCCCATCTGGCTGGGTTTCCTAAACCTTCCAAGTGTCTCTATTTTCCAGGGGCAGTTCCAGATTTACCGCTGTCCCGGTTTGATCCCAAAATGTCCTACTTTTCCTTAGTACAGTGGTACCTTGAGTTACAAACACCTCAGGTTACAAACACTTCAGGTTACAAACTCCGCTAACCTGGAAGAGTTACCTGGAGTTGAGAGCTTTGCCCCAGGGTGAGAATGGAAATCATGTGCTGGCGGCGCAGTGGCAGCAAGAGGCCCCATTAGCGAAAGCACGCCTCTAGTTAAGAACAGTTTCAGGTTAAGAACGGACCTCCGGAATGAATCAAGTTCGTAACTGGAGGTACCACTGTACATCCCTATTTTCTTCGGAGAAATGTTGAAGGCTTTGCAACCCCCAAGCCAAGGAGACATCAGAAGGCAGCCCTGTATGGTTTTTTTTAATGTTTATTTTTTATTATGTTTTTATATATGTTGGAACCTGCTCAGAGTGGCTGCAGCAACCCAGCCAGATGGGTAGGGTACAAATAATAAAGTTGTTGTTGTTGTTGAATAGGACATCTCTATTTTCATCTGAGAAATGTTAGAGAGTATGGCAGGGCAGAGCTCCATGGTGAAAATAATCACTGGTAGCATTCAATGTTTCATTAACAACAACAACAACAGAAACCGTAACATTAATTTATACACACAAAACATCCCATGCCCATCATTATATCCACCTGGGACACATTCAGAGTCTTCTGCACAGTTCTGATTGCCACACATCTGAGGATGTCACAAAGATCGAAAGAAACAGAGTATTTAAAGGTGATCATGGAATGGATAAGGGACGCGGGTGGCGCTGTGGGTAAAACCTCAGTGCCTAGGACTTGTTGATCGTAAGGTCGAACTGCCCACCTAGCAGTTCAAAAGCACCCTTAAGTGCAAGTAGATAAATAGGTACCGCTTTATAGCGGGAAGGTAAACGGCGTTTCCGTGTGCGGCACTGGTGCTGGCTCACCAGTGCAGCTTCGTCACGCTGGCCACGTGACCCGGAAGTGTCTTCAGACGGCGCCGGCTCCCGGCCTCTAGAATGAGATGAGCGCACAACCCTAGAGTCGGTCACAACTGGCCTTCGGGCAGGGGTACCTTTACCTTTACCTTTTATGGAATGGATAACCTTTCACATAAAAACTGGTTGAAAGTTTTGTGGCTTTTTCCTGGGGGAGAGGGGGAATTCCAAGGGTTGTAAATGCTAGAGTTTTTGTATAATTATGAATGGACCAGTTTTTAATGGAGAGACAGATTGCTCCCATGTTATACTGCCGCTTTGGGTCACCCAATGAAATTCATTAAGCTCAGAACAACAACAAAAGTACTTCTTCAGATAGAGTTCAATTAACTAAATACAATTCACTGTAGCAAGATGTGACAAAGGACCCTTGCATAAATTGTTTTTAAATAAGGTTAGACAAATTTGATAGATCCGTAAAGGGTTATTAGCTGCGTTAGCTAAATAGAAACACCGTGTACAGAGGCACTGTACCTCTGAAAGGCACTTACTGGGGACAAACAACAAGAGATGGTCCATTTGAATAATGCAGAGTGCCTGCCTTTAGAAATAGAGTGCTAGTTTAAATATATTTTGTAAGTGAGACAGCTGTTCAGGAATCTCTGTAGAAAGTGAGTGGGTCTACATTATGTAATCAGTCTCTACATTTTGTGTCTTCATGCTATAATCATTATAAAATGTTATTATCTATGCCCTGCCCTCCCAGTCTTCATCCTACAACAATGTCTACTCTGCTCAAGGAACAATTTCTGCTGGTCTTAAATTAAGATACAATTCAAACTGGAATGACTTTTAAACTGTTTGAGTCGTAAGCCTGCTCTAGTGTTTTCTACCATATAAAATTTCCACAGGAGACCAAATAAGACAATGCCATACAAGTTTCCATTTATTATCATACTTTTCCATTCCTTACCACTCTGGAGAATTTTCAGGGTCAAAGCTATTGTTTCATGAACATTGTTTGGAAACATTTTATTCATTTTCTGGTGTGACATAAGGTGTTATTTATACCATAGTTTTTAACACAAATTACTGCTATTCATTAACTCCTTCCTTTGTCCCTGTGTTTAAATCACCCCAAATCCAGGAAATAATAGGCCACTTGAATACCTGCTGCCAAAGTCCATGGCTACCAAACAAATATCCAAGTTGGGATTATACATTATTACTTATGGCGTTGAATACCGATGAATACAGTTTTGCTAACTATCTCATATATGCTCACAGCAGCCTGTCATGATGCCACTAATGCTCATCCATGCGCCAAAACCTGCCTCCATGCATATGAAGCAGTTTCTGGATAAGACTGACTTATTTTCAAACCTACCCTTTATGAAAAGTTCCATATGTGTAATAAATGTAGGCAATTATTACTATATTTCCAGGAAACAGTCAGTAACCCACACTTCACTTTTGCAGTACAAAACATACATTAAGTGGCATACCTGCCTCAAATACAGGACATACAAATTTTATGATAACTGGAAGTACCAAAACTGTTAATGGGTGTTCATCCAAATTTTAATGGGGGCACCAATACCACTCATTGGGAAACTTCAAATACCGGTAGTATTTTTAGATGTCCCAAAACTGGGTACACTCTATTTTAGTGGGCTGCAGGACTTGTTTCCAAAAAGTAAATATTAGCTGAAATATTGTAATATGCTAAAGCATATATAATTAGTTTGTATATATAATACCAACTTCAGAGACCACGACTAGCTTCAGGGAGCTAATTCAAGAATCCCTCTAATACAGGAAGGCCCCATGAAAGGACCTAAGTATGCATACAGAAGGTCCGATACTCAATCAATGGCATGTCCAAGTTGGTAGGGCTGTGGAAGGTTCCTGTCTGAAACCCTGAAGAGTTGATACCATTTAGCATAGACGACGCTAAGCTACATGGATCAATGGACTGATTTCATATAGGACAGTTTCCTATGTTCTATTGTTCCACACTTTCAGAATTACAGAAATGCAAGGAACAAGTGAAATGCAGAACTAGCTTCCTGTTTTTGAACTTCCCTCTGTAAAGATCAGAGCAAAGTTGGGCATCTCCTCCCCACAGTGAGATGAGGTAACTCCAGATGTAAAGACAGCTTACATCTCACTCTGGGGAAGGGCTTCAGGGTGGATGTGGAGAGGTCCATACACTGTGCTTCAGCAGCAGGAGTGTAAACAAAAGCAGCATGGACCACACACATTCTTCCTCTCATGTATCTTCTCCATAAAGTTGCTAAAGCTCCTGTGTACTTCAGCACTAAAGACGATAATCATTCTATGTCTGTCCTGAAAATGAAATATCCCTGACAGATCATGGCTAGCAAATAAAATTCCCTTTAATTATAAATGGAATTGGTGTGGATAGAAGCCTTCAGAGATGAACTAATTTGGAAGATTTAGACATCTGATTGTAGTTAATTTGCAACAGAATGGGACTGTTTTGTACTGAAATAAGCACACTCAAGAACATCATCAATCTAAATATAGCTTCACTATACATCAGAAGATACTCTTGGGTGTGAAATGTACCATGCATGTTGCCACCTATATTAAAAAAAGGGAGCAATGATAACGGCTTTGTTTTTCCTTAGCTGTCCAGCAAATTTAACTTTCCATACTTTAATTTATATTTACAAAGCCAAACCTTACTGAAGTTTAAATGCATCACACATGACCATTATGCTTTTCAGTGTGGAAAAAGGGATTAATATTAGATTTGGTCAGGAAACATATCTTGATCAGGTATAGTTCTAATGAGCATCTGCCTAATTTGTGGAAGTCATGAAACTCTTTGTCCTGGAAAAGTCAGTTTGCCCCTTCTCTTGTTTCACTGTTATTTGTTTGTTTGGGCAGACTTTTAGTTTATTAGATAGATAAGGGAGCTGCTCCAGACTAATTTGAAATCATCGCTCTTTTTCCTGAAGTCACTGCTAGAACTGGGAGAAGAGAAAGGCTCTATTTTTTGGAGTTTTACGTAATCAGGCAGATTTTTGTTAGATTGCATTTACAGTGTTTACTTCTATTGGTATCCTTACAAATTTATTTCTGCCTCAAAAGTGCTGACTCTAAACTGGAAAGTAGTTGGCAACTGGCAAGCGCTAAAGCTGTATCTCAAAATGAAGAGGCTCTGAATGAAAATTTGCGTTTGTCATTTTATAGACATGACTGTTTAATTTCACTACATCAAAACATGCTTAGTCAGATAAACCAAATGAAAACAACAACACTCTTAACACTGAAATAGGAATTAATATGAAAGAAATTAATAGTTGTTGGATGCATTAAGGAACAATGCATTAAGTCTGACAGGGATCCAGATTTCACAGGTTTAAAAATCTGTGCTTCAGCCTTTATTGAAGGGGAGGCTTTTTTATATAGCTCGTTCTAATCTCCCACAGCTCCAGAAGAGGGCAAGGGACAGTCACCAGTGTGGGAAAGTAAGCCCTCACAATGTCATCATAGTAATGGCAGCCTGCCACAAAATGCTGTTCAGCCACCCTTTCTCAGCAGCAGGATGCCTTTGCAACCTGTAGAGGTGACAGGAAGTCAGGCCTTGTTTCCTGGTAATGCCTCACATCACCACATAACTCCCCTGTGTCAGCATCGCCCTTGAGCCAGTGCCACCAACTGGACTCAGGCACTTCAGCCCCGACTGGGCTAGGCGAGCTGGGTAGCACTTCCAGAGACCACCTTCTGTACAGGAACAGGTCAAAGTGCTGTGGACTCACAGCTGAGAGTTGTGAGCACCGGATTCACTCCAACAAGAAGACAGTCGTCGCATAGCAGAGTATAGCAGAGTATAGCGGAGTATAAACGACTCGGAGAGCAGCTCTGTAGAATATCTTCTTTATTCTATCTACAACTATTATACACAACTATATACAGAGCTAAATAGGTCTAAGCATAAATGAATGCTGCACTGCACTGAGTGTCTGCAGCTGCTCTTAGCAGCAACCTTATCTATACACACGATCTCTAACACTCAGTCTCTCTCTCTCCGACACACTGACTGACTGACTGACTTTAGGCTGGAGCGGAATAAGTAGAGAGCAGAACACCGCCCCTCCTCTCTGGAGAATCAGCAGACTCATCAGGAGATTCTTGGATATGGGAGGGGTGAAATCTCCTCACCCTGCACACGATACAGTGGGGGGGGAAGATCCAACTTCACTCCCTCTTCCTCTGTTGGTGGCACATGCCCTCCCTCCTTGATTCTCAGTGCAGGCTAGGGTGGTTTGGGGCTATATAGGAACTTTTTGCTCACTGGTTGCTCATTGTGGCTGGTGAGGTTTTTTCACCCGCTCCACACTGACCAGTGGGCAGATGTCATTAGGGGTCTGGTCCACCGCTGTAGACAAGCATATCTGGTTCAACTTGGTCACTTTTGGTAGTTAGGTGTGGGATGGGGAGAAATAAAATTTCAGCAAGGTGACCTTAGAAACCTTTCATGGTGAAGGCATGAAGGGTCATCAGCCTGTGTTGCTGACGTAGGGTGACACCATCATCAGAGACACACACCATGAGCAAAGGAATCAGTTGCCAGAATGTATCAGTACAAAAGAAGAGCTTGAATTTTAAAGGCCTCCACAAGAAGCAAGCAAGCAATCTTGGGTCAAAATACTACAAGAGAACTCTGCTGGTGCCCAGCTTCTTTAGTATTGGTGAGTGCACAATAAAATATGAGATCAAGGTCTGAAACAGCATTAGCACAACTAAAAGCTATCTGAATTTGCAGCAGAAGGTTGAGAAGAAACAAAATAGAATGTAGTCTTTTCTACAAGGTCTCCTGCTTCTTAGTAATAATACATTAGCAAAAGTGGTGGGGACTACTGGAAGGTAATTATGCAGAGCAGATGTAATAAGAATGACAGGACCTCACAGCTGGCATCAGCTATACCTGTAAAACTGCAGCCTGGAGTACCTGAAATTCACCAAATGGCTCCAGCATAGAACCATCCACATGTGCATTCTAGACAGCAGCCAGATATGGGCTTTTCACCCAAACTGGAATGTTTTGCTTGAGATGCTAACACTATGCCAAGAGCAGTGGCGTAGCGTGGGGGGTGCAGGGGGGGCGGGCCGCACCGGGCGCAACATCTGGGGTTAGGGCAAATCCATGGGTTAGGGGGCGCAAATCCACGGGTTAGGGGGCGCAAATTACTTGCCTTGCCCCGGGCGCTGACAACCCACGCTACACCACTGGCCAAGAGGGTTTCCCATGTTAATTTTTACCACATCCATTAAGAGCATGCCACCCACTTTTGCACTCCATGCTCATTAATCCAGAACCGCTTCTCCAACATCTGCCCTTCACTCATGAGCATGTAGTAACAGGATATCCACTCCTGTATGGCAGGATGTTCTTGGTTAGACCTTGTAGTTAAGGAGAGAGCTTAACCATGAAATGGGTTCAAACAATAAACTAAGCCAAACAGCGGCTTAGTTCCTGCACCATGCAGAGATAGAACTAGAAGGTAGGGAGCAAAGTGGGTATAAGCCTCTCTCTGCAAGCGAGCAGAGACCTAGTAAGCCATAGTTAAGCTGTCATGCAACCCAGGCCAATATTATGATTATTTTCCTTTTATTTTATATATGTATCTGGGCAGGTCCAGCTGTAGTATTCTCCATGTTGGGGGAGAAACATATTAAAAATGAAGAGTAACTGCAATTGTATCTGCACGCAGAAAATCCTAGAACATGAACTTGTTCACAAATGAATATTCAATACTTTATAACTACAGTGTCAGGAGGTGGTTTGCATGTGTCAATAAGCTATCAGAGATCAAGCAGAGCAGACAGAACTTTTACATCAGCACACATTTCAAACACAATGCTTTTCACTTGATTCCTTTCACATGTTCAGCTGCAAATCAAAACGAATCAAGTTCCATGCAAGTCTGTGTAAAAACAAACTGAGAAACCCAGTTGCTCCAAAGTTTCTAAATGTCTATGAATAGGTTACATTACGAAACCTGCTCTTTGGAATTCCCTTTCCTTGAATCTAAGACAGGTGCCATCTCTGTTGTCTTTTTGGCACCTACTGAAAATCGCCCTCTTTCAACAAGCCTTTTAATCTGATATCTTTCCCAGTATGTATTAGAATCATTTTTAATGTGTTCTATTGATTTATCCCTTGTTTGCCACCCTGGCCGCATTTGGAAGAAAGGGCAGGATACAAATTAAATAAAGAAATAAATCCATTTATTGACAAAGAAAGTAGGTAACTGGACTTATTTTGACTCAGCACTGCATTGAGTCAGTTCCACACCTGAGATGCACACACAACCCATGTAAATGTTGTATACCAATGGCAATATGCATGTTGGGCCACAAATGTTGAATCTGCATAATGGCTTATGCCCAATATATTTAAAAAGATCATACCCTTGCCTAAAGTCAAATCTGTTCTCAGACTGGCTGAAAGAGCTATCTTAACAATACCATCTATTTGCCAAAATTCAGCAGAAACTGAAGTATTCTCAGGGCTGCCTTAAAACTGGGCAACTGCCTTCACCCAGAGGTTTGTCAAACACTTGAGCTTTTTTTTAAGAATAGCTGTAAGCAGTTTATAATGCACAAGAAGCTTTTAGCATGCAAGGTTGTGCCACCATATAGATGAGAGTGTAGCATTTTGATGTGTTAAAACAAAATCATGCTACTAAAATCAGTGCATGTTGCTAATTTGCCATCATCTACCCTGAACATTTGGGAAGAGGCTGGATAGAAATTTGAATAAATAAAGCATACTCCAAGACAGCTCGTTTTTAAGTGCAGCCCTACAATCTTGTGCTCTCAGTTTGCATACATAATTTTTAATGCTATCACTGAACATTCTGTCCACAATCCAAAGGCAGTAGATGGTCATGACAGACAGATTGTTGACAAGTCTGCTAGGAAGAAGAAAAAAATCCATTAGTGATCTGGATTTTAAGTCCAAGTAACCGACAATGAAATTGTTTAAATCATAATAGTATCATCAGTTCCTGATTTCTACCAAAACTTAATTTGCTGGCATTTAAATGTTAATATTATTGATAACCAGTAAAATATTTCAGCCTATTACTGTTTAGATCATTAGTGACTCTCTCTCATTTGTAAACAGGTACAATAACTTGTCCTTGGAGGGGTGCAAATGAGAACATTTCTTGGCCTGCTGTATATGTGTAGCTAATCCCTTGGGGAAATATTGTTTTTAAACTTGTCAAAAGCATAGTAGTTTTTCAGGATATTTGGAAATGGGAATAAAGTTGACTAGCTAGTCCCTTGGACTATCAAATGGATCGAAGGTACTGATAATTACGAGGTCAATTTGGGACACTATTGTGAATTATAAATTTTATGGTATTCAAAAGTATACAACCTGTTGACAATCACATTTTGCTAACAACATGCTTTATCAAGACTATTCTGGTTCCCAATAAAATATTTGGAAGACAATGGCCCGGTCACGCTAACCCAAATCTTTGCTTAGCATGACAATTCTTTGCTTAGTTTGGCACTTTGCTCCTCCCCTGTCTTTTTGCAGTTGCGCCAAGCTAAAACAAAGTTAGCTTTGGCATGTTGTCCAACTCCAGAGTTGTGGTTAAGTTTTATTCAGACTAACCATGAGCTATAACAAAGAACAAACCTTGGCCTCTGGTCAAATTCATTAATGCCCTTTTATGCTTACCATTTAAATGTACCTTTTTAATGACACATTCCAAAAAAAAAAAATCAACACTTAAGGCCACAATTCAAACTTAACTGGATTGTTTCCAGTGTCCCTAATCCTTAGCATGCCTTCTACTAACTAAGTTCTAATGAACTCTGGGAGATTTAATTCTGAGTAAATATGGTTAGGACTGGGTTTCACATTACTTTCAATTATTTGTCATAATGTATGTTTGTCTGATACTTCACATACACAAATCTCAATAAAGCTATCAACTACCCTTTGTGATAGGCCAATATTATACAGTATATGCATTTTTAAAGGAAGTTGATGAGACACACAAAATGACTTTGTGGCTGAGGAAGGATTTGAAGTGGGAATCATTCCCACCCCTAGCTGCTGCTTTGGAATACTATGCCACACTAACTCCCGGAAATCACAATGGTTAAAGTCATATTCAAGAGCTCCAGAGACAAAATCAATCCTGCTTAAGCCCCACTGAACTAAATGTGAACGGAGCTAGTTGCAAAAGAGCTCTTCTTTATTTTAATACAACTTCAGAACAAATGGCTTTGCCTGGACTGGTACAAATGTGTTCTTGTTGCAGCTCTCAAACACATTAAGATGAGCTCAACTTTAAACAGAGTGGGTCCCCACAATCATTTCTTGGTTATGTTTTCTGCAATAAATTTCCTGTAAGTTTTGTATGTGAGAGAGAACACTGTACAAGATAATATCCCACCACCTCTAGAAAACTTTCAGAATGTGAGCTGAGATAGGGTATGGTGATAAGCAATCTCATAACATGCCTGATATATGTTGGGTATGTGTGTCACAACACTACTAACCACCATGATGGAGGCAAAATCATCCTATGTTGGCTTTATCATATCAGCTGCAATCCCAAAAATGGTTGTACAAATCCACTACTACTGACAACAACCCCTCTTTTAAACTAGAGGCGGTACGAGAGAAACATATTTTACTGGCCCACTTATTTACCTGCATAGCCCAAATTCTTAAAAAAAAAAAAACTGAGACAAAAAGACCCAATACTAGTAAGGATAAACCAGGCTTCCCTGGTTTAGTATACATTTTAATTCAAGAGGTTCTCCTCAGCTGTGCTCTTATAAAAAGCATGTCAGAACCTCAGTTCATAGCGCCATGGCCCATTGATTGAACATACTTTGGAAGTACTAATACGTCATGATTCCTTCTTCAAGACAGATTGAAGAGAAATATTGTTTAAACTATATTTTTCATCTCCAATCTGTTAGTCCTTCCAAAGCACCTTGTATCAGAGTTTTCAGTTGTGTGATCCATCAAGCATAGAAGAATCATTATGTACAGCCTAGAAGCAGAAACAACATCCCATCCGGTGTTAAATGTGAGACAGGACTCAAAGGCAAAAGATAATCCCTTCCATAATTTCTTCAAACAACAAATCTCAGGTATCCTAAGCTCACAGCATTGGGGGGAGGGGGTTATATGAAAAGAACAAATGTTCAGGAAGTGACAGAGATGGACAGAGTTAAATGCTGTAACATGGTACTTATTCACAGCACATTAGGCAGAAGAACACTAAAATTAGGCATAACATTTTATTCCCTTGGTAATATTCTTCAGCCCTGACCAGAGATGGTAGAAGACAAAATGTTGCTTGGAAAAATGAATTTTGACACTAACTCTGCCCCAATAATACCCCAATAAGTATAAAATGTAAGGTGGAACCATATAGTCTGTTGGACCCAGTACCTGTACATTTAAGCTAATACATCACAAACTTGACTATTTAATATGTTATTCATTTCTACAACCAAAATAGAAATAAATTCTAGAAGGTTGAAAAATGTAGAAAGCTAAAAACATCCAGTCCTAGAACAACATACAACTGAAGCTAAATAAATAAGATTTTGCTGTTATAAACAGCATATATGGACACTGAGGACAAAGAAGCTTTAACTGTGCTGTGTTCAAGACCAAAGTAGCTGTCTGCTCAAAACCTATCATGCAAATGATTTTTAAAACAGTGCTTTCCCTACCACCCCATGGCCAATAACAACTAGCAATGAGCAGCACAATCCACAACCCACAACTTACAAACAGCTGGATCATTGCCAGATAGAAATAGAACATCAGTATATAGCATGCCCTTTTTCTAATCAGTTTCCCAATTCAAGAGCACCATGCTGGCATGAGATATGCCATGCTGGGATGAGGGAGATGGGTTTTGAAAACAGCAGACCCTGATGCTGAATGGCCTTAAAATCTTCAATCTTACAGATGTTTATGAGTTTGCCTGGTGCAGAGCTATAATCAATTTGCTTATGCCTGACCCTCAAGATGCATTAAATTTATCCTGAAGAAAACTAGTGTCTGAAACCAATCGGCCAGACTCATTAGACACGTGGGAGTTTCAGAGAACCGAAGGGCCTACTGGCAGATGCAACATTGATTTCTGTATGTTCACAATTTACCAGACTGCTCCATACTAGATGTGATGGCTCTCTATGGGGTGCCCTGCAGCCTTGATTATTTCACATCCAAGCTGGCTAGCATAGTTATGTGGCAAATGTATATTTGCAGCCTTTCCCAAGGAGCAATATTAAACTCTGGTATCCACACCATATCTAACGAGATAAAATAAATAAAATAAACATTTTACTTTAATGGTCTGTTGGACATTTTTGCGACTCGAACCACTTCTCTATTCTCCTTCAATCATTTTGTAACTTTAAATTTTTCACATAAACATGTTGGTACTAATAAAAGAATAATGTACTTTAATGGGATGAAATCACATTTAATCGATATACTATTAGCATGGGTGAACTGTACTTTGTTGACAAACCTTAGAGAGAATTTACAGCGGGCAAGTTACTTGCCCCAATAAACAATTTGCAAATGTTGGGGCTCTGTGTTTCGTAAGGGTTTAAATATCACCACAAAGCCTCCCCAATGCTTACAATCAAAGAAGGAACAAACAATAACAAAATGGTACATTTTGTTGAACTATAATGGCAAGAGGTACATGATGACAACAGCAGTTATTCTGCTTGATACAAGTGCTATCCTAGAAAATGAGATCACTTACTGAATGTGATTCTGAAGGATGGCATTTGAAAGAACAGCTATATTTTGAACTATCATTGTGTCAAAAAGTATAATTACTGTGTGCCTGCTTAAGTTCGTGTGTGTGTGTGTGTGTGTGTGTGTGTGTTGATAAAGTATAGCAATGGTTATGACTGCAAGGCACCACTGCTTCATTACATTCAGAACAGCACTTTCTGAATTCAACTTGCAAAGTTCCCATGAGAATGTTTGTGGCTGGTTTGTGAGTACACACACCTCTCTCACTATATATAGGGGTGGGTATACCCACATGTTCATTTTATATATATATGTATTGACTCAACTTCTGCATAATGTGAAATTATGAAGAGTCAAAACAAACTAGAGTTCCTCAAAAAGCAAATTTAATGATTCATAATGGAAAATAAGAGCAGGGAAATCGTGCCAAAAAAAAACAACAACAACAAGATAGCTCACCATAAAGTCATACTATAAATTAATAACTTCGGTGAACAATCTAGTCACGTATGCAGTGGCAGGAACATACTTCAGCAGTGTATACTCAAACACAAAAGAAGGGCTGTTGCTGGCAATGAGCAAACTATTTTGCATGCCAAGCTCTTAGGCTTGCCACCTAACACTTATTAATTCATCGGACAAGACAATCTATAAACTAAGCTAAAAATCAAAGTACTCCTTTTAGTTCTTTCTTAAAATCCCCACCCCATCCCCATTTTCAATTATTTTGTCTTTTTTCTTCTTTGTGCAAGCTTGTCAGTACAGCTCACTTTTTTCCCAGTGGCCAAAAACAGGACCTCTATCTTTTAAAAAGCAATTATGTTTTTATTTACACAGCTTTTTGATTCTCTCACTTATCTGGGTTTTATTTTGTATTATAATCTCACTACACTTAATAAATACATATGCATATGGTGATTTAACTAGATGGTAACCACTAAGTTTAAGATCAGCATTCAAACTTGAACAATGAGCGAAAGTAACTGCAAGCTGTTACATATGAAGGGTTAACAGTTTGCTCAAACAATTCTTTGTCTGATGATTATTGTGTCATTTTAACCATACTTAGTTCTCATATTTGGTATTTCATCAAAGGTAGCCTGAGAACCCCAAAATTTTAAGATTTGCACCTTCTTAGTATATATATTTTTTCTACAAAGAAAAGAAGTGAGGGGGTATACTTATAAATTAGACCCAAAAAAAACAAAAAACAAAAAAACCCCAAACACTCCACAGTCAATTTCTAGTAGCTAGAGGACTAATTAAATACAATTAAGGGATGATTTATGCTTAATTCCAACCTCACAACCAGGATAGGTTGTTTTTGGCTTTTAAAAAAATTAGGTCAGTTAAAATGAAAACCTTGGTTTTTAAGGAGATTAACAGCCATTATAACAGGATAAAACTACTCTTATATCATAAAAAGAAGGAAGGCATTTTCAACCAAACATTCTAGTAATCCAGCACAATTATACAGTAAACATGTAAGTCAATTATTAGCTTACTAGAAGACTAAATTATATTCAGGTCCTGTGAAAGACTTTGGAGTAACTGCAATAATAGATTTTACTGTCTACATTTAAATAGGCTTTTTTTTTGCTATCTCTGTTCTGCTTTTCTATACAGAATATCATTTGGCAGTACAAAAATAATGCTTCCCTTCACCCTTTGCCATCTCTGTATCAGTAAGTCGTTAAGGTTCTCAGAATCACAATATAAGGCACAATATTTCAGTCAGTGAAAACATATACTCTCTCACAAGCATGTCACACAGAATTAATTCCTTCTGAAATTTTAACTGAAACAACATTTATTAAGACTATCCGTCTGACTTTCTTCTTTTTAGAAAAACAAAAAATAACGATGCAAACACTGAATAATGGCTGCTGTGCATTTCAGAAAACAAAACCACTAAATTCCTGTTTAACTTAGAAGAATCAGGTTCTCTCAATATTTCATATATTCCCCCCCCCAATGCATGCAATAAAAAGAAATAGCCTATTCTTTTGTTCCCTCGTCAAGCAAATCAAAATCCTTGCAGTTGCTGAACAGAAAGCCAAAATAACGAAGTATAAAAGAGGGCATGCTTACCTTTATGGGCTATCAAATGGAACGCAGGAAAATTGCAAAACAAAGTAGTCCAAATGAATTATCTATGCATGCAGTCCAACTTTGCACTTTCAAGTAGGCCACACCGTCAAGCAATCATTTCAAACACCAGCCACCCTGCTTTTCCATCTTCGAGATATTCACCCAGAAATCTGTGACAAACCAGCTTCACGCTAACAACACAAACTCTTGCAGTGCTTCCAAATGTCCACCATTTGTTTGCCATTCACCCAGTCAACTTTTTCCAGTGCACATCTTCTCTCTGTGTGTGCATTTCCCGAGGTACAAGAGACAGGAATTGCTCCTCATTTGTATGCTAATTATTTTGCCACACAGACAGAAGTCATAATGTTTTCAGACAGGAACACAATGGATCCAAAGTTGGAAGGCAAGAAATTAATAAGTTGACGCCACTAAACGGCGGAGGAAGATGTACATGTGTGCAGCACTCTGCTTGCTGGATCAGCAGTAGCCTCCATTTAAAAGAACTAGCAGCAGAGAGGCAGGCAGTGGGCTACAGGAAAGCCTAGCTGTGTAGTATATGCATCAAGCACAGGTTCCCTTAGAGACCACATTACTGCAGCAAAATAACATCAGTAGCATACTGCTGACTGATATCCTCCTCTAGCTGCTGTAAACTTCGCCTCTGAATTAAGAGAGGGACTCCTCACCTTCCTTTGCCCCCACTTTTGGATTACAACAATAGTTTCTAAATCTCCTGTTTATTAGACTCGCCAACAGAGTCAGGCAAGATTGAGGATGTATACTGTATGCTGCCTACATTGTTACCCACAGGCCCCTAAATCTCTGGAGGTGTATCATGTGCAATGCTGTATTTAATATAATAGATGGGAACGGTAAATACTACTCAAGCTATTTAACAGCAACCCAGTGAAAGATATATGTTTTTTAACATGGGGTCTCCAATTCTACGACGGACAACAGTCTGCTCGTTATAGAAAATGCCAGGAAATTCAGCAATCTCCCTACCATTTTGACGTGTTTCTTTGGAAAGAATTAAAACTCTGCTTAATCCTTATATAATCGTGCAACATGTACAGGGTTAACTCCAAGTATGTCTTTAACCTCATTTTGGTTAGCAGATAGCCACACATACCTTTGAAGGGAAGGCGCAAGAAAAGCAAACCTTTAATGAGGATAAATGAAAATAAGCCAGGACTGCAGAGCCAGATACATTAAACAAAAAACATCTCTGGTATAAAGTTTGGGAACAAAACTTTTGTGTGTGTGTGTGTGTGTTTGTTTGTGTATGTGTATACATACACATACATGTGATGATTCATATACAAAAAGGCTAGGGTATCTGGAAGCTTTCTTCAGAATTTTGTATTTTGTTTCTGATGCACTTTCTCCCAAGGCTAGCAAAGAACTGTTTTAAAGGGTCATCAGTCAGACACACATCTAAATTAATTCACTTCAGGCACACAGCACATACCTGAAAAGTCTAACCTGCATAATACTCAGTCATAAGACAGGTAACTTTGCTGTTACTGTTGCTTGAAACATGACCCTTTAGGAACTTTGTGACTGTAACCCTATGCTTAAAAGGTCAAAATAAATTTTACTGGCTAGTTCCCTGCACAAGAAAGGTTTGTCTTTTTTAATGTATTTTATGCCAACTTTTCTAAATTCTAATTATTGTGGTCAAAACCAGTGAGCTAGGTACAAGCTGTAGGGACCTTGACACGGAGGCACTCCACAACTACAGGAAAGGCATGAAAAGAAACCAGAAACATCTCACACAGATGGCAACACACACAAACTACTCTTCCTGGTACTATTTTTTCCCCCATGTATAAAACATGTATGGACGTTGGAGAAGTAACTGGTGAAGAGCTGTAAGAGAGAAAGCTTTCCCTGTGACTGAGGGACAAAATCTCTGCCCACTCCACCTTCTCACACAATATCTTATCAGAGTGCTCTGTGTGTGTCTCTCTCTCACACACAGACAGTAACACAAGCCTGCATCCATATATATCTCTCTCTCACACACACACCATAGTTCCCTCACGAGTTCTCTCTCACACACGGTCAAACCCACCCACCACCCCCATTCACTCACATCCCACCGTTTTCTTCCCCCAACCTCCCCCCTCACACAAGCACAACCTTCCACAATTTCCCCTCACAAACGCGCGCGCGCACACACACACACACACACCCCAGTCCCCTCAGAGTTCTGTCGCACACAATGCCCACCGCCTCCATCTCTCCCTCTCCCACCACACAATGCAGACACGCGTGAAGTTGCCCCTTCTCCACACACCCCAGTTCTCCCCATCTCTCTTCCCCCTTCTTCTTCTCCTCCTTCGCCATCCACTAGCTCCTGGCTTGTGTGTTGTGTGAACGCGCGCGCGCGCGCCCTCCTCCCCCCCCCACCGCCGCCGCCGCCGCCGCCTCCGAACTGCAGCCTCCTCGAAAGGGAGAGACAACAATACTGACCGCTCCTGCCGCGGCGGAGGAGGCAGCTGGGCTGACCCCAGCGCGGGAAGTCACACGGCGCACCTCCTTGCGCAGCCACACACCAGCCAGAGTAATCCGCCTCTCGCGGCTGCCTGAGGTGGCCCGAGAGAAGAAGGCCCGAGACGAGAGACGCCGCGGCCAGCGGCGGCCGCGCACCAAGGCTCTCTCTCTCTCTCTCTCTCGCTTGGCAATTCCCTTCCCAGCTCGCACTGCAGTCTGTGAGGGGAAGGGAAAGCCTCGCTGGAGCGCAGCCCGCCCTTCGCTCGCTCGCTCTCTCGCTTCCCTCCTGGGCTCTCCCCGGCAGCTCCACAGACGAGGCAGCCACGCTGAGGGCAAACTTTGCTGACAAATCCTGCCCAACGAGTGTGTGTGTCTGTGTGTGTGTCGGGGTGCGCGCGCTGCAGCGAAAGAATGCGAGGGCACAAGCCTTTCTCTCCCTGGACTCGATTCGGGGGGGGGGGGGAGGCGGGACGCCGAGGTGTTTCCCCAGGAAGGAAAAGGGATCTTAGCGGGCTGCCCCCTCCCTCGCACCTGGGCTTCCTTTCGCCTCCCCCAGCTCGGCTTCTCCATCGACGGAGTCTCCTGGGGCTCCCTCGGTTACACCTAAAGCCTCAAGCAGTGCGTCTGACCGGGGAAGCAAACAAACAAAAAAAAGACTCGGAGTAACCTGGTGTGAACCAAGGGTCGCGATCCGAAGGTTACGCAGGCCAGGCCAAGCCTGCTCTGGCTTTCTCGGGAGTAAGCTTCTGTTACTCCCGAGTAAGTGCAGGACGGCACTGCAGCTTTTCCTGGGGGGGGGGGGGTTAAAGCTCGTCATCGAAACTCAGGGGACTTACTTTCAGGTAAAATAAATAAAAATTCCTTAAAATTCCTTAAAATAAATAAATAAATAAAAGTAACCCAGGATTGGGAGGGAGGGAGAGAAAGCGTGTTAAGGCGCTTTTTCAACGGATGCACTGCGCAGACAAAGCGTGATATAAAGCATCTTCGCTTGTCCTGGAGAAGCCTCGTCGATTTTGATGGTGAAGGAGAACCGTTTCCTGGGTAAAATTCGGAGCCTCGGGTTTCTTCACACTTCCAGTGGCACTCTGAAGAAGAAGATATACCCGGGGGGGCAGGTGCCCCTCAGATATCATGGGGGGGCACCCTGCACTGGCTCAAAGGTCCTATGGATTTGTCACTGCTTTCAGGGTACTGATAATAAAGCTGGGTGAAGGTTAGCTCGCCAGGGCTACTGATGACTTCCTCCTAAAATGCTGATATGTGCAAGTGGCTTTTGGGTGGCAGATTAGGTTTCTTGGCGGGGGGGGGGGGTCCTCGTCCAAATTACTCAACGTTTGAAATGGGAAGAGGGATAAGTATCAGTTATCAATTTAAATGGGCATCTGTTTCTATGGCTTTTGAGGTCAACTCTACTTTCCCCCTTTTCAAAAATAAATCAGTCAAATTGTTAAGAATTTGAAAATGACCATCTTTTAAAAACAAAACAAAAGCATGTCCTGTACGAACTCCCCTTACATGCAGCTATCAGCAGAAGAAGGATGAGGAAGCTCATACGGATCTTTCACATTTCTCCAGAATGTTTACATCACCTGCATTAAATGCCTCCCTGAAGTCACAAAGGCAAGACTTTGCAGCCCCTTTCATAATTAGCGCTGCACCAAGGGTGCACAATGGGAAGTAAACCCCATTGAGTTCTGAGTAAGCATAGTTAGGATGGCACTGTAGTACACAGGAACCCATGCAGACGAACATCTTACCACAGATTCCCACCGGCTGTGTAAGAGAAGTCGCCTTACCACTTGGTACGTTGGTGCAGAAGAAAGTTCACCCGAGGTTCTTTGGTCATCTGCATAGGCTCAAGTGCTAACGCGGATTAGACACCCTTCTTGATGAGCATGCAGTGCAAGGGGATGGGGAAATCCATCCTTTACCCACTGTGACTCTAAGTATGATGGGATGGTTATAGGGAGCTAAGGAAAACGATACTGAGTATATATACACTGTGCTGTTTTTAAGTGTGGATGCATTTACTCCTGAGAGAAGTGTTGGCGAAAAAGCAAGCAGCCCCCACTCTAGGGCGAATGCACTTACAATTGGGTGGTAAGGGGCACCTAAAAAATAATGAAATTTGGTGCACCGCCGGGGAAACATCGCAAAGCTCCCACGCCCTGACTTCAATTGAAAGTCAAGGTAGGGACCCCAAACGACTGCAGCAGAACCGTGGCAAGTTCGAACAATAGCAAGTGCGGCAAATCGCTGCACTCGCCATACTTGGGCTGAATGTTGGTGGGATGGCGTGGGGCTTGGGCTTCCTTTCCCCAAAGGTATCTCTGCAGCAGACCGCTCTTTCCACGAAGCACCTATAATGAGAATGCAACGCCTTCTCTTTGATGCACACGGGAGCAGGATAACGCAGTTTGTCTCATTCAGCCCCTACACTTGAAAGCATAACATTTCATTTATTTTGACTGGCTGGAGCGGGAGAGGGGCCGGACCTGGAGGAACACGAGACAACGCCAGAAGTACAACAGACAAGGTTCACCACTGCCAGGCTGGAACTGTAGATCTTTGTGGGAATGCAGAGCTGTGAACAGCCTTCATTTAAACAGCAAATTGTAGGTGTCACTATGAATGCCTCTGTCCTATACATTCTCTCTTCCCCTAGCTTCCTCCTCTTACTTTTCCCCCACCCTGAAAACAATACACACGGGCACACGCACAATTCCAATACTGAAATCCCATGCACACAACTCCCATTGTTACTTCCCGTGTAAACATGCAGAATATGTTGCTGGAGAGAGTAGAAAATAAAACTGGCCTCAAATAAAGCGTCCACACTGTGCAACCAGAAGCCCTAATTATTGAAAGTACATTATTGCATGCTGAATAGCTCAGTACTAAACACATTTTCTTAGAAGCATGCATAGGATTGCATTTTTAACAGAGTTGCCTAAGAATGAGGAGCGGGGCATATATGCATATCTAATTGTCTCTGCCACAAGTCCCTTGAATTCAGAGAAAACTCTGAACACAATGGAGTCTAATGATGGCTTGAAATTTTCAGCATAGTGGCACGTTTCCTGAAGAATAGGGAGGATATTCAAAACAGGATGGAAAAGTTGCTGCACATGCGCAGTAACCGCATCTCATGATAACAATGTAGCTTCAAATAATAAAGTCAAACAGCAGACAGCTTCGTTGATCATGCGCGGATGCTATGCAAAGCATCGTGCTTCAAACAATGTTCTTTTAGACTTAGTTCAGGATGCTGACGGAGTGTTAGCTCCGCACAATGAAGGGGGGGGGGGGAGCAGAGACTTCTCAGAAAAGACAATCTCTATGATTATTTAGTACTACAGCTGAGATGTTCAGTTGAGCAAACGCTCTCGGAAGAAATAAATGTGCGTGCGTGAGAGATAGGGAGGCGTTTAAAGTCTGAATATGGGTGGGAGTCCATTGCAAGCGCGGCGGAGTACTGTAATTGTGAAGAGTTTAAAGTGATGGTGGGCTTGCTATTGTTCGTAGGTTTGTAGGGAACACTAGTCATATTTGTTCCAAACGGGCTCATTTGAAGGCAAGCAACGCTGTTGAAGGAAAAAAACCTGCAATGTCAATAATGTCCTAGTCTTAAAACTGTATGTATGAAACAATGAGAGAGAGAGAGAAATTCCTACATCTTTCCCACCCCAACGTTTAGCAGGCTAAGTAAAATGCATGCATGAATAAGGACAAAAGTGGATATATCTTGTGTTTTTTTCCTCTTCAAGAATATGCATAGTGCCTATGATGGCTGTGGAGTATAAACATTCCCCTTTCTTTAACCTGCTCTTTGTAGTAGAGTCGCTGAACTGAGGGAAGTGAGTTATTTTCCTATTCGCCAGTGAACTAATAGGAAGTCAGGACTCAAAAGTAATTGCTATCAGCAACGGACAGCTCCTGGTGCTGAAAAGAGAAGCCGCTTTCATAATACAGTTCACTCAAACAACCTTCGGGAAAATCACAGCAAAACTGAATGAGGTGGCAAGTTCTTGGGCTGAATAGCACTGTCTGCAGAACAATGGCAGCCAACTCCAAATCCCACCATAATCACATTAATGAGATTAATCAGTGAATTAGCAGCAGTCAAATGTCAGGGTGGCAAGGAGGAATCCAACCAAGCTTGGTAATTAACTTTTGTGGGGGCAGGGAAAGGGAATCACGTGCATTATCTCTTTTTGGTGGTTGAAAAAAGGCATGTTATCTCTCCCCCCCCCCTCACTACAAGCCATTGGAACTTCCTGAAACTTAAAAAGGGTGGTGGTATTAAACTCTGAATGGCTCAAAGTGTTATGAAGCAAGCTATTAATTCCCCCCCAATATTCTCTAGCTGGCAGCAACTGAGGAAACTAGCAATTTTATATCCCCTCAGTCTGTTGAGAGTTGGTTGTGATTGAGCATATTGGTGTGAACAAGGCTGTGTAATTCAACTTTCACCAGAAAATCCAATTAGTGCTGGAACTATGTTTGATACAGAACTATAGTGGAGTTAGATACCTACATCTCTTTATATACATATATATAATTTTTTTAAGCAATGGTTAAACCAAACAGTTTGTATGGCAAGAGACAGCAATGCAGAGAAGTACTATTTAAAATAGCAGGTCAGGTGACTAGTCAACCAAGTTGTTTTAAAAACTCTAAGCTTCTATGTATATATGAACTAAGCAAGTCTTACTTCCTTAATAGGGTTAGTTCAAAAATTCCAATTTTCCATTGAAATTGATCTGAGGACTAGTGAAATTTCTTTTCCATTTTAAATTCAGCCCACCGGGAATAGTTCAGTCTTTCAAAAGTTATTCTTCATTGATACATTTTGGAATTAAAGTTATGTACAAGGGGAGAATCCTTCATTGGCTGCACTTTTAGTTATTTAGCAGAAGCAGACATTCTATATTCTTCAGTGAAGAAATACTGTCCTCAATGCTTTGTCAGATATTTACTTTTACTATGACTTTAAAAACATCTATAATTACATTGTATGCAGTAAACCACTTTTTAATATATATGAAAGTCTTTGATTTGCAGTATTTACAACTGACTTCCAGGACTGTATCACAGGAAATAAAATGCAAGTCAATTTGTTCTTTGGTGTTTAATCTTTTTCATAGCAAGTATAAATTCAGCAAGAGAATCAGCTTAGTATTTATAACTGTTCCTCTATAAAGGGAAGTAAATTTGCTGTGCCAAACTATTACAATATTTATCACACACACCAAGTTTGCATATCTGAAAATTTCAGTGCAGTATTCTCAACTCTGTGCCATCTTTAAATTGAAGGTTGTAGAATATAAAAATGGAATTTAATAAGAGTTAATTCTCACATGTTGTGACAAGTTAAATATATCATAACTCAGCTCTAGAACTGAAACCTATGTATACATTTATTTTAACTTGTTGCATAACATATATATATATATATATTGCCAGTATTTTGTCATGGTGATTTTAAAAATACAGGTGTTGAGAATAAAGGCACAAGTTGGAGTCCACTTGCTCCAGAGTAGCCCATTAAAGTCAACAAAACTGCTCCACAATAAGTTGTGGAATGCCAACTTAGTGTCGTCGTTCAAATGTATCTAGATCTCCTATTAATGACTGGATATATTCAAGTGATGAATGGATGTCTGTGAAGTTTCTGCCTCGATTGTTTTCTTAGCAAACAAGTACTGTTCAGCATGCAGCAACTTTATATATAAACAACATGCTTCCTGCATGCACGATAATGGCTGTATACATTCGCGACAGATTTCACCCTGAGATTACTTCCTATTCCAGAGTCCCATGCAGTTTCGACAGCACGGCAAATATGCTGTGAAGAATTTTGAGGGAGAAGAAGGGGGAAAGGGGGGTGGGGGTGGGGGTGGGCAAGCAAACAATGGAATCTGTAGGTATTAAAACTACCCAACAATTGAAGCAAAATAATACGCAGTCAGCTCAGACAACCAACCCCCAGATGAACACAATCCACAACCTTCATTCACCGTCAGATAAGCTACAACATATGAAATCTCGGCACGGTTAAGGGAAAGAGGGTGGGGGTGGGGACACACACATATGCCTTAGCTCGCTGCAACTTTAAACGGACGAGAAGTAGTTAAAAAAAAAAAAAGCTTGAAGCATACCGCGGAGACCCCCGGAAAGATTCCGTTTTCCCCCCTCTTCACTGAATACTGAAAAAAAAAAATATCCCACGTTCCATAGATTTAAAAAAATAAAATAAAACACACCCACCAACGCTCAGTGTTGAAAACGGCGGGTGGGGGTGGGGGCTGCGAGAAGACTGCGAGGGGGGGGAAATAGCCCCTCGCTCTCCCCTCTTTCTCTTTAGTGTGCAGGAGCTATGGGGGGAAAATGTCGCCCTGGCAGAGATGACAAATTCAGAAGGAAAGGCTAGCAGGCCTAAGGGATCTGTTTTACTTCCACATACATCCCCTAATGCACGCACTCCCACTCATTCTCTAGATATGGTTTCCCTCCTCCCGGTCCCCCCTTTCCTCTCTTCCTCCTCCTCCTCCTCCTCCTCCTCCACTTCTCCCTCCCCTCCTCTCTTTCTTTCCACCAGCTCCAAATCCCCGGCATATGACCTTCTGTTAAATAGATAAAAAAAAATTGCTTATCAGTCATGCAAATGAGGCTGAATTCATTTTCCACAACAGATGGCCTCATAGATAATGATGATGGAAGAGAGAAAATTGAATGTCTCTCACAAGGTGGTCATGGCAACCGAGAAGGGAATAATATCAATAATAAGCCTCGCTGCATAATAAGGTTGTCAATCCCACAAATCAAAGTCTCCGGCTAAATCAGGTAGCCCACCCCACGACTAGCTATCAGGTAGGAAGAAAAGGAAGAAAGGAAAGGATCGGAGTAAACACAGACAGCAAAAGCCGGGGAGGTTGTGGGTGGGGGGCGTGCGATGGGCATTGCCACCGAGTGCAGAGACAAGGCGATGGTCCAGAGGTCTCCCTCTCATTCTGTCGCTAATTGTGCTTTATTTAATTATTTGGGGAGCAGTGGGGCTTTTCCTTCGCGAATTCCGCCCCGTCCCCCCTCCTTTAAAAAAAGGAAAGGGGGGGGCGAGGAGGGAAAGGGAGAAGAACCACCCAACCCAGAAACGCTGGTATATTTTGAGCTGGATCTGCCGAGGGCTGGTGCCAGATTTCCGTGCCTTCTCTGTGCTGTCGAGTGGCGCATTGATGCAACAGCGGCTCGCCTCAGGCTTCCACCTTGGCTCCCAGGGGGCCATCCTGCGAAATGAATCAGCAGCCATCCTGAGCAGGCTGATTACAATGAGAATGGCAAGGCACATGTCTGGGCGGAACTGGAGAGCCGAGCTGGGCTGCTGCTGCTGCTGTTAGTCGGGCAAGCAAGCAGGCTCAATACTGTATAGCTTTTGCTAATAATGGCTTCCTGCGCTCTCTCTCTTTCTCTCCTCCCACCCCACCCAGCACGTTTCCCCCCACCCCTTCCACCATCGCCAACCCTCATTTTTTCCCCTCCCGCCCGCCCCACACACATAATGGTTCTGATTTCCCTTCCTTCCCTCCGTCTCTCCCTCCTCTCTCCCCTTAATTGTATATTGTTCGCAGCCACAGTCTGTCAGGCTGACAAGCGCTTATTGTGAAACTGCAAGCTTTCTTTCCGGGGTTTTCCTCCTAAAAAAAAAAAGCGCTAGGGTGGTAAGGGGGCATCTTAGCTGGCAGCTAGAACTTATTGCCAGCCCTGAGCTACGACAGACAGCTCAAGGAAAGGAGCGGGGGGGGGAGAGAGAGAAACTAGCCCGATTAATTTCTTATCCGTCTGTCCTTATACTCCGGGGGTGGGGAGGCAGCATTGGAAATGTGCGCATGTGGGAGAGACACGATGTGTTTAATGTTGGCGATTATGCCCCACCAAACCATCCCCACTGCTAATTGAAAAAGCAAGTCGCTTCTGCTCCATTCGCGGTGTGTGTGTCCGCAATAAGCAGTTGGGATGGAGGAAAAGCTTAGGGATGTCCTGAAACGCAGTTGCTTCATTGGATGAGAAGAGGGCGGCCAGTCGCGTTGGGGAGGGGAGGTGGGAGAAGAGAGCGAGAAAGCTTCTACACTTTCAAACATGATGTCGTCCCCCAAAGCCATTTTTATTTTATTTTAGTTTGGGCTGGGCGAAACGTGTTGCTTAACGAAGATCCTCCTTCGCTCATACATGCTCATATTTTCGATGGAGGAAGGAGGCAAATGAAAGCAAGCTTTGGCTGCTCAGATTCCGGCTGTGCCAGCCTATTCCCTCCCCAGCGTACTGCAAGCCAATGCTTTTGGTTGGCTTGCCGTAGGTCTTCGAGATGGTCCTGCGCATTCTGCGCCTGCGCCCTGTCCATCTTCGCTCTCCCCTTCTCTGTAGAAGTGGCATGTGCGCATAACCGAGTGGTACCTCGGTTTAAGAACAGTCCGGTTAAAGAACGATTTGGTTTACAAATCTATATCTATATCATCTATATCTATATATATAAACGGATAGCTACAGTCTATGTTGAAATGTCTGCATGCACCTAAAAATGGGTCTCTATACAGTATATGAAAAAAGAGAGAAACCAAAAAGTGCTGGGATAGCTTAATGGCTAGACTTAATCTCAGGCTCATGGGTTCGATCCCCACGTTGAGCGACAGATTCCTGCATTGCAGGGGGTTGGACTAGATGATCCTGGAGGCGCAAACAGCCTCGATTTCTCATGCAACCTATTAGCACCGTCCCATACACGCAGACATGGCTCCTCTTCTACCATCTTTCCTCATTTCTGCCTTCCATCCCTGCTCGTCCCCTCCAACGGTGCACTCCCGGTTCGGCTGCTGCTGGCTGCAGCTGCGGCGCGAATCAGAAATCAATAGCTCTCCTCTAATGGAGGATCCGATCAGCAAAGCAGCCGCAGTTGGCCGTGCACAAAAAGCGCGCGCACACATATACCACACACACACACGGAAAATATTGAGGGTTTAATGACGTCTGCGCAACTTGTACAGCTGATTGGGCACCGCATCGGATGTTCTGTGGAGCAAAGAATAGGAATCGCTTACAGTCTACTTCCACATATATAAAATATGGAAAAAAAAGGTCGCTCGTATTTTCCTGTCTCCGGGAGACCAAGGTCTGATTTCCCCTCGCCGTCAGGTGACAGTCGGTCACGAGCAACGACCAGACCAGGGAGCTGGGGGGGGGGGGGATGCGCGTGTCGTCACCGCGCCAGGGAAGCGTCTCCCCCTTCCCCGCCACCGCCTCCAAGATGAGGATCATGTGAACGGTCGTGACACAGAGAGATCCGCATTGCACGGGGGTTTTTCCACACCGTGCCTTGCGCAAGACTCCCCAAACGACAGCCAGATTTTTTTTTATTTTGCGCGTGTTTTTCTAACCATCAACATCGGGTTCTCCTGAGATCTCTGATTTCCCTCTCTGGCAGGGATACCAACTTGAATAAAATATCTGGGGGGGTTAAGCCCCGCCCCACATAATCGATCACCTGACATGGCCCACGCACACTATTTGAATGGCAACTTGGGCGGGGGCGCCCTCTCAAATATTTTTTTTGGGGGGGGCGATGGGACCTCGGACCTTAGGCTCCTATGCTGTCTGGTACCCCACCCGGGCGCCATTGCTGGGTTCTGCTGTTACATTTTAAACCCAACCTCCCCTTCCCATCGGCTTCTGCAGCCCAGCTGCGGCTGAAATTCCAGCCGTGGGCGTTCCAGAAACTGGTGGCTGGTTGTTGTCGGAAAGGGATTGTGTGTGTGCGTGCGTGTGTGCGTGTGTGTGTTGGGGCAGTCCGGACCCCCGCCAGCAAATCTGGAGCTAGGGGTGCCAACTTAAACAAAATATAGGGAGGCATCATCAATAACGAGGCGTGACATACACACCCCATGTGAATGGCAATGTCCATCAACTTTTGGGGGGACCTCATATATTTTATTGGGGGGCATAGCCAGGGGGTGCAGCTGTCCCCCTAAACCAAGTAAACAAAAATACGTCGTAGATAACTCGGTTCTGCCCCCCATCATAAGGTCTGCCCCCCTCCTGGCTATGCCCGTGGGAAGAAGGGTTCTTCTGCGCCTGGAGCTTCAGGATGCCCTGCGTGGACACGCTGCGTAGCCCCGCGCCCCGCTTCTTTCCGGAGCCAGCGAGTCCCCTCGGTTCCAACGGGGCTCGCCTCCCAAGTCCGCGCGTAAATGGCGGGCAGGAGGCGCACCACAGCCACCGCAGCAGTACTGCGGCACAGACCCCTCGCCTCTTCCTCCGCCGCCGCCACCACCTCCTCCTCCTCCTCCTCCAGCCCTGTCAATGTATTACAACTCCGGTATATTGACAGCAACCGCCCTCCTCTCCGGCTGGCTCCAGTGAAGCATTTCCAGGCGTCCCTCCCTCCCTCCCTCCACCCGCAGCCAGTTGCGAGCCTTCTTGCAGGGACGAGGAGAGCGCGCCAGTCCCCAGATCAGGGCTGGAGAGGAGCAGAGATCGGGGGGAAATGAATGAATCATGAGGCCATATTGCGACGACACAAGTCGCAGCCTGGGCTGGCATTTTCTTTTTCTTTTTTAATGCTTCTCTCTTTCTCAGACGGGGGGGGGGGGGCAGAGAGAGAGAGAGAGGGAGAGGAAATAACAAGGATGGGAAATGGCAGGCGGAAACCTCGCAGACCGCAGGATGTCTCAGGACAAACACGAGGATGCGAAGCTCCTCCTTTTCCCAGTTAGCACTTAGACCACCACAGCGCTGCTTCCCCTTCCTCCTCCATCCGCCTCACCAAATCTCTCTCTCCCCCTCTCTCTCTCTCTGAATTTTCTCTTTAAATTATTTATTCCAGCTTCTTTCTCCGTTGCCAAGTATGAGCTTCTGTCTCCCTGAAGAGATACTGCCCGGGTTTCCTTCCTGCCCTCTACCTACTTAGCTTCCCAACCTTTCTCTTTTTCCCTCGCCTCCTCTCCCTCCGCGCGGCGGACAGGAAGGTGGTTTATTTCTTCTTTTATTTTTTATTTTTGGCTCGGCAGCCATTTTGAATCTCCGCCCGACTGAAAGGAAGGCAAAGCCCAGAGTCTTTCCCAGATGCTCGTTTTATTATCGCGCCATGCAAGCGCCGTTGTCGTTCATCTGTTGGGAAGGGTCCGGATTTATTTATTCATTTATTTATTTTTAAAGATTCAGTGTATCAGTTCTTTTTGGGGAACTCCAGCATTTCTCCAAGGAAATTAGGGACGTCCCATTCCATAGTGATACCTATTTATACCTCACACATCTTACTGGGTTGCCCCAACTACTCTGGGCAGCTTTTAACATGTATATAAAAACATAATAAAACATTAAATATGTAAAAAGAAAAAAAAATCCCTATACAGGATTGCCTTCTGACGGCTCCTGGTGGAATAACTCCATACCTTCCAACATTTCTCCAGTGAAAATAGGAACATCCTAAGGAAATGTGGGACATTCTGGGATCAAATCAGAAACCGGAACAGCTTCTCTGAATCAGAAATGTCCCTGGGAAATGTGGGACATTCTGGGATCAAATCAGAAACCGGAACAGCTTCTCTGAATCAGAAATGTCCCTGGGAAATGTCACTTGGAGGGTCTGAAAATATTTAGTCACTGGTCCCGTCCCCCGTCCTCCCCGCAGACTCGCCTCACCCATGTAGGAAGTAGATGGTGTAGCAACATCAGTCTTGAACTGATTTATCTGTTATTCTGCTTCCCCAGTGGAACCGTAGCAAACAGATGTAGTCTGTAGAAATGGACTAAATGGGAAGATTGGTCACAGTTTCCTACATCCTTTGAAAACATGTACAGAGGAGGAAAATAAATCTTGCCTACTGTTTCTGGACAAAGGGCCGTCCACTTTACAGAGTTGATTCATATAACAATTTTTACTTGCATTGGGGAGATGGTGGAATGGTCTTCTGAAACTTAAACACAATGCCCCAGAAAATAGTTATTTTCTTGTTTTTGTCAGGGTATGCAAGCCCATGACGCACACCATTTGAATAGCAAAGGGGCTATAGGATGGCACAGGAGTGGCTGCGGAACCATTTTGACACCTCGCCCTAAAAAAAGTCCAACGACTTTGGCTCCTCTGCTCTGCTAAGCTTTGAATTTCTCATGGACCTTTGGTGGGAGGTGAGTGCTGCACCCCATAGTTGCCTTTGACTGGACTTAACCACCCAGGGGCCCTTTACCTTTTACCTTTACCTTAAGGATTTTGAAAACATGCCAGACTTCTAGATTGTGTATTACTGTAATAAGAGCAGGTGGATAATGAAACACATTGGTCCTAGGAAATCTAAGAATTTCCCTAGAGGAAATTCTAGGGACTCTGCCCTGTTTTAGCCTCCCCACCAGCTTACCTTACGTGAACAGCTGTGCTAGTAGTGTGTCCCATAGTGATGGCCCACAGGACATTTTGCTGGCATAGTGCCGTATCCCTCTAATCCTACAGGCATAAATCAGCTGATGTAACTAAAGTTCCCCTAAAGTTTGCAATACGTTAAGATGCTGCAGAATGCCGTGGCGAGACTCCTCATGGGGTCCTTGCCGCGGGAGCACATTCATCCAGTGTTATACCAGCTGCACTGGCTCCCGGTGAAGTACAGGATCAGGTTTAAGGTGCTGGTTTTAACCTTTAAAGCCCTATACGATAAAGCAATAGACTCGTAATCTGGGGAACTGGGTTCGATTCCCTGCTCCTCCACATGCAGCTGCTGGGTGACCTTGGGCTAGTCACACTTCTCTGAAGTCTCTCAGCCCCACTCACCTCAAAGAGTGTTTGTTGTGGGGGAGGAAGGGAAAGGAGAATATTAGCCGCTTTGAGACTCCTTCGGGTAGTGATAAAGCGGGATATCAAATCCAAAACTCTTCTCTTCTTCTATACGGCTTAGGACCCTCATACCTACGGGACCGCCTTTTCTGGTATTCCCCACAGAGGACCTTAAGGTCTGCAAATAATAACACTCTGAAGATCCCAGGCCCCAGGGAGATTAGACTGGCCTCGGCCAGAGCCAGGGCCTTTTCGGCCGTGGCCCCGGCCTGGTGGAATGTTCTCTCACAAGAGACCAGGGACCTGCGGGGTTTGACATCTTTCCACAGGGCCTGCAAGATGGAGCTGTTCCGCCAGGCCTTTGGTCGGGGTTCAGTCTGATTCTTTTCTTTCTGAATATGAACAAGCATTAAAGAGGCCTCCTAGCCCACTCACAGGTCCTTTATAAGACCAGTGGTAACGTTTGGCCCTGGAGAATATTAACCACTCTCAGTTTTACCCGTGGACTGCCATCTGTCCAGATTTTAATTTGCTCTGAACTAATTTTAAGATGTATTTTAATTAATTGATTGCCTGTTTTTATGTTCTTAAGTTCTTTGTATACTGTGTTAGTTTTATGATGTTAGCTGCACTGAGCCCGGCTCTGGCCAGGGAGGGCGGGGTTCAATTTTATTATTATTATTATTATTAAATGGCAAAACAAATTTATAAATTCACTTCGGACTGAATGAATGTTTTCGCTAAGCCTCAGTAGAGGGAGATATGGGGCAGCAGTGGGGACTTCCGGGGTGGCGCCATCGGCAATGGCGGGCTCCCTCTGAACTGGAGGGACCAGCTCCGCGCGAAACGGGTCGTTTCTGCTACGGCGAAGCGGGAACCCTTTAAAAAATCACAGGCGGATGATGCCTGTGACCATGGGACTCAGCGGGCACCTTTAGCGCCCCCCCCAACCCGCAAAGGAACCCATTAATGGGCTCCGAAGCGAAGAGGGGGAAGTGGTGCGGTGCTGTGAGTCAACTGCTTTTTCTGTGGAGTGAAGCCGCATAGCCGTTGCCGGAGAGCGCTGCCTTTTTCCTGGGACAATTTGGCATCTAAAGAATCACCCATGAGTACTTAAGTCTTGAACAACTGGATTTTAAATAAGGACTGGCCAGAAGAGAAGAATTGGACTCAAAATTTATTTCAATTTGGTACTGAAACGGGAAGGTCTAAACAGGAAGTCAGCCTTCCGTTTCCTTGTAGTCAGAATAAAGCAAAGACAACGTAAACTAGAGCTTAGAAAATCACTTTTAGAGGATTGGATTTCATCATTTAAAATCGTGGAACCCCCCTTCGGTAGCAGGAGAAGAAGGGGGATCTTTTTTTGGACTGTTTAAACCTGCAGAAGTGAGTTTAAAGTAAAGTAACTTTCCACCGTCCTGATCCTGGAGCGGAGTGTCAGGACTGACGTTTGAAGCTCATTGACCAGAGACAAATGTTTTTGACAGACAGCTAAAAGAAAGGCAATATAGTGATTCCATTGTTTCCTCTCGCGTTTCAAAGGAACAAATATTGACAGAATATCTTAAAAAAGAAACTTTGTTGCTATTGTTCTTAAAAGAAAGAATAAACAGAAGTTTTCCCCCTAGAGGGAGACTGTGAAATTGTAACCAATTTCAGGAGCTTGCAGCTGCTACAGATTACAATCGTGGGAAAGGACTTGTGACCTTGTAGGACAATGTTTTCAGAAGCTCTGTTGGGTGCTTTCTGTAAAATAAACGCCCTATTGGATCAGTTAAGTCAGAAGACGGATTCGATGACTAATGCGGCCAGAATTTTTGAACAGGCAGTAGGAAACTACATGGAGCCTACCCAGGAACTAAAACAGGAGTGTGCTATGACAGCACAGATGAGAGAAGAGGATGCTGCTGAATCCTGGGTGCCAGAAATGGAGGGAGTTGCGGCCCTGCAGGAATATGAGCCTTTGGATTTGATAAATGAATTTGGAAAAAACCAGATTTGGAAAGATAAAGTTTGGTTTGGTTTGGAAATGGGGGGTTGGATTGACCCTCCCATGCAGGGATGTTTGGACTTTCTGAGTCTGGTAATGGGCCGTCAGATGTTTGGAGCTGTGGGGGCTCTTAATTTTGAAGGGAATCTGAAACAGGTGTTTAAATATTACATGGAGTTTATTCTGGACTATGGAAATGGGGCTGATCTGCTGAAAAGGTTCAAAAACATTACTAAGATGGAGTTCCCACGAGTGAAAGGATAATATGAAGAAGAGTCGCGGAAGGGACATGGAAGAGACTTGAGGGCCTTGGATATAAGGATACCAGGTTAATGCGCTAGATTAATGGGACAAAAAGGACTGACAAAATCCGGGACCGGGAGGAAGGGACGCTGGATGAAGATTGGATTGTTTTACTTTTTTTTTAATCATTAGGACTGTTCTAAAATAATTGATGAATGTTAGAAAAATGTTGAAATGGAACTATTTGGTTCTAGTAAAAATGTTTAAAGAATTAGGTTAATGATATGGTTATGAGAAGTTGGTAAAAATAAGATTTAAGTTTTAAGGTTTGTTATAAGACAAGATGAAAATAGATTAAGGTAATGTAAGGACAAGATATAATGAACTATGGAAAGGATTTGTTGTGAAAATTTATTAACCAGGATACAAGAAAGGGGAGGAGGAGGAGGTCAAAGAAAGAAGGTAATGAAAGTTGAAAATTTGAGAATGATGGATGCATTTTTTTCCCTATTTTTCTGTTTTGTCTTTTTTTTGTTTTTTTGTTTTTTATAATTTTTAAAAAAAATCTTTAATAAATATTATTTTTTTTAAAAAAAAAGATATGGGGCAGCAGTGTCACTCCATTGGTTTGGCTGAGAGACCACCTGTCATTGAGCTTTCCTTCTCCATCCGCTGCAATTTATCAGCAGCCGTTCCACCTAGTTATGGTACAGGGAGAGACAGGACAGCAGGGTACACTCCACCAGCTCTACTGAGAAATCAGCTGCCATTTGGCTTTTCTCTTCCCCATAGCGTTTCCATTCAAGCTAGTTATTATGGAAACTATGTAGCTCTAACAATTGGTGCCTGAGCTTGTTGGTTTTCTCCTTCCTTTTCCTTTTGTGTCATGTCTCTTAGAACAGGGACGGGCAGAAGGTAGGTCTGGGCCTGTTACCAGATCTTTGGATGATTGCAGTATACCAGCAAGGGCTCATAACCCTTAATTGTTTAACAATAGCAACAACAGAATGATTCCTCATTATTCTAAATAATACTGCTGACTTGAGGAAAGCTTGTGGTAACAACAATTGGGGTTTGCGTAGGAGGACTGTGTGCTACATTCAGTTTATGGAGCTCAGAACAAATTCTTGGGCTCAGAATTTTTGAAGTACCGTATTTTTCCGTGTATAAGACTAGGCTTTCCCCCTAAAAAATAATGTCAAAAATTAGGGGGTGTATTATACACAGGACCATCTTCCCCCATTTTCTTAAATCTGAGTCCCCAAAAATAGGGGGCGTCTTATACATGGGGGCATCTTATAGACAGAAAAATACGGTGCGTGTGTGTGTGCGCGCGCACACCCACCCACACACCCACACACCGTATTTCTCTCTCTCTCTCTCTCTCTGATCTTTGCACCATGCTATGATTGATGGGTCTTGGGGCTCTGGTTAAAAACAAAGAGATTCCACAAGCCCAAAGTCTGCCAGTATCTGCTTTAGAATGCAAACCTACAGGCAGGTACTTACTTATACATAATGCTTGAAAATCATTTAATAAAATATGGGCACCTTATAAAACAATACTAACAACAATAACCATTTCTATACAACTTCTCAAGGCATTTATTTTGATTCTCCTGTTAATTAAGACTCTGCATCTCTCTGCTAAATGTTTTGCAATGAATAAGGGCAAAATATGGATGAGCTGGACAAATGAAATGTTGTATGTAAGCACAGAGAAGGCATTACTGCATCTGGTTAAAAACAGAAAATCACCAAGACTGCACTTACATGCAAACAGGGGTGTAATTTATGCCAAATCTGGGCCATGATACAGTCTGCAGTATTCCCAGTTCACTTCCGGGATCAAAGAGAGCCAGAGCAGCACTGAAGAGTGGCGCTTGTTCTCCAGACAGCTGTCTGCCAGTTGTTTGATACCTCTGGCTCTTCCCATTGGCATGAGAACATTGCTGGAGAACCCAGGCCTTTCTCTTTGTAAGCAGACACAATCCCTTTCGGAACAGGGCTCCTTTATCTACATCCAAATCTCACATGGTTTCTTTCTATATACACCCTCGCTGCACAGAGAATATCTGTATTACAAGTCCAAAACACTTAGCATTATTGAAGTCAAGAATGCCATGTCCATTTGTATTATAAAACAGTCAGATTATTTTATGTGCATCTTTCAGAACACTGGTTGCCCATTTTGCTCCTCAATGCGCTTCAAAGTACTTCTTGTGATTCCTGCTGCCTTGTTTTTAATGACTGTTTTATTATTGTTTCGTTAAATATTTGGGGGCCTTTTTGTCCCCCCAAAGATAATTCACATAAATTAATAGTCCAATATGGGATTCAGTTGTGTGTTGTTGTTTTTAATAGCCGGTATCAGGTGCCGGCAATCTGCAGCCTTAGGGTTGCTTGTGGCCCTCGGACTAATTTTATATGGCTGTTGGCCTAATTTCAAAACCCTCCGCAGGTGTTCAGTTCAGATGCTGTCAAGAGCTATCTATATCCCTCTGCTGGCAGCCTGCTGGGTGGGGAAGGAGAGAGAAGGGGATGTCAGAAGAAGACACGGATGCCACAGAAACAGAGAGCAAGGGGTCACACTTTTGACTCTGCCTGTGCCCACACCAGCCCTACCCCACAATCAGTATGCAGCCTCCACCAGGTTACTCCCAGGGAATGCGGTGCATAGCAGGGAAAAAAAGGATTACATATCCTAATCTACATGATGAATACTCACAAAAATTAAGAATATTATTAAAGTGCACAGTTGTAATTTATTAAATCTTCGGTGACTTTTTTGTCTTGTTTTTAAAAGTAAATATCAAATCAAATACATGGTGCATTTTAAAGTAATAATAATAATAATAATAATAATAATAATAATATACACAATTCTACTGAAATTTGAGCACTTTTAAATCTCACTGAATTAATTTCAAGGGGAATTAGTTTCCCCAAATTTACGCAGCAGTTCTGTGAAGGACCATGGTCTGTTTAATAAGTGATTTACTCATTACCCAATGACTAGGAGTGGCAATGGATTCAGGATAGTTTTTTTGGGTTTTTTAAGTCTTCACTGCAGGATGAGATGATGGTCACTAAATTCCTGGGTTGGTTTTTCTTTTGGGCTGGGCAGTATTAGTAATGATAGTTAAAAGCAATCCCCGCCCCCTGACAGAGAGTTAGTATGCTTTTTAATACATATGAATAAATGAAGGCAGTATACCTCTAAACCTGCACGTCAGAAACAAGAAACAGGAAAAGGCTTCGACTTGCATCCTTTTCTGGTAAGCTTCCAGAGGCAGGTAGCTGGCCACACAATACAGGACTAACTAGTCAGCACCACCAGCCATGCAGGCAATTTCTATGTCTCTAACTTTCGGTTCCTTCAATATCCTCATAAAGATTTGAATATTCAACTATGTGCATTCTACAGTGGTACCTCGGGTTACATACGCTTCAGGTTACATACGCTTCAGGTTACAGACTCCGCTAACCCAGAAATAGTGCTTCAGGTTAAGTACAGTACTTTGCTTCAGGATGAGAACAGAAATTGTGCTCCGGCGGTGCGGCAGCAGCGGGAGGCCCCATTAGCTAAAGTGGTGCTTCAGGTTAAGAACAGTTTCAGGTTAAGTACGGACCTCTGGAACAAATTAAGTACTTAACCCGAGGTACCACTGTATTTATTGATTAAAATTCAGTTAATTTATCCACTTAAAAAAACAGCAGTCCACAGTCGTAGTTCTAATTAGAAATTAATACAGCATGATGTAGCATGATATGGGAAAACACAGATTTATACAAAAGCTGGACCAGCTAGCTCACTATAAATTCTATACTGAGTGGCAGCAGTTCTCTGGGATTTCAGACAGGGACTTTTTTGGGCCCATCTGGGGAAGATGGGGATTGAACCTGCTCTGGCATTCAGAGATGACCCTTCTCCTTAAAGTTCAAACCCTTTCTTAGCTAGGAAGCAACCCAGTGGCCTTCAGGGTGTCATCGTGTTAGAATCTCACCTACATAAACTGCTGATTGCATTAGATCATTCCATATATGCTGTCCTGAGCGTTTCAGAGGAAAGATGGGACACAAACATGACACATAAATAAATGTATGTAATTATAGCTAAGCGGTTTCTCAGGTGAACGAACTACAAATAAAGGGCAAGGCATTTTGACTCACACCATTCATCATCTTCTGTGTTCCAAAACAAAAAGCTCAAGTTGCAGTAAGTAACAGATCCCATTTCATCCATAGCTGTACTTCAAGTAGTTACAAAAGTGGTTTAATTGTGTGTGTTTTGTTAAGGAAGTGGCTAGTTCCATTCATCCAGATTGTTCCCAGATAGAGATTTTCTCAAACAAAAATGGAGCCAAGGTATATTCAAGTAAGATAGGCCAGAATAGACACCCTTCTTCATTTCTGCTGCACCAGGACAGCACCTCAGGTGAAAACCCAAAAGTACTGCCCCAAATGAAGGCTTTTATACATTTCTGTAACTAGGAAATAATTAACCAAAATATGTCAAAGTGTGCCACATGCACACATTGTATTTGTTATATAACTATTTAACATTTACTATACATCAGCCTCTGACAATTTTAACCCACACACATAGCTCAAGATTCATATTTGTGTACAGGTCAAGTTGACAGAATGAGACAACAGCCTTTGGTCAGTGCAGTGAACAATAGCTAGCAACATTAAACAAAAAGTTAAATTTTAAGTATCTAAATTAAACAGAAAAAAACTTTCCACCTTTTTCTCTCTGATTTTTGCTGCTTCCTCTGTGACCATGTGTAAGCTATTTTCACTATTGTCTCACAGGCCTGGGGTGCCAAAGTTTTGAGGTGCAAAGGCATTTCCTTCACAGTTTCATCAGTTATTCTTAGTTCACTCAGGAACTAAGTGCCAGATTTTGGCCAGCCACCTTAACTGCAAAACTCACAGATTTAGAGTTAGAGTCTTGAATCCGTGCCAAGGCTGGAGTTTGGAGAATCTGTCAGAGGGAAGTAGGAGCTAGAGTAAAATAGGGCAAGGAGGACAGCAGGCAGCAAGGAACTGTAGCTGTAGCACATTTCTGTTTTAAGCTGCTGCTCATTATCTTTGCAATACTTCTGTGTGCATATGTTCCAGTTCTTCTGGAGTTGCCTGAAACCAGGTCTAATGATTGCTAGTGAACTGTCATGACTAGCGGTGGCCACAATGTCTAGCCACATGCTATAGTTCTACTAGCTAAGGTTTTAGCTCTGAGCCAGATCCCACAGCACAAGGACCCATGAAACCATAACCAGGACCACCATGAGTGCCTTCCCCTGGGCTTGAGTAACTGAATGATTCCCACCATACCTCATCAGTCCAATGGCAAGGCTGGAGGCCATGGAATGCAGGGAAAGTGCCCATCTTTAGGCCAGAGGGCTGGCTATTTAAGAGATGTCTACTTCCAACCCTGTTGGAGTGAGTTGCTCTCCATGGTGCTGGACAATAGATCTCCATGGTGCTACAACAATTAACTAGCTTTGCTTTGTGGGCTCCTCCACCAGGAGAATAAGAGGACAGAGACACTAAGGTGCCTTCAAATAGTGAAGCAAACTTTGAGGCAGAGACAGGGGAGCACACTGCTGGTTTTGCTTAACTTATGTCCACTCAAGAAGCAGGAGGAGGATGGTAGAAGCAGGTAATGCAACCATTCTTCCCTACTAATTATGCTACTTGGTCATGGCACAACTAGCAAGGTACAGATGGCAGTTTAAGGCCTTGCAGCAGCAGCAGCAGCAGCAGCAGCAGCAGCTAATAATAATAATAATAATAATAATAATAATAATAATAATAATAATAATTTATTTATACCCCGCCCTTCCCGGTTTAAAAACAGGGCTCAGGGTGGCTAACAGCAAATATAAAACATCGATTAAAATGCGACTTAAAAACAGCATAAAACAGCATAGACTACAACATAAAATACAGCATCAATATCAATAAAATTCAAAAATTCAGGGGTCATTTTTTTGGGGGGGGGCCCAGTCAGTAGCTTATAGTGATACATACATGATTTTGCCTATGGTCATTCATACTTTCCAAGCACAGATTTGGTAAAAGCATTCAACAGCTCCTATCCACCAAAATCCCTTTGTGTCTGACGACTTTTAAAAAATAGTATCAATACTGATGGCATGGACAGCTTGCATCACACTTTATCAACTAGTTGAACTCCTCCTTTGAAAAATCAGATGTGGATTGAAAATGTTGTATCAATGATTAACCCAAAGATTGTCTCTTGCAAGGTGCAATAGATGACATCTAACACTTGCTGCCCATACATTATTGGTTAAAAAACGAGCAGTTGCTGCCTATCCATTAGTGGTTCAAAAATGATAAAATAACGGTTAGCTAAAATCAGGAAGGTAACGGTGATTCATAAACTTACTAAGTTGATTTAATTAACAGCAGACAAAGAAGGGGAAATTATAGAGGTAAATCACTTCCATTAACTGAATTTATGAAAACTCGATATAAGATAAATATTGATAAGCGTAACTGCTTTTTCATGTAGTAAAATAAAAATATTTAATATTTATTGGATGTTAGTACTATCATTTATGTACTTGTAATGTATGTATTTATGTATTTGATAGTCAGAATATAATGTTATGGTGTGTGTGTTTGTTTGTAGAATATGTTCTTTAAATAATAATTATAATAATTAATAATAATAATAACAATAATAATAACAACACATTTACAAATGCCATTGGCCACACTGAGACAATTCTTGGGAAGTTTGGTTGTCACTCAAGTCACTGGTCTGCATCTAACATCTAACAGCTAACTTCACAGGGATAGTGTAAAGCACCACCACAATTTTCTGTGTGTGTTGCTTTGCTGTGTACTTATGAAGGGAAGGCCAGCCATCTGGCATCAGTCCAGTGGGGAACAAGGCAAAATAAATAAATTGCACATGAATATGTCTTATGCTTTCCTACCACGGTCAAAAAAGGTGATTATGCTTATTACATCTAAAGTAGGGGGTGCGGCAGGCAAATACACCTGCTTGTATATATGACAGACCTGGAAGGCATTAATATCCTTCATGAGGCAGGTGCGCAGCATGTGGTTCTCAGCTGAGTAAAGAGGAATCCATGCATATGTATTTAGGGAGATATTGTGGGGGAAAGGAAAAGGGATGAAAGTTGGTCTGACACAAAGGAGAGGCATGAAACAGGAAGACAGATGACAGAAGAGAAAAGGAGACAGATGTAAGAGGATGCTACATAGGGGAAAACAGCCTGCATTAGAGAGAGAAAGCAAGGTAGGGAGAGAGGCAAGAGGGGAAGAATGAAAAACAGAATGATGCATGATTGGCACACACTGGCAGAAATCATTACTAAAATAGGAAGAGAATAGCATTATAACTGAACAATGTTGTCCTTTTTTAAACATGGATTCCATGTTCTTTTCCCCAGCTCAGTTTTACTGTTAGCCTTTGAGAATACCTGAATGCATTGAATCTGGAGGAAGTCCAAGAGAGTAAGTCTAACGAGTGAGGCTCTGTATCAACATCCTTCTGATGTCTCTTGTCGCTACTTTCCTATCTCTTATTTGTTCTAAGTCCCATTCATATGACTGTCCTTTTTTTCTGGGTTGAAAGCAAAATATATGCAGGATTTGTCAACATGCAAGGAAAACTAACAAAGCGATTTGGAACAATCGTCTTTGGTCCCAGTAGACTAAAAAAAAAAAAAAAAGTTTTGGGAATTTAAATAAATCTGCATATTGTAGAATCTTTTCCTCCTGGGTCTTCACACTAACTCATTATCCAACAACTTGACAAAGAGGTCAGTCAAGGAGATTCATTGACATGCAAGCAAACACTGGGTAGTAGGTAGCCAAGCTGGTACTGAGGCAGCCAATGGATGAGAACTGGTTCTTTCCCCTTCTCTTCTTAAATCATCCTCTGGACCTGCAGCAGCTTTTGTCCATCTTCCTTAAGCATCCCAGGAACTGATGGTTTTAAAGGGGCTACTCCTGCAATTAGGTATTTCAGCATTCATAAAAAATATAAATTTGGTATGCCTGAATTCCCAGATTTTCTAACTACAAACTTTGAAAGTGGCAATTTGCACATCTCTACGAAAAGAAAACCACCCTGAAATTCATGAGGCATCCCCACACCACTCCTTTGGTATGAATCTCAAAGCATTTCGACCCCACTAGAGAAGGTCTAATCAGACATTCTTACAGCGAACAATCAGAGCCCAGGATCTCTTCTAGTAGAGACCAGCAGTCCAGCACAAAGGAAATGAAGCATACATGGAGTGGAATAATGAACTGTAGAAGTGGTAGTGCTTCTTCAGACACTTAAATCAGCCCAAGAGGAGCATCCATTAGGAGCTAGTGTTTGCAGGTTCCACAGCTGAGCTGTCACTTAAAAATGCAGAAATGGTCTACAGAACAGAAAGAATTCAGATGCTGATGGAGAAATGGAGAGGATATTGGAGGGAAATGAATTTGTTACGTTCTAGAGATAAATTTCAACCAGAATGAATCTTAAGGACAAGCATCCCTTCCTCCTCGTAAGTGAATGAAACTGTACCACTGACTCTCAGTATCTCCCTGACCACCCAGCCAACATTCTTTATAAAGGTAAAGGTACCCCTGTCCGTACGGGCCAGTCGTGACCGACTCTGGGATTGCGCGCCCATCTCGCTTAAGAGGCCAGGGGCCAGCACTGTCCGGAGACACTTCTGGGTCATGTGGCCAGCGTGACGAAGCTGCTCTGGCGAGCCTGCACCAGCACAACACACGGAAACGCCGTTTACCTTCCCGCTATAAAGCGGTCCCTATTTATCTACTTGCACTTAAGAGTGCTTTCGAACTGCTAGGTGGGCAGGAGCTGGGACCGAACGACGGGAGCTCACCCCACCGCAGGAATTCGAACTGCCAACCATACGATCGGCAAGTCCTAGGCGCTGAGGTTTTACCCACAGTGCCACCCGCGTCCCCCAACATTCTTTATACCCCTCCAATTATTTCCGGGGACAGAACAGGTAGCCAGCGAAATATCACATGCAAATAAACATGGTACAATCTAGGTCACTTATCACTCTTACCACAGTGCAGGGAAAGGATATATGATGGCTCGAGATTTGTGCTCACCACTTGCAAACAATATGAGTGAACAGGCCATTAAATGATGTGCAATACTTGAACTAAGTCCAAGTGAAAGCTATATACACTTCATTCCTACTGAAATCAATTATATTCAAGCATTTTGCTGTGCAGTTTCCTTCCACTGATTTCAGGGGTCCTAGGCACACCTAACTTTGGCTGGGTTGCATCTATTGCCTGTGAAATGTTTGCTACATGCTCAAAAACATCCTTTTTAAGAGATACCCTACAAAGGTATACAGCGACCTGATTTACCACCTCACTGCGCTAACATACCTAACATTCACGGACAAACAGAGGCAATTTTAAGGCTCTTCAAAAGCCAGCATATTGTCTCTGCAACATCAGCAGAAGTAGGATGGCAATAAGAGTTTCGCTTTACCCATAGTGCATTGTATTGTTTTTCTGTTTGAATCAACAACACAGCCCACAGGACGTTCCAGGTTGAAGTGGAGACAGGCAAAAACATCCAGACAACAATAGGTACCTTTGGAGAGATTTGGACACTGGAGAACAGGACAAATAATACCCGTGTGCAACACATTTCTGCGGCATCTGCTGTTCGAATTCATATTGATTGCACTCTGGGTTTTATGTATAGGTGAAAAGAGTGATTGACATTTTTTTCTCTCCTGCAATTCCCAGGCAAGGCCAAACCTATCCTTTACAAATAGCTCGATGCAAGAGATAGTTTATTTCCGTTTGGCTGTCAAGGTCCACGAGCACTGCTGGGGTTATTTAAATTACGGTTAAAAAGAGAGAACCTGGGCACATTAAGCTTTTGTTTAAAGTGTGTGATATTATGCTAAAATATTACTTTATGTTTACACCTGACATGATGAACTGCAAACGTCTGACAGGTGCTATGTAACCCAGTCCAATGCATATTCACTCAGAAGTGCATTTGCTCCCTGGACCCTGCTGGGTGAATTCATAGCCTCTCTCACACATAGACACATTTACCACAGCACTTTTTTTCTGAATGTGATGAAAGGTTATATGCATAAGCATTCACAATAAAAAGGTAAAGGGACCCCTGACCGTTAGGTCCAGTCATGGCCGACTCTGGGGTTGTGGCGCTCATCTCGCTTTGACGTGCTTTCGAACTGCTTGGTTGGCAGGAGCAGGGACCGAGCAACGGGAGCTCACCCCGTCATGGGGATTTGAACCACCGACCTTCTGATTGGCAAGCCCTAGGCTCTGTGGTTTAACCCACAGTGCCACCCGTGTCCCTTCACAATGTATATAGATTAAATCCCTTGTTCTTCACTCCCACCTTGGCAACGCAAGAGGAAAAACCAGGGCCACAGCAAGGAGCTCCGTCTCCAATGTTCATTCCTTCACCAACATCCATACATGTAGGTGTGGACATCAGGGAGGAGGGCACAGGGTCAGGGATGGGGGTACCTGGCATGGCCTCACTCTTGTGTTGTTCAATGTGGGAGTGAAGAATAGTCAACTGAAACTATCCTGCAGTCAGGTCCAGCCCACCCATGAGGCAAGGTGAGGTGATGGCCTCAGGTGGCAGAATCCACAGGGGTAGTAGATCCCAATGTAGATCTTTATTACCTCCCCCTTGTTCCTAATGTAGTTCTTTATTCCCCCCTCTCCCTTGCTCCTGATGTAGATCTTCACTCACCCCTTCCTCACTGGTGGGGAGGGGGACACCATTTTGTCATTTGCCTCAGGTGCCAAAATGTGTTGGGCTGGCTTTGATTACACTTTCTAAACTGCAGCTTTACCCTGATCATAATACTACTTTGGGCTTATCTGGACAGTTTCATAAATGCTTAAAATGGGGCTGTCAATCAGTTAGAGAATGTTCAGTGTTATCCAGCTTTTCTCTTGTGGGCTGTGACCCCTATGCCCCATGGGGTGAGCTACTGGAGGAGGCTGATATCAGCATGTGTCTGCGGCTTCCCTTGTTCTGTGTTCTGGTGTCCCTCACTCACAGCTGCTTGACAAAAGAGTTTCCTCCTTCCTAGGTTATGAACCCTTGTGCTAGGAGAACTGTGTGCACTCTGCGCTGAAGGTATCTAGCTCCTAGAAAGCTATGTGAACATTGTGTTTTGTGAGCTTTCCTCCCTTCCCTTTGGGCGCATGGTTGTGCACCAGAATGATGCACGTGAGCAGCAAAAGTGGTTTTTCAAAACCCATCCAGTAGGAATGCTTGGAAACTGGGAGCACTGAGTCATTGCTGGCTGTGCCACTAGAACTGATGGACTGGGTGTGCTGGCATGGCATTACTCCTTCTGTGTGTGCTGTGATGAAGACACCTTGTGCCCATAATTGTGGGTTCATTGGCTTCCTCCATGTGTGAGTAGCATGAGGACATCAGCAGTGGCACAGCCCAATTGGTGGGCACTGAGATAATTTCCAAGGGTGCTGGGGATGTATTTCGTATCTGGCTTTGTGTGCTTGCTGTGGGATACAGCAACCATTCCATTGGCACAAGGCATGGTGTATCCTGGGACCTGTAGTTTATTGCCCACAGAGCTACAATTCCCATGTACGCTTGACAAAATACGCTTCTCAGGAAGTCATGTGCTTTAAATGTATGGTGTGCATTGTAGCCGTTGGCCTTGGATTTGTGATGCTATCCCCTTTTGTGTTTGTGAGACAGAAACCACGTACAGGCAGGTGTATTTTGTTATGAAAGAGCTCTAGCAGTGAATGGATTTTAGCAAGAGAACAGCAAGTAGGAGGAGAGAGGGGGGGGAGAAACACAGAGTGAACATCTAATCTTACATTTCTTGTAACTAGGATTGGCAGGTCACAACTCAAGAGTTGCTGCACAGAGTAAATACCAAGGAGGCAGGAGGTGAACGCTTGCCTGTAGATTGCACATTCCTTCACTCGCCCTTCTCTCCGACCTGCAATAGCAACCTCAGGAGCAATGGTGGGAAGAGAGTGGTTGAAAGGACCAGGAGGAAATAAATGGGGAAAACAGTAACATCACCGACAGCTCAGGATTGTGATCTGTTCTACTGACAATGTTTTAGTTATGGGTTTGTATCTGTGAGAAATTCCATAGATTCAAAGCTTTAACATGGAGATGCAATGTCAGGAAGGCAGTATCTGCCAAGTGCCTCTGCACTGTGTTCCTGTCAGAAGGTACAGGAGAACATCTGCCAGGGCAGGTGGTGAGAATCCTAAAAGAAGAATGTCAATACTTCAGGAAATATTAGGCATAAATCTGCCATAGTAGTCAAGCAGGCTTCACAAAAAGGCATGGAGATCTGAAAGATTCTTTGGTGTCGTCGTACAATGAATATTCCCTCTTGGTATATCAGTATGAAATTTCTTTTTAGTGGTTTGGGGGGGGGATAAGGGGTGGGATGGTGGTAAAGAATATTATACAGTTTGTCATAAAGTTCCCTCTGCTGGATGCAAGGACAAAGTGCAAGTTAAAGAGTGTTTCTTCTTGAACGTGGCTTGCTGAAGCAAAAATGGTTTTCTACCGCCACAAACAGCACATTGAATTTCCAAGGAACTTCATTTTTCTTTGACTGCAGTAGTCAGATTCATTTTTTTACATGACCTCTATTCTAATATTGGGAAATATTCTGGAAATGCTGTTATGAGCATTTGAAAAGCCTGTTCCAAGAACCTATACATAGATACGTATCTAATAGCTGATGAGGTGTGCAGGACCATGCAGGTTTTGCTCTGCTGGGCATTGGCCCCTGACCCTAACCATCCTGGTCACTTCCATAAACATCAGCCCTGGAAAACATATTCCGCTAGTACATGGTATCCAAAGGCCATTTCAATGTCCCCTAGATCAGGAAATCAGGCCTGAGTGCTCACTGGAAGGACAGATCCTGAAGCTGAGGCTCCAGTACTTTGGCCACCTCATGAGAAGAGAAGACTCCCTGGAAAAAACCCTGATGTTGGGAAAGATGGAGGGCACAAGGAGAAGGGGACGACAGAGGACGAGATGGTTGGATAGTGCTCTCAAAGCTACCAGCATGAGTTTGACCAAACTGCGGGAGGCAGTGGAAGACAGGAGTGCCTGGCGTGCTCTGGTCCATGGGGTCACGAAGAGTTGGACACGACTAAACGACTAAACAACAAACAACAACAGATTATTATACTACAAATATGGGCTGCTAGTTGAGTCAACATCATGATCAGGACAGTTGTGTCCCATAGGAGGCAGAGAGTGGGGAAAACACTTGTGTAGCAGTGTTGTTGTCCTTCTGTTGTGTCAACTCTAGGGATGTAGTTGTTGGATCTTAGCATGCATTGGGCTTGTCCTTGAAGTAATCACATGAGCCACCACATCTGTCAAGTAGCACATAGTAGCCTACAAAAAGTTGTCTGGAAACAACAATTGGTCCAAACTTCTGCATTTGGATTGTTAACGGAAGTCACATACAAAGAGCATGTGACTCCCTTCCTGAAACAACTGCAGTAGCTTCCAATTATTATTTTTAGTCCCAATTTAAGGTGTTAGCTATGATCCCTGTAAGAAGCTACCGGGGCAGTTTCCACATCAGGCACTCAGAGCTTTGCACACTGCTCTGAGGGAGATCAGGGTGTGATGGAAAGGCTGTGCTGAGATCACACAGCAGAGAGAAAAAGAGTTGTGCAATCACCAGCAAGATAAATAAAGCAGCTATTGGCATATCTCATACAGGTTCCAGAGAGGGGTAGGTTAGAAGAAAAGGAGTGGAGAGCAGCAGAGTGGACTCCCAGATAAAGAGAAACAGATATGGAGGAAGTCAACAAGGACAGCAAAGAGAGAAAGGAGGGAGGATAGATTGGGAAAGTCCAAGAGGAATTGGCAAGCATTTCCCAGCAGCAACTAAAAAAAAAAAAGGTGAAATAGATGAATGAAGGGTTGAGGCAGTTGAGGAGAAAAACCATCTTAGCAAGAAAGCTAGTTGTGGCAGCAACATAGCAGACAAAACTTGTGTCCTGTAGATACTGTACAACTTCACCGCAGAGGACAGTCCATGATGAAGAGGTCTAATCTTGGTCTGAATGCTGAGCTGACAAATACTATTTGAAGATAAGAGACTTCTGGTTCTGAGGGTCCTTGGGAGGATGGGTCGGAAAAGTCTGTATCCTTTAAAGTCTTCTAAGTTTGGGGGCCAGGATATATTAAAGGATATCCCCCATACAATACTTCTCACTTTCTGAGAACTTAAATGGAAGCCACCTGGTCTGTTCCAGTGGTCACAGAAATATGTTTAGCTGGAACAAGGGAGAATGCCTTTTCTGAAGCTGCACACAGGGTGACTGTGTGCTAAAACTTCCCTTTTTGAGGAAGGCATTTGGACCACCATCGGCTCATTTACTTAATTGTTTTATCTTGCTGGAAGCTGTCTAGTCAAATTGCTTTTAATGGCTACTTGTATTTTCTTTTCACTCTTCCTGTTTTTAGTGTTCAATTGTTACACTATAATTGCATTGAATTTTATTTTGAGTTAGCTGCCTTGAGCTCTATTGAGAAAATGCACGACAAAGATGTTAAATAAATCAGATCAAACAGTTCATACGAAGAGGCTCATCTGATATCCTTTTTATAAATGGATGAGAGCTCTTATGTTTACTGCAGTTTCTCCTTGGCGTATTCTTCAAAAATACGTGGTACAATGATTTCATACTAAGTAAGAAACAGTGGCTACAATTTTGAAAATTCCTTTAGATCAGGGCTAGGAAACCTGTGGCCCTCCACATGTTGTTGGACTACAAATCCCATAATCCGTGACCATTGGCCTTGCTATCTGAAGCTAATGGGAGTTAGACAGAATTAGCAAATTGTGGGGGACACAGGTTACCCATCCCTGCTTTAGACACCCCTAGCAGCACATTTAGTGTTTTTCTTCTGGATGGCAGGGTCCAGAGAGGGCTTCTTGAGAATGGGCCCCACCACTACCTTCATCAGGGCAGTCGACATTACCCTTTCCCTTAATGAGTCATTAACTACCACCTCAACCCACTAGGCATTAATCATCCCTGGGCTGGACAACCCTATTTCACAGAAAAGTTGCCATTTCCCTAACAGGGCCCCATGTGTCCTGAAAACCAAATTCTGCTTGGCTGGAGGACCACTGAGAGCAAAATTTTCAGTATCTTTTCCTCCTGCATCCATGGCACGTCCCAATGGTTGTGTAAACAGGCCCTTCTTACCACTAAATAGAAAGTCCCAGTTCTTTGGGCTTCTTTTCCCAACCGTCAACATAAGCTTTCCTCTTTCTGCAATCTTTATTCAGAAGAAGAAGCAGCAGAAGCAGAGGTGTTGTCCACAGGACGCAAGTGGTAGTTATCAAGTCACTTTGCCACTCTTGTAGAAAGATGTCGCAAAAATTGGTGGGATAAGTTGCTCCAATTTTAAGCAGAGTGATTTGTCACACCTGCAGTGCCTTTCTCTTGGATGGGCTCTTGTGGTGGGTTAAGCGTGTGCATGAGTCATTAACCCCGAGCACATGCTGGAGGTGGGGAAAGAGACTTAGCATTTAATAGCTTGTCTCATCAGCTGTCTTCCTGGGCCTCCAAGCAGCTAGACACCTCCGCAGTCTCTCCCGCGCTGACTGACACTCTTGGAATTGCTTCTGCTTCTTATAGATCCACCGCTTTCAAGTGAAAGGAGAAGATTGCCTGTGACAGGCACCTAGCTACAATTAGGAAGCCTCCATGGCCAGAGTTTCGACCTACTGTGCTTTGTAGAGTGCTGGCCCACAAACTGTGCATGTCAACTGCGCGTTGGGGCAAACCCACCTCTTACACAGGTGGTGGTCCTTCCTCATTTACTGTGTGTCAGGAAAGGTTCTGTGTGTGGCTTTCAGACTGGAGTTGATTTGACCTCTGTGGATGGTGCCAGGAGCTCTGCTGTCTCCCGCTCTTCTCTGGTGATTTCTGTACTCTCGGCGCTCGCTCGACGGTGAGGGTTTTCGAGTGAAGCCCAGTCAGCTGTGCATGATCTTGACAGAAGAGTCCTGCTCAAAAGCACAGGTGGCTGCACATGTCAGATGCCACCTTAATGAGGGAGCAGAGCTAAATTGTAGGACTCCTGCATCCCAGCTACACATCTTACCAGTTTTACTGATACAATTATAAGGCACGCTGAGGCAAAACAAAAACTCCAGTATCTTTTGGGACTGGTTCCAACTACAGATGTAAATGTTCGGGAAATGTTGAAGTTCACGGAGCAGGGAAACCTTCCTTTTTGTATTATCATTGGCATTTGAAAAAATCTAATCATTATTTTCTTATCAGATCTAAACTACCTTTGAGAAATATAAGATCCATTATGCATAACTTGGAACACAGCATAGTATTGTTTGAGATGAGTATACAACAACTTGCCTTAGTTTTATTCAAACAATTAGGTAATGTGGGTTTTCTTTTTCTCCTTTGTTCTTTTGTGACTTGTTTTATAACAGCAATAAAACATATACCTTAAAAAAAAATCAGTTAGCATTGATGGACAAATTGTCTGATGGGTGAATGTAACACTCAATGATCGATGGTTTCTGTTTATTTCATATCCGAACAATATTTTTTCAGTGCAAGTCAACTGAATTTCTAAAGCCAACACATATATTTTGGGAAGGACTTGATTCCAGTATGAATTTTATATGATTGTAAATTCTGTGAAGATCTGTCTTAATTGATTACAACGTTTGGTTTTGGTTATAATGCTTATTGCATTTTCTGGTCTCCTGGTTTGCATTTTCACTGCTCAGCTAACGTGTGACGAAACTTTCCTACACATCAGCTGAGCAGCATGAACAAGCCTTCAGCTTGCAAGGAGACCCTCCCCACAGCCTGAAGAGGACATCCTCTTTGGGCTCTGAGGAGGGTCTCCTCATCAGCGGGGGGAGGGGGCTTTGTTGAGGGTTTTGTTGAGCTGCTCAGCTGATGCTCTGGGAAACGGCTACTGCTACACTACCCCACATGTTAGCTGTTAGGCTGAGCAGCCTCCACAAAGTCCTGCTGCCCCTCCAGCTCATAGGGAGACCATTCCTGGAGCCCGGAGAGGATGTGGAAGGTCTTCTCACAAGCCACTAGGACTCTCCAAGATGCTCCCAACTTACACACATTTCACTGATGTTCACAGAGGCCTGGAATGTAACTCCTGTGTAAATAGGGCGTCACCTTACTGTGGTTTCTCTTTGCTGATAGTCAAATCCTCCTCTGCTTCGTATATCTGCTGCATTTGGTGATATTGACTGTAAGACAACATCATACTACCTGAGCAAGCTTTACTTCTAGTTTTCCAACCTGTTACTATACACTTTCTTCATTTTTAAACCTTTATTGTAAACAATTAATCCCTGCGACTTTTATCTCCTGGTAATGGCATCCAAACACAAACATCTGTAAAAAGGACAATCTGCTGTCACGGGAGTGTAATGGCTGTGATGTCTTAATTGAAAACACGGGAGGCAAGGAATTTAAATGTATAATTAGGGTGCATTTGGATATGAAACTGTGAGCACTGCTTCGGCAAGTGGACGAGAAGGCACCTGAAATTCCTGCCATACTGTCTTGAAAACGTACTCATATGGAAACCAACACAGCACACATGCATTTCAACGGTGCCATATGGTTAAGAAATGCAGCTGGGATGTAAAGGCAGCTAATTAGCTTGTGAAAATGGAGACTGACTCGATGATGAAGCAGGAGCGAGTGAAGAATGAAAGGAAGAGGTAGGCTAATGTAGGGAACCCACCTGCCAGGTTCATGCAATTAAATAAAATTAAAGTAAAAAAGAAAACCACAAATAGGAATTAAAAGGCTCAACAGCACTGATTCCTTTGTGTGTGTTTTTCCAGTGTGTGTAGGGAGGGGATGTTCATTCCTCCTCTAATTTACTGTTGACAGGATCCCACTGAACCCAGTCCCTGGGGACACGGCTTCTGGGAAATAACAACAACAACAACAACAATAACAATTATTATTATTATTATTATTATTATTATTATTATTATTATTATTATTAATTTGTACCCCGCCCATCTGGCTGGGTCTCCCCAGACACTCTGGGCAGCTTCCAACAAAGATTAAAAATACATTAAAATGTCACACATTAAAAACTTCCCTGAACAGGGCTGCCTTCAGATGTCTTCTAAATGTCAGGTAGTTGTTTATCTCTTTGACATCTGATGGGAGGGCGTTCCACAGGGCGGGCACCACTACCGAGAAGGCCCTCTGCCTGGTTCCCTGTAGCTTTGCTTCTCACAGTGAGGAAACCGCCAGAAGATCCCCACAGAGATCCCCAGTTCATTGAACACCCAAGGAACCCACAAAAGCTGAAGACAGCGTGAACAGCTCCATTCATGGCTGTCTTGTCTGGATTCCCTAACAACCCCTCTAACACTTCCAGAGCCCTTCTTGTTCCCCAACTCTCTCCCTTTCCCCAGGCTTCAAGAGTGAAAGCAGCAGCAAACTCAGTGGAAAGTCCCAAGTTGCTATAGGAGGTTCCTTGCTAGAGGTCTGCATGGAGGAAGGAGAGGCTCCAGCTTCAAAAAACGACACAGAAGATGACCAGGGAGGGAAAGCAATGAAGGCATAGGAGTCTCTTCTGGGGCCCTCCTGAATTCGCATATCCCTGTTGTGTTTCTTAATGCCACACTCACTTGACAGCCTCCAGCCCCAGAACTACGTATGGTGAATTTGGTCAATTTCAGTTTCTCATTTTCCCAATCTTACGTTCAGTTCCCCACATTTTCATATCGGCTTGTGATTTATTTTTTTTAATGTCCGCATGAAAATTCATCAGCATATTCGTGTGCAATTTTGTCTGGCAATGCATTTTTCTTTGCTATTCTCACTAATATATGCATTTCAGCACAGACGTTACTAATATAAGCTTTTTCATGCACACTTTACCCATTTTGTACACGTTACTAGGATAGTAATGCACTGCAAAATTCAAATAGTTTTGTGAATTTTGAAGGGTGGCTAAGTTTTGGTTCACTTATTGCTTCAGAAAATGCAAATTAGGTCTTGTCTCATTTAAATGTGAAGTGAATTAAATTTCTCCCTCATCCATATCCAGAACTTCTTGGCTCAGCTCCTGCTTAGACTCCAATACTAGATGCTGGTCAAGATCTGCCCAATCCAAATTCTGTCCCCCTGGCATAACTTGGGTTTGAATTACACTGTTAATCAACAGATGTTACCTCCAAATAAATGTGGTCAGGACTAGAGTATTAGCTTGAAGTACAACAAAGGACTACACATATACACTTCTTAATGAAGAAGACTAGAATTGTATGAAAGTGAAATAAACCACACAGAAGAAAAGGGGCTTTTAAAACATGTTGTTTTGTTAGTTTTACTGAAGAATGACATAATAATCTTTTAAATAATAGAAACAGATCTACTCACATATATCACAATACTGAAATTATTGAAAAACCAACCAACAAATATGTAGTCCTCTGACTTCTCCTTATTGTCAAAATGCAGAGTGACCCAGATGCGCAATATTAAAAAGTAATTTACTGACACATTTGTGGCAACTGAAAAACAAACACCCCCACCCCCATAATAATACTTCCTTAAAAATAAAAGTCTCTGCCAGGTTTGATGGATACTGAGTACATAACAAAAAACAAGTATATATCAATAACCATAGGAATAGTAGATCAGCTATGGTCTAAACCACTGAGCCTCTTGGGCTTGCAGATTGTAAGGTCGGCAGTTCGAATCTGCATGACGGGATGAACTCCCATTGCTTTGTCCCAGCTCCTGCCAGCCTAGCAGTTTGAAAGCAAAACAGTGCAAGTAGATAAATAGGTGCCGTTGCGGCAGGAAGGTAAATAGTGTTTCCGTATGCTCTGGCATTCATCACAGTGTTCCATTGCACCAGAAGTGGTTTAGTCATGCTGGCCACATGATTCGGAAAGCTGTGTGTGGACAAACACTGGCTCCCTTGGCCTGAAAGCAGAGAAGAATGCCATACCCCATAGTTCAATTTGACGAGATTTAACCATCCAAGGGTCCTTTACCTTTACCTTACCAAATAAAGATGAGGGAGGGAAGAAAGGCACAAAATCTTCCCAGGCCAGTAAAGCACAGCAGGTAATTATCTCTCAAGTTATTTCAGAACATAAAGGAACTCTTCCTGGTACCTTCCCTTATACAGTGGATAGTTTGCTGCCTGGTAATGTGCAGATTTATTTAATGTTACCGTTCAGCATTGCACAAGAACAGATTGCCATCAAACCAGGAGTAATAAGGCTACTGTTTTTTTATGTTTTAAGCATCTAAAATGTCATTCACAAATTGTTGATGATATAGAATAAGGCTGATATTTGGGGGCATTGTTAAATCAACCAAATGCTTTTTAAAATCGTGGTATACAAATTCCCTTCTCAAGTCAAATATCTGAGAAACACACAAGCATGGCTCCCCCTCTCTTTATGACACTCAGGATATGCTTTTCCCCTCCTCCAAAGAGCTGTGTAAATCTGATGCAGCACGGCAGAAGCTGATGCTGTTAAATTAATGTAAAACCAGAGAGAGTTTAGTCTAATTGGGGCAAAACATTTTTTTGGTTTTTAAAATATGGCAGAATCTATTGCAACACAGAAATATATGTGCTTGCAGCATATTGCATTCCCCCCCCCACTCCAATTATTCACTTTAATAGGACGGCATGAATAAAATTAGATATGTACATAATATTCCATAATATCTTCTGCCACAAATTTCAAGGAAATACCATGAATGCCCTTCCCTGTGCACTTGACAGCAGCACTTACGGGAACATCTTCCTTCACAGCAAAGTAAAGGGCTACTTTCAGCTGGAGAGCGCTGAACCAACCCACAGTTGCCCCATCCATGATGAAAGCAGCTACTGTTAGAAAGCAGCTATTGTTAGAATTCCCGCTCCATGATTGCAGTCTTGGGATTGTTGTCTATCACACGACAGAGTGGGAAGTGATGGAGTGGGAAGTGATCACAGAGTGGGAAGTGATGGAGACAGGATGTTTGTGCTACTGTGTTCTGTGAAGTGGGACTATTGTCCTTTGTTCTTTTTCTCTTTGCTGTCTGATGCTAGAGAGAGAGGGAGCCATGTTGCAGTGCTCCGTGTGTGTTTATATGTAAATAAAGTAGATTAGCCAAAATGCTGAGTTGCTGAGGTCTGTTACGCAAGCTGCACAAACTCTGCAGATCCCTAAGTGTGCTGGTGTCGGTTGGTATCGGTCACTGTGATGTTCAGGCTGAAGAAAGCTAATGAAGCTCCTGAATGATCGACCAGGAGGGAGAGAACATGCCAGTTGGGCATGTGTCTCTGCCAGGGTCCTACTCAAGTGTAGGCCGAGCTCCCGACAGCTATATCTCCCTCCTCAAAACTGATATCTGAGTGATCTAATGTCTCCCTGAGCTTCCATCCTGATTTGTTTGCAAGAAGTTTGTGGGAAGGTTACACGACACCAGCTGTTTACTGAACCTTCATACCGGGTTGTTTGCAGAAAGGTTATGTTGTTGTTGTTGGCGTCCATCTGTCTTAAGAGACAATGGAGTGCACCTTCCAGGGTGAAACAAAAGTGCTGTGTTAGCATCACTGAAGTGACCACACTGGGGCACAAGCCTGGGCGGTGTATGGAGGGCCTGGGCTGCCCAGATGACAAGACCCAGCTCTTGGCCTCGCTGATGTGGTCCAAAGGAAAGCAGAGCAATACGTTTGGCATCAGCTTGGCTGCAGGAGTTTCCAGAAGGAGGCGTACAGGGCACCATCCAACCATCTTAGGGCCCCTACTCCATATCTGTGTAGGGTTTACTCTTTAGATTTTTCTTCTCCTAAAGATATCCCACAAAGCAGCGGAGGTTTCAGATCAGAGTTCTCGTCCTAGATGGGCTACCTTCCCAGGTGGACAAGCCCCATCTGCCCCTCACTTCCCTCTACAGCACATGCAGAAACTGCCTTCTTGGCTGTTGGCCCTACTTTTGGTCTTGTCCCTTCAATCCACCAGGGCATGTCTTTGCATGCAGGGGATGCCCCTAACTCACCAAGGGTTTGAGACCCATCAGCTACCTTCACCTGGTTTATCTGGAAGGTTATACAACATGGGCCTCAAGCAATTGTAACCCCACACTATCTAGTGCATTTGCCCTAGGTTCTCCCTCTGTAGGCTGGAGGTTGTTTTATGGACTCCTGTCTGTCAGGCTCTGTGGCTGACTCCATTGAACCTTATTATCAGGTTCCTTAGCTGGAGTCTATGTCTTGATCACTGCTGGATGCTGGCATCACAACAGCATTCTCTCATCACTTTCCTTATTGCAAAAAGTTTGATTTGTTTCTGTTGTGCAAGAGTGCCAGATCCAACTTAATAATGCAATCTGAATTTGCCAGAATGTGATGGAATACTACAAGCAAAATAATGACAATCTGCAACCAATAAGGCCTTTGTTCATATTCATCCCATGGCAGTCTTGCCATTCTCTTCCCTCTGCTATCTCCTCACTGGAGGACTATAGATTATGGATCACTTGGGGGCAAGAACTTGTCTTTTGTGCTTTCCTCCGTGTTGCTGACCTGCAGTGGCTCCTTCATAGATGCTAGCCACCACTTAATTAGCAACTGATAGGCATGTATATGTGAACTTGCCGCCATCTAAGGCTTAGGAATAAGGGCAGTAGGAATAAAAGCATCAAGCCAGGAGACTGACCCTTAAGTACAGTAATGTTCCCATTTCTAGTGCTAATAGGGAGTAAATTGAAAGGCATCTTGTCCTGTTGCATTCATAAGTACCAATCTCCTGCATTTATCAGCTAATAGCAAGGCTGGCTTTTCCCTAAATGGCCTGCATAGCAACACCTGAAAAAAATAATCTGTATTTATGATTTGAGGTACCAGGAAACTCCTCTTGCATTCTTTGCTAAGTCCCTGAAAGAGGCCAGGTATAATTTAACCTCTGTCATTTCTAGGAATGGGGAATAAATTCAATTCAGTTCACATAGAAAGGTTGAGCATACCTAATTCACATTTTCCAAAACAATACGCAAACCAAAACACAGTCACACTTCTCCAAAGTTTGCAGTGCAGTTCTACAGCGAAGTATTGTATACAAAAATTCATATTTTAGTGTGCCTATTGGCAAAAATAGCACACAAAAACGTTGGAGGAAATTGCTTTGGGAAAATGTGTATCAGGCAAACTTATGAACAAAAAATGTGAACATCAGAAGAAATTTGCACTAAATTGCTGATGAATTTTCATGAGAGAGTTTTTTATTATTATTTGCAAACTGTTGTGGAAATGTTGAGAACGAAAAAACAAGGAAATTGGCAGATTCACACATCCCTAATTATTTCAATCATTCTCAGATGGTGAAGGTTATAAGCTGAATTTGTGACATGTTTGTGTTTAGCGGCATATAGGGACAGCATTCAACTAAGTTTTACTCAGAGTAGAACCACTGAAATTACTGGATTTAGTCATCTTATTCCATTTCAGTGACTCTACCCTGAGTAAAACTTGCCTGAATACTACCTTACTGTGCCATTGATATATTTTTAAAACCTCCATCACATACTTGTAATGAGGAATTCTGTAGGAAAGAATTATCTACCACTGTGCAGTATCTAAAAGAAAACAACAAAGGGTACATAAGAGTTTGATCTTGCTTAACAGGATTTGGCAAACCATCCGTGAATTGAAGCACTTTCATTATACTCCCCCCTACCTTATATTAGTAATTACAGGAGTTGGATGATTTTAAAAATAAAAAGAAAGGAGCCAAATGACAAATATTAGGAGTTTACTGTTGTGTGCTTTCAGGCTGATCCACACACCATTTAATCAGGACTATTTGGATATGAGCCAAATCAGACTCATTGACTATAGTAACTTTCATGAGATGTAGGTGACCTGTGAATCACTGCCTTTACCTGCCGCCAAGCTCACTACTTTCCCTCTGGCCAGAACTGCCCAATACAGCATGGATGAAACTGTTACCAAAAGCAGCTGCAGCAGCTGCCCTGCAGCTCTTTGGATGAAGTTGCCTTCTGTAGAGAGAGTAAGGCTGCTGGTCTCTCTCTCTGGTGACTAGTGGCAGTCTAATGGGATTTCTAAGTCTAAGGGACGTGGATAGCACTGTGGGTTAAACCACAGAGCCTAGGACTTGCCGATCAGAAGGTCAGCGGTTCGAATCCCCGTGATGGGGTGAGCTCCCATTGTTCGGTCCCTGCTCCTACCAACCTAGCAGTTTGAAAGCACAGTGCAAGTAGATAAATAGGTACCGCTCTGGCGGGAAGGTAAACGGCATTTCCCTGTGCTGCTCTGGTTCGTCAGAAGCAGCTTAGTCATGCTGGCCACATGACCCGGAAGCTGTACGCCAGCTCCCTCAGCCAATAAAGCGAGATGAGTGCTGCAACCCCAGAGTCGGCCACGACTGGACCTAATGGTCAGGGGTCCCTTTACTTTTAATGGGATTTCAGGTAACAGTCCCACCACTAACTGGAGATGCTAAGGATTGAATCTGGGATCTTCTGCGTGCAAAGTACCAAACTACAGCTGTCCTTCTCTTCCTCCCTTGCCATAACATCTACTAAGTATCTGAAAACTCCAAAGTGGTGCAGGACAAAAAAAGCTGTTCCATCCAGCTGTCCCACTTCTGCCACTTTAGGACAGAATACCACCAGTGCTGGAGCCAAGCCACACCCTGCGCCAGTACTGAAAGTTGATGAAAGGCAGCGACTTGCTCGAGAACGGAGAGAAGAATGGGAAAAGCTGTTAGCGGCAAGAGAACCTGCCTGGGTAGAAAAAGAAGAGAGAGCAAGGCAATATTATGAGAAACACCCAGAGGAGCGCAAAAAGAAATTAGAAGAACAGAGACTAAAAGAAGAGAGAAGGCAAGCTGCAGAGGAGGAAAAACGCTGACAGCGGACAGAAGAGGACAAGGAGCGCCATGAAGCGGAGAGGAGCCAGAAACCGAAACAAAAGCAAAATAGGTGGTCCTGGGGAGTTGCACTTCATAACAGCAGCAGCATTAACAATACAGATCCAGACAGGCGATCTGTTTCAACAATGAACCTTTCGAAACATGTTGATCCAGTCATTAACAAGCAACTCTCCTCATCATCATCTACAACAATACTAAATTCTCCAAAACATCTACTAAAGCAGAATGTCATGTCCTTACAAGTTTATCAAACAGAGCTTCAATGCTTCTAAAAGAAAATACCCCCCCCCAAAAAAAATCAAATTGTGTTGTGGGAAACGGGAAATGGGGCTTTGTGCATGGGTGTGTGTTTCCAAAGGCTCTTCTCTCCAATCATCAGAATCATCTCTTAACTCCCGCCTTTCACACTGCCTTTGGGGACATCTTTGGAGAAGAAAAAAAGGCTACACAATTTCAGAGCGGAATCCATAAGGTGGAGTTTTGTATGCCTCCTTCTGGCAACTCTTGAAGCCAAGCTGGTGCCAAACATATTGCTCTCCTTTCCTTTGGACCGCATCAGTGAGACCGAGGGGGTGGGGGTCTTGTTGCCTGGGCAGCCCAGGACCTCCACACACACTGCCCAGGCTTGGAAAAGTGATGACGGTGTTGGGAGGAGCTTCCGCGTGGGTCTTTTATCACAGGGTGGGACTTCTCCAGATATAGTTGGAGCTCATAGGAGCTCCATTCCCGTGCAAGCCTCATGGTCACTTAGGGCAGGGTTCATTGGGATCATAGCTGGGGAAGGAGCAGCAACATTTCCACCTCCCCTCAGACTGTAGCCCCAACACATGTAACTAAATAGGAATGGGGAAGGAATGAGATGTATCTGCACTGATGCAATGGGTGCACGGTAGTTTGACCGTGAGTCTTGTTTTCCATTTTTTTCCAGCACTTTTGCTGAAGGTGAACAGATATACTCATCAGATGTCAATGATTATAACCATCTTTCAAATGTGTGCCCATTTCTTGCAATTCTTTTTTTAATGACAAATTATTAAAGCCTCCTGACCCACCATTTTATATTTTCATTGTTGTTTGATAACCCTTCTTGAAAGCTCATGCCCAGTTCACAAGATACGCAGAGCTGGAGAGCTGCACTTTGATGTATGATCGATTTCACACAAAGTTCCTTGAGCCATGCTTGATGGTTAAATCACTTTGGACTTCGTGGACTTTGCAGGGCTGCCGTTCTTGCCAGCAGTCAATCCTGACTTCACACTGCTGCCTTCCATTCTTCACGTCATGAGAAAAAAACTTCATTCCCCCCCACACTGTCCACATTTGAGTGCGAGATGATATACGGCACTGTGCAACTCCCACCCACTCGCCAGCTGCACAAACAGCAATTTCCACACAGGATTAATCTATTAGTCTGGCTGGATTTTATGCTGCTGTTCTTGTTCACAACCAGGTGGCTAGGGAGGAGTAAGAACGCAGAGGATTGATCACACTTGAGCTCAAAGAAAATCCACTATTGCACCCAGCCCCAGTCCTTTAGACATCCAGCCTCCATTTTCTGATGGCTGATTCACACAGTGCAGGAAACATGGACTGTGTACATAACATGGGAAGTATTCAATGCGGGTCCTACTCAGAGAATACCCATTGACGCGAATGGACATGACTAACTTCAGTCCATTAATTTCAATGGGTTTGCTCCAAGTTAGGGACGCGGGTGGCGCTGTGGGTTAAACCACAGAGCCTAGGACTTGCCGATCAGAAGGTCGGCAGTTCGAATCCCTGCAACAGGGTGAGCTCCCATTGCTCGGTCCATGCTCCTGCCAACCTAGCAGTTCAAAAGCACGTCAAAGTGCAAGTAGATAAATAGGTACCCCTTCGGTGGGAAGGTAAATGGCGTTTCTGTGCGCTGCTCTGGTTCGCCAGAAGTGGCTTTGTCATGCTGGCCACATGTCCCGGAAGCTGTACTCCGGCTCCCTTGGCCAATAAAGCTAGATGAGCGCCGCAACCCCAGAGTCGGCCACGACTGGACCTAATGGTCAGGGGTGCCTTTACCTTTACTTTACTCCAAGTAGGATTTAATTGACTACGACCTCATACATTTAAAGTACATCTCAACTCACCACATAGGTTGTTAAGGGTTCTGTGGATTGTAGCTACAGTTCCCAGGATTCTTTCAATGAGTGTTCCTTAAAAGAATAGCCCTGTTAGATCAGGCCAAGGCCCATTTAGTCTAACATCCTGTTCTCACAGTGGCCAACCAGATGCCTATAGCGAAACCTGCAAGCAGGACCTGTGCACAAGGGCACTATCCCTTACTGCAGTTTCCAGCAACTGATATTCAGATACAATACTGCCTTTGACTGGTGAACAGAGCATTGTCTCCCTGCTCCATGGGGGCAAAGCATAGCCTCCGCCATGCTTGGTAGCCATTGATAGCCTTATCTTCCATGATTTGTTTTGGAAGCGTGCTGAACAGAGAAGATTCTCTCTCTTTTTTAAAATAATTTTTTTATTAGTTTTTCAACATATCATTTTCAAACAGTAATTAAACATACTTTCATATCTTACACCATTTTTTTGACTTCCATCAATCACATCTGAAAATTTTCCAATCTATTCACTAAACATACATTTCTTACTTCCACAATTACATTTAATTCATAACTAATATCTCTGTTCTTTCTCTACTTTGCAATGCTTCACATATTTCTCCTTACAAAACTTCTTGTAGTCCCACTAGTGTAATTTGTTGATTACAGTTGCTCTTCAAATAGTTCGTATATTTCTTCCAATCTTCTGTGAATCTCTGGTCCCACAGGTTTCGAATCCTTCCTGTCATTTTGTCTAATTCTGCATAATTCATTAATTTTGTCTGCCATTCTTCTTTCGTTGGAATTTCTTCTTGTTTCCATTTCTGGGCTATCAATACTCTTGCCGAACAGAGAAGATTCTTATCCCACTTATTGCTCATTATATTGCAGTGCCGAGTATTGAGCAGAAGATGCTGACAGAGTAGCTCCAGCAGCACTTGGGTTTTGCTTTTCTCAGTAATCTAAACATTCCCAAAAGGGTTATTCCCTCCCCCCTCTTTTCATTTATGAATCACTTTCCATGGAACATCCCAAAGTGTTTTAAGTCTGATTCCGTTATCCGTCTTCACCCTCCACCTTAATTTCAGTTTAAAATAGTTGGAAGAAAGAGAAATGGCACTTGCAAATGGATCCACCAACTCCTGTAGCGGTGAGTGACAAATAAAGGCTGCAGCAAGTCATTTCGGGAGTTCCCCACAGTTTTCAGCATGCAACATCTTCCTCTTCTGGGGAGCAAAAAATAAGGAAAACCAAAGACTGAGTTCAGCTAAAATATTCCAGTTCTGCAGTGTCATTAGCTTGCATCACCTGGAAAGACTGAATAATTAGTCTGGAAGAAAGTGGCACAGAAACTTTAATTTTTGTGCTTCAAACAGGTAAAGTCCATAGGAAGACCAGCAAGAGTACAATGGGAAAGCATTTACTTTTGCCACCGGTGTTCAGATTTTCCCCAAATTAAAGCTTCTTTATACAAATGGGGATTTCATCCCTAGAAACCTGAGCAAGAGAACAGAGGAAACTGCCCTAGATCAGAACAGGCTAAGATGTGCCAGAGTTGGACTATGTTGTCCTGTATTTCCTATTCTGAATGACAGCAGCTATGATTTTGTTTCACTGATATTTCAAAATAACAACAACACATATTAATTGCTAAACCATTTGCTATCTACCTTGTGCACCTGGTTAGGCCAGGCTAAAAATTTAGGAAGCAAGGAAACCGAAGTGGAGCTGATTGTTTTAAAAAACTTGAGGGAGCGTGGTTATAGAACAAAGCCTTATCTGCTACATTTCGGAATGATAGAGCATTCACGCTTGCAAGGAGGGCTGCTTGAACGCGACATTGTACTCTCAAGATAAGATCATGAGAGTGGGGCTTGCAGAAGGGACAATTTATTATTGTAACTTTATACTTCTACGCAGTGCCTTAGGTATATGCAGTTCTTTCGAGAGAGAATGTGTGCACAAGGGAAAAGAGGCATAAAATGCAATTACTCTTATATCGCCACAAATCCCAAAGGCTTTCCTGAAAACAGAAGTTGGTGATTATCTACTGTACATGGAATCTTCCTTTCATTACCCCCAAACAGGAGAAAGACAATGGAGGTTATCCAAAGAAGAACATTTATTTTCTATGGGCACTGGATCCAGAAGAACAGGCTCCAGGGTGCAGTGGGAGCTTTTCTTCCTTGTCAGTTCAGTACAGTACAGTCACTGCCCTTTGCTGTGTTATGCTTTCATTTTCCTGTGTCTCCTAAGTGCAATGTGTTAGGCAGGAGCTCAACGGGTGCTGCTTTGTAGCGGCGTAGTAATGGCAGGCGCTTAGCCCCTTGAATGTCTTAATTGTGAAGTTCTTAAAAGGCACAGGAGGAGGAAATGTAGCCTATTCTGCAGTGACATGCCTTCTTTGCCTCAGTCTTCTCTGATAAACAATGCCCGACCTGAAGAATTTGGAGCAAATGATTCAGCAGAGGAAACACAGCCCAGAATAACTAAGGAGATAGTACAAGAATACTTGGCTAGTCTAGATGTATTCAAGTCTCCAGGGCCAGATGAACTGCATCCAAGAGTATTAAAAGAACTGGCAGATGTGATCTCAGAACTACTGGCAGTCATCTTTGAGAATTCCTGGAGAACAGGCGAAGTCCCGGCAGACTGGAGGAGGGCAAATGTTGTCCCTATTTTCAAAAAGGGGAAAAGAGAGGACCCAAATAATTACCGCCCAGTCAGTCTGACATCAATACCAGGGAAGATTCTGGAGCAGATCATTAAGCAAACAGTCTGTGAGCACCTAGAAAGGAATGCTGTGATCACCAATAGTCAGCATGGATTTCTGAAAAATAAGTCATGTCAGACTAACCTGATCTCGTTTTCTGACAGAATTACAAGCCTGGTAGATGAAGGGAATGCAGTGGATGTAGCCTACCTTGATTTCAGCAAGGCATTTGACAAGGTGCCCCATGATATTCTTGTAAAGAAGCTGGTAAAATGCGGTCTTGACTATGCTACCACTCAGTGGATTTGTAACTGGCTGACTGACCGAACCCAAAGGGTGCTCATCAATGGTTCCTCTTCATCCTGGAGAAGAGTGACTAGTGGAGTGCCACAGGGTTCTGTCTTGGGCCCGGTCTTATTCAACATCTTTATCAACGACTTGGATGATGGACTCAAGATGGGTGACACCTGGCTTGAGAGCAGTACATGTGAAAAGGATCTAGGAGTCTTGGTGGACCACAAACTTGACATGAGCCAACAGTGTGATGCGGCAGCTAAAAAAGCTAAATGCAATTCTGGGCTGCATCAATAGGAGTATAGCATCTAGATCAAGGGAAGTAATAGTGCCACTGTATTCTGCTCTGGTCAGACCTCACCTGGAGTACTGTGTTCTGGGCACCACAGTTCAAGAAGGACACTGACAAACTGGAACGTGTCCAGAGGAGGGCAACCAAAATGGTCAAAGGCCTGGAAACGATGCCTTATGAGGAACGGCTAAGGGAGCTGGGCATGTTTAGCCTGGAGAAGAGGAGGTTAAGGGGTGATATGATAGCCATGTTCAAATATATAAAAGGATGTCACATAGAGGAGGGAGAAAGGTTGTTTTCTGCTGCTCCAGAGAAGTGGACACGGAGCAATGGATCCAAACTACAAGAAAGAAGATTCCACCTAAACATTAGAAAGAACTTCCTGACAGTAAGAGCTGTTCGACAGTGGAATTTGCTGCCAAGGAGTGTGGTGGAGTCTCCTTCTTTGGAGGTCTTTAAGCAGAGGCTTGACAACCATATGTCAGGAGTGCTCTGATGGTGTTTCCTGCTTGGCAGGGGGTTGGACTCAATGGCCCTTGTGGTCTCTTCCAACTCTATGATTATATGATTCTATGACATGGTAAAGCCTCAGTCTTTGTGAGGTATGTGTCATATGAATTATACCGCTTGTCTGAATTCTAAAATAGTCATTTGTGAGCAAAGAGTTTGTTGGAAAGTGTTGTTGCTCTTCCAGTGTCTTTGGGCCACCCATAAACAAGTCTGCTAGCTTTAAAATAAAAATAAAAATGGTACAGCTTGATCACAGGCACATTTCTGCGGGAGTTCCAATGGGGTTTTTAATGGGGTGACCCTCTGGGAAGTGTAAGTAGGATGTAAGACCTAAGTTTTGGAAAACAGCTGCTGGTGCAATGGGTGAGGGCTCTTTGGCAAAACAGAAGACAAGACCCTCATTGCCGCCTCCCCCCCAAGTCCTTTGAAAGTAGATTCTCCCTTTCTAAAACGCCAGTAATTTGTGGTACCTTTGTTTTAGATTATGCAGTCTTTGGGGAAACTATATTCCACATCAAATAGAATATTTTAGCACTTGCCAAGCATTTCTAGAACTAACTTTTTTTTTTTTTTTTTAGGTATATGCTGCCTTTCCTCCCTAAAACAAACAAACAAGAAGAAAACAGAACGTGGATCACATTACAGAAAACGAAGAGTGAGGTTTTAACAGCTGAATAAAGCACCGTCACCAGAAACACACACAGCTGAATCAAACAAGCTGTAACCAACCCACAAACACCCTAGAGCAGCAGAGGCAACAACCTGACTTCTCAAAGCTCAAGGGAGGGATGCCACAGCCTGTGATTTGCTTTTCATGTAAATAGATGACGTCCTTTGACTGAATAATGTTGTTATTGCTTATTCATATACTGCTTCTTTTGGCTCAAGGAACCCCACGCCCAACGACAAAGAAAATGGCGAACGACTCATTAATGCAAAAGAAACATGTAATCAAAGCACGATAGACACAATGAATCAATCAAAACAATTAAATATCACAAAGTATCAGTCAATCAGGCTGGATATAGGTTAGGGGTGCCAATTAGCTCTGCAGCAAGGAATTGGGGGGATACAACAATCAGGCCATGCCTATATCTCACCTAGGGTGTACCCACTCCCTTAGAATCACAGAATTACAGTGGTACCTCTGGGTGAGAACGGGATCCATTCCGGAGGCCCATTCTCAGCATGAAAAGAACGCAACCCGCAGTGGCGCGTCTGCACATGCGCGAGTTGCAATTCGCTGCTTCTGTGCATGATGTCATCTTGCGCTTCTGCGCATGTGCGAGTGGCGAAACCTGGAAGTAACCCTTTCTGGTACTTCTGGATCTCCGCGGGACATAACCTGAAAGAACGTAACATGAAGCGGACGTAACATGAGGTATGACTGTATAGAGTTGGAAGGGACCCCAAGGATCATCTAGTCCAGGCATGCCCAAAGTCCGTTTTGGGGGCCTAACGTGGCCCGCCGGTCGATTTAATCCAGCCCCTGTGGCAGTATATGTCCTGGGGTAAAGTCCTAAAAAAAGTTCAGCAACTCCAAATGTAAAAAAACTCAACAACTCTGGTGTAAAATTGTAAAAAAAAGCTCAACAACTTTGGTCGGCCCTCATGCATGTTCACTTCACCAAATCTGGCCCTCTTTGAAAAAAGTTTGGGCACCCCTGAATTCTGAATTCTAATCCAACCCCCTGCAGGAATAGGCAGCTGTCCCATATGGGGACTGAACCTGCAACCTTGGTGTTATCAGCACCATGCTCTAACCAAATGAGCTATCCACTTATCCTTCTTGTTGATCTCCTTGAGGGAGGTTGGGGGTGATAAGGTTCTGCCACCAGGTTCTCACCCTGTACTGGGGCAGAAACCACTGTTCTCTCCCACTGCAGCCAACCAGACAGCAGATAAACACTAATTAACCCCACACGAGAATAACCAGAGCCTGGCAGGGGGACCCTGCAAACCTGGCATGCATGACTCGCTCCCCTCCTGTCTCCCACCCAGGGGACAAAAATTGATGGAAATTGCACTGAAAAACGATAGGAACAGAAGGAGGAAAACTCAGGGTCATATTAACACTGGCTGTATGCACATCATACGAACATCTACCCACCAACCCCCAATGAATCCTGGGATCTGTAGATTATTCTCCATAGAGCTGTAATTCCCTACACCCTTAACAAAGTATGGTTCCCAGGATTTTTTGGGGGGGAAAGCCAAATGCGTTAAATATGTGGTGTACATATATGCAGTCTCAATTAAAGTGCCTAAAAGGTGGAGGCCAACCATCCCCTGCATATATTGTTCCCGAAAACTAGCTATTTTGTAAAATAACTGATTTTATTTTTCATATTACCAAATGCCTGTCATTGTACAATGACCAAAGATTACCACCGTTTCAGCAAATTACTGAAAATAGTAGGCTAGCAATACAGTTGGTATTCAGCTAAAATTGACAATATCCCTAATCTATAGTCCGCTGCACACATGGCGTTCCAAAATGGGCAATGCTTTCCCATTCACTTCTTTGGAAGAGTCACCTAACTCAGGAACAAAATTCCATGCACTGTATAATCACTGCTGAAATAATTAGAGATGAAAGCTGTCAGGAGGTGGTAGGGACTGGAAGGTACTTCGATCAATTGTGGTCATTATGAGTGGCTGGATATGGCAGCCAGAGCACATGAGACATTGAAAAAGAGGTCTAAGGTGGGGAAGGCAGACTTCAGGCTTGTTGAATTGACCAGAACCCCAAGATCTACCCATCAGAAGCAAGTACAAAAGCCATACAGTTAGTATTAAAGACCATGGAGCCCATCTTGAGCCAATAAATTAATTTTCAGTTCCATATTTGAACTGAGCTCACTGTCTTGTCACACAAAAGTATTCTCCTGGCTAGCTTTCTTCAGTTCAGCAGCCTAATTTATGATGTGCATAGCTCTGAGACTTTGAAGGGTGGTGTACAATTTTAATTACTTAATTAATTATTATTATTTAGGTGGAGAAACTGTGAGGGTTTTTTTTTTTTTTTTTTTTTTTTGCTGCTATCAGCAACTGGGAGTCAAAAACCCCTTTAAAGGTAAAGGGTAAAGGGACCCCTGACCATTAGGTCCAGTCATGGCCGACTCTGGGGTTGCGGCGCTCATCTCGCTTTATTGGCTGAGGGAGCCGGCGTACAGGTTCCGCGTCATGTGGCCAGCATGACTAAGCCGCTTCTGGCGAAGCAGAGCAGCACACAGAAACGCTGTTTACCTTCCTGCAAGAGCGGTACCTATTTATCTACTTGCACTTTGATGTGCTTTCAAACTGCTAGGTTGGCAGGAGCAGGGACCGAGAAACGGGAGCTCACCCCGTCACGGGGATTCGAACCGCCGACCTTCTGATCGGCAAGTCCTAGGCTCTGTGGTTTAACCCACAGCGCCACCCACGTCCCAAAAACCCCTTTGGATCAGCGTAAATCACTCTTCTGATCTACCTCCAGGCCACCCTTGATTGAAAGCAGGGGTGGGGGATCTGTGGCATATTGTTGGACTCCAACTCCCATCAGCCTCTGCCTTAGAGAACAGAGGGAAGGCAGGGAATTTCAGGCCTCACGATGGCTTCATTGGGGCAAGACCTCCTGAGAAGAGTTGCTGAAACCATTAGGCTTGAGCTGTGGTTTGTTTTCTTGAATCAAGAGTTAACTTCACTGGCCTTGGGTGATTTATTGTTTTATTGCTGACCGATGCCTGATTCCTGTCCTGACATTAGGGAACTGGGGCAATTCTTACATTTTCTTGTTGCATGTTCTTGGGATCCATTATAATTCATGGTGGCTGAGATTCCCCTGTTCTTATGTCTTTAGGCTCAATTCAGATCGGGCACAATTGTGCCATTTAGGATAGAATTTGCCAACCTGGTGCCCTCTGGAGGTTTTGTACTGAAACTCTCATCAGAACCCAGTCAGCGCATCAGCACCAACCTTCTTCCCATTCACTAAAATCTAATTTCTGAAAACAGCAACAGATGAGAGATCCAAATGAGGGACTTGCTCCTTGAGTCTTCCTTACCAGGGGAACCTCCCAGCCTTCTGAGCCAAACATTTGCTAGAAATTCTGAGCTAAAAATTCTATGGGAATTGTAGTTAGTAATAATATGGAAGCTCCACACAAACCACAATTCCTAGCAATCTTTGCACTTGGAAGTTATTTAATTAAAGCTATTCCACCTGATAAGCTTTTGTGCCCAATAGCAGCCCAGCTTGGGGGTAGAGGATGAATAGGACAAGCTTATTTATGAAACGATGCAAAATTAAAGTGACTTCTGCTTGGGCAATAATATGTCCAGTATTCTGAAAATGAAAGGAGCTCATTTTGCGGGGGCACCCTATTAATTTCTGAAGTTCTTAGTTTTCTAATTATAATGCTCCCCAAATCTGCATCAGCTGTTTGGGAGTTGTTGTTTTTTTTAAGTTTCCAACCCTCCAGCAGCAGTGGATAGCTAGCTTATGATAAAATGTATACTGGATTCTTCCCACAGCGGAAGTCCACCTGGCTCTCCTCTGCCAATAAAAAGCCTTTGCACCAGGGAAAAAGAACAACCGCTCTTCTCTATCATAAATAAAAATATGTTAAGTGATTCAACATTGAGAGATCAAAATGCAAATGGCTTCATTTAATTCCACATTTTATTTGAAGCTTCCGTTCTATTACTTTTAAGGAGCTTTTAAATTAAAGTCTTTTATAGGGCTTTATGAAGGATGCCTATAAAATTTCAGGACACAGAATACGTACATAGGAACTATACCATTGATAACCAGTAGTGGCTACTTCATAAATGGGGCATGATATTTATAGGCATTTATATTCCAAACACATAAATATTTCATCCTGACTAGAGTAGCTTTGTGAGAGATTCCATATGGTAGGAACGGAAGTATGATGATGGAGGAGGAATGAATAGCTATAGCTAAAAGGGAGATTTTGAAAGCCTGTTTAGGATTTGAGGAAACAGAAGGAAAATGAGAAATAATAATAAAAAAGTTTCAGCTTTTTATGTAGAATGTCATTGGCTCTGAACTTGCCTCAGACAAATGTTACAGCAATAAATCCATAAACAAATAAGACCAATGGTTGTGTAGACAGAGCTTGGTTTTTACAATTATCATTAAGTATGGACACTAGCAGTTCGAAAGCACCTCAAAGTGCAAGTAGATAAATAGGTACCGCTCTGGCGCTGCTCTGGTTTGCCAGAAGTGGCTTAGTCATGCTGGCCACATGACCCCGAAGCTGTACGCGGGCTCCCTCAGCCAATAAAGCGAGATGAGTGCCGCAACCCCAGAGTCGGCCACGACTGGACCTAATGGTCAGGGGTCCCTTTACCTTTATGGACACTGGAAAGAAATAACCCATACCAGATGAATTTCATTTATATTTTTTGACAGCGTTACAAGCTTGGTGGATCAGAGGAATGCTGTGGACATAGTGTATCTTGATCTCAGAGAAGTTTTTGACCAAGTCCCCGATAATATTCTTGCAAATAAACTGGTAAAATGTAGGCTGGATGAGGTTATATTTATGTGGATTTGTAGCTGGTTGACTGACCGAACCCAAAGAGTGCTCACTAATGGTTCCTCATCATCCTGGAAAAAAGTGACAAGTGGGATGTACTGGGCCTGAAGGTATTGAGCTAATGCTCATCAAATTTGCAGATAACACCAAACTGGGAGGGGTAGCCAATGTTATGGAAGATAGAATCGGGATCCAAGATGGCCTTAACCGATTGGAGAACTGGGCCAAAACAGGAACAAACAGCTGCACACATATAAGGGGACATGTGGCCCTTCATCTGAAAAGTGTTCCTCACAGGTAATAAGCTGACTTCTAGCGGTACGTCATATTGCCTTGTGTGCAATAGCAGGTATTGAAGAAGCATATTCACCTCTGTTCCTGCAGCTGAAGGTCCATGCCAAGCTCCTTGGGGAGATATTACTTGCCAAAAGAAAAAGACGTATAAGGGAGTGTAAAAGTAATGGGTTATGGTTTGCCTCAGGCTCCTGCAGAAGCCAAGAATCTGATCCACTTAGGAAGTGTACCAAAATGTCTCCTCTTGGGTACGGTGAGACAGTTTCTTGCAATTTATCCAGCTTTTGCCACTCGCCTTGAGTTGTCATTTCCTTCTTCTATTTTCCCTCTATGGGGGCAGGGAGCGATAAGCATATGCTAATTCATTAATTAATTGGTTTTGTTACATGCATCTCGAGACAATTTACCAGCACATCAGAGAAACAAATAAAATTGGGGTTTCCCTCCCAAAATAGTCCACAACCCCTACAGATACTAAAGATATTTATTGAAAGCAAAAGAACACCACCTAAGACTCGGACCTTTTCATACACCTGAAAAGCTTTTTAAAACAACAACAAAAAATGCCTTCGCTTATTTCTACTGTATCTCAACAAGGGGGCTGTTCCAGAAAATGGATAGCCACACTGAAATGTCTGTTCCAAGTGACTGTAGGATGGGTACCTCATTTTTTAGGGACTTGAGCCACTCTGCTGCAGGATGCAGTGACCTAGTGGGTTTATAAGGGCCTTATATGTTAGCACAGTGTCTTGAACTTGGCAGCAGGTTGGCACTCAGTGCAAATTCTGAAAACAAGGTGTTATATGCTACTGGTAGTTTATTCACACAAGCAACCAAGCTGCTGTGTTCTACACTAGCTGCAGCCTCAAGCACAGCCCCACACAGAGTGCATTGCAATGCTCCAATCTTGAGTTTACCAGTCCATGGCCAGCTGTGGCCAAGCTATTCTGATCCAGGAGCAGACATAGCTGCTGTATCAACCCAACCCGTTAAAAGGCACTCCTAGCCACAGAGGACACCTGGACTCCAGCGGCAGAGCTGGGTCTAGGAGCAGCCCCAGGCTATGCACTTGTTCCTTCTGGGAGAGTGCAGCCTCATTCAAGGAATGCAACCTCCTGACTTCCAAGACCTGGGAATCGCTCACCCACAGTGCCGCTATCTTCCCAGGATTCAGACTCATTTTATTAGCCCTCATCCAGCCCATCACTGCATCCGTTCTTTCCCAGTTCAATGTTAGAGAAATAGAATTGGTACCATCAGTGTGGTTATGGCACCTTGCTCCACATTCCCCAATGGCTACTCCTTTCTATTTCTACCACCACATACAGAATTTTTAAAAATGGTTTCTTCTTTTTGCAATTTTAAGAATTGGTGCTGCAAGAATTTGTTCTCAACCAAAGGAAATGTGGATGGATTTAGAAGACTATGAACTTGAGGCTGAAAAAACAACAGCCAGACCATACTGGTTTTTTTGCTTCCAAGTTTATTTTTAAAATGCTCCAGATACAGATTAGGTTTATTGTTTCAATATTTATTAGGATGCCAGCTGCTGGCAAATGGGACCGCTTGCTGCAAGGACATCAGTAAATGATGCATAGGGATGGTTCTGTCAAAACATTTGCAAAAGCAACAATCTTCTTGCCAATTCAATACATTAAAATGTAACGCTACATAAATATTCCTGTTACTAGATCATACTCCAGTCTCTGTAGTATTAGTGGACATTGGAAGCAAACCACTGTGTCCTTAAATACAGTATATATTCAGTTAGCTCAATTTTGGTGTTTCCATGGTCAATCCTACATTTAAAATGTATGTCCCAGTGATTCTTAACGAACATAAAATATTGTTGATTTTAGATTGTAATTCCCTTGGGGTAGGGATTGCCATACCTGCTGTTACGAAGCACCATGTACATAGTTTCCATACCCTGAAGAATTGTTGCATTCATTTCATGAGAATGACCACTCCCCGCATAAAACGGGGGGTGACCTTTGCATGGACGCGCACAGCCCCTGGATCTGGAGCGGCTCCATCAGCATAGGCTTGGCTTTGCCTTCCCTCAGGTGGGATACCTGGAGGTCTCCGCCTACCAGTCAGTTGTCCAATCCCACCTGGGGGAAGCGTTGCCAAGGAGATCAGGCCAGGTAGGGGAGGGATTACCTGCCCACACAATAGAGGGAGGATCTTACCTGGGAATCCTCACTTGGCTCCAGAGCTTCTCCCACCCTACCCACCCTCAGTTAATGCCTTATTTTGCAGGTTAACTTTTCTTCACAGGTTTTGCAGGTTAACTTTTCTTCATAGGTATGCGGGCGCTGCTACGTTAAGGTCGCTGTCAAAGGGCCAGAAAGGAATTTCCCTGCATTGGCAGGTTTTGCCTTTCCTGTAGCAAAACGTCACAACTTTGGCGGTATCAGGCCTTGGGCGGGATCCTTTGTCCATCTTCCTCTGTGCAGCGGCGATACCAGGGTTCCACATTAAAGGGGTTTCTGAAGGGAGGCTTTGACCGTACGCCGAAAGGTCGTCGTTGCTCTCCCCTGCGGCGGCGGTGTAATGGGGACGGCTATCTCTGCTTGAACATATGTTCTCCAGAGCCAGCCCATCCCCCACACAAACACTGGATAGCCCTGATGCTCCTTAGGTCCCCGGCTGGGGACTGGGGAGGGAGAACGCCCAATGCCTGAGCCAAGGTCTACCCACATTTGAAATTTAATAAAGTTGTGGCCAATTTAATCCCATAGCACATTGTCTTGAGTCGTTATTCCACATGACGGGGGGGGGACCGCTCGGGATCTGGGGACTCCACCTGTCCACGCAAGGGATACTTGCACAGCTCAACCTTCTCCAGGGAAGTGAGTGGGGAACTGTTCCCACCAGAGCAAACTGCAGATGTAGGGAGGGTCCCCTACTCAGGACTGGGGCTACAGCAGAGAGCAAAGGATTAAGGACTCTCTGCCACCCCTTGTGGGATCTCCAGTCTGGATCAGGGTTCTTGTGCCCACCATTTGTGAAAGAAAGTTTGCAGTCAAGGGCGAACTACAAGATAGACATTGTGGATAGTTTGGCCCTGTAGACAGAGCTTTAGCTTGAAGCCAATGGAATTTGGTTGTGGGTTTTTGTTTTTTGTTTTTTGTTTTTTTAATGCATGTCATATTAGTGTACAGTGGTACCTCAGGTCACATACGCTTCAGGTTACATACACTTCAGGTTACACACTCCGCTAACCCAGACATAGTGCTTCAGGTTAAGAACTTTGCTTCAGGATAAGAACAGAAATCGGGCTTTGGCAGCGCGGCGGCAGCAGGAGGCTCCATTAGCTAAAGTGGTGCTTCAGGTTAAGAACAGTTTCAGGTTAAGAATGGACCTCCGGAACAAATTAAGTACTTAACCCGAGGTACCACTGTATGCCCCTTTCCCAGCCTCTTCAGCACAGGGCTCCCCATGCTTTGGTTTAATGTGAATAGTAAGCTTACTGTACCTTCATTAATTATCCATTGTCCGTATGACATTTCCCTCTAAATCCCTGTCTTGTCATACTTTCCCACCCACCAGGGCCTATCCACACCTCCCTTACCTCCACTCTTTCTAGGTACTGTCCACACTTTAAAGCTCCATGCCCACGCAATATTCTTTTAGCCCCGGCCCGGAGCTTTCTCCTCGAAAACCCGCTTTTTAAAGCTCACCCAGATTAATGACAACCCATGGAAAACTAGAATTGACGTTTGCTCCAAATCAACGCTAAAAGAGCAGGCTTTCTTGAATAAAGCTCCAAGGCAATAAATAAATTAAAATGCTCGGATGCAGAGCTTTTAAGCATGGACCTGTGTCTGGAAAGGGCAGGGCAAAATGTAACTGTGGATGAACCTCAGTCCAGATTTTCTCATAGCCTCTCCTTTCTGAGTATCCTTGATTTGAGAAAATCTGGATTGAGTGAGGGGAAAGTGTGGAAAGGCAGTGATTTGGAGAAAAAAAGCCATATGGCCAGAAGAGAATTAAAAGAGGCATGGGAAGCTCATTACCCACATTAAAAGGCAATATGGAAGAGCCCTTACTATAAGTTACTAAAACCTCACCTTTCACAAACCTGCCAGAAGCCACCTACACCTGGATCTAACATGGAAGTCAAGTTCAATGTTGCTCCCAAATGAGCTCTGAAGCACAGTTCGGAGTTTAGTGACTTTTAATTGCTCTTCGTTATAATTAGAGTGTTGGTGCACCTTTCTCAGAGGAGGAGGGGAAGAAGAAGCATGCCAAAAGTTCAGGAAAGGTCATGACAAAAGCAGACCCAAACTGGTTTCCAGAGATACAGTAAATGTTTACCAAAAGACACACTGGGAATGCTCTTATTAAACAACATGTTTGTAGGGCATTGTGTTGCTGAATGGTAAAATAGCATGCCAATGAATGATCTTGTAGAAAGAAACCTTGTTTTCCCCTGAATGATTCTTGAGGGGAGGTTTCGCTTGGGGCCAACAATGGACGCCTCACTCCCCCAGCCTCCCCACACTACTGCCACTGCCAAAAAGTGCCACATTACCCTCCAACAAACACCCAGACATGTTTCAGTGGTGGATAGGTGTTGGTGATAGTTTCAAATGGGGGTCTAAGCTCAGTTTCCATTCATAGTGGCCACCTGTTATTGAAAGTTCCCACAAGGCAATGCCTCAGGCCTACCCAGGTACCACCACTTGTCACTGAGAAGCATCCAGGATCCCAGCGGTGAAGGCAATGAATGGTGGCTCAGTGAAGGGGCCCATGGTCAGCACATGACCTGGCCAACTGCTGGCCCAGGCTTGCATGCTTTCCCTGACTTCAGTGTAGCTTACTTTGAGGAGAATTCCTTTGAAATAAGTAATAGCCATATTAGCAACTGTTTATATTGTACTTTTTAAAAACATCAACAGTCACAAGACAGTGGTACCTCGGGTTAAGAACTTAATTTGTTCCAGAGGTCCGTTATTAACCTGAAACTGTTCTTAACCTGAAGCACCACTTTAGCTAATGGGGCCTCCCACTGCCGCTGCGCTGCCGGAGCACGATTTATGTTCACATCCTGAAGCAAAGTTCTTAACCTGAAGCGCTATTTCTGGGTCAGCGGAGTCTGTAACCTGAAGCATATGTAACCTGAAGCGTATGTAACCTGAAGTACCACAGTACTGGATAGTCTTCACTCACAAGGTACACTAGTTCTCAATGGTTCTCCAGCTAAATGGAGAACTGTAGTTCAAAAGTCTTTGCAGCTACTGAGCTTTAATGGTTGGTTTTCAGCCTGGTTCCCAAATAGAAGTTTTTTTAAAAAAAGAAACCTGATCCCCTATGTTGCTTTTAGCCAATCAATTAAATCAACTGTCAAAATCCCTCAATGCGGATGATATTTTGAGATAATGCAATAGCAGCTTCTCTCATTGTTTGGAAAAGCACTTTAAATATATTGCCTGAGCACACCTTGACAAAGCACGCCTCCAATTAAAAACTGATTAACAATTCAAAATGCTAATCTATAATTAATCAGTTAATTGCATTTATTAATTAAATCAATGTTTTCAATCCTAGTTTTATTCCTCACTGCTTCGTAGAAACAGCACCCAAACAATATTGGGGGGGGTGGAGGAAATAAATGGATGAGAGTTAGTTTTCAAGACACTGTGCCGGAAAAAGATGTATATGGGCAAAGAAGTAACTTTTAAAACGTGTTATACTGACCAACTAGATGTGATTTAATTGTAGAAATGTACAAAATAGATTGATCACTGCAGATGATGACAGAGCCACGAAATTAAAAGATGCTTGCTTCTTCGGAGAAAAGCAATGACAAAACTAGACAGCATCTTAAAAAGCAGAGACATCACCTTGCCAACAAAGGTCCATATAGTTAAAGCTATGGTTTTCCCAGTAGTGATGTATGGAAGTGAGAGCTGGACCATCAAGAAGGCTGATCGCAGAAGAATTGGTGCTTTTGAATTATGGTGCTGGAGGAGACTCTTGAGAGTCCCATGGACTGCAATAAGATCAAACCTATCCATTCTTAAGGAAATAAGCCCTGAGTGCTCACTGGAAGGACAAATCATGAAGCTGAGACTCCAGTACTTTGGCCACCTCATGAGAAGAGAAGACTCCCTGGAAAAGACCCTGATGTTGGGGGAAATGGAGGGCACGAGGAGAAGGGGACGACAGAGGACGAGATGGTTGGACAGTGTTCTCAAAGCTACCAGCATGAGTTTGACTAAACTGCAGGAGGCAGTGGAAGACAGGAGTGCCTGGCGTGCTCTGGTCCATGGGGTCACGAAGAGTTGGATACAACTAAACGACTAAACAACAACAACAACGAAATAGATTAATTTGATATTATTAGCGTTAGAGATTTTCAGGCATGGGAACAGAGATCTAGAATCCCGTTTGCTCTGTTTTTCACATTTCCTTTAGAATTGTTTTTGACAATGAATCAGACAGCTTTCCCCAGGTTTGATCTCAATAGTCAGGCCTTTGCTTGATCAGCGACCAGTGTGCAAGTATTAACCATCCGGTAACCGGCTATGAATTAGGCTTTAGGGAAGCTAGTGCCTTGCTGTTTGCCTCTCTTTTCCATGAGGCTTAAAGGGAAGGGTAGGGACGCGGGTGGCGCTGTGGGTTAAACCGCAGAGCCTAGGACCTGCCGATCAGAAGGTCGGCGGTTCGAATCCCTGCCACAGGGTGAGCTCCTGTTGCTCAGTCCTTGCTCCTGCCAACCTAGCAGTTCAAAAGCACGTCAAAGTGCAAGTAGATAAATAGGTACCGCTCCAGCGGGAAAGTAAATGGCGTTTCCATGTGCTGCTCTGGTTCACCAGAAGCGGCTTAGTCATGCTGTACGCCAGCTCCCTCGGCCAGTAAAGCGAGATGAGTGCTGCAAGCCCAGAGTCGATCATGACTGGACATAATGGTCAGGGGTCCCTTTACCTTTACCTTTAAAGGGAAGGGTAGGGCATAGAAGATACACATCTACTCCCACAAAAGAATGCCCACCTTCAGCTTAAAGGGCAGTGGGGAGAATTGGCCTGGGAGAACATGCACCCTCAGACACAGGTGGCAGATCCCAAAAGCCACCTGTTCAAGCTGAGAAGTTCCTGGATCAAGCAAAGCAGCAGCCACAACATGGAGCCAATGCAGGGGGAACCCACAGTAGCTGCAAGTGCTGCAACTTGCGTTGTCTGGCTCCTGTAGACGGCCTACAGAACCAGCTTCGTGGAGTCAAGGATCCCAATTTATGCAATGAAGCCAGCTTCTCTATATCACTTGCAGGATTAGCAATGGCAAGCCTAAACTGGACGTACATCCTAATGTAGAATATCTCTGTACTGTGAGCTCAGTAGGGCTGGGGCTTGTCCTCATGAATGTTTGATGGCCATAACAAAATAAATGCTGCTTTCTATTTGGACATGGATCCCTGACTAAGACTAGGGTGCTCATGAAAGCAGTGAAAACACTCAGGTGAATATTTGCATAGGCATCCCATATGCGCTTGTGGTTCCTGATTCAGAGAGTGAGAAGAGCATGGAAGGGAAAGGAAGAACGGAGGTAAAAAAAACCATCCTGTTTGAATCATAGTTGGTGCCAGTGGAAGGCAAGCGCCCCTTCGGTCAAGGAGTTCACCCCACACATCCCTTTTGCTGAACCCCTGAATGATAATATGTATATTCCCCATAGGCTCGCTTCTGTCTGTTAATGACAAAATGGAAGGAGAAATGTGAGCTTACTTCAGAGACAATATGTGTAGGATGGGAGCTTTATTGTGTGATGCATACCATTGTTTGTGTTTCAAAAATAACGCGGGACAAAGATCACCCCCCAGTAAGCATTTTCCCCCTTCTCTGCCCCACATATTATTTTGTTGTCCCAGCATTGATTTGCACTGGTCTTCCCTTCTCAGGATCTAGTCCTATATTTTGGGGAATGTATTATTTAGTTAATAGATTTAGAAGAGAAGTATAACCAAAAAGAGAGAGGTATGAACACAACACAACACACACACAAACACACACAAACACACAAACATATATATAGGTAATGGTTCCATGAAAGCTTGAAGACTTGGTGGCTATCTCAGACTATTGGGGGGGGGGAGAACTCTACAAGCATCAAAGAAGAAATGAACCCCTGAATAAAGCCACACAGGAATGAAACAACTGCAGAGGTTAAATGGAGCTATTTCACAAACCAACAATATCTGGCAAACCGCTGCAGCAAATAAATAGTACCAGCACTTTGCCATGAATTGCAGCTGAGAGCAAACAAGCCGTAAAGTGTGCTTGTGTGTTTCTTGTAGTAACCTGGTGTTTCTGAAGGAACTTAAGGGCTTTTGCTTGTTGGAGAGGTAACCTTTTACTCTGTGCTGGTCAAGTGCTTGTACATGCAACATGGTTCCTTTGGAAAGAAATCAATAGGAAGCCACAGACAGCAATCACTGTAAGGAAACTATCCTTTGGGACTTCATCACTGCATCGTCCAAGGCTGTTGCTTCAATGTTCTCCACGCATATTCTTTTCTACTATGTGCCTGCTGTAGGCTTCCTGCAAAATGGCAGACCAAAACAACCCATTCTGCATCTCTGGACACTGGATTGGGAACCTGAGGAGACTAGGCATGCATGCTGGGAGTTCTTGTCCCCCTCTATCACCCATTGACATGAGTATGAGGCCAAGCTGCTTGGCTCTTCAGTCTGGTATGTTTGATGAATTGATAATACAGCAGTACCTTGGGTTAAGTACTTAATTCGTTCCGGAGATCCGTTCTTAACCTGAAACTGTTCTTAACCTGAAGCACCACTTTAGCTAATGGGGCCTCCTGCTGCCGCCGCGCTGCTGGAGCACGATTTCTGTTCTCATCCTGAAGCAAAGTTCTTAACCCGAGGTACTATTTCTGGGTTAGTGGAGTCTGTAACCTGAAGCATATGTAACCCGAGGTACCACTGTAATGTGTGAAACAATAATGGGTGAAACCTTGATCAGACTCCCCAGCAAGTAATTCAGTCAGGAAAGAGATTTTCCTGCTAAAGACAGAACGCAAGTATAATGCAAGTCAAGGGACATACCTGGGCAAATAGAAAAATTCAGATTACACTATACTTCCTGGGAAACCAGGATCCACCGCAAACTATCTCATCTGAGGCACATTTGTACTTTCTACTCCAAAAAAGAATGTTTAACTTTTAGTGAGATGAAAAACATACCCCACTTCTAGAAGGGCTGGGGAAACCACACCTTACTCTTCGCTTGTAGATACTCCTATGAAACCAAATTCTCTCTCTATCCCTGCCAGACTCTACACACACTGCTTGCTTTCTTCTGGGAAGAAACACTTCACTACAGAAAGCTCTAAGGTGAAGGATTATGTTGCCTGATTTCCCCTCACTTCAATCTTCCTAGTCCCAGAGTTGAAATTCACTTGGGAGCACACTGGCCTGAGCTTCTGGTTCTGGCTTCAACATGTACACCATGCCATGACATTGCTAATCACGTCGAGTTTCAAGGACTGCTTGAAGCACCGGATAGGTAAACCCTTCTTCTCTCTTCTGTCTTTTGGAGTTTTGTGCCAACTTGATCTGCTCCCACCCTGTTTCCCCTCCACCTTTTAGCATTGTACTCTTCTGAGAATTTATTCTCTTTTTTAGGGTTACAAAGGCAGTAGAGTGTTGAGTGAAATGCACAAACAAATTTACCGTATGTTTTGTGAGCTATACCACATTGTTCAGCATGTAGAATCATAGAATCATAGAATCATAGAATCATAGAGTTGGAAGAGACCACAAGGGCCATCGAGTCCAACCCCCTGCCAAGCAGGAAACACCATCAGAGCACTCCTGACATATGGTTGTCAAGCCTCTGCTTAAAGACCTCCAAAGAAGGAGACTCCACCACACTCCTTGGCAGCAAATTCCACTGTCGAACAGCTCTTACTGTAATTGAATTCCCTTTCCCACCCTTTCCCACCCCACTTCAATAAACAGAGGTTCCAGCATTCAGTCTCAGGTCTTGGTAAGATTTGAATTCCTGGATAAATTACCAGGCAGAATGTTGTCAACTCATGTAAAACATTCCTTTCTCTTGTAGGTGTGTCTAGGACAGGGTCAGCAAGGCTTACCAGGCATGGGCCGGATCACTCCCTCGGAGATCCTCCGTGGGCCAGACTGACGCAGCACAATGCCAAAAATTGCATCTGCGCATGTCCGCGGCACCAGAAATCACTTCTGCGCATGGCCAGACGCCGAAAAGTGTGCCTGCACAGATGCAATTTTCAGTGTCTGGGCATGCGCAGAAGCGATTTCCGGAGCCGTGGAAGAGAGTCCCTACACCGTGCTGCGCCGGTTTAGCGCAGCGTGTGGGGACTTGCCGAGCGGGTGGCTCAGTTTGGGGGTGGCTTGTGGGCCAGTTAACCAGCCTCTGTTGGTCGCTTCTGGCCCACGGGCCTTAGGTTGCCGACTCCTGGTCCAGGAATTATAGGTGAGGATATGGAGTTATCCGACCCCTGAGCTGTCTGAAGGCAATCCTGTACAGGAAAGGGGTTTTTTAAATGTTTAATGTTTTATTATGTTTTTATATATGTTGGAAGCTGCCCAGAGTGGCTGGGGCAACCCAGTAAGATGTGTGGGGTATAAATAGTAAAATTATTATTATTATGGAACGGGACATATCCTATTTGCATTGGAGAAATGTTGGAGGGTATGACTTCAGCAAAGCTCAGCTTGAATAAAAAAAGCCTTTGCTTCATTTTCCATCTCTTCTAATATTATTGTTGTTGTTGCCAAATCCATAGAAGCCATGGAAAACCAATCATTTATGTCCAGTACAGAAAACTAAGAGGCACTTTCCCTCCAAATTCATAGGCACTCCTTATACGTGGTAATGCTAAAGAACAAATGCACAGGTGGTTATTGCGTGTTCAGACCCAGAAACCTCTCCCCTAAATTAAATTAACATTTGACTCAAAATTTGGTTTTGGTTTTTGGCAGAATTTAGGCCACAACTTTATTGATTACAGAAAGTGACTAGTTGCATAGGCTCTGGTTCGACTAGCTCCCTGCACCCTTGCAGGTAGCGCTGATCCAGGGTTCCAGCATAGGTCAGAAAAGGGTGAACACCTGGATGAGCGGAAAACCGGGAACGGGCTAACACCGCCACCCAAATGTCCCCCTGGACTCAGGCACGGGAACAACCCCCTCTCAGGGGTTGACCAAACCATCGAGTCCCTGGATTCCTTTAACAGAATACCCTTCATATAGGGATGGCGAGACCTTTCTCCCATCCCTATCACCTGAACCAGAGCCTATCTGCAACCTTACAAGTTGTGACGATTTGCTACGCAGCAGGCAAAACCCAAATAGCAACAGCCAATCAGCCGAGTGGGGAAAATTTCTGCTGTGCCCCTGTCCCAACAACAGTCGACACACGAAGGCATAGCAAGGTCAAGGGCACAAGCCCTAAAAGTAGGGAGAGGTGGGCGGGTGTTCCGATGCATGCACCAAAAGAGGAAGCTCTAGGTCACATGCATAGGTATATATAGGTTCCTTGATCCGTTTAGTCTGCATCCCACTGACCTGATTAAACCCAGCATCAAGGCACCTACCAATCGGGTGTTGTGGCTGACCAAACGTACCCACCCACAACACAGGGTGTTGGTTGTCCAGGTCTCACCGAAATACATGCCCTCTTTAAGGGAGGACCCAATTTTTATTATTATTATTATTATTATTATTATTATTACCATATCAATCACCTTCTACAGCATTGTCTCAAGGCGATAAAAACACAAACAACAGCTGATACATGCAAAATGCTGCACCTACACAGTTTATGTCAACACGCTTTTCCTCGGGGTGCTGAAACTATTTGCTACATTAACGTTTGCTTAGTCGGTCGGTATGTAATCCTGTGCGACTGCAGGAGAGCACTCTATACCCCCAAAGTATAAAAACTCTTTAACACATTTTCAGATGAGGCAATAAAGCTTGCTCTGTTTCACATTTGGAACTGCAATTGTAATCTGGCCCTTATGTGTATTGAGCCAGGAGGGACACAAGCAACGAAGAAGTGATGGAAAAGCAAAAGAGCACATTCCAGCAACCGTTCTCCTTTCCAGAGTATTACACTCAGCCTAGCATAGCATCCTAATCCACTACCAAGGAGCAGTAGAGGACCCACATGAAAAACACCATATTCAGATCTACATCATGCGCTGCGTTCCTCCTCCTCCCCCACCTATCCATAAATATGTCCCACTCTGCACTTGGGAATGTTATCTATTACTAGGCTCTAGTTCTGTGATGTAAACGTTTTCATAATTTTGGGGGATGCTTTGCACAGTGAAGGAGATACAAATGTGTGGGTGTCAGGGAGCTGTCGGGGAGCAGGTTCCTCAACAGGTCAGAAGGGAGACTTGGAGACTCAAAGTAAAGTTAGCTGTTTTATTTAGGAAATTAGCATACAATAGAGATCACTCCGGCACAGCTGCCTCCGCGAAGATGTTGCCAAGGCTGGCTCTTGGCACCCCCTTTTCCTGCTACCCCTCCTCTTCTGGATGTCTTCCAAGCAGACAAAAACTCTGGCAGGAAGGAGTGGTTAAGAGCGGTAGACTCGTAATCTGGTGAACCTGGTTCGCTTCCCCGCTCCTCCACATGCCACATGCAGCTGCTGGGTGACCTTGGGCCAGTCACACTTCTCTGAAGTCTCTCAGCCCCACTCACCTCACAGGGTGTTTGTTGTGGAGGAGGAAGGGAAAGGAGATTGTTAGCCGTTTTGAGACTCCTTAAGGGGAGTGAAAGGCGGGATATCAACTCTTCTTCTTTTTCCTAGTTTTCTGTTTGGCCACGCGACCTTGGATCCTGAGCTCTGAGTGTGTTCCTTGGTAGGCTCCCTGCCTCTGGCTCTTCTTGTTCACCCGAGCCTCCTCTGTCTTCTGCCTCCCAGCTTCCTCCCTCCTCTTATGTGTCTCCTGTGTCTCCCCATCACTCCCCTGGGCCTGAGCCTTCTTCCTTTGTGCCTTTCCTTGAGGGTTCCTCAGCTGGAGCCTCCCATCACTCTTCTTCTACCAGCCAGTCCCTGGAAGAGTGGACTTTTCTGGCTACACAGGCATTTGTGCAGTGCAGAAACAGGCCATGTATACAAACCGGCCCTACCGCTTGTACAAAGCAGGGGAAGATGGCTGAGGGTGGGGCAACCACATCTGCACCTGCTTATTTGGTACTACCGTATTTTTCGCTCTATAGGAAGCACTTTTTCCCCTCCAAAAATTAAGGGGAAATGTGTGTGCGTCCTATGGAGCGAATGCAGGCTCCTTGGCTTCAGCGATAGCAACGTGCTCCGGAGGCTTCGCGTTGCTTTTGCTGAAGCCTGGAGAGCTAGAGGGGTCGGTGCGCACTGACCCCTCTCACTCTCCAGGCTTCAGGGATAGCCGCCTGAAGCCTTTGGAGCGCAGCACGAGTTCCCGCTGCCTTCTGGAGGCTTCAGGTTCCTTTCGCTGAAGCCAGGAGAGTCTTGGAAGGGGCTCCGTTTCCCCTGCCGCTTCGCTGAAGGGGCGCTGAGCAGAGAGGGGGAGATTTTTTTTCTTGTTCTCCCCCTCTAAAACAAGGTGCGTCCTATGGTCGGGTGCGTCCTATAGAGCGAAGAATACGTTAATTTTGGCGAAGAGCCATAGCTCAGTGGTGAAACATCTGCCTTGCCTGCAGAAGGTCTCAGGTTTAATCCCCAGTTAGGGCAGAGAGCTTCCCCTCCCAGAAACCCTAGCAGCGGTTCTCAACCTGTGGGTCCCCAGATGTTGTTGGACTACAACTCCCATCATTCCTGAGCTCTGGCCCTGCTAGCTAGGGATGATGGGAGTTGTAGTCCAACAACATCTGGGGACCCACAGGTTGAGAACCGCTGCGAGAGTCGCTGCCAGCGAGTGTAGACAATATTGAGCTATATGGGCCAGAGGTCTGACTCTGTATAAGGCAGCTCTATATTCCTACGGACATAGGAAACAAGGGAAAACAGTGGTTACACACAGGCTTTTTTGTTACTGAGGAAACAATGCTCTGTACCCTGCCCCCACCCCAATCCTACGTCTTTCTAAACCAATTAAAGAACTTGCCCATTATATCTGTTGCATTCCATTTCCTTTCTTCTTGTCATTTTAAATCTGCAGGAATTATACCATTCCCATGATTGTGTGTGTGCGTGTGTGTGTGTGTAATGGTATCTTCGCAGGTAATGAAAAAGTAGAGGCAAGCCTCTTGCCAAGTGAGGCATATAATAATGCCGCAATTCTCTCTGCCTGCAAACTCAACTTGAGGAGCCTTTGCAGATCAACCCTTTTAAAAATAAATCTTTTGTTTTTAATTGATCTGAAGAGAGACCTGAGTTCTGCTCCTCCCAGTTTCTCCCCTCTCTTTGCCCTTCTGGAAGTGGCTGTTAATCAGGGCTCCTCTCACACTAGAGCAGAGTGCTGCATCTGTAATGTGCCCACTCCTTTACAGGAGGGGAGGGGAGGGGAGCCTGCGCATTTGTGATTTATAATTTTTAAATGGGTCATTTAAGATGTGCAATAAATGAAATAATTATTCAGGATGGCAATAACTCTCTTGAATGCGATGTTAATGCAATCAACCATTTATTGAAGTGATAACAAGCTAGGCTGTTAGCTAGTAAACAGGTAATTAAGTGTCTAACTATGTGGTCAACGCATCCTGTAAGAGATATTTTTTTTCTTCTTTAAGGGCTTGTGGAAAGGTGCCTGTTCAGGCTGAATATGCTATCTACATAATTCTCTCTCTCTCTCTCTCTCTCTCTCTCTCTCTCTCTCACACACACACACACACACACACACACACTTTGGGCTCCTTTACGTACAAGTGCTTTAGCATGAGGGTCTCAAAAGTCCTTTCATCCACAATGGCTCAGTTGAAGACACTGGGTATAATTTGACTCACATACCCTCCAACATTTAAACAATAAGTGATAAATGTATTATTATTATTATTATTATTATTAATAAAAGAAGAATCTTCTAGAATAGCAAGCTCCAATGATTTAAAAACATCATCATCATCATCATCATCAACAACAACAACAACATATTTTCCAGCTTCCCAGGCTCTGAATTTGTCAATAGGAGATGTTTGGCCAGCATGGCTTGGCCTTATGATCCAGTTATGCCACTCATGTTGTCCTTGTGATTCTTAATAGAAAAACATATGTCCAAACAGAACCACTAATGCTTTAGAAACACCTGTGTACCAGGTGCTAAGGCAAACAAAATGCAGGGGAAATGCATATTTTTTTGGGGGGGGGCACTGCAGACTTATCAGAGGGCCTGCTCCCACACACTTGCCGCAATCTCACTTGAGACGTAGAACCTCATGAGTCACAAAGGAAAAGTTCCTATTTCAGTTCTGAAATTAAAATTTCCACATTTCTGAAATTACATCATGGCCCACACTTGCAACATTCCTCTCATGTTCCACCACCCACCCTTGGGGATATTTTTCTTTCATATCATACCCATTCCAACGAAGAGTCCCACAAAGGTTCGTCCTAAAAAACCCCCAACACAAATGGTATTACCCTGTGATTATTTTGATTTTTATAAATCTATTGCAGAGACGGGGAAGCTCAGGCCCAGGGGATGGACTGGCTGGATGCCCATGTTATGGACTGGCTGGATGCAGAAGAGTGCTGGGAGCCACCAGCTGAGGAACCCCCAAGGGAAGCCCCAGGGGAAAGGCTCAGAGCCAGGGGAATGGTGGTGGGATGACGATGTGTGGTCAGAAGGAGAAGAGGGAGAAGACTGGGAGGAGGAGGTGTCGGAAGCTGAAGAGGAAACAGGGTTTAGTGAGCAGGAAGAGGCTGTGGCAGAGGGCAGTCCAGAATCAGAGGCTGGAGAGGAGGGAGGCCAGGAAAGAGATCAGGCAGGCTGCTGAAGAATCCCCTCCTGCTGCACCATAGCTGTCAACTGTCCCTTATTTGGCGGGAAAGTCCCTTATCCCAGCGCCGTGTCCTGCTGCTGTCCCTTATTGATGATGTCCCTTAAATTTCCCGGGTTTCAAAGGAAGCAGCTCCTCTCTCTCCCTCCCTGCTGGCCAGGGAGGAGGGAGGCTCCAGCTGTGTTGCTTGGCTGCATTGCTCACCCAATAAGGAGTCTAAGAACGACTGGGGGGGTGGAGCTTGCATGCTTTGTGCCGATCAAATCGGCCGCGTTGCCTGGGGACTCGCCTTTGCTCAGCGCTTCCCAGCGGAGAGGTGACGGTGGTTTTCCTTGCTGCATCTCCTTTGCCGGGTTGCTGCGCTGTGGGAACCACTGCTTGAGACTTTGTTTGGCTGCTGGTTGACTAAAAACCCTTATTTTGATCCCTTATTTTTGAGGCTGCTGGTCCCTTATTTTCAAATCTGTAAGTTGACAGCTATGTGCTGCACCCAGTGCCCCTCCTCCCTGGTCTCCCAGAACACACAGAGAAATGAAGAGGGTGCAGCAACGGAAAGGTAAGATGATGAAGCCTTAGGTTGCTGGGGAAGGAACTGGGGGAGGAGCCTCAGAGAGCAGTGGGAAGGTGGGGATCTTCAGCCCTCACAACTGTTTCATTGGGGCAAGACCTACTGAGTTGAGTTGCTGTGACTACTAGGACTGAGCTGTTTTGGTTTTTTTGAATGAAGCGTTGACAACAGTGACATTAGGTGCTTAATTGTTTTATTGCCGACCTCCACCTCCAACTCCCGACAGTGCAGTGCTGTGGGCCTCTGCAATTAACCCTTGGAAGTATCCTCAGGCTACAGTCCTCAGTAACTCTACTTCACAGGCTGGAATGTGTCCTCCAACTCTAATGATGCCTCTTGCTTGCAAAATTCCAAAATGTTCCTTTGTGACTCCTCCCACTTTTGCCTTCCCCCCACCCTCACTTGCATGTGACCTTTGGGAATTTGCTCTGAAGGAAAGGTTCCCCATCCCTGTTCTTATGTGACTGGCATGGCTGCATGTATGTTATAGATAAACCAGTTCATTTTAAAGCTTTATTTTTCTGCCCCTTTCCATTGCGAAACAATGAATTATCTCCCCAAAGTCAATTTCTCTTTCAACTTCACACTCAATAGACAAAATAGCTAAGTGATTTAACTGTTCTTGCTCCATAATGAAACACCTGCAGTTTTTGATGAGTGCTAGCCTGCTGAAACTTCTTTCAGGGCCTGCCACAGTCACTGGCAGTGTGAAAAAAATCCATATGGCTAGGCACACCACTGAAAATTAGTTGCAGTTGGGGTGGTTTTTGTGTGTGTGTGTGTGTGTGTGTGTGTGTGTGTGTTTTAAAGAAAATAATATTCATTTAGCAAGATATGTGGGGGTAGTTCATAGCCTTTTTCAAAAGCAGACTTGAAGATCTTTTGTCAAAAGCAATGGTTCACAAATAAAATTCCTTGAAAGATCTGTGGAGTAGACTTTTGTAAGTTTTTATTACAGTGGTACCTCCAGAGGTCCATTCTTAACCTGAAACCATTCTTAACCTGAGGTGTGCTTTCGCTAAGGGGGCTCCTGCTTCCACCGCGCGATTTCCGTTCTCATCCTGAGGTAAAGTTCTCAACCCCGAGGTACTACTTCCGGGTTAGCGGAGTTTGTAACCTGACATGTTTGTAACCTGAAGTGTCTGTAACCCAAGGTACCACTGTATTTGTATTTGCAACCCAAAAAATGGCAGGATGGTATGTGGGTGTGAATGTAATACTAAGCTGGTTTAGTACTATGTGAAGAAGCCAGAAGCATCCCAAGTGATGTTTTCGGATGCTCCCCACTTTTCCCACCTGGCTGGGAATATGACTTTTGCAGCACATAGTGTCACTTCCATAGTATCTAGACTTGGTGTTACATATGAACCAGTGACGGTCTTTTAAAATGAACTCTGATTAGTTAAACAAGCCACCTTCAAAACCATGGTTTGTGTATAACGACAAGCTGTGATTCTTTGAAAGTGAATCTAAATGCTGCAGAAGTCTTTCTTCCAGATGGTCAGGAGGAGAAATATGGGGGAGAATGTATATTGGAGAAATATATATTGGAGAAATATATCATTTATTTGACATTATTTTATTGGGTTTTTTTCATTTAATAACAAATATATAACATAAAACATTCCATACTCCATCCCCAGGTATCAGGTTGTACATTAACATAATTTAAACTTTTAAATCCATGCATGTTAAGCAAATGCCTATCATATAATGTGCCAGGGATAGCACAAAAGTTGTTTTATTCATGACAGAAGAATATACACCCAGGTTCCACTATCAGAATGCTTGTAATCTGAAATCTCAGTTACTCAAACACAAAGGATTATACCCAAACCTTGCTACACAAATGGCTGATTCAGATATCTGAACAGCCAGAGTTTGCCCACTTGCTTACTTGTTTGTTTTGCTGGTTGGTGGCAGTTGTTTGGGGCATAAATCATGGAGATATTTTCCTTAAACCATGGAGATATTTTCCTTCGTTTGGCTGTTGCTGGTTGGCTGCAGCAGTTTTGGGGTAGAAAGAGTGGTGGGTGGGAGACAGAATGGACAAATCACATATTAGAAATGTTTCCATAGGAAATAATGGAAATCACCAGCTTGTTAAGTGAACAAACAATTTCCTGGGAACACATTGTGTTCGTAAACCAGGACCCACATGCGGTTCAAGCTGTTTCCTCTCCCTCCCCTCCCTACAGTAGCCATATCTGTAAAGATGCTTTGGGGAGTTTATCTTTAAGAGCAGGAACAAGGTGGAACATATCCTGGTTAAGCAAAAATATGATCTAATATGTCTGCAAGAAACCCATGTAGCAGAAGAACATAAAAGAGTATTAATAAATAAAAGATTGGGGCTTGAGTTTATTGCATCAAGTAAAGAAAAAAAGAGAGGGGTGGTAATCTATGTAAAACCTCAGCTGGAGCCAAAACTGCTTTACAATGATGAAAAAGGTCGAACAGTGATTATAGAAGTTAAGATCAATAATGAAAAAGTGATAGTTATTGGAATTTATGCACCAAATGAAAGAAAATCTGAATTCTATCAATTCTTGGAAGAAAAAGTCATAGAATATTTAGGGGGGGAATTATATTATTAGGCGATTTTAATGGAGTAGTCAATCCAAACATGGACGGAACAATAAAGAAGAAAGAAAAGAGGCAGAACAAACTCCCAACTACATTTTTCCAATTAATAGAACTCCTGAATTTGTTTGATGCTTGGAGGTTTAAGAATCCAACAGAGAAAGAATTTACACATTATTCAGAGCCACATAAATCAGCAGGACGAATCGACGCGATCTGGACAACAAAGGATTTATTAAATAATATTATAAAAGCAGAAATCCATCCAAGGACAATTTCAGATCACAGGTTAACTTTAAAGGAAAAGAAGAAAAGGTTAAAAGGTGGCAACTTAATGAGAGTATGTTAAACAATGAAAAAACTGTACAGAAGGCCAAGCAAATCTTAGAAGAATATTTTAAGTTTAATTTAAATCAAGGAGTAGATCTAGAGACAGTTTGGGACGCGGGTAAAGCCGTCATAAGAGGCTTCTTTATCCAACAAAACACATTCCAAAGGAAAATAAAGGAGAAGAAGAAAATGGAGATCTGGGAGGAAATTAGAAAAAAGGAAAGGATCCTTTTCCAAAAACCAGGTGATGAATTAATTAAGCAAAATATAAAAATTTTACAGACGCAATTCTCCATGATAATAAACGAAGAGATAGAATGGAAGATAAAATGGTTGAGACATAGAAATTTTGAGTTTGCAAATAAACCTGGCAAACTTCTGGCCTGGCAATCAAAGAAGAAAAAGGAAGATAGAATTATCAATAAAATTAAAATTGAAGACAAATGGATTCAAGAACCTAAGGAAATTAGTAAAAACTTTGCTAGTTTTTTCGGAAAACTATACAAAGAAGGTCCAGAGACTCTAGAAAAAATAATTGATTATTTGGGCAAAAATAAACTACCAATAATACCTAAGGAAAAAGCTGAAATCTTGAACTCACCAATAACAGCTATGGAGGTGCAACAAGCTATACAGAGATCAAAATTAGGAAAGACACCGGGCCCAGATGGTCTCCCAGCTAATTACTATAAAAAGTTAGAACAAGCATTATTTCTTCCCATGAAAGACCTAATGAATAATATTCTGGCAAATGGAAAGCTACCGAAAACCTGGAAAGACAGCTTTATTACTCTTATCCACAAACAGGGAACAGATGCCTCAAACATGGCCAATTACAGACCCATTGCACTGCTAAATAACGATTACAAGATATTCACAGACATTCTTGCAAATAGACTAAAAATGGTGCTGAAAGAGATAATTCATAAAGATCAAACCGGATTTCTTCCCGGACGATTTATGCAATCCAATATTAGATGTGTGATTAATGTATTAGAATATTTGGATATTAAAATTGATAAACCAGCAGCTATTATGTTGGTGGACGCTGAAAAAGCTTTTGACAACGTGTCCTGGAAGTTTATGAAAAAATTAATGGAAGAAATCGGACTGGGAGAAAATATTTGTAAAGGAATAAATGCCATCTATTCGGAACAATACGCAAAATTGATCATCAATGGAAGAATTACTGAGGAGTGCAAAATAAACAAGGGAACTAGACAGGGCTGCCCACTGTCACCACTGATATTTATCTTGGTGATGGAAGTCTTGAACAATCAGATAAGAAAGGATCAGCTTGTTAAAGGCATCACTCTGGGAAACAAAACATATAAAATTAAAGCTTTTGCGGACGATTTACTTGTTTCGACTGAAAACCCTAAAGAAAGTCTGAAAAGAGTGCTGGAATTGATTAAAGAATTTGGAGAAGTGGCAGGCTTTAAGCTGAATATAACAAAAACAAAAATGCTTGTTAAAAATGTAACCACAAAAGAAAAGGACGACTTAGAAAAAATATTGGGCCTGAAAATCTCCTCAAAAGCGGAATACTTGGGTATTTGGATCACCCCCAAGAACATAAACCTATTTCAGGATAATTACACCAAAACTTGGTTAGAGATTAGAAAAATTTTTGTAACCTGGAGTAAACTAAAATTTCTGGGTAGGATTTCCATTATAAAGATGAATGTGCTTCCAAAATTAATCTTTTTATTTCAAATGATTCCAATACTGGGTAAAGCAGGTTGTCTCAAGATATGGCAAAGAGAAATTTCCAAATTCCTGTGGGAAGGGAAGAAACCTAGGATTAAACACCTGATCTTAATAGACATAAAAGAGAGAGGAGGCTTTTCCCTACCCGACTTAAAACTTTACTATGAGGCAGCCTGTTTCACCTGGCTAAAAGATTGGAAGGTTTTGACAACCGCTGGGGATGGCACGCCTACCTGATATATGGAAAAGCGAAAATTAATAAAAATTTTACCAACCATATAATAAGAAAATCACTCTTTGCTGTATGGGAAAAATATAAAGACCTGATGGAGCCTAAAGTACCGTGGTGGACTTCTCCAATAGAAGCCATAGCAGTAAAACGGAAAAATTCTCAGGAAAGCTGGCCAACATATAAAACACTTCTAAAAAATGAAGATAACCAAATAAAATTAAAAAACTTTGAGGAAATAAGAGAACACATCTCAGACTGGTTCCAATACCATCAGTTATTTGAAAAATTTAAATCTGACAAACAAAAGGGGTTCTCAACAGAAATTTCCCGATTCGAATCTGATCTTATAAATTCTAAAGGAAAAACTCTTTCCAAAATGTATCGACTCCTCCTTGACTGGACAGTCAAGGAGGAGGAGGTAACAGTGGCAATGGTGAGGTGGTCCCAGGATTTTGGCCATTCAATAACCATGGCCCAATGGGAAAATTTATGGAAGATCAATTGGAAATTCACAAATTGTTACACGATTAGAGAGAACTTTCAAAAAATGCAACATCGATGGTATCTAACACCATGGAAACTTTCAAAAATGTATAAAAATGTGTCAAGTAATTGTTGGAGATGCGGTGAATCAGGAACATTCTACCATATGTGGTGGATATGTAGGGATATACAGGTATTCTGGGAGAGTATACATGCAGAACTGCAAAAAATGCTAAAGATCTCTTTCAACAAAAAACCAGAGGCCTACCTCCTGGGAATAACAGATTCGGATATTCCACAAAAGAGGAAGGGTATCTTTTTATATGCGACGGCGGCAGCAAGAGTTTTGATCGCAGCAAAATGGAAGAGTAATGAAATCCCCTCTATACAAGATTGGATCCAAAAGCTGACAGAATATGCCGAATTAGATGGTTTATCAGAAAAAATAAAGAACAAATCAAAACAGGAATTTGTTTCAAAATGGGAGGTTTTCAAAGATTATCTGAAAAATAAATATAGTAGTTTAAATTCTGTTGCAGCATTCGAGGAACTTCAGTAATAATTGCAAGGTAGATATAAGAAATTAGATTTATTGAGAATAAGTTAAATTATGTTAAAAGTGTGTATTGGCAAAAAGTAATATGAATTTGAAATATGGAATAGACGGGAGGTTGGGTCTTTAGTGTTAAGACCAATAGATGTTTTATTGTTTGCTAAGAAAATTATGTGTCTATGGTTATTTTTTTGTAATTTGTGTGTAATTTGGTATTTGTTTTTTTTTCTTGTTGTATAAATAAAAAACTTTATTTTTTTTAAAAAAGAGCAGTTTCATTTGCATATTAAATCAATAGCGTTCTTTTTATATATATTATATTGTATTTTGTCATGTGTCTCTCCCAATTACATCTATAAATAGATGATGAGTAGGATGAGGTTCAAGCGTCTTTTTGAATAGGAACTGATGGTGGAACTAGAACAGGGGTCAGCAACCTAAGGCCCATGGACCACAAGCGGCCCACAGAGACAGCGAAGAAAAGTCTGTGGGTTGGGCTAGTCTGGTGTGAGAGAGTGAGAGAATTTGTTAAGAGGAGTCAGTCAAACAGTTGAGATAATCAGTCAGAAGGCATTAGTGTTTTACCCGAAAGTCAGAAGGCATTAGTGTTTTACCCGAAAGAAACGGGTTGGTGGCAGTGGGGAAGCGAGCACAGTGGTGGCACAGGGATCAATAGACCGTTAAACATCCGGGGACCCTGTGTGATCGCCACAGTAAGCCTTGCCGACCCCTCACTAGAACATGAAGGGGTTCTAGGAGAAGGTGAGAAAAGACAAGAACTCTTTCCATACCCTCCAACATTTCTTGGGACGTCCTATTCAACAACAACAACAACAACAATTTTATTATGGATACCCTGCCTATTTTACTGCCACTCTAGGCAGCTTCCAACATATAAAAAAACATAATAAAACATTAAACATTGAAAAACTTCTCTATACAGGGCTGCCTTCAGATATCTTCTAAATGTTGTATGGTTACTTATCTCCTTGGCTCGGGGGTCTCATAACTCCATACCTTCCAACATTTCTCCGATGAAAATAGGGATGTCCTAAGGAAAAGTAGAGCATTCTGGGATCAGATAAAAAACCAGGCTGGCTTCTGTAAATCCAGGATTGTCCCTGGAAAATAGAGACACTTGGAAGGTCTGTCTTTCTCTGTGTGGAGAGACGAAAGCATCTTGGACATCCTAGTTTAGTGGGGGGCAGGGAATCATCTTGGGGATGGTGGCAGCACTTTATAGAATTCTGAATGGTTTTGAGAAAATGATGGGAGAGAGAACTTTTCTCGTTTTCTCCTAACACCAGATATGGGGTCACAAACAACACTGAGTAGGACAGATTCAGGAGAGACAGAGAAAGAACCTTTTTCACTTCCAGAGTGTAATTAAATTTATGAAATTTGCTGCCACAAGTTGTAGGGCCAGTCACTGGCTTGGATGGCTTTAGAAGGAGATTAGACAAATTAATCGGTCTGTCAACAGGGGTTAGCCATGATAACTATATCCCGAAGCACCATGAAAGCACTAGCTGCTCAAAGAAAGCAATGAGTGTCCTGCATGCAGCTTTCCTTAAATTTCTAGAAACAGGGTGATAGACTAGAATGACCTTCCTTTCTGATCCAGCAAGGCTTTTTTATGTTTTTACTGTTGTCTGATCATCTGTTCCTCTAAACAGAAGGTGTGTTTGTGACAACTGATGATTCAGGGCAGATCATCCAGTGTCTGAGGTGAGTACAGAAATGTTGGCAAAGAACATCGCTGGGAGAAGAAGTTGCAGCCAGCACCATTATTTCTTTTAAAAGATGCTTTTAATATGTCAATTATCATTAACTCTGATTTCCCCCCTGCTACATCACCGACAGGAAAATTATCATGTCTGTACCTGCATATTTAGTGCCTACTTTACCTCCCCTGGAATAAACAAAAGGGGTAATACCCAGTCCCTATCCGCAACAATATATTTTTGTTCTGCTGGGTATGTTTTTAATATTTTTTTGAAAAAAGAAAAAAGAAAAACAGTACTAATTAGAACTGCAGTTACCAGATCAGAAGAGCTGGTTTTCCAGAAAATAAGGGATTTTGGTTTTACTCTTTGCTGTTGTTTTGTCAACCCTCCTCCATTGCTATTCCTGTTATCCAGAACTCCCTTCAGCATAATAAAGATACAATACAATATTAATGAAATAAAAGCACTTCTTCTACTTTATTAAATAATGAAGTAGTGTAATGGGCTGATGGCGAGAGTCGTCCGTCACAAGCATATAGCCTCACGCAATTTTCCACACAATTTTCTCTCTTCCCTACTTCCTGCCCTTTGAGCTGGCTCGATATTTTGATTCAGGCATGATAAGCACCACAGATGTCTGGGTAAAACAGCTGCAAAATACACACAAAGAGAAAGAGAGAGAGATTGGGAAAGAAAGGTAAAGGTGGGAGCTGACTTCTCACCTTCTGCCTTTTTGCAACACAATAACTATGATCTCTGTTTCCAAAGAAACCTATTTGCAAACTCTGGACCAGAGGCTATTTATTAATTTTCCAGCCAGCTTGATAGCTTTTGGGGAATGTTTCTAAATTGAATTTGTATGCATATATGGCAGACTGTTCTGATTCCAAAGGACAGGTAACAATAACTTAAAATTAGCGCCAAAAGCACTAATGTGTTTAATATGTAAATCAATTTAAAAAGGAATTGATTAGTCAGCAGGGCCTAATCTTAATTTAGGAGGGCAAATTGGAGCTGCAAGCTGAAAGCACAGTGGTTTTTTTGTTTTGTTTTGTTTTGTTTTTCTGGAGCATCAGAAATATTACAGATGGCCTTTCCTATTTTTCTTCATACAAAAACTATCATAGGTTACCTTCAATATCCCCCAAAAGGAATAATCAAAAATGTTGAAGTTTTGGTTGTGTGCATACTTGAATTGAAAAAAAATATGAATAAACTCAAAATATTGAATTGTTTGATAGCACTAATTAAAATGGACACAAAAACAACAGAACAAATGCTCCACTTTTTTTGGTCAAAACTGCAGTCCTGTGATTTCTATAATGTGTGCAATGCATAGCACACTTGTTTTACCTACATACTGGATTTGACATCCTCCTCTTTTGATGTAGGTTATAATACAGGACCTGCAGGTGATGTTCTGTTTGTTGTAATATGGTCTCTTCATCCTGGTGCTTTTGAAGGTTCATCCATGAGATGAACACAGGTGATACCATGTTTGGAATTACAAGGATGTAATCTAGCCTTGCTGCTAGATTGCTGAAGTACAGCTCTCGCTAACAGTCTGTACAGATTTGGAGGCTGGGGGAAAACTATAATAGAAGGCTTGTTGATAGCTTTAGCAAGACAGTCAGAGTTTGCTAACAACAGGTAGCTTTCTCTGATTGTCAGCTTATAGTTTGAGGCTGCTGGATGGAAATCTACCACAAATGGTAGCACACAGTACACCAAAGCCTATAAGAACCAAGTCAGTCAAAATGTACATCATACCAATCCCCAAAATGTACCTTGGGGTGGGGGATCACTTAGAATTAGCAATGTGTTTGAAGCTCATCATTTACTGGTCTGGAGCACAAATTTCCCTGGGAAGAGGGACTGATGGTTAAACCATTTTGAGAATTCTAGCTCTGTGAGGGAGTCTCTCCACAACTTTCAGCACCCAGCAGCAGTTTGTAGGTGCATGTGCCCAGTTTCTTCAGTATTAAGTCCTTACTCTCATTGAGTGAGTAACCAGGCTTGCTGACCAGGGCCGTCTTACCCATAGGCGCTAGGGGTGCGGGGCACCTGGGCGCCAGGCTCTCAGGGATGCCAGGCCGAAAGTCCAGTGTCGAGATTTGGAGTCTGGGGATTGGGAAGAGCCGACAGCCGCTGCTAAGCAGAGCAGAGTCCATCGGAGCACCGCAGCTCTTCTGCTGCAAGCAAACAAGGCTCTGAGGCAGCCGGCTCCACCCTCCTGCGCACCTGGGATTGGGGGGCCGTCAAGAGGCCCACTCAGCACACGCTGCTCACACAAGCCTCGGGCTTGACTGTTGTTGTGCTGGCCTCTGCTTGCTCACCTCCCTCAGGCGCCCGGCCCTGGCCTTGCTCTGCTGCCGCTGCCTCAGGCTCCTTTGCTGCTGCTGAAGCAGCCAGTCAGGCCAACTCTGCCGTGTGCACCTCGCTGGCCCAACAACTTTGGGGTCCCCCCCAAAAAAGGTTGACAACTCTGCAGTGGCGTAGCGTGGGTTGTCAGCACCCGGGGCAAGGCAAGTAATTTGCGCCCCCTAACCCGTGGATTTGCGCCCCCTAACCCGTGGATTTGCACCCCCTAACCCTAACCCGCCCGGGTTGCGCCCGGTGCGGCCGGCCCCCCCTGCACCCCCCACGCTACGCCACTGCAACTCTGGGCAACCTGGGGGGGGGGTGCTGGGCGGATCTTTGCACCCCAGCACCGCATATGCTTAAGACTGCCTTGTAGCTGACCCAAGAGCTTTTAGTTGGGTAGGTATTTTTTCCTCTGTTTTGGTCAGTTATCTCCATTATTCCTTGAAAACATTTTACATGGGTGATGTCTCCCATATACTGTAGATTTAAACAAAACCTCTCTTTTGTTCAGGTGTGTGTGGGTTTTTGGGAGGTGGGAACTAAATTGCAAAGCAGCTCTCTGCTATGGCTGGTGCCGGGAACTACAGTTTTATGGGGCTGGTGTTATAAAGCACATACCTGCAGCTGCATCAGTGTCCGTGCACCAATATTGCCAGTTGCAAAAGAAAAACAGATGAGCTTCTCCCATCATTTGCCAAGAAAGCTTCTAATGACTGAGCCAATTCCAAACCGAGCCAGATGAGCTTAGCCATCACTACTTGGAACAGGATTCTCCTTATATTTCCTGTACAACTTGTGTGCTGTGCCTAAATGAAAATAGGTATTCCTATGCAATTTGACCTACATAAATCTCATTGGGGAGATCTTTGCAACTCCAAACCGTATTCCAGTCGCATTTCCCTACCCCTTAACACAATCCTCCTGTAAATCCCTTTTTTTCAATCCTGTAAATTCCTGCTATATGTAGCCTGACATCTCGAAGGACACACTTTCCTACAGATCTTTATCATTTTCACCAGGGGAGGGAAGCAATACTGAAAAGGCTGTCTGCAGGGAAGCGCCTTACTGCTGCAGTTTGTCAATATCACTGAAAAAGGTGATGAAATCGACAATATTTTCTTAACATTTGGGAATAGGAGCTGCAGAGCACTAGATAGGGTGACTCCTTTTTAAAAAGTACTAGGTCCTCTGGGTGAATGTGTTATTTTGCTTGGCGCTATTGATTTCACATCACCTTCCGAAAGATACGATACTTGCACACCCAGAGTTTGCACACCCACAAGTGCACTTACACTGCAATCATGAATGCTAGAAGAGAACACACATTTTAAAAGAGGAAGGAGAGGTGCGTTTTTCAGCAATAAAACATTGTGTGCTATTTGTTCTGCTTTAAAAAAGGAAAAAAGGAGCATAAAGCCAGGATATTCTCAAGCCTCAAAAATGCAATTTATCAAAATCCTGTAAATAATGCTGTTTACAAAATCCTATAAACAGAAATCCTAGCCACTGGAAAAAGTACAATTGAGTTAAATCATGCAATGTAATCCCAATAACATAAATATTAAACACAGCTCCACTAATGCAAAAGAAAAATAAAATATCTAGGAAAATTCTGGTTAACAGTACCATTCTATACATGTCTATTTAGAAGTAAGCTTCATTGAACTCGGTGAGGCTTACCTCACAGTAAACATAGATAGGACAGCACTCCTCGCTATAGCATGGTTAGACTTTATGATAATGATCTAAGGAGCTCATTTAAACAACTGTTTGGCAGCGATCAGTCCACATGATTAATGGTTCACCTGATCAGTTTCAGTTCAATTTGGATATAAACCATTGGAGAATAGAGATTAAAAAACAAGAGCTTCTTGGCTTCAACAGAGAAGTATCAATTACAGCTGGCAACTCCGATGTTGAAGGATATGCCTAATGGCAGGGCCTGCATGTAGGAAGTTGACTTCTGCCATCAGTCCATCTTAGCCCCATTTTGTCTCCTCCAAGTGATGGCAGCCTCATGCAGAGGCCTCCCTCATCACCTGTTCCCTGATCCTTCCACCTGGGGGTGAGCACCATTAAGCACAAATGCAAGTTTATACTCCTCTCCTACTCCATAACAAGAGTGCATTCCTGTTATCAAAAAGGAAAGGGGAAAACAGATCAGCAAAGGAAGCCTCTCTTCCTCTCCTCGGTGTTTCACTGCATAATTAAAACTCAGAAGAAGAAGAAAATGAGCAGAAGAAGAGGAAGAAGAAAAGAGAGAGAAGGACACAGATGTTTCCCTCAATCAACTTTAAAGTGTCCTAAATTTGTATAGGCTGTGAATATATTTCATGCCCCGCTCACTTAGAATTAGCATGAGAAGTCATCGCAGAGTGAACACAGGCAACTGGGTGAATTTCAGTCTGCTACCACAGAAAGCAGCCACTTATGTTGTTTGATGTCAGCTGCAGTCACATCAAGGCAGACATCTTTTAGAAGACTAGCAAAAGAGCGTCATTTTTGACATGGCCGCCTGTCCCTTTCCGCAGCTCAAGTGACAGGATTCAGAGCATGCTTCCTGTTTCTCGGTGTATCTAACGAACCCAGGTGCAGAGAGGACTCTCCTAGGCTCCTCTTTGAAGAATGTCAGATCAGCTCTGGGGTTTTTTTGGTGTTTTTTTTTTTTAAACTGCTTCTTTGGACCGGATGACATGTCGCACCATGCTGGATTTCAGGCAACAGATAGCACTTGGGGGACTCAGGATCACTAATCTAGATGAAAGATAGGAATAAAAAATTAAGTTTATGTGGGCCAGGGAACAAAAACAGACTACAACATTACAAACACAAGAGTTAAAGGTATTTCTGTTGTACAACTATGCTATTCTATTTGATTTTTTATATATAAAAAAAACACCACAGGTTCACCTATTAGCATGTGTTAAACTGAAGAATTCCACTCTTTGTCAGTGTGGGCTTTGCAGTGTGAACCCCTTGCTCCCACCCAACCTCAAGGGCATTAATGTGCATGTGTGGAGCATGATTCTTTACTGGTATGTATGGTAAAGGTAAAGGGACCCCTGACCATTAGGTCCAGTCGTGGCCGACTCTGGGGTTGCGGCGCTCATCTCGCTTTACTGGCCGAGGGAGCCGGCGTACAGCTTCCGGGTCATGTGGCCAGCATGACTAAGCTGCTTCTGGCAAACCAGAGCAGCACATGGAAACCAGAGCAGCGCACGGAAGATATGTATGGAGAAGCCTGGAAATAAGCACACCTAGTATTCGGTAAGCTGGCATACTTGCCCCTTCCTGCTCCTCAGGAATAGTTGAAGCAAATAAACAGAGTGCAAACTCTGATTATTTTGAGTCTTTAAGCAAAGTGTCCATATCCCTAAATATGGGCACGTACACACTTATGCGCTTCCCACTTGCGCATAGCCACGTTTATGTGGGTTGCCACGAAATAAGTAAATAAGTAGATTGGCCTTCCATTGCTCAGGGCTTCTGCCTGAGAGAGGGAAGGCAGCCTTTGATCGACCAGCAGCATGGGGTGGGAGTTGCCTTCTCCCTGCTTGCGCTGTTCTGCCATGTTGTTCTACCTCACTTTGAAAGCTCTCCTGAGGAAGGGTCACCTACTACCCATGCCTTTTCAATCTCAGTGAAGATCTTCATTTGCGCAGGCTCTCTGCCCATGTTCTTCATCGTTGAATGCCCCTTCCCTCCAAGATCACCCTTTGTGTTAGAGCTGATGCCTGTCAGGAAGAGTCTCTCCTCTATAGGCGGCCAATGCTCAGACTCTACTGGGAAACTTAATTCGGCTATTTGAAATCCTCTGAGAAGCTGCACCACATCACTGGGCTTCAAGCCTGCTCTAATCCTGCGGATGCCTGTGAGTTCCAGACTTCTTTTTCAGCATAGCCAGATGCTTTATGTTCTCCTCTTCTCCCCCAGCTTTGTACTTCTCAGCCATGTTTGTTGATTTTACTTGGATTGGTCAAGACTTTTGAAAGAAGCCCAAGTTATTTCAAAAGGAAGCCAGTGTGGTGTAGTGGTTAAGAGCGGTGGACTCGTAATCTGGTGAACCAGGTTCGCTTCCCTGCTCCTCCACATGCAGCTGCTGGGTGACTTTGGGCTAGTCACACTTCTCTGAAGTCTCTCAGCCTCACTCACCTCACAGAGTGTTTGTTGTGGGGGAGGAAGGGAAAGGAGAATCTTAGCCGCTTTGAGACTCCTTTGGGTAGTGATAAAGCGGGATATCAAATCCAAACTCTTCTTTATCTTCACTATTCTTCTTCTTTATCTTCACTACTACTTTATCTTCTTCTTCTTTCTTCTTCTTCACTATTAGGAAGGTTCTGGGGAACCTTGCGTGCTGGGTAGCTCAAGAGTGATCCATAGAGGTTGGTATACCTTTGGGAACCCCATCATTGTGCAGGTCTAGAAGCCCGCTTTCTGGAAGTTTATTGACAGCTCACATGTTCACCAGCAACGATATCTCGGCTGGTTTCCTCACCATAGAATTCATCTTTAGCCTCCATTAGAAACCTCTGATGCAGCCGCAGATAAACACTCAGGAAACTCATGACACAGCTCCTTTTTACTCTCTTATTCTCAGGATCAGCAATTAGTGTGTTTCTCCACCTTCATATCACTACCTTTCTCATTTCCATAGCCTTGCTGCCTCTGAACTCTCATGTTAACCTAAACCCAAGTAATTTGCATTCAAGATTTCCATCCCTTGTGTTTAGACCTCCGTTGCAACTCTTCCTGTTTCCTTAGCAGCCACCTTATATGGATAAGGCAATTTCTCTGCATAGCTCTATCTCTCTAATAAGCTTATGGTCCAGACAATATGGATCTGTGTAGCCTGTATAGCTCGCAACAACTAGCCACCTGCCTCTTTTTCATTCCAGTACTGGTGCCTCAAGCTGGCAAAGCCAGTTTACTCAGTGTCCACCATTTTGTGTAAATAATCTCTGTTCATTTATATTGACATTTGTTGGTTTGTGCAAATTTTACCAAATAAGAAAGAAAATAATGGCATATCTCTTTTTCCTCTTCTAGTCATCCAACAAAAAAGAGGCATGCAAGTAAAATTTGTACACCACACTACATTTACAACACAAATAGTAGGTTGAACGATTAGCTAAAATTAAGTATTGGTGTTTTTTAAGTAACTGTGTCCATTGCAATAAGCCATGTATTGTGCAATCACATCCACAAAGTGATACTTTTGTAAATATGTGTGTAAGATACGGGTTCACATGTATGTGTGCAGACACACAAGCATATCTGGTATCGCTACATGTGTTGATTCTTCTCTTCTTTGGCAAGTTCAAGTTGAGCTCTATTGGAATACAGTTTTCTTTCCTGCTGGCCTGAACGGGGCCCACTGTTGACCTCTGAGGAAGCCAAGGTCTCTGCAGCCGCTAACCTCTTCATTTCAGCACTTTATTCTTTATTCATTTTCCACATCGAGTGATGTCTACAAGAGTATTCCTCAGAAGGCAGGGAGTGAGTACATTAAGATTCCAGCGACTGGGGGAGTAATCTCCACAATTTATTGCAAGAAGGATTTTCATCATTGTTATTGATATTATGTGCTAAAAGAATAATGGCCGGGAGCCCTTAATGATCCATCTTTGACCTGAAATCTAAAGTATACACACTGCTTCTCATCCGTGGAGAGCTTTCCGAAGCTGGCTGAAATAGTGGCTCTGTAGAATTTCAGCACTGCCATTCTGCAGCACTTGCTGTTTATCCACAAATAATGCAGTCATTCTGTAGGGAAAGGAAGGGGAAGCAAAGGCGGGTGCACATTTTGGCAACCCCAGAAACCAAATGGATTCTGTGAAGGTCTTTCGATACTACTAATCAGTATGGTAATTAAATTCTGTCCTCGAAGGGGGTCAAGTTCACTTGTTGGTGGGGGAACTACAACTGCCCCCTGCCCCAGCCATGAAAGTTTTAGCTTGTGGGACAGACAGGGGTGCCAACTTGAATGAAATATTGTGGGGGGCCAGGTAAGCCCCTCTCTGCATAATCAATCACATGACACGGTGCACGCACACCATTTAAATGACAATGTCCATAAACCTTGCAGAGGGGCCCTAAAATATTTTATTATGGGGGCCGAAGCCCCCACAGCCCCTAGGAATTGGCTCCTATGGGAGCAAATATGCTTTCACTCATTTTTTTGTTTGTTTTGTTTAGTCGTTTAGTTGTGTCCGACTCTTCGTGACCCCATGAACCAGAGCACGCCAGGCACTCCTGTCTTCCACTGCCTCCCACAGTTCGATCAAACTCATGCTGGTAGCTTCGAGAACACTGTCCGAGCATCTCGTCCTCTGACATCCCCTTCTCCTTGTGCCCTCCATCTTTCCCAACATCAGGGTCTTTTCCAGGGAGTCTTCTCTTCTCATGAGGTGGCCAAAGTATTGGAGTCTCAGCTTCACAATCTGTCCTTCCAGTGAGCACTCAGGGCTGATTTCCTTCAGAATGCATAGGTTTGATCTTCTTGCAGTCCATGGGACTCTCAAGAGTTTCCTCCAGCACCATAATTCAAAAGCATCAATTCTTCAGCGATCAGCCTACTTTACGGACCAGCTCTCACTTCCATACATCACTACTGGGAGAACCATAGCTTTTACTATACGGACCTTTGCTGGCAAGGTGATGTCTCTGCTTTCACTCATTACCTTTGGATATTCAAGCAATCACGCATTAGCAGCCAAATCCATGATTCTGTACCTCTTTCACAATGGAGAGCCCTTTCCCTTATTTCCTTGGGGGGAAAGGGATCTTGGGGCCACATAATGGCCATGGACAAAGTCCAAAGTAGGCAGGTCAAAAACACCCAACTCAGCTCTCTCTCCTACCCTGCCTCTCTTTTTCTCTCTCACATACTTGCTCCTATTGAATTTCTTATTTACAGTGGTACCTCGGGTTAAGAACTTTGCTTCAGGATGAGAACAGAAATCGTGCTCCGGCGGCGTGGCGGCAGTGGGAGGCCCCATTAGCTAAAGTGGTGCTTCAGGTTAAGAACAGTTGCAGGTTAAGAATGGACGTCCGGAACGAATTAAGTACTTAACCCGAGGTACCACTGTATATAAAATGAGGAGGGGTGGCAGAGATGATCTGTTATTTCCTCCTCATTCGGCCTGCTCCCTGGACACTCTTGACATCTGCCACACTTGCGAGTGTGCTCTCTTTCTCTTTCTGTCTCTCTCCTTTCTCCAACTCCTCCTTCTCCTGCTTCCTCCACAGAGAATAAACACAGTGATATCAGAAGAGATCCCGCTTCGCCAGCTCATTGCATTTCCTGCCTAAGGTTTCCTCTCAGTGCACAAGGAGAGAGAGGTCCCACTTTTTAACTTGCAGAGAGGGAACACAGATCTGTTCCTCTCTTGCCAGCTCACTCTTTGCGTTTCCTTGTCGTGCACTGAGAAAGGGACTCGGTGCTCAGAAACTCCCCTCACAGCAGGAAACACAGTGAGGGGAAAGGGAACGTGTGACACTTGGCAAAGGGCTTCCAAGATCTGATCATTGGGACTTTGCAAAGCTCTTAGCGAGACTCCTGACAGTCTTGTGCAGCTCTGTGGAGAAGAAAAAAAATCTCATTTTGACTGAGCCAAGTCTCTACCTCCCAAACCTGACATATCATTATCTTTATTATCACTATTATCTCCATCTCTACCTATATATCCCAATATGATGTACAAGATACAATTGAACAGCCTGCTACTCCTGCTTCTAGGTCACATCACTCAACTCTCAAATCTGACCTTTATCTTTTTCTAACTACCAGTCAGTTGAGGGAGGGAGAGCCACCCATTTGGTGTCTGGCACAGGTCCTTTGTTCCCTTAATGGCCCATTACCTACGCCATCACCTCACCTGGAATTCAAATTCTTGCTTATATTTTAACATTTGCTGGATCCAAGGGTTATTAAGGTCTCCCCCTCTACAAACACATAACATATATTCACATTACTTGGTTGAAAAACTGCAAAATTAAGATAAACCTAAATTTTGAAGGAGTTAGCATATTATTTTGGATAATGCAAATGAAGAAAGTTTGCTGTTAAATGTGAATTTAATTGTGTTTCTCCCCTGTACCTACCTGCCAACAAAAAGTATTATGTTGGGGGGGCCTTTTCAGTGGTGGTTCCATGCCTCTGGAACTCCATCCCACTTTTATTTCATATTTATAGTGGTACTTGCCTGCTGCTGGTCTTTGCGCTATTTTTGCTGTCTGCTTTTACACTTCTATTGTTTTCGTCTGCTAATATAGTTTTTCCTCACCGCCTGTGATAATTTTTAGATTAGTTATTTTAGGTTATGCTTTTTTATTATTTTTACTATTGTGATTTTATAAATTGTTAGTAACAAGTTGAGAGCTGCCTTTTGAGACTGGCAACCATGAAAGGTGGCCTAGAAATGCAGGAAATAGAGACGCAAGCGGGAATCAGAAGTGAAAATTGGAGCCAAAGAACCAAGTCAGGACTGAGGGCAGAGGTTTGGGAGCAAGACTGTGGTCTTTGTTGTACCAGACCAACAGCAGGCTACCTTTCGGGGTACAGGAAAGGCTATGTGGTACACACAGCTTTGTCCCACAACAGAAGGGACTGTCTGGGGACGGGTGTCAGGAGGTACATCCACAGTCCTCTAGCATCCAGTTCTTGAGGCAGCTGCCTCACTCTGCCTAACAGTAGGACCAGCCCTGGCGGAACGTTCCCAAGGGCACATTCAGCTGTCAATTCTGCTCCCCTGAGGAGTAACAAAGATATTTCCTCTTATGAAATTTGTCATCATTTTGTCATCTCTCATCCCCTGCTGAACAACGGTGCATTTTCTGAGGAAACTTTGGAGCCTCTCTTTATGGACTGTCATCCAGAGAGTATTCTGGCCATCCTTCCACAGTGGGGACATAGGTTTCTGGGCAGGAGTTGATCACAGTGAGGATTTGCCAAAAGTGCCATTCTCTTAGCCCGTTTCTCCCTTTTGTCCTGAGTTCATGCTTCATCAAAGTCCATGTCGCCTTTGGTAGAGGCTGTTCTCCAATTGGAGAGCTTGCAGGCGAGTGATTCCCAGTTGTTGGTGTTTATACTACATTTTTTAAAGATTTGCCTTGAGAGTGTCTTTAAACTTCCAGAGGGTATGCCTGTCCCAAAAACATTTGCAGGAACAAACAGTATTGAAAGGGAGAGTATAACCACCCCAATACCACCATGAGTGCAAAAGTCATCATGGAGGCACAAGAAAGAAGACACCTAGAGGATCCCTCAAGGTATATTCCCTCAGGGTATATCATTATTTTTGTTTATTATTGTGATGGGATGGTGAGCTGCTTGTGCGTAAAATCCTGATCCCTCAGAGTTTGGATAAGTTCCCAAACCTCTGTCTGTGATGGAGCTCCTTAAGCATGGCTCCATCAATCGCTCGTTGAATCGGACAGTGGGCGTTTACGGAACTTCTTCCAGCATAAAAGCTCCTTAACGGAAACGCGTCTTCTGGACTCTCGGCGTGACAGTTTCCGCCGAGGAGTGGGTGTCCCTACGGGAGGTCCTGAAACCTCTCCACTGTTCTCGCTTGAAGTATCTCTGAGCCCTCCCTCCGACTCACTTTCCCTTGTAACTCCACTTCTCCCCCTGCTGGTCCCCTCCTCCGCTGAGTGGTCTCTCTCACCCTCCATGAGCCCTTTCACCTCCTTCGTCTCAGATGACAGTTCCCTGACATCCACCTCCCCTCTAGGGCCCCCTTCACCCCCTTCCCTCCCCTCCTCTGCGGGAGGCGAGGGAGCAAAACCCCTGAAGGAACCTCCCTCATCTTCCGAAGTTTCGAACACTTCCCTCCACCTTTTGCTGTTCCCGGTTTCCAAGTACTCCTCCTCCTCGGAGTCTGTACCCCCTTCCAACTCCGATTCCCTGAATCCCTCCAGTTCCTCCTCATCGTCGGTGGTGCCAAAGTACTCCCTCCGGAACCTCGCTACTGTCTGAGGTTTCCTGGGGAACCTTTGGTGGAACGTTTCGATCAAGACCTCGTCATGGACCTCCTCTGCCTTCACCCAGGTGTTTTCCGACTCCGGTTCCCCTTCCCACGCGACCAAATACTCCACCTGATTACCCTTCCACCTGGAGTCGATGATTTCCGCCACATAGTTGCGGCTTTCCCTTTCTTCTATGGCTGGCCCCCGTGTGGACACCCCTTCACCTTCCCCCCTGTATGGTGACAGTAATGACCTGTGGAATACTGGGTGCAGTTTCATGTGGTTCGGTAACCGGAGTCTGAAAGCCACTGGGTTGACCTGTTGGATGACCTCAAATGGTCCCAATCTTTTGGGTCTCAATTTCTTGCAACTCCCCTTGAACGGCAACCCTTGGGTTGATAGCCAGACCCGACTCCCCACCCTAATTGTTTCACCTTCCCTTCTGCTCTTGTCTGCCTGCCTCTTATATTCTTCTTTGGCCCTTTCTAAGTTGTGTTGGAGTTGACGATGGATCGCTTCCATTTCTTCTACAAAAAGTTCAGCGGCCGGAACACTCCATCTCTCTCCTCCTTCCCCTGGAAACGCCCTGGGGTGGCACCCATAATTAGCCAAAAAGGGGCTCATCCCTGTGGACACATTCTCTGCATTATTGTAAGCAAATTCCGCTAGTGCCAACTTTTCGACCCAATCGTTTTCTCTGTCATTGACATAACACCTCAGGTATTGTTGAAGGATACCGTTTGCCCTCTCCGCCTGCCCATTGGTCTCAGGGTGCCTGGCAGTCGAAAAGTTGACCTCTACGTGCAACAAGCTCATAAGCTTCCTCCAGAATCTGGACGTGAACTGTTTCCCTCTGTCGGAAACCAGCCTCAAGGGGGCGCCATGCAGCCTAAAAATATGTTCTACAAACAATTTTGCTGTCTCTTCCGCCGTGACTGCATGTGAGCAAGCTACAAAGTGACCCATCTTAGTTAACTGGTCTACTACGACTAGTATGGCGGTTTTCCCCTGGGATTTGGGCAGATCAGTCATAAAATCTATCGACACCGCCTCCCACGGTCGTTCTGGTGTGGGTAACGGTTCCAATAACCCCGCTGGTGCCCGCCTTTCTCCTTTGGCTCTCTGGCATTGGTCACACCTTCTCACATACTCCCGTACATCCTCCCTCACCTTGGGCCACCAAAACTCCCTGGTCACCAACCACATGGTCTTGTGTTGCCCAAAATGCCCCGCTGTGGGATTGTCGTGCAGCTGTTTGAGTACTCTCCCCCTCAATTCCCCTTCGGGTATATATAGCGCCCCTTTGTAATACAATGCCCCGTTTCTTTCTTCAAAACCTCCGGGGTCTTCTCCCTCTCTCCTTAAACCTCTGAGCTTCTCCTGGGCGTACTCATCATTTACCGTTCCCTCTACCAGTTCTCTTTGCCCCACCCAGGCCGCACCACACACCCAGTGGTCCTCTGGGATAATATGTCTCTCTTCTGGCGCTCCCTCCCCCTCCAAATATTCAGGTTTGCGAGAGAGAGCGTCCGCTCTGATGTTTTCTGGACCTGGCACATAGCAGATTTCAAAATGGAATTTGGAGAACTCCTGGGCCCATCTCACTTGTCGTTGGTTGAGCACTCGTGCCGTTCTCCAATACTCCAAATTCTTGTGGTCCGTACACACTTGCACCTTATGCTGTGCGCCAATTAGTAAGTGTCTCCATCTCCGGAACGCTTCGTGAATGGCGAGTAGTTCTCGGTCATATACCGTGTAATTCCTCTCGGATTTGTTCAGCTTACGCGAAAAGAAGGCACACGGTCTCCATTCCGACTTATTGCTCCCTGGCTGAAGCAGCACCGCCCCCACCGCCCGGTCTGAGGCATCAGTTTCCACTCTCATGGGTTTTTGTAAATCCACATGCAGGAGCTGTTCTTCCGAAGCGAATGCCTTTTTCAATTCCTCAAAAGCGTGCTCCGCCTCCGCCGTCCAAACGAATTTCTTCTTGCTGCTTAGACAGTCCGTGATGGGAGCCGTTAAGTGGGCAAAGTTCTTGATGAATTTACGGTAAAAGTTCCCAAACCCTAAGAACCTTTGCACATCTTTTTTCGTTTTCGGTGTCTTCCATTCCAGCACCGCCTGTACCTTGCCTGGATCCATGGCTAATCCCTTGTCTGATAAGCGGTACCCCAGGAATTCCACCTCCTTGGCGTGGAACTGACACTTCTCCAATTTCACCCACAACTGGTTTGCTTGCAGCTGGCTCAGCACTTCCCTGACATCCTTTACATGCTGCTCCTCATTCTCTGAATATATCAGCACGTCATCGAGGAAGGCCACGCAATTCTTGTAGAGCAAAGGTCCCAGTACATGGTTCATGAGCGATTGAAAACAGGCGGAGCCTGCTTGTAATCCAAAGGGCATAACGAGATATTCGAAAGCCCCTAGGGGGGTGAACATCGTTGTCTTCCATTCATCCCCCTTCTTTATTCGTATCAGGTTGTACGCTCCTCTCAGGTCCAGTTTCGTGAATATCTTTCCCTTCCTCACCCTGGTCAAAATGTCATCAATCCTGGGCATGGGGAAAGTCACTGGTTCTGACACGGCATTTAGCCGCCGGTAGTCCACGATCAATCTCGGTTTATCCGTGTTTTTTTTGTCCACAAAAAACACTGGGCTGCCCCCCACCGCTCTGGACTCTCTGATGAAACCTCTCTTCAGGTTTTTGTCAATAAACTCCCTCAACTCCTGCATTTCCCTGTCTGACATGGCGTACAGCTTGCCCACGGGGAGCTGGGCCCCAGGGACCAGGTTAATTTGGCAGTCAAAGTCTCTATGCGGTGGTAGTTTATCTGCTTCCCTTTCGCTGAAGACCTTGCTCAGGTCAGCGTATTGTTTGGGCACCTTCCCTTTGTCCGCCACTTCCATCCCTGCTAGGGAGGCTTTTGCCCCTTCTGGCACCTTTCCCTCTTTGCAGTGTTCCAGGCAATGTGCTGACCCAAAGGAGACCACTCTCTGATGCCAGCCCACTAGCGGGTCATGCAACGCTAGCCAGCTCATTCCCAAAATGACTGGCGCCCCTCCCAGGGTGGCTACATTGAACGCTATCCTTTCAGTGTGCCTTGCCACCCTCATAACCATTGGGACGGTCTGTAGGCTAACTTCTCCCCCCAACAGCTCCCTCCCATCGATCGTGGTGACCTGCAGGGGGTTGCTTAAAGGGAGTGTCTGTATCTGGTGTTCAGCTGCAAACTCCTTGCTCATAAAATTACAGGAGCTGCCTGAGTCCAACAGCGCCTTGGTCTTTAGTGGGTATCCGTTTGCCAGCTCTAGCAGCACCTCTATTACTAGAGCTGGTCTTGGAGGTTCCGGAGTGGGCACTTTTACTGCTCCTTGGCCTGTCTGCAGTGCCCTGACAGTGGCAGACAGGCGTTGGCTTTTACTGGCTCCTGGACTTCCTCCTCCTTCCCCCCAACAGCTCCCGCCATCCCTTGCCATTCCTTTCTTTGCGGGCAGACTCTGGCAAAGTGACCTGGCTGCTGGCAGAGGTAACATTTCTTGGCGCTCTTTCCCTCCTTCTTCCTCCCTTCACTGGGATTTGAAACTGCGCGCGCGCGCGCTGTTCCAACTTCCATCGGCTCTCCGGGCGGGAAACTGGGTTCTGGAATCTCTGGAATGCGGAAATCCCTCCAACGCTCTCCTTTCCCCTCCCGCTTCTCCAAGGCTCTTGCCTCCTGGCGCGCTCCAATGGTCAGCGCTGATTTGGTCAGCTGGTCCATAGACTCCGCCCTGGGCGCCCGGGAAAGTTCGTCTTTCACCGCCGAAGAAAGCCCCTCTTCAAAGAGCATTTGAATGGGTTCCGCCGATAGGTCCCACCCCAATTTATGTATCAACATTGTAAACTCAGTCCAGTACTCACGAACCGATCGGCTCCCCTGTTTGCAAGCCATCAATTGTCTGCGCACCAGCCCCTGTTCAATCTCGCTGGAAAACATCAAATCCATGGCGCGAAAAAACTTCCTCGCGTCCTTCAGCATGTCACTATTCCCTGCCATCAGGGGCCGGACCCAGTCTCTCGCCCCCCCTTCGAGATGGCCAATCACAAACGCCACTCGCGATGCCTCATCGGGAAAGTCGTTAAACTGCAGTTCGAGAGCATACTGCATCTCTGTCCTAAAGGCTTGGTAGTTCCTGGGGTCCCCCCCAAACTTCTGCACCATTCCTGGCATCTTTCTTGCTAGTGTAGCGCCTTTTGCCTTTTCTGCATCCTGCGCCCTCCTTTCTTCTAGCCTCGCCGTTTGCATTGCTAGCTGGAGTTCCAAAACTCTGTACCTTTCTTCCAGAGTTGGACCTTCTCCAGCTCCTGCTGCTCCTCCGGCTCCGGCTGGGTTGCTCATGATGCCTCTCTGCACAAGCTGCTTTCAGGGACTGTCCGATTGCTGTGATGGGATGGTGAGCTGCTTGTGCGTAAAATCCTGATCCCTCAGAGTTTGGCTAAGTTCCCAAACCTCTGTCTGTGATGGAGCTCCTTAAGCATGGCTCCATCAATCGCTCGTTGAATCGGACAGTGGGCGTTTACGGAACTTCTTCCAGCATAAAAGCTCCTTAACGGAAACGCGTCTTCTGGACTCTCGGCGTGACAGTTTCCGCCGAGGAGTGGGTGTCCCTACGGGAGGTCCTGAAACCTCTCCACTGTTCTCGCTTGAAGTATCTCTGAGCCCTCCCTCCGACTCACTTTCCCTTGTAACTCCACTTCTCCCCCTGCTGGTCCCCTCCTCCGCTGAGTGGTCTCTCTCACCCTCCATGAGCCCTTTCACCTCCTTCGTCTCAGATGACAGTTCCCTGACAATTATTAATTTATTGATTTCCTTCTATGCACAAAAGCAGATATAGTGGTACCTCAGGATGCAAACGGGATCCATTCCAGAGCCCCGTTCGCATCCTGAACAGAATGTAAGACACAACAGCGCATCTGCGCTTGCGCGGGTCACATTTCGCCGCTTCCATGCATGCGCATGGTGTCATTTTGACCGTCTGCACATGCGTGAGCGGCGAAACCTTTAAGTAATGCACTCCGTTACTTCCGGGTCGCCGCGGAGCGCGACCGGAAAATACTTATCCTGAAAAGTATTTATCCTGAGGTATGACTGTACACTAAAACTGTACACTCATGGCAAAGACCCATTTATCCAACTAGGAAAGCCTGTGGGAACCAAAGTTTATTCAAGTGTTTCTGGAATGTGCAGATAGTGGTCATTGTTATTTTACAAAGCCGGTGCGCCAGCCTGCAGTCCTGTAGCTCACCACATGGGGCAGCAACATGCAGACCGGAAGGTTCTTTGTTCAAACCCTGACAGCAGAAGAACCCAACAGCTTAGCTCCTGTGAATTCTCGAAGAGCTGCCCCAGGAGATATTCCCTGTGGGTGGTGCCTTCAGCACTGCTGAGGCTTGCTACAAATTCAGCCTGGAAAGAAATTGCTGGCCCGGACAGTTTTGTCCTACATTATCCACATGGTGAGAAGATTCACTATTGAAACTATTTTCTTGCCTCTGACTAAATTTCTTGCATTTACCGCCATATCTTAGAATTTATTAACACCAGCCCCCACCCCACCCAAAAAGGAGTCCTAGCAGTTAAGTCGTTTGCATGCAAATGACAGTTTCCTCCTTCAGGGAAGCCATAAGAAAACTTTTTTATGCAAATGCACATATCAGAAGAGAATGAAATATTAACCAGCCAGCTGAGCACTTTTATTTTTAACAATGTTCCCTAGCACAGATTTTTTTCAAGCCTTTTGTGTGAGACGTGGCAACATTTATTTATTTCTTAACCAAATGTCGCTTTCTGCGACTTCAGTGGTGGAGGGACAGGACAGAATTCTGGTCACAACAAACTTACATTTCTGCTCTGCGTGACAATATTTCGTTTAATAACCTTCCTTTTACGTACACAGGTTTCCTGAAGAATTTTGTCAGAATTTTGGATATTTTTATGTCAGGGACTAGAATGCTGGGGGGTTGAGGAGAATTTGGCATTCGGTGTGGAGGGCTGACAATAACACTGTAATATCTAATAGCTGACTGGAGATGTGGGTGGCGCTGTGGTCAAAACCACTGAGTCTATTGGGCTTGCGGATCTGAAGGTCAGCCGTTTGAGCTCCTGTTGCTCTGTCCCAGCTTCTGCCAACCTAGCAGTTTGAAAGCATAAAAGTGTGATTAGATAAATAGGTACCACTGCAGCAGAAAGCTAAACGGCTTTCCTGTACGCTCTGGCACTCGTCACAGTGTCCCGTTGCACCAGAAGTGGTTTAGTCATGCTGGCCACATGACCTGGAAAAACTGTCTATGGACAAACACCAGCTCCCTCAGCCTTAAAGTGGAGATGAGCATTGTACTCACCCACCCCATAGTTGAATTTGACTGGACTTAACCGTCCAGGAGTCATTTACCTTATTAGATGATTATTAATTTGTGAGGTAAATTGCTTTCTAGGATGGTCTGCTGAGGAGCAAACTATCAGATCAGTCTCTTGATAGCTGGGGACCTCTCTCTGTCTTTGAATGATGTTTGGAGGTCACATTGGTGTGTAAACACATAGCAGCAAAGCCAGTTTTGTAACTGGAGTGGGCAAGGAGAGAGCTCTGCCTTTTTGTGCTGACCTACTGAGGCATAGCTCTTCTTTTCAGCCCCACCAGATCCTGCATTCATTTGCATTTCCTCCCTATCTCCTGTCCCCTCAGCACAGGGCGATTCCCAGTGAAAGGTGTGAATCCCAGCTAGTCATCCGTCCAGGTGCCCATCCAAGCACCAACCAGACCAAGACCTGTTTGGTTTCAGCAAGGTGGAGGTCCCTTGTTTCTCCAGACCAACTCAGAAAAAGCACAGAAGCTGATACCGAGCTGAGGATTTAGTGTTCTGTCTGAGAATCTTAGCTCTTGGTGTTGTTTTTTCAAAGCAATTTCTAGTCCTTCTGACTCACGTGAAAATAAGTTCTGTGACAGAAATGCAATAAATTTTGCCACATAAGCAAATATATGTAGATTTGTTTAAGTGAGATGTAGGTTTTCATTGCGCATAATTTGGAGTACCTGAGTGCAGGTTCTCTCTCTCTCTCTCTCTCTCTCTCTCTCTCTGTGTGTGTGTGTGTGTGTGTGTAGTATGGTGTGATTGACACGTGACAAAAATTTAATAGGACTCTAAATCAGAGGAGAACAGAAGCTATTTGTGCACAGCAATCAAACACGGCTGTTTCCCCTAAATTGTGGCTTTCACAGACCTTTATTTTGATAGATGCCTTTTTTTTAAAAAAAAAAGGAAAAGAAACCAGGACATTTTATTTCAAAAACATTTGCATCCTTCTATTGCTGAGTTTCATACACAGGTGTCTCACCTTGGGCCTGTTAGGCTTCCCCTAGGGATTTGGGAGTAGAAGGGGGAATGTGCAGGAGCAGGTAGGGGGAGCTGGCCTCTTTTGGTCTAAGCCTTGGCACCCCTCCCTGCGCCATGAATGAATGGGAGCCAGGGGTATACTTGTGAGAGAGCAGCTGTTCTGAAGTGGAACCGACACGCTTCTGTGAGAGCTGTACAAAAGAGAGTGTGGTCTGAGAGTGGCTGACAGTTCAAAGAGCTTGGCTTTTATTATGCCACACCTGCTGTTGGCCTCATTCCATCTGCCGAAATCCCCTATAGAGGTTGGTTGTTGTTGTTTTTCCTAATGAGGGAAAAATATGAAATGAGGCTTCTCTACACGGTGAGGAAAGGTGTCGAAAGAGAGCTATAAATACTACATGGTTATCACTTCACTGCATTTCCTCTGGAGAACTGCGGCAGCCCCACTGTCGTAAAGGGGAGTTCGCTGGGATGCCATGGTGCTCCACTTCTGCCTAGGGCAAAGGCAGGACCTTCTTCACCCGCTATCATAGACTGGCTGCATGCAGAGGAGAGGTGGGAGGAAACGAATGGGGAATCCCCAGGGGAAAGAGGCTCAGAGCCAGGGGACTGGTGGTGGGATGACGATGAGTGGTCAGAGGGAGAAGACTGGGAGGAGGAGGTGTCGGAAAGTAACAAAAAATTGGGAGAACTTAAGTGGTAGAAAATATATTTCAGATTTCAGTACAGTGGTACCTCTGGATATGAACGGGATCCGTTCTGGAGCCCCGTTTGCATCCAGAAGCAAACGTAACTAGTGACGGCACGTCTGCGCACGCACGCGTCGCTTTCCGCCGCTTCTGCGCATGCGCGTGACGTCATTTTGAGTGTCTGTGCATGCGCAAGCGGCGAAACCCGGAAGTAACACGCTCCGTTACTTCCGGGTTGCCGCGAAGGGCAACTTGAACATGCTCAACTTGAAGCATATTCAACCCGAGGTATGACTGTATTGGCGCTGTGGTCTAAACAACTGAGCCTCTTGGGCTTGCTGATCAGAAGGCCGGCAGTTTGGATCCCCATGCCGGAGTGAGCTGCCATTGCTCTGTCCCAGCTCCTGCCAACCTAGCAGTTCGAAAGCACATCAAAAGTGCAAGTAGATAAATAGGTACCACTGCAGCGGGAAGGTAAACGGCGTTTCCACGCGCTCTGTTTTCTGTCACAGTGTTCTGTTGCACCAGAAGCAGTTTAGTCCTGCTGGCCACATGACCCGGAAAGCTGTCTGTGGACAAACACCAGCTCCCTAGGCCTGAAAGCGAGATGAGCCCCATAGTCGCCTTTGATTGGACATAACCATCCAGGGGTCCTTTACCTTTTACCTTTACTGACCCTAACATGAGTAAAGCCAGGCTCAGTGGAGACTGAGAATTAAAAATCAAATTCACTATTTTACATCCTTGGTAACCTTGAACTCCAGACCTACTCAAGAGCTGATGGGAACTGGTAATAGAAAGCCGGTCTGCAGAATTCTGAACTGATCAGTAATCACTAATCAGTAATTTCCCAGAGCATGTAGTTGTCACAGGAATGGGGAATAAAGATGGGCGGGGAGGGGGAGTTATTGAATCTTGCTCTGAGTGCATTTGTTCAGGGCACAACATACGATGCATGTTGAGGCTAGATATGGATTATAATGAAAAGGATTTGCATATTTCCCACAAAGTTTGGGTGTGTTGAATAACAACAACTAAAAAGCATCTTTTGGGAGGGGGGCGAGAATGCAGCAATTTGGAGCACTTGCCATTAAACTGCCAGTGAAATACTTAGAATGTGGGTTTAGCAGAAGTTTGATTAGCATACGCATCTGGGATGAGATAAACACCACAGCTTGGATTCAGAGATGCACCAGGGAAAAGTGGTTGATGGAAGGTGATTCTCCACTCCACTTTTTCCTTAGGCGGCCCCCCTCAAGGGGGCTGAGAACCCTATTCTGAAGGTTGGGGGCCTGTCCTGAATGTGGTGGACTGTGGCAGAAGGAGGGAGGATTGCCAAAAATCAGGCTGAAGCACCTTCCATGAGCATAGTTGCCACAGACCTCATCATTCAGGGAGTAGATTGACCTTCAGGAAATGGCTTCCTGGGGCAGATTGGGGATAAAAGCCACCTCCCACAAAGCCCCTTCTGCTGGCATTGCTCTGAACCCAAAACCACGTTCACACATCTGGGAACCACTGTTTGTTCTCAAATGCTTTCTCGGAAGGGGGTTTAAGTGAGTTGGAGATAAGATATTTCCATGATGTTGGTGGACAAGGTGACCTGCAGGGGAAGTTGTGGGAGAGAAGCAAAGCTGGAGAAGGTAAGTACCCACCTCTCTCAGTGCAGCCAACTCACAGCAACCCAGTTGTTCAAGGGCTGCCTTCTTGCAGCAACACCGCACTAGGCGTTGAGCGCTGGGAAAATGTGGTGTCTCTAGCATAGAAGCATTCTTTGAGGGAAGATGGTTGAAACCCACACAGCAATGGAAACCAATTGGCCAGAGTGTACTGTGGAAACAAATGGGTTTAAGCACACCAAACCCTGGTTTGGATTATGTCCATTGTCTGGAAGGGCCCTAATATGCTACCCAGCAGCTACCATGCTGTGTTTTGTATATTTAAGATGTTTCATTTTATCTCGCAAGGGCAGCGTTGGAAAGGTTCCACATTCTGCAGACATCAGCACTTTAGGGACATTGCAAATATTTTGGCTCATTTCTAAAGACATTTTGCTCTATATGTGTTTTCTCCCACAATGATATCATATTCACATATAGTAGGATGTTATTGACTTCAAAGGGAAAAAAGGATAAATATTAACAGAGGAACACACGTTGCACCAATATATATATATTTCTCTTTCTAATGCACCAGTGATAAACATGTGCTGGTTTTTTAGATTAAATAATTTATCTTTAGGGATTGTTTCTTAACTGAGATTTCCTACAGGTTCTCTCCAGGGACTGAACTATGAATATACAACATATAACTGTATAAATCAGTCTAAGAATTTGGGGATTTTCACTTGATCAGAATTGCAGGCTGTCTTACTGGGACTTCAGAAATAAACACCAGCAGTAGGCTTTGTATCATGAGGTTGTGGGGGGGAAAGATTAAAAACTGATCCTAAATATACAATGGGGAACTACTTGCAGTAATTTAGAAACTGTGCTATCCTGCAAGAAACAAACAGGGACAAATGATATATAATGAACTGAAAAATGTTGAAAATAACTTTTCCTAAGAAACCAGAAACTTTTCTTTTAGGTATTACAGGACCAGAGATCCCGAAGGACCAGATGAAACTATTTACGTACGCAACCACGGCTGTGTTGATTCTGTTAGCCCAGAAATGGAAAGAGGGAACAGCTCCAACCAAAGAAGAGTGGCAGATAAATTTGATGAACTATGCTAAGATGGCAAAACTTACAGGAAGAACCAGGAACCAGGAAGAGGAGGTCTTTAATAAAGAATGGGGAAAGTTTATAATTTATTTGAAAAAAACTATTGTAAACAATTACACACATTGGTAGGTTTGACAGAAAACTCGTAGCAAAAAAATGAACTCTAGAATGATAAAGGATTTATAAGAATAGATTTATGAAAGAGATGCAGAGGGGGAAATCATTATATTAAGATCCACAATGGGGGGGAAGTCAAAGGGGATTATATGTTTATGTTTTTAATTCGCTTGTTTATGTAAAATAGAAAACGCACACACACACACACACAAAGGCAAATCTGCACTACTCACCCCATCTCTTCCAGACCTTAACATATTTTACTGCCACATCCGTTGGACTGATTTTTATTTGGAGGAACAGCACAATAATCTCCTTAAGAGCAACAAAACATTACGTGTGAGCTTCTGAGCTTCACAGAATTCTTCCTCAGGCTAGATATGCAAAAAAGAAATGTGCTTCGGGGGCTGGATGCAATGTTAAGCCCTGGCTGAACTCTCTTCCTGTCTTAAGATGATAATAAAGAAAGTTTGTGAAGGCTAATTGGGTTAAAATTCAGTTGCAAGCAGGATTCAAGTTACACAATGTCATGCTGGGACACAGAAGCGAATGGAAAAACTTATTCTGTAAACGGAAGGGTTCTGGGTTGGTTTTGTTTTCATTCTTGTTTCTATTATGTGTTTTGTGTTTTTATTTTGTATATTTCTGCTGTGAACCATCCTGAAATCATCAGATGAAGTGTGATACAGGAGAACTCACCAGGTCCTTTGTAAGGCAGAAAAAATGTTCAGGGGAAATGTTGTAACCAGAAATTTTGGTGCTAATTCTTGTTGCATTTGGTTTTTTATCTCCCCGATTGGCTCAGGTCTGGTACTGCAGAAATACGAAAAACCAAAACACGTGCAGCCAGTAAAAGAAAACAGTGTTCCTTTGGCACGACCTGTTTCCCCTTTAAAGGACAGGGACAATGACACTGGTTGACAGGAATGTGTCAGCAATTTTTGTGAAAATAGCAGCTGCCACCACAGATCCCACCAGCTTGAATACCAGGTACAAAATCCTCAAAATGTGTTTTATTGTTATTTAGGCCAGTGGAACTCAGACTTTCAAGCTTGTGGGATCAACTTTGTTTTTTCCACATGAACCCTGAGATCACCAACTGGAGCCTGGCGTGAATGATATACAGCTAGAATTAAAGAATTATAAGTATGAATTCCTTGCTGATCTATCTTTGGTCACCCACAAATCTGTCAATTTACCTTCTGCCAGGCTCTGATTTAGACTAGAAATCAAATTGTCTATCTCTTCCTCTAGATCCAGAGCTTATCTGGACAATTAGGAAGTTCTGTTTGAAGATATAAAACAGTCTGAATAAAAAAGGAACCATCTCATTCAACATCTGGGGGGGAAATATGACTCCTTCCCACATGCATCTGGGAGCATCTCAAGCAGCTATTAGAGCCTGGCTAGAATTCCTCTCGCATGTAGTTTGCAAGAATGTCTGGCTCCTCTTCTCATTATGAGGTTGCATAAGAAGAATTCCTTGCAGTGACAGAAGGGCAGCAGTAAAGGCAAAGGACCCCCGGATGGTTCAGTCCAGTCAAAGGCGACTATAGGGTTGCAGCGCTCATGTCGCTTTCAGGCTGAGGGAGCTGGCATTTGTCCACAGACAACTTTCTGGGTCATGTGGCCAGCATGACTAAACCACTTCTGGAGCAATGGGACACCGTGATGGAAGCCAGAGCACATGGAAACACAGTTTACCTTCCTGCCGCAGGAATTTATCTACTTGCACTGGCATGTTTTCGAACTGCTAGGTTGGCAGGAGCTGGTACAGAGCAACGGGAGCTCACCCCATTGTGGGGATTCGAACTGCCGACCTCCTGATTGGCATGCCCAAGAGGCTTAGTGGTTTGGACCACAGCGTCACCACAGCAGTAGTGGTGTGACACAACCGTTTATTATTTAGCACATAATCAAGTGCAAATCACGTAGGAAGGGGTTTCCATTGGTTGTGAATCTCCAGCCATATTACAAGTTATTTTATTTGACAACACCAACACAGCCGAGGACATGTTTGAGTAGGATCTTACTGATCACTGTTAAGTGAGCTAGGTTTCGAAACATAGGCCTTTATTGCAGCAGTTCCCTGGTTTTGAAATGCCTAGTGAGACGTTCACCTCTCTCTCATTACTGACATTCAGGGGGAATTTTAAAAGCATTCCTCTCACCCAGGTATTAGATGCCTGAAATCTACTGCCCCTGGCAACCTTGAAAATATTAGCTTTGAGGATGTATGACTAACTTTAAATGCTTTCAGACGTCTTTAAACTGTCTTTAACTATGTTGTTTGCTTCCCTGTGCTCCTTTGGGAAGAAAGGCAAGGTAGGATTTCAAGAATAACAGTAAAGAATAGATATTCCCCCCCCACTACTCCGGAATCCAGTGTGATTACACTGGGCTAATGCATTTTGGACAGTGTTCTCGAAGCTACAAACATGAGTCTGACCAAACTGTGGGAGGCAGTGGAAGACAGAAGTGCCTGGCGTGCTCTGGTCCATGGGGTCACGAAGAGTCGGACACGACTAAACGACTAAACAACAACAATGCATTTTTATGACGGTTCTTAGATTCCAAGAGCAGAACAGGAAACCTGTTGGATCTTTCCTGACTGTGCTTCAGCAGCTTAATTTGCTGTGACTATTTAGCACTTCCTACCAATATTTGGAGTGAAAGCAGCTGGGCTCTGCTTGCATGCATGGCTTGCCTCACTACCTAGGGAATGTGTATATCTTGTCAGGTGTGCAGTGAACAAGGCAGGGCTCCACAGGAGTCATGATCATTTTGGCCAGCCCCACTTACTCCTTTAATTTAATAGCGTGATGACCCATCCATTCCATTTTAAAACTTCAGCTCCTTCCCGTTGTGCTGAATACACACGACAAAATCAATTAAACTCCAGGAAGTCCTCCCAACGTAAAGCCAAATAGCAACCTAGAATCCACATGTCATTTACACATCACTAAAGGGCACACCATTACCAAGACCTATCCTGTCATGAAAACCAATGAATTCCCATCACACACAAACACAAATTTAGCACGTACACTGGCTGTCCTTAAAGAAATTTGTGCATCCAGCATCAACTACCATAGCTCCTAACTTGAGTCAGAATTCAGCGTATTACTGGCTGACACAAGATGGAAATATGGTATGCCTTACAGCAACAACAACAACAACAACAACCACAACTTTATTATTTATACCCCACCCATCTGACTGGGTTTCCCCTAGCCATTCTGGGTGGCTGCTTCCAACACATGTTGTTGTTGTTGTTGAGTCGTTTAGTCGTGTCCGACTCTTCGTGACCCTATGGACCAGAGCACGCCAGACACTAAAAACATAATAAAACATTAAACATTTAAAAACTTCCCTCTGCAGGGCTGCCTTCAGATGTCTTCTAAAGGTTGTATAGTTACTTATCTCCTTGGTTCGAGGGTCACATAACTCCATATCCTTCAACACTGCTCTGATGAAAACAGGGACATCGTAAGGAAAAGTGAGACATTCCAGGATCAAATATGAAACTGGGACGGCTTCTGTAAAGTTGGGACTTCCCCTGGAAATAGGGTAACTTGGAGGGTCTGTACTGGCAGCAGCAATTGGCCATTTCTTTTCTGACATTTTATGTGCCACTTTTCTTCCCAGACTCGGACCAGACTTACACCTGCTTAGCTCCAGAAAATTCTATAGCTGTGGTGTTGTTGTTTAGTCATTTAGTCGTGTCTGACTCTTCGTGGCCCCATGGACCAGAGCACGCCAGGCACTCCTGTCTTCCACTGCCTCCTGCAGTTTGGTCAAACTCATGTTCGTAGCTTTGAGAACACTGTCCGACCATCTCGTCCTCTGTCGTCCCCTTCTCTTTGTGCCCTCAATCCTCTCCAACATCATAGTCTTCTCTTCTCATGAGGTGGCCAAAGTATTGGAGCCTCAGCTTCACAATCTGTCCTTCCAGTGACCACTCAGGGCTGATTTCCTTAAGAATGGATAGGTTTGATCTTCTTGCAGTTCATGGGACTCTCAAGAGTCTCCTCCAGCACCATAATTCAAAAGCATCAATTCTTCGGCCTTCTTTATGGTCCAGCTCTCTCTCTCTCTTTAAAAATATATATATATATATATTTATTGCTTTTAAACCTTACAGAAAAGAGAAAAGAAAAGGGAAAAAAGGGAAAAAACAAAAGAAAGAAAAAACAATACAGTACAATATATAAACAATACACAACACAACATTAACACATTAAACAAAACGAGAGCAAAAACAATTCAAAAAACACACATCATACCATCTCAATACCCTCTCTTTCATTCCCTTGTTTCATCGACCTCCTCTCACCTCCCTTTTTGTATTCCATTTCTATTAATTATTTCAGCAAATCCTTTCCAGCTTTCTCTATTTTCTGTCATATGGTTATCTTAACAAATTTTAACCTTATTTTCCATTAATACTATAGTACTTATTTATGCTTAATTCATTATAACATTTCTACTAAAGCCATATAATTCCATTCCATCATTTTTCTAACACTCATTAATTTTGCATTATTTCTATATTTAAACTTTAAACTTTTTCCAATATTCTTCCACCATCTCTTCTCCCTGGTCTCGGATTCTGCCAGTCTTTTCCGTCAATTCCATATAGTCCATCAACCTGGTGATCTTCTGTCCGAGGCTCTTAACTCTTTTCCAAGTCCCTTCTGCAGATCTTCTTCATATTTATACATGCACTTTACTTTGTCTTCTCCTGATCTTGTTCTTATTTTCCTTCCTTTAATGTTGAAGAGTAGATCTCGGGGAAATTCCCACCTAGCAATGTTTTTATTCCTTCTCGACAGGTCGGCCAAATCTCCATAGTTAAAACTAAGATTCAAAGGATATTTCAGGACGTATTTCAAAGTTCCTCCAAATCTGGAGGTCCCCACAACTCCAGTCTCCTCCTGACCCAAGTCCAGGTCCCAAAAGTCAGTAAATCCCTGCATGAAGGGATCGATCCAACTTTCCTTCTCCAGTCCAAGCGGGCTGCAGTCCTCAAAATCTGACTTTCTCCAAATTCATCCATAAAGAGCATCAACTTGTAGTCATCTAATTGCATCTGCAAGGCTGGGGCTCTCTCCTTCTCCCCTTGTACTACTTTAGGTTCAGCAACAACAACTTTCTCCCCCGCCTTCTCCACAATTTGCCATGTCAAAGTAGATCCCTGTGTCAATTCCTGAATGGTTTCTGTAATATTGTTCACTTTTTGTCCCAAATTAGTCACTTTTTGTCCCAAGTTATCAATTTTTATGGTCATCACATCCGTCTTCTTATGGAGCTGTTCCAATGAATCATTTATCTTACATAATGCAACCACTAAGGCTTCTTCTGTCAACATTCTTAGCGCTCCAAGGTCAGTCCCAGATTCTCACAGTTTTTTATCTTGCAGCTGGAAATTCCCCCAGCTCAGCTCATGTAACAATTTCAAAAGCTTCCTCTAGGGGGAAACAATTTCTATTTGTATCAATCCTTTTAAGCACAGTTCAAACAATAAAGTTAGTTTCAATTTTCAGTTACTTTTACTCCTTTTTAAACGCAGAAGGAGAAAATGGAAACAATGTATTTCTCTTATTTAACTAGCTGTCAACGAACGATCTATTCACAGTCAATGAGCATTTCCAAAACGTCAGTCTTACTGGCCGCCCGTTTCCAGGTTCAGAGCGGTGGTAATTTGACTTTCTTCACTCTCTCCTGCAGGCTTACACGATCCAAAATTTCCCCCCTCTTCTCCTGCTTCCAAGGGGGGTTTGATGATTTTAGCCGATGGAAGTTTAATCCTTTACAGAAGGCTTTCCAAGACTTTAGCTTGCAGCCTCTTTGCTTCAGTCTATTTACAAAAGGGGAAGGCGGACTTCCTGTTTGAAACCTCCCCGTTTCAGTGCCAAATTAAGACATTTAAAAATCCAATTTTCCGTTCTACTCACGGGTAGTTGTTTTAAGATCAAATTGTCCACAGGAAAAAGTCAGCGCTCTCCAGCAACAGCAATGCGGCTTCACTCCATGAAAGAAGCAGTCAATTCGCAGCACCGCACCACTCACCTCACGTCGCTCCGGATCCCCGAAACTGGGTTTCCCCGTGAGTAGGGGAGGCGCAAAAGGTGCCAGCCGAATCCCACGTTCACAGGCTTCTCCCGCCTGTGATTTTTTGTGGGTCCCCGCCTTCGCCGTGGCCGCCAGACCCTAATTTCCATGAAGCAAATTCCTCCCGATCAGAGGAATTCAGCCATTACTGGAGGCGCTAACCCGGAAGTTATGGTCCAGCTCTCACTTCCATACATCACTACTGGGAAAACCATAGCTTTAACCATATGTACTTTTGTTGGCAAGGCTGTAATCTATGGCTGTAATTTGTTCTAATTGTATATAATACTGAATTTTAAGTTTCTGTAGCCTGCCCTGGGACGTGTTGATAAAGAACGAGTAATACATTTAATCACCATCATCATCACCCTTCAGACCATACCTTGGGCTCATCTGTTAATGTAATAGACTAGAAGGAAAGTGGTGTGTACTATTGGCCAAGCCAAACCAATTCTAAAAAAAAGTCTGGCAGCTTGATCTTATGCAAAAGCAAGTTAAATGGAACATGCCTTCCAAGTAAGTGCTCACAGGATCATGTTGTATATGTAATTTGGAAATAATAGATTGCTGCAATGTATTGCTTATTCTTGAAGACTACAGGAAACATCCAACTGGTGCAAACATTGTTATCTGAAACATATGGCCATACAGTGGTACCTCGGGTTAAGTACTTAATTCGTTCCGGAGGTCCGTTCTTAACCTGAAACTGTTCTTAACCTGAAGCACCACTTTAACTAATGGGGCCTCCTGCTGCTGCTGCCGCGCCGCCGGAGAACAATTTCTGTTCTCATCCTGAAGCAAAGTTCTTAACCCGAGGTAATATTTATGGGTTAGTGGAGTCTGTAACCTGAAGCATATGTAACCTGAAGCGTATGTAACCCAAGGTACCACTGTATTATGGTCTGCATCATAGAGATCTCCCACCACCTCACCAACTTCACCTCTTCGTAAGTAGAAGTGACTCCACTGCGAGGAAGCTAGTGTTGCAGTTCAGCTGTTTCTGAGGAGGGGTGCTGACAAATCGGGTCCTCCCTTAAAGAGGGCACGTGTTGCGGTGAGACCTGGAAACCGACACCCTGTGTTGTAGGTGGGTTCAATTGAATAGCCACAACACCCAATTGGTAGGTCCCTTGATGCTGGGTTTAATCAGGCCAATGGATGCAAGCTAAACGGATCAAGGGACCTATTTATGCCCATGCATATGACCCTGAGCTTCCTTTTTTGGTGCATGCATCAGAACACCCGCTCACCTCTCCTTATATTTAGGGCTGTGCACCTGACCTTGCTATGCCGTCGTGTGTTGTCTGTCGTTGGGACAGGGGCACGGCAGGAATTTTCCCCACTTAGCTGATTGGCTCTTGCCATTTGGGTTTCCCCTGCTGCGTAGCAAATCATCACAACTTGTAAGGCTGCGGATGGGCTCTGGATCAGGTGATAGGGATGGGAGAACGCTCTCGCCATCCCTATGTGAAGGGTATTCCCTTAAAGGAATCCAGGGACTTGATGGTTTGGTCAACCCCTGAGAGGGAGTTGTGCCCATGCCTGAGTCCAGGGGGACATTTGGGTGGTGGAGTTAGCCTGCTCCTGGCTTTCCGCTTATCCAGGTGTTCACCCTAAGCTGACCTATGCTGGTGCCCTGGGTCAGCGCTGCCTGCAAGGGTGCAGGGAGCTAGTCGAACCAGAGCCTATGCAACCACTCACTTGCTGTAATCAATAAAGTTGTGGCCTAAATTCTGCCAAAAACCAAACCAAAATTTGAGTCTTGTCTGAATTTATTTAAGGGGGAGGTTTAAAGGTCTGAACACACAAATGGGCTGCTTGTAGAGGGGATGGAAATGTCTGTGGTTGGCAATGAGGCCAATTCCCTCTCCCAGGCTATCAAAGCTTCATCTTCTGAAGGTGGTGAGTGAGATTTCTAGGTCACGGTTCCATATCTCAGGTTTCCCCCCTGCCCAAATCAAATAGCCTTGAATGCATGTCTCACCCTTACCCCCTTTTAGGCAGAAACGAGACATTCCACTTCTCAGTGGATGGATATACCACTAAAGTTAATACACAGTGCACATTTTACTGCACAATCCTATAAGACACAACCCCATAAGTCCCATTGAGTTCAGTGGGGCTTACTCCCAAATAAGCGAGTACAGGACTGCAGACTCAGTCTGCTCCCTGGGGATGATTTCTCAAGAGTTTAGCCAATCAACCGAGTCTTGTAAGCACAAGAGTGGCAGTCGAAATGTGATGCCTGTGCTATTACAAACAAACAAACAAACAAACAAACATTTGCTCTAATTGTGATTCCTTCAACTCTAAATACTAAAAGCCAGAGTTCAGCCTTGCAGAAATTCAGTCGAAGTTGAAATGAACACTCGTGCAAGCCAATGCCCTTTACTTGGAAGCAAGCAAAGTCTTCATTTCCAAGTAAGGAGGCATAAAATTGAGCTGTAGAGAAGGACACCCATTTGTTATTCAAATGTGAAGATTTTATATCGTAAAGCTGATGTGTCCTGTCCAGCTGTTGTTGTTGTTTTTTAAAGGGTAACATTTCTTAAGCTAAAGAGTCACATTCAGAAGGGTCTCCACATGTTGTTGGCTCCCAGTTCCCAACAACCTCAGCCAGCCAGCATTGCCAATCACACACACCCTGGTTTTGTTAAAATTGGTGTGAGCCAGGGGTCAGAGGTTGTGCATTTGCTCCGCATCCTCCCTTTGAGACCACCATCAGTTGCATTTCAGTAAACAACAACAACAACTCAGGGCAAAGAGTTTTGCTGTTTAGGACCAAATAATTGTGACTGCATGGAATATGTAGTTTGGTCCTAATTAGCTTGATAAATCCAACATTAGTCTTCACTGCAAAGCAAGCACCACTTTCTCTAGTCACCTTTTATTCGATAAACTGGTTTCTCTCTCTCTCCTCCTTATTAGCCTTGTATTTAGAGAGTACAACCTAAATTACCCAGTCTTTTTTCTTCCTTTCCCCCCGAAGCAACTTTGTTAGAGACATGGTAGGACTGACTGTCATTCATCACTGCCTTCTCTTGCTTCTGAAAACAGCTATTTGTGATTTGGATCACACAAGCCAACAGATGACTGTTCGTTCGTATGAATAGCTACTGCACCTTGCAGAATTCTTGCCACCTCAGTTAATTATAGTGGTGTCTCACACAGTGCAGTAGTAAAGGAGGACCTGTCAGAATTTCATTTTTTAAGGCGCAGGCATTTGCTTTTACATGAATTCCCTCTACCACACAGGTTTTCTGCTTCTCCTACTCTAGGTTTAAAAATTATTACGGAATATGGAAGCAAAACTTTTAATATCTTATGAAATCAAAAGGTTTGGAAATAAATGTGGCGGAACTGTCGGGCTACCCAAGCATAACGTTGACAAAATTTATTTTAAAGTACCATTCTGAATCTAAGTTTAAAGCTTTGTCTAAGTCTCAGACTAAGGGCGCAATCTCAAGTATGATACTTTGTAGGAATAAATTCTGTTTATCTGAATGGGACTTACCTCTTTCTATTTAACTTTCCTACTTACCTCGGACCCTCCAAGTGTCCCTCCTTTCCAGGGACAGTCCCGGATTTATAGAAGCCGTCCCAGTTTCTGATTTGAGCCTGGAATGTCCCGCTTTTCCTTAGAATGTCCCTATTTTCATCAGAAAAATGTTGGAGGGTATGGAAGGACACCTCTATTTTCATCAGAGAAATGTTGGAGTGTATGGACTTATGTGACCCCCCAGGCCAAGGAAATTAGTAACTCTAGAACCTTTAGAAGGCATCTAAAGGGAAGGAAGGTTTTTAAAAATATACGTTTAACATTTTATTATGTTTTTATATATGTTGGAAGCTGCCCAGAGTGACTGAGGTAGTCCAGTCAGATGGGTGGGGTATAAATAATACAATTATTATTATTATTATTATTATTATTATTATTATTATTATTGAGTAGGACGTCCTATTTTCATTGGAGAACTATTGGAGGGCATGCTACCTGCCTCTTTACACATACACATTTTCTTCTGAGGAGATCAAGGTGGTGTATATGATTTTTTCCTTTCCTCACAACAACCCCATGAGGAACGTTGGGCTGAGAAAGCAACTTGTCAAATTTTATCCAATGAGCATCATAGCTAAGTGGGGAAATTGTTGCTGCAGTTGTTGTTGTTGTTGTTGTTGTTGTTGTTGTTGTTGTTGTACCGTAACCACTACACTATGGAAGCTCTCATTATACGGATGCTTAGAACTGTACTCTAGAACTATAAGTGCAGAAGTATCCAGCATGCTCTTCTCCCGGTTATCCAGACTTCATTATACGAAGAGGGGGACTTTTCACATTGAGTGGTATCATGCTGAAAGTCTGGCTCCACTGAACAGCTGCAGAATTGACTCCTCAGAAAGGCAAAGCTGATGACATACAATTAGATTGCGCAGGAAGATGTCACACCCATGTTAAGGGCTATGTGATTTTTATTTGAGAAAGATCTTCAGTCCAGGCAAGCAAGAGGCATTTTCTAAGTTCAAAGACACATTTCCCCCAGGCAAAAACAGTCAGGGACAATGCAGAGCTGGACCACTATGCGGCTGATGAGGACATGTGGCCATGCCCCTTATCCCGGGGGCCAGATAGAGATGTTTGGAGGGCCACATTTCCCACCCCTGAGTAACTGAGGTGACTTTTAAATTATGTTTTTGCTGAACGGGTTCATTGATTTATAGGCACAAACAGCAGCATGAACACAAATGTATATAACTTTTTTTCCTCTCTGGATGATAATATTTCAGGCTTGCGTGGAGGGTGAGAAAAACAAGCTTCCTAGTATAACACTCTGGTGGCGCTCACTTTTCATGGAAATTATGTGTCTTTTTGATCTGAGGGTAAACACTGGTGTCCAGTGATTGAACAATGAAATCAGAATTTATTTTTAAATCGAAAGGAAAGCAGCAGAACTCCATGTTTTTCTAAAAATAAAAATATAAATGGCACCACTTTCTTCTCCCCATCCACAACTCTAGGCCAAACTATCCCTGGCAGGAATGATGAACAGTCTCCATAGAAAGGGTGAATGCTGCAAAGAGCACAAAAATAATCCTATTGCAATGTCAGAATTATAACAGGAAACTTCTTTTAGGAGACACTTGAATTACACAAAGCTCCACTCTTCCCAAGCACCATATAATTAGACTAAGCTAGATTCTCTCTCTGCATACATTTCCCCCCTAGTTTAAATCTCACTCTTCTTCAGTTATCAAACCAGTGCTCTCACTAGCAGTTTACTCTGGGATCTAACAAGAAAACTGCTGCTACCACAGCCGCAGCAGTATTCGATCTGTGTGTAGGAAATGTCCACAATAATTTCAGACCATGCTGAGGAGACCCGAATTGAATTGCCAATGCGTATACCCCTCGGCAGAAATTGTGGCAGGAGAAGGCTTTTGTCATCTGTCCACTGACAAGTTTGGAAGCCGCTGGAATTCCACTCAAATAATTTCCCCTGAGTGTGAGCGAATTCTTGTATAACACACACACACACACACACACACACAGATACAAAGGACAAAACTAGGAACAAAGGGAAGATTCAAAGAAAGCTGGAGAAAGTTGGAGAAATTCGCAGGCAACTACCCATTCTCAATTGAGCTTTTAGCTTTGCGTTCTTGCATAGGTTCATTTAGGCCTGTAGCTCAGTGCCACAGCATTTGCAGATGGTTTCAGGTTTAATTCCCTTGGTATCTCCAGGAAGGACTAGGAAAATATTCCTGCCTGAAATCGCGGAGAGCCACTTCCCATCAGTCTGGACAATACTGAGTTAGAAGGACCAATGATATAGGCAGTTTCCTATAGTCCTACACATAATTCTATAATCCAGTTTAAACTAAAGGTCTTGCATATTTTTAAGGACAAAGTTTTCCACTGGCTTATTTTTGTTGTTGTTTTTAAAAGGAAGGCGGCTCCTCTTTAATTCCCCACTAATGATTCTTTGCTCCTGCAGGGAATATGCCTTCCCTTCCCACTCCAAGGTAGGAATGTAAGAAAGCGCCATTTCCATTCTGATCTGTATTCATCGCAATCAGCCCTGTTTCCTTTCTGCTGCAGTTTGGTTCCTGCCAAATGCTGCATTAGTCATCTTGTTGTCCACTAATAAATGTAAGTCACATAAGCATTTCTGTAAGTTATATTCATTTTACTCTAAAGGAAGTGTGATGGGATGGTGAGCTGCTTGTGCGTAAAATCCTGATCCCTCAGAGCTTGGCTAAGTTCCCAAACCTCTGTCTGTGATGGAGCTCCTTAAGCATGGCTCCATCAATCGCTCGTTGAATCGGACAGTGGGCGTTTACGGAACTTCTTCCAGCATAAAAGCTCCTTGACGGAAACGCGTCTTCTGGACTCTCGGCGTGACAGTTTCCGCCGAGGAGTGGGTGTGCCTACGGGAGGTCCTGAAACCTCTCCACTGTTCCCGCTTGAAGTATCTCTGAGCTCTCCCTCCGACTCACTTTCCCTTGTAACTCCACTTCTCCCCCTGCTGGTCCCCTCCTCCGCTGAGTGGTCTCTCTCACCCTCCATGAGCCCTTTCACCTCCTTCGTCTCAGATGACAGTTCCCTGACATCCACCTCCCCTCTAGGGCCCCCTTCACCCCCTTCCCTCCCCTCCTCTGCGGGAGGCGAGGGAGCAAAACCCCTGAAGGAACCTCCCTCATCTTCCGAAGTTTCGAACACTTCCCTCCACCTTTTGCTGTTCCCGGTTTCCAAGTACTCCTCCTCCTCGGAGTCTGTACCCTCTTCCAACTCCGATTCCCTGAATCCCTCCAGTTCCTCCTCATCGTCGGTGGTGCCAAAGTACTCCCTCCGGAACCTCGCTACTGGTTGAGGTTTCCTGGGGAACCTTTGGTGGAACGTTTCGATCAAGACCTCGTCATGGACCTCCTCTGCCTTCACCCAGGTGTTTTCCGACTCCGGTTCCCCTTCCCACGCGACCAAATACTCCACCTGATTACCCTTCCACCTGGAGTCGATGATTTCTGCCACATAGTTGCGGCTTTCCCTTTCTTCTATGGCTGGCCCCCGTGTGGATACCCCTTCACCTTCCCCCCTGTATGGTGACAGTAATGACCTGTGGAATACTGGGTGCAGTTTCATGTGGTTCGGTAACCGGAGTCTGAAAGCCACTGGGTTGACCTGTTGGATGACCTCAAATGGTCCCAATCTTTTGGGTCTCAATTTCTTGCAACTACCCTTGAACGGCAACCCTTGGGTTGATAGCCAGACCCGACTCCCCACCCTAATTGTTTCACCTTCCCTTCTGCTCTTGTCTGCCTGCCTCTTATATTCTTCTTTGGCCCTTTCTAAGTTGTGTTGGAGTTGACGATGGATCGCTTCCATTTCTTCTACAAAAAGTTCAGCGGCCGGAACACTCCACCTCTCTCCTCCTTCCCCTGGAAACGCCCTGGGGTGGCACCCATAATTAGCCAAAAAGGGGCTCATCCCGGTGGACACATTCTCTGCATTATTGTAAGCAAATTCCGCTAGTGCCAACTTTTCGACCCAATCGTTTTCTCTGTCATTGACATAACACCTCAGGTATTGTTGAAGGATACCGTTTGCCCTCTCCGCCTGCCCATTGGTCTCAGGGTGCCTGGCAGTCGAAAAGTTGACCTCTACGTGCAACAAGCTCATAAGCTTCCTCCAGAATCTGGACGTGAACTGTTTCCCTCTGTCGGAAACCAGCCTCAAGGGGGCGCCATGCAGCCTAAAAATATGTTCTACAAACAATTTTGCTGTCTCTTCCGCCGTGACTGCATGTGAGCAAGCTACAAAGTGACCCATCTTAGTTAACTGGTCTACTACGACTAGTATGGCGGTTTTCCCCTGGGATTTGGGCAGATCAGTCATAAAATCTATCGACACCGCCTCCCACGGTCGTTCTGGTGTGGGTAACGGTTCTAAATACCCCGCTGGCGCCCGCCTTTCTCCTTTGGCTCTCTGGCATTGGTCACACCTTCTCACATACTCCCGTACATCCTCCCTCACCTTGGGCCACCAAAACTCCCTGGTCACCAACCACATGGTCTTGTGTTGCCCAAAATGCCCCGCTGTGGGATTGTCGTGCAGCTGTTTGAGTACTCTCCCCCTCAATTCCCCTTCAGGTATATATAGCGCCCCTTTGTAATACAATGCCCCGTTTCTTTCTTCAAAACCTCCGGGGTCTTCTCCCTCTCCCCTTAAACCTCTGAGCTTATCCTGGGCGTACTCATCATTTACCGTTCCCTCTACCAGTTCTCTTTGCCCCACCCAGGCCGCACCACACACCCAGTGGTCCTCTGGGATAATATGTCTCTCTTCTGGCACTCCCTCCCCCTCCAAATATTCAGGTTTGCGAGAGAGAGCGTCCGCTCTGATGTTTTCTGGACCTGGCACATAGCAGATTTCAAAATGGAATTTGGAGAACTCCTGGGCCCATCTCACTTGTCGTTGGTTGAGCACTCGTGCCGTTCTCCAATACTCCAAATTCTTGTGGTCCGTACATACTTGTACCTTATGCTGTGCACCAATTAGTAAGTGTCTCCATCTCCGGAACGCTTCGTGAATGGCGAGTAGTTCTCGGTCATATACCGTGTAGTTCCTCTCGGATTTGTTCAGCTTACGCGAAAAGAAGGCACACGGTCTCCATTCCGACTTATTGCTCCCTGGCTGAAGCAGCACCGCCCCCACCGCGCGGTCTGAGGCATCAGTTTCCACTCTCATGGGTTTTTGTAAATCCACATGCAGGAGCTGTTCTTCCGAAGCGAATGCCTTTTTCAATTCCTCAAAAGCGTGCTCCGCCTCCGCCGTCCAAACGAATTTCTTCTTGCTGTTCAGACAGTCCGTGATGGGAGCCGTTAAGTGGGCAAAGTTCTTGATGAATTTACGGTAAAAGTTCCCAAACCCTAAGAACCTTTGCACATCTTTTTTCGTTTTTGGTGTCTTCCATTCCAGCATCGCCTGTACCTTGCTTGGATCCATGGCTAATCCCTTGTCTGATAGGCGGTACCCCAGGAATTCCACCTCCTTGGCGTGGAACTGACACTTCTCCAATTTCACCCACAACTGGTTTGCTTGCAGCTGGCTCAGCACTTCCCTGACATCCTTTACATGCTGCTCCTCATTCTCTGAATATATCAGCACGTCATCGAGAAAGGCCACGCAATTCTTGTAGAGCAAAGGTCCCAGTACATGGTTCATGAGCGATTGAAAACAGGCGGAGCCTGCTTGTAATCCAAAGGGCATAACGAGATATTCGAAAGCCCCTAGGGGGGTGAACATCGTTGTCTTCCATTCATCCCCCTTCTTTATTCGTATCAGGTTGTACGCTCCTCTCAGGTCCAGTTTCGTGAATATCTTTCCCTTCCTCACCCTGGTCAAAATGTCATCAATTCTGGGCATGGGGAAAGTCACTGGTTCTGACACGGCATTTAGCCGCCGGTAGTCCACGATCAATCTCGGTTTATCCGTGTTTTTTTTGTCCACAAAAAACACTGGGCTGCCCCCCACCGCTCTGGACTCTCTGATGAAACCTCTCTTCAGGTTTTTGTCAATAAACTCCCTCAACTCCTGCATTTCCCTGTCTGACATGGCGTACAGCTTGCCCACGGGGAGCTGGGCCCCAGGGACCAGGTTAATTTGGCAGTCAAAGTCTCTATGCGGTGGTAGTTTATCTGCTTCCCTTTCGCTGAAGACCTTGCTCAGGTCAGCGTATTGTTTGGGCACCAGTCCCTGTTCAATCTCGCTGGAAAACATCAAATCCATGGCGCGAAAAAACTTCCTCGCGTCCTTCAGCATGTCACTATTCCCTGCCATCAGGGGCCGGACCCAGTCTCTCGCCCCCCCTTCGAGATGGCCAATCACAAACGCCACTCGCGATGCCTCATCGGGAAAGTCGTTAAACTGCAGTTCAAGAGCATACTGCATCTCTGTCCTAAAGGCTTGGTAGTTCCTGGGGTCCCCCCCAAACTTCTGCACCATTCCTGGCATCTTTCTTGCTAGTGTAGCGCCTTTTGCCTTTTCTGCATCCTGCGCCCTCCTTTCTTCTAGCCTCGCCGTTTGCATTGCTAGCTGGAGTTCCAAAACTCTGCACCTTTCTTCCAGAGTTGGACCTTCTCCAGCTCCTGCTGCTCCTCCGGCTCCAGCTGGGTTGCTCATGATGCCTCTCTGCACAAGCTGCTTTCAGGGACTGTCCGATTGCTGTGATGGGATGGTGAGCTGCTTGTGCGTAAAATCCTGATCCCTCAGAGCTTGGCTAAGTTCCCAAACCTCTGTCTGTGATGGAGCTCCTTAAGCATGGCTCCATCAATCGCTCGTTGAATCGGACAGTGGGCGTTTACGGAACTTCTTCCAGCATAAAAGCTCCTTGACGGAAACGCGTCTTCTGGACTCTCGGCGTGACAGTTTCCGCCGAGGAGTGGGTGTGCCTACGGGAGGTCCTGAAACCTCTCCACTGTTCCCGCTTGAAGTATCTCTGAGCTCTCCCTCCGACTCACTTTCCCTTGTAACTCCACTTCTCCCCCTGCTGGTCCCCTCCTCCGCTGAGTGGTCTCTCTCACCCTCCATGAGCCCTTTCACCTCCTTCGTCTCAGATGACAGTTCCCTGATAGGAAGTGTTCAAAAGTCATGAATTATGCGTCATTTCAGAACTTAGAAACTATCACGAATGATTTTTATCCCTGGAGGAATAAATACATGAAATGCACTGAGGTCCAGTTCCGAGGGCCTTCTGGTGGTTCCGTCACTGTGAGAAGTGAACTTACAGGGAACCAGGCAGAGGGCCTTCTTGGTATTGGCACCAACCTTGTGGAATGCCCTCCCAACAGATGCCAAGGAGAATAAGAACTACACAGTCTTTAGAATACTTCTGAAGGCAGCCCTGTACAGGGAAGTTTTTAATGTTTGATGTTTTATTGTGGTTTTATATCTGTTAGAAGCTGCCCAGAGTGGCTGGGGCATCCCAGTGAGATGGGCAGGGTACAAATATTATTATTATTATTATTATTATTATTATTATTATTATTATTATTATAGCAATTCCCACTTTCTTTTCTATTTCCACTACTATAATTCTCTGACATACTCCCTGCCCTGAGCCAAAGAGAAGCAGGCAACCATCTTACATAACACAGCCTGTACGATCACATGCTGTGTCTCAATTCCTAGAGTGCTTTTCACGTGCCAACATCGTCACCATTTTTTTTGGGTAGCCACCTATAGCTGAGTGCCCACTCATAGCCACTGTCAGGGTTCAGCATGGTCAAGTACTCACCAAGCACCCGTACCCCAGAAGCACCAATAAGAGCCTCCTGGACCTTGTCTGTCATGAGCACTTCTGCCCAAGGTATAAGAGCGCCAGAGGAGTCGGGAAGCAGCCAACAAGAGAGAGGCTCGTGTTCTTCCCAGGCAGCTGTGAATGGTAGTTTATCAACTGCCCCTCACTGTGAGAATGACAGGAATGCAGAGCATGTGCTAGAGAGAAACCGACTCTCTCAAATGACACAGGCAATGTCAGAAGGCGGGAGGGAAATCAGTTCCATATTGGAATGGGAGTTAATTCATCCAAGGAGAAGACGTGTGGGAAAGTTCTTACATAGAAAACAAAGCCGGAAATTGAAAGGGCAAAGGTTCAGGATATTCTGCCATACCGGGAATTACTCCCCAGAAGGGTCAACTGATTCATAAGTCACGGACGTGTGGATATGCGCGAGGCTGAGTGTTTGTATTGCAATAAATCTTCTAGCTAATTATGACTTGTGTGCTATGGTATCAAGATGGCAGCCAGGCTGCTGACCTCGTCCTCCTCACCATTACCTGTTCACCTGCCTGTTCCTACTCTGGCTCAGATGATATGAACAAGCATGCAAATAACAGCAGTAGCAAGGAGGAGGAGAAGGAAAAGGAGCTGTCACTGCTTGCTTATTAGCTCTCTCTGGTGAGATAGCAGAGAGTAGCAACAGTGAGCAGCTTGGATTTGGATTTGATATCCTGCTTTATCACTACCCAAAGGAGTCTCTCTCTTTTTTTTTTATATAAAAATTTTATTGGTTTTTTAACACATAATAATAGACAATACAAAACAATACAAAAACAAACAAACATATAAACACGTATAATTTCTTCACATTTTTTCTTAAACCTTCTTTCATCGACTTCCTCATACCTCCCTTTTCTGCATCCCTACTTTAAAGTTTTCCAGCAAGCCCCAATGTCAACTTATAACACTTTTTTTTTCCTTTAAATCCTTTTTCTCATATCCAATTGTTTGTCCCCGCAATTCTATTTTACCTGACCCAAAACATTTTAACACTCATTAATTTTGCAACAGTTCTTGAGATAAACTTTAAATTTCTTCCAATCTTCTTCCACCGTCTCTCTCCCTTGGTCACGGATTCTGCCAGACTACCCAAAGGAGTCTCAAAGCGGCTAACATTCTCCTTTCCCTTCCTCCCCCACAACAAACACTCTGTGAGGTGAGTGGGGCTGAGAGACTTCAAAGAAGTGTGACTAGCCCAAGGTCACCCAGCAGCTGCATGTGGAGGAGCGGAGACGCGAACCCGGTTCACCAGATTACAAGACTACCGCTCTTAACCACTACACCACACTGGCTCTCATAAGCTGGCTCTCCATAAGCTGGCAACAACAGCAACGAAAGGGTAGACTTAGTGAGGGAGGGGTGCCCAAAGACCAGTGGCGTAGCGTGGGTTGTCAGCACCCGGGGCAAGGCAAATAATTTGCGCCCCCTAACCCGTGGATTTGCGCCCCCTAACCCGTGGATTTGCGCCCCCTAACCCTAACCCCCAGATGTTGCGCCCGGTGCGGCCGGCCCCCCCTGCACCCCTCACGCTACGCCACTGCCAAAGACACCCACCCACCCATCTCCAACAAACCTGGAGCCTGTACTGCACCAACTGTTCCATTTGGTCCAAAGTCTGGTTTCTGTTGTGAGTTCCCCCTGCCCCCCTTTAGAGAAATAAAAATTGTGTGGCACCCCTCTACTGTGCTGTTGGGGAAATGCTTCTGGAATATCTTCTTCTTTGGCGATCACTCGTAGCTGAGTAAGATTGTCTTCCATGAACACGGTTTTAACAGTGAGTCCATAAGTGACTGTGGAGGCCAGTTCTGGATCCACACATCCTTCCACAGTGGGGACATAGGATTCTGGGAAGGAGTTGATCACGTTGCGGGTTTGCCAAACGTGCCTTCCTCTTAGCACGTTTCTCCCTTTCGTCCTGAGTTTGAGCGTCTTCAAAGTCCATGACACCTTTGGTAAAGGCTGTTCTCCAATTGGAGCGCTCGCAGACCAGGGTTTCCTAGCTGTCAGTGTTTATACTACATTTTTAAAGATTTGCCTTGAGAGAGTCTTTAAACCTCTTTTGTTGACCTCCAGCACTATGCTTTCCATTTTAAGTTTGGAATAGAGTACAGTCATACCTCGGGTTACAGACGCTTCAGGTTGCATTTTTTTGGGTTACGGACCTACCGAAACCCAGAAGTACTGGAACGGGTTACTTCAGGGTTTTGGGGGTTGCGCATGCGCAGAAGCCCTAAAATCGCGCTTTGCACATGCGCAGAGGAGCCAAATTGCAACCCACGCGTGCGCACAGAACCGCTGCGGGTTGCGAATGCTGCAGGTTTCGAATGTGCATCCCGCACGGATCACGTTCACAACCCGAGCATCCACTGTAGTTGCTTTGGAAGACGATAATCAGGCATCTGCACAACATATAAAGCAACACAGGTTGGTCATCCAAGCCTTGCTGCAACCTGTGCCCTCCTGAAAGAAAGATGCTGAGCACCTGCCTGAGAGGGTGCAGATGTCATCCTAACGTTAAGCTATGCACATGGGAGTGTGGGTGGGGGAAGTCAAGAGACCCCACACTCATATTTGCATGTCAGGTGATAAACTACAAGGCAGAACTGTCAACATCACAGTTGGTCCCGGAATTCCAAACTGAAGGGGATTATTAGGCTGTAATGGCTTACATCTGAAAGCAACGCTCTGTTCAGAAATAGGAAAGTGCAGCTGTGTGAAACCTGGGAGATTTTTATTTTTAATTTTTTTTGCTTTGTGTGGCAAATCATAGCCCTAGTAGTGATAGCATGACATAATGCATTAGTTACCTTGTTCCCACCTGACTGGTTTCCCCAGAACACTGACAATGGAAAGGTTAGGATATGTCCTATAGAATGGATGGATGACTCTCAAATGTTAAAGCATGTAAAGAAATGGCCTGTGGTTGAGAAATGGTTGAGAGCAGCAGATCAACTTTTGGGCAATCGAAGAGGGGGAAAGAAGATTGCACCAAACACACAAAACTCCAGAAACTGTGTTCACCTTAAATTTGGCTGGAACAGTGTGCCTTGGTGAAAGTCGGGATTTAAAAAAGGATTCCTTTATGGAGATGCCTCATCTCCACCGGAAGCCACCAGCTGAATGCCAATGCTCCTTAACACCCATAGGAAATAGTGCTCCAATTTACTGAAGAAAGAAAGCTCTACAGCCAGCCTTCTTGCAAAGACATGTACACATTTAATGCGAGATCCCCACTGTACAGGACCTTGAGGCAGGAGGCTATCTGTCCTTATTTCCTGTTAACATCCAAAAGAACTGCTCCAACATCCTTGTGTAAAGCGCCACAGGTAAGCCTGAAATAGCCAGAGGTGTCACACAGTACTAATATTCTACAGTCCAGCGGATTGCAAGATTTATCTTCCAGGCGCTGGCTTGTGTCATAGTGAACTGCTGCTTTTCGGTCCAGTAGTTCCAGGGTTTATGTCCCCCCCCCCCCAAAAAAAAAAAACCAGACAGAAAAAGGTTGCAGTGTTCTGGACAGTTTTGATAAGAAACATTCATAATCCTTTAAAAAATAATAATTTGAAGTGTAGTTGAGGTTTAGACTCATTAATAATCTTCATTGCATTAATAGAGGCTTTCAACACACACACACAATAGCAAAACCCACCCATCTCCCAAAAAAGGGACTTTTCTTTCTGAAGGAAGCTGTTGAGTGCTTTTTATATTGGCAGAGTGAACCCTACTTCTACAATGTAGGTTTTCTGTGAACACAAATGCATTCTTCAGTAGACTGGTGCAGGTGACAGGCCGGTAGCCATTTACTGTTAGCGGTGCAAAATACACCCTCTTTCATTCTGGGCAGAATTTTAAGCACCAAGCATAAAAGCAGAAACAAATCACAGATAAATTATTGGGCTGGAACTCCCATAATGGAGCAGTTCAGCCTTCAGGTTTCAGGGTGTCTGGCTCCCCCATAATAATAACAATTATAAATAAAACTGATAGATGATGATAATGATAACGGTGATTTTTGCCCATCCTTCACCAGAAGGTCCCTAGGCATGTTACAGCAATATAAAATACTGCACTAAAAACAGTTTAAAGCTAATTGCAGGCTCAGTTGCACAGCCATCCTCCACCGGCAGCTAGATAACCCAATTGGATTGAACCCAATTGGATTGAAAATGGCCACAACTTTAATGGTTACAGGTACAGGTTAGTCTTTGGCTCAGGCATTGGGTGTATTTCCATCCCAGCCTCCTGTTGGAGGGCTGAAACTGATGCAGGGTTGTGCCAGGATTATGGTCTCCCCAAGACGTCAACCTATTAATGGAGCCATCCTTATTTGTATCGTATTAAAAGGTAAAGGGACCCCTCACCATTAGGTCCAGCGCTCATCCTGCTTTATTGGCCGAGGGAGCCGGCATTCAGCTTCCGGGTCATGTGGCCAGCATGACTAAGCCACTTCTGGCAAACCAGAGCAGCGCATGGAAACGCCATTTACCTTCCCGCTGGAGCGGTACCTATTTATCTACTTGCACTTTGATGTGCTTTCGAACTGCTAGGTTGGCAGAAGCAGGGACTGAGCAACGGGAGCTCACCCCGTCGCAGGGATTCGAACCGCCGACCTTCTGATCGGCAAGTCCTAGGCTCTATGGTTTAACCCACAGCGCCACCCGTGTCCTTGTATCGTATTAGGCTGTCCCAATTTGGATTCGTAAGGCATCTTGAGCACTGAGAAAGGCCATTGCCCAAGGGGTAACAACCACTGCCAAGTGCCCTTGGGAATATTTTACCAGCTGCCAGGGAGGATGGGGAGAATGGGCAGAGAGAAGATGGAGATGCGAAAGAGAGAGAGAGAGACTGTCCTTTAGTCTTCCATTTCTCTCTCACACTCTGCCCCTCTCCCCACCCAATCAGTGCTACTCTAGAAGAAGCAGTGGTCAGATGAGTGAGTAGAAGGGACATCTTCTCCATCTTTAATTAAAAAGGAGAAGAAGAATTCTGGGGGTCATTCTAGCCACCTCATTTTTTAAAGGTGAGTATTATGACCCAGCAAGATTCATGTTCTGAGCTGATGAATCGTGAAGCTCACCCAGTAACATCTCTGGAAATATGTAACACTGCAATCGATGAGACTTACTCTGGAGGAAAAGGGCTTGCGTATAAAAAAACAAACCCAGAGATGAAGGTAGAAGGTTGATTTATCTCATTGTCCTTTAGAGTGACCTTTTATCCCAGTTGGTGCGATTTGCTCACCTATTAGCTTCTCTGTTAATCCAATACCATCAAAATCTGGTCTACGCAGCAGAATGCTCCTTGTGATCCAACAGCAGCTCATTAGATGTCGGGGCATTTCCTAAAGAGAGCAATTAGGAGTTCCTGGCCATTAGTGCTCAGAAAGCAGGCCTTGATTCCAACTGCAAAAATGTTTGTCCAATTTGAGGAAATGCTCGACAGTGGGTGTGTTATTCCCTAGCAGTGCCGGACAGCCCCTTTGCTGGAGGCAGAAACCTGTTTTCCCCCAGTCTCCCTTTCACAAACCTTTGCCACTATTAAAGCATCATTATCTCTCACCATTGTGTCCTCGGTAATGGCATGTTTGCTAGGCACATTTGATGTTACCTGCACAATGGGATACAAAGACTCCATTGTCTAAATGCATTTGGGGGGACGCAGATCCAGAGAAACATGCCACATGATAGGCCCCTTCTCCTGCACGTCTGCCAATATATACAATATGCTTGTTATCACAGTATTTTCCCTGCCATCTCCTGGTGCCACATTCTTTTTAACCAGCTCTGCTATTTGTTCAGGAACTCTGTCCTTAAATGTCAGTTTTCATTTTCAGCCCACAGGAAACGGGGCTGTTTGCACCTGTGTATCAAAGGCTCAAAAATCCCGAACCTTTCATCTTCTACCCTTTGGGATAATTGTCTTCCTTGCACCAAAACAGTGTAATTTCTACTAGAAGATTGCTGCTAGGGTTTTTCTGCCCATCAAGCAGCTCTCAAAACTTTATTAGTGCTTTCGAAGCACACCTTCTATTTAACAGACAATGCTTTACCGCAGCAAGTAGCTGTTGCTTCTGTTGGAAAGCACAATCTCACAAGCCACTTTAAAGGAGAGGTTTAGGGAGGTGCAATTTCTTGTGAATGGACCTGGGTATTCAGGCCATAGTAAGCTCTGTGAAAAGGACCACAAAGGAGCCTATCAGAGTGATACTTTGTAAGAAAGTATTTCAAATATCACTGCAATGTGGGGAGGGCCAGCTCCGAACTCCATGATACAGTGATATTTCTATTAGAGACCTGGTCTTTCTCAGAGATCACTGGTGGCAACCATCTATCCACCTACAGTTATTTCTCCACATGCATTTAAGTAATCAGAAACTTATGGTCCTCCAGATGTTGGATTCCACCAGACCCGGGTGTTGGGTTCCACCAGATGAAGGGATGATAGGAGATGTAGTCAAACAACAGGTTTCCCATCCCTGATGTGTTTGAATTCTTACTCCCATAAGACAGTTATATAAGCATTCACATTTTTAATCATAGAATTGTAGTGTTGGAAGGGTGTCTGTAGCAAGCAGAATATTCAAAACAGAAGTTGGGAGAGTCCTCAAGGAACAACAACAACAAAATTAATGGTAACCAGTTATACTAGGAGTATGAGCGATGAAAATGAAAGGTAATGATGGGTTGCTGAGAAGCCCTACACACCAAGTTCAGATCAGTTTAGGCACTTGGGGCCTACTCACTGGGCATAACCAGTGGCGTAGCGTGGGGGGTGCAGGGGGGGCCGGCCGCACCGGGCGCAACATCTGGAGGTTAGGGTTAGGGGGCTCAAGTCCACGGGTTAGGGGGCTCAAGTCCACGGGTTAGGGGGCGCAAATCCACGGGTTAGGGGGTGCAAATTACTTGCCTTGCCCCGGGTGGTGACAACCCACGCTACGCCACTGGGCATAACTAAGAGGTTTAGACGCCGTGAAATGTTTATTCATTTGACTAAAAGACAAAACTAATATCAGAAATCAAAAGGGCAATATGAAAAAGAATGAGGATAAACTACTGACGGAAACACATAAACAACCCTGACACCATGGAAGTGCGGTGTAACTAGGGAAGTGGCGGATTCCTGTTTGCTCTGCATTTTTCAGCGAACACACTCATTTTACATCCCCAAAGACGCACGTTTGGATTGGATTGTGAGGATTAAGCCATATAAGAACCAACCAGTCTGCACATATACCTATTACGGGGATTCAGGTAGGTAGCCATGTTGGTCTGACGCAGCTGAAATAAATAAAAAATTGTCCAGTAGCACCTTAGAGACCAACTAAGTTTATTTTGGGTATAAGCTTTTGTGTGCATGCAAGTACAGTGGTACTTCATGTTATGGACGGGATCCGCTCCAGAGGCCCATCCGTAACGTGAAATGCCCGCAACTCCAAGCGCTGTGTCTGCACAGATGCACGGCGCAATTTGGTACTTCTGCGCATGCGCGAAGTGCAATTTAGCACTTCTGCGCATGTGCGAGCGGCGAAACCCAGAAGTAACCCATTCCGGTACTTCCAGGTTGCCACAGGACGTAATGCATAAAGATGCAACATGAAGCGGATGCAACACAAGGTATGACTGTATAAGCTTTCGTGTGTATCTGAAGAAGTGTGCATGCACACAAAAGCTTATACCCAGAACAAACTTAGTTGGTCTCTAAGGTGCTACTGGACAATTTATTTATTTATTTCTATTAGGGGGAGACGTCTTTTCTCCATACAATCTCTCTGATGGTCTTACAAGGATACTATATGGGTATAGGACGCAGGTGGCGCTGCAGTCTAAACCACTGAGCCTCCTGGGCTTGCCAAATAGAAGGTCTGTGGTTCAAATCCCCATGACAGAGTAAGCACCCGTTGCTCTGTCTCAGCTCCTGCCAACCTAGCTGTTTGAAAGCACGCCAGTGCAAGTAGATAAATAGGTACCACTGTGGTGGGAAGGTAAACAGCGTTTCCATGCACTCTGGCTTCAGTCACTGTGTTCCGTTGCTCCAGAAGCGGTTTAGTCCTGCTGGCCACATGACCCGGAAAGCTGTCTTTGGACAAACACCAGCTCCCTTGGCCTGAAAGCGAGATGAGTGTCCCCATAGTTGCCTTTGACTGGACTTAACCCTCCAGGGATCCTACACCTTTACCTTTTAACTTACTGTATAGGTAAAAAGATGTCTGTCCTGATAGGCAGGTGAAGGAGCAATATTTTCTGTGTACCTTCCCCAGGAGAGATGGCAGTTTATGACAACCAGTTGCTTCCTAGGACCATATAAAAGTTTTAATGTAAAAAATCATGTGGCCACGGAGAGGGTATTAGCTGTGCTAAGCATCTGTAAAGACAGCCATAGGACCACCTCGTAAGTCTTTCCTTTCCTCTCTCTCCATCTCTCTCTGTAAACCTGGCAGATTATAAAGGATTTTCTTTTAAGAAAATCTACCCAAAAATGAGATGGGATGGATAAGGTTTTTTAAAAAGAAATAAAGCCATCATGGGATGAAAGGAGGTTGATCCGTCCATCCCTAGAGGCAATCGCATCAAGCAGTAACTAAGGGTTTTCTGTCAGAATAGGAGAGAAACCTAAACTATACAATGTCCACCCTTAAACTGCATGGGCCAACCCACAAGAATTCTGCCCTGGCAATTGTACATTGCAACCTGAAAACTATGCTGAGTTCATGCCTTACAGTTTTTGTGGGGCTGCCAAGCTTTTAGATCCCGTGTGTTCGAAAGGTTCTCAAAAACGCTTTGAAAACCTGAGAGGATATTTTACAAGATCTTAAATCTGCTAACGTTCTGATATAAAGAAGCACATTTGTTAGTTGCAAAATGGCTCTAACCAGCATAGTGCAAGGTAGAAGATTATACTGACCATTTAGGACGCAAGTAGGAAAACCGGAGGGATATGGCTGAAGACAAGTTTTTGCAATTTTATTTTTATTTCAGAGGGCATTTCCAGCTGCTTAACTTTACTGCTAGCTGTGTCTTAATTTTCCTGATGGTGGGTTTTTAAATGGTTTTGCGTTTGGTTTTATAGCTGCTTTTGCATGTGGGTTCCCTACTATTTTAGTGCTTTTATTATCTTTTTACTATACAGTTATTATATTTCGGTATGTTTAATTGTGGTTTACTTTAGTGTTGGTTTTATTGCTAGTTGCTTCGAATCTATCTATATAATTATGATTATTTTAGAGAAGCGCATATTTATAAAAACAGCATTGGCACAGTCATATGCAAGACCGATGGAGGTGAAGGAACAAGGCAATGGCTTAAGTGGCAAACTTCTAATTGTTCATAACAGTGCTGCAAAACCAAACAAGACACGTCCTGTCTCATTCTCCATTGCCACTACCACCAGACCCTACCTCCCTAAGTCTAGTACTTCTCATCAACCTTTTATTTTTGACTTCAAGCAGAAGGAAGCAGACTGGGAGCAGGGGGACATTGCAGTTTCTCCTATAGCTTCCTGCACCTTCCAGAAGATCGTGGGATGAGGAATGGGGATCAGCAGCTGGACAGCAGATAAAACAATAATTTTTGGTTTCTCTCCATTTCTCATTTCTCATTTTTCCAGTCTTCAGCTTCTATCTCAGCTTGTGACTTTCTTTTTTAAGTCCTCATAAAAATTCATCAGCACTTTAGAGCAGACCAAACTTTTTGCAAGCGGTTTTGCCTAATATAAACAATTGTGCAAGTAATAATGTGATATAATATTTCTTATGTAATGTGTTTTTGTGTGCTATTTTTCACCAACACATGCCTCTAAATGTCTGATGGGAGTTCAGTTTAGGTTGCATTGTTTCATTGCGTGAAAAAGCTCCTCTTCAAATACTGGCACCCTTAAGCAAGCTTTAATCAGTGTTTACTAGGAATTCCTGCAAGACGTCAAACTGCAATCCTTTTATGGTCCTCATAATGGTACAATGAAACATAGATATTGTCATATGATATATGTTTACTTTCTATATTTCCCATGATTGTATTATTTATTAATTTTACAATATGGGGGTGCATTTTATCATGCAGTTTTTACTCCAAGAAGCCAGGAACAAAATTCCTCCTCATAAGTGTATCATCCCAAGATAATAGTGGATAATAGTCTGTTTTTGTTGCTTCATTTCCATCTTCATACTAAGATGTGCTATAGGATAGACACAGTCAGACCAAGTACTTCTGCTGTAACATTCATATATTTGGTTAAATAACACTAGAGGAGCTGTTTTAACTTTATCAAAAGTGTAATTGGCAAGACACATTTTATTAATTTGCAATATTAAAGTTAATAGGACTCTATAATTAGCTAATGAATAAAGGATAATCACACTGAAGTTATTTCAGTTAATGAATAATTTGAATATTTTTCAAACTATTCCAGGAACAGGGGTTTTTTAGATAGTTTTTTGTAAAAAGAGAAAATGAGTTCAATGATGGGATGATGATGGAGAAGTTCCACACATTCCTTCTCTCCTCGTGAGCATTTCTGTGACTATCGTAGCAGGTGTACTTTATATTAGACCTGTAATGAATAAACTCATAGCCATTGCTTCTGTAATGACAAATGAGAATCTGTCCCCTCCCCCGCCCCCGAAATTCTGATTTTAGATTAAGCTGTCATTATGGTTTCCAGATTGATCCACTGCATTGTTTTTTCTCTCCAGCAATTGGCAGCCAATATATTCTTTGATCTTTGACTGGTTACTAATACCTCAATACCCTATAGTCTTACCTCAATGATAGCTTCAGGTGGAGATAATATTGGATAAAATTACCCATCATGTATGCCTAAAAATAAATGATGAAGGAATGGGTAAGATGAACAAGGGGGGAAATCAGATGCGCTTATAGGTTGCTCTAATCTGGAAGTTTAATATAAAATACCCAACTATGTTTCCCTTGCCTATTTTCCCTTGCCATCCTGTATCTCGTGCCCAGCCCAACATTTCTTTGATCCTACTCTCCAGTTACAGCTGTTGACCTGCTGCCTTGTATCTACAAACAAAACAGCATTTTAAAACATGGCGGCTTGCAGAAAATAACAGTAGCATCTGTTTTAGCTAGGAGCTAGATCTGAGAAGGATGGACAGGTTCGGGGATGGGAGGCTGTGCCTGGGTACAGCCAAAGGCAGGAGCAGACAAAGTTTATTAGTAGGCAAAGAACATTAGTAGGCAAGATCATTGGGCAAAGTGAACAAACATGGAGATCATATCCAAGACAGAAATTGGACAGTTTCTGATCTTACTCAGAGGTAGCTGTAAGCTGTAGGCTGCCCAGAGTGGCTGGGGAAACCCAGCCAGATGGGCAGGTATTATTATTATTATTATTATTATTATTATTATTATTATTATTAGCAGCTGTATATGCTTCCAGAGCAGATAGCGTTCAATGAGACATCACAGCTCTTTCCCTCCACTGAAGACCCTGATATTTACTCTTAAGAAATCCAGCCATGTTTAATGCTCCTGCCTTTAGCTGTGTTAGGAATGTGCCCCCCCCAGAGCACAGCAGAAGAGTCTGCCTCGGAAATTGAGCTGAGTGAGGAAGAGACTGACTCTGTAGATGAGAACTGCCTGCCTGATTTTAGATAGAACAGCCCGGGGCCCCTCCTCTCCAGGGAAGAAGCAGTTAGCTCCCAAGGGGAGGAAGAGTTGGAAGTCGGCCAAGGCATTGCCAGGCAACCAGCAGATAAGCCAGTGTTGGAGGCTGCGTCTTCTGTGGAAGAGGTAGCTCAGCCCTGCAGCCCTAAAATGAGGAGATTAGAAAGCTCCGAGCTTGAGAGCAACGGAAGGGAAGTAGTCGAAAGGCGGGACTTTGGTGTTCTTCCTGTTGAGGGAGGAACGATGAGTCAGACTGAGCAACTATGATGAATGAGAACAGTCAGAACGCCATGCTCTGAATGTATTTTTCTTTTAAATAAGCTTGTATAAAAGTGACGGAGAGTCTTTTGCTGCTTATCAGGCTACTCGCCTGACAGAGATCATTATAAGCTGCAATGCTTGTTATCTTTCACATTAAAAGCCAACAACAAGAAGAAAGCAACTCTCCCACCCCAATTATGGTCTGTCATACAGACTATCATTGTGTTTGAAACACCCATGCAACTTACAGGTGTTGGTTTTTTTCTCTGAATCAATGCCTGCAGGAACATCAAGACTGTGTGGAATGTATACAGAGTATCATTTAAGTTACTTCAAGGTGGTGGCGGGGGGCGGGGGGCAGGATATAGAAGGGTATATAGTGGTGACCACTTGTGCTATATCAATCTTCAAGGCAGATATTGCTTTACAATATATTTTGCACTGCTTTCCCTCTCACAAACATTGAAAAATGAACTCAGTGGAACACATTTAGGTGTGAATAGGCAATTCTGGTATCTTAGCCTCATTGAAGATGACCAGCATTATTAGACAAATATTAGTTATCTATATAATCATGCATTGCCTTTTCTAACATGCATTCAACAGGTTGCACCAAGACTGATAAAGATTCTTATTTAAAATAGAATTTCCTCTCCTTTCAATTTCATATTCTGAATTCAATGAAGCCAAGCCATAAAAAAATATGTCTGAATATTTTACCATATTCTCAGCATTGCATCAAAGAAAGCATTTAAGGAAATTATCACCCTAGAAATATTCGCAGTTAAAAAAAACACACCCGCAAACCTTAATGTCAACATTTTCATTATATTCCATTTGCTTGAGTGCTTTTGTGGAATACAATTATCATCCTTTTTCTTTAAACTGTATGTTTACAGAGCTATTTTGGGTATGATTAAATGCATTTGGCAAGGATAAAATGTTATAGTGCGGACAGTTAATGTAGATATTGCATTTTCCCAACATTTTAAATAAGTTGGTAGATGAATTGAATTTAGACTACTTGACTTTGAAATCTCAGCTTGCAACGGGATGGTGTTTGCATCTTGGACATGGCAAGAATATGGACTGTGCTAAAATCAGAAAAGAATGCTTAAGCACAGGAATCATTATGTCAGGAAACAGATCAAAAGGGAAGCGAAAAGAATGCAAAATTATGATTAGTGTTTACTGTGTTTGCAAGCAGCATCAGGGAGCTACCTTTTTAACATCTCACTAATGCCCAAGGCCAATGCCTAGGACAAACGCAGATCATTCTCAATGCAGGTGGAAAGAAAAGTGCCTTGGACCCAAACACAGCCATGGTATCATAACAATTTCTTATATGCAGTTGATCAGGTCCACTATACCATCTGGTAGGAATGCATAGTTACACGTCTCATTGATTCTAACATGGAATGAAGTCACTCATCTTTGGAGGAAAATGCTGCCAGCTTCAATTTGCCCTCATAACATAGCTGTGTGTTCTCCCTTGCACATCAATAGAGCTTCCCGGTGCAATGCCACCTGTTATCTAAATAAATAAACAAATGAACAATCAGGTGCTTCTGTGTCCAAGACAACTTGCTTATCTTTAAGGCTGCAAAGGTCAAATAATATCAGCCCAATCACAAATTCCTCAAACCCCTTAACTCTCATTTCTCAGCCTCTCATTTTGGAGAAGTGGCCATCCATTGCATATATTTTCATAAGCATCAGGAATTCGTTCATTGAGGCTTGAACATCAGCCCTCGCCATCTTTTCCCAATGTAAGAACATTATTTTCAAGCAGAAAATAAACCGCTGGCTATACAAAGTCAGCTCTCGTATGCAGGATGGCAAATTTCTAAAAGCAGCATGGCTGAAACACCTTTTTGCAAATTGACAACATGTCATTACTAATTCTATTTTTTCTGCCAGATGTTGCTTTAATTCACACTCCAAAAGTCTAAAATCCATTAATCTCCCTTGTGGAATCACTAGGTCCAGATTTATGCAGACAAGTGAAGCCTCCATATTTTCTGTGGTCTCGTGTTTTATGCACTCACTGGTAACCATCTGACAAAAGCAGTACAGAAGGACTATCAGACATCTGGCTTCTCCACAGTCTATCGGCGAGCTGTAACTGTCATAAGGATTGCTTCGTACAAGATAGGAAGGACAGCTGTACAAAGACTCTATTCCAGTAACTGCTGCTATTATTCACTAAACTATCACAACTAAACTAGTACTCAATAGCAGAAATTGTAGTCATAATTCCAAGACAACATGTAAGAAGAAAAAACACACCCCTGCCTACCTGAAGGTAAAATGTAGAACTGGTTACAGTTTTATACTAATATTAAGACGGTCACATCTAATCCTCAGACACTAGATCTGATCCAAAACAATCACAAAAGTTATGGGTCAGTGAAGTTTATTCCACTGCAAGTACAGTGGTACCTCGGGTTACATATGCTTCAGGTTACATACGCTTCTTCAGGTTACAGACTCTGCTAACCCAGAAATAGTGCCTCAGGTTAAGAACTTTACTTCAGGATGAGAACAGAAATCGTGCTCTGGCAGCGCGGCAGCAGTAGGAGGTGCTTCAGGTTAAGAACAGTTTCAGGTTAAGTACGGACCTCCGGAACGAATTAAGTACTTAACCCGAGGTACCACTGTATGAGCATTCTGTGTGCGACTGGTCCTCCATATTTTAAAAGTCTCTGCATATAGGCAACTAGTGCATCAGGGAGAGAGGTAGGCAATAACCTCTTTCCTTGATACACTAGCTTTCTCAGAGCCAATGTTGTCCTGATGTGTTGTTCCTGTTACTGACGTATCGGTACAAAAATAGCCAAATAAGATGGACATAAACCTTTTCATGTTGCCAAAGGAAGGCTGGAACTAACCAACATGAAATAGTTTATTGACAGCAACCAAATGTTCAGTTCCCACCCACACTTTGAAATGACACCGTTTCAATATGGCTGTACCATTTGGAATGTGTAGATCAGTTCTGTAGGAGGATCACTGAAGGATCTTAAATGGATTTGGTCTCCCCTTTTCTGCACGCTGTATTAAATGGCCAAGCAACGTCGTATAGAGACAAGGCATTTGGTGCAATTGCCGGTACACTGGTGGCATTCATTTTTATTGTTTCGTTCAAACCAGAACCTGCACTCTGGGTGCATTGTCAATGACTGGCCATGGATATAGATGAGCCAATAAAAAGTTAATTGACGATTGTGTCATCTTACATTGGTGGGCAGCTTTTTCCTTCACCAACACCTGCTTTCGGTCTACCTAACTCAAAATTCTAGTGCATTTCTCACTGTGCTCCTGGTTTTTGTGTTGCTCCTGGGTGCTGTGGGAAGTTAAAATGGTAGCCAACCATGGCCAATCAGAGAAGACTCACAAGAAGACCCTGTGCTGAAGCCTCCTCAACCTTAAATGAATCTATCTTGCCAAAGTGAAGTAATCATGAGTTCCCATGTGCAACACCACCAGGGGACATAGCTAGAGAGCGCATCATATCAAGGCTAGTGCACATAATCCTACTTTCCCCTCATATGCTCACCCAGGGTGTGCATGTCTGAACACCCCTCATCTTCACAGGGAAACATAAGGAGTTTTGTGGCACCTTAAGGAGTAACAATGTTATTGTGGCATAAATTTTCACTTCACCACAGGGTTGTTTGCCAGGACAGAAAAAGATAGGCCCAGGTGACCATCCTGTTCTTCTTGGAGGAAGGGTGAGAAACTTATGTTTACACTCAATATAATATACAAGTAGCCTTTGCCATAGGAAGAGAGGGATTTATGAAATTGTAATTTGGAGTAGGGACCAAGGAGGATTTCATTCGGCCCACATTTTAAAGCAAACTGAACTAAATTTGCATGTTCCAAACCAATTCATAAATCAGAACATATGTATCCTTCAGATTTTGCACTTCTCTGAATTTTGCCATGCAAAATTCTACAGATAAAAATATACCAAAATGCATTTTAAAACAAACAAACAAATACATTTTATGATAAAATATGTCTAGAAATGGATACACCGAGATATGGATATTTTAAAAACCAACCAACCACAGATTAATGCGAAAACAGCAGAGAATAGATTTATGAATGAACACATGCCAAATTGACACAAACCAGAAATAGACTGATCTACCCATCGACTATTCTGGAGCAGCACTATACAGAAAATATTGGTTTACAGCTAAAACCCTAAACAGTCTTGCATGTGTGTCATGAAACCGTTTCATGGGATTTTTATTTATGTTTAAGTCAATGCATAGCTTCCCAACTCTTTTCCTTCTGGGTTTCCCTGTATCTTCCAATGTGATGAAACAGGTTTGAGTTTCTCTCCTCCTTCCTTGTACCAGCGTGCTACCCCCTGAGGGCAACTCTCTGCTTGTCCCAGCAGTGCCTTGAGCAGACTCTGCTGTCTGCCACATGCTGCTCATTCTGTCAATCACCGAGGCCAAGCGCTGGGTGGCAAAAAGCCAGCCTCGTATAATGCCACAGCTAGGTTGGCAGAGTGACACTGGCAGAGGCAACACAGAAGCAGGAATTAAAACATGAGCCTTGTTAAAAGGAACACTCTTATCTCCCCCGTGCCACAACTCTGAAAGCGAAATAGAATTCATCTGAGGGAGGCAGGAGATGAGGAGAGAGGTTAAAAGTTAAGAGTATATTTCTATGGCCTCGGTTATCCAGACAGTCAGACGGGTGATGTCATGATCAGAGCTAGCCTTTAAAATTCTACCATTTTATGCTGAGGGGCAAATGGGAGAAGAACAATATATTGCAGCACTTTAGGGATACCAACAGTCTGAGGGTATGTAATGGAATTTGGGATGCATGTTGCATCCCAGGTCCAAAATCCATGGAGTTCAAATGAATATGAATGTACGTGTATTGAATAACTGAGGTGCTGAGGAAAAATTTAGTTCATTAGCTACATTGAATTGCAAGCAGCAGCACTGTACCCCTGGAACAATTTCAGTGTGGTGTCGCTCACCTCCACAGCTACTGTAACCAGAGTCTTTCCCCTCATGCGGAGAGTTGCTAGAAACAGGCTGTGCTAGTATGGAATGAACAGGTCAGGTAGAAGAATTGCTGAAACTCTATAGCATGCCTAGAGGGCAAAGCACCACATGGAGGAGATGTTTCATGCAACCTTCTTCGGAGAAATAAGGCATCCTGCGGAGACCAAGCCTGAGAATCTGCAAAATGTTGTTATTCTATGAGATGTCTACAAAATCTAGATGCAGTGCAGGACTTGCCGCATACTGATTCAGAGCCTAAGCAGTGCTTGGGTGGGAGGAGAAAGCCTGGGCACCCAACCTGAAGAAAAGAGGGGTATAAAATTAATAGAGTAAGGTCTAATTCTCACTGAGCTACTATTGGGCTGAGCACGACTCCAAATTCCAAGTGTTGGCTCACATGATTGCATGCTACTCTGTACAGAAATAAAATCACCAAATGCAGAAAAACAGGCCTGTTGGTTGGAAGACTTTTATCCTTGCCATCTAGGTTTTTTTGTGCAGGGAATTTTGTGGTGCAGGTGGCGCTGTGGGTTAAACCACAGAGCCTAGGACTTGCCAGTCAGAAGGTCGACGGTTTGAATCCCCGCAATGGGGTGAGCTCCCGTTGCTCAGTCCCAGCTCTTGCCAACCTAGCAGTTCAAAAGCACGTCAAAGTGCAAGTAGATAAATAGGTACCACTCCGGCGGGAAGGTAAACGGCGTTTCTGTGCGCTCCTCTGGTTCGCCAGAAGCGGCTTAGTCATGCTGGCCACACGACCCAGAAGCTGTACGTCGGCTCCCTCGGCCAATAACGAGATGAACGCCGCAACCCTAGAGTCAATCATGACTGGACCTAATGGTCAGGGGTCCCTTTACCTTTACCAGTTACATGAGCACTGAGCATCCTGAGATAGTAAGCTATTCCAATCTGCAGTCTGCTTTCACTTCATTGAGAACTAGGCCTGAGAATTCCCCATGAAACTCAAGGGGAACGTGGGAGAAGGGACAACTCATCTGGGGAAATAAAAATCTGCCACCCTTCCTCATGGCCCACCCACAATGCTCCATCCCTTTTCCCCAGTTGTTGTTTTATTGGAAGACTTTGTAACCGCAAAGCTCTGCTCTTACTTGTATTTTGTGGAACCGAGGCCCTACATCACAACTTGCGCATAAAACCATAGAGTTTCAATTTTCGTGGTGTTTCTGCACATATAGAATTGAAAGTTTGGTAGAAGAGGCTATGCTTCCATGTTTCTAAGGATTGCTCGAATTGAAGAACTGATGGAGCACTGTGGGGTTTATTGCCCTCTGACCATCAGAGAAGTTCTCTCAACCCAAATATTTGTCGTCCCCTTCCTCCGCTCCCCCCACCCCACTTCTTCCACAGCCTGTGTTCCTCTGACTGATCACAGAGTGACAGTGCATGAAATTAAGTCATGTTAAAATGTTATTCATGAGTTTTCTGTGAACCTATAACTTTTCCAGACAGGTTTTATTCCTCTTAAGTGGTCAAACTGACAGTTTTCAAGTTTCGAAAAAATAATTCAACCTTAGACTCTGACAGACACATTTACCTGCCATAATTCAACCCAGAACCACCGTTTAGTGGTTGGAAATTAATCCCCTGACTGTAAAATGGGCCTGGAAAATCTACCTGACAGTGGTTGTGGACTAGACACAGAAGCAGCACAACACTAGTAGGGAAAAGGCCAAAAATGTAACAGCCCTGAATAATATTCTTCCATCTGAGCATTTTCAATATGGCAGAGATTCTTTATAGATCCTTTGTTTGTATCAGTCAACCTTGTAGTATTTGCAAATATTTGTTTGTGCATCACCATTTAAAATATGTTTATTCCTAACAACAACAGCAACAGCAATTTTATTATTTATACCCCACCCTTAATAAAAGCATCAAGTGTTAGAAATTTAAATATATAACAATAATTAGAAGGGGGAAAACCATTCTATACTGTCTTATAAAGCCATCTATTAAAAGAGGGAGAGCATGCAAGGTTCATTTATTTATTACCTTTTTTAATCCACATTCACCACAAGGTCCCAGAGTGAGTTACAAGGCTATAATCCTACATGTAAAAACATGTGCTAGATTTAAAGTTTTATCTGTAATCTACAGCCTATAGTAGTCAGTGAGTTAAATATTTAAACATTCCTCTTTTTTTCTAAACAGGTTCTGACGTGTTTCAAGACCCCTGGGACTTGTATGTACACCCCACAGAAATCAACACAATCTCTTGTTTACACCAAAATAATAATAATAATAATAATAATAATAATAATAATAATGTAAATATGTCTGATTCACAATGCAGTTACATCACATGACATAGCATCGTGCCACTGTCGTCCGAACATGTGAACCACCTCCATTGGCAAGGAATGCGTTTGAAGTGAGAACAGATGGCAAATAAATAAATAAATAAATAAAGAGCTCTGCCTGACATGTTTCATCTGTAATGCCTGTTTCACACATGCAGGCATCTTCCAGCAGGCATGAAGGAAGAGAGGCCAGGTGCAACTTGCAGATGCTCCAGGCCTCGTTCCCACAAAAAACAGACAATATTGTAAAATTCTGCTTGGACTGCACTAATTCAAACTCAAAGGACGGGGTGTAGCATAATTCAGGAGTGGGGAAATTTGAAGGCCGAGTGTTGGGTTCCAAAACTGACAACTCGGAATTTCATGCGCATTGGCAAATATATGACCCAGGAGTCATTTGGGATGCATGCTTATATTAAAAAAACGCCAAAACAAATACATACATACATGTACTAAATTACACCCCTTTATACCAGGGATGGGGAAATCTCTGGTTAGATCAAGGATAGCCAACGTGGTGCTCTCCAAAGGTGTTGCTGCATTCCAGCTCTCTCAACAACCTCAGCCAGAATGGTCAATGGTGAACGATGGTGGGAGCTGGCCTTCTGTCTTGCTCTGTATTAGCCACTGCTGGATGTACAGTGGTACCTCGGGTTAAGTACCACTTAATTCGTTCCGGAGGTCCATTCTTAACCTGAAACTGTTCTTAACCTGAAGCACCGCTTTAGCTAATAGGGCCTCCTGCTGCCGCACCGCCGGTTCTCATTCTGAAGCAAAGTTCTTAACCTGAAGCACTATTTCTGGGTTAGCGGAGTCTGTAACCTGAAGCGTATGCAACCTGAAGCGTATGTAACCTGAGGTACCACTGTACACTGAAAAACCTAGTGTCTGGTTGTGGCTTAAGCATGGGGTAGCTTAGGGGATTTAAGCTTTATTATTCCCAGTATGAACTACCCGATCTGTGCCTGCCCGACTCATGTATAGATCAAAGAATCTCCAAAATTCTTTAGATTCTGCATCACTCTGTTGCAATGTTTTCGTTGGCTCAAAGAGCATGCTGAAATGTGTTTCGCCTGGGAGAATTCTGTGAGAATATGCATTCGAAAATATATTTGTAAATGTGATTTTGTTTATGCAGCTGTTTTTATTTAAAAAAAAAGCAGATTAATGGGATAGAGGAGACTTATCTGCAAAACCAATTCTGACTGACATGTTCATCCCTACCTACACACTTACAATAGGCTCACGTCGTGCTGCCAATTTACAGATTTTTATCTTGAAAATCAACCATATGATTTGTGCCTACAAGCATTGGATTATATATGTGTACGCTGCAGTCAGACATTACACCCCTGCGAGAACAGCTGGCAGGGTGAGCAGCAGATGTGCGTGGTGGGCATGGAGGTTAAAGCTCGCTCCCACTCCTGCTCCACAGTGAGCAATAAAAAAGAAATCCTTCAAGCTGGTCCGGGGAGAATCGTTCTAGCCTAGCCTTCTCCACACTGTTGTGGAGGGATTTAATCAGGCAACCCCCTTGCACGCAGTCTGAAGCAATACTCTTCAGGATCCGTTTTACTGCATCTTCTGCCGTTTGTGTGAATTACATCTCAGATTGGCACTGATTTGTAGCACACAACTAGTGCAGACATGCCCAGGGAGGCAGCGAATTCTCATCAGAATCTATTCATGCTGCTCGACTGTGTGGTGCGGCTGAAGGTTGATCGGATGAAGCATTTATACTTTCCTCTAACACCCAAACGGAGTGCCCATTTAGCTCAGTGTTTGAACCCACCCATTCCTCCCCCTCCATTTCTCTTTTCTTTTACAGCCATGCAATGACATTGACTTTCTCCTTTTGCATAGGATTGTCAGGTTTCAGGTTCCGAGCACAAGGTCAAAATGGGTTGTGCGCACGTCGCCAGCTTAAAACGCAGCCTTGCTGTGATTTCAAACTGTGCATTGTTATACACATCAGCGCAGCTGGATGGATTCGTTTCCAAGTTGCCTACTGTCTGTCCGCACCACAGAAAGGGAACATGGCTGTCTTCATATGGCTTACATTTCCAAAGGGGATCAAAGCTGATTTGAGAGCTTTGCAGCATTTCTCAAGAAACTGGAGGGTTGTGGCTAATGTCGTGTGTACTTCACAAACCAGCGGTTGGAGCACCCTGGATGCAGAGTAGTGTGTACCAGGGCTGAGGAAGGGGGTGCGGTGGGGGCGGGCCGCGCCGGGTGTCACCACTGAGGGGGGTGACCAAATTCCAGGTGGCACTCACCACGGGGCCTGCAATGCCTGCAGGTGGCACTCTCCTAGGAGTGACACAGTGGCTTGGGCTCCCGCAGGCTCCTTACTGCCCCAAACGATCCGCCTGCTGCCTCCCCCTCAGCTATAGAGCGTCCTGCCCTGGCTTGCCCCACCCCCGCGGGCGGCTGGCCCCGCCCCTGGGCGCGGGACACCTGCGCCACACCAGGCACCCAATCGGCTTGCTCCACCACTGGTGTGTACACAGTGTTTAAGGCTGCATACACACTATACCTTTAAAGCATGCTCAGAGTACATTTCCCGCCGCAAAGCATTCTGGACACCGTAGTTTCAGGCTTGCTGGAAATTGTAACTCTGTGAGGGGTATACTACAGTGCCCAGAATGCTTTGAGAGGGTAGGGTGAATGTGCTTTAATTAGCCTCCTCCATCTCCTTCATTGTAAGAACTTTACCTAACTGTCAATACCGTTCTTTTTGTAGGATATTATAGTTGTTATTTTATGTTTTTATTATTACTATTATTATTTAATTCATATAACTGTTAATTGCCAATGTAGTTTCTAAAAGCTGACAGAAAAGAAGAATCCAATAAAGTCATAATATATTATGAAAACATTTGGGAGCAAGAAAAATAAACCTTTACTAGAGAACATTTAGAAGAATCTTGAATTCTTTTTTTGTAGTAATAATAATACAGTGGTACCTCGGGTTACATATGCTTCAGGTTACATACGCTTCAGGTTACAGGCTCCGCTAACCCAGAAATAGTGCTTCAGGTTAAGAACTTTGCTTCAGGATGAAAACAGAAATCATGCTCCGGCAGCGTGGCAGCAGCAGGAGGCTCCATTAGCTAAAGTGGTGCTTCAGGTTAAGAACAGTTTCAGATTAAGAACAGACCTCCGGAACGAATTAAGTACTTAACCCGAGATACTACCGTAATAATAAAAGTTTTATCTTTCACTAGGCTCCACCACATGTTTCAACAGACCCCCAAGCTTGAGTTTCCAAGCTCCAGCCTGGACATTTCATTATGTAAGCTTCAAGAGTCTTGGTCTTCTTACTTCTGCATAATTGCCAAACTTTGTCACAGGAGCAATGAGCCCCCTGCCCCACTCCAGAAGAATCAACACAATTCGTGTTAGGGTTACTCGCATATACAGAATTTGCTGTCCTTACAAAGCCATCATGTACAGGAAGAAGTTGTGTTCAGGCAACATTTTATTCTGGTGTCGCACAAACCAAAATGCCACCTACAGAGAGTTTTAAATAAAAATCTCCAGACTACTGTCAATACCTAAGTGAGAGAAATGCAAATATCCTTGCCTTTGAAGAAACCAAGAAAGCATATTTTTGAAGAAAGCATATTACATCAATCCTGGTCCCACTGCACTGGCTACCAATTAGTTTCCGGGCCCAATTCAAAGTGCTGGTTTTGACCTATAAAGCCTTAAACGGCTCAGGACCACAATATCTCAAGGACCGCCTCTTTCTATATAAACCTACCTGGACCCTGAGATCATCTTCTGAGCCCTTCTTTGTGTGCCTCCTCCTTGAGAGATTCGGAGGGTGGCAACACGAGAACAGGGCCTTCTGTGCAGTGGCTCCCCATCTGTGGAATGCTCTCCCCAGGGAAGTTCGCCTGGCGCTTTTATTATACACCTTTAGGTGCCAGACCAAAAATGTTCCTTTTAAACCGGGCCTTTGGTTGATCCGATTTACATCTTATGCCCTTTTAGTGTGTGTGTGTGTGTGTGTGTGTGTGTGTGTGTGTGTGTGTTGGGGGAGGCTATTGGGTTGTTTTTGTTTTATTAGGTATTTTGTGGTTTTATATCTTGATTTTATTCTGTGAACTGCCCTGAGACCCCCCGGTAAACGGCAGTACAGTGGTACCTCGGGTTAAGTACTTAATTCGTTCCGGAGGTCTGTACTTAACCTGAAACTGTTCTTAACCTGAAGCACCACTTTAGCTAATGGGGCCTCCTGCTGCTGCATGATTTCTGTTCTCATCCTGAAGCGAAGTTCTTAACCTGAAGCAATATTTCTGGGTTAGCGGAGTCTGTAACCTGAAGCGTATGTAACCTGAAGCGTATGTAACCCAAAGTACCACTGTATAGAAATTCAAATGATAATGATAATGATAATAATATTAATAATAATAATAATGCATCATTGGAACATAGATTCAAATTAGCAAAAGATTAAGAGCATCATGAATCCCCCCCCCTCTCTCTCTCTCACACACACACACATACACACAGCTGCTGCTGAAAGTCCTCTTTCTCTGGGGTTGTCTGCTTTTCTTTCTTGCACAAACCACACACACACACAAACACACAAAAAATATTTAAAAAAATTTAAAAGAAGAACATACCACCACCAGCAACAGAAAAACCCCCACAATATTATCAGGTCTCTTCCCTTCCCCAACCTCATCTGTGCACCATTTTATTCCACTGCCCCTGCTCAATGCCATTGTCCCCTGTCAATACCGGCGAGAGCGAAAGGAGGGCAGAACTAAGGCAGATAAAAGGGTCAGTTTGCTAAGACAAAAGATGATATCATGTCGAGACAAATTACAGAGGTGCTGTGTCTAAATGTGTTGAAGCAATAAGTGCTATACAACAGCCATATCAGCAGGGCTGCTAGGTGCTTCTTGCTTACGCCGCCTGCATGTAAAGCAGATGGGCTGGATGGGGAAGGCTGTTATTCAGGTCACACATAAGCAGCTTCCCAGCCATTTCAGAGACAGCTAGCTGCCAGGCCCCCTTCAGGACATCCCACTCATATGCACACCATATCTCCAAAAAGAGAGAGAGAAAGAGGATCTATTAGAAGTGACAGGTAGCCATAAACTTGAGGGCAGAGTTCTATCCTGTCAACACACAGAGCATGTTTAAAAAAACAAAGGGGGGGCACAGTCTATCAATAGTTACCCATTTATTCCTGTAGGGGGTTTAGGTCATAGCCACAAACATTCAGGAAGAAAAGCTCCTTTCTTTTTCCTTTAAAAAAGCAAAGTGTTGTTCAGAAGGGATTAGCGCAGCAGAGGATTCGCTTCGAAAATGTGTTCCATCCCTGTGCTTTCCCTCAGTTTAGCACCAGACTGCAGCCAATAAGATGCTGAGGTGCTGGAGACGCAGGAAATGGAATTGATTTGTTTTTGTTTTTTTTGTCTTGCTGTGGGGGCTTTGGAGCGTCCTCTATCTTGTTGAATTAGCAAAGAGTTTCATGTCAAGATGTAAGGGAATGGTTGTGGTGATCGTCCATGGTGTTGGCTGTGTCTTAGTGAAAACCCAGCTCATCGAGCCTGAGTTTCCACAGCCACCCCCTGCCATAGACCACCATTGGCAGGACTGGCAGCAAGAGAGGCAGATAGGTTCTATGCTTACAATAATAATTGATATTTGCCAGTGTGGTGTAGTGGTTAAGAGCGGTAGACTCGTAATCTGGTGAACTGGGTTCACTTCTCTGCTCCTCCACATGCAGCTGCTGGGTGACCTTGGACTAGTCATGCTTCTTTGAAGTCTCTCAGCCTCATTCACCTCTCAGAGTGTTTGTTGTGGGGGGCGGGGGAAGGAAAAGGAGATTGTTAGCCGCTTTGAGACTCCTTAGGGTAGTGATAAAGCGGGATATCAAATCCAAACTCTTCTTCTCTTCTTCTCTTCTTCTTCTTCTTCTTCTTCTTCTTCTTCTTCTTCTTCTTCTTCTTCTTCTTCTTCTCTTGCCAATTGTGCTGTTTTAAATGTGCACTTTATATCTGACTTCCTCTAGTAATGTTTTCCTTTGGGACGTTTAAGATAATATTTTTGTTTCCTGTTAATTATGTTGTTTCGGATGTACACTTTATATTTGACTTTCTTCCTCTATTTCAGTGCAAGCTAGAGAAATGGTGTTACTGTCAATTACTGGTGCTCCAAGTAGTTGCTGGGTTAACAGCATGAGTGCAAGCCTGTAGTGTCAGAGAGGAGGGGAAGTCTGCAAACCAGCCACTCCAGGCCTTCATTCTTTGGTTTTCACTGTTCCTACCAATTAGATGTCTTTATTCTCTGGTGCTCTCTTTTCACCTCTGGGATGTACTGGTCCACCAGCTCTCTCTACCTATGCTAAGACTACTAGGTGTGGAACGGGATGGCTTGGCATGTTTTGCTGCTTGAGGCAAAAAACCCCAAAACTCTACCACCCGCTGCCACCACCACACAACTGCTGTCTCTGCTGTGGGTGCACCATGCCACTGCCACGTCACTACCTCCTCTGCTGTGGGTGGAGGCAGCGGTGTGGGGTGCCCACCAATGAAGAGGCAGGGGTAGGGTGTGCCGATAAGCTCCTTGGGTCTAGTTCTGCTGCCTGAGGCAACCACCCCACCTCGCCTCATGGGCCCTATGGGGTAAATAATGAGGCTTAAGACAAAAGGCAATATCCATGTAAACAGTTTTTTGCTGCACAATGGAACTTCTCTGCACTCTTCTCTCTGTGTGAACTCCATAAATCTGCTCTATAGGTTTGGATGAACCCAGGGAACAGATTTAGGGTTTTTGCATTGAAAGGAGAGGTTAGGAGAGGCCATTGTGAAGGTAAACAGCCTTGCATTAGCAGAACTGCTTCTTCGGATCCTGCCCCAAGTCTCCCAACAGTGTTCTGTTTACCACCTTTATTTAAATACATTTTTCCACTCCACCTCCCCTTGGTCAGTCGAAAGAGCAATACAGTTGCTGTTTAGTTTCCTTGGTTTCCTTTAACAGATATAGTTTTAAGTTTTTTATTTCCTGCTCATCTATCAGATTTCTCTGCTCAGCTGTTGATCCTCCTGTGACCTTTTGAGTGGTCAGTTCTAAAACAAGAAGCAACCAATTTTTCAAGAAAGGCGACAAAATGGCTGAAACAGTTTCGTTCCTTCAAGCACTGTGCTTACATTGAACATTTGCACAGCACAGAATTGTCACAGGCAGTACAGCTCACATTTCATGACCACTTTGCATCTCACTTTACAGATAAGACTTCACACATTGGAGGATATGGGCTCTACTCCAAGAAAGCTCATGCCACAATGACTGTTTTGGACTTTCAGGTGTTACAAGACTCTTGTTAGAGAGGAACAAGATGCTCCTTTTTTCTTTTTCTTTTGCTGTTTGTATGCAAGCTATGAACCACATGTTGGGCTGAACATATTGGCTAACTGCCTGACACAATAATCCGCCTTGGTCAGACAATTACTGTTTCATAAATTCAGATGGACAACTGATCACCGTGGTTGTGATGTGAATATCACAATGGAAATTCTCATCAAGCGCCAAGAATATTTTAAAAATAGCAACTACCAAATATGTGAGGAAGAATGAATTTATCCCTTGTTGATTTGGGACTCCCTTATATGTCCAAGGTGGATTCCTCTTCGGTAGATCTCTCTCTCTCTCTCTCTCTCTCTCTCTCTCTCTCTCTCTCTCTTTATTTAGCTGAGTTCTAGAACTACAGGGAGGCTCTCTTCAGGACATTTAATATGCTGCCCTTTTAACTAAGTATCATTCAGACAGAAGGTTGTCTGCAGGCAAGAAGTAGGGGGATGCATTATTAATTGTCTTCACATCATTCTGCAGCTCTGTGAAGATTAGGACCGAGTCCAATACTGTTGGTGATGAGAAAGTACTTGCTAGAAGAGAGCTCATTCCATTGCTTCTAGCTCTGAGAGGATTAGTAAATCCAGGAAATGCCATAGTCATAGCTATGCTACAATCTGAAGAAAATAAAGGGTTGCTTTGGCCCTAGAACTAGAAAAGTTCAACAGCTTTGGCTAGAATGTACATATGATTTTTTAAATATAGCTCTTTCCCACTTCCTGGGTGGGAAAGAGGTGGTTCCCACTTCCTTTCCCACATTCATGGGTGATGCACTCAAAAATGTGTGTGTGTGTGTGTGTGTGTGTGTGTGATGCAAACAAGGGGGGGAAATGTATTAAGAATGTAAGGATTAAGTTGTTCAAACCTTTGATTATATGGAAGGAGGACCCAGGGCTGAAAGGATTCCTCGGCTTTTACACTGGGAGGGTGGTATAAAAAGTCCCTGCAGGTTGTTTCCTTGGAGAAGCTAAATAATGAACAGATAATCACCAAGGGTTCTGCTGCTCCACAAGTTTTTGCAGCCAGATGAGGGCACTGTTTGGGATAGTGTGAATGTGCTCACACTCTGCACATTTGTTTGAGCTGAAGAGGACTAGACTATCACATTATTCAAATAATGTGTTCTGCAGCACGGGGACTTGAAGTTTAAAGGAGAAGCAAGCTTTATCTACTAAAGTCCAGTCAACACGTCCAAAATCAGATTAAGCAACTAAATTCTGGTCAAGGCAGAAGGCACATCATGAGAGGCCAGGTTAGGCCAAAGGCAGGGAAAATCTAGCTAAGGTTAGGCAAATTCAGGTCAAAATGAGAGAGGACTGATAAAGCAGGACCATGGACAGCTCCAAGAGGGCTTGTTAGCTGAAGTCAACAGAGGAGATGCTGCCTACTGAAACAGCTGTAGGTAGGTGCTGAGTTTGCAGGAAGCAGTAGCCAGTTGAACCCATACACTGGCTGACAAGAAATCCAGGATTATTAGTTCTACCTGCCAGGAGGAACTGCACCTATTTTGCATTCTTTGACTTCTGTGAGGTTGGGGGGTGGGAGTGGAGGTACTTCAGGGGGCTCCAAATTAAAGGCTGGGGACAGTATCCTTCTGCCAGAAGGGCCCCAACTAACATACTTACAGTTCTCCCCCTAGAGAACCAATGTGCACCCTCTCAGACTCCTCTGCTGCACACTGCAATATCTTAGGGTCAGGGTTCACAACATACCGGGGCTCACTTGAGTTAACTGGTGACTATTCACAATCACAGGTCTTCATATTCACACAAGGGCATAGAGAACTTGCACAGATTGAATTGAACATGTCAGCTGGTTAACATGCTCCACTTCTGGGCAGGGTGCTGCCCTTTTCAGGATCATTAGTATCTGTCCACTGATCCCAGTATTCTCTATTCTGGCTGGTAGTGGCTTTCTAGGGTCTCAGACACTTTTAACCAGAGATGCCAAGGTTTGAACTAGGGACCATCGATATGCAAAGCATTTGCTGCTGCTCCACTAAGCTATGCTCCCTGCCTCTAATCTTCTTCCGATCCCCACACCAGATTCACCTTGTCTGGGAACTCTACAGCAGAACCCCTTACCCATAAACTTATGAACCTGCAACTGAAATAAATGCATACTTTCCCCATTCACCCATCTTCCATTTCCTTCCTATTCCTTCATTGTTTCAAGTGATAAGCTCCACACTCCAAAGAAGATAACCTGCAGTGCAAAGTGCACTCCCTGCAAGGGGAGCCAGAGGCATAGGATGGAGAAAGAGGGCTGCAGTTTGTACTAAAGATCACCCCCATTTAAAGGGGCAGCTGCTGCTTTAAAGGAGGTGGTCTACAGTATGATGCACTGCTCCCTCCCTTTCTGTTGCAAAAATGCATGAGGGGAGGGATTGCTCCATGTTGTTCTTTTCATAAAGGGTGACTTATCCTCCTTCCCAACAGCAGGAATATCTCATCTTACTCCTCCCCTCCTTCCCTGGCTTTCTGATCACATGCAGAAGTGTAGTAAGATTTTCTGCTTGGCAGATGATCAGCTCACTAAGTGGTTGTTTGTCCACTGTAGAAAGATATCTTTTGACAAATGGTAAGGTATACAGTATCTCCCAATGCTGTTTAGACTCAAGGGTGGCTCACAAACACCTGTAACACCATGCGATAAAACCAGGTGGTACTCTACTCTTAAATCTGTTGGTCCCCCCCCCCTTTGCTGGACAGATACTTTGGGAACAGTGTTGTTCCCTGCAGATCCATGGAAATTTGAGAAGCCAATAGATTGTTTTGAAATGAATCCTACCTCTGGAGGAAAATTTCACAGAAACATGGCATCAGGTACCATTACCTAATACGTCTGGGGTTCAGATAGAGCAACAATGCTCTGTAGACTTTTTTTTTGTTTTTAATCCTCCCAGGGATTCCAACAGGAGTTATTTTACATGCTAGTTTTCCTCTTGCCTAATCACAGGTATAGAGTTCCCAGAGACAACTGAAGTGTTGCCAACCGGCACAAACTACAGGTGTGCACATACCAAGCAATCATTCTAGAAATTTTATGAGACAAAGAAAATGGCTGGGAAGTTTAGAAGCAGATACACTTGTATGTATCTCAATCTGTGTTTGCACTGTATATGGTGGGATATAAGCTGAAACAAGAATGATGCTCTTGGATTCCAGATGCAAAGTGATCCCCAGTGCCAGCTGCTCGAAAACTGAGCACTCAGTAACCTGTGACACCAATTGAGTGGAAACCAGAGTTACTAGGCCCCCCTCGGTCGTCCCCTTTCCAAGCGGTTTAGAGGCCTTGATTTCATAGGAGTGGTAACCATTGAGAACAGGACAGACTTTGCTCGTTTGCTCAAGACATCGATTCCATAAAACATACTACCCTTGCTGGTACCTTTCCCAGGAAAATCAGAGGCTCACTATGTCAGGTTCCTATTGGAAGACTGGACAAATGCTAGAACATTAGCAGTGGCAAAGTTTTTATTGGTGGTTGCAAGAACAAATGATCCCTATATTCTGAGCAAAATGCTTGTTTAACCTGGAGGTAGGCTGTATGAATTGTGTATTGCTTTGTAATGATTTGTTGGGTCTCTGGACCGTAATAAAGATTGATGATGACTTGTGTGTATCATTTATGGCTATGGTTTGTCTTCCACTAAATAATTATTAAGTTGCAGAGGAACTTCCACAAGCAAAACAGAACTCTCCCTCCCACTCCACCCCGCAAACTCACTGCAACCCTCCTAAATCTAAGCTAGGGTTTCCCTAACCCTTTGGAGCAGATTTGCAGTTGGTGCAGGGAGGCACAGGGGAGTGAGGGGAGAGGGGAAGGCTTGCACCCCCTGGAGCTCACTTTGGTGCTGCTAACACAGCAAAAACAATGGATGAGACAGCAGTTATGGGTTACTGGTTTCTACAGCCACAGTAGGCATTGTGACTCTCCAGCGGTTCACTTCAGCCCTGGAGGTGCACTCCATTGTCTTTCAAAACAGACGGGTGCCAACAACAAGGACTCCATGTCTATATATGCATGTAGGAAAACTTGTCAACCCGAGTACGCTCAGTTCCATCGAACTGATTTGCAAGCAAACATGTTCTAGATCGGGCTGCAAGATGTACAAGTTTCTTTGTTCATGAAATCACTTCCAAAATGCATCTGGCATGACTCGTTTTAAAAAACCTCTACACTGTATTTTCTCCTGTTTTGCATGCTCCCTAATATTAGTATCTGTGCCGAGTGATTAGGCGAGAAAATTCTGACCCAAGTGATTCCAGCAACCACCTGGCTGCGAGCCAATCCGATTGCTTGATTTCTCTAGCCACTCAGAGAACTGAGATAAAAATTCACCAACCCTTTGGAGGTATTTGACTTCTGGTTAATTATAATCTTCTTCACGTGTTTATTTTCTTATCAGGGGCGCACACCTGAATATCAAATTACTCTTCAAACTTCCTGTGCAAGTCGCCAGTGCAAAGCACGGCAGACCTTTAATATGATATAAGAGACAGAAAGAACACAGATGCATTTGCTTAGAAATATCATTGGAAACAATGATGCTTTGTGGAACAATGATCTATTCATCGTGGGTAAAAATGGCAGGAATTTCTATTTCTGATTACATGTGTCTTGTGTTAAAAGGTGCTCTTAACAAATTCAAGTATTTCTACATTGGGTTGGCAACTAAACCAACCTGACCTACACCTGCATCTTTAAGCCTCCATACCCTCCAACATTTCTCCAGCGAAAATAGGGATGTCTGAAGGAAAAGCGGGACATTCTAGGATCAAATCAGAACCAGGATGGCTTCTGTAAATGTGGGACTGTCCCTGGAAAATAGGGACATTTAGAGGGTCTGCTAACACCCTGTAGACCAGAGGTGAGGGACTTGTGGGCTCTGGATGTTGTTCAACTCTGATCAGTCTCAGCCAGCATGGCCAATGGAAAGAGATTCTAAGAGTTGCTTCTCAGTAACATCTGGAAAGATACAGGTTCCCCAACCCTTTATAGATCATGTTGGGGAGAAATTCCATAGAACAAAGAAAATAAATCTCCAGTAGCATTTTTTTTCCTGGTAAATTGGGGGGCAGGGGAGTTGGGGAAGTAAACATTTCCCCGGGTAACTGAGCAGCCTGATTGACTGCAACACAAATTTTCAGGCAAACAGCAGAATAGCACATTTTTCCATCAAACATATCCACAGTACATCATTTTAATTTGAAAATTATTGAAAATAAATTAGCGTAATTATCCACCGAGACTTATATTTACTGAAAGTGAGAGATTTCAGGGCAGCTGAGGAGAGATGGCTATGTATGTATGTATGTATGGATACACACACACACACACACACACACATATATATATATATATATTACACACACACACACACACACACGCACACACACACACATACATACATATATACACACACACACACACACAGTCAAAATACAATGCTATTATATGAATAAGTTACACCTGTAATCTGTCGTCTTACTGCATATATAGAATTTGGCTTGACACAAGACCTACTGCTCCAGGAATATACTTACTGACCAGCTTTTCAGGCATTAAACTAGAAGCTCTTTATGTCTCCTGGCCTCCATATGGACATAAGAAGATTGTGTCAGGCTAGTGGTCTATCTGGTCCAGCATCCTGTTCTCACAGTGGCCAACCAGAAGCCCATGGGAAACCCACAAGCAAGAGCCAAGCACAAGAGCTCCCTCCCCTCCTGCAGTTTCAAGCAACCTGTGTTCAGAAGCATTACTGCATCCAGCCATGGAGGAGGAGCATAGCCATTATGGCCAGTGGCCATTGCTAACCTTCTCCTCCTTGAATTTGTCCCATCTGCTTTTAAAGCCATTGAATTTGGTGGCCAGTCATCCTCCCCAAGTTTCATTTTTCCTAGGAAAGCTGAGGATTGAATTTTGGGCTTTCTGAATGCAAACATTGTGGTTGCTCTCCTCAATATTGCACTCTAGTGACACCATCAGATCCTGAACCTGAGGCTCCAATACTTTGGCCACCTCATGAGAAGAGAAGACTCCCTGGAAAAGACCCTGATGTTGGGAAAGATGGAGGGCACAAGGAGAAGGAGACGACAGAGGACGAGATGGTTGGACAGTGTTCTCGAAGCTACCAGCATGAGTCTGACCAAACTGTGGGAGGCAGTGGAAGACAGGAGTGCCTGGCGTGCTCTGGTCCATGGGGTCACGAAGAGTCAGACATGACTAAACGACTAAACAACAACAAAGTGACACCATATTGGGTGAAACTATCCATTATATGTTGTCCCATGACAGCTATTATACAGGGCTCAGATTTGGACTGGTAACCACCTTGGCACTTTGGAAGTTGTTCAATCAAAGTTCTTAAGGCAGATTGTTTTCTGTACCACCCTGCGTCCCAAATGCATCAATACAACTGGAGGCAAGTTTCCCCTCAGTAGAAGTACAGACTTGGCAAAGAACTCTTAACTTTTGGCTCTGCCTAAACTCAAATCCCCCCAGTTTACTATCCTTAGAACTTCAAGACTACCACAAAAGTGTCTGGCTTAAAACCGTCTACCAAAAACTCCACTCTTGCAACCTATCCCCACAACACCTACTCACTATGGGCCTAACCAAAGCAAACAGTCTAATTTGTCAACGTCTAAAATATATCGAGCATCAGAACAACCTGGCCACTTATAAGGAAAGTCTGCCCATGGTATGACCAATTTCCGTTTTCCCATTTTGATTCTCTGGCTCCATACCTGCACAAACTAGCTAGCCCAAAATACAGACGTGCTTTCACACTTGCAAGACTGGATGTTTTGCCATCTGTGGTACTTGAGGGTTGATTCCAAAAGATCCCGCCTGAGAAACGTCTTTGCCCATGTGGAGATGGTAGCACCGAAACACGTCTTTCTGTCTTGTACTCTCTACAAAGACCTGAGGAACGAGATCATCACCCCACTCATACTGACCATCCCAGGGTGCACAACCACTGCCACAGTGTCCTTTCTCCTGTCAGACCAAATGGAGCAGATAACAGCAAAGGTTGCTCGGTTCTTAGCAGGGGCAATCAGAATAAGGGCCACTATCTGACTGTTGATTCAGAACCCTAAACTGTGCTTTTATACTAAATTTCCTTTCTTCTGTGTACATTGTAATGTTTTATTGTTGCTATGGCCATTGGCTAATACAAAAAAAAGTATCTATCTATCATCTATCTATCTATCTATCTATCTATCAATCATCTATCTATCATCTATCTATCTATCTATCTATCTATCAATCATCTATCTATCTATCTATCTATCATCTATCATCTATCTATCTATCTATCTATCTATCTATCTATCATCTATATCTATCTATCTATCATCTATCTATCTATCTATCTATCTATCATCTATCTATCATCTATCTATCTATCTATCTATCTATCATCTATCATCTATCTATCTATCATCTATCTATCTATCATGTTGTCCCAGGAATATTTGGAGAGGTATTACATATGCACATACAACACAGACATAAGCTATGCAACCGCTGAGGCTACAATTTGAAGAAGACTGGCACTGGATGAAAGTGACTTCTTAACCCTTGCACCATTTTTCAGTCATGCATGCATATACAGAGTAATTCCCCAGCAGTGATTAAAATCATCATAGGGTGGAGTTGATGGTGGTTAAGGATTTTTGGCAGAAAAATGGTACAAGGATCTCTGCTTCTTAATCCAGTCTTCCTTTGGAAATTGCAGCCCAAAAGGCTTCGTTGTATGAAAAATTAATATCCCGTAGTACTAATGTGCAGTCCCACCCTTAATATTTTCATCAGTAAAAACCAGAGATCTTTTCATCAGTAGAAGCCAGAGATCTTCAGAAGTTACTGCTATGGTCTGGCACATTTCTTCATGATTTTTAGTACACTGCTCTGGCAATGTTTGGATTCAGTAGAAACCACATGGCTGCAGCGATTGATTTGTGTCATTTCCATTTAAACATTCCCCAGTCATTGACCCTACCCATGCGGTTCCGGCACGCAACCATTACAGAAGGGAACTTCTGGTTCCAGACCTAATTATATATCCACATATGGGCTTCAAGGCTGATTTGGCCAAGCCATGACTACCTGGTGACATCAGGAAGGTAAAAACATGGCCAGATCAAGTCTCCTGTTCCCTATGTTATAAAGTCAAAGTGGAAAGAGCATACAAGGGAGGGGTCACGTACTGCTGCAGTAACTTATGAATTGTCCCTATCAGGAATCTCATTTATCCTTCTTCTTGCATTTCAAAGACTACAGCGGTTCTTTAGCAAAACTGATGCCCTGCAGCAGAGAGAGATCACACAGGTTGTTCTTGGATTTTTGCTTTGATGTTCTACTATGTATATTTGCAATAATCCGATATCTTTTGCATAATGTTATATATGGCAGGTTGCTGTGAAAGTTAGCACCATCGTGCACTGTTCAATAGATTTACCAAGAGAAGGAGAGAAAAGCAAATGCCAATATAGTAAATGCATCATTTAGCAGGAATAGATCTGTTTGAGGGTAGCTAAATGAGGTACATCTGTAGCCTGGCTTTAAAGGATCCCCCACCCAAATAAGGAATTTGATGGTGGTCCATTAAGCAGCCGTGGTCCATTAAGCTGGAAGTTATAGTGCATGTGTGAGGAATCAGGATCAGCCTTGCGGGCCAAATTTGGCAAGTGGGTGGGGCTGCTGACCTGGCAATCACATGCCATTTTTATGACATCATGAAACAGGGGTTGTCCCATACATCTGTCAAAATCCCTTGTGGAGCATCCCAAACACTTGACAGCCAGCTGGCTTGTGATCCACCTGCTGGGAGGCTAACACTGCAGCTCCATTTCTTCATCTTCTTTTTCTAGAATAATAATAATAATAATAATAATAATAATAATAATAATAATAATAATAAAAAAGCTACATTTGTTCTAGGGAGCTGTTTCTGAAACTCAGCCAACCTTCCACTTGCATGTCAGGAGTGAGACAGCAGTAAATCACACCATGCAAGTTAACTCTTTATTAGCAAGAACATGATCTGCACAGACTTGGCAGAGTGTCATGAGCACAGCAGCTTATCCCCGGTAAGTCTTGCCCCACGGATCAGACTGAAAGTCCCTGCCTCCCCACAGCCGTCTAAATTCCCTCCTCTGCAGGGTTTTCCCCAAGCAATCAGAGACTGCACCACTTGAAGCCAACCTCTCTTCCACTCTCTTCACGCCCCTTCTGGTTCTAGGAGACTAGGGGGAAAGGAAGCTTGTCACAGCAGGAGGGGGAGATGTCCATGACTCTTCACCAGCCTAACTCATTTTGCCTCTTCTTGGCCTCCCTCCTCCCCTGCTTCAGCTTCTGCCTCTCATTCTGGACTTCTCTCTGCCACATTGCTTTCAGTTCCTCTGCACGACATTTCGCAAAAAAACCCCACATATGCACACACTAAGGGCTTATCCATACTTGCCGGTGCTTTCCAGGCACAGGTCCCTACCTCAAAGCTCTGCATCAGAGCATTATTTTTTCCCACCCCAGAGCTTTCCCTGCAAAAACCTGCTCTTTAAATTGAAGCGCAATACATGGCAATGCGGGACGCGGGTGACACTGTGGGTTAAACCACAGAGCCTAGGACTTGCCAATCAGACGGTTGGCGGTTCAAATCCCCGCGATGGGGTGAGCTCCCGTTGCTCGGTCCCCTCTCCTGCCAACCTAGCAGTTCGATAGCATGTCAAAGTGCAAGTAGATAAATAGGTACTGCTCCGGCGGGAAGGTAAATGGTGTTTCCGTGCACTGCTCTGGTTCGCCAGAAGCGGCTTAGTCATGCTGGCCACATGACCCGGAAGCTGTACGCCGGCTCCCTCGGCCAATAAAGTGAGATGAGTGCCTCAACCCCAGAGTCGGTCACGACTGGACCTAATGGTCAGGGGTCCCTTTACCTTTACCTTTATATGGCAATGCAGGTTTTCCATGGACTGTTGTTTGGTCCGATTTAGCGGTAAAGAGTGGGTTTTTGCAGGGATACTCGGGAGCAAGGAAAGAGTGATCAGACACAGAGTTTTAAAGCTCAGACCATGCCTATAAAGCACAGAAGAAATGTAAATATGCCTAAACCCTCAGAGGCTGGGTAACAACTACAGGACTGGAGACAGGTGGGACCCTGCAGGCAATGATTATTATAATTGGCTAAGCAGAGAGGAGATGAGCAGAAGCATCTAGGAAGCTCCTTGGTCAGTGGAAATGTGTTAATATGATTGTGGGTGACTGGAGAAAGACTGCCCTGTGAGATTTGGGGGGTTTAGAATCTTAAGGGAGCTATGCCTCACATTGTCCAACAGAGGATCCTCCACTGCTTGACTGCCTCTCACAGAAGGTATACAGTGGTACCTCAGGTTAAGTACTTAATTCGTTCCGGAGGTCCGTACGTAACCTGAAACTGTTCTTAACCTGAAGCACCACTTTAGCTAATGGGGCCTTCTGCTGCTGCCGTGCCACCAGAACACGATTTCTGTTCTCATCCTGAAGCAAAGTTCTTAACCTGAAGCACTATTTCTGGGTTAGCGGAGTCTCTAACCTGAAGCGTATGTAACCTGAAGCGTATGTAACCTGAGGTACCACTGCACTACTTATTTTATTCAATTGCTGACAAACCTTTGCATGACAAGACAGAATGTTTGTGAAAGTTTCATGACATCAGAGAAGCTCATCCAATTGGGGGCTCTGCCATTTCTTTCAAGTGAAAAAAACTGGGCAAAATCACCCAACATATTGTAAAGGCTTCCCAGGTGGTCTTAGCCAATCTGAAACTCTGCTCTTCAACTGTAAATGCTAGTAGAATCCAGTTCCCTCCATTTTCTTACACAGCAAAAGGAGGCACATGCAGGAAGACATTGCCACAAAGTGCCTCTCAAATGACTTCACAGATTTACCATAAATACAAAGTACTTGAGCTCCTTGAGCTTCATAACAATATGGCCCTGGAAGAGGAAAATAAGTATCCGCAATTGAACTTGAAGAGCGGGCTTATTCACAGCAGCTAAAAATGCAGACAGGGCAGGCGAAGACGGTGCTTTGGAAGCTCCAAATGAGAAAAGAGGGGCTACACAGCAGCATTGCCGAATCATAAATAAAATTGCTCATTTTTGCAGCTGTGCAGAGCAGAAAGAGGATCATGTGGGACAATGAAAGGGAAAAGATGTTTACTTTGAAAAGATGAAAGCAATCACTGGAAACAAGAACCCTCTACTCAGTCAGAAAGAGATGCATCTATAACCACTGCATTCCAGAGCAGGGCAATTATATGTTGGGAATCCTTAGTCCTCTTCAGTGTAGAGGAAAGACATGAGGGGAAAGCAGGGGCAATTCAGTGCCCTCACGCTATCAGTCTCTCTATTGTCCTTCCCTTCACCTTCATCTCATGGAGGGGCTCCCCTTTATCACATACACAGCCCAACAAGACAATGACAATAATCCACCAACAGCATACAAATCAATATGGCTAACCTGATCCAAAACACCCACCCACCCCACTCACACGCGAAAACAAAGATCACCACAGCCAATCACAAACAAACAACCACACCCTAGGCCAACCCCAACCTCTCTCACCACCAAAGGAACACAAGTGAATAGCACAAGCAACGCTGACACCAAACCCTACATACATTAAGCATAATAGAAACATCGCCACCCCACCCCCACCCATCTTCCCTCCCTCCACCCCCTATTTTTTCTCCCCCTAATGTCTCAACAAATGAAACGGATTTGTAAAAATGTTACATGGAAAAAATACGAGAGACATTACACTTACTTCTGTAAAACAAGAAAATCTTTAATAATAATATAAATAAAAAAAATGGAGGGCAACTGTCTGAAGCAGGGACCCTCCTGTGTCTGCGGAGGCTCCTTGTGCATTTTAAAACCCTGGAAAATCAGAATTCGAAAACATGCAGCGATTCCCCAGGGATACACAGGGTCCCCCACTTCGGACAGTCACTTCCCATGAGTTGAGGTCAACAAGAGCAAGTATTAGAATTATCAATTACATTTTTAAATTGCTTGTTACCCAAAGGTCTCCAAGCAACCTTCGCAGCTCACGCTGCCTCATGTTATGCACGGTGATGCGTTCATACCAGTGTTCAGTCAGCTTCAGAGATAGACCTGTGCAACTCGTGCTCCAGTCTTAATCTGACTTTTTTTCCCCATAGTCCAGAGCTCTTCAAAGTCCCAAGGAGCTGATCAGGCTCCAAAATGCCAGAGTGGATTCTCAGAACTAATGAATGTTATGTTGTTTTTCATAGCGCAATTTTAATGCTGGCATGAAGAGCCATGCCTGCAGATGCCACTTTGAACAGAGACAGAATAGTCTGTTCAGCCCACTGCCTGGTGACTGGACTTTCATTTAGTAACTGAATCCAAGGATAAAACACCTGAAGATTCACCCAGCTAGGACCGACTGGCAATGCCTTGGGGTGGGTGAGGGAATTAAGCTAAAATGAATATCTGCTTCTTTGAAAATGCAACAATCTGGGACAACCCAAGATTGGATAAAGCAAGGGATATTTAGCATTCCCTATAGAGAGATGATAAAGGGGATCCCCAATGTACATTGAAACACAGACTACTGCACTTCTGTTTTTATTTGGTAACACAACTTGAATGACAACCTATCCAACTGTCTCACCTTCTGCTGCCTAGGTACAGGTCCGAAATATTCATGATCAATTAGACACTGATAATTTAAGATATTGTCCGTAATATCCTTCAATAAGAATACAGAACAGCCCATCCAACAATTAAATAATAATAATAATAACATATAAATGCAGAAGAAACAATCAAGAAGCAATCAGCAGGATCTAGAGTACAAGCATTGCAGTTGTAGAAGTCTTCATTGCATATCTACAAACAAATCCTAAAACAAACGAGAACCTGACTTTGAATAGATAAGACTAGTTATCAGAATTCACATTGCCATTTCAGCCTCAACTGGAGAAACATATCCTTAGCTCTTACAACAACATCTTTAACCTGCAGTTATAGCTCATGGGGGGGCGGGGGACAAGAGTTTATTTGACACTGGAAAGATTCCCCAAGATAGGAGTGAAGTCACGTGCACAACACTATAGATGGAAGGCTCCTGGTGCAAATCTAGAGCATATGCTCTCGTGGTGTCCAGCAATGTCTCATGGGCTTCGTGGCTAGAACACTGTTTGCATCCATTTGCAACCACATTTCTAGGCCCTTGACAAACATGTGCAATGGTGGCTTCTTAGGATGTTCTCTGTAACAAGATGGGGTTAGGGGGAGAAACGATATTTGGGTCACATTGTTCCAGGACAAAGAGTGACATATATACAATGGTAGGACTTTGAGAGAGATGTCTGGGGGGGCCCCATCAACAGAATGAGCAGGCGGGCTCTCAGATGTAGCGGAGCTCGCTTACAACATTTGGAAAGAGTTCAAGGGTTTTCCTAAAGAGCTCAAGGGCTCACCTACATGACCTACTCAATGTTTTATTATGTTCTCATATATGTTGGAAGCTGCCCAGAGTGGCTGGGGCAACATAATCAGATGGACGGGGTACAAATAATAAAACTTTTAAATTATTATTATTTATTGAGCATTCATCCTAATTTGTTTGCATAAACCTTACGCAGAGGCTAGATTATACCTGGTATCCATTGAGCTTTGTTCTGATTTGTTTGTGAGGAACAACAAACATTCATCCTACGTATATTCATCCCAATATGCTTGTGCAGTGTTTATAAGTCTTCTTGTTAATGATTTGGTTATTCAGCATTTCCCTGTGACTCAACTAACCGATTCCCTTTTTAAAAAGTGGATTTACCTTCCCGCTGGAGCAGTACCTATTTATCTACTTGCACTTTGACGTGCTTTCGAACTGCTAGGTTGGCAGGAGCAGGGACCGAGCAACGGGAGCTCACCCCATCGCGGGGATTCGAACCGCCACCCTTCTGATCGGCAAGTCCTAGGCTCTGTGGTTTAACCCACAGCGCCACCCGCGCCCCTACAGCGCCACCCGCGTCCCTGTAATCACAATTAAAGTAATCACAATTAAAAATGTATTTTTTTTTCAGTTGCATCTTGAATATATTTAAGTTCAGGCCTTTCAAACCTGCTGTGACTCTTGTCCTCTGTCTGCTGCACACAAAAATCTACTTTGACCTCCCTCTGCACCAAAACTTGAAATAGAACTCTGTCCCTCCCACGCTTCAAGCTGCTTTTGTAAAGAAAAAGAAAACATGCAGCCCACATTTTCAGTTAGGTTTTTTTGGTGGTTTTCTTTTTTACAAAAGCCACCTAAAATTGCATTATAATGGATGGAAATATTTCAGGACTTGGAACTGCCAACCCCCTTCTTCGAACACTTCAGATGCGCATGTTTGATTTGTAATTTGTGTTCATTACAGTGGAAATCAACTTTACCGAGAGCGACAGCCTCTGCTGAGTCCTCCCGCAATGTGTCAGCAAGAGTGGCAGTCTTCCCATGTGCTACCAGTTTCGTAAGTGGATCATAGCAGGTGGCCTGTAGCTTTGAATGCCACCGACTCCGATATCCTCTGTCACTTGCACATGCTACATATGAGATTGGTTAGCGGAGCTTGATTCTTCTGCAGACCAAGGCGCAAATGTAAAAAATAAGCAGAAATCAGCCAGGTTGATGGTTCTGTACCAAGAACTGCTACAAGTCGCCTATTCATATTTCTAAAGCAGATTGACTGGAGTGCTATGCTGCGGAATAGTTTGAGTTTTTACCTGGATTTCTTGCCTTAAAGAGGAAAAGAGGAATTTAAGGGCAGCAGCTCCAGTAAATTCAAATGACAAGTTGTGGCCAATATTTAACAGTAATTATAGAACTACTAGAAAAGGACGTGGGTGGCACTGTGGGTTAAACCACAGAGCCTAGGACTTGCTGATCAGAAGGTCGGCGGTTCGAATCCCCGTGATGGGATGAGCTCCCGTTGCTCGGTCCCTGCTCCTGCCAACCTAGCAGTTTGAAAGCACGTCAAAGTGCAAGTAGATAAATAGGTACTGCTCCGGCGGGAAGGTAAATGGTGTTTCCGTGCGCTGCTCTGGTTCGCCAGAAGCGGCTTAGTCATGCTGGCCACATGACCTGGAAGCTGTACGCCGGCTCTCTTGGCCAATAAAGCGAGATGAGCGACGCAGCCCCAGAGTCGGCCACGGCTGGACCTAATGTTCAGGGGTCCCTTTACCTTTACCTTTATAGAACTACTAGAAAGAAGGGAGCATCAAGATTCAAGGACGCTCCGCCCAAACTACCTAAAGATATCAAAGATCAAGAATTGGTTGAATTGGGGACAATAATTGATTGATCCGCACACACACAAAAAGAAAAGTATCCTTTTCCGTTGCTCATTTTAATATCCTACATTCACCATCCAGAAAGGGGACAGAATAGTGGGGTAGGAGAGCTGAAAACTGTTATGTACTGAGTTGAATAGGATCCAAACTGCAGCAGTCTGATTGGTCCTAGAACAATAGGATCCAAATTGCAGCAGTCTGATTGGTCCTAGAACAATAGGATTCAGAATGCAGCAGTCTGATTGGTCCTAGAACAATGCAGCAGTATGATTGGTTGGCAGGAACCACCCAATCATGCTCCAGATAGAAGTGAATCCACAACCTGATTGGCTTACAGTAGAATTCCAGAATTAGCCAATCATGTGCAGCCCATTGTGTAAATAATGTATATAAAGCAGATACTTTGAGGGGACTTTCATTCATTCCTCCTCACCACTATGAGCTGAATAAAGAGCATGAAATCACTTTGCGACTCTGAGTATATTTCAAAAACAATGCACCAATATATTTCACATATATTGGTAACCAATGTGCCCCTTTGGTTTCAGATAGTACATGGGTAAGACGAGTCTAAAAAGCCTGGGATACAAAATTTCACAGCCCTCTGGCGGCTATTGTGGCTCATTTACCAGAAGTAATGTATTTAGTGTTAGCTCTGGAAGTGTGTACTTGATTCCGACCAAACAAACCTCCAAGAGCACAATATATATCAGGAGTCTTCGTTTGGTCAGAATCAAGTATAAACTTCGATAACGTGGTTGTTCTGTGGGTAAACATGGACGTGCAGGAAGAACCATAGGTGCCATCTTCCTTCGAGGAAAGCTGAGATTGATATTTAGTAAAGAAATACATTTCTGCGCTGCAATTGAACAGCACGACACTGCTCCTAATAAGTCGTTCCTGTGTCTGAAGACGTAATGCGGAGAGGTAGGTAGGTTAAAGAACACAACACGCATCCCAGTTGAATAAAGATAGGGAAAGAAACATAAATAGGTCAACACAGGCAATTGGAGCTGAGAGCAAAGTACCACCCATACTTTCCTTAAGGCTAAATCAGTCATCTTCCCAGATTCCAGGCAGCAAAATGATTTGCAGAAGTGCTCATGTGTCAGTAAATGCTAATACAGGAAGCAGAAGTAAAGCAATGTGTGTTCACACATGTGAGTGCATACATTAAGTCTCGTTAATTAAAAGATTAAAAGAATGAAATCAAGCTCACTGACCTAAAATATATTCCGGAAACAGAAAAACGTTTAAAATCCTAATACTCAGAAGCCCCAATTCTCAGTCTTTAGCTTCGTTGCTAGCCTACTTAATCAACAAGATGAGCCCGGTGGTTCCCTACCTGTTGCAAATTGCTGTTCAGCTAGTGGACTTGGCCTAGTGTTGGTCAGCAGACTCTGCCCGATTGGTGGATCCAGGACTGTCCAGTTGAGGGATCCATGCTGTGTGCCACACCAAACTCAGATAAACTGAAACCAATAATGTCATGGACATGTTTAACCAACACTCCGGTCTCAAGACCTTAATCCCAGGTCACATGCACCCAGGGAACAAATATGGGACTAGGCTGGATTAGAAAGAAATTAGAAAATGGTGAGTAATATGTACAGGGGGGAGAGAGAAAAAGCCCTGGGGCCAAGATCATTGATATGTAGAGTCCCTCATCCCCTCTGGGCCAAGGTCCATAGAAATAATCTCTCAAGTACCAGAAGAACCATTCCCAGCCATCTCTCTGCAGAAAAGAATCATAACTCCAGCATTGGATTCTTCATGGAGCTGCTTCAAGGCATAGACAGGATGATCAATGTGCTGCATCATGAAGAAAGAGCGAGTACTGGGCTGTTTCCCTTTAGTTATCTGTTCACTACTGCAGAGAAAAACAAATAGTATTAGAAGAAATGGGGCATACACTATTGACTTGCAAATAACTGAGTGCATTGCTGAGGCAGGTACTGTACATCGTGAATCCGCCTCTCATATTACTGAGTGCAAGGCAACCATGCATGTGTGGTCTTTATTGGCTTCCCTTGATTGGAGAATGATTTATAATTATCTGATCTATTGTCACTAGCCGTACGACTGTGTTTGAGCAAGGAGTGGATATAGAGTTCTGCTGAGCCAAAAACCTTCTCTACAGAGCTATATTTTAAAATAGGTCCCAAACCCCACGTAGCAACTCTCTATTAGGTAAAGATAAAGGATCCCTGGATGGTTAAGTCCAGTCAAAGGCGACTATGGGGTGTGGCACTCATCTCACTTTCAGGCCGAGGGAGCCAGTGTTTGTCCAGAGACTAAACCGCTTCTGGCGCAACGGAACACTGTGATGGAAACCAGAGAGCACAGAAACGCCGTTTATCTTCCCCCCACATTGGTACTTATTTATCTACTTGCACCGGTGTGCTCTCAAACTGTTAGGTTGGCAGGAGCTGGGGCAGAACAACAGGAGCTCACCCCGTCACGGAGATTCAAACTGCTGACCTTCTGATTGGCAAGCCCAAGAGGCTCAGTGGTTTAGACTACAGTGCCACCCGCGTCCCTAGCTCCTATTAACCACTCAGGGCAATGAAAACATTTAGGCCAAAAAAAGGGAACCCAGATTATGATCACCATTCAACTCCTTTGGCCTGTTTTTTGTTCCCGGAAATAACCAAGCTTGTGTATCAGTATTAGTACCAGCTCTATGGTTCTTGTGATATCTGTTGCCTAGTTTTATGTGGCTTGCAGTGTCTCCTCCTGCCAGTCAGCTGAAAAGTAGGGGGAAGAGGCTCTGGCTGTAACCACCTTCCTCTCTCTTTGCTGCTCAGGTCTTCCTGCAGATTAGCCCTGAGATCTATGGGCATAGAGCAGTACACAAATTTATTAAATAAAATAATAATAGAAATTTGTTTGCGTGGGGGTGTTGGTGACAAAATGGCACCACTTCCACCTGCCAGAGAAGAAGAGCTGAGTCGAAGACCTACCTCAGGAACATAGCAGAAGTGAAGATCTACCTGGGAACAAGAATGGCAACGTAGCAACAGGTGTTGCATTCCTTGGAGGGCAGATCTTCTGCCCCTGTGGATCCTGTCACCTGAGGCAGCTGCCTCACCTTGCCTCCTGGGTGGGCTGTTAAGCCTTCCCTCCCCTGATGAATAGTAGGGAAGAGAGGACAAGGTTGCATTCACAATGAGACACACCATTCACTCTCTGTGTGTATGTGTGTGTCTCACACACTCCACCCATCCAATAGGTGGGTTTCTCTTTCTCCCTCTCTCTTTCGCTCACTCACTCACTCACTCTGTCACACACAGAATGGATGGATGGATGGATGGATCAATGCATATATGCTTAAGCCACTTATTTGCTCTTCAGGTCGGAAGGTCTTGAAAGCATGAAGTCTACTCATGTGTCTACTATGCAGACCTGTTTTAGAAGAACGATGGCTAGGAATTCCCACTGACTTTATTTAGGTCATGAAACAGACATTCAATGATAATAACTTTCAGATATTATTGAACTGACCCCTGTTTGAACTGGCCAACTGAAGCGTTGGAAAACTCCTTCCTCCATTACCAGTCCCCTGAGCCATCAAGAATGTATCGGTGAGGAGTTAGTTGGGAACTGCAGAGAGAATGGAACTATATATTTGAGATAATTTGGATGCATGAAGAAATGATGGAATAGAGGGCTGCAACGCATCTCCCGGTCAACAACAAAAATCTGAATACAGTACTACGTAACAAATTAGGAGGTAAGGCAATGGATGCATCCATTGAGGAAAGAGGCAGACAGAAACAATCAGAAGCATCCAGTGATTTATTTATTTTTAATCATTTAAGGTAATTTTGTTCTTTCAGGAGCATAAATAAGTCATGTTTTCAGTTTATCCCTATACTCTGAATTCAAATGGTAGAATTGCGCTAGGAAAGCTTTAGGAACATGCCCCCTAAGTGAAGTCAACAGTATTCCCCACAGTCTTGCACTTTCTGTAGCCCTTTTATGCCATTGCAACGGGAGTGTGAAATGCTCCTCCATGAGAAACTTTACATCCACTTTGCACTTATGCATGTGACTAAATGAAGTTCAGGGTAGCAGGGTCGAAGTGAGAAAGGCTGACAGAGTGTCATATGGTATTTCCATTCTTTCAATCTTTATAGTAAAATACTAAACAGATACCAAACATCCACTGAATTTTATTTAGCAGTCATTTGTCTGGCATGTGTGGATTGAATTTATAAAAAGCAGCTTGGGCCCATTTATTTTAAAAAATGTATTGTTAGCAGACTCTGCTCTGGCCATTTCATTTCTCTGCATGTTTTGGAGACCAGGAGGAGAGGAGCTGTTCACAGCAGGACAGGGAGACTCCCTGGATTCTTCAGCATCCTGCCTGTCTGCCTCCTGGTTCCACCCCCTCCAGCCTCGGCTTCTGCCTCTGATTCTGGACCACTCTCTGCCACAGCCTCTTCCTGCTCACTAAACCCTGTTGCCTCTTCAGCTTCTGACACGTCCTCCTCTTCTGCTCCCTCTTCTCCCTCTGACCATGCATCATCATCCCCCTCCCCCCCCCGGGTCTGAGCCTTCTTTCCTGGGGTGTTCCTCAGCTGGTGCCTCCCTCCATTCCTCTGCATCCAGCCATTCCCTGACATTGTGTTTCAGTTCATGTATCGTTTCAGAAAGTGCAAATTACATGTTGTTGTTGTTTAGTCGTTTAGCCGTGTCCGACTCTTCATGACCCCATAGGCCAAAGCATGCCAGGCACTTCTGTCTTCCACTGCCTCCCACAGTTTGGCCAAACTCATGCTGGTAGCTTCGTGAACACTATCCAACTATCTCGTTCTCCTTGTGCCCTCCATCTTTCCCAACATCAGGGTCTTTTCCAGGGAGTCTTCTCTTCTCATGAGGTGGCCAAAGTATTGGAGCCTCAGCTTCAGCATCTGTCCTTCCAGTGAGCACTCAGGGCTGATTTCCTTAAGGATGGAGAGGTTTGATCTTCTTGCAGTCCATGGGACTCTCAAGAGTCTCCTCCAGCACCATAATTCAAAAGCATCAATTCTTCGGTGATCAGCCTTCTTTATGGTCCAGCTTTCACTTCTATACATCACTACTGGGAAAACCATAGCTTTAACTATACTGACCTTTGCTGGCAAGGTGATGTCTCTACTTTTTAAGATGCTGTCTAGGTTTGTCATTGCTTTTCTCCCAAGAAGCAGGCGTCTTTTAATTTCGTGGCTGCTGTCACCATCTGCAGTGATCATGGAGCCCAAGAAAGTAAAATCTCTCACTGCCTCCATTTCTTCCCCTTCTATTTGCCAGGAGGGACCTGATGGGACCAGTCGCCATGATCTTCGTTTTTTTGATGTTGGGCTTCAGACCATATTTTGCGCTCTCCTCTTTCACCCTCATTAAGAGAGTGGGTAGAGGATGGGGTTGGCAGGTTCAGTGGCAAGGGGCCTGGGGATAGGTTGGGGTGGTGAGCAACACAAGCATTTTTGGCAGCAGTCAGGATTCATTCATGAGCCCCATCGATGAAAGCCCTCCATAAGGAGAGGTGCAACAGGGCTTCCCTCCCTCCACCCCACACAATTCTCTGGAGGGGTTTCGGCAGAACCCATGGAACAGTGTGCAAGATGGAGGGGGGGAAATGGTTTCATCAGGCAACCTGTTCATTGTAGCAGGACATTGAATTCCACCCATAATCTTTCGTTTCAAGTAAAACATAAAAATGAACTGTATGTTACTTTGATACATTTATGTTGTTTTCTGTTCGTCTAAAAATGATAACTACTAACACACCAACATAATAACTAGGTAGATATAATTAGGAAGCCTCCCACTTTCTACTCTTGAATATACCTGGGTTTATTAGAACACACATTTACACTGAGCTGAATCCAACTAAGAAATTCTCAATGTAGACCCACTGAATGTCATGGCAGTGATGGACCTGATAGAACTAGATTCAACCCAATATGTGAAGTAGGTGAATGATGGGTATACGTATGATACTTCTGTCTCTTGTTGAAACAGCAAGTCATTGGTACTCAATAACCGCAATAGCCATTTTCCCCTGAACTACCATTCCTTGCCCTCATGAAGCTCCCTGTACTACAAAAAAAAGAAGTATCAAAGTTAGCAGAGAGAGAAAGAGCTTCGTATACATACAAGGGGGGAGATGCACGAACCTTGACAAGCTGGGTTGGCTGAAGAGTCCCTCGTGCACAGAGTGCAGCATAATCATTTCCGTGAGCATCGAACAGAAAGCTCTCAACTGGATTTCTTCTCTCTCTTCATCTGGGAAATGGGCATGGCTTCATTTCCAGAGATGGGCGGCCAGAGATGGGTGGTCCCTTTCCCCTCCTTTTCGGTTTATAAAAGGCTATTACTTCTTGGCCTACCTCAGTGACCTTTTTGCTTGGCTGTGCCTCTTGCACTCTTCTGAGGACCTGCCACCCATTGCAGGACTGGAGTCAACGGCCCGCCAATTCTGGTGGTGGATTCTGTAAGGCCAAGCGGGTCTAAGAACAGCTGCAAGGAGCAGCACCAGCCACCGACTTTGCAGTAGTGATTTCAGGACTCAAAGATCAGTATTTTTTCTTGCCAAAATGCATTCCAGCCCAAAGGGAAGGGCGAAGAAAGAGGCTCCCCTCCGGCCAGCAGGTGCCCAGATTCCTTGGCGGATGGAAATGGGAGCCTGAGTGGAGTTCTCCTGTCTGGGGCTTGGACCGTCAGGCTAGCTGAGCCAACTTAGTGCATGGACACTGCTTACATGGTTCTCTTCTAGCCTTGTAGTTCAGGAAGTGTATTTGTGTATATTCTGTAATAAAATGAGAACCGCAATAGCACCAAACATGAAGACATTATAGGGCATGGGATAACCATGCCCTATCGTGTAGGGGAAGGGCCATAGCTCAGTGATGGGACATCTGCTTTGCATGCAGAAGGTCCTAGGTTCAATCCCAGGCATCTCCAGGAATTGGGGCTGGGAGAGCCCCCTCCCCCCCCCCCGTCTGAAATTCTGGAAAGCTGCTGCCAAGTCAGTGTAGATAGTTCTGAGCTATTTGCCTCCAGTGATTTGATCCCAGGCAACTTCCCTATGTTCCATGGTGATTGCCACGTAATGGGAAAGAGAAGGTGAAAGCTGAACCCCCGCGCTATCAGGGATCCATTCTTTTGTTTGGAGTTTGCTGGTATCTCACTGTTCAGTGTAAGAGCGTGCACATTTCAAACAACATGACCACTCATGCAACTTCCTTAATGGGATAGCCACAGGCTTACCGAGTTATGAAAGATGAATACTTTTTTAAAGTGTAGCAGAAGAAAATAAAATCTTACCCTTTTAGCTCAGGTCAAGAGAGAGAAAGAGAGAGAGAACTTTCTAGAATTTAAGAAAGTTACAACATTTCACATACAAACTTTTAAAAATTGATTACACTATGGCAGATTAACTTCAGGTAATCCATTTACCTGCCATGCAGGCACAAGTTCTTAATCCATTCCCTAAAACCTTCTCATGGGGCTTGCTGTCAAAGGGTTTCTAAACCTGATAGTTTAACTCATGCTGATAACCTGTTCCACTTGGCTTTCATTTTGCTGTTGTATGGGGGCAAAGCAAAATTATAGACTGTGTTTATAGTAACACAAACAAAATTTGTTCCCCACTCAGGATGCCCCGTTGGGTGGATATTTTCGGCTAACCCAGAGTAATTACATCACATTTGTACCATCAGAGCAAGTCTGAAGCCATGAATACAGCCAGAGATTATAGTTTTGGATGCATGGGAGACTGGGGATAGGAGAAGAAAGAGATGTTTCTGTCATAAGTATTTATTTTTTATAAAAAGAAGAAACACCATCCACCACATATATCACTAGGATGTTATCGTTTGTTTATTTACTTCATTTCTGCTTTGCTACTTCTCCCCAAAAACATGGGTGGCACTATGGTCTTAACCAATGAGCCTATTGGGCTTGCCAATCTGAAGGTCAGCAGTTCAAATCTGAGTGATGAGGTGAGTTCCCATTGCTTTTCCCCAGCTTCTGGGACCTAGCAGTTTGAAAGCTTGCAGCGCAAGTAGATAAATAGGTACTGCTGTGGTGGGAAGGTAAATGATGTTTCCGTTCACTCTGGCACTCGTCACAGTGTTTCGTTACGCCAGAAGTGGTTTAGTCATGCTGGCCACATGACCCGGCAAGCTGTCTGTGGACAAACACCGGCTCCCTCAGCCTGAAAAGCGAGATGAGCGCCGCACCCCATAGTCGCCTTTGACTGGACTTAACCGTCCAGGGATCCTTTACCTTTTTACCTTTTTTTACTTCTCCCAAAAGAAGCTCATGGCAGCAAGCAGCTCAATAAAAATACAATTGTTACAACAAATTAAAGCACATTCAAAATCTGCAGCCTTTTAAACTGAGTGTAGGAAGTTATTGTTTTTATTTATTACTATATTATGCAGGAAGAGTTTGGAGGCTTTTGCTTTCACTTAACTGTGGTTTCTGAAGCTAGCTTGTTGAAATTGATCCTAGTTAGTGTTTATCACTTGGACGCGGGTGGCGATGTGGGTTAAACCACAGAGCCTAGGACTTGCCGATCAGAAGGTCGGCGGTTCAAATCTCTGCGACGGGGTGAGCTCCCGTTGCTTGGTCCCTGCTCCTGCCAACCTAGCAGTTTGATAGCACATCAAAGTGCAAGTAGATAAATAGGTACTGCTCTGGCAGGAAGGTAAATGGCATTTCCGTGCGCTGCTCTGCTTCGCCAGAAGTGGCTTAGTCATGCTGGCCACATGACCCGGAAGCTGTATGCTAGCTCCCTCGGCCAATAAAGCGAGATGAGCGCCGCAACCCCAGAGTCGGTCATGACTGGACCTAATGGTCAGGGGTCCCTTTACCTTTAGTGTTTATCACTGGTTTTGGTCTGGAAAACATGGGGGAACTTAAGTTAACAGAAAGCAGAAGCAGAAGCCGCATGGAAGAAGAAAACGGAGGGTGGGGATGTGAGCTCAAAGCTCACTGCAGTGTGTGCAAATCATGTGCAAGACGTTGGTTAGTGTGAGGTGAAAATGTGGCCTTTTGCTCCCAGGTGACCATCCTGCAATATCCCAATCTGAAGAAATAAACATTCAGACTTTAATGTGCCTAAATTCTTTTCATTTCTACATTTTGTGGGAGGAGATATATTGGCATAGAAGTCATCTTGTGCTATTTACTCGATCACGTCTTGAAAACAAAGGTTAGGTTAGGGAGCAGGAAATGAGAGAGCTACAAGGAAGGGGCTACATTTCTTCTTGGCATTAGATTGCTTCCAAATTGAATCTTGAGCATCTATTTTCAAAAGGCCTCCCGCCGAGCTGGGCTTTGTGTCCTCTGAACTCGAATCCACACAGCATGTAGAGAAGCGAACAGCATCTGTCTAGTTTTGCTCTCATCTCTTGCCAAACAAAAAAGGATGCATTTCCTTGTACCAGACAGCACGTCATAAAAGGACAGATTGACAGTTCTTCCCTCTCATCATTGCTTGGAGTTCATTACTTCCCAAATGCAGGGTTTTTCAAATAATAATAAAAAAAGCCTTCCCTCCCCCTTTGTTTTGTTGTCTCATCAGCATCCTGCTAATCCAGATAACCTTTGAATTTTTATGGGCTTGTTTTTGTAATTAAGCACCGTCATGCTCACCCAAGGCTCCACTGTAAAGGGATGATCAGACACTTTCTTTAGTCCAGGACGACATAATGATTTATCAGCCATAAGAGTCCTTGAAAGGGAATGTGTCATTCAGCTATAGATGTTACACCAGCAAAAGTAAATAACGTAGGGTGGAGTTTAAGAAAGGTGATTGTACAGACATAAAAGGAACCCAAGTGCATAATAGCATAGGTGGGCCATGAATTTAGGATAATGAGCTTAACACAAAAATTAAAACCTCATCAAGTATTACTAGATCAGCTCCTAATAAATTTATGTGATAGAATTAGTGCCTGAGATAAAAAGGTAAAGGGACCCCTGACCATTAGGTCCAGTCACAGATGACTCTGGGGTTGTAGCGCTCAACTCGCTTTATTGGCCGAGGGAGCAGGCATACAGCTTCCAGGTCATGTGGCCAGCATGACTGGTGAACCAGAGCAACGCACAGAAACAGCATTTACCTTCCCACCAGAGCGGTACCTATTTATCTACTTGCACTTTGATGTGCTTTTGAACTGCAAGTTGGCAGGAGCAGGGACCAAGCAACAGGAGCGGGGATTCAAACCACCATTGCGGGGATTCAAACCGCCAACCTTCTGATTGGCAAGCCCTAGGTTCTGTGGTTTAACACACAGCCCCACCCGTGTCCCTGAGATAGATGTGAATAATTACTGTTTACTTTCTAAAAACATAAAAACTAGCACATTTCTTTATATATGGGGAGAAATACCTGGCCTGAATTAGTCTTCAGACTATCATCCTCCAGACAGACCTCTGAGAGTGATCTTGGAAGGGTAAAGGGAATCAGACAAAGGAGAAAGTATTGTAATAATGGGCGATTTCAGCAATCTTCTGTAAGGAACTGAGGAGTGGTGGGAGGTGCCAGCCAGGGAAGGTAAAAGGTAAAGGTAAAGGACCCCTGGATGGTTAAGTCCAGTCAAAGGCGACAATGATTTAAGTTGATTTAAGTTGAACAAGTTAAAAACTAAGGTTCTTGAGAAAAACTTAACACCGATTGAGAAAGAGAGGTTTCAGAAGGAGACAGGTTTAACATTGGTTAAGAAAGTAAAATACCTGGGGGTTAATATGACTGTTAAGAACTTAAACCTATTTAAAGACAATTATGAGAAATGTTGGTCAGAAGTGAAAAAGGACCTAGTAATATGGTCAAACTTGAAGCTTTCCTTGTTGGGTCGAACTGCTGTTATAAAGATGAATGTATTGCCAAGAATGTTATTTTTGTTTCAATCATTGCAAATTTTGGACAAAATGGATTGTTTCAAGAAGTGGCAGAGAGACATTTCTAGATTTGTCTGGCAGGGCAAGAAGCCCAGAATAAAATTTAAAATACTAACTGATGTAAAGGAAAGAGGTGGATTTGCCCTGCCAGACTTTAAACTCTATTATGAATCAGCAGCATTCTGCTGGTTGAAAGAATGCTGCTTCTTGAGAACACAGACATTTTGGATTTAGAAGGTTTTAATAATGTTTTTGGGTGGCATGCATATTTGTGGTATGACAAGGTTAAAGCACACAAAGCATTTAAAAACCATATTGTCAGAAAAGCATTGTTTAATGTCTGGATAAGATATAAAGACTTACTTGAAAATAAAACCCCAAGGTGGTTGTCACCGATGGAAGCAAAGGCCCAGAAAAAGCTCAATATGGAGGCCAAATGGCCGAAATATTGGGAAATTTTGGAACAAGAAGGAGACAAATTGAAATTGCAGAGTTTTGAGAAATTAAAAGATAAAGTGCGAGACTGGCTTCACTATTATCAAATAAGGGAGGCTTATAATTTGGACAAAAAAATTGGCTTCCAGGTGGAAAAATCAAAATTGGAAACAGAACTGTTAGATCCCAAAACAAAGATACTTTCAAGAATGTATAACTTGCTGTTAAAATGGAACACTCAGGATGAAACGGTTAAGTCTGCTATGATTAAATGGGCACAAGATGTTGGACATAACATTATGTTTGCTGACTGGGAACAGTTGTGGACCACAGGTATGAAATTTACGGCATGTAATGCCCTAAGAGAGAATATTATGAAAATGATATACAGGTGGTACATGACACCAGTCAAGCTTGCAAAAATCTATCATTTGCCCGATAATAAATGTTGGAAATGTAAAGAAAATGAAGGTACATTCTTTCACCTTTGGTGGACGTGCCCAAAAATTAAGGCTTTCTGGGAGATGATCTATAATGAAATGAAAAAGGTATTTAAATATACCTTCCTGAAGAAACCAGAGGCCTTTCTCCTGGGCATGGTCGGCCAATTGGTGCCAAAGAAGGATAGAACTTTTTTTATGTATGCTACAACAGCAGCAAGAATACTCATTGCAAAGTATTGGAAGACACAAGATTTACCCACCCTGGAAGAGTGGCAGATGAAGGTGATGAACTATATGGAACTGGCGGAAATGACGGGCAGAATCCGAGAGCAGGGAGAAGAGTTGGTGGAAGAAGACTGGAAGAAATTCAAAGACTATTTGCAGAAACATTGTAAAATTAATGAATGTTAAAATGATGCTGGATTGAAATTAAGTGGCCTTAGCAACAAGGTTAATAAGAATATGTAAAAATGGATTGATAACGGATGAAAATATACAGTTATAATGTGTTGAGATACAGAGTTAAGATAAATGAAAGAGGGTAAGGATTTGCTGAACTAACCACGTGAACGGGAATACAAAAAAGGGAGGTGTGAGGAGGTCAGGGAAATAAGCAAACGAAATTTAAGATATGAAAAAATTGATTTGTTTTTAATTTTTTCTATTTATTTTTTATGTATTTTGTATTTTTTTTAATGTATTTTTGTATTTTTTGTATTTCTCTTCTTTTTCTTTTCTTGTTTTCTTTTTATTCTGTAATTTTCTGCTTTTTGTAAAACTTCAATAAATATCTTTAAAAAAAAAAAAAGGCGACAACGGGATTGTGGCACTCACCTCGCTTTCAGGCTGAGGGAGCCAGAGTTTGTCCATAGACAGCTTTCCAGGTCATGTGGTCAGCAGGACTGAACTGCTTCTGGTGCAACAGAACACTGGAAACCAGAGCGCACAGAAACACCATTTACATTCCCGCTGCAAAGGTACCTATTTACCTACTTGCACTGGCATGCTTTCAAACTGCTAGGTTGGCAGGAGCTGCGACCGAGCGACAGGAGCTCACCCCATTGTGGGGATTCGAACCGCCGTCCTTCTGATCGGCAAACCCAAGAGGCTCGGTTGTTTAGACCACAGCGCCACCCGCATCCCAGAGAAGATCCCAGAGGAGGAAGGTTGGGAAGAGATGCTGGAAACTGATGGGACAACAGGGTTTTGTGAATAGGAGGAACCTGGGACAGGGAGAAGTTCAGGCTTCGAGGCTAGTGTAGAGAACTTTGTTTTTTGGGGGGAGAGTCTCAAGAGACTGCTGAGGCATCCCAGGAATCTCCCTCTCCAGCTGCGACAAGCTCCCCTTCCCACTGGTCTCCAAGAATACACAGATTAATGAGGAGAGCAGAAAAGAGGCCAGAGATGCGCAGATGCCCCCAAGAGTGCTTGGGAAACATCCGGGAGAGGAGGAGCCTTAGGAGGGGTGGAGGACAGAGTTCTTCAGTACTGGCCACTGCTCTGCGTTGCTCAGTGTTGCTGAGTTGAATGCTGCTTCCTTTAATAAAGAGTTAACTTCACGGACAACTGACTCTGTCTCTTTATTCTGACCTGCTCCTGACTCTAGCCTTGACATCCTCACACTGATAAGGTGCACATATGTTCAAATCACAACAAAGAAACACAAATGTCTTAAATTCTCTAGAGTAGTTAGCAATGGATTGGACTTGAGGGAGGTGCAACCCTATACTTGAACTTAGGAGCTGCCTGGGTTTTGGTGTGCAATGTCATTATTATCAAGCACAGAAGCAGCGACCGCAGCGCTGTCAAATTCAACACATACCACATTTAACTTAAAAGGAGGAAACTTCTGAAAGATGAGAGGACACATAAAAGAAAATAGGAAGGGAAAGTCAAGGAGGTCCCAACTCCTCAGGATGCTTTGAGGTTATTTAAAGCCACAATAACAGAAGCTCAAAAAAAAAAAGTGTGTATCTCAGGTTAGGAAGAGTCCAAGAGAATGTCAGCTTGGTTAATGAGCAGCATCAAGGGAGCTATAAAAGGGAAGAAGAATTCTTTTCAAAAGCAGAAGACCTGCCCAAATGAGTAAAATACGGGAGAGCACAAATTCAGGCACAATGTCAAAAATAAGGCAAGCAAAAAAGACCTTGAGATATGTATTGCTAATGACACTGAGACACAACAAACCTTCCTTCAACTGCATCAAAAGATGAAATTAAGACAGGGAAGCTGTTTAAGTGAAAGGATTAGTGAAGGACAAGGGTGGAGAACAGCATTTCACAGCTCTCTGGGCTTTAGGGCTGCTTACACGCCATACATTTAAAGCATATTTTCCCCTCCCCCCAATAATCCTGGGAAGTGTAGTTTGTTAAGGGTGCTAGGAATTGTAGCTCTGTGTACCTGGTGGGGAAGGGGAGTAAACTACACTTCTCAGGATGGGGGGGGTGTATGCAGAAGTGCTGTGCATAGATCCCTCCTATCTGGCTCATGACCCCAATCTGCCCCTGCCCAATGAGATCAACCCACCTTTTGTTCTTGGTTGATGCCCCTACATATATATATATATATATATATATATATATATATATATATACACACACACATATTATTTTCAGTTTCTCTTAAACAGAGATGGGTGGATCTGTCAAATTCAGCTTCTCTCCATTTTTAGTTTCCCCCCAATCTGAAGTCCAGGTCTCCGAATTTCCACATCAGCTTGCTAATTTTTTGAAATTCCATTTGCAAACTGAGTGCAATTCCGCACCCCCCCCCCAATATACAGTGGTACCTCGGGTTAAGTACTTAATTCGTTCCAGAGGTCCGTTCTTAACCTGAAACTGTACTTAACCTGTACTTAACCACTTTAGCTAATGGGGCCTCCTGCTGCTGCCGCACCACCGGAGCATAATTTCTGTTCTCATCCTGAAGCAAAGTTCTTAACCTGGTAGGTACTATTTCTGGGTTAGCGGAGTCTGTAACCTGAAGCGAATGTAACCCAAGGTACCACTGTACCCATGTTTGTATACAATTTCTCCCAAATATAATTCACTTTTGTACAGGTTTTTTGTTTGTTTGTTTTTTAGTGATAGCTGTGTTTTGGTTCACTTATTTATTTATTTGTTGGTTTGTTTGCTTGCTTGCTTGCAAAGTGTGAATTAGGTAGGCTCACCTTTAAATGCAAGCTGAATCAAATTTCTCCTCTATCCCATCTCTCAAACTTCTCTAAGGCTACCTGCTAACTAAGATATCTGATTTGGGGAGGCTACAGGCATTCAAAGAGAAACATAAAAAAAAAAAACATTTTCTCACTTCCCTAAGCAGTTAATGATTGCTTTCCATAATTGTTTGGGTAAATACATGCCCTCCCCCCCCCCTGGAACCACATCACAGGGCCTTACTAGGGTAACGATGGCAAGCTTTGATGTGGAGTCTCAGAGCATGCCAATGTCTGCGAGATCCCTTTTGTCTCAGCCAGGTCTGCTCTCCTTAGCTCATTACTGATGAGACGACAGACCCGGAGCCTTATTTCATGCTATTGATCACATTTGGAACCACAAATCAACTTGTCCTGTGCAAATCCTTCAATCACCTCCCTCCCTATGAAGAACTCAGCGAGTGCAGAATGCATTTCTGTGCCAGCCCCTCGCTTGGTGCTATCCCTTCCTTAATAACCCTGCTGTATCTCGAGCAACAAACTTAATAGAGCTTTCGTTTGCTCCTTGCTGTGATGAGAGCCGAGAAAGCAATCATAATCCATTATGTCATTTCCCACCCACTCCTGGCCCTTATGGGTCTTTTACTGGCTGCTTTTGCAGCGCTTTGCTCCATTAAGGAAGGCTGTGCCAGGTTGCAATTCCTTCCCCTTCCGGGGAGTGTTCCTTGAGCTGCTGGTATTTGCAGCTTTTCATCTGTGAGCAAAGCTTTCATCTTGCCTTGCTCCTTTCCGACTTATCTGCCATTACTGTGTGGGTGCCCCTTTTCTTGATATGGAGAAGGACAGAAACTGGAGAGGGGAGATGCCCTTTACTGCAGGCTATTAAATCTGGGGATGGATGATATGAGAGCTTTCAGGGAGTGCCACGGAACTGGGATCACCTAAGGACAGGCACGGTTTTTTACCAGAGAGAAGCTAAATCCTTGCATATCTACTGTGTGAGATATGCTTTCAGTACAGTAGATCTGAGGCATTTACTGAGCTGATTGAGGAATGAAGTACTTTCCTGGTGTGGTCAACAACTGAGGGGATGTTTTATCAGTGTGTGTATTACCGTACCTGCTGTAATATTCTGTTAAACCCATGTTCTAATAATGAACTCATTCTCTGAGTGTGTGGATCCATAATGTAACAAAAACAGCACCATCCCTACACAGGGGGTTTTGTCCAGGGGCGTAGGAAGAGGGGTGTAAGGTTTGCCCTAGGTGTCATCCATGAGGGAGTGACAAAAATGGCACAACGCAGGGGGCATCACTTACCACGGGGCCTGACCTGCAGCATGCCCGAGCTACGCGTCTCTCCTAGGAGCAACACAGTGGCTCGGGGCCCCACACTGCCTGAAACAGCAGCGTGGGGCTTGCGTCCGCCAGGCAGACTCTGTGGGCAGATCGCCGCATCGCTGGCCTGGGTGGATCACCGCAGCACCCCCGTGCGGCGCCCCCATGCACAGCTCACACACACCCCCGGCTGCTCACCCTACCCCCACCACTCTGGGTGCTAGCTACGCCCCTGGTTGTGTCAGAAGGCTTGCAAAAGAACAACGACAAAAGAAGGGGAGAAACTGTTCAGTGAGGAATAAGGATGCTCAGTCGGTGTGCATGGAATGCTAACTGGCTTAAGAGGGGAATATTGTGCTGGTCCAGTGGGATAACCAAGAGGCAGTCCGAGGTTGAAGGTGCAGGATGGAGGCAGTCCGTCAAACTGAAGCTGGGTGCAGGGCAGGGAGTCGGGTGAGGTCAGGAGCTCCACCAGGAAAGCAGGACAGGGTTCAAGCAGGAACTGGCTTCCAACAATGTTGCTCCCGCAACTTGGGACTGGGGCTGGCTGGCTTTTATCTGCCCCAAGGAATAGGGTGGCCCTGGTCCACAGGTGACTCGCCTCTCCTGGCCTGGAGGCGAGCACTCCTCCTGTGGGAACTTAGTTCCCTCCGCCTCTCTGCCCTGAGCCTCTGCAGCTCAGGAGAAGCTGTAGGGTTACCGGACCCAGAGGCAACCTCAGCTTGCTCTGACGGGGCTGAGAGTGGAGCATCTGCAGACAATGGGTCCTCCATCACCTCAGGAGCCAGAGCAGACTCAGCTGATTCCTGCACCTGAGGATCCAGCACAAGTGAGGACCCTTCAGGCTCATGCCCCAGCCCCGGCTCAGATGGTTCTGGAAGCGGGGAATCCTGTGCAGGCTGGGATTCCTCAGGTTCAGCATCCGAGTCTGAATCCCAGGCCATTACAAATATAAAACTAGGGCAGGAGAAATGGCATAGGATATCCTGGGAAAGGTCGTGGCTGGTTGGCAACCTGGAGCACTCCACGCTGCAGCATTTTGTCCTAGGTCTCATTTCTTATTTTGACTACTTGCACAACCAGAGAGAGATCTCTAGCCACGTAGTATTAACTTCCACGATGGCACACATGGAGCAGCAAAATAACCTTATGGGCTGCTATGATTCTAATTTCAATGATGGTGCTCTGTCCAAAGTTATAAAGCAAGTCTGCTTCTGAGGTGTGATATGCATCAACGTCCAGAGTTCTAACCATGGCACCATGTTTTCTCTATGCGAAACTCGTATATTGTTTTTTTCAGTTCACAAGGAAAAGAAAGCAGCAAACAAATTACAAGAATTCAACCCCCAAAGAATTAAATGCTGTATCAAAACAGTATTTTTGATGTTTGATATTTTTGATGGTGTTTTACTTACTGGCACTTAGCATGCTCAACGCATTTCACCTACATTATCCCTATGATCTTTATGCAATACTTCAACTTGGTCAGTATTGTCATCTCCATAGTGCTAAGGCTTAAATAAGAGATGGTGGGAATTGACATCAGGGTGGTGTAGTGGTTAGAGTGTCGGACTGGGACCTGGGAGACCAGGGTTCAAATCCTTCCTCAGTTAGTTTGTGGATTAAATGAGGAAGGGGAGCACCATGTACACTACTTTGAGCTCCATGGAGAAAAAGTTGGGATAACAATGCAACAAATAAATAAGGGGTTTCCTGGATCACACACCTTAGCTGTGGGGCTTCCAATGTGGTGCCCATGGGCACTAGTGTGCCAGTCAGTCCTTGCTATGTTGTTCATAAAAGGTCTCAGTAAATATACCCACTTTGCTCTTCCGGATCAGTTACGGTTTGCACTGGCTTGGCTTCTCCGACACTGAGTGCTCCTCCTTAAATATGTAGACATTTCACTGGATACCATGAAGTGCTTTACTCTGTGGGTGAGCATGGCTGTGGCTGATATAGGTGCTATTCCCATTGATGGGATGGCTAATGGGGAGGGCATGCCTGTACCCTTTTGTGATTCTATGCTCTGTGGCAGCCATTTTGTGACCCATGCCCATGGAACTTTCTGAAAATTCCAAATGTGCCCACTGGCCCAAAAAAGTTGGTGGTCCTTGTCTCAGACCCTACAAGGCAACAAGAAAAGCAATATATCTGGAGAGAGAGAGAGAGAGAGAGAGAGAGAGAGAGAGAGAGAGAGAGAAAGAAAGAAAGAAAGAAAGAAAGAAAGAAAGAAAGAAAGAAAGAAAGAAAGATGGCAAGGGAGGAGGTTAAATTGGTCTTATCATTCCTACTTTTTAATTAAAGATTTCAAACTCACCTCATCATAAGGACTCAGAGCACGACCCATTGTGCTGAGCACCTAATGCTCCATTTTCTTTTCTCCAAACTCTTCCTAAAGAAAAGAATTCTGTTGGTTTGGAAGGAGGAGAAACTGTACTTTTGTGCTTTTCATCCTGTCTGTAGAGTCAAACTGAGAAGGCTAATTCTTCACCAAATTTCCTGCTTAGTGTCCAATATCAGATACTTCCAAGTGAAGTTTTGGATGTTCATTAAGGAACTAAATAAAGTGTAATTACTTTTAGTGAGTCTTCTTCTTTACTGGATTTAATCAGTCGATTCACATCTAAGTGCTTGTTTACATGATCATTTATCCTGAGGTAACCACCCCTTAATGCGCTTGATTTGATTTAAAGGCCTGCAGAGAGGCTGAAACAAGTTGGAGAAGAAGAGCGCTAGAACAGTGACATCCGGTGAAACTTCATTTCCCCTCAGGTGGCTGGCCGCTTCAGAGGTGACAAAATGCTCACAGAGCATTTCCACGTACAGATCGGGATACTTAAGCAATCTCAACTAATGGATACAAATACATAACTTTCAACCCAAACAAAGTTAGCTGAAGCACCATTGATTTCAATGCTTATTACAACTAACTTGTCCCATTGATTTCAGTGGGAAATAAGTTCAGCTAAATTAGTCTGGAGCGAACCCATAGTCCACAAGGGGGGAAAAACATCTATGAAAAACAAGCAACAACAAAGCACCAGGTGGATGGAGTTGGAGAAAGACAGCACTTAGCCTTGAGAGAGATAGATAGCAAGGCTTCTTAATGGAAATCTTTATCTGCAACTGTTCCTCGTTATCTGGTACCTGTCCCTGCTAAAATGTTGTTCCACATTCCCCTCTTGGTTTGGTTGCCTTCAAAAAAAGTGTGAGATTTGGGGTCTGATCCATGTTTTAGGGAGGGACGTTGGTGGCACTGTGGCTTAAACCACAGAGCCTAGGACTTGCCGATCAGAAGGTCGGCGGTTCGAATCCCCGCGACAGGGTGAGCTACCATTGCTCGGTCCCTGCTCCTGCCAACCTAGCAGTTTGAAAGCACGTCAAAGTGCAAGTAGATAAATAGGTACTGCTCCAGCGGGAAGGTAAACGGCGTTTCCGTGCGCTGTTCTGGTTCACCAGAAGTGGCTTAGTCATGCTGGCCACATGACCCGGAAGCTGTACACTGGCTCCCTCGGCCAGTAAAGTGAGATGAGCGCCGCAACCCCAGAGTCGGCCACGACTGGACCTAATGGTCAGGGGTTCCCTTACCTTTACCATGTTTTAGGGAACTCTTGGCAAAGTGCCATCCGGCAGCTGCCTCCTCTTATGCTGGTGTTTCCCCCTCCTCTGGTGCCCCTCTCCTTAACAGTAGGGCAGCTGTGAAGCCACCATTTTAAAATTTCCCATAGTGCCTTAGGTCAATGCTACAGGATATTGTGGGAAATGTTGAAATGGGGGCAAGGCATCGCTGGAGGGCCAAGTGAGAGCTCTAGGGCACTTGCAGCTGCCCAAGAGATTTGGGTACCAAGCCAGGACCCAGCTCCCACTCCATGGCTTTTAGAAGTTAAATCTCAAACTAATGGAAGCGTGGAAGCTGCTTATGGAATGATAGAACTGTAGAGTTGGAAGGGACCCTGAGGATCATCTAGTCCAACCCCTGCAATGCAGGAATACGCAGCTGGATCAAAGCTGCAACCTTGGCATTATCAGCGCCATGCTCTGACCAACTGAGCTATCCTGGCTCTTTTTCTTTCCCACAAGGTGTATATTTATTTATTTGCTGTTGTTGTGCCCTTCCTTCAGCTAGAACTGAGGGTTTAAACCTATTTAATAAGACACGCAGATGCAGCAGTGGTACCTCGGGTTAAGTACTTAATTCGTTCTGGAGGTCCGTTCTTAACCTGAAACTGTTCTTAACCTGAATACCACTTTAGCTAATGGGGCTTCCTGCTGCCGCTACGCCACTGGAGCACGAGTTCTGTTCTCATCCTGAAGCAAAGTTCTTAATGCAAGGTAATATTTCTGGGTTAGCAGAGTCTGTAACCTGAAGCGTATGTAACCTGAAGCGTATGTAACCCGAGGTACCACTGGACTGCTTTAGAACATTGCAGGATGAGTATGTTTTGGATTTCAAATCAATGGAAGACCTGCTGTTGCAGAGTCGCACAGGACACAATGAGCCTTCAGCAATGTGCAATAATGAAGGGAGGAAGGTGTGGTTGGCGTCTTTATTATACAAGCAGGGGGAGCTATAGGCATATCCTGTTTTTCAGCTGTTCAACTGTTTGTGGATATGTGAGATCTGATCTACAGTTGATCAAAAGGTCAGGGGAGAGTCTCAGGACTTTGGGATGCCGATCAATGCCTGACTTCACTCGCAGCTGCATCAGGCAATCACAGACGCCATCTCTCTTTTGTCACCTTCCTGCTCTATCGACATCTTCCCCTTCTCACCTACCCCTGTCATGCCTGGGGAGAATACTTTCATACCTCCTCTTCCTTTCCCACCACAGTTCATTGCCATATGATGACTTCTGCCTCCTATTCCAATGAGCAGTATGACTCATGCAACACGTTGGCGACTAATATACACATAATAATTACCAAAATAATTATACATTCTTTATCAATCTTCTGAGAAAAATACAAAACCTTGTGCAAATCCACAGAGACTTACGAACTACCCAACCTAAGATGAACTTATAATGTCTGGTTTCAGTGGATTTTTCAAATGCTTAACTCAGTCTTTTGTTTTCTTAATCTTTTAGGTAAGTTCATGAAGATACCAACAAAGGGTAAGTTCAGTGTTGTTCACAGTACTGAGAGATGCTAGTGAAGTTGTAGCTGGATGTTAATGGAATTGTAGACAGGGTGCTGGCGTTTTGCACCTGTTTCACCCTGGCAGTCCAAGTAAGGCCGCTGTTCGCACCCAATGGGGCCCTTTTACTGGTTCTTGCAGATACCACACTCCCAAGGTAGGTTTCCGGGCTTCTTCAGTGGTCTTATGCCAAAGCCTTGAGACGTATATTGCTATTCAATTTCATAAAGAATACTATTTCTTGGCTTAAGCTTAAGACACTGATTCCAATGAAGCACAGGGCTGGTCCTCACCCTGGGACCTGTACCTAGAACATGTCCGCATCAGGAGCTCAAAACTTTTCCCCTCCTTCTTCTATCTCCTCCCTAAATATGGCAATACTGTTATACTTAATATTCTTTTGCCTCCCAGAGGATTCCATGTTTCACAGTGAAAATGGTCTTTCCCCCAGCATATATAGTATATATATTTGTCCCAGGATGGGTAGGCGAAATGCTCATTCATTAATACAGTGGTACCTTGGGTTAAGTACTTAATTCGTTCCGGAGGTCCGTTCTTAACCTGAAACTGTTCTTAACCTGAAGCACCACTTTAGCTAATGGGGCCTCCTGCTGCCGCCGCATCGCCACTGCACAATTTCTGTTCTCTCTATTTTTTTTTAAGAATACTTTTTTATTAACCGACCAATCACATCAAATCAAACCAAATTACATAAATTCCAAATTACACAGCCGAATTTTAAATTTTTGTTGGGGGTACCCATATTTCAAGTTCCGAAGGAGATCCAATCAACTTCTTGCTTCTTACTGCTGTTTTAATGTCCACAAATCTAACCTTATGATGTTCACAGTACTATCCAGTCCTTTCTTATTGTTTTTACACATCTCTTGTTGTTATTTTCATATATTTTTCCTTTCTCTTTGTGACCTCTGATAGTCTCCACAAGCTGGTTAGAACAATTTGTAATCCTGCGTGGATATAATTTTTTTTTATCCAGTAGCCATATCCAGACGTTTTCCGTATAACATCACTTCCATACATCAAAACAGTCTTAGTGTCATTAATCTTCACCAATCTGCCTTCTTTCTCAAAACCTCTGAGGAGATTCACCAGGAATGCGCACGATTTCTGTTCTCATCCTGAAGCAAAGTTCTTAACCCGAGGTACTATTTCTGGGTTAGCAGAGTCTGTAACCTGAAGCATATGTAACCTGAAGCGTATGTAACCTGAGGTACCACTGTACAAGGATGTTCTTGAGTATCTCCGATAGGAGCTTTTTGATCTAAGTTGTGCACTCTCAATAGACCTCATAAAAGGAAAATTCAACACTTAACAATATATCCAAACATACATAGACTGTAATCCTCCTAAGCAACTTCATGAGAAAGTCCCATTGTACTCAGTGGGGTTTACTTCTGAGTAAACATGATTAGGAATGCACCATTGGATGCAGCTGATACGTTGAAGCAAACCAACCTGTCCATGCAACCAACTCAGTTACCTTTAAGGCTACCTGTTATTGGTTGGTGTGTTTTGTCTTTTGGTTGCTTCCCATGGTCCTTACTCCACCTGCTCAAAATGGTGGGATCCACAAATTTGCAAGCACATCTCTCAGCCTACAGTTTTAGGAAGCAATCCTACTGTGGCCTACACCACTGGCTTAATGCATATGATTGCATCTTCCCAAATGGTTTTCCTCCATGAGAAGCTTGCGCCCACCCTTCTTTCCCAGTGAAAGTTCTTAGCCTGGAGGTAAAGTCTTCCCTCTTCTATTCTCTCCCTTCATCTCCTCTCTTCAGCTTCTCCCTTAAAGAGTCGAGCCAAGTCTCCAGATGCAGCTCTTCAGCTACCTGCACCTCATTAAGCAATTAATCAGCCTAGCTGGCCTTGCCTAGGCTCTGTTAACCCTTCAACTCCATGTGATTGATTTGTTGTGTCAGAAGCACTATATAGCAGTGAGAAAATTAATACTTAGAACATGTTGCAAGGATCATTGTGTCTTTCAAAATATTCTTCAAAGACAAAGCTTAAGATAATTAATCTCAAAGTTCATGGACTGATCACAGCTATTGAAAATGCTGGACATGCTTGGGTCGTAATCAGAGGCCATATTATTTAGTCAAATGCAAAAAGGGCCATTTCACACATTAACTGTGCAATCCTACCTGTCTACTCAGAAGTAAGTCCCATTGAAGTAGGTGTAGCCTTAAATTTGAAGGTGTATTTGCAAAGTGCAATAAATGCATTGTGCAAATTTTGTGTTCTACTGGTCAAAGTAAAGGCTTCTGGAAAGCATAGCTGTCACATGCTAGGGGAGCCTTCTCCAACCTGAAGCTATCCAGTTCTTTTGGACTACAACTCCCATCAACCCCAGCCAACATGGCCAGTTCTAATCCAAACAGGCCACCAGACTATTCTATAGTGACAAGATGCAAGGACATCTCCCAGTGGTATTTTTCTAGAAAAGAGGTGCTGGAACTCACCATGGTCAAAACAAAAAAAAATTTTTCTTCCAGTAGCACCTTAAAGACCAACTAAGTTAGTTCTTGGTATGAGCTTTCGTGTGCATGCACACTTCTTCAGATACACTGAAACAGAAGTTGCCAGATCCTTCTATATAGTGAGAGGGTGGGGAGGGGTATTACTCAGAAGGGTGGTGGGAATGGGTGATTGGCAGATAGCTTGTGATGAGCCTGTTGAAGACTCTTAACGACTGCAATAGGTCTTACAGGAAAAAGCAAGGGGTGAGAAGGTGAAAAATGGCTTTGTCATGTATAATGAGATAAGAATCCAATGTCTTTGTTCAGACCAGGTCTCTCCATGGTTTTAAGTTTGGTAATGAGTTGCAATTCAGCAGCTTCTCTTTCCAGTCTATTTCTGAAATTTCTTTGTAGTAATACAGCTACTTTGAGATCTTGTATAGAATGTCCTGGGAGATTGAAGTGTTCTCCTACTGGTTTCTCTGTCTTGTGATTCTTGATGTCCGATTTATGTCCGTTTATTCTTTGGCGTAAGGTTTGGCCTGTTTGTCCAATATAGAGAGCTGAAGGACACTGTTGGCATTTGATGGCATATACAATGTTAGACGATGAGCAATTAAATAGTCCTGAGATGGTATGTGTGATGTTGTTGGGGCCAGTAATGGTGTTGTCCGGGTGTATGTGGCAGCAAAGTTGGCATCTGGGTTTATTGCAGGCTCTGGTGCCAGTGTCCGTGTTACGTCTGGTTGTAGTATTATTGTGGGTTAGGAGTTGTTTAAGATTGGGTGGCTGTCTGTAGGCAATGAAAGGTCTTCCTCCCAGAGCTTGAGAAAGAGAACTGTCATTGTCCAGGAGAGGTTGTAGATCTCTGATGATGCGTTGTACTGTTTTAACTTGGGAGCTGTATGTGATGACTAGAGGTGTTCTGTTATTTTCTTTTTTGGGTCTGTCTTGCAGCAAGTTCTCTCTGGAACTGGAACTCACCATGAACGCCTTCCTCGTTCTCTTAGAATGGCAATGGCGCCCACCTGAGAGGTGCCAGAACGGAGTTCCAGTGAGTTCTGGATGGGGGGGGGAAGCACACGGAAACACCGTTATCTTCTCTCCAGAGCGGTACCTATTTATCTACTTGCACTTTGACGTGCTTTCGAACTGCTAGGTTGGCAGCAGCAGGGACTGAGCAACGGGAGCTCACCCCGTCGCGGGGATTCAAACCGCCAACCTTCTGATTGGCAAATCCTAGGCTCTGTGGTTTAACCCACAGCGCCACCCGCATCCCTTATTTCTTTACTCCATGGCAGCAAATTGGGAGGGGTGCTAACTGAATAGGCAAAGTGACTGTGGGTGTTTAATCCTTTGTCCCACACCTTCCCTGTATCAAAATTGTTCCCAAAGCTGCTATATGAAGCACTGGGATTGCAGCAGTTTTTTGTGGTGGGGATGCTCTAGAAGAGGGAAATGTTTGGGCAGGGAGCGAGAAGGCTTAAACACACATCATCATTTCTCTAAACAAATTAGCAGTGCAGTCCCCCCATAGCTGCTTTGAAGCAAAGAAATGAATGTTAGCAGATCTAATCAAGGATCTCCTGTGTGATATCTCTTTCCACTTTGAAGGCCTCCGTGGATGTGTGTGGGAAAGAGTGAGTGGGATAAAGACTTAATATTGAATTTAAATGGCCAGCTCAGTGCCTATTGGTTTGTAGCAATGAGAGGGGGGGAAACAGCTTAATAAACAGGTTTAAATGTCATGGACTAGTTGGATGCAGAAGAATGGTGGGAGGAGGTGTCAGAAGCTGAAGAGGTAACAGGGCTTAGTGAGCTGGAAAAGTCTGTCGCAGAGAGAAGTCCAGAATCAGAGGCAGAAGCTGATGCAGGAGAGGAGCGAAGCCAAGAGGCAGAGATGTCTCAGGCTTGTGAAGAGACCTGGGTGTCTCCCCCTCCTGCTGCAACAAGCTCCCCTCCACACTTGTCTCCCAGAACCAGAAGAGGGCTGAAATGGGTGGAGGAGAGGTTGCCCTGCCCACAGACACAGTCTCTGATTGCTTGGGGAAAGTCCTGGAGAGTAGGAGACAGCTGTGAGGAGGCAGGAACTTTCAGTCTTGGCAACTGATTTCCATGGAATAAGACCACTGGGAATGAGCTGTTCTGCTCACTAGGTCTGACATTCAATCAAGTCTGTGGAGATAGCTCTTTTTCTAATAAAGCGTTAACTCCAGCTTTGAATTGTGCGATTACTGACTGGCACACTCCAGTGACATTAAATCAGCCTTCCCCAACCTGATGCCCTCCAGATGTTTTGAACCAGAACCCCACCAGTCCCAGGGTGCATGGTCCATGGCCAAGGTTGATGGGAGTGGAGCTGTAGTCCATCCAGATAGTTTAACGATGCTGGTGACATAAAAAAGAGTGGTAGGCCTTGATGGACTTCCATGCCAGCAGCCTTGCATATGACCAATTTTCTTATGCATGCTTACTCAGATGTATCTCCTGTTAATAGCAATGGGGACCTCTGTTTACAAGCCCCCAAGATGATAAACCTAATTTTACACATCCACACCATACCGGTAATGGACTCTTATACCACTTTAACAGTCATGTTTTCCCTCATAGAATCAAGGGAATTGCAGTTGGTTAAAGGTTGTTGAGAGTTGTTCTCTGACCCCTGGCAGAATGACAGATCCCAGCACCCTTAACAAAGTACCATTCCCGGGAATCTTTAGGTGGAAGCTATGATTGTAAAAGTCCAGCATCCTGTTCTCACCAGGTCCATATTTCACTTTGGACCCTTGCTTATCAGAAGGATGCATTTCCTATACCCTTATTGCTTTTCCTACTGGAATTGCAAACTTGGTGAGGGCTTTCCATGGTCAATAACACTGTACATGGGCAGTTGCACCTGTACACCAATGCAACCAAGCCCAAAGAAATTCCATGCCATCTGGGTGAAGATGGGAACAGAGGATACAGGATTCTGAAACAGCTCAGTTCTAAGATTTTGAGACCACCACCAGGTGAAATTAGCAAGGGGCTTAGGTTTAAGCTGGCTGGGCCTTAGATCAGGGACATGCTTTTCCAGGCAAGCAGAAGGGGTTACTGATATATATGATGACCAAATTTACCATTCACTAGAGAAATCTTGCTGCCAGCACTCTCCTCTCTCAGGGCCAGAAGAGAGCAGATGTGGAGGAAGGAAAGGAAACTTGACTGAGTTGGGAGGCAGGAGGAGACTAGGGAAGAAGAGGTACAAACACCAAAACCTTGTAAATAGCTATTGCTTGAAGTGGCTCTAGGGAACCTGAACATGATTAATGATGAGTGTCTGCTGGGGATTGTCTGTGTTGAGGGAAGATAATTGAGTCTCTATTTTGAGGTGATAGAATTACTGATTGGATTGCAAAATTAATTGGTGTTGTTTGAGGGGGAAGAATTGATTTGGGGAGGCTGATAGAGGAGCAGCAAGAGCACAGAAGAAAGATTAGGGATATCTCTCTCCTCCCATTGCTCTTTCATGAACTACACACAAACAATTTGCAGCTTCACACAACGACAAATTGCATGGGTCGCACAGACCTCAAAGGGGGAAATCTCAAGTCCCTCGTGCCACTAGGTTTCGTCCACCAATTCAAAAAGTCTGTATCATTTCATATGAGAAAAGGGATAGCTCCACACAAATCTCCAGAGCTTTACAGTTGTGGCTTCCCAACAGAGGCAAATTAAGGCTGATGGATATCTGAGAAGCTGCTGGGGAGGGATTATAATTTGGTGACAAGGGAGACCCAAAACACTAGGGCACAGGAAACATGTGCTTAGAAGCATTAAAACAAAATATCACCTTAAAAACAATGACTTGTTATCCATAGCTATCCTTTATCTATTTCTTCACCCTTTTTTATACATCTTCTGCTGAAGGCCCCCAAATATAGCTGTTTTCTTTATTTTTGAAATATGAAAAAAAAACCAATGGCCTACTTTCCACAGTTTTTCTGAGGGTACCATATTGTTTTGTTATCCTTCTCCACAACCAACAATGGTGCGACATTCTTCTCTCTCTCATATTTCGCTCAGAGCAAAGACAAACTTTTCTAATGGATTGATGTCCTAAATTAAACTTTTGTATATTGTGTTAGGCAATTTATGCATTATTTATACAAAACTCAGTTTGATGAAGAAGTTGTGTTGTTGTTGTTTAAAAAATGAAAGGTGAAAGCATCCAAACCCTAGCTACAGTGAAGGAAAGCAGTTCAGAATTTGTCAGGAGACTGTCGTTTTAAGCAGAAGGAAGTGTGAACAGAAGCTATTCAAACACACATGTAGCAGACCAGAGCTTAGGGCCTTTGGCACTTACCATTTATAATGGTATAGCTGCTCGGGGTGTTTTGTAATGTTGCCACACGACATCATCATTATTCAGAAAGAATTCCAGAAGAATGTACTCAAAAAAACACTTGCATGGAATTTTTGTGGCCTACAATTTCTTCAACTAATGCATTGATGACCTTTCTCTGGTTCTCCTAAAATGAACCCAGTTGAACCCAAAAAGATTCCTACTCATTAGATTTTAATTGTAAATATATCCAGATTTTGCCCTGCTATCAAGCCATCTTGAATGGGATCATGGAATCGTAGAGTTGGAAGGGATCCCCTGCAATGCAGGAATCTCAACTAAGCATCCATGATAGATGGCCATCCAAACTCTGCTTAAACACCTCCAAGAAAGGAGGAGGGTCCACCATCTCCCAAGGGAGTCCATCCCACTGTGGAACAGCTCTTACCATCAGAAAGTTCTTCCTGATGTATAATCAGAATCTCCTTTCTCGCAACTTGGATCCATTGGTTCAGGTGCTACCTTGCAAAACAGGAGAAAAGAAGTTTGCTCCATCTTCCACGTGGTAACCCTTGAGATATTTGAAGATGGCTATCATATCTCCTCTCAGTCTTTCTTTTTGAGGCTAAACATACCCAGCTCCTTCAATCATTCATCATAAGGCTTGGTTTCCAGGCCCTTGATCATTTGACACAAAGGTTTTCTGAGTGCTAAAAGCATGAAAACAAAAGATTTTGGTTTTGAACGGAGAACGTTTCCAGCATGATTGCACTACCATCACGAAGCTAAATGTCCCACAGTGAATAGGCCATGCCTTTGCAGATTAGGCAAAATGCTCCCCACTTCCCAGCAACTGACCCTTGATGTTGGACAGATTGATTTATTATAATGCCAGCACTCCTGACAACATGCGCTAGGGGCTTGGTAATACCAGGTCATTTTTCAATTCTCTCTGTGTGCAACTGGCAGTCTCCTCTTCCCACATATTCCCATCAGGCAGCTCAGCAACAGAACACTAAATTAGTCATCTCTTCCTTTCTCCTTATTATTTCAAAGCAGCATCCCTTTCAAACATAAATCTGTAGGAAGGCCAAAAGGAAAAAGGAAAAAGACAGATGCTTGCGTTCAGTGACAAGAACCATCCAAGGGGGGTTGCAGACAGCCATGCATGTCTCAAAGGCAGCTTCCTATATAGCCCCTGATGCATCACTTTTTTAAAAAGAAGAAATGTGTCACCCTCTCCAAATGCACATATCTGCACAAATTTAGAAACAATGACTGCAATGTAAATAGAAATGCAGTAGATCTAAACATAGTTGGGAAGATAGTGACCTGAGGACCTATAGGTCTTCTAAGCTTGCTATTCAGGTGCTGCAAATTGTTGGTGGTATGCTTCAAGACCCCTCATCTCCATCATTATGGTACTTTATCTTAAACCAGGCATGGACCAGGCCATCTTTTGAATAGAGGAATCCTTCAAATAGAGAACTGTCTTCTGTAAAGCAGGATGAAGAGCCACTCTGTTCTTTCTCCTTGGTTGACCCATTGCGTTAACCAACTTGGTTGATGGTTGACAGACAGCAGGCCTATTTTCTCCTAGGACACCTTTGTTCTCGTGATAAGAAGTCAACTCTGTAGACAATCCAGTCATCAGTGGTCCCACATTTGGAGCCTCTTAGCCAAGTGACCTAGCTGATTGGTCAAAACATCTGTCTAATGTGCACCGTACAGAATGGAAACATGAGAGTGGAACATGCCGTGCCCAAACAATGTGTACACTGAGCCTTGAAGTTGTTTGAAATGTTGCAGTCAAAGTTATTGCCACCACCAAACTACCCCATCTGGTCACTTTCTTAACCAGGCCTTTGGTTGATTTGATTGACATCCTATGTCCTTTTAAAATGTGGTGCTTTTTTGAGAGGTGTTATTGGGTTGTTGCTTCTATTCTGATTATATATTTTGTGGTTTTATATTTAGTTCTGTGAACCTCCCTGAGACCTCCAGGTATAGGGCAATATATTAATTATATTATTATCATTATTATTATTACTATTATTCAGGTCACAGTACAGGTCATTCAATTAATTTTATTATTTTATTTATTTCATTATATTATAGATCTTGTGATCATAAAAAGGAAAAAAACTCAGTTTACAAAATAAAACAGCACAATTATCACTTTTAAAAACAGTTACTACATTTTAAACATTCTAAAAATAATTAAGACCAAAGATGAGTAGAATACCAAATTAAAACACATTATTATTATTATTATTTCATTTCTATACCGCTTTATATTTTTCAGAAAAATCTCAAAGTGGTTTACAGCATATGTCAACATCCCAGATATGTTTGCCTAAACAAAAATGTTTTTAGCAGGTGCAGAAAAAAATACAGTGCCTGATGTCAATAGTGCTCCAGACAAAAAGATCAGCTTCTTGCAAATGCAATACAACTGTTATGTGGCACCTGAGACAGGGCCAGTTGCACAAACTGAAGTGGTCGAGTCGGGTAAGGCGATCTTGCAGGCAAACAGTTCCCAACTTGTTAAGGGCTTTATATACCAATAGCACCTTGAACTTAACCCAGTAGCAAATTGGTGACCGGTGCAAGTCTCTGAGCACAGGTTCTATATCTGACAGGATCTCACTCCTATCAGCAGTCGTGATGCAGCATTCTGTATTAACTACAGCTTCTGGATCAGGCCCAAGGGAAGCGCTTGAAAAGCCTCTCCTCCTCCCAGAGGGGAGGTATTGTGAGCGGGAGCCTTTCCTGTGTCATCAGAGGGGCGTATTTGGCCCCCTGCATCATCCCCCTGGCTGCCACGCCCCCTGTAGTGGGCCAGCCAATAGGTTTGGCCTGGAGGCGGGGTTTAGCCGCATTTAAGCGGCCGTGGCAGCCTCCGCGCCTCATTTGGTTCCTGGGAAGACGTCGGATCACCCGCCCGCCCACCCTCTAGGCTAGGTTTATGCTCTTGACCTTGCTATGGACCTCGGTTGGTCGCCCTGGTTGTCCAGGGGGCCATTTGGCTAAATTGGCACCAGCCTCTTGGTTTTTTGCCTACCTCGTAGCAAATCGTCACAACTTTTCCGGTTTTGGTGGTTAGGCACTGGATTATGTGTTGGGGGGGCGGGGCGGGGCCATCACCTATCCCACCCCATTTTGGGTATTCCGTTAATGGAATCTGGCAGTCGTGGATCCTGTCTGATGCCCTGCTGGTGGCTAGGGCCATGGCACAACTCCCAGTGACATAAGGGGAAACTTCCAGTTGTATCAATAAGCTCCTCCCACTGGGTGTTAACCTTCAAATGGCCCCCCGCTGCGTGGGTGGGGTCTGATATAGGTTGTTTGATCCAATGCCCAAGCCAATACCGCTCACATGCTGTAACCAATAAAAGTTGTGGCCTTTTTCATCCCATTAACCTAAATACTTGTGTCCTTGTCTCTTATTTCAACACTAAGCGGGTTGGGGTCCTCGACTTACAATTTACCCTTCGCAGCTTTGTCCCAGTCCAAACCTAGTACCCATTGTTCCAATGACCTGTAAGCGGGTGCATAGCATTTTTAGTTATTGAAAAACGGGGAGGGGTGGACCAGAGTAAATGTTGTATAATTAGTAAGGCAAATTAGGCTTTCCAGATTTGGGGAAATTGGAACACGGTGATTCTGTTGTACACAGACTTTTGCTCATAACATGCCTGGAATCTTACACCAACGACACAGTTGATGCCCTCTTATTTCACCCACCAAATAAAGGCCTGGGAATTACCTCAGGATGTAATTTCTCCCCCAGGCAGTCTTTATTAGGTTAGCTGTAAATTCTGCAAAACAGAAAATACCTGTGAAAGGTGTAGACTGCAGTCGAGCATGTGATAAATTATCTTAAAAATAATGGTGGTTATGATTGACAGAAGGTAAAAGGTTTATTTCTTCTGGGAATAAAAAGCCTCATAAGTAAGGCAAAGTGCAGAAACAGGAGAAGAAAGTACCAACATCATTACTCCATTTGCTTAGTTCCACAATTCCATTATAAATTACACTTGTAAATAACAATTAGTACATTTAGGAGCTAAAATATGTGTAGAGAAGCCAGGCCTCTAGACTTGAGTAACCATTTCAAAACATAACAAACCTCACTCCATTACGCATTTAATATTACACTAACAAAATACTGAATGGATTATTATTATTTTTTAACTCTATGCAGTTTTCTGTGACAGGCCTTATTTTTCTTGTCCCTTACAGCATTGACAAAATTTTAGCTGCAATCCTTTACCTCTTGGAAGTAATAAAGTCATCCTCCCAAATACACAAATCTATTTTTTGTACAATTTTAATTGAGGTAAAGGATTGGGGGAGGGGGAGGTATATACTGCAACCCTGTCTGGTTGCCAGGTTTGGAGAAAACACAATCTTCCTTGTTGCAAATAACTCCTAAATCAACATGGCTTTTCATTTTTCAAAACTAAAATGAAGTGTGTAAGTCTTATATAGTGATTTTGATCTTCTCAACAAAATTGAAAGGATAATCTGGGTCTTCCAAGAAAGCGTAGCTGACAGTAGAACACATTTTTTAGATATTCACAGTATATGATTGTTTTGTTGCAATGTGGGATGTATATCAATACGCCTAACAAAAGGAATGGGTGTGTTTGTGTGTTTTTTCAGCACATCTTGAACATATTATTATCATATTAGTAGTAGTAGTAGTTTTATATTTTACAATAATATAATATCCTTAATGTATAATTATAATAATATCTTAAATAATAGCAGCAGTAGACCTTCAAACCAAAGGCTCTCAGAGCGCTAGAGAAGATTTCATTAAAATACAAGATAGCAAATATAATATAAAAAAATAACATCCTAAAACCTTATGTTGTACGTATGTTCATTGCCACTTACATTCTTAAAAAGGGGGTGAGGGTTCCATTTATCACTTGTGCAGGGTTTTGTACTTTGCACTGTGGGTTACTGGTGACCCCAATGAATTGTGTGCAAGTAAATTGTCTTACTGGAAAAGGGAAGACCTCGGCAAAGACTTTTATGTTTACTTGCAGATGCTTAACAACACACACATCATACGGAGTAGGTTTGACCCCAGTAACACATTGGTACAGTCAATTTTGCTGTTGATAAGGTTGAAGAAGTATCTGTTATATTAAGCCCTTCCTTAGCTTTTCTTCTATTTTGAAGTCAAAACATGTCATGTGCAGAACTATTGAGTCACCATGCTGAGTTTAAACTAGGTGTGGCTAACCTGTGCTCCACCTGACGTTGCTGGACTCCGAGTCCCATCGTCTCTGACCCTTAAATATGCTGGCTGGGACTGATGGTAGTTGGGGAACCACAGGTTAGTTACTCCTGCCTTGAACAAAACCAGACAATGCTTTATAGTCACACTGGAACTAGAATGTAAGGTTCATAACAGAGAGCATCTCTGGCTACATATGTAAACTGTCTTTATTGGAATGATGGAAGGTTTTCCCCTCAGCTGTAGCTATTCAGTCTCTATTATATTTTAGTAAAAAAAAAAAAAATTTGTAAAGGACCCCTAGATGGTTAAGTCCAGTCAAAGGCGACTATGGGGTTGCGGCGCTCATCTTGCTTTCAGGCCGAGGGAGCTGGTGTTTGTCCACAGACAGCATTCTGGGCATGTGGCCAGCATGACTAAACCACTTCTGGAGCAATGGAACACCATGATGGAAGCCAGAGCGCATGGAAACACTGTTTACCTTCCCGCCGCAGCGGTACCTATTTATCTACTTACATTGGTGTGCTTTCGAACTGCTAGGTTGGCAGAAGCTGGGACACAGCAACGGGAGCTCACTCCGTTGTGAGGATTCGAACTGCCGACCTTCTGATCGGCAAGCCCAAGAGGCTCAGTGGTTTAGACCACAGCACTACAGTAGAGGGGAATCAGGTGTTGTTGTTTTTAAAGGTATCTAACAAAATGCAAAAAAAGTAATTACTGAAATAATGACAACTGTAATTTTAGGCCAGAGGGAAATCCTGAACAATTCATAATCTTCAAGAGTGCAAATATAATATCAGACTCTTGAGACAACTGCCATTTTCATTTTCAACTTAAAGCTCTTTGTTCTTTTACATTCTGGTTTTTCCATCTCTTGTTTACCCTGTATCACTGACACTTACCTAGTTTGGGAGTTAATGTCCCATCCAAAGGAGATTGCTGCTGTTACAACTCACAGCAAGCAATTAATGGCACCCACAGCACCTTAAAAAAAAAATTAACAGCAGCAGCACAGTTGAGTGACTATTGGGAAATTGGTCATTCCTCAGAGATTAATGAGCAATTTTCTGTCACAGTACAGAGTGCACTCTGGTAGAAAACTGACAAAGGCTGACCTAGACTTGGAGGATTATTTTTTTAACAATCCATTTTGTTGTGCATATTTAAAAGGAAACTTGTGGATATCGCCACCAGTCCAGAAGTACGTTCTCATTATTTTTTCCTTTAAACACCAGAAGCCAATAAAATACAAGAAACACGGGACTAGCTATCAAGAATCTAAAACAACCAATTATAGTTGAATAACCAACGAGGTGTAAAACATTAAATAAGGGATTTTCACCCCTTTTCAATTGCTTTCCTTTAGCTATGTTAGACAAATAGGTGCCAGTAATGTTAGCAATTAAGCGCCATTTAAATTGGTCACCACTGATTATTGTGCATTGTTTCACTATTATTGCTCAAGTGTTTTGAAACAGGTATTCCCTTAAAAAAGCATAAAGTTTCAGAAGAGAACAGCTTGCTTAAAGAAATGGAATTTTTCATATCACAAATGCAACTCATCTCAGATGCTTGAGGTAAAGTGCTTGGTTCAGAACAATGCACACATTTTCCTCTGCAGAAAACTGGCCTGGTTTAAAACTGGGTGCAATTTTCAGCCACAAAATAATTCACTCTTCCAAAGGTTTCTTTTGAACATACTGCCCCATCACGAAGTCTTTGGGTGCCAAAGTCAAAGCAAAACAAGTAGGGTTCTAGATGGCTAGGAAGATATCCTTACATGCCTAAAAGAAAGACAATTGGTTTCTGGAGGAAAACATAAAGTTCTTCACAGTGGCTTTTGTGCACACATTTCTATCCAAAACACATCCATCCCATTTTTCTGAGGTCTACATCTCCGGACAGCTGCTGAGGTGGGACTCAAACTAATGGCTTCAAGTTACAAGAAAGTAGATTCTGACTAAAAAGTAGGAACAACTTTCTGACAGTAAGAGCTGTTCAACAGTGGGACGGTCTCCCTCAGGAAGTTGTGGACTCTCCTTCCCTGGAAGTTTTTAAGCAGGCGTTGGATGGCCATCTGTGATGGATGAAGTAGTTGAGAATCCTGCATTGCAGGAATTCTATGATTCACATCCTGGTGATCCTCTGGGACATGTTGGAGAATATACTGTTAAGTTGTGGGTGAACATATCAGACGACACAGCGATTCTTCAAACAGCTCTTGTTTATTCACAGGCCAGAACAGAACTGAACTGAAGGGTTCAGCCAGCCTGCTTATATAGAGCTCCAGTACAACGCAACTATAACACTTTCTGTAACTATCCAATCACTGAATTCAACTTTCAATCCCTTATTTGCATATGTGGACCTGAATGAAAACTATCTACAGTATCCCCCTGCTGGCCCAGGGTGAGAACTTCAGTACATACCATATACAGTACTAGTTACTTTTCCAGGGATCGAGCAGGAATGTTTTCGTGCGTCTTTGTTTGGTCTTTCAAGCTCTCCTTTTTCTTTTTCTTTTTTGCCTACTCTGCACAGAATTGGTCCGTTTCTAATCAGGCCCAACCTTCAAAGGGGCTAGTAGCCCAATCTAACTATGCTCAGGTGTTCGACCACAAGGATTCAGTTGTACCTCCCCTCTCCTGTTTCATCATTCAGTTTCCGCCTCCTGTCTCTGGTATCTGTGCAAACGAGCATCCAGGTGAAATGTTTGCATCATACAGGGCAAGTTTTTTAAAAGAGGCGCCATGGAAACATGTGTACTCTGTATCCATGGGGCCTCTTTTAAAGGACTCACCCTGTATATGATGCTATCTGGAGGTGGCTGGGTGAGCTTGCACTACTCCTTTGCCCCTTGAGGACCAAGTGGCAGCTAATAATATGTATAATTCTCCTACTAAAAGCAGTGGCAGTTAAAAATATGTAACACCTCGGAGGCTATCAGATTTGAAGTAAACAAATCCCCTCAAATTTATGGTGACAAAAATATAAAAAGGTTTTAATAAATTGCCACCAATTAAAAAAAAAAGCACAGTGTTATGTACTGAATTGAATAGGATCCAAACTGCAGCAGTCTGATTGGTCCTAGAACAATAGGATCCAAAAGGCAGCAGTCTGATTGGTCCTAGAACAATGCAGCAGTATGATTGGTTGGCAGGAACCACCCAATCATGCTCCAGATAGAAGTGAATCCACAACCTGATTGGCTTACAGTAGAATTCCGGAATTAGCCAATCATGTGCAGCCCATTGTGTAAATAATGTATATAAAGCAGATACTTTGAGGGGACTTTCATTCATTCCTCCTCACCACTATGAGCTGAATAAAGAGCATGAAATCACTTTGCGACTCTGAGTATATTTCACACAGAAATGTTAAAGGAATGCAGAAGCACTTTGTACACCAAAGATGAATGAACTGAATTCACGTGATTGCTTAATCTGTTTCTGAAAACTTGTCAGGAGTAAAAATTACACTCTGAAACAGCACAAACATTTGAAACATTAAAAAAAAGCAAATTTGAGTGGCAGAGATCCATGCAGCTTTAGGGTGTAAACCTAGATCCACTTACCTTAGAGTAAACCCTACACTGTCTTCAAAGGGACTTACTTCTGAATAGACATGTAGAGAATTGCAATGTTAATGCATCTGTTTATGTCACTATACAGCAAAGCTCTTTTAGTTAAATACACATTTATTAAATTATGCAACTACATGCTTTAATTATATAATTGCAGGTATTCAATCCAATTCCATAATAAGCACATATACTGCAATTAAGGCTTATAATGATTGCAAACAAATCATTCTGTGTCGAAGTTTTCTTCCACATGTAGAAAGTTAATTTTAAAAAATTACACAACCCCAAATGGCACTGACAGGTAATGAAAGAAAAAAGGCGCAAATCCAAGGAGCAAACAAACTATTCATTATATTCTTACGGCAAAGTACCCCTATTTTTCACTTGTAAAAAGCTTCTTTATGCTATCTCTGAAAGCTGATGAAGAGGAATCAAGCCCATTCTGAAAATCAAATCCCAAAGTAGTGAAGTGCACAGAATTCTTTACCTAAAAGCTTAAATCTTGTCCCCATCTTATCTTGTTAAGCAGGGATATCCACCATACATGTGGAGCAGGAGGTCATGGGGTTGCTTCTGTTTTTATTTTGATTATGTATTTTGTGTTTTTATATTGTGATTTATCTTGTGAACTGCCCTGATACCTGTGAGTAGAGGATGGTATACAAATTTAAATAATCATAATCATAAAAGGAAAAAACCCACACCATTGGCCATTGTTTAATTACGTGTTTGGTAGTATGTACAGAGACCACCCAGTCACTGGTGCATATAACACCTTTTTTATATACAACAAAGAATAGTCTGAGGCCCAGAATTCTGGTCTGAGATTGCTTCATTGCTATGCATTGAAGAAAAGAGAATCACTGTCCTTACTTCTTTTGGTTCATAATTTACAAGTGTCAAATCTTGGAAACCAACAATATTGCCGCTAACACTTTAGGACAAGTTGCTCTGGGGGAATTTCTAGTTTGTTTGTTTTTCAATGTGCCACACAGAGTCATGTTTTTCTTAGCTGAACCCCTGGCCAGTGACACACCAGGGAAGAAGTTAAAAGCTGATTCCATTCAGAATCCTGTAAATATGTTGTTAATTTCTCAGCCACTGTCCTGGCTGAGATTTTGAACTGCTGCGCCACCTTTCCACCTTCCGCATCACAAGCATGAACTTCTGAAGCTGCAATGCAATCAAACTTTTATGCCATGCTTTGTGGGTTTGAGTGGCTTATACTGTTTCATTGGACAGCTTCCCTTCAATGACACCAATTACTTGGTTTTCACATTCTTATACGGCACAAAGGATTGTGGGAATGTGTTGGTAAACATGAGGAAACCTTGTCTCTCCCACTAGTAGCTCAGCATTGAAGTCAGCTGTCAAATCTGAGGACTGTATTGACTTCTTTTGAGGAAGACCTGTGGCACCGTGCCCTGAAAATGCAGAAGGCAACCTTCAATAACATATTTTGCAAAGATCTTTCTGTGAACAGAAGAAAGTGGTTATTGAAAAAATCTCAACTGAGAGTTGCCATTTAGACTGTTCACCTGATGAATTGAGAGTGAGGGTTGTTTACAAGCATTTGGAGATGCAGTTGGGGGTCTCTGTGACCCCAAAAGCTGTATTCATAAATGTTGTGCAAATTTATATCTATGGGTGAAAAAAACAAAGCAGTTTTGCTGGGTCACAGAGGAGAGTCTAAATGGGTAAAAATGTTCAGGCAGCTCAGGTTTGCCAAGGTTTTCTGAGGAACTATCGACCCCTGATACCATTTGTGGTGATGTTACAGGAAGTGAGTGTTTTGTCTAGTATCAAAATAGGCAGTATATTGCTTTTGCACCCTCTCCTTTCTCTCATGAAATGGACAAAATGGGTTGTGGGCTAGACCTGACAAGTAACTAATAGCTATAAACAGCATTATGTGAGGTCACTTTGACCCCAAGTACCTTATGTGCATGATTTTTTGTTTTTCTCAGCCATTCTAACAGGAGTAGAATTGACTCCCTAAGTGCAACAACATGAATTAATCACTAAATTAAAAACACAGGCTGAAACACTAAATTGCAATAGACAGCACGACATGGTTAAGGACCGCCTAGAACATGGAATTGTCATGAACTAACCCAAAAGTTTTATTATTTTGTTTTCTGTCTTCTGACAGGGTTCATTTAACCCTCCAAACAACAGGGGATTAATATGCCTCTACACAGACAGTTGCCACTTCTAGACAAAGGTAGATAAAATTAAAATTAAAATAAAATAAAATAAAATAAAGGTAGACAAATAATTTATTTGCATCAGCCACCAGCCATTGCAGTTATGTGTGCAGGAAGTGCAAACATATAAACTCAAGTGAAACAAAGATAAAATTACCCAAGATGGATTCTGGCTCTCCAAATACAGTGATTTTAAAAAAACACTGTCAGAGCTACCCTAGGTCCCAGCTCACAAAGGACCAACGCTGCTTCGTTGTTAAGTATAAAAGTCTTTATTGAAGTTCAGTTTCACTTCCAGAGCCGCAGCGCGCAGCTCCACGTCTCAAGTGTCAGACCGCTGATGCTCCGTCTGAGTCTCCTCCCCCTTGACACCAATTTAAGATTCTAGCCTTGCTCCACCTTCTCCGCTGCTCCTTCCTCCTCTGGGTCCGCCTGCCCGCCGGGGTTCCGCCCTTTCTAGCCTCTTCTCCCGCTGATTCCCCTGAGCCTTCTCCCTCCCTCCGGCGGGCTTTAGGAGCTGGTTCCCCATCCAGGTCTCCTGCTGTTCCGTGCGCCTGCACATTTGAACTTGGCGCGCGCGCCCAGCCAGCAGCTTTCCTCCTGACCGTTCCACTCCTGCTGTCACTGCTTGCCCCTTCGGGGGGGCTAGCTGCAACTGACCTCCCCTCCGTTGGAGGCGTGGTCAGCCCTGACTCCCTCTCTGGAGGAGACACTGCCCCTGACACATGTGACTCTTCCCCCCCACTACGCTCTGGTGGGGAAACTGGTCCCGATCCTCCACTGCTGCTTTGGGGTTCCCCTCTGGCTCCTTGTTTCTGGTGCGTCCCCCCTGGGACCCCCCTTGCCCTGACCATCGGCGCCCCCTTCTGGGAATCTTCTGATTCGCTGGAGAAGCTCATGGAATCTCTCGGGCCACTGTCATACTCCCCTACGCTGCCCTCGGATTCTTCCCCTTCGCTCTCCCAATCCTCTCTCCCCAGCGCTCCTGCTCCTGATTCCCTGACAAACACAAACTAAAAAATATGAGCTGTCTTTAAAAATTACAGGTGTTTTCTGAGGTAGCATACCCTCCAACATTTCTCCACTGAAAATAGGGACGTCCCACTCCATAATGATAATTTTACTGTTTATACCCCACACATCTTATTGGGTTGTCCCCCAGCACTCTGGGCAGCTTCCAACATATATAAAAACATAAGAAAACATTAAACATTTTTTAAAAGTTCCCCATACAGGATTGCCTTCAGACGGCTCAGAAGTCAAATAACTCCATACCCTCCAACATTTCTCCAGTGAAAATAGGGACATTCTGAGGAAAAATTCTGGGATCAAATCAGAAACCAGGATGGCTTCTCTAAATCAGGGATGTCCCTGGAACATAGGGACACTTGAAGGGTCTGAGGTAGTTGTTCTTGTTGCTTAGTTGTTTAGTCGTGTCCGACTCTTCGTGACCCCATGGACCAGAGCAAGCAATGCATTCCCGTCTTCCCTTCAATTTGATCTTCTTGCAGTCCATGGGACTCTCAAGAGTCTCCTCCAGCACCATAATTCAAAAGCATCAATTCTTCGGCGATCAGCCTTCTTTATGGTCCAGCTCTTATTTCCATACATCACTTCCATACATCACTACTGGGAAAACCATAGCTTTAACCATACGGACCTTTGTCGGCAAGGTGATGTCTCTGCTTTTTAAGATGCTGTCTAGGTTTATCACTGCTTTTCTCCCAAGAAGCAGGCGTCTTTTAATTTCGTGACTGCTGTCACCATCTGCAGTCATCATGGAGCCCAGGAAAGTAAAATCTCTCACTGCCTCCATTTCTTCCCCTTCTATTTGCCAGGAGGTGATGGGACCAGTGGCCATGGGGTCCCCTAAAGGGTCTGTACCCCAAGCCCTCTTTTTAAAGATACCTACCAATGTGCTGGAGGAGACTCTTGAGAGTCTCATGGACTGCAAGAAGATCAAACCTCTCCATTCTGAAGGAAATCAGCCCTGAGTGCTCACTGGAAGGACAGATCGTGAAGCTGAGGCTCCAATACTTTGGCCACCTCATGAGAAGAGAAGACTCCCTGGAAAAGACCCTGATGCTGGGAAAGATGGAGGGCACAAGGAGAAGGGGACGACAGAGGATGAGATGGTTGGACAGTGTTCTCGAAGCTACAAACATGAGTCTGACCAAACTGCGGGAGGCAGTGGAAGATAGGAGTGCCTGGCGTGCTCTGGTCCATGGGGTCACGAAGAGTCGGACACGACTAAACGACTAAACAACAACAACCAATGTACCCCTTAGCTATGTAAGGAAGACCCATCCAATTTAGCAGTACTATTAGCATTCTGAGTGTTAAGGACACTCAAGTGCCTTGCTTTGCCAGTCTCCCTGCATTCTATCAGCTAAGCCATAGAAGCCTCTACCTCTTTCTATATTTAAGTGAAATGTGAGCCTTTAAGCTGTGGGGAATATTTGTGCCATTTGCTCCAACCTTCATCTTTTACAAATGTCAACTGGGATGTAGTAATAGGAACAGCAGACAATATCCCTGCCTCGACAGGAGTCTCTCCAGCCAAATCACTTGCTAATGACGCCTGTCTGGCTCATACATACAAGGTCACTGAAATACCTTGTTTGTAAAAATTTACTTTGCCCAAAGGGCATTTCACTCCCAGGAACAACTCTGTGTAGTTGTCAGAACAGCAGCTCAGTCCACCTGGCAGCATCATAGGCTTTTAAGTGGGGGGTGGTGGTGGAAGTATTTAAGCAAAATTGCTCTTCAAAATATATCAATGTTTTTGTTCTCCTCTAATAATGGGCTCCACACACACACACCTTGAATCCTCAGTTATAACTATTTCGTTAGTACATACTGCTTATCCAAGTCTGGTAGGAAAAGGCATATGGTAGGAAAGTCTGGTAGGAAAAGGCTTCTTGAGAACACAGACATTTTGGATTTAGAAGGTTTTAATAATGTTTTTGGGTGGCATGCATATTTGTGGTATGACAAGGTTAAAGCACACAAAGCATTTAAAAACCATATTGTCAGAAAAGCATTGTTTAATGTCTGGATAAGATATAAAGACTTACTTGAAAATAAAACCCCAAGGTGGTTGTCACCGATGGAAGCAAAGGCCCAGAAAAAGCTCAATATGGAGGCCAAATGGCTGAAATATTGGGAAATTTTGGAACAAGAAGGAGACAAATTGAAATTGCAGAGTTTTGAGAAACTAAAAGATAAAGTGCGAGACTGGCTTCACTATTATCAAATAAGGGAGGCTTATAATTTGGCCCAAAACTTGGCTTCCAGGTGGAAAAATCAAAATTGGAAACAGAACTGTTAGATCCCAAAACAAAGATACTTTCAAGAATGTATAACTTGCTGTTAAAATGGAACACTCAGGATGAAACGGTTAAGTCTGCTATGATTAAATGGGCACAAGATGTTGGACATAATATTATGTTTGCTGACTGGGAACAGTTGTGGACCACAGGTATGAAATTTACGGCATGTAATGCCCTAAGAGAGAATATTATGAAAATGATATACAGGTGGTACATGACACCAGTCAAGCTTGCAAAAATCTATCATTTGCCCGATAATAAATGTTGGAAATGTAAAGAAAATGAAGATACATTCTTTCACCTTTGGTGGACGTGCCCAAAGATTAAGGCTTTCTGGGAGATGATCTATAATGAAATGAAAAAGGTATTTAAATATACCTTCCTGAAGAAACCAGAGGCCTTTCTCCTGGGCATGGTCAGCCAACTGGTGCCAAAGAAGGATAGAACTTTTTTTATGTATGCTACAACAGCAGCAAGAATACTCATTGCAAAGTATTGGAAGACACAAGATTTACCCACCCTGGAAGAGTGGCAGATGAAGGTGATGAACTATATGGAACTGGCGGAAATGACTGGCAGAATCCGAGACCAGGGAGAAGAGTTGGTGGAAGAAGATTGGAAGAAATTCAAAGACTATTTGCAGAAACATTGTAAAATTAATGAATGTTAAAATGATGCTGGATTGAAATTAAGTGGCCTTAGCAACAAGGTTAATAAGAATATGTAAAAATGGATTGATAACGGATGAAAATATACAGTTATAATGTGTTGAGATATAGAGTTAAGATAAATGAAAGAGGGTAAGGATTTGCTGAACTAACCATGTGAACGGGAATACAAAAAAGGGAGGTGTGAGGAGGTCAGGGAAATAAGCAAACGAAATTTAAGATATGAAAAAATTGACTTGTTTTTAATTTTTTCTATTTATTTTTTATGTATTTTGTATCTTTTTTATGTATTTTTGTATTTTTTGTATTTCTCTTCTTTTTCTTTTCTTGTTTTCTTTTTATTCTGTAATTTTCTGCTTTTTGTAAAACTTCAATAAATATCTTTTTTTTAAAAAAAGGAAAAGGCATATTCTCAACATTCCCTAAAACACAAAAGTTATTTGCCTTTTTAAAAAACCAACCTCACCCAGTGCTTTGCGTCCTAGAAAAATAGGTTCCAGTACTCACCATGAAGTTGTTACAGTAAGTGTCACATTTTTTAACAACGACGAAAGAAGAAGAGAAGAAGAAGAGTTTGGATTTGATATTCCGCTTTATCACTACCCGAAGGAGTCTCAAAGCGGCCAACATTCTCCTTTCCCTTCCTCCCCCACAACAAACACTCTGTGAGGTGAGTGGGGCTGAGAGACTTCAAAGAAGTGTGACTAGCCCAAGGTCACCCAGCAGCTGCATGTGGAGGAGCAGAGACGCGAACCCGGTTCACCAGATTACGAGTCTGCCACTCTTAACCACTACAAAACACTGGCGCTGTGTACCCTTGAGTACTCCCTGAAGAAAAAGCAAACACTGACCTCGCCTTTCCTCAAATGTGACTAATAGCAATGAAGGACAAGCTAAAGCAGCAATCAACCAACCAACATTAAAAGTAGAGTAAAAATAACAGTCCAAGAGTGCCCAGTGAAAATGAGGTCCAGTGGAGATAAAGCAGTAAATGCAGAAGCTTTCCTAAAGAAGAAAGATTTTTGGAATGCAGCAAACAGACACACAAAACCATTAATGAGTACAAAAAGCAACTTTCCTCAGGACAGTGTTCCAGAGCTCAGCACAACAAATGAGGTGGGTCTCATACCCTCCAACGTGACACAGCCCATTATCTTCCGGGTCTGAAATCCCACACGAGTCACATGACTCGCATGAGATCACAGATCCGGAAAAGGTGCTCTTTTGGGGGAGCATGATGCCTAAATGCGTGGGTTTGGGGGCACCACGTAAGATCATGGACCCAGGAAAAATGCTTTTTGGAGGGGGGTTAGATCCTGGCCCCAAATCGCAAGAGAGAAAGGTGCCAAAAATGGCCACCATTCTCTCGCTAGAATAAAAGGGATGTCCAGTTTTTCTAGGACAGTTGACAGGTATGTCTATGGTCCTTCTCTGTGGTCCCAACCAGGTTATATCAGGAGTCTCTTGGTTATGCAGGAGGCACATGATCTTAGTATGTGGGCAGGTTTGTACCCTAACCCAAGCTATAGGGGGCTTTAAAGTGTTAGTTCTAAATCTGTCTTGCATCATCAACATTCCTGTTTGGCTGCCAGGGTTAATTTTGTGGATGATGCTGTATTTCCTTAACAGGTCTGTATATACACAAGTTTTCTGCATGAGATTAAGGGCTTGCAGTGAAATATTTATCTCCCTCTTCCTTAAGAGTCCTCCTTACTTCATCCTTTAGCTGCTCTCCTTGCTCTCAGCCTGCACAGGAACCTAGCGGTGGAGCAAGCCAATCGAGCGCCTGGGGCGGCGCGTGTGCCCTGCACCTAGGGGCGGGGCCAGCTGCCCATGGGGCGGGGCCAGCCAGAGCAGGTCTCTCCGCAGGGCCTCCGAGGAATCTGCCTGCCTCCTCCCACTCATCCACCCTACAGCTGAGGCGGACACGGCAGGCAGACCGTTTGAGGCAATGTGGAGCCTGTGGGCGCCCAAGCCACTGCGTCACTCCCGGGAGAGACACGTGGCTCAGGCGCACTGCAGGCCCCGCGGTGAGTGCTGCCCAGCATTTTGTCACCCCCCTCAGGGGTGACACCCGGGGCGACCCACCCCCCTTCCTCCGCCCCTGCTCATCTTGAGATTTTACCACAGTATGTTTGTTGTGCATATATGCTCCCTTTAGTAACTGTAAAGAGTGATATCCAACTATGACATCCTCAGAGTAGGCCCATTAAAATCAATGTTCTTAAGTTCATTAATGTATTTTGAGTATAACTGCCTTTGGAGATCAATCAGAATGTTGACAAGTGCTCAGAAGTATATTTAAGGTGATAAAAGCTACATCTGGGTGTATAATTGATGGCAGTTGCATCAAACATGGAAGTCATCACTTGATGCTGTGCCAGTCTTGAATGGGCATGTGTGAACTGGCACAAAATAATTGGATGATGATCCTTTTTTTTCCTAGAAAAAGAGGTGCAGGAACTCACCATGAACGTCTTCCTTGTTCTCTTACAATGGCAATGGCGTCCACCAGAGAGGTGCCGGAACTGAGTTCTGGTGAATTCCAACTGGGGAAAAAGCCCTGATGATGATAGAAACAATTTTAAGAGTCCAGACATGTTATAATAACCTACATTCAACATACCTTATATATAAAATATACAGAAAAGCATAATGGAAAAAAGGCTATTAGTTGAGAGCGGGGCAAAATAATCACATGGTTTTTAGAACATTTTCCTTTTCATATGCCAGTTACTTCACTATAATATGAATTACATAGGAGAAAATGGAACAAGTGGAAAGGATTAGCCATCAATTATATCAGGGCAGTGATACTAATATAAATTAGATTATGGTGCTATAATGGAGCAGGCATCAGGTATCTGAATTTATGGCTGATCACAGCTTTTATATGGTGAGGGAATAATTGATTTTTCACTGTCAAGAGAATATTTGTAAAAAGAACATGTAATTTGTCATACCCAATGAGACCATCAGTGGCCATCTAATGAAATGCCTTCATCCACATCTAATCGCTAACGGCACAATCTTGTCTTCACAGAAGTAAGTCCCATGGAGTTCAATAGGACTTGCTCTCAGAGTAAGTGGGCAGAGGGTTGCAGCCAGAAATCAGCAACCAAAATAACATTTGCTCAGTTTATTTGTAGCAGGCTGCCCAGAACAGTAGCTTGGACTGAATCCTCCCTAAAATGGCAGAATCAGATTAGACTCTGAAATGGATTCCCCCCCCCCCCTTTGTGGCATACAATATGGTGCCCTTTGGTCCAGGAGCCAGCATGAGAATGATGGGAGTTGTAGTCTAAAATATTTGGATAGCACTACAGCAGCCACGAAATTAAAAGACACCTGCTTCTTGGGAGAAAAGCAATGACAAACCTAGACAGCATCTTAAAAAGTAGAGACATCACCTTGCCAACAAAGGTCCATATAGTAAAAGCTATGGTTTTCCCGGTAGTGATGTATGGAAGTGAAAGCTGGGCCATAAAGAAGGCTGATCGCCAAAGAATTGATGCTTTTGAATTATGGTGCTGGAGGAGACTCTTGAGAGTCTCATGGACTGCAAGAAGATCAAACGCATCCATTCTGAAGGAAATCAGCCCAGAGTGCTCACTGGAAGGACAGATCCTGAAGCTGAGGCTCCAATACTTTGGCCACCTCATGAGAAGAGAAGACTTCCTGGAAAAGACCCTGGTGTTGGGAAAGATGGAGGGCACAAGGAGAAGGCGACGACAGAGGACGAGATGGTTGGTTAGTGTTCTCGAAGCTACCAGCTTGAGTTTGACCAAACTGCGGGAGGCAGTGGAAGACAGAAGTGCCTGGCATGCTCTAGTCCATGGGGTCACAAAGAGTTGGACACGACTAAATGACTAAACAACAACAACCCTGACTACTCCTGCTATGCCACCGGAAATTTCAGTGGCTCCCACAGAAAGACCACTCTCCCTCTGCAATTTTAGAACAGGAGAAATGCAAGGACATAGCAAGAATATCATTACGGCTGTTTCTTTTTTTCCTTCTTCTTTGTAAATATGACAGGGGGTTCTTGACCACCCACATCACCATGATGATGATGTTCTTCTTACAAGAGGTGAAATTTCACAGATTTCCTGGCTTAAGATAGTAAACTTTTCAAGTTAATATCATGTGCTGCTGTTTCTTTCATTCCTTTTCAAAGCAGCTCCCCCCGTAGCTCATCTCTCTTTTATGACCCTGGTCCAATTGTAAAAGAAACCCAGATAAACCAAAGGCAGTAAAGTCACATCCACGCCATACATTTAAAGTACTTTTATACCACTTCAACAATCATGGCTTCCCTCCCAAAGAATCCTGAAAACTGTAGTTTGCTAAGGCTTCTGGGAATTGTAGTTGTATTAACTGTTGCCTAATGGCTCACTTAATGATTATTGCAACGGCATAAAAAACAAATCATGCAAATATATGTGGATGTAATTTTGGCGTTTGCGAAATAATAATGCAAATTACTCGGCATCATTTTTGAGAGCTCTTGAACGCTAGCATCAAGCTAACTTTGTTCCTTGAATTTGTCTGTAAAGTTCAAGCCCTGGTGTATTTTTTTCTGGAGGTCATTAGTCTTCCTCTCCTATCTTTAGGATTTCTTTCCAGCTGATCTGCAAGTGATCAATACGCTACCATACTGTGCTACAATCAGTGTTCTGTCTCCTTTTTGCTTCTGCAAAAAAGACCTCTCTCACACTCCTTAAATTTTTTATTACGAAGATCAATAATATCAGAGTTCTATTTCTGTCTAGCCTCCACTTCCCTGAGCCTGTGGGAACCTGCTGGTCTCTTAGCAATAGTCATGTCAAGGGGGTGATTCTCTTCCCTTCTCCCCAATGTATTATAATTACCTCCTCTGAGATTATAGAGGTAGCCTTTCCATCCATTCTCTGCACCGCTCCAGTCTCACCTGCTTTATAAATTCTTCTCTCCCAAGTTTAAAATCACCTTTTATGCATTGGTAGTAAATGCTCTATTAATCTTAAAGACTGATCTTCCCAAGAAGGTTATAACTCTTATTTTCAGGGAGATGATTTTTAAAATATCCTTATTTAGCATTATTTCTAATCTTCCTTTGTTAGGAAGAATTTCAGAAAAGGCCATGCCAGTTTAAGTTCAGCTTCACCAATAAAGCATGTTTTATGTTATCTATAAGGGAAGCTTTAATTTGTCTCAATCTTCTGCTACCTGATTTTAGAAAACTCTCCTAAGAACCTACGATCTTGGGCAATATTAGAATTTGTATTGCTGCATTTCTTTTCTTCTCTAATACAATATAGAAGCACACTCCTTCAAAATGAAAGTTGATGTAGCATAGGGACTAGGGGAATGAGAGGGCCCCCAATTTGAAACTTACCGTATCTCCAGAGCCGGCCCTATCATTAGGCGCAGTGAGCCTCAGGCAGCAGGTGCTGGGGAGCAATGGTGACAGCCACCTGACTGTATCCCTCTCTTGAAAGACAGAGCTGTGTGCCACATGACCCATCCTGTACCACCATAATGTGGTGAAGGATGCTATCCCTTTGCTGTTACTGAAATAAGTTTCAACTGCTAGTCCAGTTGGCTTTTCTACATGGAATGGCAGGGGGTGCTGTCTTGTCCTTTGCCTCAGGCAGCAAAATGTCTTAGGCCAGAGTTGCTCATCTCTGCCATAAACTCCCCAGCTTGCCCTAGGCAAGCTACTCTCTCTCAGACACCTTCTCTTCCCATCTCCACTACAAGGATAAGAATACTGCAATCTATTTTGCAGGTAAGGAATATACCAAGACAATATATGTGAAGCAGTTCGGAATTATCAGTTTATCCCCACTAATTTTTATTGGTTTTCTTGAAAATACAACAACAACAACAACAACAACATATAATTACAGTAACTTGTCCAGTGGTACATTCTTATTAAGTTTCAAATGCAGTACACAAGCAATACATTTATTTGTGCATTATCAATTCAAGTATCCGCTCCACAGAGATGCTTGTGTTGTGGGTGGAATAAAAGTATCTTCTGTCTCGTTTATAAAGGAAAAGAAAGGAAGCTAAATCTCACCAAAAGTGCCTTTAATTATCCTTCTGCAGCAAGTAAGGCATTATAGTATCAAGCTATTGTTAATTGGGCTGCTGATAATAGAAAACAACAACAACCAAATCTCTGCATTTAAGATTATTGTTTAGATTTTAGTCCAATAATAACAAGGCAAGAACCTAATTGGGTGGAAGGGATTGCTGCGTAATTTTGGAAATAATGTGAAACACCTTTTCCCAACATGCAGCTCCACCATGCATGAAAATATGAGCCTTTCCAGCATTGGGGAGAGACGCTAGTGTTTATTTTAGCTAGACATGATGAAGTCGAGTGCTAGCGAAATATAATTTTAAGAGAAACCTCCTGCAGACGAGCAAAGGTTGTTCGTAGAGATGGGTTGCGCCAAACTGATTACCATCTATGATCTGCAGTTATGATCCCCAAGTCTTTTTCCCATTCTGTCCGGAGGCCTCCTGTATCACCTGCATATTGTTCTAAAGTAATGCTATAAATTAAAGACGCAGCTCCTTTTATGTCATATTTTGATTTGTTACAGAGAGACTTAAATAACAAAGGCCCTCCCCGCTACATTCAGTTTGGAATAATCTAGATGCTACGTAAGTACGTATTTAATTTGATGGATTTCTAGAATGACCTTCAATAGGCATTGCTAATTATTATCATTAAAATAAACACGGGGAGTCAAATGAGTTTTACAGGCAACTGCTTATGCCTACTTTTATTCGTATTAAAGGGCTGAGCCACATGTATGGGGTGAGCACAACATCACTGGATGGCCACAACATCAAGCAACAGCATAAAACAGCTGCCAGAGGTCTGCAAAACAATGCAAAGCTTTTCAGTGGAGGCCACTCCCCCAATGAACTGCAAGTCACCAAGCAATAAATTATGTGACTGAGGGAGGAACCTACATGAATGAATCAGTCCTACAATACTTAAAGCAATTGAGTTTTTGCTTGTTCAAGACACTAGTCAGAGGATGAAGCATATGGAAAGAGATAGCCAGCATCATTACGAAGCTCTTGAGTTCAGTTCGTATTGAGCCTAAATTAGATCCAATTAATTAATTAAGTGCGGTGATATGATTTATATAACTGTCCTTCTGCCAAGGCACCTAAGGCAGTTTACCATTTTAAAACGCTGAAACAAATTATATACTGTAAGATGCAGTAAGATGCAGAGTAACAGAGTCCTCTCAGGCGAGGGCTCCCTGGCCCGGGTTGTCAAATTGACCATCACACTTGCTTATCCCACCTGATGTTGTGGGACTTCCAACTCACATCAGTTCTAGGCAGCATGGCCAAAGGTCAGGGATGATCAGGGGCGAACAAAGGCTAACCGACACCTAGGGCGGGGCAAGCCACCAGCTGCGCATGCGTTGTGCCTCTACTTACGACGCATGCGTGGTGTTGCTACGTAGGGCGCATGTGCGGCGTCGCCACATACAGCGCATGCGTGCGACACCGTGCATGTGTTGTACGTAACAGTTGCCACCGGCGGCACCTGAGTGCCATATGGCAGGATCCTTTGCTCGCGGCTGCAGCAGCAGTAGAGGGTTCCTCCGCTTGCAGCTGTAGCGGCGACAGAGGGATCCCATTGCCGTCCCTATGGCGCTCAAGTGGCACCGGCAGAAAACCGCTATGTACAGCGCATGTGTGGCGCCACTACGTGCAGCGCATGCGTGCGACACCGTGCATGCATTGTACATAGCGGTTTGCTGCCGTCGCCACTTGAATGCTGTACGCACTGTGGCGGGATCCTCTGCTCACAGCTGCGGCAGCATGATGGCTACTCAAGCACCCCATGGGGTGCCTTCTTGTCACCCCCCCCAGACATGGCACCCAGGGCACACACACCCTGCCCCCCTTGCAACACCACTGGGGATGATGATATGAGTTTCTTCCCAAATGTAGCAGCTAGACTGGTGACTGGGAGTGGCCGCCGGGACCATATAACACCGATCCTGAGAGATCTGCATTGGCTCCCAGTACGTTTCTGAGCACAATTCAAAGTGTTGGTGCTGATCTTTAAAGCCCTAAACGGCCTCGGTCCTGTATACCTGAAGGAGCGTCTCCACCCCCATCGTTCAGCCCGGACACTGAGATCCAGCACCAAGGACCTTCTGGTGGTTCCCTCATGGTGAGAAGTGAGGTTACAGGGAACCAGACAGAGGTACTTCTCAGTAGTGGCACCCGCCCTGTAGAACGCCCTCCCATCAGATGTGAAGGAAATAAGCAGCTATCCTATTTTTAAAAAACATCTGAAGGGAGCCCTGTTTAGGGACGTTTTTAATATTTAATGCTGTATTGTTTTTAACACTCGATTAGGAGCCGCCCAGAGTGGCTGGGAAAACTCAGTCAGATGTGTGGGGTTTAAATAATATATATTATTATTATTATTATTATTATTATTATTATTATTATTATTATTATTATTCCCACAATCCATATTAATAGTGTGTGCTGGAAGGGGAAACTCAAAGAATGGGAAACCCACTGGATACCAGTGTTACTGGTGAACATAACATTTGGACTCAACCAGTTCAGATCAAGAATGTAAAAGCAGTTTTGCAGGTATATGTAGATGGGTGGCCATTCCTATAATGGCACAGAGTCATTATAGACAGCAAATAAAAAGAAAGCTATAGTGAAACACACAGGAATTCCTTGGGCACAGAAACACAAGCCTCTTTGTTCAGGAAAAGCACTGTGCACCGATCTCATCCAAAATCTTTTGAGTATTTGTAGGCAAAGTCAGGTCTCAAAATAGCAAGAAATCTTGAACAAGAAATTCTTCCACAAGAATTGGCCCTGTGTTTAACACCAAAAGATAAAGAATCATATGTCATTATCATATTATCGGTTGTTTCATTCTTGCTGTGTCATTGGGGTTCCACTTCATCATCAGATTGTTAATACAGCAATTCAAAAGAACGTTGGGAAGTCTCTCCTCCAACCTACTTATTAAATAATGGTTCAAGCTGGACATCTTCACACATTGATTGTTTCTCTAGAAAAGTAGAACCCGGCATCTGATAGGTACAGATTTATTTGCCACTACAGAGTGGAGAGGCATATCTAATTAATTACTGGAGAAGGGCTTGCTCTGAAATAAACAGGGGAAATTGTTTCATAAATCAATTTTAGAGTAACCCTTTAAACAAAAGAATCTACCATACATTGAGGCAATTATTTGCCTTCTGCAATGAAGGATGAGGCGACTTGGTATTCAAGAGGAAGTGAGGAAAGGGTTGTTCATTGTTTTCAACATTCAGTGTGACAATCCATTATTGGAAAAGTTATAAACTTTGAGATTAAAGTAATGTTCTTGGCTATTCCACAGTTGTAACCAGTACTCACAGATGTTTTGCACCCATCTTTGAACTTACTCGGAATGTGAAGGTCACTCTACCTTGCAGTTACACCTTTAACTCAATGGCTTCTTCTCATCCTCTCTCTGACCTGCTGCTTGTAAAAACAGGCCAACTTTTATTCACTTTCACTCAGGAAGTCATAGGAACAGAACCATCGAAGTGCACCATGGCAGACCTGTTGATTTCTGTAGAAATTGAAGGGGTTATCTGCTCTCACACATCTCCTTTTGTTTGGCTGCTGGTAGGGTAAAGATGCCATTTTGAAAAAACCTAAATGCACCAACTAGATAGTAAACCTTCTTGGGAACTCAGTGAAACTTAAAAAGGTAAAGGTAAAGGGACCCCTGTCTAGCAATGACAAACCTAGACAGCATCTTAAAAAGCAGAGACATCACCTTGCCAACAAAGGTCCATATAGTTAAAGCTATGGTTTTCCCTGTAGTGATGTATGGAAGTGAGAGCTGGACCATAAAGAAGGCTGATCGCCGAAGAATTGATGCTTTTGAATGATGGTGCTGGAGGAGACTCTTGAGAGTCCCATGGACTGCAAGAAGATCAAACCTATCCATTCTGAAGGAAATCAGCCCAGAGTGCTCACTAGAAGGACAGATCCTGAAGCTGAGGCTCCAATACTTTGGCCACCTCATGAGAAGAGAAGACTCCCTGGAAAAGACCCTGATGTTGGGAAAGATGGAGGGCACAAGGAGAAGGGGATGACAGAGGACGAGATGGTTGGACAGTGTTCTCGAAGTTACCAGCATGTGTTTGACCAAACTGCAGGAGGCAGTAGAAGACGGGATTGCTTGGCGTGCTCTGGTCCATGGGGTCATGAAGAGTCGGACACGACTATACGACTAAACAAAGGGACCCCTGACCATTAGGTCCAGTCGTGACCAACTCTGGGGTTGCGGTGCTCATCTCGCTTTATTGGCCGAGGGAGCTTCCGGGTACAGCTTCCGGGTCATGTGGCCAGCATGACTAAACCACTTCTGGCGAACCAGAGCAGCACATGGAAATGCCATTTACCTTCCCGCCGGAGTGGTACCTATTTATCTACTTGCACTTGACGTGCTTTCGAACTGCTAGGTTGGCAGGAGTGAAACTTACCTTTGAGTAAACTTGCAAGGGGCTGTCATTCTCACTTGGGTAGGCTTGGTAAATGAATATTATTGCCAATATGTATCCCTTTGTTTACATTTCTAATGTAACTTAGCTTATTCTGAGCACTTTGGGTATCTTCTGTTGGTTACTGAGGCATGATAATATTAAAAATGGAAAAGACGTGCAGTTCAGATCACTTCATTCATTTCTGACATGGTGAGGTAACCAGGATGGACCTCCTTTCATTTTCACATTTATTTATTCATTCATTTAATAAAATTTATATACTGCTTGATTGTTTTAAAAAAACACCTCAAAGCACTTTACAAAAATATTAAACAACTCAACGCGACTTGCACTTATTCCACACAAAGAAAGTGTCCACTCCTATTAATAAAGCAAGCAAGCAAACAAACAAACAATGGGTAGGTCTCTTCTCTAGACGTCTGCCGGCCTAGCTGTCTGGGTTGTAGTTTTTGGTACTGCGGAACATTGAGATGCTATGACGAGGGAATTTGGCATGTATTTAAGGAGCTGTTCTCGAATGGTTATTGCTGTCATGTTCTGGTCTGATGCTGGATCCCATTGAAAAGGCAGCGAGGCAGGTCAGGAGTTGCAGGACCACAGATAGCTCCAAGCAAGGAACTTCAAGGAACTTGCTGTGACAGAGGTTGACAGCAGACAGAGACCTTTTAAGCCTCTGCCTTCTGTTCCACCCCCTTCTGGAGAACTTCAGAGTCTCAAAAGACAAACCCTCTGGCCAGAAAGTGAGCCCTCCTCCTCCATTCCATAGCCTTGTAGCTGGTGTGTCCTGTGTGCTGCTTGACTGGTGAGGGACTGTGAGAGGCATTGGGTTCCTTGGGCACAAGCAGAAGGTGAACATGGTGGTCCAGGTAGATCTTCTGGGGGCTCCTGTCTGTAAGTCTCAGCTGCAGTGGTCTCCTGGTCTCCAGCAGCTAGCTCAGAGCCCTTTCTCTGACTCCCCAGCTGGTGCCTCAGCAGCCTCAGACACTGAGGCACATTCCAGAGATGCAATCAGGGCAAGACTTGGAGACATGGGGTTCCTCTCAAAAAAAATAACAGGAGGAGTCACACACACACACACACACCCCCCATATGCAGCAGACCTTGCTTACCACATTTAGAAGTAAGTGAAATAATGCACATTCTCCTCTAAATAATGAGTTACATTAGACCATTAAACCCACAGCCCAAAATTGCTTAACTGCATCACTAATGCATCACTAATGTATCCAGAATAAGTATTCACTACTCAGAAAAAGAAGGAAAGAAGGAAAAAGCGTTACGTGATAATTGGGTCTCCATTTTTTTTTTTTTTTTTTTTGGAAATGGTTAAAATAAATGTTGGGCAGGGGGATAGAGAAAATTTGCAGCATCTCAGAGTAATGGCCAAAGGAGCTACGCAGATACAGATAAAAGACAATGTGCTTCATTTAGCCCCACTCATTTGGCACAATGACCATATTTTTCCCGGCATTAGACGAGGTTTTTTGCCTTAAAAATTGTCTTAAAAAGCTGGGGTCGTCCAATACACGTGTACAGTGGTACCTCGGGTTAAGAACTTAATTTGTTCTGGAGGTCCGTTCTTAACCTGAAACTGTTCTTAACCTGAGGTACCACGTAAGCTAATGGGGCCTCCCGCTGCCGCTGTGCCACCGCTGCGTGATTTCTGTTCTCATCCTGAAGTAAAGTTCTTAACCCGAGGTACTACTTCCGGGTTAGCAGAGTCTGTAACCCGAAGTGTTTGTAACCTGAAGCGCCTGTAACCCGAGGTACCACTGTAGTGGCATGGGGGGGGGAGAAGTGGTGCACCCGCCAGCCAGCTGGTTGGCGGGAGCACAACTTCCCCCAATGCTACAGTGAGCAGGAAACGATCTAGGGAGTGTTTTCTGTCCTCGAGAGAAGCTCAACAACTTTGGGCCATCTCCCCTCATTTTCTTAAAACCGAGTCCCTCAAAATGGGGGGGGGGGTGTCTTATACATGGGGGCGTCTTATAGACGGAAGAGTACGGTAATAGAGGTTCACTCTTTTCACCATCGCACCCGTCACCATAGAGCAAAAGTATTCTGGCTCTTCCTCCAATACCCTCATATCATTTCAATTCATATTTGGAACTGTCCACTCCTTGCTTTCTTCTGGAAAGAGGTCGCTGTGTGAATTCATCATTTTCTTCATCTCTGAAATGGCTGGTTTCATTTACTCACTGAAGATATACTAGACCTTGTTAAAAAGAAGATAACCACGTATAATTCCTGTTCACTGTGGGGCTCACAGGACTCCGGTGGCAGTGGCTCTTCACAGCTGAGGGTTAGAGAATCTTCAAATTTGCCATTGGGAAGTTTGTAGTGAGAGCCTGCCATTTCAGTCTTTAAAAGTTCTCTCTTATCAACAAAGAAGCATTTTAAAAGGGACCTTGGACATACATACATATATATATATATAATATATATATATATATATATATATATATATATATATATGTATGTATGTATGTATATATGTATACATGTATATATGTATGTTGTTGTTGTTTAGTCGTTTAGTCGTGTCCGACTCTTCGTGACCCCATGGACCAGAGCACGCCAGGCACTTCTGTCCTCCACTGCCTCCCGCAGTTTGATCAAACTCATGCTGGTAGCTTCAAGAACACCATCCAACCATCTCATCCTCTGTCGTCCCCTTCTCCTTGTGCCCTCCATCTTTCCCAACATCAGGGTCTTTTCCAGGGAGTCTTCTCTTCTCATGAGGTGGCCAAAGTATTGGAGCCTCAGCTTCACGATCTGTCCTTCCAGTGAGCACTCAGGGCTGATTTCCTTAAGAATGGATAGGTTTGATCTTCTTGCAGTCCATGGGACTCTCAAGAGTCTCCTCCAGCACCATCATTCAAAAGCATCAATTCTTTGGCGATCAGCCTTCTTTATGGTCCAGCTCTCACCTCCATACATCACTACTGGGAAAACCATAGCTTTTACTATACGGACCTTTGTTGGCAAGGTGATGTCTCTACTTTTTAAGATGCTGTCTAGGTTTGACATTGCTTTTCTCCCAAGAAGCAGGCGTCTTTTAATTTCGTGACTGCTGTATACCAAAGACAACAGGTATATATGTATATATGTATATATATGTATATCTATATATACCCAAAACAAAACAAATGAAAATAGGATAAGAACATCATCCTGGGGAAAATCCGTTCTTTTTATGCTGGATTGCTGCATCATTATTTTGATTTGAGGCTTTGCTAGCACCCCATCAGTACATCAAAAAAACCACCTTTTGATTCAGCCAGGGTATCGCTCTAAAGACTGTATTGCTCCCCACAACTGTAGCAATGTTTCCCTCCTGAAAATTCACCCCTCTTCTGCTAAAGCTTGTTTTTCAAAACTGAATATTTCTGCACAGTGCAGAAGGCATAAAACTGCTGCGCATTTCTGCAGGAGACCATGCATTGTAATGCATGTCCTCAGTTCTCTGCAGGACTCTGCAGACCGCAAATCTGTCAGGGCACATTCGCCAGGAAAAACTCTGTGCCTTTGAACTCTCTGCTATATAGAACCATCTACTACCACATGATGCAATACAATGTTTCACTGTATGTCAAATTATCTTCCACCAGCACCCTGCTTATCTCCTGGCCTATAAAACCCTGCAGGAATGAAGTCAGCAGCATGCTGCACGTTATATGTTCAACTGCTGTAATGCCTGGCATATCTATCCTGAGAATAAGCACTTGCCCTGTATTATTCCAGAGCAAAGGGTATGCAATGTATTTCCCATACCGCAGCCTCTGCTTTCCCTTATCTCCTCTAGAGATATCAAGGTCGACGGTGGAGGAAGACTCCCTACTCCATTTCTCTGCTACGTAGCCCGAAGAAGGGAGGAAATGCCAGCAGGATGAATCTGGGCCCCTGTCCTAACATGACCAAAACTGTCCTATAGGACTTTTCTAGTTTCCCAAGCTTAGCTGTAATGTATGCAGAAAGTTGATTTCCAGTAAGGCAGCAAACCGTTAAAAGGATATATATCGAGAGCTATTTGGGTGTTTTGTACGATCAAATCCCTACTTTCACTTTTGTTATTTTTGCTATTAGTAGTTTCTCGGTTGTCAGATCCAGACCGGTTAAACCCCTGTGCACAGTGATATTGGGGGAGTGCAACGCTACGGTCAGTCTCTTTAGTATTGAGGGAGCTATTTCTAGCCGCCAAAAGCACCAACTCAGCCAGGAGTGACGTTACCTTTTCTAGTTTGGTGTTACCGTAATTTCCTCCACTGTTCTTGCAGTCAGCAGGCAGTGGTCCGCGAGTATTTCCGCATGAGTGGTGCCCTCTCAGGTGATAGTACAAGAGATAGTTCATGGGCGCTTATCTCAGCGTTCTCCCCTGGGTGGTCTCCACCCATTAAAGCATCCCCACCTACTCTGTTTGATGTGGTAGGTTCTGGATTCTGGACTCTTACGAAATCATCCAGTTTACACTGTTTGCACTTCTGCTGTGGGCTCACTTGTGTATGCAGAAAGTTATTTGGCACCTGAGGCATGAAGTGTCTAGCAGCAGAAGCAGCAGTAACAACCAATGTCGGTACCCAATGTAGTGCTAAATTAGCATCCTGTCACTGTAAGGATTTGTTTCCGCAAGAGGACTTGACCAACCCTCTCCTTCCCCCCCCCCCCCCCGCATGTCTCCTTTATCCTCCTCAAATCTGCACCCGAGAGTTGAGGGGGAACCCAGAACAGATTTAGGGAGCACTTTTAGGAGAGGAGAGGGGGGAAAGTCCCATCACATAAGTGGAAATCCTTGTGCTGAACGGGATAGTTACTTAGGGGTGCATTGGATACAAGCCTAGATGGGTTTTGCCCATTAATGGCACCCAAAACCAGCCGCCTGGGGCAGCTACCACACTCTGCCTAATGGTAGGGCTGGCTAACTTACGTGTCACTGTTACCACTTGCATGATACAATGCACATACATTCCCTCTCATAGGCCTGAACATGTCCTGCGTTAAACTTTAAATGAAGTTTTTGGCTTCCCCACATCCCAACAAATGAAAACTAGGCTTTTCCATTCATTGCATGCTTTTATTTTTAGGAAGAGGAAGCGTTTGTCGCAAGACCAGTCTGATTTTATTGGCATTAACACAAATAATAATTGGCGATTGAGCATTGTGGACTTGGCCAGATGAGGCGTGCTGGCTGCGATGGCCATAAATCTCACTAAGATAGATGGATGGTAGGAGCCGGCTGGAGGAATTTACGACCAGATTACAGTGCCTTTGTTTTTGCCTTGCCTTGTTTACAACTCGTTCTCTCGAAGTGGGTCACTCCGTACAAGTCTTTAAAGAAGTCTCCCACTCTCCTTTCCAAATCTCCAGCAGGGAGCCACAAAATTCTGTCGAGATTGGGCGAAATGAAGACAGGAAGACTGAAAATGGTTTTTCAGTTCTGCTCCATTACCTTTTCACTGAAGGATCACTGCAGAGACGTGAATCATCATCTTCCACACAGCGCTTCATTTCTGGAGGGGTTTTTCACAGATTCCTCCACTGCCACCTTTGCGGCTTTTGTCTCCTGGTGTCAGATCTGGTGTTCTTCTCTGGGTCATTCTGACATTAAAAGGTTTAGTAGCAGCTGAGTCTCTCTCTCTCTCCCTCTCCACCCCCCTCTGTGTGTTCTAGCAGAAAGCAATACCAGCAACAGCTGTGTGGGGAGGGAGGAGAGAACTGACACCCCATCATGAGAAATATTGATTAGGTAATAGAAGTCAAGGAAATGGGGCGACACAGAAAGCCATGGCGCAGTTAGCATACAGCTACATTAAAGCCGAGAGAGAGAGAAAGAGAGCAGCATTTACTTTTATCAAAGGGAAAGGGAGAAATACGCGAGTTATATCAAACAGCTGTACCGTTTATGGAGGTAAATGGGCTGGAATGACAAGGCACAGGAGTGGTTGAGCAGTCTTAAGGTGTTGTGCTGTGAAAGACTAGGTGTGTCTACTCAAACGTCGGTCCCACTGAATTCAATTAAGGGCCTTAGCTCAGTGCTAGAGCATCTGCCTTACACAGGGCCTTGCAGAGCCAGGCAGAGACCCGGGCCAGGTAGATAATGTCCCCCCCCCTTTTTTTTTTACCCTGGGGATAACTGAAGACTTATAAATAAGTAAGTATATAAATAATTTTCACAAAAGTTATGCTGTCAGATAATTTTATTTCAAGGCTTGAACTGTATCTTCATATAAAGACAAAATGGAAAATATAGATAAATATGCTGACCGAGGTCCCCTTTGGAATTGGAGGCCCGGGCCAAGTGGCCCATATGCCCCCCCCCCCCCGTCTGGGCCTGGTCTTCCATGCAGAAGGGACCAAGTTCAATCTAGATGACCTTCCAGCTCTATGATTCTGCGATTCTATTATCTCCTGTCCCAAAACACTGGAGAGTCACTTTCAGTCTGTGCAGTCAACACTGAGCTAGATAAATCGATGGTCTGATTCAGAATATAGCAGTTTCTTATATTCCAATTCCTATATTCCAATGGGACTTCCTGTTTCAGTTGGCTGCAATACTAAACAGACATACAATAGTGCTGGCGCTGTGGGTTAAACCACTGAGCCTAGGGCTTGCCGATCAGAAGGTCGGCGGTTCGAATCCCCACAACGGGGTGAGCTCCCGTTGCTCGGTCCCTGCTCCTGCCAACCTAGCAGTTCAAAAGCACATCAAAGTGCAAGTAGATAAATAGGTACCGCTCCGGCGGGAAGGTAAACGGCGTTTCCATGCGCTGCTCTGGTTCGCCAGAAGCGGCTTAGTCATGCTGGCCACATGACCCGGAAGCTGTACGCCGGCTCCCTCGGCTAGTAGAGCGTGATGAGTGCCGCAACCCCAGATCCGGTCACGACTGGACCTAATGGTCAGGGGTCCTTTTACCTGTTATATTTGCCTTACAGGAGAGTATGTGAGTGATGGTAAACTGGGAATCGGTAGCAGATGATGGTGGAGAGTTGTTGAGTGTTTTTTTAGATTTGCCCAAAGTTGTTCAGCTTTATTTTTGCAAAATCTCAGAAAGAAAGAAAGAAAGAAAGAAAGAAAGAAAGAAAGAAAGAAAGAAAGAAAGAAAGACGTTTCTAAGCAATTTTTAAGAAAATTCACCAAAAACTAGACTTCTGACATGGATTACCATACGTCCAGTTTTTCCTGGACATTTCGACGATTTCTGCCCGGACACTGTTTCCAACTGCCGTATTCCGGCTATGTCCATGAAATTATGGACATATGGCAGCCCTAGAGTGGTGATGCTCACCTGAGGTCACTGCTGCATTCTGGGATGGAGAGTGGGAGAGGAGAGGCGTCAGAGACACCAAATCCACTGGTGACAGCACTGGATTGGCTCTGCCAGTGAATATGCAGTGCACTGACCTTGCCCCTCTCTGTCTCCACCCCCACCCCACCCCCTGCATGCAGCAGCAACACAGAGATCAGGTGGGAGCTGCCACACCCCCCCCACACCCCACTCTCTGCTGCTGCTGCGATAGTGGAGCCCTAAGGTTCAACTCCCTGTTCAGTTTTTAAATTTCTCCTGGAAGTCAGGAGGGAGACAGATGTACCTCACTAGAAAAGGCATGCCACAAATGTGGAACTGCCACTGAAACGCCCCTGTCACAGGTCAGTGACAAGAAAGAGTCAACAAGTCAATTTCTCAGCATTTTCCTACAAGCTGAATGTGTTGCACACACAACAACAACAACAAGGAAGGTGGGAGAGCATTTTTTTTTACATTTTTAAAAATTATATCTACCCTGTGAAGTAGCAGGTTAGGCTTGAGCAAATGAGGTCACCCAGTCGGCTTCACAGTTGAGTCAAGATTTGAACCTGGGTCTCTGGTGCTAGGGATTATGGGAGCTGTAGTCCACCAACATCTGGAGGGCCATAAGTTCCAGTGAGCCAGTGTGGTGTAGTGGTTAAGAGCGGTGGACTCCTAATCTGGTGAACCGGGTTCGCTTCCCCGCTCCTCCACATGCAGCTGCTGGGTGACTTTGGGCTAGTCACACTTCTCTGAAGTCTCTCAGCCTCACTCACCTCACAGAGTGTTTGTTGTGGGGGAGGAAGGGAAAGGAGAATGTGAGCCGCTTTGAGACTCCTTAAAGGGAGTGAAAGGCGGGATATCAAATCCAAACTCCTCCTCCTCCTCCTCTTCTTCTTCTTCTTCTTCTTCTTCTTCTTCTTCTTCTTCTTCCAGTTTCCTCCATCAGCCCTCCACACATTTCGAAAAGGGAAAGTAACCACCCTCACCCCCTCATGACAAAGGGGGGGGGTGAGTGGGGGAAGGACTCAGGGGCTCAGAGGCTTCTCGGGGAATCCTCAGGGGTGCCATTAAACATGTGAGCAGCAAGTTGCCACAAATAAACCACAACCTTGGGATTAACAGTCTCACACTCTACTGACCAAAAATAAACCATTAAGAAACATCAGACACTATAATTTCGAGAAGGAAGGAAGAGATGCAGAGCGTGTGCATAATATTTTAAGAAGTGACCTCTTTGTGCTTTTTTTCACCTCCTGCACAGTGAGCTTACCTAACCCTTCTGCATTGTTTCTGACAGGAGTTTTACCAGCAAATTCAGCACTGACTGAGTTATCTGTCTTGCGACTCTCCCAGTGCTTCTGCTGGGCTGTCTAGATTCTTCAAAGTGCCAATTGCAAGTTTATCCAATTTAATGCTTGGCACCTTTTAAAACAAATATGCACACTCTTAAAAGATTGGGGGGAGGGAATGCTCCAAGAGAGGAGAGGGAGCTTAATGATGTCATAAAGCTCCCAGCCAATCAGCAGGTTGCACAGCCGGGGTCCACCCCCCTCCCAATGCAAAACCTGTTTTTCCCATATGATCTTTGGGAAAAGATTGTACATCTTAAGATAACACAGTGCTATCACAGCAGCTCTGCCTCCTCAAAGGACATACAGTTAAGATGCACACATATATTTTAATTTTAGGCAATTTTCAAATTTTCTCATAACAGCAGGAAAATCGCAGGATAGGAGCTGGAGCATATGGCATACATATGTCCTCTCCTGATCTCCAGAACCCTTTCGCAAATGAGATCTCGCACGATGTGGAGTTTTGTTTTCCCCACGGTAAGCTCCTTAAATGAATAAACCGCATTTAAACAACTCCTGAGGAAGAACCAATTTAAGAAGAGTCATTCAGGAATTCACTGCAAATGAATTGTTGTCTCTCCAAAGACTCTTTCTTCCTTCGTGTAGTGGGGTATCAAGCTTGGGTTTTGACATTAAAACTGACTTTGAGGGATTTGGATGCCTGCTCATTACAAGCCCGTCTAAATTTGGTCATGCTGGTGGGGGGAGCGGGAAAGGACTCGTGCATTCCTGGCTGACAAATCAAAGGACTAAGACCCAAAGTTCTTAAATATAAAATTCTCTGCACATTCCCAAAACTAGTTTCCAGGGCCCCTTGTGAGGAAGCGGTGACAGTTTAACCACCTTGGGCTGGTTTTACAACTGGTAGTATAAATAAATGAACTGAATGAAAGCGAATCTTTCTCGGGAGTGAGCTCCTCCACACAAACCATTTATTGAGCATTCATCCTGATTTGCTTGTGGGGAGGTTATATGACAATATGCATTCTTCCCAGTTTCCTTGCAGGATATCTATACATCTTCATGTTTAATTGTTCATTCATCCCACACTTTTCCAAACGTTTTGCCTGAACTTTCCTAATCGCAAAAGCTCTGTTGTTTTTAAGTGGATATGTTGCCATAGGATAGCAGAATGCTTTGATTTACTCAAATTGCACAAGCATACATTACCAGTACGTGCTTGATATACCAGATAGTGACAGAGGATGAAAGAGAGGACAAGTATCCAGGCAGCTGTGTCATGTAAGAGGACCCTATGTCCTCCCTATGTCCCAACCCATGGTTTCCTATCCACTGAAAGATACAAAGGAATTTATATCTGATATGGATCTGCTCCTATCACATTTCAGCTTCACCAACAGGGCCGGCCCTACCATTAGGTAGAGAAGGTGTGAGGAAGAAGAAGAAGAAGAGTTTGGATTTGATATCCCGCCTTTCACTCCCTTTAAGGAGTCTCAAAGCGGCTAACATTCTCCTTTCCCTTCCTCCCCCACAACAAACACTCTGTGAGGTGAGTGGGGCTGAGAGACTTCAAAGAAGTGTGACTGGCCCAAGGTCACCCAGCAGCTGCATGTGGAGGAGCGGGGAAGCGAACCCGGTTCACCAGATTACCAGTCCACCGCTCTTAACCACTACACCACACTGGCTCACTGGAACTTATGGCCCTCCAGATGTTGGTGGACTACAGCTCCCATAATCCCTAGCACCAGAGACCCAGGTTCAAATCTTGACTCAACTGTGAAGCCGACTGGGTGACCTCATTTGCTCAAGCCTAACCTGCTACTTCACAGGGTAGATATAATTTTTAAAAATGTAAAAAAAAAATGCTCTCCCACCTTCCTTGTTGTTGTTGTTGTGTGTGCAACACATTCAGCTTGTAGGAAAATGCTGAGAAATTTCAGCACCATCTTGACTTAAAACAGCAGGAACAGCTTGCCTTCCTGTAATGCAATAAGAGGGTTGCTGGGGTATTTTTTCCCCTTCTCTCTCTCTCTCTCCCAAGTCATTTGACTGGCCTTTCTTGTCTCTTTAATGTCACACAAGTCAGTGAACTGAAGAATAAAGTTCAGCCAAATCCAAATCGGTGCAGTGAGAGAGCCTTGTGCACGCACTTCCTTCAATTTGGTTTTTCTTCCTGCTGAGCATGACGAATAGCTCCAGAGCTTGCTGGAGTTTATTGCTGCAAAACATTTCTCTAAGATGTGCCTCCAAATTCAAATGAGGAACATTTCTAACGACAGCTCAGAATCTGGTTTTTGGTAACTATCAAATAATTGTTGCTCTTGACACGCAGAGGCAACTAGAACTGTATCCAGCACAGGAAGTACAACTATAAGGTGCTTTTGTTAGGTTTTTGCTTCTTAGCAAAGAAAGAGAACCCAATTGAAGAACTGCTCCCACCATGTTTCAGCTTCCCCCACAGGGCTGGCTCTACCATTAGGTGTGGGGGATATTTAGCCCTCTAGATGTTGAAGGATCCTGGCTCCTACCATCCCTGGACATTTGCAGAAAAAATGTCTTGAATCAGCCCCGTTATTTGATGTCACTTATGGTAGATATGCTTGCCAGAGACTGACCTGCACCCAACACATGCAAAACCACTAGCCAGAAATTTAGATTATTTATTTTCAGAAAGTTGTAAGCACAGATGCCCTCATATTTTTTCCTCTTTTGCAGTACTTTTGCCCAACCAAAAGGCTGTATTTACTACAATGAGGTTTCTACTCTTCTCCTCCACCCCTCCCCAAACTAAATGTGTACTCCAATAGAGTACATATACTTCCCCCTCCTCCTCTTCCTCCTCCTCCTCCTCCTCTTCCTCCTCCTCCTTCTTCCTCTGCGATCACTCGTGGCCGGGTAAGATTGTCTTCCATAAACACGGTTTTAACAGTGAGTCCGTAAGTGACTGTGGAGGCCAATTCTGGATCCACACATCCTTCCACTACAGCACCACTGTCAGTTGGGGTTAATGCCACCAAAGAAGAATGTAAGAAACTCTGGACATTTTTTAGAAGACAAAGGAAACAGCTATCAAATCTACACCGCAATCTTCAGTGACTTCTGGTCTCATTGAGCATTGTCTGCTCAAATGTTTCTTTCACTTCACAGAGAAGCATTTTAGCAGCTCTGCAGTCTCAAGTCTATTGTCTGAGTGTGTCTTCGTTGTCGGCTAACATGTTCTCAGAACAGTGCAGAAAAAAATATCCTCATCAATGATGGAAACGTGTGTGTGTGTGTGTTTTATGGTTTGGGTCATGGGAGTGTCAGTTCAATTTTAACTGATGCGTAACACTTGGTCGCTGCTGAAGCAGCTGATCTGCATACTTTTTAAAATACTCTCTCTCCTCTCGCATTCCTTGACTCCAATGGAAATCTGTGTACTTCATTTTGAATGGCCCATAGATCATCAAATGCAACTGCCATTATTGCTGTAACAATTGATTGGTTTGCTCTGAGCACTTCCAAGCACCCCACTCCTTATTGCTGTTTTTTCATACAGCAGCAAGTGCAATGAACACTCTCTGCCCAATCTGTGCTGTTAGATTTGGGGCACGAACAAACAGAGCAAAGCCATTGTCTTTGTGCCCTGAGTGCTTCCAGGGACCTCTAGTCCTTTGCTGTTGGAGCTACAAGTGATGGGCCCTTAGTCTGTCCAGCCCGTTGAAATTATCATTGTTGGACACAAGACCAGGGCTTTTTTTCAGCCAGAAGTTGCCAGAACTCAGTTGTGGCACCTCTGTTTCTAGAAAAATAGCACTGCACAAGACTGAAACAGAATGTCTACAAGAGGGTTAACAGCAGTGATAGCAATGGGGGGGTGAATGTTGGGTGAGTGGGTTTTTAGATGGGGAAGCTTTGCCATTGGTGCTGCCAGGGCAGTACTTTGGGGCAGAAGTCCAGAGCCCCACCCAGCAGAATGAGCAGGAGGATCCCAAAGACAGAAAGCTTGGCTTATCACATTTTGATGTTCCATCTAAAGAGGGACTAGGCCTTGCATGACCATTAAATCCAAAGACTACTGCCACAACCACAACATACATTTGAATTGCATGGCTTCCCCCAAAGAATATTGGGAACTGCCATTGGTTTAGGGTGCTTGGAACTGTAGCTCTGTGGGAGTGAACAACAGTTCTCCTGATCAAGGGTGCCAACTTGAACAAAATATTGAGGGAGGCCAGGTAAGCCCCACCCCACATAACTGATCACAAGATGTGGAGCACAAACACTATTTGAATGGCAAATCCAATCAACTTTGTGAGGGCCTGGCCCTCTCAATCATTTTATGGGGGAGGGCGAAGGAAGCTCGGTCCCTAGAAGTTGGCTCCTATGCCCCTAATTCTTTGGGGGAAGTCATGTGTTTTAAACGTAAGGATGTAACTTACCTAACTCCACCCCTGAGATTTGTCTCAGATGCTAGACTTTGGAAAAAGAAATGCTATCTTTCACATTAACGCTCCCATATGAAGCATCTGAGGTCCTGTTGATTTAGACAGAGTTAGCTCTCAAGTAAGCATGTTTAGGATTTCAGCCTTCTTTTAAATTTCCATTTTTTGATTCTGTTATAATGTTATGTGAGGCGTTCCTTCTCTTCCAGTTTTGTTTCAGAAGGCTTTCCCTGAAGTGTGATCCTGGCACTTTATGGAATATTAATTGTAGAAATGCTTTCATTGCTTTCAGAGTTTGAAGAAATGCTTTTATTGTGTTAGAGTTTGCATTTTTATTTTGTTGCATTTTATCTTGCAGTGGTTTATAAATATGTAAAATAGATAAGTTACCACAGGGGTCCAGCAGTTGGGGACGGCAGGTGGGGTGGAGAGAGGGGGTAAGCTCCTTTGCGGGGACGGGACACACATCCCAGTGCTGCCTAAAATTACCGAAGCATGATGCGATCTTCCCCATGCAGGCAAACTCAAGATGAAGTGGGAAATGAAACAGTCTGCACCGAGGAGGCAGCAAGCAAGCAAGCTTCTCTTCAGATTCACACACATCTGGTTGCCATCGCTGGGCTGGTGTCTCCTTGTTCTATTCTCCTGCTTCCCCCAACAGGTTTTTAAACTAGATACTGAACCCCACCCAACAAAGTAATAGAGCAGATTGCAGAAGGTCCCAGCTTCATTCTCAGGCGCTGCTAGATAGGGCTGAGAATGTCCCTTGCCGGAACCCCAGAGACCCAGTGATTGCAAACCAGTGGTTCTTAACCTTGTTTGGGTCAGGGACCACTTAGAGTATCTGATGGAAGTTATGGATTCCCCAGAAAAATGCACATAAACACATACACACAAAATTTTGCATGCAATTTATTTTATTGTAATTTTTTTGCACCCAGTTCATGGCCCACCAGTTAAGAACTCCTGTATAAAGGTTCTTACACTGTTGATTTCTCCAGCAGGTCTTGCCAGATGTATTTTGATTTTGAACCTTGGAATCATCTTCCACATGGAAAGCAATGGTGGTAACAGGCATTTGAATTTCCCTTAGCAGTAAACATTCTGAAAATGCTCCTTCCTTATTGTTCCTCGTCTCTCAAGTCTGTTGCAAGCAAGCTTCCTAACTTTGTCTCGCTCTCTACCTCCAGTCCAGAGACTTCTGGATAATACATTCTAGATGCCAGCCTTGAAATGACAGATGTCAGACATTCATTGTTGTTTTTAACCTTCTTTTCTCCAAGCCTATAAATAGTGGCACATATTGATAGGATCCACCCTGAAATACTTTACCTGAGTGCATAGTGCACTGGTTTGCATGTAACACTAAGCCAAACCATGGCTTAGCACAAACAAGCAAACATGTGGGCTCCTGGAGGTCAAGGCTGTTTTGTTCCTCCGTGGTTGTTTTCGTGCTGAGCTAAAGCACCGTATACCAGCGTGTCATCTGAACCCAGGCTTATAGTTTAGCTCCCTCCTGGCAAACCACAAGCTGTAACCAAGGTTTGTTGTATGGTTTACAGCCCATGGTTTGCCTGGGAGAGCTAAACCACAAGCCCAGGTTCAGATGACACGCTAAGCCAAACCACGGTTTAGCTCAGCTCAGCACAGCAGCAAAATGACCAAGGAGGAGCGAGGGGTCACGATCTCATCTCTGGGAGCTCACACTTCTGAACCATTACACACTGTGTAAAATGATCAGTTTTCTCAGTGGTCCTGACTTTTTGTCATCAGTCTTGGACTCCAGGGTATGTCACAATAAATTATTAGAACAGTAACAACAGAGCTGTCATCTCTGGTGTGCCGAGTTCATAATTCCACTGAAGTACCACAATGATTGTGACAGACCCCAACTAGTCAGCAGAAAGGCAAGGCCTGCCCCCACAGGAATTCCTTGTTTGTGGAATTATCAGAGAACAACTACTCTGGGATAATTAATAGCCTGTGAAATTGCATTGTGCAAATTGTGCTGCCCTCACATACATGCCATCATCACCAATCTGTTCCAGTTAATTTGGATTTATTAAAATGCAATCTATGTACCTGATCGTAAGCAGGATGTCTATTTTGCAGTTCAGTTCTGTGAGGGTTTACTCAGGAGAAAGTCTACAAAGTAGACTTGCTGCTGAGTAAGTGTGCATAGGCTTGTAACCTAATAATGATACCCTAAAGCTGTACGTATTTCTATGCAGCAGCCATGCAAAGTGAGAAAAAAATAATAATTCCTAGGCTTGAATAAAACAAATTCGGACACCGGTCCTACAGAAGGATTGGGGATGGGTGGATATGAAACTGTTTTTAAAAGTCTGCCCTTTACACAATAACAGTGCATGGATGGTCGCTCTATTCTGCTTTAGTTTGTTCTTCCCCAATGCTAACATATTATTATTTTCTGGAGGGGCAACAGAGCATCAGAAGCAAGACAAAAATAAACCAGGACATTTGTGACATAAAACGTTACAGGATTTCAGCAGAAAGTTACTAGATATGCACTGACTGGTAATGAAGCAATGCGACCACGCACAAACGTTTGCAGGCACAAACAATATTGAAAGAGGGTTTGTGTGTGACTGTAAACTGACAGCCTCACAAGTCCGAACAATCATGAACGCACAATAACATGGGTATCTGGAGTGTTCCAAAACGGGAAAGGGCAAGTGCCTATTAGCAGTTATACAGAGGTGCAAAGAATGCGAGCAAACTTAATGTGTGCTTCAACACCCATATACAGTATATACAATACACACACATGTGTATATAAAACAAGCTAACCTAAGGATTCAAGGAAAATAACATGTCAACAGCCATATGGCCAGGACAGACTATTCCTGTCCTGTTGCACAGAGGACATAGGCTCACCTTAGCCTGACCTTGCAATTAGGCTCTCCTGGGAAAAGTTATACACTTGAGGAGGGGAGGAGGGGAATTCCAGTGAGAAATTCAAAATCCCAGAAGCCCTGCACTGACTCTGACTAACAATGTGTTTCAACCACATTTGAAGTCAACCCTAGTAATACACATCTCATCTTAACTAATACATTTTATTTTAGGGGGGGAGGGGGGAAACACAATAAATTGGGAAGTAAATATACACAGCATGGTAGCTAAGAGGCGATAGCATTTTCCTTACCTCCTGAAGGGATGAAACAGAAAACAAAAGGAGATTCTTCTGAAATGTGTGTATAATTATCGGAGGCCAAAAATGTGCAGGGAGGAACATCAATCTCAAAAATCATAAATCTAAATAACTGAAAAGGCAGGGGTGGGAATTAGCAAACCATCTGCCTCCCCCTAGGGGAAGGAATGACAGAGTGCTATCCCATTTCTTTAGGTACTTCTATTAAACTTCTTGAAGAAAACTTCAACATGGTGTCCAACATTAGTGCCTGTATATCACACCTTTCAGAAGTGTTGGTGTTGACCTTCAAAGCCCTAAACGGCCTCGGCCCAGTATACCTGAAGGAGCGTCTCCACCCCCATCGTTCTGCCTGGACACTGAGGTCCAGCGCCAAGGGCCTTCTGGCCGTTCCCTCATTGTGAGAAGTGAGGTTACAGGGAACCAGGCAGAGGGCCTTCTCGGTAGTGGCGCCCACTACTGTGGAACACCCTCCCACCAGATGTCAAAGAGATAAACAACTACCTGACATTTAGAAGACATCTGAAGGCAGCCCTGTTCAGGGAAGTTTTTAATGTGTGACATTTTAATGTATTTTTAATCTTTGTTGGAAGCCGCCCAGAGTGGCTGGGGAAACCCAGCCAGATAGGTGGGGTACAAATAATAAATTATTATATTATTATTATCTACAAAAGCCCATGGCCCTGTGGAGGCACCATTTACTCTTAAGCGAAGGTTTTAAGGAAATCATGCATGATGGGCCACTTCATAGGAAAAATGCATGCGGCAGAGTGGAAGTCATACTGACTCATAAGAGCAGCTCAGGTTGATGAAAAGGAACTTTACAAAGAAGACCTTGTATCCAGTGTCAGACCTCAGAATAGATCCACTGAAAATATTGGACAGCTGGCTTAGGTCCATCCATTTCAATGGGTTTGCTCTGGGTATAATTTAGTTGGATATAGTCCCTTCAGTCCACTTTTCTGCCCCATAGAAGGCAAGGCTTCCAGGCTAACTGGAACTGAATGACCAAAAGCTCAGTTGGAAAGCTGCTGCCAGTCCGAGCAGACAATACTGGGAGAGGTGGACAAAGTGTCTGACCTGGCAGGAGGCAGCTTCCTGCGTTGTTCCTGCAGATCCGAAATCACAATCAGGGCTACAGGTTCCCAAACCACGCACCTGCATGGATCGACATAGCCCTCTGTCCGTGCAACAAGATACAATAGCATTTCAAGCAGATCTGGTTTCAGGAATAGGGTACACCTCCCCCTTCAAAACAGTGAGGCGGCTGTTTGGATACCAGAAAAGTGAGCCTGCAATTTCCTTTTTTTTTAAAGTCATTCGTGCAATTGCTGATTACGTGAATGGTGCCTCATTGAGACTGGCCCCAAGACATGTGCCTTTCCTTCAGCATGGCAGGGGAGAGATTAAAACTTTGAGTTCATAAGACACATTATCAGCGACACCACCTCCAAAAACATGGCCTGTCAACTTTTGAAGCCTGTGATGGAGGTGTCTCGGATGTGTTCTGCGAGTAAATAGCTACACTACACAGCCTGAGGAAAGTTATTGACAGAGAGAGAGGGTGGATTCCTTCTCCCTCCTGCCTCAGATACTCAACCATTAATTTCTGAGAAAACGTGTGTTTGAGTTGGGGAAAGATCCTGCAGCTTTCTGCCAGGAACTGTTGACCGCTGCCCCACATGGCAAGCTCTGTCACTGCAGCCTGTTAATGACATAGCTTCCAAACTGGCTCTGTCCAGTGCTTCTCCTGAACATGAATAGATTAAAAGGAAGCCCTCTGCCTTAGTGGAACTTGGCTTGAGCCACTGTTAAAGGTCTCCCTGAACTCTGATGTTGCTTGTGTTTCTGGTCTGGCTCTTTGGCCCCACCTTCTGATTCTGTCCTCTGACCTTCAGTCTGGGCTCATGATTCCTGGATCCCAGCTCAATCCATGGCCCAGTTTTAAAACTTCCAGAGCTGTTTGTGCTTGCTACCACCAGATGTAGTCTGATGGGTTTCACCACAGAAGACCAGTGTTGCGTAGCAGTTAGAGTATTGGACTAGGACCTGGGGGACCAGGAATCAGGTCTCCGTCCAACCACGAAGCTCATTGGGTGACCGTGCACCAGGCTTCCAGTCCAACTTATCTCACTGGGTTGTTTTGAGAATAAAAAGGAGAAGGGGAGAACCATGTCTGCCACCTTTAACTCTTTGGGGGAATGATAGCATGTAAATATAAAAACAACAATAACAGTAATAGCAATGTGTGAAGGTACATCTACAACTGCATGGTCTCTGATTTTTTTTTAATAGTTTTTATTTGATTTTACAAATTTGTTGATGTTCAAAATTACAAATTATAAAAATTACACAAGATTCTCCCAAATCTCTAGACTTTCTGTGAGATTTGATCAGCTCCGGCCCATCTGGAGCTGATACAGCAGAGTGTAGTCCCGCAGACGAAAGGATAAGCAGGTATCGTGCTACATGCTAATTTTATTTCTCAACTATACCGAGAACACACAAACATACATCTTGCCTCTGTGAGAGCAGAGAGCAACTCACTCTTCAACACAAAGAAGAGACAGAACTGAAAAACAGGAAACTAGTGTACGTCACATCCAGTCTCCCTTTCCCGTGGGAACCCAACAGTAACTCGGACTGTGGAATGTAAACAATGTCTTGTGACATGCATTTGCTGCTCAGTGAGGAAAATAGAAACCAACACTTTCCTCCACCCTTTCATGGGTTCTTTAATTAATCTTTTCAGCTACATATTATAAATTACTCAAGTTTTCTGGTTCTCCATTGCATCCAAAGTCTATGCAACATTACAAGAGTTATTTAAGACCTGCTAAAGAGTTCAAATGTTTACAGTGGTCTTTCAAGTATAGTATAAATTTCCCCCATAATTTGTTGAAGTTTTGATCCTCCTGGTTTCTGATTTTCGCGGTCATTTTTGCCATCTCTGCATAATCCAACAACTTGGTCTGCCATTCCACTCTGGTAGGGACCTTATCATCTTTCCAACTCTGGGCAAGCAGCATCCTTGCAGCTGTTGTGCATGGTCTCTGAATAAATGTTCTGTGAACATTGGAATGAAAGGCAACCTGCAATGGCTGCACAAGCCCCACTGCAAACTTAGCATAAAGCACAGCATGCGCTGCTCGAGGTGGCATTTGCGCAAAGCCTCTCACCACAAGAGCCGCAGTGCATCTCTCCCATCACCATCTAACCAGGTTGATAATCCTAAAGAAATTTATTTCGAAGTGCCTGGTAGAGTTCAACTCATAGTTGGGGGTGGGAAAGGAGAGAGAACCCTGAAGGGAGATTCCTTCACGATGACCCACATGCTAGTGTGTCAGAACAGACTGCGGTTCCCTCCAGTTGCCATTAGCCATGGTCTACTGGCATTTGCAAAGAAAGAAAGAAAGAAAGAAAGAAAGAAAGAAAGAAAGAAAGAAAGAAAGAGAATTCACCAAAGTTAACAGATGATGGTATAAAGTACAAGCATTGTTCTATTATTAGAAATCACCCTTGTAGATTTCAGCTTACATTTTGAAGACTTTGTTCACTGAAGCAAAGAAAAAGGAAAATCTACACACGCGCACACACACACACACACACACACACGACTGGTCGTTTAGCCTAGCCTCATTCACCTAGCAGGCACTAAATCTCGATTGATCCAGTGATCACTACAAATTATTGGTAAACTCTGCATTGAACCAAGCCACTGTAATTAAAGTTGACAGTGCTTATAACTGAAAAGACTGGGCAAGCAGTAAAGCTTGTCAGGAGGTGGCACATCAGGTGAATTCAGGTTGCAGTGCTGCAGCATCAATAGAAGACCACGCTATCCTCCCAAGTGCCAGAGTATTCCTGTGGCCATACCATCATTGCCTCAGAACGAAGGCTGGTGGTTTGTGCTTCCTTTGAACAGCGAATGCAGCAAAGACAAAACATTAAGCGTGTGCCCATCCTTAAGAGCTCAGCTCAAGCTCTAACTCACTGACATCATTCATATAAGAAGAGATTTGCTGGATCATGTCAATGAATGCATTACATTTCAACAGTGGCCAAGTAGATGCCTGTGGGACGCACCCCAAAAGGACCTGAGAGCAAAAGCACTCTGCCCACTTGAGGTACCCAGAAACTGGTACTCAGAAACATGCTACCTCTGACAGTGCAGGTAGAGAATAGTCGTTGGGACTAGCAGCTGTGGATATCAACTTTTGTTGATTTCATGGTGTGTGTCATCAAGGCAGCTGTCTACCAGCTCCATCTGATACGCTGATGGAGACCCTGCCTGCCTGCGCACTGTCTCGCCAGAGTGGTTCATGCTCCGGTTTTCTCCTGCTTGGACTACAGCAATGCGCTCTACGTGGGGCTACCTTTGAAGGTGACCCGGAAACTACAACTAATCCAGGATGCAGCAGCTAGACTGGTGACTGGAAACCACTAGGATCATATAACACCGGTCCTGAAAGACCTACATTGGCTCCCAGTACATTTCCGAGCACAAATCAAAGTGTTGCTGTTGGCCTTGGGAAGGAGCGACTCCACCCCATTGTTCAGCTTAGACACTGAGATCCTGCACCGAGGGCCTTCTGGTGGTTCCCTCATTGCGAGAAGTGAGGCTACAGGGAATTCAAGGTTGCACTAAGGCAATCATTTTGTCAGGGCAAAACTGGGGTGAGAGACTGGCTGTCATTTCTTTCTTCATCGCAACTTTAGTAGGTGGGCCAGTGATGCCGGTGGAGCCAGGCAAATCCAAATTGTGGAGTGACATCACTGGCGTCAGGTAAGGGGAAGGACAGGACAGGACAGTTACTGCACCTGAGATGCCTGTCAACAGTTGAGTGAGGATGGTGGCCTGATGGCTTGGTCTGGATGGCCTTTAACTGGTTCTGCATTTGTTAGTTTCAGGTTTGTGGAACTGATTTATTTTGTTATCAATAAAACTGCAGACTAGTTTAATGCAAAAAACTTTCTCTGCCTCTTTTTTTGTCCTCACAAATGTCCAGATCTGGCTCGTGAGCTGGAGTGCAACCATTCTGCTAGCTTCCTTGCAGGTGAGTTGCTGTTGCTTACCAGGAGGGAGAGGAGGGAGGCATTGGGGAGGCTTGTGTGGTACAAATGCACTGGCAGGTCTGGTGTCCCTACTGCTGCATTTGCACTGACCCCTCCAACAGGGGAAACCCCTCCAACAGGGAAACTCCTGAGCTGTGCTAGAGAGGCCTATACCCTCCCTGTAGGAGGGAGAGGAAAGCTAATGGGAATCTTTCCAGTAGCAGAAACCTCACTTGCTCTGTTTGTATAACTTATGCGTAGATAGTGGCACTCTGGCTAAAAGACAATGGCTTACCTAAGGCAACTTAGTGAGCTTATGGTTGAAGAACATGGCTGCCATTCGTAGCTATCACATAAACGCTGTGCAAGCTTCTTTAAAACTGTTCCAATTGATGTTTTGGTGCCCCGATGAAAAATGCATTTTCTGAGCCCAGTCAGGATCAAAGATTGGCAAGGCTTTGACAAGAACTACACTATGTGTTTTTTCCCCGTGCCCCATTATACCTGGACTTTTTAAAAAACACCTCTAGACTTGAGCTGAGAGAGAACAAGTATGCCTTTGAGTTATTTCCCCCGCCCTGACTTTTAAGAGGCAATGTTCTTGTAAATGTGTTTTCTGTGATCCTAAAATGTGCATCTGCTGATAGCTGTTGAACTGCTTTGCTATCCTTGTCACCACAGCAGACTATAAAGTACTGTAGTAAAATGGACACTTTGCTGTCTGACATCTGCCATACTGCTATTAACCGCAGCGCAAACAAAACCACATTACGGGATTAATTAATTTGGCCAGGTGCACACAGCAGACAACACACTTCATGCACATTCAAACATCTGGGGTTTGGCCCCACAAGGGTTACTTTAAGCCGGAACACCCAGAGAGATGTTACACATCCATCTTTGGACATGATGTACCACGGGACTTCCTAGAGGGAAAACACACCTCGGTGGCTCAGGAAAATGTATCCTTAGGGCTTTAGCATAAGATGGAGAGAGAGAAAAGATTAACAGAAGGCACACGATGCAGTTGATACTTAAACAGAAATAGAAGAAAATGCAAGGGAATGTCTCAGCTCTGCAAAGTTGTCGTGAAGACTCCGTGAGACTATGGGGTTAATGAGGATAGACTATTTTGTGGGAAGCTATTGGCTTGATGGGACGCGGGTGGGGCTGTGGGTTAAACCACAGAGCCTAGGGCTTGCCGATCAGCAGGTCGGTGGTTCGAATCCCCATGACGGGGTGAGCTCCCGTTGTTCGGTCCCTGCTCCTGCCAACCTAGCAGTTCGAAAGCACGTCAAAGTGCAAGTAGATAAATAGGTACCACTCTGGCGGGAAGGTAAACGGCGTTTCCATGCGCTGCTCTGGTTCACTAGAAGCGGCTTAGTCATGCTGGCCACATGACCCAGAAGCTGTACGCCGGCTACCTCAGCCAATAAAACAAGATGAGTGCCGCAACCCCAGAGTTGTCCGCAACTGGACCTAATGGTCAGGGGTCCCTTTACCTATTGGCTTGATGCTCAAGCCACTAAGAGTCTTTCAGCACAATCCTAGGTGGTTTTTTTTTTTTACTAAGACGAAAGTCCCACTACATTCAGTGTGGTTTAGGCTCAGGTCAATGTGCATGGAATTTCAGTTTAGTTGCCTTAGACCAAGTTAGACAATTTCCCCTTCCAGTTCACAGGGAAAAAGAAGCTGTGAAGAGTGCTCACTGATTACCCTTCCCCGATTCAAATATAACGCTCAATGCTGGCCTAGAAAATGGCTTGAGGACATCAAGCTTATAACTAGGCCTCCGCCAGCACAAAACCTGGATGGGAAGATTGCTTTGGAACCCCATATAAGATCAGAATCATTACCATTCTCATAAAGGAACCATTAATGTGTCCCAGCCCTAGAAGTTTCCTGATGATGACATGTCAATGTAGTATAGGTAAATTTATTGCAAGCGTTGATGCTTTACTCCCAACAGACATAACCCCATTTTAGACATGAAATATAAACACAATCATGGTTCCCTCCTTCTAAACTGCAGTTGTCCCTGTTTCCTCCACCAAGCACTTCCAGAGGCAACCACTACAGGACCTCCTTTTTCGTGAAGGCAGACACGTGGATGCCTTGGTTCCTGTTGCTGTGGACCCTGGACCTTTCCCCCTACTTGAAGTGGATTTCACTGCCAATGCTGGGGAACCTGAAACAACGGAGTTAGCCTTGTGGTAGCACATGTAGCTCTTAGGCTTGGTTTAAAATACCGTCCTACCTTCCAAGAAACATTTTCTCTTGGGTATATGACTCAGCCCCAGAACAGATGCAGAGTGTGCCTTTATTTAATATAGCCACAACAACAACCTGGCACTTTGAGTTCTATTAAAGTTAAACAGAAAAGGATTTATTTCACAACAAGAATGGTAAAAAGAGATAGGCTGGGAGTTGGAGATCTTTAAAGAATCAGGCAAATATATATATAATTCAGTAGATGTCACAGGCTTCACAATAAGATGGTAAGTATACAGCTTAGATTTACTTCTGTTACGTAAACTTATCACACAGAGGTGTTACAGCTTAGGTTTCAACAACTTGTGGGTTCTGAAACTGACTTTCTGTCAAGCTAGTATTAACCTGCCTATTGTCCTTCAGATTCCTAACCTTTAGAAATCTCACACCTGAGGCTCCTCTGTTAAACTCGATATAACAGACCAGGAGAACAATGTACACTCCCCTTGTAACTGGTTTAGGATTATTATTCTCTCACTAGAAGACATATCCCCTTTCTACTAAACTGGGGTTTAAGTAGTGCATTTCCTCACAATTCCACTCCCCCTCTGCCAAAATCCAACTTCCCAGTTCTCACATGTCTGTATATACCATTGAAAGACAACAGCCACTGTCTTTCAAGCTAACCCTCCAGCTCAGAGTCTGCCCTTCTCTGGATCTAAATATTCTCTCAGGGTGGATTTTACACAGCTCAGAAGTTATGCTGCTAACAAGTCGAATGCCAGGAACAAAACTAAAAAAACTAAACAAACCGTCTTTTCCCTCTCCCTCTCAAAGTGCTGTCTCCACCCACTTCTGGCTAGCTAGACCTGCAGCCAATCAGAGTGAATCTCTAGCTCAGCATACTGAGAGCTACATCACTCTGTGGAATTTTGCCTGTATTGTACCATAAATTCTTGTTTTACCCGGGACTTCCATTACACTGCCATTCCATGATGTCTTGCTGGCCATTATTCAACATTAGCAACAGCATCATGGGCTGATCTGCTTGATCATGATAGGCATGTGGATGTGAATGGATCTTGGGGGGGGCAGGGAATTGGACCAAAATCAGAGATTGGTATAGCCTGGTGCTGCAGTGAAATGTGGGCATGCTAGGGGTAGGAAAGGCTGAGTGAGTGCAAACAGGAACCAGACAGGAAGAGCAAACAGTTCTTACCTTTTGAGAGACATTTTGTAGGTGCATTAGGAAACATTGTCAGGCCCACTAGTGCTCGTGGGTGCCATGTTGACAGCCCTGGCCATCATAGGGAATTCTATTTTTCCCAAAAAAAAAATTTTTATGCCTTTTATAACACAAATAAAAAACACAAACAGAAAAGACAAACAATACGAACCAATTCTTGTCATATACTTATTTTTCTAAACATTCTTAAGTGGGCTTCCCCAAGTCACATCTATCTGATTTTCATTTTACTTCATCTTTAGCAGTTCACAAATATCATAATTTCTAACCACCTTTTTGAAAAAAATCACACTTAAAATAACTTCACATTTTATCACTTACAAATAATACTATTTTAAAATACCCTATCTTCTACTTCTAACCCTACAGCCTATATCCACTTCCAAAGCTATTCTAAGGTTTAAATATTAACATATTTTTTTTTCAAATATTCCTTAAACTTCTTCCAGTCTTCTTCCACCGTCTCTTCTCTCTGGTCTCGGAGTCTCCCGGTCAGTTCGGCAAGCTCCATATAGTCCATCATCTTCATCTGCCACATTATGGGGAATTCTAATGGGGGGCTACACCTCCAGATACTGCCCCCCAACTTTCATGCCAAATAGAAAGCAACAGCAGAAGAAAATGAAAGCATAGCGGCAGTCGTCAACAGCAAAATAGCTGTTTGCGACAGATCTGCAGTCTGAGTGATGACAGTCTAGGACATCCAGGTACAAGTTTTTGTCCTTGCTCTCTTTATAGTGCTTTGCTTCTCCAGTGCGTAAAGACCTCAGAGTGTCAAGCATGGGGAGAGAGGACTCCTTGTCCTTTCCCAGTGGCGCCTGCTGCTCAGAGTGATAGCTCTGACTATGCTCATCAAGATAACAAGTGAGCCATATGGATGTACTGCGCTACCTCCTCTTGATAAATAATATACATGCAGTCAGTCCCAGCAGATGCATGTCCTGCTTTGCCCTCCTGTTTGGAAGACCCAAAGTGTCAGCAAAGGCAAAAAATATCCAACTCCAGTAAATCCAAGACAATATCTTATGCCCTCTGGTTCTCTAGGCTGTGAGAAATTGTGGGATTGGTTTGCTTCGGAGGAGAAGACTGGTGATTTAACACTTTTTTTTTGGTGTTTACTAGGCATTGCAGGAGGCAAAACAAGACACCTTGAAACCCCCAAAACTGCTTTAGCTGGCCTGGTCAATGTTCAGAAAGGATCTTTTCAGGTGTCTCAGTGCAGACCTCTTCTGCCCCCTCTCCTGAGTCCAGAATACAAACTTCTTCACACAGAACATAGTTAATCTATGAAAGTTATTCCCAAAGATGACCAACAACTTGTATGGGTGTAGAATAAAATTAGACACAATGACTGCTTGTTGCAATGCCTGGATTTTCCTCCACTATCAGAGGATGTATGCCTCAGAATACCAGTTGCTAGAAATCGGTTGAAGTCATGCCAAATTGATATTTTGGTCTGCCATCTTGATTCAAAATGGCACCTGGTATCGGGGGTCGAGCATTTGACTGCAAAATGGCACCTGGTATCCAAACGTTGACAAAGACTGCCACTCCCACCTCAATAACCCTCATGGCAATGATATATTAAGAAACACTTGAAACGGATGAAGTCATAACAAAGACATTGGCATTCAAACATCAATGAAGACTTGCTGTGCCTACCTCAGGAACCCATGATGAATTTGGTGGTGATATATCAAGAGGTGGCCGAACACATAGAGAACAAATGGGCAAATGAGCAACCCCTTTAAATATATATATATATATTATTCTACCCTTCAGCACAAATGCTCTCAAGGTGGCTAGCATTCTCTTCTCCTCCCTTGGCTGCAATTTATTCTCGACTGTAATTTGCTTTGAACTGATTTTAATACACTGTATTTTTTAAATAGTCATGGGCTTTTGTCATCATAGTAAAAGTAGGTAAGGCTCAGAGACAGTTTCCATGAGCGTAATCCTGGGTTTCCCCAATCCCCACAACAATATGTACCAGGAGCAGTGAAATCCACAGGGTGGGTGGCATTGTGTCCCATGTTGTGCTATAATACACAATACCTTGATGAACGGGGAACAATGTGCTCTGTGTTCCTGTCATGTCTAGTTTTGCTAGCTAGGCCCAGGAGTGTTTCCATATCGAACATGAAGAACTGTGTTGAGTCTTTCCCCTGCACTGGATGCCTTGTGCACTGCTAATGCAGAAACAATTTGGAAGAAAAACAGAATGTACACCCCAGCCTCTGCAGGTTTTACATCTGCATTAAGACTGGATTTAATGCAAAGCAAATTCAAGCCTCATCTTCAGAAATTACTATGGTGTGTTTACACAAAGAGGAAACAAAAGATTTTTGGTATCTCTACTGGGAGGATGAGAAGGGCAGGGCAAATGTTACCCTCTAACTCAAAATTTGCTTTTTTGCATTAACAAGTCATTCATAGCAAGATACTTTTGCGCACATGAGACAGTCAGCCAAGCCCTTACCTTCTTAATCAATCAAGTTAATTATTCAGTTACTTCTATCAAGGCCTAATTGCACTGTTTCTTAATTAATGACATAGGATACGTAACAGTTAATTTTGTCCATTCCTTGAAGAATGTTTAGCGTGTCCACGCTCAATAGTACTATGAACAACCTCAGCTTGTACTTTTGACAATATAATGTGGCCACAACTGTTGGCTGCTGTAATGCTTCCAAGAGCTTCTCACTAAGATTTGGGTTTCAAAACTCGGTATTTTAAAGCTCATAGCCTCACCACTATTCTCTTCAACATGCTTCCATTTTTTGAATACACTTCTACATAACTCTCTCCTCTTTGAGGAGATCAAAGCAAGTAGCATATGGTTCTCAGGTGGTCTACCTTCCATGTCCTGTCCCTGCTAGGCTCTGAGCTCCTAGGAAAACATGCCACAATTGTGGCACGGTGACTTATGTGGCAGAGTCACGCTGTTATTGTTATCACAGCTTTTTTCAGCTGGAACTCACTAGAACTCAGTTCCAGCACCTTTCAGGTGGGCGCCATTGCCATTATAAGAGGACAAGAGTTCATGGTGAGTTCCTGCACCTCTTTTTTCTAGAAAAATAGCACTGGTTGTTATTATTATACCCCACATTTTTCCGTCACAGGAACTCAAGCTGAGGTTTCAGAAGGAAAATGAAAGTGGACTTGAACACTCTGTCAGCAAGGTCCAAACTTGGCTAGTAGAGCAAAAATCAGACTAGAGCTATTCAGAACTGATCAGGACCTTGGGCAGATCTCTGTCTGAAGGCTTCTTGCCTACAGCCAAGTGGACAGTTAGTGGGGTGTAAATGCCTTCAGACACCTTAAAGGTATGCTGGTTTGGGGTTGGCATTGCCCCCTCCATGCCCTGCAGAGATACTACCTAGGACTTTAAGGCTGTTGCCTTATTCATTTTTCAAAATTATTTAAGGAATTTTCGTCCCACCCGAAAGCACCCCTTCCAAAGGCTCCCAGAACAGCTTACCAATGTCAATAATAATAATTTCTCAGTGTTACACGCTAAAAGATAAAACATCAAAGGAAAGGGATTGGGATGAAGGAGGAAACATGAAACTCGGGAACTATGCCATTCCTACAGAGTTCTTGTAATGACAAGGTGGAGTGGAGAGATTTAAAGAGCCAAAAGTTGTTGGTCTTTCAACAGAGCTGATGGAAAGGCTCTACAGTCCTCCCCCTCTCCCCCCCCCCCTCACAGCCTATTGACTGTTATATTTGGTTCTCAAGATTCATTGGCGCTTCTGACTAGGGGAGTGCACCAAGAGAGTGTCTTCGGAACCTGATGAGTCTGGTGAAGTTGCATTTTCTGATTTGGAAGGTCTTGGTTGCAGGCATGGTGGTGGATGAAGAATCCTTGTTCATGATGTTCTCTGAGAGTGAGAGAGTATGGGATGAAAGCCATCTCACGTGATATCTGAGAGCTTATAGGGCACATCCATTGTACTTGGGGGAAATGCCTCTTGGGGCTTCAAGCTAATTTCCTAGAGAAGGACTACTCTCTTATTTCCAATATGTATCACTGCCATATGTTCAAACACATAATTATTGTCCATTTCTGCCTTGATTGGTGATTTTAAAAATCCTCTCAAGTACACAGGGTATAAATGTAAAAAATAAGAATAAAAATCACCATTTCCCCCTTTTTTGAGGCAGAGGAATTGAAAACCTGCCAATACTGCAAGAAAGCAAACAGTGCTGAAGAATATTACCTATGGATGGCTTATAAGCTCTCTTTAGAAGCTTCCACAACATGGGCAGAGTAGATTGCAAATGAAGCAATACAAGAGCATCCACATATGAAAGACTGTTCTGTTTCTGCAGTAGCAGAACCCAGAAAACCAGGTCAGCTCTCTGTTTCCCCCTACCATGAGCAAAAATTCAGTTTTCTGAACAGCACCAAAACCCCTGCTGGCCAGCCAGATTTGTATTCAGGCTGTACTTCCCTAATTGTAACCAATTACTGCTCTCTGTCTTGAAGCAGATTAAGCTTACCTGTGTCTGGAGCCTATTAGCATTGCTACCTCTTTTCCTCTGGCACAATGAAAAGACTGCAGATGCATCTGAAGCAGGGAGGAGCGGCAGATGTGTCCCCAGGTTTCATGATGCGTATACACTTTGCTATCACCTTCTTGGTAAAGAGGCATTAGGGACCAGACTAGATACACCCTGTCATGCTCTTCAGGTTGTTTTGTACATTGATCCGTGCTCATCTGCTAAATAACACACAGGAAGCAGCAGACAAAAACAACCAGGAAGAGACTGCAGTTCTGGAGTACAATGGCCACAACTTTTTTTTGTTTCTATAGTCCCGCTAAATCAAATCAAAACTTCTAAGATGGAATCAATGGGGAGGGAAGGAGCCATGCTCTGATATTTAAGCTCTTATCTACCCAAAAGATTAGCCTGGATTTCCATACCAAAATTGCCATGGCTGATCTGCCATGAGCACCCTTCATTTTTTCCAAAATACTTTTATTGAAAGTTTTCAGCATAGGATAAAATAAAAACCAAACTAATAAAAAAAGAGGGAAAGATAAAGAGGAGCAAAAATTAGAGAGAATAAAAAGCAAGAAAGAAAAAGAAAAAAGTAGATATAAAAGTCCTCTATCATAGTTGTATCATATCCTTTATCCATATATGGAAAAGGAGACCTTCCCGGCTCTCACCTGGGAACTTCTGTTTCTTCTCCCAACCTCCCACCCTGAGAGATGCTTTCTACCCTGTCTCCCACATAAAGCCCCTTGTCACCCACCTGTCACCTCTCCTGAGCACCCTTCCTAAGGGAAAGGATTGTGGTGGGTGCCATAGCGAAGCAAAGGTCCCATGCTCACAGTTGCCCAGGTTGCCCACCCTTAATCCACAATGGCCTACCATCACTTCTCTCTCCTAATGAAAGGGAGGACTGACTCCACGATAATGTGTTTCTGCCACAGAAGTATACACAGGAAAACACAAATTCACAAAGAAAGCTCCTGCAAGTAGGGTACTGTATTCTCTCCCGGGGGGGGGGATCCGTGCAGATGTTTCGTTCTGATGCAGATTTTCTGCATATTTTCCTCTGTGGAAGAAAAACATGACATCAAGATTGACCCTCAGACAAAGCTATTTTAAGCCCAAGAACAGTAACTCCACAAGCTTCTGGAATGATGCCCAAGGGAATGACTACCTTTCACACATCAATGCATGTGCCATTGCAGGATGGCCAGAATGTATAAGGAAGAGTTATCTTCTTTAAATGTCCCTCCACTGTAATACAACACAACACAGAAGTTTGGGGTTGCTGTAATAGGTATGAAACAATGTGACTATTACTTGCCTTTTTTCATTTTCTCAACTTCTAGAATCTATCCATCTTCTTCTGGCTAATTGGGTAAAATTGTGCTTCATAATAAATCTGCTATCATCACCACTAAATGCCAAGGTATCTATCATCTATCTATCATCTATCTATCTATCTATCTATCTATCTATCTATCTATCATCTATCATCTATCTATCTATTTATCTATCTATCTACAAAACTAACATGTTCAAGCAAGATAAATCAAGAATTTTTAAAAACTCAAGAATTGATAGATCCAGTATTAGACCGCCTTTGGGGATGGGGTGAAAGTTCAGTTGTTATTATGATTTGAGTACCTTAATAAACATAAAACTAGCCATTGTAAGTTGTTTTTCTTAGTTCATGCCATGAGCAAGAACCTTTGAAGTCCTGTAGATTAACAGACAGATGTTACCAGCTTTCCATTACCTTGCTGGATATACATGACCTCCAGGAGCATCGCTGAGTTTAATACTTCAATGTGTGCTGCTTGATAGAACAAATTTGTTTACCCAGCTTAGATAACTGCCTGTACCATTTTATAGACTTACCAAGGGTGAACTGTCCATGGTGCTGATACCTTGCAACATGACTTTTCATTAGGTTTTATGTGTCTCTAGATAGAGGACAAAAACCAAAACAATGTCTCTTTCCTACTATCAGATATTTTCTTGTACTTTCCAGCCCATTTTTTCAGAAGAGCATGTTTACCACAACCCCCCTCCTTTCAAATATGGTTCTACATAGCTTAGTTTGTCTCATGGCAGAATGTAACATTTTAGACACCGGTGAGATTAATGAATTAGTGTCTTGGGGTCCACAGAACTGCAAGGTTATACTTGCAAGGAAACAATGGCTGGTGGAAATAGGTGTATGTTATAGCAGTGCTGGATCGAAACCTGGTAGTATCCTATAACTTCCATTTCCACTGTACTGTTAGAGCTAAATCTAAGTCAGTGCAGCCCACAAAGCATTTGTTTTTCCAGTTTTGAGTTGCAATTGGGTTGTAGTTTTGGAATTTGGACTAGCCCTTTAAATTAAAGGTGGCATCTAGCAACTTTGATTGAACATACCTGGCAAAACATAACAACACTGTGATATCAAGTGATAGCTTGCATGTGTGAAACGGCCATAAAACATCAAATACTAAAAAGACAGAGCTTTCACCTCATCTGACATGGCATCAAACTCAATGAAAGTGCTTCATGTTTCAGCTAAAAACCTTCCAGCAATGAGACTGTGTGCAAGGTATGTGGACAGCAGAGACCATCACTAGGTTGCATCTTAAGAGGAGATTTGCCCTCGCACTGTTTCAGTGCTAAACAAGAAGTTATCCCTGAGAAAAAGTTGGAAATTGTTCAGGTACATGGCTTGCTTGAAACATTTTCATCCAACTCTTCTGGAGTAAAAGCACAACTTAAATCATGACCATGGAAAGCAGAAAGGAAGTGGAAACGCATCATCAACTGGCCCCAAGGCAGAAGTACAGATCTCACCCGGAAAAACAAAAAAATCAGACCACCAGATGCCATGCCAAACTTGTTCTCCTCATCCTGTTGCCACACAAAAATGCTTAGGCTACAGAGAAGGGCAAGGAACAGAAGGAAGAGATGGGGAGGGCAATGTGGGAAAAGGGGTTGGGCCCATCCCTCAGTGCCTTTTAGAAGTTGCTCCTTTATCCATCACCACATCGATTTGCCAGCCAAGGTCCCAAGCTATCCTGAGCTGGATTTATGCATGAGCTGGAAGATCTCTTCTATTACATTCTAGTGAGAGTCCTTCACCTTGACTCCAGCATAATTATATCAATCCTGTTAGATAATGTGACATAAAAAAAGAGGACAATAAAATACCTACTTTGCTGGGAAGCCAGGATAGCATGGCAACACTGGGCGATTAGGATACCTAATTTATGATTCAGATCTCATTTGAATTCCTTGGCTTACTTCTATCGCAGGTGTAAGAGGCAGCTGCTTATAAATTGTTATGACATCCATACATTTTTAGGCAATGGCAAACAAGGGACCTTCTTCAGATGGTTGATGCCCAAAGAGAATATATATGCTATGGCACAAGGACGACAAACATCTAATTTATAGGCTCATGTGCTGGAAGAGAACCGGTTGCAAGCTTATATCAAAATTATTGTTCCGCAGCAGCAATTGGCACATGCCGGCATATGCCTCTCAACATCTTGAAAGGGTAGGATCAAGAGAACACAGGAAGTTGCCTTCCACTGAGTCAGGCCATTGGTCCATCAAGCTCAGTAGTGTCTACAAGGATTGTCAGCAGCTCTTCAGGGTTTCAAGGAGGGGTCTCTCCCAGCCCTACCTGTCAAGAAGCTCTCAACCAAGCCAGGTCAACCACATGGCAGGGGCACACATGGGAGGCAATTAGCTTTTTATTAGCAGGAAACAACACCACAGTAGAGTACGTTGGTTTGTCTTAATCCAAATGAGACTGGCCACTAGCTCAGCCTCTCCCCTTCTAGCCTCTCTCTCTGGATTTCCTCGCAAGCAAACAGAGACTGCAGAGGCTCCTCCTCTGGGTCCGTCTGGCCAGTTGCTCAGCAATGTGCAGGACTCTCCTCGAACGGGGTGTCAGAGGGGGAGGCAAGCCAGCAGGACTGGGGGTGTCCTGCTGCTGTGTAGCAGGGACAATCTCTGTCTCCTCCCAACAGACATCACACTTTTCATCCTGCATTCCATGAAATGGGCAGGATAGGAGTGGTCATCTCCCCCATCTGCTTTGTCCTGCCATTACCTCCAGTTATTAGGAGGATTGTCCCAGCATTTCCCCAGTTTGAAAATATATGACGCTGTCACAGGAATCACCTGAATCGTCAGGCATTTTTTCTTGGCAGGAGATAATGGGGGCACAAATTCTTTTCACTGCTCTACTCAAATTGTCCACTTCACTGACATATATACAGTGCTTTTTTCTGGGAGTACTCAAGAGTACACAGTACTGGCACGTTCCTCACCACACCCCAGTGTTAAAAGTGTGGCACTTACTGTAGCAGCTTCATGGTGAGTAAAGGTAAAGGGACCCCTGACCATTAGGTGCAGTCGTGGCCGACTCTGGGGTTGCAGCGCTCATCTCGCTTTATTGGCCGAGGGAGCCGGCGTACAGCTGCCGGGTCATGTGGCCAGCATGACTAAGCCGCTTCCGGCGAACCAGAGCAGCGCGCGGAAATACCGTTTACCTTCCCGCTGGAGCGGTACCTATTTATCTACTTGCACTTTGACATGCTTTTGAACTGCTAGGTTGGCAGGAGCAGGGACCGAGCAACAGGAGCTCATCCTGTCATGGGGATTCAAACCGCCGACCTTCTGATCGGCAAGTCCTAGGCTCTGTGGTTTAACCCACAGCGCCACCCGCGTCCCTCATGGTGAATACTAGCACCCATTTCTCTTAAAAAACAAAAACACTGCATATCTCTCTTTAACTCTCTCTCTCTCTGTGTGCATGTGTGTGCGTAGCCACCACTACGTATGTTTCCATTGCATAAGGGTACTAAAGATTTAGAGAAGGACCACAAAATGAGGACAAGTCATACTGCTATAATACAGATCCTTCTCACCCAGTATCATGGATGAACAATCCCTGAGGCAGTTGTGAGGCATCCTGCTTTGATTTCTATTCAAAGACGCTTAAGAGAAATGCAGCCTCATAATAGTCAGGTGCACGGGGCAGCTTTTGAGCTCTGCTATGTGAACAAGAGCTCTGCAAGTGTCAAAAGTCTGCTGTCTTTTACCCGCAGAGGTGAGTGCAATAAAAAGCTATAATCTCTCCGGTGCTGTGTGTGTCTCAGAGCTAAAAGCGTCACAGAGCCAGGCCTCTGACAAATGAATTGTAGCAAAGGGCACCTCTCAGGCACTGCCATTCTTCACCAATTACACCGACGGTTCCTCCATATTGCATTATAAAGGAAACTGCCGAGGCTATGCAGGAAGAACTAAGATATATTAGCTGGGCCTGACTTTAAATCATTAGAGCTGTGACAAGCATTCCTCCGCATGAGGCATGAATAGCAGCAAATAAGGTCAAAGAATCGCTCTCCTTAGCTGTTAAGCACACCGCCAAGCCTGGCTTGGCTGTCTTACACCCTGGTGCTAAGTATTTTCCCTAAGAAGTTAAGTCCCACCAATTTCTACAAGGGCTGTTGTCCAGTCATGGCAGCCATGCATCATCATCATCACCACCATCATTTATATGCCGCCCATCCGACTGCGTTACCTCAACTACTCTGGGCGGTTTCCAAAAAATCAAAACATCAGACACAGCGAAACATGGAACATATAGTGGTACCACGGGTTAAGAACTTAATTCGTTCTGGAGGTCCGTTCTTAACCTGAAACTGTTCTTAACCTGAGGTACCACTTTAGCTAATGGGGCCTCCCGCTGCCGCCGTGCTACCGGAGTGTGATTTCTGTTCTCATCCTGAGGTAAAGTTCTTAACCCAAGGTACTATTTCTGGGTTAGCGGAGTCTGTAACCTGAAGCATCTGTAACCCGAGATACCACTGTATAGCTCAGTCGGTAGAGCACAGCTCTCTTAATCTCAGGTTGTGGGCTCAAGCCCCATGTTGGCCGAAAGATTCCTGTATACAGATTTTGGACCAGATGACCCTCATGGTCCCTTCTGACTCTACAATTCTATGGTTCTGTGATTAAGAACTTCCCTATACAGGTCTGCCTTCAGAGGTCAGATAGTTGTTTATTTCCTTGACATCTGGTGGGAGGGTGTTCCACAGGGCGGGTGCCACTACCGAGAAGGCCCTCTGCCTAGTTCCCTGTAAACTCACTTCTTGCAGTGAGGGAACAGCCAGAAGGCCCTCAGAGCTGGATTTCCATGTCTGGGCTGAATGATGGGAGTGGAGACGCTCGTTTAGGTTCTCTCAGAAGGGCCACCATAGTTTGTTATTTAAATTTGGGGACGCACCAGATGTAACAGATTTGCGCGTAGGAGTTGGGTTTGCCACCAAATGCATATAAAGGAGAGTTATTTAAAGTCTCATGTTTGAGAATTATGCTTAAGTTGACGTTGTATCTCTTTTATTAAAAGGGATGCCAGGCTCATGTTCTTCATAGAACCAGAGAATTGTAGAGCTGGAACGGACCCTAGTCCAACCCCTTGCAATACAATGTCAAGAAGACCTTCCTTTTTAATTCCTCATTTGGGGGCTCTCTCTAGTTATTCAGCTGCTTACGGACAGTCATTTTGCAAAGATTCCATCAGCCTCAAAGCCGTACAGCAAATCATATTTTCTAATACAAATACTATGTATATAAAACAGAGTAAATAAAAGCTAGCATCAAGGATTAAAAAAAAACCAATAAAGCAAGGGATAAGAAAAATAAGCAATAAAACTAAGGGTAAAAAGAAGACAAGATAAAATAAATAATAAAACTATCCTCAAATCAGGGCATCACCATGACAATTTATAGCTATCTGTGCAAGTACTTTTGCACAGTTTCTTGCCAGTAGACATTTATAAGTCACAAAAAGTGTCAGTATTTTACAAAAGATTATCTTATGTGGATCTTCAGTGCAATCTCAATAAAATGGTATCCGGAAACTTAAAATGAGGTCCCAAGTACAAAGGACAAAATAAGATGTGATTGCGCAGGATTTTCTATTTCAGCAGTGCCACAAAGACATCTGCTCTGAGGAGCTGGAGGAGTCGAGTGATGCTTAGTGGGAGGGGAAATTCTCTCTCTGCACCTGCTCAAGGGCACTTCTGTGTATTCTTACTTCAGATTTCCCAGAAATAAGTCCTAACACTGAGCGCAGGTGTCAGAAACCGTTGCTCAGTGGCAGAGCTCATTCACGGCATCGCCAGCCATAGCTGGGGAAGACTGCAGCCTGGTACCCAGGAGAGTCACTACTGGTGGTATTAAAGTAGATGGTCCAACTCAGGTAACAAGTCAGCATCTTCCTTTCCTATGACCCTGACACCAAACCTTCCTCAATAAATTAGCAGCAATAAACAACTTGGTGTTTATGTCACAGTACCTCTGAGGGTTCGAGACACTTCACATACATCGCCTATTTGTGATCTTACAACAACCCTGTTGCCAGCTAGGGGTGATGGGAGTTGTAGTTCAACAACATCTGGGGACCCACAGGTTGAGAAAGGCTGCTGTAAGGGGAACTTGTAGCCCTCCGTAAGTTTTTGGGGAGTTCCATCATTCCTGGCCAGTCCAACCATGCCTCAATTCCAGGCACCCAATGCTTCCTCTGCCTTAAAAGTGGAGAACATGGTAGGCTCCAGATGTGGCCAGACTATATTTTAAAGAAAATGTATGCCCAAGTTAGTCCTGTACGTTAATTTCAATTGGTCTACTCTTGAGAATGATTAACATTGAATGAAACCCTGAGGTACTTTAGGTGGCAACCAGAGGCAGGGCCTTCTTAGTGGAGTACCCCAATTATGGATCTTCCTTCCGAGACACGGCTGGTGCGGACTCAAGCAAGTTTCAGGCACCAGCTGAAGACCCACCCTGTACAGTAAATGCCATTACCTGCCAAATTGCAGCTGCAAGGCTCAAAGGCAGAGAGGTAGGTGTGGGATTGCCTCTATCGCATCTTAACGGGTGCCGATTTGATCGCTTCAGTCTGTGGAACTTGCGTTTCCACAAGTGCTACCCAATGGCTGACCCGCAGTGTGGCAGCACCTGTACTTTGGATTACAGCTGCTTCATTGTGCTTTATTTTTATGTGGTTGTGACAAGTTTTCAAAAAATGCAATTTATTTTTAATTGCGATTTTTAATCACAGACATATTTGCCACCCTAGTCTCTCTCTCTCTCTCTCTCTCTCTCTCTCTCTCTCTCTCTCTCGTGAGGAGAAATGGCCAATGAGAGATTTGTCCCATACAACTTCTTGATTTCATAGCTGGACCTCTTAACCACTGACACCTTTCTGAATTCTTAAAACCCCAAATTGTAACTCAGAGGACTATCAGTTGGGTAGTGTTGCTGCACTTTGAGATTATGATTGCTTCAAGACAAACTCAGCTTATAGGTGGACTCCATGGCGTTTGTGCGCAGTTACGCCCGAGTTGTAGGATCCAAAGGGCTGCTACCATCAGTTCTCTTCAAATGCACGAGGGTGTCCTGCATCTTAAGAAAACATGCCCTACAAAAACAAACCTTCCGTTTACAAAATGCCCAGGGTCCCAAGATGTCAAAACAAGATGCCTGTGCTCTGTGGCATCGTTCAAGGTACAGCAGCAGCAAGGCCTGACTCACGCTCACATACGGCTCTTAACATAAAAGGGGTTTTGCACCAGAGAGAAATTCGGACTTTAGAAGACACACTGCATGCTTTTCGTTCAGCTTTCCTATAGGTTCTAAAGGGCCCTTTCAAGAAAGCCATTTGCACTACATACTGTTCAGAAGGAGCGCTTGAAGAATTATCAGCAGCGGCCAAGACCCTGCTTAAGATTAGCTGCGGAGGAGGGAAGGCAATGCCGGCACTCACAAAGGCGGGAGGCCAAGTTCAGGGAAACTCAATTGCAGCTAACAAGAATCCCATCACTCCATGCAAGTGAAATGTTCATCGGCCTTTCAAGGCAGGAATACACAGTAGTATGGGTACTCCGGATATAACATATCCAAAAAAAAAGAGGGGGGGAGACCACCCTCCACCAAACCCAACAGTACTGTCCAGCTAATGAATGGCAATAAAATCACTCTCATAAGAATTTTGACATTAATTTTTTAACGGACACTAATTAACGCAACCTTCGCTTGGCTCCAGTGCTGTGCTCTGTGTCAAGGAGGCATCAGCTTGTGTCCAATGTTGTCTTGCCTTTTCTGTGATTTCCTGATACTTCGCAGCAATCTCTCTCTCTCTTTTTAATTCTCAAAAGAAAAAGGTTATACAAAATTCTACAAAAAATACATTCTGTCTATAGACAATTATAGATCACTGTTGAACGAAGAGCCATACAATAAAACCAATGTAAATAATGTCCAAATTATTAGCCACTTGTCTGTTTGTGTAATGTGTGTACAAGACAACGTAATCTTTGTCACTGGATTGTACTTCAGACCTTCTCAGTGTGGGAAATGAGCAACTTCTACATTGCCATTATACATTGTTTGGTTTCGGTTGTTATTTACATCAATTGTATGTATTACAATCAAAAAATCTGGAGAAAGTTAAGGACACCTAACTTTCGCACATTACCATTCGTCACACACACACACTGCAGCTTGGGGGTAATAATAATAATATTTTTATTATTTATACCCCCCATTTGGTTAGGTTTCCCCAGCTACCCTGGGAGGCTTACAGTATATATAAAAACACAGTAAAACATCAAACAAAAACTTCCTGATACAGGGCTGCCTTCGGACGATAGACTGATAGATGTGCATATGTGAAACAGCTAATAACCAAACAACCGAGAGAGGAGGCTGTAGCTCAGTGGTCTTCTTCTTCTTCTTTGGTGATCACTTGTAGCTGAGATTGTTTTCCACAAACACTGTTTTAACAGTGAGTCCATACATGACTGTGGAGGCCAATTCTGGATCCACATGTCCTTCCACAGTGGGGACATAGGTTTCTAGGTGGGAGTTGATCATGGTGAGGGTTTGCCAAACATGCCTTCCTCTTAGCACATTTCTTCTTTTTGTCCTGAGTTTGAGCATCTTCAAAGCCCATGACACTCTTGGTAAAGGCTGTTCTCCAATTGGAGTGCTCACAGGCCAGTGTTTCCCAGTTCTCAGTGTTTATACGACATTTTTTATTAGATTTGCCTTGAGAGAGCCTTTGAACCTCTTTGATTATTGTCTTCCAAAGCAACTATTCTATTCTAAACTTAAAAATGGAAAGCATAGTTGCTTTGGAAGACAATAATCAGGCATGCGCACAGTCCAACAAAGTTGGTGTTGAAGAATAATTGCATCTACTGTACCTTGCATGTGAAGATCCCAAGTCCAAACTCTGGTATCTCCATTACTGAGGTGCAGAGTTTATTATATTTAGAAGGGTTGTTTGCTGCACCCATTAAAGGACTTCGTGACTTCTATTGAAGGTTTGGGGCTGTGAATATCTCTCACACAATCACAATGATTTCTTAGGCCCAGAACGACTACAATTGGCAAAGCCATGTTCTCTTCCTTCGCCAGACTGCTCAGGTCCGCTTCAGCAGCCTGCCTATAGAGGGAAGCATGCTAATGAACGGTACACTATCAGACTCCCCACCACCCCAGCCCAGATCAAGTCTTTATTTACAGCTTGTTATGCGTTAACAGAGAATTTTATGAAAATGATATATAGATGATATCTGACGCCGAGTAAACTAGCCAAAAAACGTATAAATCAGAACCAGACAAATGTTGGAAGTGCAAAGAAATGGTAGGTACATTCTGCCAAATGTGGTGGGCATGTAAATTGGCTAAGAGCTTCTGGGAGATGGTATATTACGAAACGAAAAAAATGTTTAAAAGGTGAGACATACATATATATATATATATATATATATATATATATATACACACACACACACACACACACACACACACACATATGCACACACACACACACACACACACAAACACACACACACACACATATATATATATATATACACACACAGTGGTACCTCGGGTTACATACCCTTCAGGTTACATACGCTTCAGGTTACAGACTCCGCTAACCCAGAAATAGTGCTTCAGATTAAGAACTTTGCTTCAGGATGAGAACAGAATTCGTGCTTTGGTGGCGCGGCAGCAGCAGGAGGCCCCATTAGCTAAAGTGGTGCTTCAGGTTAAGAACAGTTTCAGGTTAACGAATTAAGTACTTAACCCAAGGTACCACTGTATATACATCAGAAGCCTTTCTCTTGGGAATAACTGAGTCAGATATCCCAATAGATGAAAGGAATCTGTTTCTCTATGAAACTGCAGCAGCCTGTGTGGCATATGCAAGAAGTGGCAGGAGAAAACAATGGAATATGCAGAATTGGTGAGTCTAAGCAACAGAATAAGGGATCAAGAGGAAAGGGTATTCAAGGAAGATTGGAAAACGTTTGTAGAATATTAGAAGAATCATTGTAAACGAGTTAAAAAAGTAGCAGAATTAAATTCAGCAGTAAAAAATTACGCTGAGATGAAATGAGAAAAGGAAAAACACAAGAGTAATTAGAATATGCAGCAGTAAGGGGTAGTCAGAAGGAACCATGGAAGGGGGGGAAGGGAAGTCGGTGTTTAATTTAACATTCTGCTTTGTATTTGTGATTATGAAAAAATCATAAATATATTTATTTAAGTCTTTATCCAAAGCGAGAGCTCAAAAGCATGAAATTACCGGAAATCGTTATAAGCACAGTTGCAACTTTTTAAATGTCAAAAGTGTTAGGAAATCTCTTTAAATCTGATGGTAAGCATTTGAAAAGTTGTCTCGATAAGTAGCCATTCACTTTGTCGGTCCCCATGCACACCACTGCCCTCTAGCAGCCCAAATTTATCTAGCTAGCCATTCTGTAAGGTGAGCTAGGACTAGTTCGCCTGCTCCTTCCACTCTCCCCTTCTCACGGGGTTTTTCGTTCATTGCCTGCAATTCCCCTTTGTCTTTTTAAACCCCATTTTCCGTCCATTTTGTGTGCGTGTTCCCCATTTCCACTTCCCAAGCTGATGGTTCCCTGGTCCTGTCATTTCCAATTCACTTCTCGTTCTGTATTTGTCAGTCTCCCTTTTACCTTTCTCTTCTCCTTTGTCTTTTTCTCATTTTCCAGAACTCCTCCGTGTCATTTTCTTCTCACTTCACTGGTTCTCTCCCTGACTAAACCAGCAGGTGGAATAGATAGATAGATAGATAGATAGATTCTTTATTGTCATTACACACGTGCAACATTGCACAAGTGCAACGAAATTGGATGCCATCCCTTAAAAACAACAAAAGCAAAATGAGAGCAGAAGCAGTGTGCAAATTGATATGGAAAGTTATCTGTGGCTTACAGTTCAGCCGCAGCTTTTCTGCTAATCAGTAGGGACGCTCGTCCCTTCAAGTCCACTTTCTTCACTTTGGGCCACCTCACAAAAGGAACAAATCCGAGCACCGCCTTGGGAGTGTCACGGGAACTTTCGGCCAAAGCATCTATACTGGCCCATCACTCCCTAGAGTAAGGCATATACAACATTTTCACCCGAAACTAAGATAAATGCTGCGTTTTCTGTAGAGGACCAGGGCTGGGCAACTGTTAGTCTACAGCCAGATCCAGCCCAGAGCAAGGAAGGGAGAAGGGTTCTAACTGCTATCAAGCCCACTGTCTGAAGGAAGAACTGTGTGGCAGGAGCTGCCCTACCTCCTGGAATGAATGTTGCCACCAGCTCTGCTCCTAGATTTAATCGGGGATGAGGAGTGTGTGCTTCTGGAGATGAACTGCCAGTGACATTCAGAACTTTTGCTTGAGCTTGCTTTTCCTCCTCCCTCCCCCTCCCTTTTCCTCGTGTGTCTTAACTTTGTGAGTCTGAAGGCAAAAACAGTCTTAGGCTGCTGTGATTTCTAGATTTTTAACGTACATAAAAATGTAAGGCTGTCACCACGCAGCACCCACTGGAGGGTTTGTAGTGCTGTGTCACCATCCTGGGTTTGCATGGTGTCAGGGAGGGGAGCGAAAGAAAAGGCAGGCTGCACAGCAGTACAGTGGTACCTCGGGTTAAGAACTTAATTCGTTCCGGAGGTCCGTTCTTAATCTGAAACTGTTCTTAACCTGAAGCACCACTTTAGTTAATGGGGCCTCCCGCTGCCACCGCCGCCACACGATTTCTGTTCTCATCCTGAAGCAAAGTTCTTAACCTGAGGTACTATTTCTGGGTTAGCGGAGTCTGTAACCTGAAGTGTCTGTAACCTGAAGCGTCTGTAACCTGAGGTACCACTGTATAGGCTGCAGCATGGGAATGAGAGGGAAAGGACACTGACAGAGAAAAGTGGCGGCTTAAATGGATGGAAACTGAGAGATGGAAAACTGATTTTGAACTGCATCTCTCTTCTCTCCCCCACCCCCAACACAGTGGGCATGTTCTTCCCTCAGGCAACAGGGTCAACAGATCCTGATGTCAATCTTCCCTCACCCCTTCTTCCCTGACAGGGAGGGGAGTGCAATTTTGGGATCTGCCTCAGGTGCCAAAATGCCATGGGCTGGCCCTGCTCTTCAGCCTAAGTCAAGTGATTTGGCTACCCCAGCAAGTCTTCCACCGCCAAGGCACCTTGCTTTCCTTTCAGGACTTCCTTCTTCTTCATGATCCTTTTGTCTTCCTCTTCTGGCCGTCCACCATGAACACCAAGCACCAAACAACACGGATTGACCCTGACTGACATGCCTGCTATATGTTGAACTTCCAGAGCTAGTTTGTGAACTGAATGGGCTTTCTTTCTTTTTCTTTCTTTCTTTCTTTCTTTCTTTCTTTCTTTCTTTCTTTCCTAACCTTATTGTACATACACCTCTCGCCGACTACAGTGTTAGGAAGTATAGAGGACCAAAGCAACAACATGAGGTGAGATAAGAACAATCAGGTTCCTCACCACCACCACTTCAGATCAGAACACACGCATTTTCATTAACCAAAACGTCAGCTTTATTAACAAGCACAAATAACATAGAAAGGTATGTTCCTCCCTGCGTTGTAACACCTTTTGCTTCTGGGTGTGCACACAGCCTCCTTATTAAATGTTTAAGAGCACAAAGAAATAGAAGTCCATGGAGTAAACAGAGAAATGTTAAGTTTTAAGCTTTAGCGTTTCATTTTAAAGCACACACAAACATGCAGTTTTGGGCAGACTTTGCATCAAGTGCTAAACCTAAGTTAAGTACTGTAAATAAATACAACATGGTTCCTTTCCTTTCTATTTCATTATATGATACTATGGAATACAAACATCACACTATGCTTGTAATTATATGTAATAGGTTTCTTAATGGTGCAGGGGGTGGAAAAGCCTGAAGTGCCAACGCGAAAGCCATATTCCCTCAATGGCACCCATCTAATGGTGCACCTCTTTTAATTCCTCATTTATGCAATAAACATCTCAAAAGCCAAATGCAAAATATTAGAGTACGGGGGGGGGGTGCATGTTTTTAAAAAGTGAACACTATTCTATTCTTTTCTATCTTTCATTTGATGGCAAATGACTGTTCCCAATATTTTCAAAGCCGCTTTGCTTCTTTACACTTAGTTTGTTAAATGCAAATAGTCCCAAGGCACGGTCTGAAGATGCATTGATGCTGTAACATTGCTGAAGCTTCACATGGTATGACTGGGTTTGGGAATCCTGGACAGAATACTGCTGGGGCAGCAGTAGCGCAGTGGTCAGTTTCGAAGTGCAAGGGCTCACAATGTTTGCGCCAACAGTCACACCCAAAAGGAGAGCCTGTAGCCATATCCCCCAGGTGAATCGAAAACTGCAGGCAGCTGCATTGACCCATCAAACACCCACATGCTTCCCTAAGATGGAGCAATACATGATGCCCAATTTATTAGGATGAACCAACAGTCACAGAATAGTAAGCTGCAAGAGTTGGCATATTAGACTTAAGGAGGCCTTCTTTTTAAGGTGGATGGAATATATGCACAAAGAATGAAAAAGACCATTAGTGCAGGAACGAGGCAACACCAAACCATGCTTTAGCACACAAAACTATGGTTTGTCGTAATGTCTAAACCAACACCGTCTGGCAAAATATGGTTTGCCAGTGGCCAACAAATGAGGATTTGAAATTGGGAGTCTGAAGCTGGTTTGAAAACTAGTTTCATTAAATTGTCATATGATGATACATCTGAACTCATGGTTTGGGATGGTGCTTAACCCTTAGAGGCCACTGTCTGACTTAGCATCCAGAAATTCTCATGGAAGGTTTGAGGAGGAAGGAAATCACAAAAAAATACACTTTGCCTATAAATCTGGACCAAAAAGCATGGTTTAAGAGTCTAAACTATGGTTAGTGCAACCACAATTTATTTATATCTGAACAAACCCCATGCCATAATTTCAGCATGCTTCCATTCCACTCAACATAGGAAGTTGCCTTATCTGTCCATCAAGTCCAAAATTGTCTACTCTGACTGGCAGCAGCTCTGGCAAAGGTACTGCATTACATCTGCTTCTTGAGCCTACCATCCATGTGGATAGAAGAAGAGGAGTTTGGATTTGATATCCCGCTTTATCACTACCCGAAGGAGTCTCAAAGTGGCTAACATTCTCCTTTCCCTTCCTCCCCCACAACAAACACTCTGTGAGGTGAGTGAGGCTGAGAGACTTCAGAGAAGTGTGACTGGCCCAAGGTCACCCAGCAGCTGCATGTGGAGGAGCGGAGACGCGAACCCGGTTCCCCAGATTACGAGACTACCGCTCTTAACCACTACACCACACTGGTACAGTGAAGGTACAGTGATAAACTGGGGTCCAGGCTCTACGGGATTGTTCGATCATAGGGGGATCCTCAGTCCAGCTTCTTGCCAGCAAATTAGAAAATTAGTTCTATAACCCTATTACCATATCTACCTATAACATTGTTTTCAATATATGAAGGGTACCTCACTCCTTCCACGCGAGTCCACAGTGAAATTAGTTAAGGCAGATAACTTTCAACAGCTAAAATCAATTCATCCGTGCAAAGCTTAGGTATGTTAAAGTGAAAATAAAACTCACCAACTTTCTTTTTTAAACCCACTATTTCAAAACTCATTTCTTCATTAGCAAAGGTTTATTGCTGAAGCCAAGGAGAGCTCACGCTGTCCGCTCACATGAAGCATCTGCTTGATCAGGTATGAAATGGACATGATACCAACTCTTGAAGGGAAAGCTCCAAGGGCGATGGCTAATCTTTCAGGAAGTGCAGGAATTATTAAAATAGAGGCAGAAAAATACCCACCATGGACCGTATGAATCTGTACTTATTAGTCGGTCAAGAATAAAATCCAGCTTTGGGGTGTGTGTTTTTTAATGGGCTTTCCCTGTCCACCTCCCTTTTCCCAGGCCCTACAAATACAATTTTGTAATATCATTACATACTGGGAACAGCATAAACACATGAAAAATCACATTTCGATCCAGCTGCTGGGTAAAGACAAAGGTTAGGAATAGGCAGGCCCTTTCAACAGAAGCCAAAGCTGTCACTATAGCAACAGCAGGAATTATGGATCCATATTCATCTTCCCCTCCCAAAGCTAGTGGAATTATTTCCTAGGCCTTGTGGCCCCTGCACTTCCTGTTGTGCAATAACTGAAACACGTTAACATAACACAGATCACAGAATCATAGAATCTTATCTAGTCCAAGCCCCTGCAATGCAGGAATCTCAACTAAAGCATCAATGATGACCATCCAACCTCTGCTTAAAAACCTCCAAGGAAGGAGAGTCCATAACCTCCCGAAGGAGTCCAAGGCAGAAGGAGATAGGATCTGCCCATGCGATGCCCACCTGGTGGAAACTTTAGCCCACATGGCCCTTAAATGTAAAATGTATGATGATCTCCGTCAACAATTTCTAGACCATCTATGTATTCCAACATGGAAACCAGAGACAGAGGTTATACGCTTCTTATTACAGGGGAGGGACCAGGAGCTCACCAAGACAGTAGCTAAGTTCCTCTATTGATTTTTTCTTGCTGAAGTACGCTACAGGATCCTGCCCTTGCTGAAGACCCACAGGGGTGAAATAGATTGCTCACCTCTTCTTCCCTTTGGCAAATGACTGTACTGTTGAAATGGCGACGAAATCGCACTGGCCTATTTATTCTGAATGTTTGTATGTGATGCCAATAAAGGTTTCATGATGATGATGAGTCCATTTCACTGTCAAACAGCTCTTACTGTCAGAAAGTTCTTCCTGGTGTTTAGTCAGAATCTCCTTTCTTGTAACTTCAGAGCCAGGAGAAAACAAGCTTGCTCCGTCTTCCATGTGGGAGCCCTTGAGATATTTGAAGAAGGCTATCATATCTGCGGATGGCTCAGCCACACTGTACTGACTAAACTAAGTAAAGGTAAAGGGATCCCTGACCATTAGGTCCAGTCATGACCGACTCTGGGGTTGCGGCGCTCATCTCGCTTTATTGGCCGAGGGAGCCGGCGTACAGCTTCCAGGTCATGTGGCCAGCATGACTAAGCCGCTTCTGGCGAACCAGAGCAGCACACGGAAACGCCGTTTACCTTCCCGCTGGAGCGGTACCTATTTATCTACTTGCACTTTGACATGCTTTCGAACTGCTAGGCTGGCAGGAGCAGGGACCGAGCAATGGGAGCTCACCCCATCGCGGGGATTCGAACTGCCGACCTTCTGATCGGCAAGTCCTAGGCTCTGTGGTTTAACCCACAGCGCCACCCGCGTCCCTTGACTAAACTAAAGTTTAGTATTAAATGCAAACACAGCCTATGTCTATTTGTTTTAAGAGACAGAAATGTTTTAAGACACGATTTGGTTCAACCACAAACCTCCACTATGGAAACACTTAAGTGAAACTGAAATAGTTTACTTTGGTGTGAGTGTACTGGCAATATTCCATTTGTTTCCCTAAATATTAAAAAAAAAATTACAGGTAGATGCTCCCTTTGGGTTCAACTAATTCATATAGGACAACAGAGACCATACAAGGAAATTGTATAGCAATAGTCTCTTTATTTGTGTGTGTATGTATGTATGTATGTATGTGTGTGTGTGTGTGTGTAATGTCAGCGGCAAAACAAGAAAAACAGTTTTTAAAAAGTGATTTTCATATTAGTTCTTTTAATTTTCAAATATTTACACTAGAGGGAAAAGGGTTGATATTCCTTTCATGACACTTATTTGAGAAATGGAGTATTTCCAATTATCAGCCAATATTGAGATAATGAAGCTGAAGAAATGTGAACAGATTTATAACAGTATGTGGTATTTAAGAGCTCTGGGAACTCTGTTAATAACAAGCCGTCCATCATAACTTAACGAGGCAAATAGCCATGGGTCGGCTGAAGACCATTCCACCGCATAGACACTGTCTTCATGTTCTTCGTAGGTAGCTATTATGCTGTCCTGAAGTGGTTCTTTAATCCTAGAATTTAAAAAGAGGAAAAGGAAAAAAAGCAAGTGATTGGAGCAACTCTGATATATAAAGAGGTGTGTGTGTGTGTGTGTGTGTGTGTGTGCGCGCGCGTGCTATAAAGCTCCTCCTCAATTGTGCAGGTTTAGGGCGGGAGAAGAAGCTAGAGGAACAAATTTAGCAGAAATAATGTTGTATTCATAACACCTGAGGAGTCGCTGCAGATGTCTTCACATCAATTTTCCTGTGATGCTACACACACACACACACACACACACACACAGCCACTCTTACTACAGAATGATGAGCGTACCTACAAGAGCTAAGATGTTAGTATCTGCCTGTCTTGAGAGGCAATGGAGAGCACCTCCAACCACTGTGTTAGCAGCACCGAGGTATAAGGGTCTGGCTAGACCAGTGGTGGCCAAACCTGGCCCTCCAGCTGTTTTGGGACTACAATTCCCATCATCCCTGACCACTGGTCCTGTTAGCTAGGGATGATGGGAGTTGTAGTCCCAAAACAGCTGGAGGTCCATGTTTGGCCACCACTGGGCTAGACGATAAGGAGTGGTGGGAGGCTCCAGCTGGAACACCCTCCAAAAAATGCCTCAGAAGAGGAAGGCTCAGAGCCAGGGAAGTGGTGGTAGGACAGTGGATGAAGGGGGGGGGGGCAGAATGGTTGGATGCCGAACAAGCAACAGGCTTGTGTGTGAGAGAGGAAGAGGCAGAAAGCACAGCAGATGTAAGACAGGCAGCTGAGGAAGTGGGGGCTGAGGCTGCAACAGATCACAGGAGCCTGTTGGTCCTACTGTATTCAGCTCCCCTTCCCCCTTGTCTCTAAGGACTCGGAGACTTTTGCATGTAGCAGAACGACAAGAGGTTGCACGGGGGGGCTCTCCCCGTTGGAGTTTAAGACTGCAGGGAAAACAGCTGGACAGGGAGGAGACTTAGGGGAAAGTGAGAGGCACAGATGGTCAATTCTGGCAACTGATTTACTGGGGCAACTTACTTGCCCTGTACGTTTCTCTGTTTGTATTCTATTTCCTTGAATAAAAAATCAACTTTACTGCTCGTCTCTGAGTCTCCATGCTGACCTGCAGCTGAACCAGCCCTGACCTCCCCGGGGCGCAAGCCTGGGCAGTGTGTAAGGAGCTAAGAGAGCTGGCTAACATATTCATTAAGGAAGATCACAGCAAATCAGCTTTTCTTTCTCTCCTTCTCCTCAACCCACTTCTCTCTCTTTCTGGAAAACGTTGTTTTAAAAAGTTCCCAGGTTGCGTCTCTGAAAGAGCTAAAATACAGGGTATTTTAGTGCTCCTTCCTTCCACAGAAGATGTTCAAACATGGATGTCGTGGTCACCAAGTTGCAATACCAGATGATGTGAAGTTCACCTGACCTGCACGATTAGTCAAGAGAAAAACTGGAGGTGCTCACTGGCTGCCACACTGGCAAATAACGTTGGTACCCTGAAACTAAGGCTAAGGAATGAATATAGGTATTTTTATTACGAGATGCAGAAAATATGATGGCGAGGATATTGGGATGGAACGTCAAGTAAGACATTCTCATGAAGCTAACAGTGCAAAATATATTAGGAAGTGGATACTGTTTTTTCATTTACTTGGGGTGTTATGGAAGTGCCCTCTCAAGCAAAAATGTGGAAGACAGAGTATGTATGTGGATTTTTAGCAGAGAATACCCAGTTACATATTGTACAGAAGGAATGTGCTGTTTATTATATGATTTGCGCCAAGGGAGTGGGCTCCTGCTCTCGGCCTGTGTTGCCCAATCCTCAGCAACATTATTATTTAATAAATTTATATACCGCCCTACACACGCAGGTCTCAGGGCAGTTCACAGGATAAAATCAGAATATAAAAACACAGAATGCATAAATTCTACAACAAAGAGGAGGGATAAAGAGAACCCAAGGCAACCTTGCAGCTAGTTCACCTCGAGAATAAAAACAACAATTCCTGAACATGCAGGACTCTTACTTGATCAGGGTGTCAGAGGGGGAGGAGGGACAGCAGGACTGGGACTGTCCTCCTGCTGGGTAGCAAGGGCAACCTGACTCCTCTGTATCGGAGTCTGCACTCACACAGTGACTCTCAGCCTGTCCTAGAATGGCCTCCTTCTTCTGACCCCTGCTTGATCACTCATACCTCCTGCTTCTTGCTCTTTCCACCTTGTCCCTTCCCCATACTGCTCTCCAGTGTCCCACCACCACCATCCGGGTCTAAGTCACTTTCTGTGTCATCCTGGGGGGGGGGGGAGCCTAGTGCTCTAGGTCAGGGGGTGCCCACCTCATCCAGCCAGCCAGTCCCTGACGTAACTCAACATCCTGTTTGTGCTGCTGGAAGGTGTTAGGAGCTAGAATGGCTGCTTAGTCAGCCACAACAGCCAAGTTGCAAACGGCAGATTAAAACTGAAATCACATCCCTGTTGCTGAACGGCAAAACTAGAACACTGATGCTTTGCTGTGTCTGATGCTTGGCATCAAGAACCAAATAATTTAATCCCAATGTAGTAGCTATGGAAGTGAGAGCTGGATCATAAAGAAGGCTGATCGCCGAAGAATTGATGCTTTTGAATTATGGTGCTGGAGGAGACTCTTGAGAGTCCCATGGACTGCAAGAAGATCCAACCTATCCATTCTGAAGGACAGATCCTGAAGCTGAGGCTCCAATACTTTGGCCACCTCAGGAGAAGAGAAGACTCCCTGGAAAAGACCCTGATGTTGGGAAAGATGGAGGGCAGAAGGAGAAGGGGATGACAGAGGACGAGATGGTTGGATAGTGTTCTCGAAGCTACCAGCATGAGTTTGACCAAACTGTGGGAGGCAATGGAAGACAGGAGTGCCTGGCGTGCTCTGGTCCATGGGGTCACGAAGAGTCGGACACGACTAAACGACTAAACAACAACAAGTAGCTATGCAACAGAACAAGGAGCAGCATGAATGTTAAGTATGCATGTGAGAGAAAATCAGCTACGCTTTAAAAAATATATATACTTTTTCTTTTCTTTTCCTGGAGGCTACGTCTTTTTAGTCTCCCACACACACCATTCCCAGATCTGCTCTTCAGCAGACGCACCTGGCTGACGTGAAAAGTTGGTCACGTCCCCAGACGACAATGTGCCTCGCGCGGTGCTCACCCACTTATCTCAGACTCCATTATCCCAGAGATTTCAGACGTCTCCGAATAAGCAAGGGAGCAATGGATGGCACACGCCCCTATCAGGGGACATGGCCGACTTTCAGTTAACCAGGAGCTCGGGTTAACCTGGAGTTCGATAAACAGGCAACAGAGGAAGCTGCTGGCTTGCCCCCACTTCCTTCAGGCCAGATGCAATGCACAATTGGATGCACGAATGTTTTGTGTAACAATTAAACAATTAAATCGCGGAGAGATGTATGCTAAAGAATGATATACCGCCTTAGCAGAGAGATCACGGTTGTGCATTATCTGCTCCACTCGGCTATTTATAGTCCTCTCAAATTGTTCTGTCTTTTGCTGAATCTCCCTTTGGGGATTAAAGTATGCTGGTAGCAGGCAGAATGGAGAAGAAGTCTCTCCCCGCCCCCTTCTTTCTTTCTTTCTTTCAAGTGAAGACCACACAAGACTGCACTTCAGGAAGACACAAAGGGCTTATTTTCTGCCAAATGTTGCCTAAGCTTCAGAACCTTGCTGCTGATGGAACAGAGTGGCAACCTATGATTTTTCTCTTGGCGGAACGATAATGGCATGCAAATAAGCCTGACAAAAAGTTTATTTAAGAAACCGCAAAACAGGGACAGGGCAATCAGAGTTTCCCCTTCTGGCACCGCAATGCATAACACCTTTATGGTGTTAAAGCCCTAAACAGCCTCGGCCCAGTATACCTGAAGGAGCGTCTCTACCACCATCGTTCTGCCCGGACGCTGAGGTCCAGCGCCTTCTGGCAGTTCCCTCACTGCGAGAAGCAAAGCTACAGGGAACCAGGCAGAGGGCCTTCTCGGTAGTTGTGCCCGCCCCGTGGAACGCCCTCCCATCAGATGTCAAAGAGATAAACAACTACCTGACATTCAGAAGACATCTGAAGGCAGCCCTGTTCAGGGAAGTTTTTAATGTGTGACATTTTAATGTATTTTTATTCTTTGTTGGAAGCCGCCCAGAGTGGCTGAGGAAACCCAGCCAGATGGGCGGGGTACAAATATTATTATTATTATTATTATTATTATTATTATTATTATTATTATTATTGGGCAGTAATATGCTACTTGAATGACAAGCCCGAGGAAGCTCTACCAGCCTAGCCAGGAATTGCATCTGGATCCCACCCTCTCTTGGCCCGCAGGCGACCATGGTGGGTGGTGGTAGGTAGACTCAAGATTTCATACCAACAGTAGACAAAGCTTTATATATATGAGGGGCTATCTGTAGATGGTGGGAGGGTTGCAAGGGGCTACTGGGAGGAAGAGGAAATTGCCAAAAATTACTTTCCTATCATTTCCGCTGACAGAAGTCTTACTCTCTGCTAAGCAAGACCATTAGATACAAACCCACAGCTAATGTTCAGTGGAGGATAAGATTATCCAAGGCCTTGTCTATTTCTGTCTTTAAAGAAAACAAAAAAAAACAATTAAGCCTGTAGTCAAATATTGGAATACATATTTTACCTCACCTTTTCATCCATGAAAATCCTCAATAAGGTCATCTATCATATGTCAACTCAGTTTACCTCTGTAAACTAATCAAAAAACAACACTTCAAACTATTCAGGCTTTATTCATAAGCAGATGTACTGAGCCCTGGATAATTTCAGTTGCCTTTCAATATCTTTTTCAACTTTTTTTTAAGATGAATGACTATAAATGTACACTGTATTCTATACTGTATGTGCCCATATGAGAGATTTATAAAAGATTACAATGCTTGCTCACTGCTGGAGGGTAGTTTCTTTAAGAAAAAATACACACACCTTGAAATGAGATAAACTGTGTTTTTCTGATTCTGCCATGCAAGTCATCATAGAAAAAAATATATTTGGAAACCCACATTCTCAATAGGCAATAGGCATCTCTCAATAGGCAAGGATGATTTGACAGTTTCCTGAAGGATATTATATGAGTGCACACAAATAGCACATTAAAATATTCCTCAAGTTAAAATATTTATCATATTTATTTTATAGGAGTTACTCTGCAGTTGTAAGTGTTTGCAACATGAGTTCTGCAATGCTTCAAAGACTGTTTTCAGATTATGACCAGATGCAGACTGCATGGCTGCGTCATCAAAAAACTTTTTGCTCCCTGCTCTTGCTGTTTATCATCTAGCCTGATGAAGAGTCCTGAAGAACTCAGAAGTTTGCACATTGTTTTCTGACATACTGTTTGGCCTATTAAAGTCTTAATATGGATTTTGGAATGAATTGCTGAATTTGCTAAGCACTAGTATTCAGATCTGAACCGAATGAGAATTAATAAACAACAACAGCATACCAATAAACAGGGACATAATTCACATTTAAATAATGTTACACTCCTTTAGTGCAACTTCGTCTCATACGGCACACAAATAAGAGCGGCATTTCATATGCAATTCTTGATCCAGGTGAAGTTTTAGAACTATGCCTAAACAGAGGAGCAGTTGGCAAAACACGTTGTCTGCAAGCAATCGAGGGAGAGAAATTCCTGTCCTTACGGGAAACAAACAAGAGGTGTCTCAGTTGGTCCATGCAAGTGTACTGTTGCTGATTGGCTAGCCCTGAATGTGAGTTGGAGTGTCTAACCAATCAGCAACCACACACTGCATAACACTGACTGAGACACCTACCTAAACTGCCATCTCCTGTTGGTTTCTGTTAAGGACAGGAATCCACTTCCTCCTGCAATTGCAACACAGTAGTGGCCAGCAGTTTCAGCTGGAAAACTGCCTAACTAGCCATTACTGTCATGTTAATCATGTTTTCCTGTTTATACTATATATGATCCTGTTATAACTCTAAGCCTACACTATGCCATTTTTTTAAATTAAAAAAATGTTAATAAAAGCTGGATTCTGCAACCTGCATAAGTTATCCAAGTTAAGCAAATCTGTATATTTGTATATCTGAAGGAGTGTCTCCAGACCCATTGTTCTACCCGCACACTGAAGTTCAGCGCCGAGGGCCTTCTGGCACTTCCCTCACTGCGAGGAGCCAAGTTACAGGGAATCAGGCAGAGGGCCTTGTTGGTAGCGGCAGCCGCCCTGTGGAACACCCTCCCATCAGATGTCAAAGAGAGCAACAACTACCAGACTTTTAGAAGACATCTGAAGGCAGCCCTGTTTAGGGAAGCTTTTAATGTTTGATGCATTACTGTATTTTAATATGTTGTTGGAAGCCGCCCAGAGTGGCTGGGGAAGCCCAGCCAGATGGGCGAGGTATAAATAAATAAATTATTATTATTATTATTATTATTATTATTATTATTATTATTATTATTTCATTCTGCTTCTGGTAATACTGGGAAGGGGAAAAGAACTACGGTATTGCTACCACCCACACTTCAGGGTCCTGGATTTCACAGTGTATTAAGGTCTAGAAACTTGTTTCAGGGTTTTTTTAAACCAGCTTGAGGTTCTCAGCATACTGAATCCCGTGGTAAGTATAGAAGTGTGTGTGTTTCCTGCGTGGAATCGGACACTATGTGAATAAAGAAAGTGCTAGTGTGTTGACATGGAGATTCTTTATTGCAGAAATAATGAAGATCTTTTGGGGGGAGAGCTGGCCTTCTCAACCACGGGAGTCACAACTTCATTCTCTTTGTGTCTAATCTCCTTTCACAGAGTTGTTACGAGGATAAAATGTAGCAAAACCCACAAATGCTCTGATCTACGTTGAGAAGATGCTGAACTGCATTGCTAGATTGCCTAGAAAGCTAATGTAAACTGGGTGCTTGACTACACCAGAGAACTGAACAGCTGTGGCTCTTGCATTTGTAGAGCAAGTATTTTAACTGGATCATTTAACAAGCGGTTCACTGCCACGTACGAGGCCCATGCAACTCCCAAAAAAGTTATGCCAAACAAAACCTTCAGGCAGTAACCTGAAGAATCATCTCTTTCCAGCTTCTGAAGATGTTAAGATTTTCAATTTAATCCATAAAAGGCATGAACATTGGAATATTCAAATTAAACACATGTCAAATCACATCCTACTCTTAATTCTAATTTGATCTCAGCATTACAATATACTATAGGTTGATATTTAAGTCAATCCTATTCTGAAAAGGCTTGCAGGGAAGACCTTTTATTCCATTAAATGCAACAAAACGTCACAGTGCAAAGCGGTCCAGTTCAGTTTTCCAGTTATGTTTTCCTGGGTTCGGCTTTGGTTGTGTCCAGGAATGCATTTGCAGAGCTAAACTTAGTGCAACAACTTTGCCTGTTCCTGGAGATGCCAGATTTGGCCATGACATCCCATGTCTCACTTATATGTCATTTAGACTGCCATAGTACACTTCACTCGGAGCTACCTTTGGGGACTGCCTGGAAACTGCAACTGGTTCGAGGGACCACTAGGGGCGCATCAGAAGATGGCTGACAATAACATCTCTCCGACCCACACGAAGTAAATTGGAGGCTGTGATGGGAGTAAATAGCCTCCCTACCCCCCCAGGACTGTGGTGGGGGACTGCCCTTGCCTGCTGTGCCCTATACCACCCCTGAATTTGTGGGGATGGGGGCACTAGGCACAATGCCCTCCTGTGGGATTTCGGCGCTCCTGGACGCCATCTCTGATCCGCGCCACTAGCTGCAAGAACTTCAAAAGAAACAATTTGGATGAAGCGAATGCACATGTTTCAAGGAAGAAGGGGGAGTAAAGACTGCTAACAGAAGAGATCTCTGATAAAACAAGACGAGTCGGAGGAACAAGTATAAATCATGAGAAGATACGCCAAGACTTGGTATGGCAAAGGGACTGATGGGGGAGGGGAAAAAAACTTTCCTTTCTTTCCCTATGTGATTAAACAAGAATCCCCCCCCCACAAGTCAGAAATGTCGTTTTAAGGACTTAAGCTGTGGATTTAAGGCTGTGTGGAGATAAACTTTCGAACCAAAGCATGTTTTAAGAAGAGCGTGGAATGTATAAGGGCTTTGGAATGACGCAGTTAAAAATTCCGTCACCGTATTGGGAAGTTCTGTCGGAGGACTTAAGTCTGAGAGGAGAAACAGAAATAGAGCTGTTTTTATATTGTGGGTGAAACTCCTCAGTGGGACTTAAGAACGACAGTTCTGTAATTAATGATGGAAAGAGCGCTGTTATCTATGAAGGCGATGATATATGGAAACCATCTCAATTTGAGGATTGGAAGAACGGAAAAATTCACACAGGATTATTATTGGTGTTTATCGGCTTAAGGAGACTATCAGAAGAGATCATAAAGAAAAAAGAGAAAATATATGAACAAGATGTGATGTGGAAACAGCAAGATAAGACTGGATAGAATTATGAACTTTGTTTGGACTGATTTGGACATTAACGCAGTGGCAAGAAGATGATCAGAATCCCCCTTCGGATCTTGAAATATGGGTTCCCTCAACAAAATTTAAAATTCGGCTTTGTAATTTGGAATTTATGTGATGTGATTTGATTTGATTTGATTTGATTTGCCGGTTAATAAAAATTATTTTTTTTTAAAAAAAGGAAACTGCAACTGGTTCGTAATGCTGCAGCCAGACTGTTGACAATACTGGTGATAGGAAACTTGTGATTCCCATGTTAAAAACCTTCTCTGGCTGGCTGACTGTCTGTTTCTGGGCCCAATTCAAAGAGTTGGTTAGGATGTTCAAAGCCCAACACAACTTAAAACCCATGGATAATGGATTTTGGGTATAACATCAAGTATGATGCCTGGGTAAAACTGTGGAATGAGAGTATAAAATTTACAGCATGTACCACCTTAAGAGAGAATATAATGAAAATGCTGTATCGCTGGTATTTGACACCTGTTAAACTGGTGAGAATGTACAGGATGAGTAGTAAGACATGTTGGAAATGCACAGATAAAGATGGAGATTTTTATCACATGTGGTGGACATGTGAGAAAATGAAACAGTTTTGGGAACAGATTTATAACAAATTGAAAAAGATATTTAAATACACTTTCCCGAAAAAGCCGGAAGCTTTCTTGCTAGGCTTGATGGGAGAGGAAATAGAAAAAGCAGATCAAAGGAGAGGAAATAGAAAAAGCAGATCAAAGGTTATTTATGTATGCTATGACTGCTGCCAGAACTTTGTTAGCCCAAAAATGGAAAGTACCAGAATTACAAACAATAGAGGAGTGGCAGACAAAGATGGTTGATTATGCGGAACTAGCAAAATTGACCTGTAGAATCCGAAATCAGGAGGAAGCAAAATTCCAAAAAGATTGGAATAAATGTATGGAGTACATAAATAATAACTGTAGAAATCTGAAGACTCTGGAAGGACTGAAATAAATCTTACGATGTAGATAGGATTGGATACAATAAGAAACTGTGGAAAAGTAACTGACATAAGAAAACCTGTTGAAGGGAGGGAAGGAAGTCAATGCTCAGCAGAGTGTGGGGAAAGAATGAGGGTAAATGACTGTTGAATTTTACTGTATTTTGTTTGTTTGTATTAAATGAGACACCAATAAAAAGCATTTTTTTAAAAAAAAAAAAGCCCAATACAACTTGGGGATGGAGTATTTGAAACATACGAGCCCACCGAGTTTTAAAAATAATTGGGGTATGCTTTTTGCGAAGTCTTGCCAATACCTGGAGTGCAATTGGCAGGCAATCAAGAGAGGATTTTTTAAAAAGCAGCTACTCCAAACTCCAGGGTGTCTTCCTAAAGGAGGTCCACCTCGCCTCTTCTCTGGTGACCAAATAAACAAAACGTGTTTATTTGATACATCATGAATTGCCTTATTTTATGTCTTCGGAATTACATATTTTACTGTTGCTGAACAAAATTTGGAGGAACAGTGGGCTACGAATGCCACAAATAACTAACTCTTCCATCAATGAATGGCTTAAAATCTGGGAGGGGCTGAAAAGCTCCTGGAGAACAGACTAAAAGATAAAAGATAAGAACTAGCTCCATCAGCTGGAGAGCTGGAATGGCTACAAGGAGGCAGCCAACATGAAAAGATGTTAAATGTCACCGCAGCAAAGATGATCCAAACGTTCAAGAAGAAAAGATGACTGCCTAGGAAGCTGCGCTTCTGAGGAGTTAGCGCTTAAGGGTGGATAATGAACCAAGCGTGTCAAAAATGCGACGCTGCAGCACAAAAGGCCAATGCTATTCTATTTGTGCAGCTGTGACAGGAGCGTTGCTTCCCAAGGCTGATAACATTGCTCTGCTTATCGCTAGTTAAGCATCATCTGAAGCACTGCAGTTTGGAGGAGAGCGGCAGTTCAAGAAGGTGGTTGACAATTTGGAAAGGATTCACAGGGAAGCCACAAGGATGACAACGGGTCTGTGGAAGGTAAACGACATGAAGAAAGTCTAAAGAAATAGGTTTAGGATAGTGAGCAAGAAGGAGGTGGTGGATGCAGCAGTAGATTTCCATTATTTAAAAGCCTATGAGAAATGAGAACAATTTCTTACCATATCCATGGGTGAACAGGAGAGAAGTGGGGTGTTTAAAAATGGCAAGAGACTGGGGGTGGGGGGAAGAGTCCTATGCTATAAAAAAAGTTCACATAAGCAACAAGCTGGGAGATGCACAAGCCTCCTTCATGCATCCAAAATAATGTGTGTGGGCGCAAAGTGCATGCTCCACCCCCATGTGGGTGGCACTGTGGTCTAAACCACCGAGCCTCTTGGGCTTGCTGATCGGAAGATTGGCAGTTCGAATCCACACAAAAGGGTGAGCTCCCGTTGCTCTGTCCCAGCTTCTTCCATCCTAGCAGTTCAAAAGCACACCAGTGCGAGTAAATAAATAGGCACCGCTGTGGCGAAAAGGTAAACAGCGTTTCTGTGCACTCTGGCACTCGTCAACGGTGACCCGTTGCGCCAGAAGCGGCTTAGTCATGCTGGCCACATGACTTGGAAAGCTGTCTGTGGACAAATGCCGGCTCCCTCGGCCTGAAAAGCGAGATGAGTGCCATACCCCATAGTCGCCTTTGACTGGACTTAACCATCCAGGGGTCCTTTACTCTTTCTTTCTTTTTAACCTCCACTCCCAACATCCCCATCCACTCTGCCCCCAACCTTTCCATGCTAAGGGGAAAGGTCTGAAGGGAGGGTTGGCATGTGTGCAGCCAAACATGCTTAGAAGCCACACATGATGAGGAAGGCTGCATTATCAGCCAAATGCAGTTGGAAATCCTCTTCAGGCTTTCTTGCTCAGATAGAAAGGTTGGGATGGAGTGGGTGCACCACTGGAAACTGGGGGGGGGTGTGTCACACACATGTCCCCCTACGCATTTTACATCTGCACATATTCTTTTGAAGGGATTAAGACGTCTATCGTTTTTATAGAACTGGGAGGAAACTATTAAATAGCTTAGAATGAAGCTTCTCCAAACAAACATTGCGTTTTGCTAATATTGTGTAGTTGCTAATAATAGAGTACGGAAGTGACACTCTCCATAAGTTGATTACACACACACACACACAGACACACACTTGGGATGCATTAGTGACTTCAAATGGTAAATAGTCACGAAGTGAAAGCTTCTGCTGGTGCCCTTCTCCAGTTCTAAACATGCACACCCATGCTACCCGAAAATCCCAGGAGTCCTCAGAGCAGTGCAAAAAGAAGCATCAGAAGCCCACTGAAATATTTTTGTGTGGTTTTAATGTCGGTGCCAGTTTTTCAAGAGACCACCAGTATTTTAGCTGGCACGGAAATATAATTTGCGCTTCTCCTGAAATGCCCATCCAACCCACGTCACAAAGAAACAATTCCATGGAAAACAAAGAACCTTTCCCCCTCCTGTGTAATATGCAGGCCCATGGAAGCCATTGGCCTCCTTTTGAATTCCATGGGCTTTAGATCCAAGCCAGTGCTACCATATGACTTCAGAAAGTGTGGGGGGGAGGAATAAACCTCAAGAAAAGTGCCAGTCCACAACCGTACGAAAGCTAATGAATTCAGAGGTTGAGCTACTTACCGTTTAGGTGTGTACACAAAAACCCTATAATCAGTAAAGAACATTTCATCAAACTAAGTGACCGCTAGGCCTCACACAAAATGTTATGTCTGTTAATTAAGAGCAAAGTATTTTCTTACTTGTCCTCCTGGTGGTCTTCCTGGTCGCTAAGTTCATCATCATCGACCAGGTGCCCAAAAGGTTCAGAAGAAATGGATACCATGTTGGAAAGGATGACTCTGCTGTCGCTGCTGCCTGTCAGCACTAATTGGTCATGGGAATGATTGTAGCGGACGTTCCAGACCCTGAAAACATCAACCCCACCACAGAATCAACCAGTTGAACCACTACCTAAAGGACGCAGATATAAGCATGTTGTACAGCTTTCAAAATGACAAGTCAGTTTCCATCGATGGATTGCTGAAATCTATTACCTGCTATCGAACAAGTCTAGATATTGAAGGCTGTGGACAGTATACCAACTTTTCTACTCCACAAATAGAAGGAACTTCTGTGTTTGGAAGGAGAATTGTGCTCACAGTGTAAAAATATTGGCTATTGTCCAATGCAACCGAAAAACATGTATGGGATGTTTCAGTCATGGGGTGAAAGACATATAGTGAGTTTTGAACAGCAACAATAAAATGCCACTGATAGTGCCTCTCTAATAAAGTGCTTGGGAACCGTGTTGAGAATCAGAGGCGCGGGTTGCAAGGATGGGATAGTGGCAATCACCCAGACTCCAACTCCCATCAGCCCCAGCGAGCATAGCCAAAGTTTAGGGGTGATGGGAGTTGGAGTCCAGCAATATCTGAGGGCCACAGGTTTCCTATCTCTGTACTAGAGCATCAATAAGCTGAATACACTGGCTGTGCTAATCCGAGAAGTGCAACTCCAGCTTGTAGTACAATGTCAGCCCAGTTGCTTGCCCCCAAACCACTGGACTGGATCCAGAGATCTGTGAGAGATCTGGAATGCTCCTGCTGGCGACAAGGGGAGTGGATATCAGCAAGTCATCTCTCCTACCTCCCTTCCTCCCCATACAGTGAATGGAAGACCCTGTTGGATCAAATCCTTTCCCAAAATAGAGTAACTCCTTTTGTTCATGGAAGGGCTGCACATTTCAGTCCAATGTAACTCGCTGCTCCTACCAGCCTAGAGAAATAAACACACGTTGTTCTTTTTCCTGGGCCGGATAGAATTGCTGCCTTTCCTGACATATTGGGCAAGCACAGCAATAGCTCTACAATGTTATTTCTGTCTGGGACTGGGCAACTAGGCATTAATGCACTGCACTTGCCCTGGAGGCAAACAGCAAAAGCAATTCATGTCAATACCTGGATGAAGCCTAGGAGGGGGATTAACAAAAGCCTTATCTTTTGCTCCTACTTTTAAAAACTTTTTATCTCATTTTGCAAGGCCAGTTATTTACAGAACCGACCAACAAGTTGTAAGGAGGGGGAGACCCAAAAGCCCAAATCCTGCAATGGAAGTTTTTGCTTATTGTTTAAACACAGCATGCAGATATTCCGAAGACAAAGCATTCCCCCATAAGCAAAACATGGATTATTTATTAATGTGATAAATTGAGCCCAAAGTTACCCCAAATCTGTGCTGGGTATGGTTAAAATAGTCCATAAGACAAAGGGAGGATTAACGCTATTAACTGAGCTCTCAAATATCATGTTAATACCAAATGTCTCCAGATTTTCTGTTGTTCTAATGGTTTAATAATCTCCTCAATAAATAAAGATGTTTCCACAAAGTTGCCTCTTCGATGCCAGTGCTGAAGTCGCTTCAGGGCCCAGAATTATTTTGCCGCAGATGCTGCCACCCTAAAATCTATGAAATCTGAACAACACTCTGTCTCTTGGCTATATAGAAATCTTTCTACATTAATCTTCAACAAAAGGGAATCATTAATCTCTGCTGTAGAAACACATTAAAACTATTTTACAGTACGGACAATACCTTCCTAGAAAACAAATCAACATTTGCTAGCTTTTAAAATATTAAAAATATTTGTATTCTGCTTAGAGGAAAGAAAGAAAAAAATTATCTGCAGCACCAGCTGAACTTGTTTGCATGGTTTTCAGAAAAGAACAATTAGCAGATTCAATTTGATAAATCCTTCACCCAAATAAATTCACTTTACCAGTGGGAATGCTCTTCCAGTGTCTTCACTGGCTCACTGACGTTTCTGGTGTCCCAGAATTTCACCTTGCAGTCATCTCCGCAGCTAGCCAGATAGTACTGTTTGTTGGGATTAAAATCTAGGTCCCTCACCAGCTGTCCATGAGCATTTTCTATACAATATATTTGACTGCAGGAGGAAAGGGGTGGAAAGAAAAAAGAGGCACATCAAGAAAAGGCAAATAGCGAAGCCCAGCCACAGCGCTAATAGAAAACAAGGGGCATGTTTGCACTGCAAATTAATTTGCTTCAATTTAGGACAACAGCAACTTGCTGCGTTTGCTTTGGTGCCAAGTGCTGGCATATCAGCTCTGCTCCTTTGAAATTACTTCTGGGGTTAGAACAGTATGTCTGCGAATAGCCAGGTTATTCTGGGGCAAGTAGACCGGATTTAGGGCATCACAGCACATGTACAGATAGTTACAGTGGTGCTTCAGTCACTCATTCTCATTCTCATTCTCATTCTCATTCTCTCTCTCTCTCTCTCTCTCTCCCTCCCTCACACACACACACACACACACACCACCAGCATCACCTCCAACACCACACAGGCAGCTACTGCTGAGAAACATCTGCCTTGTCATTAAAATCAAGCCACCATCTTGTCCTCTAACACATCAGCAGCATCGCTGAGATTCATACCAGTGCCAAAGCCCACCTTCCACACAAGAAAATTTGGGGTGCTCTAGTGAGCTCACAAATCACCACTCACATATGATAAAAGGCAGAGGTGTACCACAGTGAATTTAAGGCAGAACAGGGACTGCATACAGCTACCTCTTACAGGCACGGACTCTAAATAAGCATATTGTTCAATAATTACTTTACCATCAGCTTGGTTATGTCTTTTCCCCTCAACTTCCAGCTCTTGGAATATATGCCATCAAAGAGCATGTAGCCAGATACAAACAACTGCTGTGGGCATGCCTTAAGTTTTGCAGGCAATATATTCCAAACGAATGTAAAGAAATGTATATTGTAGGCCGCACTGCCTACTATTGTCTGGTCATGAGACCATCTGCTTAAAACAGTGCCACCACATTTTCTTCTCTGAAATTCATTCATCTATTTGTGTATTTGCATATTTATACATTTATACATCCCCTTCATAGGGTAATACCAGGGCAGTTCACAACAATGCATATTAAAATGCAACGAAACATAAAAATCACCGTAGAAACAGTAATTCTACTAAAAGCTCAGCATGAATAAACAGCAAATTCCTGGGTGAATAAAATGGTCTCTAAGCAGCTGTCAAAAACTTGATCAAGTCAGGGCTTGCCTCATTTTGGAGGGAAGAGGATTCCACAAACTGGGTGCCACAACAGATAAGGCCCTCCCCCCATACGTTGCAAGATGAATCTCAGCAGGCTGTGGCACAACCATACGGTTCCCATCTGGAAATCTCAGCATATGACCAGGTGTATAATATGGGGAAGGGATAAGGGCATTTTGTGGCACCCATGAGAGTATCTCAGATTTCCAAATGGGCTCCCAGCTCAAAAAAGGCTGAGGAGCCCTGCTATAATCTCTCACCACTTTGTAGCTACAGGAGTCCAGAAGCTAAAAGGGCCTTGGTGTAGCAGACAAGACAAGAGGGAGGAGGGAACCATGATTTCCCGGAGGGTCAGGAAATCGCTTTGAAACCAAAGGTCACATTCCTACATGGACAACCTTCTGAGGTTCCAGTAGGTGGAGTCAAAAGCAAGAGTAGGCGCAGCAATGGAGGCAGCGCCTTCTGCTCAGCTGCTAGTAATGTGTCGCCCACCGCCAAAAATGTACACACCCCATCTAGCTTCAACTTTGGTTTAGGGTGCTCCAAACACAGCCTTATGTCCCCAGCTTTCAAGCTTCTTTTCTAGTCCAGCAAAGCCTTTGAGGTAAAATTAAGCTAAGAGAGACAATGCTTCTCTTCAGCTCACTATGATCAGCTTTGAGCACACACATTTGTGAACTTTTCTGGTGCCATGCCATGAGTCCAACTGCAATTTATACTGATCTAGTGTAGAAGCCCAAAGTCAGGTTTTAACCCATATTCTTGTAGAAAACAGAAGAGGAAAGTGAAAGAATTACTATAAGCATTTAAATACATATTTGTAACTTTTCCTAATCAAATTAATCAGTTTTGGGGTATAAAGGAATGTAATTGGAAACAATGGAAATATAGTGCTGCACCCATGAGCACACGGGAGACATAAAACCAAATTTAAAGTCATCTCCCCCTTTAAGGCAGCAGAAGTTATTACAAGACATCCGTCTTCCGAGGCTAGTGATAAATTACTGTGTGCTAAGGGGATAAGCTGTATCTTAAAAAAGCTTGCACAGACTTCTGTTGTCATGGCAACAGATGTGCACAACATCACTCCTTTGCTTATCAAAATTACAACTAGAGCAGGAAAGGAGTCCTATATTTCTTATATTGAAGCTTTAGGTTTGTTGGCATCCAAAAATTTTGATACGTTGCGGCCCCAATACTAAGCACCGTTGTGCCAGGCAACTGACTGTCAATAGATTGGAAACTGCTGCTGCATTATCTCTAAAGATACTGTCAAAATCAAATGGAAACCTAAAATTCATCCCTCCTCAAACAAAGCAGAGCAAACTCCAGACCTAGCTAATCTCCCCCTCCAGCCCGCCCCCTAAAAAAACCTCTAAAATTTGAAAAAGAAAGCGTCATTAGTATACCAGAGTCAGCCAGCTTTAAAGTAACAGTCCAGAATGGAAACTTAAGTCACTCTGCTCTGGACTGGACTGCTGAGTTCAATGGCATTGGCACATTCTAAAATAGGAATGGGGAAGCTGTCGCCCTCCATCACGATCATTCATGACCACTGGCCATGCTGGGAAAGACTGACGGGAGCTGGAGAGCAACAACATCTGGAAAGCCAATGTTTCCCCACCTCGGCTCTAAAAACATCCACACCTAGCTCTATTTTAAATGAATGGGGTGGTTTTTTTTAATCAGTAGCTTAATAACAGCAGGATTTTCACATACCGTACATACTGGGTGTAAAGAAAAGGGATCCTTTAGGCTGCTGCCATAGCTTATTGAAGGGACACGGGTGGCGCTGTGGGTTAAACCACAGAGCCTAGGGCTTGCCAATCAGAAGGTCACCGGTTTGAATCCCCGCAATGGAGTGAGCTCCCGTTGCTCGTCCCACCTCCTGCCAACCTAGCAGTTTGCAAGCACGTCAAAGTGCAAGTAGTTAAATAGGTAGCACTTCAGTGGGAAGGTAAGCAGCGTTTCCGTGCGCTGCTCTGGTTCGCCAGAAGCGGCTTAGTCATGCTGGCCACATGACCCGGAAGCTGTACGCTGGCTCCCTCAGCCAATAAAGCGAGATGAGCGCCGCAACCGCAGAGTCGGTCACGACTGGATCTAATGGTCAGGGGTCCCTTTCCCTTTATAGCTTATTGAATCCGTGGCAGACGTCTAAACTAGACATGTAAACTAGTGAAATGACTACTTTTGAAGCCTGCTTTAAAAAAAAAAAAATCACTGCTGGAAGAGTAACTTTCCAGAAACACACAGGTTTTATACAGATACAGATATAGACAGAAAGAAGAAACCACACTCCTTACGTCATAGTGCGTATATCCCATCCTCGAATGGCAGTGTCGTTTGCTGTCGCAACCTGAGTGCAATTATGGTGGGGACTCCATCGTCCGGAGGTAAACTTCAGCTGTCCCTTTCCTTCCAAGGCGACGGAATTTGACAGCTGTGCGTTAGAAACAACTCAAGTGAGTGACTCTCGTATGAAATGCCTCTCTAGCTCTACAGAGCAACTCACTTCAGAGGCAACAAGCAGAACAGCTTGAAACTTAAAACAGGGAATTATTCATGTGTCGGACGATAATATTCATTTCGCAACATGCCTCACTGACTTGTTGGTGAGTTACACTTGGTTCTACCTAGCACAGACAACGATGTTTGTCAATTATTGATGGATAAGATAAAAAATTGATTGATTGATTGATTGATTCCATAACATTTCTGCCCTGCTTGATTGTAAAAGAAAACCTCAAAGTGTTTTTTACAAAGTAATTCATTATCACCTTTTAAAAAGAAGAACAGAGAGAGGACCCCTTACAGATAAATGGATGAGTTTGGTCAGAAGATCACCTGTGCTACCTCTCTCAATGCTGGGTCTTTTCAGATATTGCTAGGATAAGCCTACATACACAGAAGGTTACAGCAACACGTACACCATTTTTAAAAACCCATCTTATAGCTCAGGGAAATCCCACATTCAAATAAACACTGCTTTGCAATCCACTTGATCTTCTCTTTCCAGTGGAAGCAGAGACACAATTCTAGGCTCTGCTCCCAATCTCCCCTTTCCTACTGTGTCTCAGGGACCACCACCTCTTCTGAACAGGTCCACGGATATGGAATAGTCCCTAAGCACAAATGAAGGAAAATGTATCGAGCTGGTTATTGTGCTCCATTTCCTAGAACACAAACAGGTACTTGAAACACCTGTATTCCTTAACGATACTGTTAAGGCCTGTTGCCTCCAACCTCATTTTATGCAGCCCCTGGCATCGCATCAAATGGCCTCCTTCCTCATCCCATCGGAGTTCCTTCCTCTTTAAATCCCAGTTGTTTGGTGCTGCACTGTGCACCCTATTGGTGTAATCATAATCATAAACCATTTCATAGATCAAATATCTTACTTAAAAATCTATTTGTCCCCTCCCCCTTTATATGTAGTTTCAGAACACCTGTAGGGAGCAATAGTAGGAGAAAAGTTTTTACTGTTTGTTTGTGAAGCTAATTTTGGAAAAGAACATGCCGGAAATGCCTGAGGTGACTCATAAACTGGAGCAGGGTGGTAGTGGTTTGGGTAGAATGTCCAATGACTAGAAGGTATCCCTACAGAGATCTTCACCCATCTTCATGATTAGTTGAGCAGGAAGTATGCAGAACAACCAGATGCATGCAAATCACCTTAATTTGCATAATTATTTAATGTCACAGGTCCGCTGTCCACAGCATAGAACCTGGGTAACTTTGGAGCAATGTTTTTTTTTTATTACAAAAAATGGTGTAGTGCCCACAGCTCAACTGACAGAGACAGCAACTGCTTAAACATGTGCAAACATAGTCAAGGAAAGAGTTAATGTAGACAATGTTTATTTGGAGGAATAGCTCATCTAATGAAAGGCATGCGACAGTGATGAATTTCTGTAGCTAAATTCCAGCGAAGTAAATGAGAGAGCCCAAGAACTCGACGCTCAGTAGAAAAATTCCCTTTCTATTAAGTGGTATGACTTGTGACAGACTGGAGAACTTCCCAAAGGAAATGCTTATATTTGATACAGATTGGAATTAAGGAGAAATATGGTAACTTTGAGATTATGAACGAAAGAGACTGCCTAGGACAGTGAAAAGCCTAATAAACATTCAAAGAACCTTAAAGCAAGGCGAGGCAGAGCAGCCCAGGGGGAGCAAGAGGAGAAGGAGGAAATGCTAAGCATGTCTGTAAAAACCTGACACTTCAATCAGACAAGAATGTTGATCACAGCATGCAAACAGACTTTGCTCTAGAAAGAGTTGGCCAACTGTTGGCGAGGGAGACAGTGAGTAGAATATTGGTCAATTCGAGGGAACACTGATGGCAACAGCCAAAAAGGAACCGGCTGGTTGACCAACATGGGGGGGAGAGGGGAGATGCAGGCCAAAAAGGATGAACAAAGGCTTCACACAGGAAGAATCATGACTGTTCTTCTGCGGGTGTGACTAATGTGCGGTTTCTGAAGATTGTTTCATGGCTGACGAAAGATTTTCCTCACCAGGTATTAAAACACTTACTTTCCTTTGAAAAGCAACACACAGACAGACACACACACACACACACACTGCTGCTTAGAATACAGTTTAAATATGTTAGCAACTTGCTTATCAATCAAACAAACGTACAGAAAAGTAATGCCACCACACACAAAATGAGTCCTCGTTGTAATTTGTGACACTCCTTACCACTGCCTTGCTTGAGCTTTCTTGCAAATCCCACAGAAGCAAGTGATTATCAGCCAGAGAAATTAATCTTTTGCCATCTCCCATCGGCTCCCATGCAACACTGCAAGCACAAAAATTCAACAACGTCACGTTAAGCAATCCAAAGCAGGCACACACATGCAAGTCCCTGGGGGTGCATTTATAACCTTCCACTTAACTATAATCTGCAGAAGACGTTATCGAGTGGCCCTGTCTTTTTGCAGTTGTTTGGTGCTGCGCTGTGCACCCTGTTGGTGTAATCATAATCATAAACCATTTAATAGATCAAATATCTTACTTAAAAAGCTATTTGTCCCACTTTATAGCAAGCACTCTGAAAGCAACTTACAGGTGGTCATTGGAATAAAGTAAAAAGCAACGCACCACGTTAGCGGTGTGTGGCACCTGCCACCCCCCAGATGTGGCTGGATTAGACTTCCCCTCACCCCTCACCAATGTTTATGCTGACTGAAGATGATGGGAGTTGGGGTCCAACAGCAATGGGAGGCCCACCAGGTAGTGGAACCCGAAACAGACTATCACATCATTTTCATCCTATGATGGCTTTACTATGCCATGAAGAGAAGGTAAAGTAAGCCTTACCCCATCGTGTCAAAGATACTTTTAAGTCATATTTGTATTCAGTTACCTGAGCAAAGCCCTTAACTACATGTGATTTGTCTTCATAGTCCATCACTATCAACAATTGGGAGATATTGGAAACAGAAGGTGGAAGGAGCAACAAGGGGTTTTTCTCTCTTGGACTTGTTCCTCAATAACAGGGAGGAATAGATCAACAAAGTGAAAGTACTGGGAACCTTGGGAGGAAGTGATCATGTTCTCTTGGGTTTCATTGGAGTCAATTTGATTCCCTCCCCCTCTTTCTTTTTTCCTTTCTCCTCCTGTGATGAGGCTGCATTTTAATGTTTCAATGTTATATTTTAATCTTGTTTTTAAGTTGTATTCATTCAACTTGTTTTTATTATTGCTTGTTAGCCACCCTGAGCCCGGCCTTGGCTGGGGAGGGCGGAGTATAAATAAAATTTATTATTATTTATTATTATTATTATACACAGGCAAGGGAATGCTAAGGGTAATCAGACATGCACTCACTAATGGTTCCTCATCATTCTAGAAAAAAGTGACAAGTGGGGTGCCACATTTTGTCTTGGGCCTAAAGGTATTAAGCGGATGCTCATCGAATTTGTAGATGACACCAAACTGGGAGGGGTAGCAAATGCCACAGAAGGCAGAAATTGGGATACAATATGACCATAACAGATTGGAGAACTGGGCCCAAACTAACAAAATGAATTTCAATAGGGACAAATGTAAGAACCAGCTACACAAATATAAGATGTGGGACACCTGGCTTGCTAATAGTACATGTGAAAAGGATCTATCTAGGGGTCTTAGTAGACCACAGGCTTAACATGAATCAACAGTGTGGTGCGGGGTGGGGGAAGGTTAATGCTATTCTAGGCTGCATCAACCGATGTATAGTGCCCCGATACCACTCTATTTTGCCTTGGTCAGACCACACCTAGAGTACTTTGTCCAATTCTGGGCACCACAATTGAAGAAGGATATTGACAAGCTGGAAGGTATGCAGATGAAGGCAACCAAGATGATAAAGGGTATGGAAACCAAGCCTTATGAGGAACAGTTGAGGGAATTTGGTATGTTTAACCTGGAAAATATATGATAGCCATCTTGAAATATCTAAAGCAGCGGTTCTCAACCTGTGGGTCCCCAGATGTTGTTGGACTACAACTCCCATCATCCCTGAGCTATGGTCTTGCTAGTCCAACAACATCTGGGGACCCACAGGTTGAGAAAGGCTGATCTAAAGGGTTGTCACGTGGAAAATGGAGCAAGCTTGTTTTCTCCTGCTCTGGAGGCTAGGACCCGAATCAATGGATTCAAGTTACAAGAAAGGAGATTCCAACTAAACATCTAGAAGAACTTTCTGATAGAAAGAACTGTTCAAAAGTGGAATGGTCTCCATTGGGAGGTGGTGAACTCTCCTTCCAGAGGTTTTCAAGCAGAAGTTGGATGGTCATCTGTCATGGATGCTTCAGTTGAGATTTCCGCATTGCAGGGGGTTGAACTAGATGACCCTCGCGGTCCATTCCAACGCTACAATTTTATGATTTGAAGGGGAAAGAGTCTCTGAATAATTAAGAGCTTGCTGCCTTAGTTTCATCTCAAGAAAAGAAACTGTTATATTCATTGGCAATGCAAAGTAACAAAAAACACTCAAGGGATTTGTGTTAGACATCTGATTCCTGGCCTATTTTTTTTTAAAGACTGCTGATTTATATATTCACAACCCTATACTGTTTAAAAAAACAAAAAAAAGTTGAGAGAGACAACCAAAGCAGTAGCACCCAAATAAGGAAGAGAGTTTCAAGAAAATGAAAGAGGGAACTATTTTATGAACTATTTAGGTCAGCGACTACCCACTTTAAGCGTCAACCTTCTTCCTGAGCACTTAGAAAATATCTTTCACATATGTTTCCATTTACAATTGCTTAACACCTATTGAAGAAGTGTGATCCCTTGCTCAGCGATATTATGCATATGAAAACAAGTATTTTTGTTTCCAATCCATGACAGGGTTTGTTTGATATCACCACTGGAAGGTGAGCTAAACATCTAGAAATATATTTTCAAATTGTCTGGAATTTAGGCTGCAATTCTATGCACAATTAACTGGAAGTAAGTCCTACCAAACTCAATAGGACTTAGTTCTGAGCAAACATGCATACGATTGCAGTGTTAGGGTCCAAGTATGGTAAGAATGGTAAAAAAAGATTTTGCTCTAATGATTTACCAATATTGGAATCCTTTTTCAAAAGCCATTTCTATGGGTGCTAATTCTACTGCCTTTCACTTACATTAAGATATCTTTAAAGTTTTCAGAAAGTGAACATTATCATTGGCATTTCTGATTTTCAATGAGCTGTAAGAAGGTGTTAGTAACCTGACAGAAAGGGTGCTAATTAGAAAGAAGTATAACTCAATGAACACACCTTGAGAACATCTAACAGTATTCAATCGGTCCTTGCGAGATGGGCATTTTATTTCATTACTAATTCATTTTATTGGATCTCATAGCTCACTCTTTTATAGATGCGATTGTAGCAATCCTTCAGGATTTATGGTGAAAATGAAGGTTACCATTCTCTCCCCCCCCCCTTAAATAAAATAATTCCCTTATACCAGTCTCCAGTTCTTGTAAATTATGGTACTGTAATCGTGAAGACCAAAGTCTGCAATGCACGCCATGAACTGCTGGCAGCCAAGTGACAATTTTGTTTAAAAAGAAGCATAGTGCTCCAAACAGGCTGATATTTAACCTCTTATCATGAAAGGTTCATGTTTTTTGTTTTAATCTTCAGCAAGCTCCTTGCTCCTAACCATGTTTCAAAAACTTTTAAAGCCTGCATCAAGCTGAGAAAACTTTTTACTTTAACTAATGGTTGAAGATGTGTCAATTACCTGCTCTTGCTGCAGAAATGTTACAGCCAAGCAGAGCCTAACCAGCTGTTAGGCATGGTAAGGCAGCTGCTTCAGGCGGCAGAAACCCAACAAACATCATGCCCAAAGGTACCCCACTGCCTCCACCAGTGGCAGAGATGTGCCGCCAGAAGTGTTGATTTGGGGCAAGATTTCGCCTGAAATCATACAAGAGCTTGCAGAGCGCACAATGCCTAATGAGTTTTGGGGTGAAATCTCACCCAAAATCAGCACGATCTTGCCCAAAATCAGTGCTGATGGCGGTGGCACTTCTCTGCCAGCAGTGGGTGTGGCAGGGTGTGCAGCAGTGGCAGAGCAGGTGGCGGAGGCAGGAGTAGGGAGGTGGTGGTAACTTGCCTAAAAGGAACAACATATTTGAATTGTGGTCCCTGGTTAGAACTAGCCATATTGAAAGGTGGTTTTAGGTTCATGTGACAATGTTTCACAATTCTCCCTCTCTCCCAATGTGTGTGTGCGTGTTGCTGTTGGTCTATTCAGCAGACGGCTTCTGATTGTGCATAGAGTACCAGAATGATACACCTTCCTAAACAGAAAAAACCTATTAGCACAAATTTATGGCGTTTCCCTCTATGTTGTGTTAAATAATCAGGGACTGAGATAACTTTGTTAGCTATAATTCTTTAGGTTCCACACGTGGAACATGGACATATTGACAAGAAGCATTTCAGGTCAATTCCTACCTAAAACACAATGAACATTTATCTGAAAGCCTGATACAGGTCCAAATCATTCATTTATTCTGTGAGCATATGCACCCCATATTTGAAAGGGTAATGCAACGTGCCTGGCACTTTACAGAATGCAAGAGGACAGGTTGCTGTTCCTAGGAGCTTACAATCTGAAATTGGGACACAAAGGAAACAACAGAGAAAGTGGAGAAAGAGAGGGGTATGGCAAAGCAAGCCGAGAAAGGAGGCAACGATAAAGCCAAGGCTACGTGCCCACTCAACAGGCTGGAACAGCAGAAAGCAGCGGCGCTTGTTGATTTTGCTGCAACAGATTAAGACTTCCATGGCACCCTGAAGATTGGCAAACAGTGTAAGCTTTCATGGGTCAGAAAATGGGCATCTGGCAAAGCTTATGTCACAGTAAGTTTGTCGGTGTTTATGGTACCACAAGACCATTGTTGCTGCAGCTTTTTTACTGAAATTTATTTTCATTCATAACAACAAACGCCTCAGGTTACAAACGCTTCAGGTTACAAACTCCGCTAACCTGGAAGAGGTACCTTGAGCTGAGAACTTTGCCCCAGGATGAGAACGGAAATCGTGTGCCGGCAGCAAGAGGCCCCATTAGCGAAAGCATGCTTCTAGTTAAGAACAGTTTCAGGTGAAGAACTGACCTCCGGAACTAACTAAGTTTGTAACTAGAGGTACCACTGTGTGTGTGTGTGTGTGTGTGTGTGTGTGTGTAGTAACAAAGCTGATGTAAACAAAGGAAATATAACAGTATGTGGTGACCCACTGGTCATATTGTTTAGAAATGTTACAGACTTGGTCTTATCTGTTGCTATGAAACTGGTAATACACTTGTTAACAGCCAATTTTATCTTATTCTATTTATTAAATTGATATACTGTCCTTCATCCAAAGACCACAGGGTGGTTCGCAACATAAAAATACAAAATGAGAACTCAAAATACATAATAAAACAAAAACAAACCAATAGCCCCCCCTTCCCTCAAACACATACATATTTGGGGAAAATGGGCACTCCCACATTAGAAGACTGGATAGTAAGAGTCTATGAGATAGCCCATGTAGTAAAGATAATGCTATACCAGTGCAAGGAAGCAGACAACTGGATAACCACTTTTGTGATGGACTGGTCAACTGGCGGAACAAGACTCTCAAGAAAAAACCCAGCAATATGTACTACTGGAAACACTTTGAAGAGCAATACCTTATATATGTATGCAGTTGTACCTGGGAAGTCGAACAGAATCCGTTCCGGAAGTCCATTTGACTTCCAAAACGTTCGGAAACCAAAGTGCAGCTTCTGATTGACTGCAGGAAACTCCTGCAGCCAATTGGAAGCCACGCTGGACGCTGGGCTTCCGTTTGAAAACCAGAACACTCACCTCTGGGTTTTGATTGTTCGGGAGCCAAGGCGTTTTGAGATCCAAGGTACAACAGTACTTAAAGCTACATTTTTTAATACTAGCAGCCTGGTGTTGTTTGGGAGTTTTAAGAAACTCTCAAAACCAGTGCAGTTTTGAAATGTTCCATCCACCATCTTCATTCAAAATAGGACACAGCTGTATCCAAACATAGATGAAAACCTGATCCTTCATCTCAGGAACCGGCATGCAAAATTTGGTTAGGATGCCTTAACAGTCTTAACAGTACACAAACATATAAAGGGGGTGGGGATTTTCATCAATAACGCTGTAAACGCACAACAGTCAGCATTAACTAATTAGAAGGGAATGTGAAAAGCTTTCTTTGATAATACTCCGCAATCAGTTCTTGATAGGAAAGCATCTACTTTTTTGTGATAAAAGTGCACAATAAAATAAAATCTCAACTTCAGGGTAGACCAAACATAGGAGAGAAAGTTAGAACCCAAACAAAGATCAAAACAGAATTTCCAAGTTATAGAGAATGTGACTGAACAGCCAGCATTAGTTGGTGTGCAGATGAACATATATACATGTACAAAAGGAAAGACACAGCAGAACTGCAGAAAGATAGTTGCGCCAATGTTGAGTTTGCAGGACCAATGCTTTTAATCCCTGATGCTGTTTGGAATAAATCTCCTCCCCCCCCCTCACAGAAAGCCCCAGAAGAAGTCAGTATGTATGATTTCTCAGAAGTATGTATATTTAAAATGTGCAAACCCAAAACTTACTATAAACCTGCATTGAACAGAATAGGTCTATCCTTCACATTCCCCCCCCCTTCCTGAGAGTATAAAATATGCAGAATCCTACCCGGCCATATTGCCATGGGCCGTGTTGTCAAGGTGACAGAGTAGCTCCAGGGTTTGAGCGTTGCTTGATGAATCATCAGGGGATTCATGACTGCCTGATTCCAATTCCTTCGGCATCCTCCAAACAGCCGCACATGTCATGACTTTACTGTCTGAAGCTAAGGAACAGAGGATAATGTCAACAGATCACAGTATGGGGAGATGGAGCGGGGGGAGGAAAGGCTTTCTGGAATATGGTTCATCAGTATTTTCATAACCATAGGCAAGTCACAGCACATCTGCCATTTAAAATATTTAAATAATCCTACTGAACTTTATTCTGACGATATGGCACACAGGCAAAATGATGGGTTACAAAGGAAGCAAGCAGTTTAACACAGAGCCCATAATTAGCATAGATTTAACTCAGATTTCTCACATTTTAAAGCCAAACATCCAGTGGATAACGCAACCCGCCTCAGAAGTAGTTTTCCAGGGCTGCTTCCCATATGTCCATTTCAATTAATATTGGAAATTACAGCGAGCTGTTGCTAAGAGTACCATTTTTCACCTTAATGCAGGCACAGTTTTTAAGGTCTCCCTCTCTGGCTTTGCTGGGTTGCCTTTAATTTGCATGTGCGGCACTAAATCACCTCCTCTGCAGAGAACGACGTTTTTAAAGCCCTATACTTTCAGAGAGCGCCTGCTTCAGTCCTTTCAGCAGAAAGTCTGAACAATCCAATCTCTGAGTCCCTGGTTTATTCGCTCCCCAAAACATTTCAAACCCAAGGCTGTTGCCAGTTCCAGAATTTCCAGGAGCTACCTAAGAAATGCACAGAATGGAAAACTATTGACATGCTTACAAGTGCTCAAAGACCCTCATTGGTCTGTGGCACTTTTGACTCTCCAGGTGTTGCTAGACTCCACCTCCCATCAGCCCCAGTCTGCATAGCCAATAGTCAGGTGATGTTAGTTGTAATCCAAAATCATACGGCAGGCCACAGGTTCCCCATCTGTAGTGTAATGGGTATTGGAGGTAATCCCAAAAAAGCTCCTGCTTCATGGAAGTTGCGGAAAGCTCTTGCACACCACATTGAATAAATGAAACTGACCAACCCCAAGAACAATGAGCGATATCCAACTAAGTCAGAGGGTGTCCTCCAAGTATGACTCCATATATAATTATCACTCCATATATGATTAACATGGAATATCCCCCAATATAGTCACATGAATACAAGTATCGCCAGTTCTGGTTTCCAATCCCTAAATCAGGCATAGGCAAACTCAGTCCTCCAGATGTTTTGGGACTACAACTCCCATCATCCCTAGCTAACAGGAGCAGTGGTCAGGGATGATGGGAGTTGTAGTCCCAAAACATCTGGAGGGCCGAGTTTGCCTATGCCTGCCCTATATCATCCATGCTAAATTTATACCGTTGCAGAATCAGTGACAAATTTATTACCATCCTGATCTAGCAATGTTTCAAACACTCCCTAAGCCTGATTTCAAAAGGTTATGCAATTGTACAATGACAATGTGTTTACTATGTTCATATGTCTTTTTCCCCCCTTTGTATTTATTTATTTATTCATTCCCCTGATTGTCTGGCTTCTGCTGTTTAGTGTTGGGTGTACTTTTGTAGCACCACAAGTTATTCTGCAATCAGCGGGCATGTACACATTGAAACACGGAAAATTTTCAATAAATAGTTAATGCTTAACAAAAGGCTATGCAAGGATAGGGGAGAAAACCTGGTGAAAGCTGCAAGGAGTGAGCGGCTCAACACACAAAACCCCACATTTCGTGAAGGGCATAAAAAAAAAACAATGCCTAAATGTCATTAGTGAAGGAAGACAATAAACTCTCCAGATACAAATGTTCTGAACTATTAGGCTTAACTAAAAAGTTCTAGCAGTTACATATAATAATTAGCAAGGCAAAAGCAGGGAAGATAAATATCAGGACTGATTTTACATTTATGATGCATAAATGTAAAATGCAGTTTTAGAACCTACTTCTAAACATGAGCCTAGAATGTGGATATAGGCTAAGACCTCTGCTTAAATACAGAACCTGTATTAGGCACTGAAAGTAGTAGCATTAGCATACAAGTGTTTTATAACATTAGTTTTTACAACAACCCTATGAGGTAGGTTAAGGCGGGGACGATGACAGTGAATTACTCAAGGCTCTCCAATGAACTCCAGTGGCCAAAATGGAATCTCTACAATATGGAAGTCCATTCCTATTGGTTGAGCTGCTCTATCCACCTGAATGTAAGCGAAACCAATAAGCCATTGAGGTTCTCTGCAAAAGAGTGCATATTTGGGGAGTATGTGGCCCTCCAAAGATTGTTGGGAGCACCAACAATGGTCAAAGATGATGGGAGTTATAGTACAACAACATCTGGAAAGCCACAGGTTCCCCATCCCTATGACAGAGAATGCACAGAAGCATCCCTGTATCATAATGTGGAAAACTAAGGAGAGGGAGATGCAGAAGATTGACAGAAATAAGCGTCATTTAATTTTGCAGAATCCGAATACTAAATGTACTCAACTAACAACGTAGGTAAAACAACACTAATAAATGAAGTCTAAGGTTGCTAAGTATGTATATCTGCTTCTTTGATACAAAATTAACTACTTCAGTTTCAGACAAACATTTCCTTATTACCTAGTTCAAGAGGGAAACATGAATAAATATTATCTGCTATTGTATGGTACAAGTATATTGACTAACAGATTTCTTGGCTTAAACATGGTTTAGATCCTTTGGCTATTATTATATACTGGCAGATAAGACCCAGGGTAGATTTCTGTCAGCAGATCACTAACATTGGGTGGAACTGAGCTACCACAACTAACTAACTTACTTATTTTCTATACCTCCCTTCATTTAAGGATCACAGAGCGGTTTACAACATAAAGTCACAATGTAACCTGAAGTGTATGTAACCCGTGGTACCACTGTATAACATAGTAACAAAATACTACCATAGTGTTTTTCTAACCCCATTAAGAAACCTGTCCTAGGTTAAGAGTCCAGTTAGTGCCCATGTGCTCCCAAAAGAGAAATCCAGCAGACAATTCTGCTAATGGGAAGAAGAGGTGGTTTTTAGCCATTCCACCCAGCACCCTCCAAAATCAACTCTGCAGATGAGGGGCTCTCCAGAAGATGGTGGAAGGTGGCAAGGGAAATGGGCAAAAAAACACTCCTCTTCCATTAGTGAAGGCACCCACTGGAACAAAGGCCCTTTTCTGAGTGCAAGGGTACCAAGTGGACTCCACCCGCAGGGTCCTGCCCTGTAGCACATTCCCCGTTGGAACTCTGTACCTGGCCTAGGAATGACTAGTGTGTTGGGAAAACAAGATTCCATGCAAATGTAATAAACTGACCAATTTTTTGTTTCTTTGCTATCACTACAGGCCAAGCTAAGGTTTGGAAACAATGAAGACTGCCCCCCTCTAAAAAAGGGGGAAACTAATTGGAGACTGGCTAGACAGATCTCTCACTTTCAGAGTACAATAGCTGCTAATTATATCAAGACTGTGCATATTTGCAGGCACAAGACAGTCTGTTGAGTAGGAAGATATCAGGTTTTCACATCTTGCAAACCTGGCTAACATTCCTTGGAGTCTAGCAAGCAGTCCTCCCTCTCCACTGAGAGGCTGTGATATGATGCATCTCTGTCCTGTCTGTGTGCCCAAAATACATTAGGAGCTTATTTTCTGGTCTGAGCCTATGTTGCTGTTTTTGGAGGCATTCGTCACACGTTTTTCTGAATTTCCATCTTGTGGAATGCTCTGATTTTTTCAGTGTTATGACATCTTGCAGTAAGGCCACAGAGTCTCAAACTAAGGGCATGGAGCCCTACAAATAGAGATACTTCTACTGTGAGAAGGAAAAGACTGGGCACATACCTGTGTGTACCTCTTGAGAAAAGCTCAGAAAAGAAGGTTCCCCCAAACAGTCCAATAAGACCTGGGGGTGCTCAGTTGGCATAAAATGCTAACTAACTTTTAGGGGGAAATGGACAAGCCTACTACAAACCTGGAAGGAAGGAAGGAAGGAAGGAAGGAAGGAAGGAAGGAAGGAACCAAAATTCAACTGGGCTTGATCAAGTTTTGGGGTATACTTAAATAGCTCTTTGTATTACCGTCACTATACATTTAGCCCCATAATATTTGTTATCCTTTGAAATTCAGAAGTCACTCTTTCTAGAACCTTTTCCTCAAACAATACCAGTAGAGAATGCATTCAGAAAGTCCTCAGTGCCAGTGAAAGTAATATGCTTTTAAGTTAGTCAAGACTAAACTTGCTCTAGTACCGTATTTTTCGCACCATAGGACGCACTTTTCCCCTCCTAAAAAGCAAGGGAAAATGTGTGTGCGTCCTATGGAGCGAATGCAGGGGGGAGGCAGGCGGGAAAAGCCCCCAATAGCTGCACACAAGCTCCGTGCGCTCTTGCGGGCTTTTCCACAGGAGGGAGAAGAGACTGACTGGCCGCATCAGTCCCACCTCCCTTCTCCCACCTCCCAGAAAGCCAGGAGAAGCCGCAATCTCTTTAAAGGAGTTGCGTGGCTTCTGCCGGTTTTGCGGGAGGTGGGTGAATCCCCCCACCTCCCAGGAAAGCCAGGAAAGCCCTGCGCAGCGTCTCCCGGCAAGGAGAGGCTGCACGGGGCTATGGATTCTTTAGCCCGACGCAGCCTCTCCCGGGAGGGAGAGGCTGCACGGGGCTAAAGGGGAAGCCAAAACAGTGCGCGGGATCCATCCCACTTGCTGCTTTGGCTTGCTCCATAGCTGCGCGCAACCCCTCCAGCAAGGAGAGGCTGCATGGGGCTATGGAGTCTTTAGCCCCATGCAGCCTCTCCCGGGAGGGAGAGGCTGCACGGGGCTAAAGGGGAAGCCAAAACAGCGAGCGGGATCCATCCCGCTTGCTGCTTTGGCTTGCTCCATAGCTGCGCGCAACCCCTCCGGCAAGGAGATGCTGCACGGGGCTATGCAGTCTTTAGCCCCACACAGCCTCTCCCGGGAGGGAGAGGCTGCACGGGGCTAAAGGGGAAGCCAAAACAGCGAGCGGGATCCATCCCGCTTGCTGCTTTGGCTTGCTCCATAGCTGCGCGCAACGCCTCCGGCAAGGAGAGGCTGCACGGGGCTAAAGGGGAAGCCAAAACAGCGAGCGGGATCCATCCTGCCCGCTTGCTGCTTTGGCTTGCTCCATAGCTGCACGCAACCCCTCCGGCAAGGAGAGGCTGCACGGGGCTGTGGAGTCTTTAGCCCCACGCAGCCTCTCCCGGGAGGGAGAGGCTGCACGGGGCTAAAGGGGAAGCCAAAACAGCGAGCGGGATCCATCCTGCTCGCTGCCTTGGCTTGTGCCATAGCCGCGCGCAACCCCTCCGGCAGTTTAGTTTTAGAAACCAAGCAGTTCTACAACTCCTAAAAAGCTCATAACATATTTTCATTGCCCATTACAAAGATGAACCCGTTATTTTTTGTCACTTACAAATCTGAAGTTTAATTCCTCGCACGCGGTACTTCCTTCTTATTACTCACTCCTTTTACAGGTAAGCACTCTGAACTGCATTAACGAAATGCTCAATATAGAGAAGTCGGCACATATCAATCTGGCCAAGTCACTGAAACTCCAGCTGATGTACTGACAACTGCTTAACCTGCTTAGAAAACAACATATAGGGTGGAATTCAATGTAGCGCTAAGGAGAAGGTTCTGTCAGTGCAAGCATTTATGTTTGCTCAATGGAATGACAACCTGCCCCCTGCTCCCACCGCCCAAGCTCTATTCTAGAGATTCTCCCAACCATGCCTTGGCCTTTGCTCCTGGGATGGAGTAGTTGAATCTGCCCCACGATTTCATTTTTGTTCATCTTTTCTACAGCTGCAGGACAGTAAGCTGAAGGCATGTGCACAAATCATTTAAAAGATTTGCAAATTACATAGGTACATGTGTAGTATATCTATTTGTAAGACGTTCAAAATTATTTCAATTTGCGCATATTACAGCTGCCACCTTTAGCCCTTTTGTTTAAAAATACAATCTATGAGCAACATAGTCCAAATATTTTATACCAATGGTGTTCAACTCAGGGTGAGAAAACAGTTCTATGATTTAGATCAGCAACCTAGCAGTTTGAAAGCATGTCAAAGTGCAAGTAGATAAATAGGTACTGCTCCGGCGGGAAGGTAAACGGTGTTTCCGTGCACTGCTTTGGTTCGCCAGAAGCGGCTTAGTCATGCTGGCCACATGAACCGGAAGCTGTACACCGGCTCCCTCAGCCAGTAAAGTGAGATGAGCGCCGCAACCCCAGAGTCATTCACAACTGGACCTAATGGTCAGGGGTTCCTTTACCTTTGCCTAGGTCTTTGAGGTTGGTCTGCCGGACTGTTTTGGGTAAACGGCGCCCGCCTTTCTCATGCCTGATGTCATATGACATCAGGTGTGGGAAATTTTTCAAGGCAGAATTCAAAAAGAATTCAAGTTGAAACTAGAAAGAAAGAAACTTCCTTTGAAACTTTACGCCACGGCTGCCATGATCCCATCCACTTGTCAAAGTACCCTGTGGAGGGTTCTTGACTTCTGGATCCAACCCTCCAGCCATATCCTGGTTTAGATCATATGAGGGATGAAGATGCATATCTTTTAATGCAGATTTTGTTCGAATTGTGATAAAGACAACTGCCGTACAGACCGGCACCTTGAACTGCAGAGTACACGGCTGGTATTTGTGCCACTAGAACCTTTCTAAGCTTTATTAGGTTATTTGAATACTATTGTGGAAAAGGGAAATTTTGAGTTATAATCCGTTTGCCTTCCCACAGCCAATACAGTGGTACCTCAGGTTACATACGCTTCAGGTTACAGACTCCGCTAACTCAGAAATAGTGCTTCAGGTTAAGAACTTTGCTTCAGGATGAGAACAGAAATCGGGCTCTGGAAGCGTGGCAGCAGCAGGAGACCCCACTAGCTAAAGTGGTGCTTCAGGTTAAGAACAGTTTCAGGTTAAGTACGGACCTCCAGAATGAATTAAGTACTTAACTTGCGGTACCACTGTAATCAATTTCTTCCCTTTTCCAATAAAAAGGAGATTCCATCTCTTTTCAAGGAATGGTCCCTATGAGGTATGGGATTTGGTTTCCAATGTGATTTACATACATACATATTTGCATTTCTGTAAAGGTTGGATGGCTGGAAATCGTTTTGTACTGTGGTACTTTATCTGTTGTGTTTGAAATAACACAATATAAAAGACTGTAGGCATTACAGATTTCTGCAGTTCTATTTTTTAAAAAAATAAAAAAGAGGAAGGAAAAAACAGAGTCTAGAAGGAGAATGCATCAAACATATGTCACATCTGTGTGAGAACAGAAGATTGCTATGAGTTCTTGTAAAGAGACTTATGTACCTATGGGTAAAATGAACAAAAAATACGTTGGTCATCCTTTAATTGCATTCCCAAGTGTTTTTAACTCCAACCAAAGCTGCTGTCTGCAGAAATCCACGCTGGAGCTAGCTGAGCCAAGGCTTCAGTGGCTGACAGGACTTGCTCTTTGATGCGCTCAGGTGGTACAAAGCCAGCTGGCTGCCATTACTCTGTTGCCCTGGGAACCACAATTGAAGTGTACTTCTAAATCTGCACAGGAGGTACTTCTGCACCATTGCCGCAGCAGCTCTCGCTGTGCAAAGTTAAAGTCGCGTAGCAGCTATAGCGGCAGCCCAGCTGGTGCCCATTAATGTTCCCTGTATGACAGGAGCAAGCAGCTAGTCTTAGATGCCTCATTTTTTTTTGCCACTGACAAAACAGAAGGATTTATCATTCTTATTAATGGAGATGAAACACACTTTGCCTGTTTGAATAGGAGGGAGCTCCAAAGGTATAGCACTTTTGAAAGACAACTTTACCACCTTGCTACCTTTTGGTTCTGGCTTGCCATCATTAAGGTCCAAAATGCATCATTTTTTTGAAACCAACAAGTTCAGGGGCCACTGAAATTACTGCCAAAGTAGGGTGTGAAGATCAGGGGGATAATTTTAAAATACATCACTGCTTGGTTGATAGACAGTATAACTTATACTCAGTAGAAATTCTTAGTATTCACATAGCACTTTCACAATGAATATGAAACCATTTGCAGTAGTCCCTGCAGATCAATACATTCCTTCCCTGTAAATCAGTATACTTTCTCTCACTGTTGAGGCATCAAGATTCTCCAGCTATTCAATGGCAAGGGAAATGCACTCTTCACACACTTAGGAACACACTCGCCAATCCTTCATGCATTTCAAGATATGGCGTATATAGAGTATCAGTATTAAAAGCAGATGTCAGGAAGTCCCAATACATGTGCACCAATGGCAGACTATTACAAGTGGTTTCTTTGGTTTTCAAATTACAGTGGTACCTCGGGTTACATACGCTTCAGGTTACATACGCTTCAGGTTACAGACTCCGCTAACCCAGAAATAGTACCTCGGGTTAAGAACTTTGCTTCAGGATGAGAACAGAAATTGCTGGCGGCAGCGGGAGGCCCCATCAGCTAAAGTGGTGCTTCAGGTTAAGAACAGTTTCAGGTTAAGAACTGGACTCCTCTCCACCCTTTTAGAACTCACATGGCTACATCTAGTGTTAGCTTGGCAATGCAGTGCAGATCCACACATGGATTAGGGCATGTCCTGCAATTACAGTTGTACCTTGGAAGTCAAATGGAATCCTTTCCAAAAGTCCGTTCGACTTCCAAAACGTTTGGAATTGCGGCTTCTGATCGGCTGCTGGACATTTGGGTTCCAAAAGAACATTCGCAAACTGGAACACTCACTTCCAGGTTTGCGGCGTTCAGGAGCCAAAACGTCTGAGCTCCAGGGCATTCAGGATTCAAGGTATAACAGCACTTGTTTTGGAGCAGAGGCTATATATGTAAACGTAAAGGTACCCCTGACCGTAAGGTCCAGTCGTGGACAACTCTGGGGCTGCGTGCTCATCTCGCGCTATAGGCCGAGGGAGCAGACGTTTGTCCACAGACAGCTTCCGGATCATGTGGCCAGCATGACTAAGCCACTTCTGGCGAACCAGAGCAGCGCACGGAAACGCTGTTTACCTTCCTGCCGGAGCGGTACCTATTTATCTACTTGCACTTTGACGTGCTTTCGAATTGCTAGGTTGGCAGGAGCTGGGACCGAGCAAAGGGAGCTCACCCTGTGGCAGGGATTCAAACCGCCGACCTTCTGATCGGCAAGCCCTAGGCTCAGTGGTTTAGACCACAGTGCCACCCGCATCCTGTATCAATTGGCTACTAAATACTGCTTTAAGGTTTAAGGAATATAACGTTGAGCTACTTTCTGATCCTGTGGAGTTCACTAGTGGGCAACACGAGAGCCCTCTCACAACTGCCAAGAGGCAGATCTTACAACACTACAAGGATAAATTCCCGCAACTGTGGTGCCACGGACTGAATACTTTACTGTGCTGTCTGTATTTTGAGGAGTCCAAGCAATTGTGGACACTCCTTTATTGAACAAGAAATGGCTTTTTGAACAAGAAATGGACATTTGTCGTGAACGCTTTGGTTGACATTCCCTGCACTGCAGAAAGTTGGGACTGGATAGCCCTGAGGGGCCCCTTGCAGCTCTACCATTCTGTGATTTCATGATGCCAGACAGAAGAAGGAAAGCTATCTGTTTGACTAAAGAACCAGGGATCTCTTGATTGGTTCTGATAGGAAATGTCTGTGTGTGAAGGCAACAGGGATGTGGAGAAGGGATGTTTGTGCAAGAGGAACAGGTTGTAATTTTCAATGAGCGCTTCAAGTGGATTATGTAGATGTGGAAAGGAAAGAAGTAACAGAGCGTTTTAAATATGATTGGAAATAAACTTTATCTCAATATAGTGTTGATGAACTTATTGTGTAGCATGCAGCTCCAAGACTTCTCAAGTCCCCTTGCCAGTGCATGCGGTACGAAGCAAAAGTTTGAGAAAAGTGTGTTCATGGTTAAAGTTTAGACAGTTAAGTGTGACTGATCTAGTTAAAAAGAAAATAGTAAAGAATTCATTAAATTATGTGCTTGAATAATGGTCAATTTACTTGAGACCCCAACTTTAGAACTTTAGAACTCTTGTGTTTATATGGCAGAAAGCCTGGAAGCTGGTTCAACATTCAACCTTGTACATTGGTATCTCGGGTTAAGTACTTAATTCGTTCTGGAGGCCAGTTCTTAACCTGAAACTGTTCTTAAGCTGAAGCACCACTTTAGCTAATGGGGCCTCCTGCTGCCGCACCGCCGGAGCACGATTTCTGTTCTCATCCTGAAGCAAAGTTCTTAACCCGAGGTAATATTTCTGGGTTAGCGGAGTCTGTAACTTGAAGCGTATGTAACCTGAGGTACCACTGTACATGTAAAGAACATGTGTATCAACTGAGGAAGGGAGAGTTGATGGTTTTTTGTGGGGGGGGTGTATTAATTTTCCATTCTAATTTTCAACCCACATGGTTTGGATTAATTACTTGAGAATAAATAATTAACTTTGTTTCTAATAAACCTGTCACTGCTAAAATCTGTATGAATAAACTCACGGTGGAAATAAGTTATCCTGATGTAAAAATCTGTCCATAACTGTAACAGGCTTTTTCCCCCTTCCATAATAATTTTGCTTTTTGTAGAAATGAACAGGTAATGGAGGTCTCTTACTGCTCCTTATAGCAAAATGTTTTCTATTGCATTTGAATGAACAATAAGATTTTCTTTCTCTTTCCTCCCACAGCCAAGTAGGTAAAGGAACTTAAGCAGATAACAATAACAGTTATAAATAAACTGGAACGAATAAATTTTCTAACTTTAAAACTTTATATGGTTTGTCATTTTTAACCCCTTCCCATGCTAACTATGTTTTCAGGCCCAGAAGCAAATTTTGCTTCCTCTGCAAACTTAGGTGATCCAGAGATGCATCTCAATCCTCCTGGTGAATAGAAGAAATCTGCCAAGGAATCACTTAGAATAGTGTGTTATTGCCAGTTTATGGCCTCCCAGATGACAGCAAAGTAGCAACAGCCATTTCTTTTCACCTGCATCAAACCAGGAGTTGTGGGGTGGCGGGCAAAGGGGATCTGGAAGGTGACTTGTAAAGACATTTTCTGGACTACAACTTAAAGTTGAAGCTCCAGGAGATTGAAGGTATTTGTGGAAGCAACAAGTTTTTCAAGGCCAAGAGGTTTTCATGAATAGCTAGATATAGAATTGGTATTTTGTATTATATGATAGTTTGAATTTTAGTTGGAACTGTAAATTGATGTATTGAATTGTGTGTGATGCCCATAAAGGACAAATGTTTCTTCATTTAATGTAATTGTTTGCATATCATTTGTATGTTTGGTGTAATGAGAATATCCATAGGAAAATGAAAATCCCTATGTAGGTTTGGCGGCGCATCACTAAAAAGCAATTGCTGAGTATTGTGATTGCTGAGGTTGTAAAAAATTATTCAAAAGTAGGCATGAAGATTTCCCCATGTGTTTTACCGTATTTTTCGCCCTATAGGACGCATTTCCCCCCTCCAAAAATGAAGGGAAAATGTGTGTGCGTCCTATGGGGCAAATGCGGGCTTTTGCTGAAGCTTGGAGAGCGAGAGGGGTCGGTGCGCACCGACCCCTCTCGCTCTCCAGGCTTCAGGAAGCTATCAGCAAGCCTGGGGAGCCCGCGGGAGTTCATGTATGCTTTACTTCCTGACGTATGTAAAGATGTTTTATGACTCTTTGCTTGCTGTGTTTGAACTATAATATAAGCTTTTGTTCTGAAGTGCCACGGGACAAACCTTCTCAACTGGTATATAGTGGTACCTCGGGTTAAGAACTTAATTCGTTCCGGAGGTCCGTTCTTAACCTGAAACTGTTCTTAACCTGAGGTACCACTTTAGCTAATGGGGCCTCCCGCCGCCGCTGCTATGCAATTTCTGTTCTCATCCTGAGGTAAAGTTCTTAACCCGAGGTACTATTTTTGGGTTAGAGGAGTCTGTAACCTGAAGCGTCTGTAACCTGAAGCGTCTGTAACCCGAGGTACCACTGTATTGAGTTGAGTGAGCTCTGTCCTATTGCAATAGCTATAATAAATGGGTCGCTCGATCTGGATGCTGGACATGGAAATAGTTTCCCTGGTTCTGTGGTTTATTCAAAAGGTGTTTGTTCCTCACCTGGGTAATGAACAAGGTGGTGTAGAGGTGAATTCTTACCACAAAGCCACCACGCTAAAATCACTCTACAGTGGTATCTCGGGTTAAGAACTTAATTCGTTCTGGAGGTCTGTTCTTAACCTGAAACTGTTCTTAACCTGAAGTACCACTTTAGCTAATGGGGCCTCCTGCTGCCGTTGCGCCCCGCTGCACGATTTCTGTTCTCATCCTGAAGCAAAGTTCTTAACCCGAGGTACTATTTCTGGGTTAGCGGAATCTGTAACCTGAAGCATATGTAACCTGAAGCGTATGTAACCCAAGGTACCACTGTATAACTAAAAACAGCACATTAAAAGAGATGTATATTCATAACTTTTCTGTGTAAGGGCAAACTCAACTCATCATGATCCAAAGACCCCCTGAAAACAATACTTTTAAAATACACCACTAACCAGGTAGCTACAGAGCTAAACAGGTTTCCTGGGAAGGGGAGGTTCCAGAGTCTGAGAGCAATTAATGAGCAGCCCTGGATGTGGTCTGAAAAAGCTTCCAATTTCACCCCCCGCCCCCACTGCTATTATTTTTCTGCAGAAAACTTCCTGTTTCCGAAGACGCATTGTTTCATAAAGTTAATTAGTGCAAATAAACTAGGTAGCTTCAAAGTTGTAATTTCCTTTAAAAAATAAAAATAATAATTATAGCCCTGCTCATGTTCCATCTATGCATTCCATCAACCTATGGCAAAAAAAACAGGATAGAGACTGAGTTCAGCCTCCCATGCATTTGCTGGCCTGCTCCCAATCTCCATGCCTTCCACAGAAAGCGAGAATGAGCTGTACATACCCAGGGGTCTGTACTCTCACTTAGCAACCCTGCTGCAACCAGTGTTTCTGATACAGTGGCATGAATCCAGAGCCTGTCCTCCCCTTCTGCTGGACAAGCTGATGATGGAGCAGGACCAGTGGGGTCCCATCCCCCACACTGCCACATCTTGACTTGAATACATGCAGAGAAAAATACAAAGGGATTATACTCGGGAAATGTCTATATGTCCAATGTACTGCCCCTTTGAGCATTATGATCAAGTATGTATGTTATAATAATAATTATTATTATTATTATTATTATTATTATTATTATTATTATTATTATTTATTTATTTATTTATTTATACCCCGCCCATCTGGCTGGGTTTCCCCAGCCACTCTGGGCGGCTTCCAACAAAGTATTAAAATACAGTAGTCTGTTAAATATTAAAAGCTTCCCTAAAGAGGGCTGCCTTCAAATGTCTTCTTAATGTTATTTTGGTGCCTTCATTTCTTTTTCTTAAAATGTAAATAGCACGAGGGGCAGCAGCCTACAATTTATTGTTAGCTTATCTCTCCCCCTCCCCACTTCCCAACTCTCGGAGTGGGGAGTTGTGAGGGTGCTGGGTTGGAGGCCACTGCTCAAAAGCACCCCCCAACCTTTACTCATGAGAAGGGCTAGGGGACAAAATGATGGGATGGGTACTGCTCCTTGAAGGCACCCTAGGCGCCATCAGTCAGCAGCATCCAATCCTCACTCACTCACCTTTCCAGGTGCCAGGAAAACACAACAACTCCGCTTTCCTCCCAATTTTGGAAATGGGGAGATGATGAGGAAAACAAATGTGGGGAAATTTCCCATAAACTCCAGGCTAAAAAGGCTCAAACCCAAGATACAAGCCCCTTTCCAGGGAGAGGGTGGTAACAGAGTAAGGCCTTGGATGAGGCTGTGAGTAGTGTCTCTAAACTCATATTTGCACGGCAACATTTTTGTTGTGGGATCTATAAAATGAAGCATAGGTTGTTGGATCCCTGTCCCATTTCACATTTCTAGTGTAAACTCACTTCAGGAAAATCCAACAAAGGCTTTAAAGAGACACTTAAAACACAGATGTTTGGTACTGGTTCATCTAATCAACTCTAAACTCTGTCCTCACCTAAAATATGAAATGTTTCAATGTAAATATACCACTGCACAACGCTTTAGGTTAATAAAATCCAGAAGCGATTTTTGCACTGTTAATAAAAGTAACAGCAGAAATGAAATGATTTGAACAAGTTTATTTTTTTGCTATTTTTCTGCTTTGCTGAATGGTTGGGTTTTTTTGTTTTTTGTTTTGCTGCTGCTGCCCTCGCAATGCAGTCTACCAAACAGATACCAATGTCTGATCTTCCATCACAAAATGTTATTGTCAACAGGCGATCATTAGCTGGCAAGGACTGCATTACAGTATTTGTAGTTTGTTTGTCCGTTTAATTGTTTGTTTAAAAAAAGACCACGATTCATTGATAAGCACAGGAATTCTCTTCCCCCTTCACTCCAGCAAAAGAAAGAAGAGAAACTGCTATATGTGAAACTGCCTTTCTGTGTAGAATTTTTGTTTTTTTAAAAGCAACGCTAAAATGTGCTCTGAACAGACAGGATGTGTTGAATGATGATTTTTGACAGGGGAAAGCGGCATACCCCAAGCCCTCAAAACAGGTTATTTATCATCACATCTTCAAAATCCTCTTAACGGCAGGGCAAAAGCAGACAAAGAGACCATCACCTACAATTATGAGACTTTGCCCTCTGCCGGATCTTTCCACCATTACATCAAGACAGACTATTGTGTAATGAGACTCTCTGTCTCTCCCCCACCCCTTTTCTTTCTCTCTTCCCTCTCCTCCTCTCTCTCTCTCTCTCTCTCTCTCTCTCTCACACACACACACACACACACACATATATATATATATATATATACACACACACACACACACACACACACACACAAAAACCACCCATATTGCCGCAAGAGTGCTTTCTAGTCAACTCTTCACTTTTTACATGGGAAGAACTATGCACGGAGCTATTATCGCAGGCACAGATTTGAAATATTTATGACAGATGCCTTTGAATCATCTTTCGCCTGCACCCTCCCCAGCTTTTCGAGCGAATGAACCTTGACTTGTATGAACAAGTATGCTCTGCAGCTCCACTGTAGATAAGCCTTCATTTAATCAAACTGAACCCTCACTCACGACCCCCAAACCACCCTCATCAGTGTCAAGGAATGACACTGTCCTCTTTCCCACCGCATTTCCATAAAGCATTAGGAAACCGCTCTTTTAAATCCAAATAAGATGAAGCTGTGAGCACGCTCTCTCTCTCTCTCTCTCTCTCCTCCCACCCTCCCCTCTTTCTCCCCCTACAATATTAAAGCTACAGAATGTATATGCTGAAGCCTTAATGAAATGCGAGACGGCACATCTCTCCTTCTCCTTCCTCCCCCCCCTTCCAATAAAGTCAGGTAATGCAAATGTGAGATCCCTACAGTATTATTAATTCTGCTACATTGCACATTGATCCAGTGATGCTGGAGCAGAGAGGTACAAGTTACATATCTATTGTGCCAGCTGATCTCTCTCAGGGACAAAGGCTTTCACCCTGAAGGAGAGGGCAGGTGGCGATGCCAGTCTCTGTGCCCTCCAAGGATTTCCCACAAAAGTAAGAGGTGAAAAAAGGGGGGGGAACCAGATTTAATTTCCTACAGCTGTCACACTGATGTGATAAATCGGCATCTCTACAGCTACCAGTGTCAGACCTTATGAAACTGTCCTAGTTATAAAAGTGACAGTATCTTGGCATATAACTGATTTGTTTTAGAAGTGACTTTATTGTGCTATTTATGCCTCTTAGGAATCAAGTGATTTTCCTGCCTCCCCTTCTCCCACCCTGGAAAATAAAATAAAAAAACCAGGCTGTGTGCTATCAAATCTTTCAACAGCACACCAATAGAGTCAAGCTTTTAATCCTGCAGTTGTAAGAAAATGTGTTTATTAGGAGTAAGTTATGCAAGCCAGAGTAACGTATTCAGTGCAGTCCACAAATGTTTTCATTTTAGGTGGACAACCATAAACTGGAATCTAGAAGAGGCAATGAGTGAACACAACTCCCCTTTCCATAATTTTGCAGACATATCATGTGCAAAATTGCTTCTTTTCAAAGCTGCTCAGAGCTGACGTTTGGCATTTGCATTGGGTTATTTGTCAGAATGCTACTTCTTAGTCTCACCAAACTGCTGTGATGTCTGTTCTCAGAACACGTGGCATCCTGGATCATGTAAGAAGCAGACTACATAGCCCGGTTTACTTATCCATTACATTTAAATTCATCATAAAAGTAATATTCATTTCAGTTGCATGTTATAACAATAATCTTGCTTCTCTCATTTGGACTTTTTAAAAATATTTGGGCTACTAAGAGCAGCAAGGAACCCTTCAATTCTCAGAAAATAGAAAATGTTCTAGAAAAGTTAAATTGAGTAGTATAAAATCTTGCTACGATTCCAGTGTAAGTGTGTTCTTAAAATGGTTCTCCCACGTTCAGAAAATATAAATCTTTTTTTCTATTCTTTCTTTCTTTCTTTTTTGAAAATCAAAATGTTTCCAGCAAAAGAATTTCAACTTCAGTAGGAACACAGGAAGCTATATTACTACTAGATCTCAGATCATCCATCCATCTAGCTTTACTCCAGCCTTCCCTAACCTGGTACTTTCCAGATGTTGTTGAGCTCCACTCCCCTCACCCTCAGCCATATTGCAACATCTGGCGAGCACCAAATAGGGAAAGCCTGGTCTACTCTGCCTGGCAGGGTCTCTCAGGCCAAGATTTTTCCCATCACCTTTTACAGGGTCCTTTTTCACCTATGTGGAGAGAAACACACAGAAGACAGCAATGCTATGAAGATGACTTTTTTTTAAAAAATACACAAATAGTTTCAGACTAGTTTACATATTTAACCCCCTCTACCCACGAGGCCAAAATCTTGCAATAACAGAAGATACGTAAAATGTGCCCTTTTTCACAATTCATCTCCAACAATCAGTTCCGATTTCTGGAAGCCATTCCTCATAATATCTAATATGCTCAACACGGCTTGGGTAGATCAGTACGGTATTATCTGTGGAATGTTTTCTTCAGGGTTGCTGAGCCCCTTCATTACTTACTACAGGGAAACAGCAGCACCTCCAGGTAGAGGAACGTTGAAAATGAAGAGGAATATTCTAGAGATGTTCAAGAACATCTAAAGAATTGTATGGATCCAAATAATTAACAGAAGACCAACAGCAGTGAGCTGAGAACTTATCTTGAACCAAAATCATGGCCAGCAGCAGCCAGCCTCCCAATGCTCCACCAATGAAATCCTAAGCCCATCTGGGATTCAACAATGGTCATCTTAAAGGACAAAAATTAATGCTCCAAAAATTAGCTCCAAATTTCTTATGCCATGTTGGCCAACTACATATTTTTAAGAGGTGTTTGAGCAGATATTTCATTTTTCTTCCTCAGCTTCTACCACCTGCATCCTAGCAATGCATACTGCCCCTCACCCCAGTTACTGTCAGTTACTGAAAATTTGCCACTTCCACCCCTGCTTTCTCCACCAGACTCCTCCGCTCTTGAAGCAGATGAACTCTCTTTCCCACCAATTATGTGTATAGAGATCTCTGGAAAACATCTCCTGCAATTGAACACTTGGCAAGGCCTGTGACCTTTCACCTCCCTACAAGTTTCCATGATGTCTGAAAGCATAGCAGAGTACACAGGATGAAAGTACCAACAGCAGGGATGAAATATCCACTGGGTGGGGAGATGGCTCACTTCTAGTACTGTATCTAATGGTGTTTTACACCTTCCTTTTTCTTCCTTGAAAGTAGATGTGGGGATGGCAATTTGAATCTCTCCAACTTGCCATTCTGATCTCAAAGTTCAATAAAGTTATTGCATTCCAAAAAAATACCCCCAAAGCAACCCTTTCAAATGGATTACCCAATGGCAAAGTTAAAACAGAGACCTCACTTAGCTCGACAATCTGCATAAATATATTATAATTATGAACAGACTCGTCTCATTTTCACATTATCAGTATATTCTAAAGGAATGCTCAACACAATGTTCTTATTTAAAACTGCTGAAAGGGCAAAATGGGTTTGCAAATACATGCTTCTGGATTTTTTCATCTCCATCTATAGCCTATAAAAGGATTCTGAGGTGAGTGACAATTCAGTAGGACTAAGATAGGTTATAAAGCAGAAGTTTCTGAAATCCCCTGATTCTGTCATTCATACACACACACACACACACACACACACACGCCCCTTAACATGCCATGGCAACTCCTTGCCTGCTGATTTGCAGCAACTGCCATGCCTTTCTGCTTGAATTTCCATGTGCCTGAAGTCATACCGGTGATGGCAGGGAGAGTTCAGCAGAACGGAGTGGAAAAAAAGCAAGCAAGCAGATGGTAGCAAAGGCAAGCGGGATTAGGGATGCTTGAGGAATTCAATTTCCATGAACTCCAATGTGAACTGACCTGATCTGCGCCTAATGGACTAATGTGCAGATTGGAACCTAATTATCCTTTGGATTTTGCACTTCTCTGCATTTTGTGACCGTGCTCGCCTCAAAAAATATATACAGGTAAAGAATATTTATAAAATGTGTAGAGTGAGATAAAAAAAACAAGTTTAAATAGATATTGCCATACAGATGTATGTGGAAAAAAAGGAAGATTATTTCAGAAATAGGACAGAATTGACTTCTTTGTGAACACATGTGAAATTGAAAGCAGTGCTCAGCATAACTTATACCCCATTCCCTGGTCTGTGCAGACCGTTCCACGGTGAAACTAGACATATAGACATGCATACATTTCCACAACACAGCAGTCGTAATAATGGTTATATACACATTGCAATTTTGATGCAGAATTGCATCCTAGCCCAAGACATCAGCAGCATTAGATGTGAAGTTACAGAACAGTCTGTAAAGGTCTTACTACAGTTACATTCCCCCCAAAACAGAAGAGACTAAGGTTACAGATTTGCAGTTTGCCCCCAGGTCTAGCATTCTCAGAGTTCCCAAGTCTTTAACAAAACCTGTGAAAATTAAGTATTGCAGGGTGTGCACTGGTTGTATTTCATCTCTGCTCAGTGCTTTGTCAGCTCTTCATTGTTCTAATTTTGCCAGCTACTCTGGTACCAGGATGATCTACTATCCTTTTTGCCTTTTCACCTTCTCAAAGTGAGAAGATTTATAGCAATTCAGATATAATGATCTAGCAGCCCAGGGCAGCAGGGGACATGGAAAAGGGTCTTCTCATGATATACCCACTGCTGCTCACTCACCATTGTGCAGATGTTTTTCTTTGTTGTATATAAGCTGAAAGCTTGCCTCACTACAGCCACTTTACCCACCTGAAGGTACATTTTTCTTCCTTACTCTGTGACTGTCCACCACAGAAGAGACTGCATCACCGCTGTTCGGGGTTTTACAATTAATACGTTTATTAAATATTTCAGCCACTTTTCCCTTTACAAAGCGCAGCACAGTATATCTTTCCAAGACACTTTAGCATTTTTAAAAGGTATCTCATCTAACTTGGCAATTTACTTCTCTCTCTTGGAACCATTGTTAGAAACTCAGATATATAAGCTAGGTGCCAAATGGCTCCTTAAACCAGGGTTGCAGTCGCCAAAACAGAATCTCTGGTTGCCATTTTGGGCAAGACGGCCCTAAAGTCTTATTTTTCAAATGATGGACTGACTGCAATTGTCACTCAGTTAAACATCTGGCTACTACAGATGACAACCTTGAGCTTGGTTAAGAACTTAAAGAAGAAAAGTCACTTGACCCAGGGACTGTCCACATATATATTGGCCAATCCCTACCTCTTTTTCTTAATGGTGACATGGACCATTCATAACGTAAGAATATGAGGGTGGGGTAAGACAAACTACAACAATTAACTAGAACGTTGTTCACCAATCCTGCTCAGGCGGCACAGAAAAAGCATTTCGGATCCTGAAATTCATTCCGATTGTGCAGATAAAATATAACTGATAGAATTTTACAGGGATGTGGTATTACTGTGTGAAAACTGTCAAGATCCAATGATCCCCAGATGGTAGAGATGTCAGGTGCCATCCTGGTGACCAGGCATCTTCACGTGGTCACAAGTGGTTAATAGGTAAAGGTAAAGGTACCCCTGCCCGTACGGGCCAGTCTTGACAGACTCTAGGGTTGTGCGCTCATCTCACTCTAGAGGCCGGGAGCCAGCGCTGTCCGCAGACACTTCCGGGTCACGTGGCCAGCGTGACAAGCTGCATCTGGCGAGCCAGCGCAGCACACGGAACGCCGTTTACCTTCCTGCTAGTAAGCGGTCCCTATTTATCTACTTGCACCCGGAGGTGCTTTCGAACTGCTAGGTTGGCAGGCGCTGGGACCGAGCGACAGGAGCGCACCCCGCTGCGGGGATTCAAACCGCCGACTTTCCGATCGGCAAGTCCTAGGCGCTGAGGCTTTTACCCACAGCACCACCCGCGTCCTAAGTGGTTAATAGGCAGGTGCAAAATGCACCTGGCACCTTGCTAATTTTGAACACTGCTTGGAGCCCCTCCCATGCATCAGACATGTGCGCCAAAAGTTAAGTGATCAGAGAGCCACTAAGTTCATTTATCAATTAAAAAATTGGCAGCAAGAATGTAATCCTCAAACCAACATGAATGCCACTAGAAGAGATCATGTGTGTTTCGATACCATATATACACCCCTCAGATAAGCTTCTTACAGAAGAAAAGGAGAGAAAATGAAAGCCTTCAAATTGCACTTACTTTTACTGTAGCAGGTTGCAAGCACACCTTTGTCAGCTGGACTGGCACTTATGTGCCAAATTTCACCAACTTGATGCAGAAGAACATTTTTGTTTATAATGTTATTTTCATCATCAAAATCTATGATGTGAATCTACAAATGCAAGACAAGAACCGTTAGGACTTCATGCATATATTTTTTTCAGAGGGGTCTGAAGCATACATTGCAAATGTGTGAAACATACTATCAGTTTCATTTAATAAAAATGGGTGCACAGGAGTCACTGAAAACAACTATCGGTGAAAATGCTGATTGAGAAACCGCTGATCTTCCATGCTATGTCTACAGCTGCAACAGGTAATAAAGGAGACCAGTAATTAGAGTCTCTATAAGGACATACAAAATGCAGCTTGATTTAGTCACTAAATCCCCACTCATTAAAACATACAAACTCTTATTCAAGTAACATAGACTATGATAAGACTCCATATAGAAGAGTCCATAAGATGGCAATGGGCGGTATCTGATATATTTAGTACTTGATCTTACAGCAGAATTTTAACAAATGCAACTAATAGCTTTTCATGCTAGACAAGAGGGGAGGAGTCATATAGCATCACTACAAAGTCCTCATGTAGCCTTTTACTACTGAACGTTGGTACTGGGAAGATAAGTCAGGGGTTGCCAATGCAGTGCCTGTGGGCACTAGTATTCTAGCCAATACCTTCTTGCTTAGATCCTGTTTCCACTGGCTCAGCTTCTCCTAAACTGAAAATGTACCCTTCAACACATGCCCACCTTTCATTGGATAACAGGCCTGGGAACCCAACCTCCTTTCTCTTTTGAACAGAGGAGAGGTGCTATGAGCTTCTGTCAGTGTTTTATTGTAGGTGCCTCTCTTCTGGCATTTTTAGACGTAGCAGCCATCTTGGGTACTGCCACACACTCACAGCAACTTTTGTGGCTGGTGCCCATGGCACCTACTCAAAATTCAGAAGGCACCCATTGGCCCCCAAAGGTAGACTACCAAACTAAGTTACACTAACATGCCAGTATTGTTTGGTATGACTGATGGCAGTGCTCAAACACCTTGCCCAACCTTTCCAACTTGAGACCCCTTAACCTGTAGCCTTCCAAATGTTGTTGGATTCTTGCTCCTATCAACCCCAGCCAGCAAGGTCAGGGATAATGGAAGTCATACTCCAACAATATCTGAAGGTTCACAGGGCCCCCTATCCCAGTCTTAACTGGAAGACCGTGATTACGAAACCTGAGAGCTGTTGCATGCAACTCTCTCTCCCCCCCAAAAAAAGTCACTCCTTCTGTCTGCTGGGTACTTCTCAAGAAATGTTGTAGGAAAGCTGACCTAACAGTGCTGATACACTAGTCCATGTGAGAAATTTTTCTCCCAACATCTTACAAAGTTATCTAATCGTTCACATGTACTTAGGATGTCTAAGTTCTTCACTTTAGCAGGGATCAGGGTTTTAACCCATCAGATTGTGGGGAAAGTAGCTTGCTCTGTTGTTGTTTACAGGCGGTGACCATTTTAGGCACATCCAACTGATGTGTGATCGCTGATGCATCCGTCCTTTTGGACCTGGAAGAGGGCAGAACGAGGGCGGAAGGGGGGCGCTTACACGTGCTTGGCCAACACACATGGGGGCGAGGAACAGAACCCCCACACGAAATATTGCCACCTGCATCTTAAATAAGGAGAAGAGTCCCCAGCATCCCCAGGTAGCACTCTGAGAAATCCTAGTCGGAAACCCTGAAAACCAGTAGCTAGTCAGTATGCAGACAATATTGAACTAGATGGACTAATGGTTCAACTCAGCATGGTAGCATCCTTTTTTCCTATGTATATTGAGCATGGCTAGCCTGAGGATGCCGCTGGTTTCCAACCCCCATCATCAGTAGCCAGAATAGCCTGAGGTCCGGGATATTGGGAGTTATGGTTCCTACAGAATCTGGAGGGCCACATCTGCCTTAAATGGAAATGCTATGCAAGTACAAGCCATGAGCAAAAGAGAAAAGGGTGGTGGTGGAATATTTTTCAGGCCAATAGCCTGTCAACACAGAGAAAGCTTTGAAACGCTTTAACAATTGCTTGCTTCTCTGGAGAGACCACAAGGGATTCATTTCTGCAATCAATTGTCCTGAGATAAACCCCTTTAACTCATTTCCCTCTCCCATTTGCTAACATAATAAGAAAGCCATTCTGAGACTAAAGCAAGCTGGAAGCCAGAAGAGCATCCAGAGACAGATGTTCTATCTAGCTTGTTGCACAATGTCTGCCTAAGCTGGATGCCTACAATACAAAAAAGCCCTTTTAGTGTTTAGCCTGAACAGAGCACAATTTTAACAAAATCTTTGCTGAAAATAGAGCAGAGCAGATTGCACCAGGCTGGCTGGCTGCTTCATCTATATGCTCTCGCAGCCTCCTCGAAAAACAGGAAGCCTCATGTTGAAATTATGAAGTAGTCTCCTTGGCAGTGAAATTGATTCCCTAAAGGTGAGCTACAAATCAAAATTCAATTTGCTCTACCAACATGTATTATATGCCCCTACTAACCATATAAAGAGGGTCATGCAGCACATAAACCAGAAGTGCCTTCTGCCCTATCTCAGGTCCCTCAAAGTCAGGCATAGCAGATTCCTTCTCACTGGTGTGATCATCATTCAGAACCACATCAGGCCCTGAGGACAAGTGTTATTAAATATAGCATGTCACCGGTTCCATAGGATTTTATCATTATTAATATTATTATTTTCCTAACTCTTTTGGCTTGGAGACGTGGAAAGCATTAAAAGGCAAAACCAGACAAGATGTTGCAACACAGCTCTCTCGGGTATATCAGAAACATTCTGTGGGAAGAAGGGCAGTCAGACATCCTATATCCTAGGATATGTTTTCTCCAAGCACTCACAATTGTCACAGCTTTGGAAGTGTGGACCAAAATTCAACAATCATTTTATTGTTCAATCAATCATTTGGTCTTTTGTTTTGCTACAGGGGTAGGAAACATTGCTAGTCATTTCTGGGAGTTGGGAGTTCAACAACATATGGAGGGCACCAAACCATCTAACCCTGCTTTAAACAAACTCCTGCACTCAGACAAGAGAGACTGATGCTCCTCCTCCAGCAAGCTACCCAGAAAAAAGAAATGCAAACATGTAGAGAGAAAGATGAGATTCAGGGAAGAGTTGTGGTTGTCTGGAGAACCAGATGGGGCTAATGTCTCAAGTGCCCCCCATCAGATATGCAGGGATTGACCTCTAAGTCCTACAATTCCACACTGGTTTTGCAGGAAACCTGATGCTTTATTTTGATGTTTCTCTTTGTGGTTTAGAACAGGAGCAAGGAAACTCAGGCACTGAGCCTCTCTAGATGGCCTCTGGAACACTTCCCATTCATGGCCCTCACTGACCCTACGTTGTAGCCAAAGTATTTTTGCCTGGCTGGAATGTGTCCTTGGACCCTAACGTCTCTTACTTGATCTGGATGGAGGAGAGCGTGGGCAAGTGTGTGTAAAAACCGCTCACTTTTGCCTCTGACCCTGCCATCCATGGTATGTCGCCTCTGGAAGGTTGCCCAGAAGACAACGTGTCCCTCAGGCCTTTAAAGGTTCCCCAACCCTATAGCTGTCCTTCTCTTAATTCTACCTGCTTTTGACATCCTGTTCTGACAATATATTTGTTTGAATTTAGTTACAGTGGTACCTCGCAAGACGAATGCCTCAGAAGACGAAAAACTCGCAAGACGAAAGAGTTTTTCATTTTTTGAGTTGCTTCGCAAGACGATTTTCCCTATGGGCTTGCTTCGCAAGACGAAAACGTCTTGCGAGTTTGTTTCCTTTTTCTTAAAACCGCTTGAAGAGGTGCAGTTGCGACTGACCATGCTTCGCAAGATGAAAAACCTCGCAAGACGAAAAGACTCGCGGAACGAATTAATTTCGTCTTGCGAGGCACCACTGTAGAAGCATAGGTGTGTTGGAGAAGGCTAACAGGTAAAGTAGAAAAAGAGGTAGCTCAGTTTCAAAAGTTTGAGAAATGCAGCTTATTCAGGCAAATAAGAGCCTCCTCGTGTATTGTAAACGTTCCTCTGTAGAAGACATTTTTACACAACAAAACGCATTAAGACAAAAAATAAACCAATCTTGTATCCCAAGGATAGAAACATGATTATATTTTCAATTCTTATTCTTCATTTTTTTAAAAAATACCCCTTTAAGTGCTTTTTTCTTACATGTACTCAGTGAACAACCTTAAAGTAGAAGATGCAGTAGAGATCACTTTGCCTGCCCTGTCTCTGCATTTTCACACCCAAATCCTGTATCAGGCTCCATACTTGCTTGTGTTGGCTTAATGTAAATGAACTGCATGCAGTTGAAAAATCACACCCGCCCCCCAATGCTTTATGACAATGCAATTCCTTTCAGGGATTCCATTCACAATACGCCTCTGCCCAGGAGTGGAAGCCTAGTTAGTGCAACTTGGATGTCAAGCTACCATCTGCCAGAAAGTGTTGGAAGAATGGCCATTACCTGACCTAGGTAGAAACCAGCGCTGCTAAATTAAGCAGTAACAACAGAGGCTCCTGACACTTCTTAGGGATTAATGACTGACTGAGGAGTTGATGGCTTCAAGTGCTGCTAAAGGCCATTAACCCTATCAACTCATTAGCACTCAGAGAAAGTGCCCTGCACCTCAATTATCAATGCTGGTAAGACATAAAATGGAAAGGACAGGGGCAGTGGGGAGCAAGGAGAAGCAGGCTCAAACAGCGTTTGGAGTCAATAGTAGAATTATTACCCAGATACAATCAGGCTGCATGAGTGCTATCAATATTTTCCTCCTGCAAAAGTTTTAATGGCTTGGAGTATTTTCAAAACACTTGTATCTGCTGCTACAGGAAACTATACATTTAGGCATCAGCTGCAGGGAAGGAACTACCGTATTTTTCACTCCATAAGACACACTTTTTTCCTCCTAAAAAGTAAGGGGAAATGTCTGTGCGTCTTATGGAGCAAATATGTGGTCGATCACTGGCTCCCTTTCTGGCCCCGCCCCCTTGCCCAGGCCTCCATTGTTGAATGTTCTGCAGACGGAGGCTGTTTGTTTCCCGGGCGACATGTGACTGTCTGATTAGATTATCTGTCTGGAAACTGTAGAAACAGCTCCCTTTCCTTTCCTAAAGAAGCTGCAGAACTGTGAGCTGAACCCCACAAAAACAGGATTTTTTCCCTTTGCAAAGTAAGCTCAACAACTTTGAGCTGATCCTCAAAAAAAAGGGGCTTTTCCCCTTTGCAAAAGAAGCTGCACAACTTTGAGCTGATCCTCAAAAAAACAGGGCTTTTCCCCCTTTCAAAACTAGGTGCATCTTATGGAGTGAAAAATACGGTACATATAATCCAAGATGTGATCCTACCAAAAATGGCATCCCCATCTCAAGTTCTTCCCTACTATGTATAATAGCACTCATCCCACAACACGCCATCAAGTCACTCCCCTGTCATGGAATGGAGCAGGTGAAATTACACGATGAAATTACTTCACATAATGGCATCTACAACCTGTTATGGGGTATTCTGGGAGAAGCTGTCATGGGGAAAAACCAGAGTCCTGTGTCTCCAACAACATTTACTAATTATAAGAGAGAAGATATACCAATATATCTTAGTGAGCAGGTCTGATTTCCCCACCATCACAAAAAAGAAGCATATTGGGCAGTATAGAACTAAATATTTGCATTAGGGCAACAGGAATTCCCTTCCTTCTCCATGCTTGGCACCCTGTGCCCTCCCCAAATCTGATTCAAAGGGTTGGGGGACCCTCCCTCAACAGCTTTCAGGAGGCATGCAGTGGGAGAAGAGGAAGGGAGTGTTTCTGTTGCCTCCCAAAACATATTTTCCAGCCTTGTACCAACGGATGTGCCCCAAGGTAAACTGTTCAAATAACTATATAGCTTCACTAAGTTCTTGTTTTTCCTTTTTAGACATGTTTATCATATTAGAAAGGTGGCAAACAAACAGTTCCAGCAACTTGCTTGTTCATCACTGATTCTTAACAGGCTTGGCTGAGACTCAGAAACCAAGCATAAAGTTTTAAACTGTTGTGCAGGTTCATCAATGAACCACGTTCATCCATTCGTCATTTCTCACTGCGGAGAAATTAAGTTCCATCATAATGCATTTTACAGCACAGGTCTACTCTGAAGTAAGCCACACTGAGTTCAGTGGGGCTTGTTCCTAGGTGCAGATTACAGAGTCCAACTAACTATATAAGCATTCTGTAGCCTCAAAGACCCTCCTTTAACCATTATTTAACATTAGAATGATTAGGATTTTCCTCACCATCCCCAGCTCAATTCTTAACACAGAACTTTACAACCAAATACCGTTCAAGATCACATCCAATATTTTTTAAAACAGCACTACATTTAAAACTTCAATTTGGCAAGCAAAAATCATTATCCCACTGAAAACTTTTAAAACATTTCGGATTCTATTTTAATACATCTTTCATACAAGTTTACCTGATTATCATATTTAAGAGACTGAGTTCCAACCAGAAACCGTATTGCATCTGTTTCTGCGGTCTGGGGTGTTAAAGCTCGTGCCTAAGGGGGGGGGGGGAGGATAAAAATACAATAATATCAAACACATTTTAGTATCTTGGAACATGCAGGACATCAGTTACCAAGAACGGTGTTTTTGACATTTAGTCCATCTGTATTTTGACTTTTTTTTTTAAATGCAAGTTCTTTGTTACATAGATTTATTTTCTCCAAACTTCCCAAAAGCATGCTTAGTATAGAAGTGTGATAGGCTCATGAGTAAAATTGCCATGCTTCTAGTGTTAGACACATTTCCAAAATTAATTTTAGAGAACCATCTCATCCATGAAAAAGATGCACAGAATGCAAGAGCAACTGCACAAATGTTCAAGGTAGAAGTTTTTGTAGAAACAGCAACTGGGGAAAGCTGTAGACCAAGTAACTGAAAATATAATCTTTTACTTTATATTTTAAACTTATTTCCTGCACAAGAAACAACCCTCATATGCTGCACAATGTGTTGCATCTGTGTAATTTAATATTTTCGTAGGTTTTACAGCAAAACATAAGGGATTGGGTCCAAACTAAGTTACTTAAACCAAGGTTCCACTGAAATAAACATAAAAAGTTAGTTATGACTAACAAATTCTACTGATTACAATGGGAACTAAGCATGATTAATCAAACCCAAGATTTCCAGATTCCATACAGTTTTATTCCACTAACTTTTAAATTTAAATGGTCAGGACTAACTGAAGTTTATGTATTTCAATGGGCCTACTATGAATAAAACTTAGTTGAATACAACCCACTTACCGTAGAACTGCAAGCAATATTTTTTAAAAATTCAAGACACCTCACCTGTACATTTTCACGTGGAGATTTGTTTCGTGCTTAAAATAGTTAATTAAAAAATAGGCACCTACTGAATAACTTAAATTTGGCAGCTAAACAGACTGGACCACCTGTTAAATATTTACAGTAGTTCAAGTTTGAAACAGAGTTTTACTGATAGCACTGCATGCATGCATAAAATAGAGATGGCACATTTATGATGTGACTCTGGCAAACAGTCCCAGTGGTCTCATTTACATGCACTGGTATACTATGCCATTATAAGAAAACGCCCCGGGCACTGCAATCTCCCAACCCAACATGGCTACTAGGTGGAGTTTGGTAGCTTACTCTTCCCTTTTTGACTAAATGCAGGAAAGTCTGCACGCTGGCAAACTGTGGTTAGTTTTAACTAAGGTCTACCAAAACAAGCCAAGACTAAATTAACTGAATCCTTAACTATGGTTAACCAAAAGGAGAAACAGGAAGTTCCAGTTGCTAAAAGCAACAGAATGATAGAGCGTTCAAGTCCTGCTTTTGGACTTCCCAAGCACATCTGATTGACCGCTATAAGAACAGGAGGCTGGAGTAGATTGGCTGCTGACTTGATCTAGTAGGGCTCATATTTCATTTTTCTCATCTCTTCCTTCCTCCCATATCAAAGGAGAAGGAAGAGGCTCAAGGTTTGTACATGCTTGCCCTTATAATGCTAAACCAAGGTTAGTGCCATGTACAAATCCCATCAGATACCTTGCAACTGAAGTCTAAGCTAACTGTGGTTTCCAAATAGTCTTCAAAAGCAGTCCCATGCAGAATACATTACAGTAATCTAACCTACAGTAACTTGCGTGATATGGAGAGGAGGAGAATTCAGGTCAACACAGACCTCCCCTCCATTGTCTCAATGTCCTATCATGCTCTGCATGTACACGACCACCAATGGGGGAGAGCAAAGAACAGGACCTCAATGAGCTTTATCTGGTTCTTCCATGTGTAGGTGCTGCACCCATGATTTAAAGGAAGCGCATTAAACCAGGAGTGGGGAACCTCAAGCCCACAACCCTAATTAGGTCTAGCACAGTTCTCAATTTGGTCCACACAGCTGTTTTTTCAAAGCCACTTCCATTTGCCCACACCCAGCATCACCTGACATGAGTTCTGGGGCAAGTAAACTAAAAGTTGCCAATGCACAATCAGGAGATTGAAAGTTCTCTACATATGGTGTTCTGGAAGGGAAGTTTGCTATCCTGAATCAGCTGGCTGGGGATGAGAGCAAGCCTGCTGCTGGATCAAGTGCAGAAAACTCAAATTGTGGAGCCAATCCCTGCAGAAAGCAGGCCTGAAGTCACCACCTAACAGCTAACATGTGTTGGATTTTATTTTGCGGTGTGGCTTGTCATCCTACAAAGTCAATACTAATAGCACAGTGACATCAAGTTAATTGACAGGTGGGCAAAGGCCTGCCCACCTGTCAAAGTGGTTCACCAGGATTGGGGGAACCCAAGAACCAGCATGCTGGCCGGATCCAGTTCCCTAACCCAATACAAAACAATTTCAAATCCATCATTTTATAACAGTATCGCACCCATTTAATCAAATGTGAACATTCAAGAAATGGAATATATCTTCTTGAAAACACCCTATTTTCCTAAGTGTGATCTATTTGTATACCATATTTGTATACCATACATTCTGAAAAGCACCAAATGAGAAAAAGAACACTGACACCATCACCGCCTCTCCCCTGCAACGTTGACAGCACACTCCAAATTAGCTTCACCAAGTTGAAAGGCAAAAGTTGTAGAACTGAATTCACTCTCGAGCTGAGAAATTCAAGCAGAATCAACCAGAAACAGGCAGAATCTCAGCTTCCCACCCACAACCTGGCACCCTCCAGATGTTCTGGCCTATAATTCCCACCATCTCCAGTCAGCACAGCCAATGGCCAGAGATCATGAAAACTGCAGTCCAGAATTCATGAAAGGGCCCCAGGTTGGGGAAAGCTGTGCAAGGTTGGTGCACACCAACCCCCCTTCACCAGGGGTGCCAACTTGAAACAAGATATTGTGGGGAGGGAAGGTAAGCCCTGCCCCACATGATTTATCACAAATTGCCGTGCATGGACACCATTTGAATGGCAATGACCATCAACCTTGGGGGGAGTGGCCTCCTCAGGTATTTTATTGGGTAAAGGTAAAGGGAGCCCTGACCATTAGGTCCAATCGTGACCGACTCTGGGGTTGCGGCGCTCATCTCGCTTTACTGGCCGAGGGAGCCGGCGTACAGCTTCCGGGTCATGTGGCCAGCATGACTAAGCCGCTTCTGGCGAACCAGAGCAGCGCACGGAAACACCGTTTACCTTCCCGCCGTTGCGGTACCTATTTATCTACTTGCACTTTGACGTGCTTTCGAACTGCTAGGTGGGCAGGAGCAGGGACCGAGCAACGGGAGCTCACCCTGTTGCAGGGATTCGAACCGCTGACCTTCTGATCGGCAAGTCCTAGGCTCTATGGTTTAATAATAATAATAATAATAATAATAAATTTTATTTATACCCCGCCCTCCCCAGCCAAGGCCAGGTTCAGGGCGGCTAACAAGCAATAATAAAAACAAGTTGAATGAATACAACTTAAAAACAAGATTAAAATACAACATTAAAACATTAACCCACAGCGCCACCCGCATCCCTATTTTATTGGGTGGGGGAGGCCAAAAGGATCTCGGAGGTGTAGGAGTTGGCTCCTATGCCCTTCACAGTTACTCCTCAATACCCATGGCGCTTATTTATTTGGAAGGCGTGGTTCCGTTTTCTTATTGCGGGCAGTCAACTGGTTTAGCTGGTTGGACTGGTTTTGCCAAGCCTGCGAAAGCTTCGAGCACGCTTCTTTAAGGATGCGCGCCGTCCACACGTTCCCTCAAACAACCCGTGCGCCGGTGCTTCATTTACCGCCCCTGCGAGGAACAAACAGCAGGTGCTTCCCGCTCCTTCTTACCTGGAACTCCAGCCCATAGATCACCGGAGCATCGTCCTCCATGGCTGTCCAACAGAGGCCTCAAGATTCGGCGCCGCCGCGATGGGGAGCCTAGCCTCTCCTTCCCGTCCAAACGCGTGTTGAAGGAAAAGGCGAAACACACAACAAAACGGGGCAGGTCCCGCGTCGGCTTCCGTCCTTACTTCCGGAATGGCGTGTGTGAGGCGGCGGCGAGCAGGGGGACGTCGCCGCGCAGGCGCACCACGCGTATTGGTTGGCTCCTCTCCTACGCTTCCCCCGCCCCTCACGCACACGCACATCTTCGCCGCCGCGTCCCGGAGGCGTCGCCTTTTGCAGCTGTCAGTGGAAGTAGGTGAGGGGGAGGCCAAGGGAGGGTGGGAAAGAGTGTCCTCTCCGTGGCCTTCCATCCTCCCTGGAGGCTTGGAGCGGGAAGGGGCGCCCGCTCTGGGCGCGGGGAGGTGCTACTCGCTCGTCCTCTTTGAAGAGCAACCCGGGAAAAAATCAGCTTCGCCCACAATTATCCCTGTTTGCGTTGGCTCTTGAAAAGCCCGAGGTGACTGTGCCCCCCTTGGAGGAGAAGTGGGAATGGTCTTACGGGGGATGGGCGATGTTTTATTACACGCCCAGGCTAAATCATGATAAGGGGGAACACCTCCCTGCATGTAGAAAGCTAGCTCGTCAGGGAGAAGTTGGAATCCTCCCTGGTGTCTTCTATACGGGCAGAGATTGTGTTTGTGTGTGTTTTCAGAGTAGGACTCAAATGTGAAACCCAGATGCGTGTCTCTGCAGCCCGAAGTGGTGTGTAGAGAAACTTGTTTTGTGAGAACAACTAGTAAACCTGTGGGAGGTTTTGGTATTCCCTGCGTGGTATTCTAAACAGTAGCGTGCATTGTGATATTTCTCTGTAGATAGGCTTGTTAATCGTGTACAGTATGGTATTTTTGTAACGGAGCAAAGGGAACAGATCCTCGTTTCGCTTGGTTTCCTAATCATAATTTGTAAAGTGGGAAAATAATTCCTGCTGCTGTTTTACAGATGGGACACTGAGGCTGATCTCAAGTGAATTGTCCTGGGATACTGAGGCTTGCCAGAGCAGAGATAAAAGGTATGTCTGTATTTCCATGAAGTCTTATACGGAGAAATCTTGTTTCCTGTTAGTCTGTCTTGGACAAATGCATTGTCACCTGATCTCACCATGTGAAAATTATTACCACATGAATCTTAACAAATGTTAAAATTACTTATTTGAACTTTTATTTTTTTAAAGTGGAATTTCAGCTTTTGAACACAGAGGTCTTGGTCTGGGTGAGAGAAACAGATGCTAGCATTCACATACCCTAAGACCTAAGTTTCCCAGATTGGATCCACTAGCCAGCTCTCTCTTACACCCCATTCATATTTTATCTCTCTTACACCCATTAGCTAGTCTGTTGAAACCTAAGAACTGACTCAGCGTTGCTTATATGCCATTTTTACATCATCTGCTAAATGGTGCAGACTGGCAACTGCAAAGGTTTGAGTCATAAACCTACTACCTGGCAATCAATGGACTATTTTTAGTTATAAAACTGGGATTATCAATGGAGACTTGTGATAAATCATATTGGGGCTAGGGGACAAAGGCTGCTTCGTAAGTCCCACGGCCCCTTGTTCTTACATTTATTCTGCAGGCAAATCCCTCTGTGAACCACATCCATGGAGGGGTCTGCCAAGTTACATGCCCCTTCAGCCAGGGAACTCCTTGAGTTCATTGACTTTGCCCTATTGGCACAAAAGTGCCAATATTGGCACAAAATTCTCTCCCATCCAATGAAAAGATGGGACTCTGGGAAGAAGGATGGGGAGAGCAGGCCTTAGAAATAACAACCAACTGGTTATCTCTTTGAAGCCATCTGGAGAGGGACCATCAAGGGCTAAGTAGGCCAACAGTTAAGATTTAATATAAAGTAGCTTTGTTTGCTCATATTACCCTAGGAAACAAAATGATCATAAGAGACCTAAGTTGACTGGGCAGAAATTCATCCCTGCCTTACTACATAACTCCTCCGTGGTGATCTCGCTTCGTAGTACAAACCTTAGTAGACTCAGCTGCCAGGAGTAGCTCCATGTTTGAGGCTAAACGCATGCACTAAGAGCTATGAGGCAACTGTGGGAATGAGGAAGATTAAGTCGATATTGAGGAGATTCAGTTAAGAACAGAAGGGCCTAAGAAGAGCCTGCTGGATCAGGCCAATGGCCCTTTTATTCCAGCATTCTTTTCTCATAGTGGTCAGCTAGGCTGTTGGACTGTCTGGGAGTGGCTACTTAGTGCTTTGCCATCTGTTTCTGCAGCACTTTCTGTTGTCATCCAAAAAGGGGAAAATCTTAGCTGCTTCTGCATTTGGTTCATTGCTATACCTTGTTGGACATGGAGTAGCCCTGAACCTTCTATGTGTACATTTAGTGCAGGGGTCATCAAACTTTTTCAGCAGGGGGCAAGTCCACTGTCCCTCAGACCTTGTGGGGGGCTGGACTATATTTTGAAAAAAATAATGAACGAATTCCTATGCCCCACAAATAACCCAGAGATGCATTTTAAATAAAAGCACACATTCTACTCATGTAAAAACACACTGATTCCTGGACCGTCCGCGGGCCGGATTTAGAAGGTGATTGGGCCGGATCCAGCCCCCGGGCCCTAGTTTGCCTACCCATGATTTAATGTTTCAGCTTTCTTTTCTTGTCTCTGTGTATTAACAGACTTTTCACTTAGAAGGAGGAGTTGAACCTCTATTCAGCATCTGTGCTGATGGACAGGTTGATGAAGAAACAGAAACTGCGCTAATAGAAAAAGCGAGTGGGGGGCAGCATCCAAATCATTTTTGTTACACTGTTTGAGTGATACTATTTGCTTGATACTATTTCTGTTCTTAACTCTACAGTAGAGTAGGGTTTCTTTCCATTCATAGGCCCCGCCCCCTTTCCCGCCCTCTAGATTGTTAGAACGAAAGACAGAGCTCCCGCTGCGAGGCTGACTGTTTCATAAGCAATCCCTTGGTGAGTGGTTGCTTTTATTTTTTCCTTTGCCCTGTTCCTAGTTTAGCTCAACAACTTCGAGCTGAACCCCCAAAAACCGGGGCCTTCGTCCCTAAAACAAAGCTCAACAACTTTGACCTGAACCCCCCAGATCACTGTGAGTTTTTAATTGTGTGAGTAGATCACAGTCTATTGGAAGTGAGAACTCTCTCTCTGCTGTAGAGTTAACTTCTTTTATTTGGAGCTTTTTGCATTTGAAGTACTGGCCATCTTAATTATTCAAATGGATATGTGGAACCTGATGTTTCCATCAGGTTTCCACTTTATGCATAGGTCATCTTAAGTTTCAGAATTGGTCACCAGCAGTCACATTCACTTGTAATTTTTTATCCAGAGCAATTATGGAAAACAAAGAAGGTGATGTTGAGGATGCCAAGATAAGAGGTTCAAGTGCGGCAGAAGGTGGCTGTGCTATCCAGCTGCCAGGTCACGAAGAACTTATGTTTCATGAAGAAACAATTGATCTTGGTGGAGATGAGTTTGAGTCTGAAGAAAATGAGACCATCTCAGAAGATTCTAGTAACTTCATAGATAAACTTAATGAGCAGATGATGGAGAGTGTTGTTATATCAGATTCTCCAAATAATAGTGAAGATGATGCTGGCGATCTTGGTTGTCTTCAAGAAATTGTGAAACAAATGGACACAAAGGACATTCATGCACCAGAAGAAGAGCTGGAGGAAAAGGCAATTAGCAAAGAGAGTAAAACTGAACTTGAAGGCGCTCCTAAAGTTATTTCTGATAGTGGAATTGGCGATCAACCTCCTTTGAAAGAAGAGTTGGTTCAGGAATCAGCAGAAAGTGAATTGAAAGTGGAAAGTGATGAGCTGCTTAAATCTGCATCAAACAGTATTGATGAATGCAAATCTGAGGAGCAGATATCTTCCCCGCTTGCCGACAAATCACCCGTCAACCCTGAGCCTATCCCTGTGTGTACGATTTTCAGCCAGGGAAGTCGCATGAATGGTCAGCAGCAGTTCCTGCATGATGGCTTTGAGCCTCAGATGGTGAAGTCGCCTAGCTTAGGTGGTATAAGTGAGACTCCCATAAAAACTCTTCCGCAGGTGGTTCAACCTAGTCCCAGCCTAAGCAAGTTTTTTGGTGAAGCCATTAATACTAATACTCTAGCTTCTGATTTTTTCGATTCATTTACCACATCCTCTTTTATTTCTGTCAGTAACCCTAATGCGAGCTCTTCTGTACCAGAACAAATGTCTTCTCTTGTAACAGCTGGGGAGTTCCATGACTCTGCCAGCCACAAATACTCTGTTAAAAATGGACGGTCTGAAGCTGGGAGGTCGGCATCTTCTCCAGAAATTTCACAGTCTCCAAAGCCATTTTCCCAGATCCAAGCTGTTTTTCAAGGTGGCGACGATCCTTTTGCATCTGTGCTGAATATGAGTGAGGTAGACAGGAGGAACGATGCTTGGCTTCCTAGTGATGCAACTAGGAATGTGTTGATCTCAGTAGCAACTCAGCAGTACAGTAATGTTTTCATAGACAAGGAAAATCTCACAATGCCTGGATTAAAGTTTGACAACATTCAGGTAAGCGTGTTCCATTGTGTCTTACTTCTTGGAATACTGTGTGGCTAATAATAAGCTAGGTGGCATGTACATTCTTCCGGTCAAGTTTTTCAGTTGTGACATTTATATCCCACCTTTTCATAAAAATGCACCAGGCCGCAGTATAATATGAGCAGTCTGCTCAGCATAATAACTAATAGCACAATGAAATCAGATAAGAGCAAATAAAGAGAGAGAGAGAAGGCAGATGGTTATAAACATAATTTAACCCAGGGATCAGCAAGGTTTACCTTGCCTGGGCAGGTTCACTCCAGCGGAGATCCCTCCATGGGCTGGATCGCGCACATGATTTCCAGCGTCTGAGTCTGTGCAGACGCTATTTTTGGTGTCTGTGCATGCGCAGACAGGATTTCCGGTGCTTCAAAAATGAGTACCAGCATTGTGCTGCGCCGGTTTAGCGCAGCGCGCAGGGACTAACTGAGCAGCAGCTCAGTTCAGGGACAGCTCATGGGCCTTAGGTTGCCGACCCCTGATTTAACCTAATAGGAGGCAGTGAAGAGGTTTCTGTTGGCCAGGGTGGAAGGTAAAAATTTGGGATGTGTGTTCTTCCATACGTTTGATAATGGAGGGGCTGGAGAATTGGGATCTATGAGGTTTTTGGTTTGGGAAAGGTCTAAAAGAACCAAAAGTCAGGCAGATTTGTGTGTCTTAGTAATAAGCACCACTGAGCTATGGGATGTTGGGAAGAGCAAAGGAGCTGGCCAGCTTAAACTCCTAAACCTTCATAGTATTCTGGAGGGGAGCATTTGGGTTGGGAGAGGGTATGCATACAATAAGGCTATATATAGATATAGATATATAGATAGTCTTCATACTTTCTCATAAGGGGATAAGTTTCAGATGTAACAGTGGGCCCAAGTCCTGAGCCCTTGAGCGCTGTGATCAGTGCTAGTCCTACTGAGAGCAGAACCATTGAAATTAAGGGCCCTATGTTAGTCATGTCTGTTAATTTCAGTGGGTCTACTCTCAATACAACTAGCATTGGATATAACCCATAGTCTGAAAGCACATGAATCTACCACTTTGCTTAAATGAAGTAGGTCTGCATCCAGTCAGTTATTATTAACAATGTAAGTTATTTTATTAGCAGAAATGTACAGTTATCTTCTGATATTTCTAGAGATTTCAATGGGTTTTGTTGAAACTGTCCTTTACATAGTTTGAAGCTTGTATCCACGTCTACTGGGGTGTGCTGCCACACCAGTTTATGGTGAGGGAGGGGGAATGAGATCAGTCTCAAGATGGTTGCCAGATTTAGATTTTGCTGAAAGAAGTTTGATGAATGGATGAATAGTACAATGGCATACATTCAGCAGATGGGGGAGGAACCTTTGTGATCTAGTAGATGGAAGAAAGAACCATGTGAGATCTCTGTTCAGTCCATTAACAGAAAATTTGGCATCTCTTTAACCTGCTATAGTTTTTGTATTAAGGGAAAGAAAGAAAATGGAGCTCTAAATAATGGTAAATCGTAGTTAAGAGCCTCACCATTCCACCAGCAGAATTTAGCAGCAGTATAGCTTTTGGCCCTATCCGGCAATCTTACCTGGATACTGTGAGGGCAACCAAGATAGTTTATGTTCCCCAACCAGGATGAAATGTATCTAGATAGTTAGCTTCATTCAGGAGTTTCTGGAGCTGTCCAGCCGCTACCCACTCAATTACCTTGAAAGGCACATTAGGGACCTGTTGAGGTACTGGGGTCTAGCCACACACACAAACACAGGTCATGCTATTGTCTTCTTTAAGGGATGGAGAACACATACTGTTTCTAAAGATGCATTGAACACTTGTTGTTACGAGCTACAAAGGGTAAGCATCTAGCAGGCATGTAGCAGCTGCTTCCTTCAGTGAAATCAGCCTATTGTCAAACAAGCAGCAGTAACCCCACAGAAATAAATGGGACTTCAGTGCACATCTTAAAGCCAATGTGGCATACAGCTGCTTTTGAGAGTAAAGAGATGCCAAATACTCTCCTTTCCATGCAATAGGAGATTATAGCTGTCTTCAACATACTGATATTTCATATCACAGGAATAAGTACAATAGTCTCAGGCTCAAGGCCACTGTTGTGCATGGTAGTTCAAGGCATATAAGTAGAAATATACAAAGCACGTTGTTGTATGCTGAAAAATCTCAAGCGCATAGCACTGCATTAATGCAAGACGCTTGTGTGTGTGTTTTAATGGCTAAGAGGAACTTTCAATTAAAAAAACCCAACACTTTGTATTTTTCCCCCCAATTAGGGTGATGCAGTAAAAGACTTAATGCTTCGCTTCCTTGGTGAGCAGTCTGCAGCAAAAAGACAAGTTTTAAATGCCACCTCTGTGGAACAGTCTTTTGTGGGTTTAAAACAACTGATAGTAAGTAACAATGTTTCTTCGTGCATATTGAACACTCGGCTTCTTCTCTAGATAGGTTAAGAGCTAAACTTATTCATCAATCCAATGGAAGTTCTTACTGAAGGGAGGGAGTCAATTTTCACCTTCCCCCTATAGCCTCCAGCGTCGCCTCATATGATTTTCTGAAGGGTCCCCAAACACTCCCCAAACTTTTCAGGGGGCTGTAAGGAAACGGAGAGGTAGATAAAATTGCTGCATCCCCACCCCTGCTTTCTCCAGCAGGAGCATCCTGAAAGTAGTAATTTGCTTACACGGACTTTGGATCCATCCCGGTTCATATTCAGCTATGCCAACAGAATAGCCTAGAGCTGACCGAATTCCAAACCTCAACAGCTATAACCTAAAAACCACCATGTTGTTCAGAAACCTAAGCTATATAACAGTACAGTCATACCTTGGCTCTCGAACAGCTTAGTTGCCGAACGTTTCAGCTCCCGAACAATCAAAACCCAGAAGTGAGTGTTTTGGTTTTCAAACTTTTTTGTTGGAAGCCAAACGTCCAACAGGGCTTCCGCGGCTTCTGATTGGCTGCAGGAGCTTCCTTTGGTTTCCGAATGTTTTGGAAGTCAAAGGGACTTCTGGAACGGATTATGTTTGACTTCCAATGTACGACTATACTTCTCTTTAGCCCCACTGCAACAGCTTTGGTTGTTTTTCTGCATTGGTGCTGTTGCTCCTTTCTCCAGTTTGATGCACAGCACACCGTTTGATGCACGGCACACAGAACCTAATGGTTGTTAGACTATACTGCCATCAGTCGCTATGTGATCTTAATCTGGGGCTTCCTGAGTTCCAGCCTGTGACTGAGGGTGGCTGGAAGATGAACCGAGGGCAAGGCAAAACAGTTGCACTTCACCAGCACCCTTATGGCTTCTGCATTTACATTCAAGAGCTGCCTGAGAGCCAAAGGTTTCATCACCTATAGATCAGCCAAAGGTTTCATCACCTATAGATCAGCCTATACCATTCAGTTCTCCTTTTCCACAAGCGTGCACCAATAGGGAGGATGTGATGCCAGTAATGTATGTGGGGCAATGGATTTAGCAGGAGCACTGGAAGACTACTTGTCTAGCACAGTATTGTCTGCTTCAACTGGCATCACCTTTCAAGGGTCTCTGTCTGTGGTCTTTCACATCACCTGCTACTGTATTCTTTTAAACTGTAGATGCCAAGAACTAAACCTGGGACCATCTGCTGCCCGGAAATTCAATTTTCTGTCTTAAACTCAGAGGTGGAAAGAGGACTGATTTTTTTTATTATTATTATTATTTTTGTACTCGTAACACTTGCTGGTTGCCAATGATTTTGAAATGACATTGCCTTTGTCTCAAGAAGCTGTATCGTTCGTGTGTTGCACTTTGAGCTTATATATAATGTGTGCACATCATTCAGTTGCATTTGAAATAAATAATAACCCATCTGTGCAAAATTGCTGCCTTAAAGCAGCAAATATTTTTGAAAGACTTAATTTGGCACACAAAATCTAAAAGATCTAGGCACCAACGTTTCAAGACTTTGCATTTTAATTTATTCCATAAATGAATGGCTCTTGCAGCATTTTTGTAATTAAAGTGGGACAGTAGCAGCAGGCAACTGATAGTTTTCAGTATAGAAAGCATGTAAGAAATAGACTTAAATTTTTTAATTGCAATATTTCAATGGCGTATTAATGAGCTTTCTGCTCGTAATAACTTCAAACAAACTTTAGCCTAAGAAGGGGTTACTGACGTGAGTTTCTCTAAGTAATGTCAGAGTGTTCTACCAGAGTAATTTACAATCGAGAAGAATGTCATAGCAAATGGAGGAGGACATTTTAATCATTTTAATGGTGTCGCATGTAGAGTTAATGACTCCCTTTTGAGACTCCGTTTGGAAAAAATCATACACATTCTGTTAGTTGTGCTTCTGATTTAATGTTGAATTTTCATATGTTGTCAAATATAATATGCTGTAGTTCTTGTACATATTTACTGTTTTATACCGGAGAAGTTTTACTTCAAACCTCCCAGTTTAAATTGTATTTTTAAACAAAAAACTGGTCAAGGAGTTATGGCTACAACTAATCGTTCTTCAGTTGATTTAGAAAAAAACTGAGATGGGTTATGCCCATAACTTTCATACTGTGCTCTTTGAGAGGTCTGGGGTTTCTCAAGAATATTATTTAGGGTTCCCCAATAGGTAAATCAGTCATGGCTGGCAAATGTTCTTAAAAAGCAACAACCCCACATGCCCATTCATTTGCATCTGTCACTGCAACATGCAGCTGCAGAAGTTTGGGTGTACACCCTAAAACCTATGTGTATAGTGGGAGACAGTCAACATGGAAATGCTTCTCTGAAAATAGAAAGTTTGAAACTGCTAGGTTTCTTTTTCCTTTATGCATGGAATCAGTGGGTTTAAGGATCTGTCATATAACTCTTCCTAAAGCAGGATATATAGGCAAGTTTTTCTTCAACCTGAACAATGCCTTAAGTTTTTCAGGAGACATTGTCCTAGGGCTATTTAGTAGCCTGTGTTTGTCTATAGCCCAGTGAATAGGACTCTCAGTAGTCTTGTGTTTAATGTAAAAAAAAAAAAATCCAGAAAGTTAAGTTTCTTAATCCTGATTTCTCTTAGGGGTTAGATGAGTAATCTTCAGTAGTCCTTTCCAGAGAAGTAAACAGATGGTCATCAGAAATTTAATAACAGTAATAAAAAAAATTGAATTTATATTGGAAATCAGACATCCATTTATTTATTATGGTTGGTCCATTATTCTGCTGTATCACCTGAACTGTGTGACCTTCATTGCATATGTACATCTGTCATACATCAAAGAACAGATGGTGTCCATTCCTGCTGTTCTGTGTCCTCTGGCTATGATCCCATTAAAATGCAGGATGCTCTGTGTCTGTACCTGAGCAACTGATACAAACATGGGATAGTATATCTCTTTGTGTACTATAGCGGCTAAGAGCTGTGAACCAAGAAGACCCTGGTTCCCATTTCACATTAGCCATGGAATCCTTAGCTAGTCTTGGTTAAATGGCTGTTCTCTCAGCTTCAGTACTGTGAAATAAAGTTTAAATATTCAGGCAGCTAATAATACAGCAAGAGGATTAATTCAGGAAAAAAGAAACCTACTAAACTGCAATCCTCAGTATATTTTACAAGCAAGCTTGTGGATCAGTTAGAGTAAAACAGCCTAAGGAGAAGGTCCTCAGCTACTGGAAGAGTTTGGATGTGTAATTTAGATAGCCAAATCATTGTGTGAGGGGAAAAATGTGTATTTGCCTTTGATTAGAATGTCATCAGAGGTTTGGAAGGTTTTCATGCTGGAGATAAATGGGAACCATAGCACAATTAACATCTTTTTTAAAAAAAATTGAATTCCTTGCTTGTTCAAGACTACATCCAAAGCTACCCCTATGCAAAACTAGTTCCTCAGTTTTTTTTATCTTGGCCATTATCCTGCAATACTCTCTAGCAACCAAAATCACAGCACACTGGTGTTAGTACCTCCTGGCACAATGTCTAAATCAAGATCTGTTCCCTTACCCACACACTTGTAAACTAGTTGAAGATACCATATACTTCGTGTTAATCAAGCATTCCGAACTTGCTATTGTAGCCAGATAATTTGGGACTATATTTTGTCTTCCCAAGTTTGAACATGGTCAACCTCTTTTCCCAATTGCTTTTCCATTAGCATCTTTCACCTTCTCTCGAAAGTTCATTAGGCAGCCAGTGCACTAGTAGCCCAATAACCTTTAATAAATGTCATGACACTATATTCTTAACAAATGAATAGCATGGTATTCTTCTTCCACCATAGTAAGCCAGCAAACTCAGCAGAAATTGGACTTTACCCACAAAGAGCAATCCAGAAGGAAATATGTGATGAATAGATCTGATTGTGATACAGTTACTAGGTGTACATTTTCAAAATATCACAGTTACATGAAACATAGCTATCTTCACATATTCTCTCTTTTTTAAAAAAAATAGTAATAATAATACTGGATTCTACATCTATTGTAGAAGAAGCAGTAATCAGTGTAGTGTACTGTTGACATTTGGCCCCTTAAAAGCTTCCTCAGAATTATTCATGTATGGCAGCATCTGAAATAAAATACTTAGCATCACTAAGTACTTCACTTCTGTAGTTCAAAATTTAAGGAATGTTCTTAATCATTCTTGCTCTTCTCATCCACCCCTCTTCCTTGCAGCACATATGAAAAGAAATTATTGGTTTGCTTTATAGATAACAGTGTGTCACAGTTCATACGGTGAGCCCAGTAATAGCCATGATCTATGGTTTGGATTTCTGAAGCCAGCCAAGTGAAGGGAGTGTTTATGGTTTCCTGAGGCTGACTCCCAATTTGCATGAGTAGTCTCCATTGGAATAGTGTTCGCTGGCCTGAGAGAGCAGGTCCCTGACTGAGTCCAGCTACAAAAGCTAAGGCTGCTGAACAGACTCTTGGGCTGCTATATTGTTTAGGAAGTTTTGTTTAGGGTGGGGTGTGTTTTTGCTGTTCTTGATTATTTATTTTAGATCTTCTTATGATTTACATGGAAATTGGTTAAACCACAGAGCCTAGGACTTGCCGATCAAAAGGTTGGCGGTTCGAATTCCCGCAACGGGGTGAGCTCCCGTTGCTCAGTCCCTGCTCCTGCCAACCTAGCAGTTCGAAAGCACGTCAAAGTGCAAGTAGATAAATAGGTACCGCTCCGGCGGGAAGGTAAACGACGTTTCCATGCGCTGCTCTGGTTCGCCAGAAGCGGCTTAGTCATGCTGGCCACATGACCCGGAAGCTGTATGCCGGCTCCCTTGGCCAATAAAGCGAGATGAGCGCCGCAACCCCAGAGTTGGCCACGACTGGACCTAATGGTCAGGGGTCCCTTTACCTTTACCTTACTTTCCTTACATTTGCAATTATGTATTTGAGCATGGTTTTAACCACAGAAAGGCAATACAAATCAAATGAGGCACGGATGGATGTATATTTGGAGAAGACCTATTGAAATTAATGGGTCTTGAATTAGTCGCGTACATTGATTTTAATGGGTATGATGTATTGCATTAATTAGAGGAGTTCTGATTTTCATTATTATGTGTTTATAAGCTGCCTAGAGAGAACCTTGTCCTTAAAAAACAGCCCACACACCTTTTAAAAAATAAATACACATTTTGGATAATCATCATCATCATCTACCATCTCGTGGAGACCCCAGATTTTAGGTCAGATTTTAAGTGGGACGCAACACACAACAGAAGAGCAGTTGTCCTCTTTGACCACAGATATATCTTCCCATCTTCATGAATCAATAAATAAGTGATGTGAGTCTTCTGCCTCCCCTCCGAATGGATTGTGCCACAGGGATATTTGTAAAGAATAGGAGTAGAGTGGACTGGAGAGGTAACACTTGGTGGAGGGACTTCCGTTTAGTATCCTTTTCTACACTCAAGGAGAAAATAGTTTGGCAAAGAGAAGCTACTGTTCATGATGTTCCTTTTGATTTATGTCACTGACTACTGCCACTTTCAGGGAATTACTCAGTGGTGTCGTAGGAGTTCGACCCAGTTACTGTCCTTGATTCCACTCTTTACTGGCTGTATTGGACACACAGGGACAATTCTCTCTCTTTTCTTAGCTCTGACAAGAAGCAACAGCCATTCTTTATCTTAGCTTTTGAACGGAACAGGCATAAGTTGTTTTCCCCCGAGGGAATTGTGAGCCTGGGGTACAAATAGCTGTGGCTTCTGAAAAATCTGCCTGTTTCTTGAGGACTAAACACTTTTAAATAAAAAATGTATGGGCTGCGGACAAATGTCTAGCAAATGCCCATAGAAAGAAGTACACTTGCGTGATTTTTTGGGTTCTCTCTCTCTCTGTTTTGTTTTGAACATTCCCCCATACAGTGGTATCTCAGGTTAAGTACTTAATTCATTCTGGAGGTCCATTCTTAACCTGAAACTGTTCTTAACCTGAAGCACCACTTTAACTAATGGGGCCTCCTGCTGCTGCCGCACCGCCGAAGCCCGATTTCTGTTCTTATCCTGAAGCAAAGTTCTTAACCTGAAGCACTATTTCTGGGTTAGCAGAGTGTGTAACCTGAAGCGTATGTAACCGAGGTACCACTGTATTTCATTTGGTGCTATATCTGGGTGAACGACTAGACGTTTCAAATCTCAGCTGTTTATATTCACTAAAATATTTCATTTTGACCAAGCTGTATTTTTCAAGGAAATCATATTGATGACCTTCATGAAGCCATCAATTCAAAACTAATAGGAACGTAATTGGATCCTAGAAAGAGAATAAAATAGCAGTGTTATCTGGAGAGAATAGGTATGAAACTTAGGAAGGTGGGGAGGAACGTTGCTCATTTCAGATGGAGCCTGACCACTCCATCTGAATGGAACAGTATCTGGCCTGTCATAATAAATTGTGTATCCTTTTACACTAGCAATCTTCTAATTGTAAATTGTGAGTCATGCCTGGCTTCGCTTTTTGCCTAATTATACAAGCAGTTTTGACAAATGACATCCCACTTCCTACTGGCTAACTTTACTGACCTTGTCATTATTACTAATGGTTAGCTGGAGCTGCTTCAAGCAAAATAAGCAGCTCCAACTTTTTAGCAGCCGAATTTATTTGTTACTTAGCCTATTCTTCTTTTTTCCCCTCCCACCCAGAGCAGCAAAAACTGGAGAGCGGCCGTTGACTTATGCGGACGGCTTCTGACTGCCCACGGTCAAGGCTATGGCAAAAATGGCTTGCCCACAAGTCATACAACAGACTCTCTGCAGGTACATTTGCCTTTCAGTCAAGCAAAATTGTGGGTTCGATTTTACAAACGGGTGAAGAGAGCCATCCTTCAGCGCTATTTTTATTTGCTGTCACTTCCTGAATGTGCACTTTAAAGCAGGAGTGGGTAATTTGTTCCACTACAAGAATCTTCATGGAAATGTAACACAAACTGGAGGCCTGCAGCTAATGTATGCATTTGCCTTTGCACACGTAACTTGCATCAACAGAGTACGCACAACTGCAGTGTTAAGGAACAGAGCCTATCTATCTGTCTAACTAGCTGAAATTGCTTGTTCCCAACTTATAGGTGCCCTGATTCTGACCACTGGTTGTTTAAGATCCTTCCAGATGCATTGCCTTTGTATTTTCAGGATTAGTCCTGCAAGCATGATCTATTTAAAACCAAAAGCTGAGATTTGTAATGCAAATGGAAGGCCATTGTCTTTACTGTCATGTTGGGGAAGAAGATACTTTGCACTTGTTCTAGCCCGAAAAGCATATTATGAACAAATAATTTAAAAATTCTTCTGCAGCTGCAGCATACTTGCCTAGATTTTTTTCACTTTAGAGAGAGTTGTGTTCCAAAGATTTTTATGAGCATTGTAATAATAATTTGTGCTGATATTTATTTAAAAGCAATTGCAATTTCTCTGTTTCAAGTGTTATTGATACAAAGGTTATAAAGATGTTTTGTGGCGCTGTGGCTAGTAAGCAGGATGCTTGAAAACTCCACTGATGAATCTGTGTTCTAGTTCTCTTATGGGTGTGTGTCAGTGGGAATAGCTGGAGGCATAAACAATATATACATTTCTTATAATAATACCTAGCAATATTGTGGCAAATAATTAGTTATTCTTTTCAACTTGTGATGGCAGCCAGTTTGGAAGAATCAGGATTGGATGAGAGCAGCAAATCCCATCCTCCAACATTGGCATGTTTTGCCCTAGGTCTATCCATTGCAGTCCAGGCCAGTTTTGTCATGGAAATTGTCTTGGTCCCTTGTCAGGAGAGAGACAGGGGGAGTGTGTCCCTGTTAATTCTCCTTGCTCTCTTGGTGACCTTCGATACCATCCTTTGGCATTTAATTATCTGTGGTCTCCTTCAGTGAGTGGGATGTCTTAGACCTGCGTTTAATTAAATATGAATGCATTTTTAGCTTTTAATTCATTTTAGTTTAATGTTGGTTTTAGTGTTAGTCACTTGGAGTTACTTTTAATAAAAAGCTGACAAATAAATTCAATTAATAATAATAACAACCATAAATTATATGTACAGCTATATGATGTTGCGGGATGCGGGTGGCACTGTGGTCTAAACCACAGAGCCTAGGGCTTGCCGAACAGATGGTCGGCAGTTCGAATCCCCGTGACGGGGTGAGCTCCCGTTGCTCAGTCTCAGCTCCTGCCCACCTAGCAGTTCGAAAGCACGTCAAAGTGCAAGTAGATAAATAGGTACCGCTCCGGCGGGAAGGTAAATGGCGTTTCCGTGCGCTGCTCTGGTTCGCCAGAAGCGGTTTAGTCATGCTGGCCACATGACCCGGAAGCCGTCTGCGGACAAACGCCAGCTCCTCGGCGTATAGAACGAGATAAGCGCCGCAACCCCAGAGTCATCCGCGACTGGACCTTATGGTCAGGGGTACCTTTACCTTTTATGTGATGTTAGCTGCTGTTATTTCATTGGCAGATGAGCAGAAAATAAAGATAGTTAAGTGAAGACAGAACCACCTATTTTAGCTTTCTGATTTTGGCCAAAGGCATCTGTTATGTGGATATCTGTGAATGTATCATAGGCAGCTTTTTAGGCATCATTAGAAAACTAATAGTAAAGTAAGTATGGGTTTTGCAGTAAATGCTGTCAAATGATCTGTCTCTCTCTCCCCCCCCCCCCCCGCCTTTTATTTTCTTTTTTTCCTTTTTCAAGCTTTGGTTTGTAAGACTTGCACTCCTGGTGAAACTGGGTCTCTTCCAAAACGCTGAAATGGAATTTGAACCATTTGGAAATCTAGACCAGCCTGATCTATATTACGAGTATTACCCCCATGTATACCCAGGACGCAAAGGTAAATCTGTTTATATTCTGTTCTTCTAATACTAAGGATGCTGGGCATTAGAGTGTTTAGATCACATTGACTTCAGTCAGAGAATTAGGAACATGCTTAAATATATTCCATTGACATTAATGGGAGTTTCAAGATTTTAATGTTGCCAGATTTTGTCCGTTTTCTTACATAGTTTAGACGAGGAAACCCAAGTTTTCAACCTTAAAGGGAGTAAGACAACTTTGTAGACAGAAACAACACAATGGTCGCCTAACTTCTTGAAGGTCTTTTGACCATGCTGGTTCACTGAAAGTCTCTTCCAGTTGATCCACAGTGGTTATACTTTACATAACAGTGGCAGGTAGTAAGGAGTCTAAATATCCTTCTTCAAAGCAAAATATAGTGAACTGAGGTCTGTGTTTTTTTCCAAAAGCACATGTTTGGTAAAAGATAGCAAGCATATAATATGCAAAAGCATTTTAGAAAGTAGACCCAGTTTATTTTATATATATGTGTTCAAACATATATATATGTATGTATGTATGTATGTATATGTATGCATGTATGTATGTATGTATATGTGTGTGTGTGTGTGTGTGTATATATATATATATATATATATATATATATATATGTATATATGTGTGTGTGTACACAGACACTCTCTCTCTCTCTATATATATATATATATATATTTAAACAGAGGCCAAATTATATTGTTATTTATTAAACTTGTTAGTCACTTGTTATCCAGAAGTCTCCAAGTGACTTCAAACACATTTAAAAAAGATAAGCACATATTTTTATTTAAAAAAAATAGATGAAACACCTGCCATTCATATGATAAATAGTAATGAAAGCATTGAACAGCCCTTCAGACAAGTTTGTTCAGAATCATGGTAGGATGCAGTTAATCGCCCAAACCAGATGTTTAGTTTATCACAGTGATTAACAAAACAGAAATCTTAAATTCTTATAGCAAAATGTTTCGGCTTCTGCCTTCATCAGCTGCTCTGACAAAAATTATGCTATTTCTGAGGTGGTTGTTATAGACCTTTGAGGACGGAATGCTGAAAATACCTTCATTCACTGAAGCAAGGCGCTGCTGGTACTACCTAGAGAGGTTGAGGTCATGCAATATTTATGTGTTCAGTGTGTGGCTCCAGAAGTTCTCTCTTTTTGCAAACATGGTCGGATCTGTTGGTACCTCTGACAGGCTTGCACACAAACACACACAAAAAAAACAACCCCCAACACCAAAGCTTAGAATTATTCTTTTAAGGAACACGTTGAACTTTAATCCTGTAGCCTGATCCTTGGAGGTTATCAGCAACACTTGAAAGCAGGTTTTGAGGTAAAAAGCATGTCTTGTGCAAACCTAACTCATATCCATGGTTTGTTTTCCTTAAATCCTGGTTCAGTACTGTATTGGAAATGTAAACCATGGCTAAGGTTTGGTTACAAACCGGGATGTGAATGAATGACTTGAACCGAATTTGCAAATCATGTTTGGAATTGAACCATAGTGAAGTGTTATGTCCGAACTATGTTGTTAATATCACCCAGCTCCCTATTCTCTGCTTGTAAATTTAGAATGAAGGTTTCCTGATGTCTTCTTATGCATGCCCTCTGTATGTCTGTGAATCTTAATCAACCATTGCTAAGGCAATGACATGTTTAGTACTAACTATGGTGTAGCATTATGTCTGTACTGGGCTACAAAAGTGCTAAGAGTAAAAGATGAGGGCTTTAGAATTGCAGTATAGTCCAAGACTAAGCATACTAAAGATGAGATATCTTTTTAACCCCTTACCTATCTAGCTTCTTAAGGAATTGATATCTATAATCAGATCAAAAAGTCAGATAATGCAGGGATCCAGCTGATCTTCCTATAATAGGAAATGGCAGGTGTATTAGATCAAAGCTTGGAAAAGACCGTCACCCTTCCTTTGTTCATATTTGAGGGCTACGCTGTCTTGATGGCCTAAGAGGTAGAAAGGGCATACCTAACAGTCTGCCTTGCAATAAACTGTATTGAAAATGAAAAATGAATCTGTGTCGTTAAACAGCTAATTTAAATGATAAAATAAACATAAATCATACATATATTTTATCTACTGCGCAGTAACCGTCATCTATGATAATATGCTGATGGTTGCTAATTTTTCTTTTCATTTTTTGGTGTAACAAGCATAACTGTAAAATCTTTGATTTATCTATCTCATTTTGATTCACAATAGTTAAACGAATTAGGCAATTAAAATGCACTTTGCAATCAAATGTGTCGAGATACAAATAAATAATGGTTATGAAAGTGGTATAAAATACATTTCATTTAATTCATGTGTGTAATTTGGATCAATTCAAAATATTCATTGAATGAAATGAAATGCATTTCATTTCCGAACAGCATGTGAATTTCAGTCTGGAAATGTTATGAATTTCCATGGATGTCTCTTAACATTTCTAGCACTAGTTTATCCTTGGCGTCTATGCAGCTAGACTTGTTAAATGCTTTTCTTTTTACTCCAAAGTAACTTTTCCCTTCTGGCTAAATTCTGCCTCTTTTATGTCCATATTTGTGTGTGAGTCTGAATTTTCCAACTTAAACTGCCAACTTTTATTGACACACCATGTCTTTTTCACTTTCCCTCATCCCCTTTCTCCAACTAGAATCCCACAGCTCTTTCTGTGGCATCTACTTTTGTTAATTAAAATACAGCCAGCTCTTCATAGCCTACCTTACATGCCATGTAGTATGCAGTCCATGTTGTTGTTTAGTCGTTTAGTCGTGTCCGACTCTTTGTGGCCCCATGGACCAGAGCACACCAGGCACTTCTGTCTTCCACTGCCTCCTGCAGTTTGGTCAAACTCATGCTGGTAGCTTCGAGAACACTATCCAAAAAATCTCATCCTCTGTCGTCCCCTTCTTCTTGTGCCCTCAATCTTTCCCAACATCAGGGTCTTTTCCAGGGAGTCTTCTCTTCTCATGAGGCGGCCAAAGTATTGGAGCCTCAGCTTCAGGATCTGTCCTTCCAGTGAGCACTCAGGGCTGATTTACTTAAGAATGGATAGGCTTGATCTTCTTGCAGTCCATGGGACTCTCAAGAGTCTCCTCCAGCACCATAATTCAAAAGCATCAATTCTTCGGCGATCAGCCTTCTTTATGGTCCAACTCTCACTTCCATACATCACTACTGGGAAAACCATAGCTTTTACTATACAGACCTTGTCTGTATAAAATCTTAGTGCCCGTTCACATTCCTCATCTAGTATTTAGTCTTGTAGGAGCCAGATTCCAGCTCTTGTACACATCCCACCCCACGCATAACATAATAGCTGATGAACGCATCCTAGTGTACACCCCAGCATCCATATACTCCTCTCTTTATGGCAAACACATCCTGCCATTCACATGTGATGTTCCCCATCCTTGGTGATGAGGAAGCACCAGAGATTGTACATTAACCTGCATGACAATTGCCTGTGTATCTATTTCATTACAAAGATGCAATTAGATCTTGTTTACTTAAATTTTCTATTCTGTCCTGCTCGCCCTAAAGACCCCCACTGCCAATTGCCTGTCTTTAGTGACTATTTCAAGGTATGGTTTTCGTTCATTCTGCTTGCAACGCTCTTTTTCTTTTTTTAGTTCTAGTAGGCGGTTGCTGTCAGGCTACCTGCCCTGCGAAGGCAATTTGACGAGAAAGCAAAGGTTAATTTTGATAGTAAGTGTAGCTTTAGGATATTGCTGCCCTTCAGGTCTTTTCAAGCCTTAAATTCTCCGACGATTGCTTGTTCTTTGGAAATGCTAGATATCATTGAGTTGGTGTAGTGGTTTTAACTAGAGGAAGTCCTCTTTCCTTCTGTCAAGAGAAGGAACTCACAGGCTAGCTCCACCGTCTTGAGGTTGTCACAGACACCAGCAGTGCTCCTGAGCCAGCATACGATTGGCAGGGTCCAAAGAGGACCACCTTCATCGCTCAGAGGATTTCCAGCATCGGTGTGGCAGTTATGATTACCCTGCCATGGTCATCTGCGTTAGAAAAAAAATCTAGCTTTTAGAATGTGGCAGCTGTCACGTGGCTTTAAAAGGCTCTATCTTTCTATCCTCTTCCATCTTTTACAAGGACTTAAAAGTATTCCTTTTGCTTCAAGAGATTGGTTTAAAAAAGAAAAAAACATTTTCCAGTTTTGCCTCTCTCATATATATATATATATATATATATATATATATATATATATATATATCATACTTCTAAAACGTTGAAACAACTGTAGGTGTTCCAGTGTTTCGGTAAAGTAATTATGACACGAGGGGGAGAAATAGCAGAAAATACTTTGCTTCCCGTGTGTGAGCTGGCAGGGCCCACTTGAAGGATGTGTTTTGTTCCCCCTCTAGTGGCAGCCTTACTAATAGTAGTATGCTACCTTCACACCTGCTGGAGAATGCGTTATGCTTCTCTTCAAGATGAAGAATTCTGCACTGGAGATCCTTATGGCTAAAGTTCTTTCCATCCTATAATTGCATTGCTTTCTTGATGTTTTTCATACACTTTTCTGTTTTGTAAACCCAGCAGCTATTCCTAGCGCTGCCCAGTGAATTCTGTGTTCTTGGTACTGTTGCTATATAATTGCTACAGCCCAGGGTAATACTGCCTCCCAAGTATTATTTCTCTCTCTGTTTCTTTTTCCTGCCTGTGCAATCATTGCTCAACATCTTCTCTTCTTCCTCTGTTGCTCTTTGTCTCCCTTGTGCCTACTTTCCTGAATACCACCCATTGCTTAATTCTGTACCCTCACCTCTGCAGCCCAGTTTGACTTCTGTCACCTTTCTCCTTGCCTTGGAATCTTTAATTCCCACATGACGTAGGATTTGCCTAAAGCCTTTAAAAAAAAATAAAAATATAACTCTATGCATATCATGCTCCCGCATGGTAACTCCCAGTTGTCTCCACCCAGATTCCTGACCAAGTCAAGACTTTTCCATACCTTATTTTCCCAGGCTATTCATTAGTTCGTTATATAGAACGTTGAGTACTAAAATAAGGACAGGGATTTTTTTTGTTTGTACTCATGGAAATCTGATTTTGTTGCTTGCATGTCTTAGAACGTTGAGTACTAAAATAAGAATAGGGATTTTTTGTGGGGGGTGGTCTGTATGTGCTCATGGAAATCTGATTTTGTTGTTTGCCTGTCTTGGTTTCTAACCATAGGATTTTAGCTGCAAAGTATCCTATACATACTGACTGTAACATTTTAGTTGGTCGTTTTCCTTATGTGTTTCTGTTTTTTTGTTCGTTTGTTTTTGTTTTTACTCCAAATAACTTGCCATGAAAAAGAGCTGCATTCTCCTCCATTTGTTTTTTTAATTACCTTCTACTTCTTTATCTGACCCATTCCCCTTTATGAAAATCTTGTCCTAGATAAGAGCACATGTTTATGTATGCCAGACCTCAGGTAACCCCACCTTATTTCTGCTGCACAAAGTATTGGATTGCACTAACTTGCTGCCATGTTTTGATGAGCGGGAGTTTGGTTTTGTAGGACAAGGAGGGGGGAATCGGGCAATAATAATTATTAGATGAATCCTGCCCATGATCATCATTTTTAAAAGGATCCTGTGTACAGTCATTTTCCTGGTGCCATCGCTCTCTAGCATGATGAGGAAATACCCGGAATAGTGAAAATTTAGATAGGAGCAGGCTTATCTCTTAATGGCTAAGGCAGGAAACTGGCTTAACCTCCACCTTAGTGGTGTCTGAAGTTTCACCCCTTTAGATTCCCTCAAATAATTATACGATTTACTCCTGTGGAGAAGAGCGAAGTGTGGCACTTGGGGATACCAATTAATCAAAGCTGACTCTGTTTTCTTTGCTTCTGAATCTGGGTGGCCCAGGTCTCACTGAAAGGAATGAGGTGGGGAGAAAAGGGGAGTGAAAAAGGACTCTGTAAACAGAATCTTCAGAAGATCACCATTTCTCCACAACCTGTCCATAAGAATGATGGATATTTTGCCATCTCCTTGAGAGTAGCTTCAGACATTATGAGAAACACAGCTCTTAACGTCTGAAAGGGACTGTGTTGCAGCAGGATGCTTAACCTGCGTGTACTTCTCAAGCCTGTTCGTATCCCTCACTTATTGGCTTTACAGTAGATACACATTATGCAGAAGCATTATGCCATCATGCTTTTGACCATTATAATAAACACTGACTTGCAGACACAGTTAACTGCTTAACAGTGTTAGAGATGTCCTCCATGTTTTGCATGGTGCAGAAACAACCCAGCCCTTGCTTAAAACTTCTCAGAGACTTCTGGAACTGTGGAAATTTATTTTGAAAAGGGGTTATTACCACTGTGAGAAACCTGTAGGTGTGCATAATTCTTCTAGAATGCTGTGACTAACCAATGCACCTTGTTTATATAAGGCTCCTCAGTGTGATTCCTCCCCCCCCCCCACACTTTCATAGTTCATAATCCTGGTTATCGCAGAGTCTGTCACGCTGCCAGAAACTCACAGGTGAACTATGAGGCATTGTCCTGCTTTTAAATCTGTCCTCATGAGAATTTGAGGACTGCCTCTGTTTACGATTAATTAGGCAGGCTTTCATGTTACCTGTTTTCTTGTCTGTTCATTACAACAACTAGATTTCCCTTTTCTGTGGGAACGGGCTCTCTTTTATTAGCCTCTTTTTGTCCTGGGTTTTTAATTTGAAGCTGGAAGAAAGTTCAACGTGGCCGTGTCGTCGTGCCACAAACCCAAAGTCTTGCTGTTTCGACCAAAATTTTGATTGAAAAGCTCTCTCAGGCAGGCTGCACTTCTGTATCCTGCCTGGCTGACAGCGCAGGGTGCCCCTGCCCCTGTATCACCCCAATGTGACACACACAAACCCCCTCAGAAAAATGGCAAACCCCTTTGTGGTTGCTCATTTCAGGGCAGGGCCTGCTGTGAAAGTGAGGCAAGTCTTGGGCCACAACTTCACCCCAGCTACATTCACTCAGCCAGCAATCAAGCAATAACTCACACTACAAACAGCACAAGCAGTCTTACCTCCAGCCTGATAAGTCATACAACGGTTGTAGGGAGAGCAGACCAAGCAAAGCTGAGGGGGCTTTATGGTAGATTCAGAAGTGTCCTATTAGGACTTGGTCTTTCTGCCTCTGTGGCTCTTGTGAAACTTGACTGAGCAGCTTAACATCCCTAAACTTTCCTGGCCAACATGGTTGCCTTGCATATTTTTGACGAGAAAGGTTCGCAACCATCTACCTTCTCGAAAGACTTTCCCTAACTTGTCATTACCTCTCCTGTGCTCCCAAGGTCTGCCTTTGTGTTTTTCTCCTGCAGCAATTCAGAGGTGATGGTTATTCTTCATTTTGAGGCAGTCTGCTTTTGGATGTTAGGGGTGTGTGTGTGTGTATTTCCCCATATGCCCCAAAAAGACAGAAAACAGTTTTTTTTCTTGAGTTTTAAAAAATTATTCCAGAACCATAAAACTAATTTGCAGTAACCTAATCCTTTCATTATGCTTTTAAATCAGATCATATTAGAAATCTGTCAGTGCAAAATTGAAAATAATATTCAAAATAAATAAATGAACAGGCTACAGAAGGACAGTATAAGTACACGTTATTTGTGGTTAAAATTTATAGTTTATATATGGATAACTTTGTCTTGCAGTCTTTTATTTATTTATTTTGGGGCTGGGTGTCAATATTTGGTACGAAATAGGTGGTGTATATTTTTAAACAATAGCCTACCACAGCCTAAATAATGGCCAGTTCAGAAGCAGAAACTGTCAAATGTAACTGGTCTCTCAGTGGAGCTGATGGAGTAGCCCTGTTCCCCATCTCTCGCTCTGCTGCATTGAGGTGAAGACCACCTCAGAGGCTGTTCTTCTAGAACTTTGCCTACTATCTGCTGCCCTGTGGAAAGAATGGTAATGAACTGTTATGATTTAATTGTGTGGCTGCAATTTTATTACCTTGGAAGGATGCGTATCCTGGAAAGTAGGATATAAATAACCACAATAAATAAATAAATAAATAAATAAATAAATAGAGGAACTAAGGGCATTTGTGATCAATGTTGCCTCTTTCTATTCTGGGGCATCAGTGAAGAAACATGTCAGTGTCAAGCCTTTTTAAAGTGGTGATTAGCTCTTCTTCTTTTTCTTTTTTTTCCCTTTTTTATTTTTTTTTTGCTGTGATGCTACCTTGTAAGGAGTTGGTCTAGATCAGGGTTTCCCAAACTTGGGTCCCTGGTTGTTTTTTTGAACTACAATTCCCATCATCCCTGGCCACTGGTCCTTCTGGCTATGGATAATGGGAGTTGTAGTCCAACAGCATCTGGGGACCCAAGTTTGGGAAATCTCAGACTAGATGATCCCCAGGGTATTTTCCAACCCTACATTTCTGTGATTCTATGTGTGCATTTGTCTCATTCTAAAGTTAAATTTGCTGATCCTGTTTGAGCAAAAGTTACACATCTAAATCCAGATATTTTGACACAGAATTAACCGACTTTCCCTGTCACTAAATAGTACTGTATTTTCATAAGCTCACAAGATTTTTGTCCTACAGTGCAAGTGACAGCATGCTTTAGCGAAATCATAAAGGAAGCTATCAGTATCTCTGCTTTAAAACTGTATTTTAAAATATTACTATGAAAGTAAAAGTCCTGGTATTTTTGCCTAGTTGGGATGTAACTGAGGAATGAGAGAGAGAAAAACCATATTTTCCAAGACCAAAGTGGGGAAAACCATCCTACCTCTGAATGCATTGCACCTTCCACTCTTGACCTTCTTAAAAATAAATAAATTCAAACTCCCAGGCTCTGAAGTAGCAGAACTCGGGTGCTTGGCCTATTCCTCATGCATGTCGCTCCCATTCCTGTGCCGTCCAGGATTCATGGTGTAGATGCTGTGGGAAAATAAGATTCCACCCCCACCCCACCCCCCGAATCTGAAGTGAGCCAAGTAGTAACTCCCATTTTGTAAGAAATTGACTTCAGTGCTGGTTGGCTGCCAACTTTATTTGCCACTTCTAAAATGAAGCTGTGGGATTAGCTCTGGTGCTACATCTTTCTGATTGCGATATGGATTTCCATTGCACACTAACCTCTCTGCTAATGAGTTGGCCTTCCATGCAGCAGCATGTAGGATCATTAACTTTGCTTAATAACCATTCTCAGGGCTAGTGAAGTCATATTTTTCTCTCTGTGGCATGGTGACTATCCATCTGTCTGTGGAGTGAAGCTTTTATACTCAGTAGGTCTGAAAAGAAGTGGATTGTGAGCAGCCCGGGTGCTGTAATAAGACCTGAAAACTGTGGCTTTAGAGCCACAGCGACAAAGGACAAGAAGAACAAATGATGGGGGCACAAAATAGAGGAATGAAGTTATTTGAAGTAGTTAAGAAGGCACTGCAGAGCTCATAGGTCAGCAGGAAAGACCCTGGGCTACTAGACAATTTGGTGTGTTCCTAACAGAGGGATTCTCCTCGCAAAAATATATTGGATTGTTATTGTATAAAGAATACTTTCATTTGTTTTCTAAGCCCTAAAGTTTCATGTTTTGCAAATTTGGGTCCTAAAACATTGTGTAAAGAAACCTGCATTGGACTAGGTGACTCAAATGGTTCATTCCAACTATGACATCCAAGAAGAAGCTCAAACCTTTTAAAAAATGAGGTGCAGTACCTCTTAGGAATATTTCAAGTACAACAACACCTGGTTTCCCTAAAGGAAAAGACTTAAATGACTTCTAATGACCCTTGTAGGCCTAAAGTGACTAATGGTTCTTCAGTTAATAGTAAAATCACAATGGCTGGCAGCCACATACGGACGTGTAGAACTCAGAAACCTTATTTGGTTTGCATTCAGACCCTCACAAAAATCAGTGAGTAAATAGAACTCAAATTGCACTTACAGTTTCACAGATAAAACGGAGACCACAGCTGAACACTGGTCTGGTTTCATTTGCTCATTACTTCCTCAGATAACTTAAATCTTGAAATTTCAGGAAAAGATATTAGGCAAACAATTCATTAAGTGCAACAATGAAGAAGGGTGACAGAGTGCAGGGAGGGGGGTGGGCAGCTGTCCCGAAATCTACATCTTGCTGTTCCGCGCTAAGGTTTGTTTCAGGCCTGTATAGATCATGTCTCCAGAGAGACATAACCTTATATTGAGTAAATGCCTGTGATAGACGTGGACTGTACCGATAACTACAATAATTGCCACCCATCCATTTTGTTACCATTCTAGGTTCCATGGTTCCTTTTTCCATGAGGATTTTGCATGCTGAACTTCAGCAGTACCTCGGAAATCCTCAAGAGTCGCTTGATAGACTGCACAGTATGAAAACAATCTGCACAAAGGTAAAGGGCAGCCAATCTTTCTTCAATACTTGGGCATCAGTAGCCTTGCACTTTCTGTAAGCAGAGTATTTAGAATGTCTGGAACAGCCATCAAGCTTCAGTCATTCATTGCACAGTTATGATGCAATAATTCTTCGACAGACAGGGTAGGCTTAAAAGAAGCTGCTGTTTTCCAGACTCAGTGGAATTTGAAAGCGCTTCATTTTGACTGGCTCATGCTCTGTGCTCCGAAATCTTAAGATTTTGCTGTTAGAAATGTGAGTGTTCGTTACACCTTAACTCTGTATTCCAAAGGCCATTGCTACTCAGTTATGTTTTCACTTTAAACAAACCGTCAGCCTAGTAATGTGACAAACAAACAAACCTTGTAGGGTGGCAATATCCAAAGTTAAATGTTAGCGAAGTATCCTACTTTGAACCATATCAATCTTCTCATTTAATAAGATGCTGGTAATTTTTATTTTCATCAAACCAAACAAACCCGATCTGGATATGAGAACAATCCAGCTGGATCCTACCAAAGGTCTTGCCTCCGGTTGGTCCCCAGCCACTTTTGCTCAGGGCCATCCTTTCACTGGGACGCGGGTGGCACTGTGGGTTAAACCACAGAGCCTAGGACTTACCGATCAGAAGGTCGGTGGTTTGAATCCCTGCGACAGGGTGAGCGTCTGTTGCTCGGTCCCTGCTCCTGCCAACCTAGCAGTTCAAAAGCACATCAAAGTGCAAGTAGATAAATAGGTTCTGCTCTTATGGAAGGTACCTCAATTTTCTGATGATTTTGGTTGCCTTCTTGCTGATTTCAAAGGCAATCCCACATGTAACATATGGCAGTAGTCTAACCTCTAGAGAAGAAGAAGAAGAGTTTGGATTTGATATCCCGCCTTTCACTCCCTTTAAGGAGTCTCAAAGCGGCTAACATTCTCCTTTTCCCTTCCTCCCCTACAACAAACACTCTGTGAGGTGAGTGAGGCTGAGAGACTTCAGAGAAGTGTGACTAGCCCAAGGTCACTCAGCAGTTGCATGTGGAGGAGCGGAGACGCGAACCCGGTTCTCCAGATTACGAGTCTACCGCTCTTAACCACTACACCGCACTACAGCAGACTTTTTCAGCAGGGGGCCAATCCACTGTCCCTCAGACCTTGGGGGGGGCAGGCGGACTATATTGGGGGGGTGAACGAATTCCTATGCCCCACAAATAACCCAGAGATGCATTGTAAATAAAGGGACATGAGTTTAGATGAGTTTTTACTCATGTAAAAACACGCTGATTCCCAGACCATCTGCGGGCCAGATTTAGAAGGCGATTGGGCTGGATCCAGCCCCCAGGCCTTAGTTTGCCTCTAGAGGTTACCAGAGCACAGAATACTGGTTCTATCCTTATCAGGATAGTCTAATCATCACAGCTCAAATTCACACATATGCATGCAAGAGGGATGGGAAAGATTTTGCTGCAGTTGGAGAGCCTGTGGCCTTCCTGATGCGGCTGAACTACAACTCCCATCTGCACCAGGCAGCATGGCTCATGATAGGGGGTGATAGGAATTGTAGTCCAGCAATAGCTGGAGGGCCACAGCTTCCCCATCCCTGGCAAGTCTCACCGCGAGAACCAGCAAGTGTGTAATTTCAAGTGGTTCAGCTGACCGCTTCCATTCAACATGGCAAGGAAAATGGAAAAGCTAATCTGTCTGCACCAGCACATTTAAAAACTAGCCGGAAGCCTGGCTAAACACCGCTCTTCTGCAAATCTTGTGCCAAAATCATCATTGGAGAGTTTGGGGGTCTTACTGGACCAAATTCAAACTTGCAGTTTCTTTTTTTCTTTTTCTTTTTACATCCTACCCCACTTCCCAATATGTCTCAAGGTGAATGCCTTCTTTCACCAGTGTCAGTCTTTAAGTGGTCCCAGCTAGATTTTCCAACGAACATTTTCGTGGAGATGAATGGGGGTGGAGGGAGAAATAAATTAACATCCACACTGCAGTTTTTGTTTGCCTGAAGACAATTCCCTACTACGCTGGCTCACCAGTACAAAAGTATATTGATTTATGTTAGGCAGGCCAGTGGTCCAAATAAAAAAAACACAACTAAGAGCTTTAAAAAATACCTTACAAATATATAAAAAAGCAAGGCCGAGTCTCCTGAAGTGTAGAATATTCAATTCTCATCTTCCCATGTGTTTTGTCCCGATAATGCCTATAGGCTACATATTTACTCAACAGAAAAGATGCACCATCTAAAATTCATCCTAGGAACAAAAGCACAGTTCTATATTTCATCAAAATGCCAGGAACACTTTCATGAAGCAACACAGAGAATCTTTTTTAACACTTGTAATAATGTATGTGTGACCTTAAAATTAAAAAAAAAAGTCTTCTTTCAGAAGATGGAAGCTTTGCCCAAATGGGAAGAGCAGAAAGGAAAATAAATTCCTGGCAAATGTAAGCTGGTGGTAAAGGCAAGTGAAAGAACAGGAAAACAATATTGCTAAACCCCACAGTGAAAATGTCTTCTAAGAACATCAGGAAATGAGTAAGGAGATTGTTGGGCCCTCACACATCAAAGGAGTGACAGAGGAGGATGAGGAGAAACTGAGTGACCACTTTGCCCTGCCTTTGTTGTGGAAGGTGTGGGCAGATACCTGTGCTGTAACCGATTGCAGGGAAGATGTCAGAAGAATCATGTCCAAGAGAGGTGACAAGAGATGAAGTTCCACGACAAGGGTGGGGAAACCGTTTCAGACCCAAAGGCCACATTCCTTTCAATTTTGCGCAGCAAGCTACATTTCAGCCACAAAGAATTCAAAGGAATCTACACGCTCATCCCTCTCTCAGCACCTTTAATGAACCACAGTTCCCATGATTCTTTGGGGGAAGCCATGACTGATTAAAGTGGGATGATGGGGCTTTAAATGCAAATTGCAGCTGGGGCCTTCCATCTCTCAGCTGGCAGGAGCCGAAATCTGCACCGAAACAGTGCACTCAGTCCCCAGGAGAGGGAGTCCCTTATATTTGCCGATCAGCAGAAACGACTAGCTAATTAAAGTACAAGTGCTCTGGAATGAGTCTCATTTAGTTCTCTTAGGCCAAAGGATGCTACAAATCATGATTTTAGGAGTGATGGTATTTGAGGCGTCACGGAGGGAACCGAAGATCTTCTTCCATGCAGATGGGAGGTTTGATTTATAATTTGAGGCACAAAACCATTCAGAGCTAGCAGCCCAAATAATTTTCCAGATCATCACAGCCATCTTTATTTTAGCTTGCCCAGACTTCATTTTAATCACAGAAATCGTTCTGAAAGAAAACATGTGTGATACAGGATAGATCATTGTTTAACTAGGAATGAAACCCCTGCTGGAAGCTATAAAACTACCAAAGAGAGAGAACATTTGGGTTAGGTGGTGGTGGTTGTTTTTCACACCTCTTTTGGAATCAGCTTGTATTTTATTTATTTTATTGCATTGGCTCAGATCCAGAATTTCCATGAAGGGGCCTTCACTTGCAGCATGCTTCTCGATTGCTTTCTCCCACCAGTCCCCTGTGCCTTCCTCAACAACTGCTCCAGATGGTTGGAAGTACCTCAAACTGTAGAAGGGGGCTTCCAGGGGAATCAGCAAGAGTGGCTTCCCCACCCCTCTTTTCCACCAGTGAGAGCCTCCACTGAATTGCAGTCCCTTTTGTGAATGGAAAGATAATGTCAGATCCAACCTATTGCAGGAAAGGGGCCAGCGTGTACATTAGCATGCAGAATATCTTGGATTCAGTCCCTGGCATCTCTTCCAGTGTTCAGAAAGCTCTCTGCCTGACAACTCTGCTGCAATACTGGGCTCAGTGAGCTCTGGCTTCATCTCCATATGTCCACATATCTCTCACTTCCTCCAGGTAGTCCCAAGCTGGCGTACACGGCCATGATCCCAGTTTATCCTCCCAACAGTATTGGAAGGTTGGTTAGGCTAAGATTGGCCCCATACCAGTTACAGGGTTTCATTGCTGGCCAGCTCTTTGAACCCTGATCTCCTTGGTCCAGAACCAAACACTCTGCCTTCACAATAGTGTCACCTGCCTGTCTGATTGAAGCCCACCAACCATGTCTTGTGGCAGGCACAGTCTCAGTCACTGGCAGGCAGCCCAAATAGGAAGCCCTTGCTGGGCTGTCGTCACCGGTGAGCAATGACTGGCTCCACGGATGACAAATTCGTTTAGTGGATTTATACAGTCCTCAAAGCAGCTCACAACACTGAATATTCTTACTTCAGTTTGTGTTGCACTGCTTTCATTTTGTACAGGCTAATAACCCTCCCCTGAAGGAAATAATTGATATCCTACCTAGCATGTATTTCTCCAGTTACGTTCGGAATAAGGTGAAGGGTAAAGGACCCCTGGACGGTTAAGTCCAGTCAAAGGTGATTATGGGGTTGCGGCGCTCATCTCTCTTTCAGGCCGAGGGAGCTGGCATTTGTCCACAGAATATTAACTCTTGGGTATATGTCATTTCAGCCAAGCAGCAGTATGAAAGCATTCTCTCTTTTTCTTCTTAATTGATTTAAAGGGTGATTCCTATTACTTCCAATAGATTGGTGATTTCAAAAGTTGCTCTCGTGTGGGGTAGGGAGCCCTGTTTGAATCTCTCTATGTGCAGAATATGTTGACCGTGACTGATTTCAGTTTACAAATATTTGCTTTCACTCTGGAATGGCGTTCAAACTCAACAAAGTTGCTTAAAAAATACTCATTGCCGATACTGTAGCGGCAGGATATGAGAGAGCCAGAAGTCAAGTGCTTCAACGCATTAGGGACATAGAGCTGCAATGTCATATGGGCAAAATGGATAAACATGCCACAATTAGAGACTTTGGGAGAGGGTTCTCACCCGCAAATTATCTGGCTGATTTACAAATACCTAAGTACAGACACTCCTTTACCCTGGCCAGATTTAACGTTCTGCCCTCTGCCCTGCTGCTAGGCAGATATGAGGGCAAACCATATGAGTCACGTGTTTGCCCATGTGGCTCATCGGAAGTGGAAACAAGTCTGCATGTATTGCTGCACTGTAGTTACTACGAGGATCTACGCCTGACCTTTATTGCCCCAGTTCTACAAAAGCTTAAAAATGAACCAGAACTCCAACGTATGAGAGCCTTGGTAGAAGATAAGGTTCCTGAAATTACGATCAATGTTGCCAAATTCTGTGTAGCCGCTATTAGGCACAGGAAACAAGAGCTTTCCAATGCCAATATGCAGGCGAAGGCAAATACTTAATTTTATTTATGCTGTCTAATTTTAAATTGCTGTTATGGCCTAATCTGTATTGAAATTGTCCTCTGTTTTTTCCAGTGTTATGCTTTGCTGACTAGCTGTACGAGTTAATCTGGTCTGTGACCGTTTAATAAAATTTGATTTGCAGATACTGGATAACTTGGAATGTGGCTTTGCAGAAGATGGAAGCATGACTAACATTACCCAAGAGAACAGGCAAGGTAGGCACAACCCCTGAAGCCTTTTCTTCCACAGTCGGTGCATTTTTATCACTTGCCCAAATACTGTCAGAAGTTCTCACAAGATTGCTCTGTAGCTGTTAAAACAGTGGCATTGTCGCTCGTCCAGCCTTTAAAATGATGCACCCCTGTATTTTGATTGCTGGGAATCATTTCGCAGATTTGCTTTTTACTTTTGATCGTGGCGATGCATTAAATCACAATCTTCTCTCCAGTTTCAAAAAAAGGAAAATCGCTGCCATTCTAGAATGACAGATTTATGATAATAGCAGTGCGGTGCTTAGAAACCAAAGGAGCATTTAGTCTTAAAACTCCGCTCATTGTCCCCATAAGGCTCTCTACCTGACATTTGGGGTTCTTGTTTGAACCCGTGGCTTGGCCTTTAAGCTGTCAGTTGCCTGTTGGGTTGTTGGTTTTTTAAAGGCTTTTCCACCCTACAATGCCACATTTAATTTTTTTGCAGGGCTTCTACTTTGCCAATATTTCCCCAAGAGTGAAGGGGGGGGTTGTTTTTATTTGTTACTATGTTTTGTGTTTTTGTATTGTAGACCACCCTGTGATCCTTGCAGGGGTGTCAACTTGAATAAAATATTGGGGGGGGGGGAGGTAAGCCCTGCCTCCACATAATTGATCACATGTAAGGATGCTGTGCTGGATCTTGGTCCCACCCATGAACAGATGGAGTGTTTCTGTTCACTGATGCCTGGTTAAAAGCCAAACTTCTTTTTTTCATTTAAGATGATTGACATTCTTGACGAATTTCTGTTGTGCTGTGCCCTTAGCAAAGTTTACTTTAGGTCTCTTGCCTGGTTCCATACTGTGAGAAAGCCACCTGGGTCCAGGCAGGCTAGGTTGAATTAGACACGCTCCCTTGAATTGCCTGCATATAAATCTAGTCTTCCTCCTGTTGCATCGAGTAATTGAGGGTCCAGCCAGTCTTTGTGGGCTTGAATCAGCCAGAGGCAAGGCACTTATTACAAGGTAGACAACCCGAGCATCGTGGTGGAAGTGTGACGCTTTCTTGGGGTACAGTACTCAAGAATGAACTGGGATCATAAAGAACTGGATGAAGAATTAAACTGATACAAAGGTCTCAATAGATTATTAAAAACACGATAAAACATTTGTCCGCTCTCTCTCTGGTATTCCTTTGACCAAAATACACTAATGCCCTCATACAACTTTTAACAGGGACATCCCTCCCTGTCCTCATTGTATTGACAATGGCAGAGCTAGGGAGAAATGTGTGGGTGGGGTGGGAAATAAAAATTCTTCAGCAATGTTACGACACCCCATTATAGAAATGGCTCTGTTTCCAGTGACTTTGCTTCAGCTCGTAGAACGTAAGATGTAATGAGAGAGCGGTTCTGAATGTTGCCTTTCTTTTATCAAATAATTATAGCTAGCCACTACCCATCTAGAAATAAGGGGTTAAGGGTATGACTGCAAGATAAGGGAAACCAGTGGGGTTTTTTTGCATCTTGAGTCCTGACTGCAATGGAAGTAGCCATCCAGGCAAAGCTTGCTAGTGTTGGTGGCTATGGGATGTTCGTTGTCAGAGCAATCTAGGGCTAGTTAAGTAAAGCCCATTCTAACCCACACAAAGAAGCCTATAGCTGCAAAGCCTCAAAACTACTTTAGAGGGGGAACCATTAAATATTGGGGTTCTTCTTCCCGTTTCACTGTGTTTAACCAACCTGGCTCCAAATAATTTTGTATTGTTTCCCCGACAGCTACAGTTCCTCTCCTAGTTGCGCCCTGTGGTCCTTCCCTCTGCTCCCCACCCTGCAGTAAGATGGTTTCTGTCTGCCTGCTCTCCCTCTCCTTTGGCGCAGCTGCTTTTCAGAGCTCAGCTGAGCTCGGCGGAGGCTAGGAAGGAGAGGCAGCCAGCAGAATCTTTAGGGGAGGAGGGGGGCTTTTGAGCATCTGTGAGAGGTTGTTATGCGCGTGGAGTGCGGCAGCATTACAGCTGCCTGTCTGCCTAATGCTGCCCAGAGGACACTTGTGGGGACTATTGGCATCTCTTCCAGAGTAGGTCAATCAGATCTGCTCTCTGCAAGGGCCTCTGGTGCAGTTTTGAGCTGCAGGAAACTTTCTCTATCTGTTTTTGTGCACGCTCCAGCTGAGGCAAACCTTTATTTTTTGCCTTGTGAACTGTGACTGGAAACAAGCCTCAGTTCTTTCCGGGATTAGATCTGCAGCATAATTTCCCTACTGCTGCTCTTAAGTAGGTGTTGCACAAACCAGCTTGTTGCAGAACAGGGCAGGACATCGCATTTGCCATTTGTTCAGTGGGAGGAAAAAGATTTAGCATTGCACCATTTTCCTGGCAGTGCATTGCTTCCATTCCCTCCTTCTCCTCCTCCTTCTCCTTCTCCTCCTTCTTTTGCAAGGCATCAAGTCCTACAGGTGCTCCACAGCACACAGTTCCCAGAGCAACAAAAAATGCACAAAAAGGATGCAGCCGTAATATGACAGTGGTTACAAATAAAAATGAACACATTCTGCATAGCTTTGCTCTTATTTAAACAAAAGAGCTTATTTTAATTGTAATAATGCATCTTATATAGGTTTGCTCAACCTGATATTGAACCTGCTTCACTTCCACTGATACCAAGCAGCCGTAGGAAGCATTGGTGGGTTTTGGACAGCTTTGCATCATCTATAGGGAAAAGGATAACATCCACATAATGTGCAATTTTTGCTCTTGGGCTTTCTAAGTCAGGAGTGAGGATATGCAGGGGGGGCAGTGTAATGTGCATCCATGCCCACATGTACTCACACATATGCATATAATAGAAACCAGGGGTGCCAACTTGAATAAAATATTGGGGGGGTAGGTAGGTAAGCCCCGATGCACATAATCGATCACATGACATGGCACACACACACCATTTGAATGGCAATGCCCATCAACTCGAGGGACCTCAAATATTTGGGAGGGGGCGCGAAGGGACCTCCGCCCCTAGGAGTTGGCTCCTATGATAGAAACACACATAATAATTATTTTTTAATGGTGAATGCTGGCTTGAGTTTTAAAGGTTGGGCAGGGCATTCATTTGAACTAATCTAAATGAATAACTCTCTGCTAGTCCTGGATGTGGCTATTAATAAGGAGTAAAAAAAAAAAAAAAACACCAGCAAAGGTTTGCAGCAATAAAAAGAGCATACTGTGTCAGACAGGAAAATTGGGGCACATTTCCTTGCCATTCCGGCAATTCTATTGCACCTTTCTTTCTCGGTTCCTCTCCTTGCGATGCTCCTTCTGAGTGATAACCACAATCATGGGCACATCGTCACCACCTTCACCCTGAAAGCAATTAAATTGGCAGCCTGATCCTCTGCATCAGAAGTGGGTCTCGCAGAACGTCCTCCTAAGTGCGTTTCGGATTGCAGCCCTGGACATATTTAACTACAAATTAGAAACCATTCCCCCCCACACACACACACACCCTTTACCCCAGCGCTCATTTTGTAACAGGAGAGTCTCTGTTAGTTGGCTTTGTGACTCTCAGATCCCTTTAAGCAGCGAACAATCAATGTGAGCCATTCCTTTTCACACAGCAGGAACCTGTCTGCAAGCGAAGGGAGCGAGAGATCGGCTGCTGCTGCTATAATACGCAGCAGCCTTTAAACCCCATGTGTTCCAGTAGCGTAGGGGTGTCAGACCAGCTCGGCAGCATCTCATACGCCAGAGGCGAGAGTGCAGGACCCCAGACCAAGATAGCCCTTCAACATTCATGCTCTGGTTGCAAATTCAGGTTTTTAAAAAAATTGCTGGTCAGTTTTGAAGGAACTGAGCAGTGTAGATTTTAAAGCTTTTAATGACACGGTTGCAAACTAATGCTTGCGATAACTCGGCACCCTTTCCCTTTCCCCTCTCCGCCTTTTGTTCTGCTGTCGGGGGAAAAAATGGATGCTTCCTTGCCTGAGCTAAAACCTGAGAGGTCGTTTCCCAGCTTTGCGTTATTGCTTCATTTATTCCGGCAGTCTGTTCCTCTCGCCAATCAAGCCTCGCGCTATCGAGAGGGTGCGGGGTTTTCCGTGCAATGCTAGCAGAATGCTAGCAATACTGCGCTCGAGATGCAGCGGTGTTAACGAGGGGAAATCATTTAAATCAGAACGCATATGACTGATAATTGATGGCTAGGGAAAGAGCTTCTAATTTATTTGTGCACATTCACAAGCTGCTCTCATTTTACAGCCTCCGTTCAGCTGTGGAGGTCACGTCTGGGCCGGGTGATGTACTCTACGGCAAACTGTCTGCTAATGATGAAGGTAGGTGGGTACCGTCATTGCAGTTACCATATATACTCGAGTAGATTCTCAGAGAGGCTGAGGATGAGTTAGATCACTGCTTGCCATTACGTGGGGTGTAAGCCGGATGCGCCTGCTGAAATCACTTTACGCAGCCATGCAAGAATGAGGCAGAATATACATTTTTTTATGGCTGGATTTCCAACCTGCTATGACCAGCGTCAGTTTCATGCCTTCTCGCTCCCTTTTTCATGTCTGGTGTTTACGTTTGTTCTACTTCCACTTGTTGACGATGCCACGGGTTTCAGACTTGACATGTAGTGTTTAAATGTGTTTAAATACTAGTCGGGGCCCCTTCCAACTTTATGATGCCATGACACCGATTCCCTCATGGCTTACTAACTCAAGAGTTTTCAGATCCTTTTGTTATGACGACTATTAATAAATAGGGTAAAGGTAAAGGGACCCCTGACCATTAGGTCCAGTCGTGACTGACTCTGGGGTTGCGGCGCTCATCTCACTTTATTGGCCGAGGGAGCCGGCATACAGCTTCTGGGTCATGTGGCCAGCATGACTAAGCAGCTTCTGGCGAACCAGAGCAGCACGTGGAAACGCCGTTTACCTTCCCACCAGAGTGGTACCTATTTATCTACTTGCACTTTGAGGTGCTTTCGAACTGCTAGGTTGGCAGGTATTAATAAATACCTTTGAGCTAATTCAGGTCCTTCCGAAACTGAGATCTCTACGTGGTTGAGCAAATTTAATTTCTCAGGCCTTGTTCTCCTGGTTTCCTTTGTTGAAAAGGCTGGAATCAGTCCCCGTGTCCAAAGAAGGCCGGCGTCTTGATTTAATGCAACTCTTAAGAGCTAGCTCTCAACACCTTCACCCAGAACATTTCTGCGTGGAAAGATGAAGGAAAGCTTTGTTTCCCAAGCAGCCATTCACGTGCCATGCTCTGTTGTGAGTTGCGTTCAGTTTCTTCCTCTCTACTGGATCTATGATCCCTGTACAGACAGTTTTGCAGCATTTGAACCAGTCCTCAGAAAATAGCTGGCCTGTTTTCCAATGGCTAACGTGCCAACTCATGCAGCTTGAGAAGATTTTGTAAATCTCAGAATGGCGGAAGGAGAATTTTGCGAGTTAGAGTGAGAAATTTTTAATGATCGAAAAGGCTAGGCTCCTGTATTTCGTTAATTGTTGTGATAAATTGCATCGCTTCTGGAACCTGGCATGCGCATTTAACGGACAATCCTTAAATGCAATCCATATGCACGAAAGTCAGCAGGGCTGCAACATGAAACGTAATCATATGGAGCTGGCAACGTGAAACAAACCCTTTGCGTCACTTGAAAGTAGCCCCATTCAACAAGCTGCTTGCATCGCTTGGAGACTCCTTGGACATTGCTATGAACCATTTTATTTGCGGCACATGCAGAGAAGCAGTATACACAAATAACATGACCGAAACCAACTTGCGGATAACACTGTACAACAAACCATTTGTGTGAAGCAGCACTATATCTGGTTCTTAAAGGTAAAGGTAAAGGGACCCCTGACCATTAGGTCCAGTCATGACCGACTCTGGGGTTGCAGCGCTCATTTCGCTTTATTGGCCGAGGGAGTTGGCGTACAGCTTCCGGGTCATGTGGCCAGCATGACTAAGCCGCTTCTGGCGAACCAGAGCAGCGCATGGAAACGCCGTTTACCTTCCCGCCGGAGCGGTACCTGTTTATCTACTTGCACTTTGATGTGCTTTCGAACTGCTAGGTTGGCAGGAGCAGGGACTGAGCAACGGGAGTTCACCCCATCTCAGAAATTCGAACCGCCGACCTTCTGATCGGCAAGTCCTAGGCTCTGTGGTTTAACCCACAGTGTCACCCGCGCCCCCACTGGTTCTTAGCCAGTGCAAAATGCATGCATGCTGCATTCAATCAATCAATCAGGGTTTACCATGCCATTATTGAGATTACTGGAACAGCATGAGAGGCCTTTCCCCACAAAGAGATTGCCACGTACCTTCTCACACACAGCTGCATTTCAAACCAACAACCCCACACCAGCTTGAGTTTATGACTTCCTTCCTATTGAATGCTAGCAATGTCAGCGTTTTATTTGAAATGGACAAGCTTTTGTTTATTGAAGGAGTGATAGTAGTCTTCAAGAAACTCTATGGGAAGCTGGTTTTTGTAGAGGCAAAGGATACTGTGAACTCTGACTCTTGGAGACAGGTTCAAATCCAATATATCTGTCAAATGGGAGTCAAATAATAAAAGACCTGGTGAGGGGGAAACCTTTTTTTTCCGCATACTTGGCAGAGCAGTGGTACCATGTAGGTGATTAATAGTGATAAGAGGAAAAGATGCTTCGTTCTAGGTAGGAAATAGCAACAGTATGCTATAATAGTCTGAAGATCATAGCAGCAAGAAATCTTTTAAAAAACAAGGAAAGTATCACTTTAGCATTTTAATGATAATAAAGTGCAAAAGTAAGATCCCTTTTAAAATATTCCTTTTTAAAATACACAGGTTGTATAGACGTCTTTGTTTCTACATTCAACCCTTGCTCCTCCTCTTTGTATTAAATCTTTCTTGTATCATCTCCCTTTAGTAGCGGCTGGCCATCTGTTTGTTTTACTTTCCCCCCTTCTTTATAATTCTTTTGAAGCACCGCAACTCAGTCTTAGATCCAAATGCAATCATGGTTTGCATAAACAGCCATCTCTAAACACAGCCTTCCAAGACCATTTTGAGAATTCCGATCTCTGCCTTGGCAGCGTTGTGTTCAAGTGTTAAGCCCTTGTTAAAAAATTTCTCGCAACTTGCCCATCGAATATTGCTGCCTCCACTTCCCAGCTCAGGCATTCATTTCCATGGAAGATTCTTCCGCCGAGAGCAATGTTCACATACTAATTTCAAGGAAGGAAATTGGATTTCAAGGCTGTGGCCACAATCCAGGGAAACTGCGGGGCTTTGTTGCTTGGTAGGACGTTTAATTTTGGTTTTCCCTCGCCTCCCCCCCAAAGCTTCCTACAACTTGCAACTTGATGCAATGGACTGAGAGGAAGTGTCCCATCAGGTGCACCAAAATTCCTTGAGAAAGGTGCTCTCTAGAACATGGCGTGCCTTCTCCACAGATGCATCCCTATGGTGGGGAGCGTGAGCCACAATGGGAACATGGGAACATGGCTTGTTTGTCTCATTTTGGAATTGCAGAGCTGCGCCCTGCCCTGCTGTGAACAAGTATCACGACCCTGCGGAATCAACAGCGTTATCTGCCATTTGTGGAATAGTCGCGCTCCCATTTCACATCTGACACGCAGCGTGGCGCCACGTTCATAAGTCATGTATCCCCATCCATGCGCATTTGCACTTCTGCAAATGCCGCGGATTTATACAGTGTTGAACCGTGTGCCTTTTAGAATAAGGGAGGGGGAGAAATAAGCTTGCCCTCCCCTTACATATTTTCCCCTTTCGAAAAATGTAGTTAATGAAGAAATCCAGTTAACGTAATGTGTAATTTGGGGTTGCTATAAAAGCATGCACCTTAATTTTCATAATGAAAATTAATCACAAAATCACACAGGTAAAAATTAAAATCACATGAGTACAGATAATTAAGCGTGTTTGTTTACAAGAATTGGGTGCATTTTTTTTTACTTTTCATGCTTTCAAATAAATCATTTAGTTGTCAGCTTTGATTTCACGTGTAATAAATAAACATTAGGATTTTTTTTTTGGTTGTTGTTTCTTCTGTCATCGGTGTAAAGTGCAATATACCACCATCTAGTGACATCCCTCCCTCCCCCCCCCACCAAAAAAGTGCTGTTTTCTAGTGCTTGTGTTCTAACTAATTTTGGAAATAGTTTCTTTCTAATGAAGAACACAGGGAAAATATGATGTGGAGATTGGTGAGAAGGTATAAGTAACCAGTCTGATTAAAACAGCATTTGCTATTAACTGGATTAATAGCAGCATTGCACCTTTTTAAAAAAAAATACGTAAACTGGTTAGGAGTGAGCTCTTAACACTGGAATGAGGGCATGCCATTTAAATACCAATGCGAAGAGGAGGCCACAGACGATAGTCTGGAGCCCCAATGAATGGAGAAAGGGATTTGGAGTCAGTTATGCCTCATTTTTGCAATCAAACCTCCAACTTACAGATCAAAGGGTCTTCTGTTCCATTTGGAGGAACTCGCCTGTTTTATAATTGTAACAGCTCTGTCTATATGTAACTGCATATTATCTGACTGTAGCCTGCCCCGAGACCTTAAGTTGAAGGGCAGGTGAGAAATCTGATAAATAAATAAAATTCAACAAATAAATTGACAAATGGCTGTTTATCATAAATTTCACAAATAGCCAGTATTTGCCCATAATGCTTGAGAGGCTGCATTCTGCACCGTAATCCTGACAGCAGTACAACCTAAGTGGAAAATAACTCTGGTTTTCTTTCTCATGAACAAAGACTTTGTGTTTGAGTACTGGAAGGTGAGTTCTCCCCAGCACTAGTGCATATCTCCATCCTTCATTTCCCCCCTTCTTTTCTCTTGAGCATTCTACCCTTGCCTTTTCCTCCCACTATATAGATACAAAAGAATCATCTAACTATGAAACCGGTACGGAGGTTTGTGTTTACTGATAGCACTGAGATAAATAAATAGTAACATTAAGGGGAAAACAAATGAACATTAATTTTCACCTGTACGTTTCCCCCTCTGGGGCAGATTGTTTCATGGAGTGATTTAAGTTGGGGAAATGGTTCAGGGAGAAAGGTTGAACCCTTTGCTCTACTCCCAGGATTGCAGTTCCCAACTGAATTGCCTAAAGAAAGTCAGAACTGGAGAAGAAGAGGAAAGATCTGGAGCCAAGGCAGTTTGCTTATTTGGGAGCAATTACTCTGGGACTAGTAGGGTGGCGCTGTGGGTTAAACCACAAAGCCAAGGACTTGGCGATCAGAAGATCAGCGGTTCGAATCCCCGCGACGGGATGAGCTTCCGTTGCTCGGTCCCTGCTCCTGCCAACCTAGCAGTTCGAAAGCACATCAAAGTGCAAGTAGATAAATAGGTACCGCTCCGGCGGGAAGGTAAACAGCGTTTCTGTGCGCTGCTCTGGTTCGCCAGAAGCGGCTTAGTCATGCTGGCCACATGACCCGGAAGCCGTATGCCGGCTCCCTCGGCCAATAAAGCGAGATGAGCACCGCAACCCCAGAGTCGGCCACGACTGGACCTAATGGTCAGGGGTCCCTTTATCTTACTCTGGGTCTGCGATTTCCAGAGGCATGATCATTGCTTCATAGTGGGAAATAAGTGAAAAACGTATGCTTTCAATTTTACTTCCAGTACTACTGGAAAGGTAAGCGTGAAGAGAGCTATACATTAGTTCACTTGTGTGTGTGTGTGTTTAAATTGTTAAACACTTTGGAAATACTGCCCTGCATTTAAAAACATAGACTGTTTGAACTGTTCTTGTAAAGGTTTGCTTTTCAGTTTTTGCTTAAATTTATTTTCCCTTTCATGTTGCTGGCTATTAATAGACTCTTAAGACAGAAACTTGTTCGTTTTCTCTTTCTTTTTTGGCATTTGGATCTCAAGAAACCAAAACAGCAGAGGAAGGAGAGTTGCTTGACCTAGTCAGGCCTGAGACTGATGCCTAAGGACTCTTGCTTGATTTAGAGCCTCTGTCTTCTAATTTAAAGGAGACATACATCATAAATCTTTCTTAAATTATGCTGCAGTAATACCACTTGGCTACAGCCTGTCTCTTGCTGTTGCCACACATATAACAGAAAAAGTGCTTCTGGAGGCTGTCATATCCACTGTATTCCTTATTGAATTCCTGGAACTGTTCCATTGATGACAAATCAGTACACAGGCAGGGGCTGCCATTCTGCACCCCAAGTTATTTTCTTAAGACCAGCAATTTCGGTGGGATGAAGCCCATGTAACTGGATTCTAAAGAGCTGCTAAAATTTTGTCCTTGACATCAGCGTTGAAGTCTAGAGTTGTTTTGGCCACTCTTAGTCAATTGTTTTTAGAATTTATTTATTGATACTTATTCAGAGATATACAAAAATACATACCCATTACAAAGTATTTTTTAAATAATGCACTGATATAAAACAGCTACTTAGTGTAAAAAAGAACATAGGCAGAAAGAAGAAAGGACAAGAAAAGGGAAAACCTAAAGAAAGAGAAATTGAGAGACAAGAGAGAAGAAAGATTAGGGAAAGAAAGATAAAGAAGAATAAAAGGACTTCCAGCTTTCTGCCCTGCAGCTGAATATAGTATTCAAATGGAGTCAAATTTTAATGTTCATTAAACTTGCTCTTCTATTTGATAGGGTATATCCCCTTCTCAGAGACATTTGGCTGGTCTGCTTAAAAATGCAGTAGTTTTTTGGGCTTCACATCTCAGTCTAGTGTGACTACGATAAAGCATGGAAGCATCTTGGTTGTGGGGCGGTGAAGAAAAAGAGAGTTGGCAAGATTGATTTTTATTTTCATTATTTTTCATTAAATATACCACCAAATTATTTATTGGCTCCTTGGGGAGAGAGCAGCCAGAATAGACTTCTGAATTCAAAACCGTTGAATGAGGAGCGCTTGGAAGTGCAGAATGGCTTTGAAGACCCTTTCCCGACTTTATGACCACAGCTAGCAACAAGCCTACTCCTGAGCTCAGACCTTCAGAAAGAGCTCCGGGAGCAGAAAATGGAAGTCATTAGACAAGCCCTGCTGGATTGAACCAAAGACCCATTTAGTCTGGCACCCTGTTCCCTCAGTGGCCAACCAGATACTTCTCTGAGTAGCCCACAAGAAGGACCAAAGTGCAGCAACACTTCCCCCATTCATGATCTCAGCAGCTGTTAGAGGTATGCCACCTCCAGTTCTGTAGAAGTGAAGCTACAGGGAACCAGGCAGAGGGCCTTCTCAGTAGTGGCACCCACCCTGTGGAACACCCTCCCATCAGATGCCAAGGAGATGAATAGCTATACAACCTTTAGAAGACATCTGAAGGCAGCCCTGTATGGGGAAGTTTTTCATGTTTGATGTTTTATTATGTTTTTATATGTGTGTCGGAAACTGGCCAGAGAAGCTGGGATAACCTAGCCAGATGGGCAGGGTATTAATAATAAAATTATTTAATTATTTTTATTAGATTGTACACAGGATAGTGTATGGAGTCCTTTGAATGGGTTCACAGGTTATTTAGTGGTCAAAGCATTGCATAGAACTGGTTGAGCCATTGTGTTAAATGCCCAGAACCTTTGTAGCATCTCTCATATTTGGTCAGGGTTAAGCATTTAAATTTACGCTATGTGTATCTATTGGTTTGTTGTGTTTTAATGTAACATGGTCTGAGCCTAAGCAATGTGTTGACTTAGGAATATTAATAAATATTGCCCCCTCCCGATGTGGTGTAATGCTTCACTGCATTGTCATTTCTGTGTTGACTTATTTTTTTCATTATTTGTACATTAAAAAAAAATCCATATTTAAATCAAGACCAAGACCTATCAATCAAGAAGCCACACCCAGGAAGCAAACAAACGTTCTGAAAGCATTCTTTGACAATCATCTCTTCAAAAACATTAAGTGTTAATGTGGGAGGAATCCCTACTTGTTTGCTAAATCCCCATCCGTTTGCCCTGAGCTCCTTTTAAAATCCCCTTCATCTAGCCATTGTGGCTGTTCCCTCATCATAAGAGCAGTGGCTGTTTTCCCAGCAAGAGGAATTTTTAGAACATTGGCAGTCTATCTGACTTGGCTGTGCAGAAGGCTTCACTTGCCAAACAGAAAGATGGTGAAGGAGACTCGTGTGTGTGTGTACGTACGCGTACGCGTACGCCTATTGTGCATGATTTTGGCAACTACAAAGCTGCTGCTTAGTGGGCAGATATATTTGGTTCTGCTTTGAGGGGGCAGAGATATTTTGGTTTGATTTCAAGTCTCCTTTGTATTCGCAGCTGTCCCATTGCTCACGTAATAGATGCAAGAGAAAGAGGTCTTCAACCCGGTCATGCATCTTCTTGTACAATCCAAGTGTCTTCCCTTACCCTGCTAAACCCAGTACAGCAGCATTTAGTCATAGACAGGGGCAACCCTTTCCTTGTGCTTTCAACCACCCTATTTTTTTCTATCTTTAAACTGCGTTGCTTCCATCTGTTTATCGTGCATTTGCTGTGTGCATAGAGCAAAGAGCAACTGCTGACCTTGCATCTCTGTGTGTGTGCTTTCTACCCCCTAGGACTACGTGCTTGCTGTGGAGACATATCACACAGTCATCAAATATTACCCGGAGCAAGAGCCTCAGCTGTTGAGTGGAATCGGGAGGATTTTCCTGCAGGTATATACTTGATTCTGAATAAAGCCCAAGTGACAGCCCTTCTTGACCACAATAGAACAAATATTTGTGTGCGATAAAAGTCCCCTGCTTGTATATACCGTATTTTTTGCTCTATAAGACTCACTTTTTCCCTCCTAAAAAGTAAGGGGAAATGTGTGTGCGTCTTATGGAGCGAATGCAGGCTGCGCAGCTATCTCAGAAGCCAGAACAGCAAGAGGGATCGCTGCTTTCACTGCGCAGCGATCCCTCTTGTTCTGGCTTCTGAGATTCAGAATATATTTTTTCTTGTTTTCCTCCTCCAAAAACTAGGTGCGTCTTGTGGTCTGGTGCGTCTTATAGAGCGAAAAATACGGTAGTTTGATGTGTTGATTATTAACCAAATGGTACAACAGGAAACGCAACAGTTCAGAAGGTTGAGTTAACACCCAAAGGTCTGAACAGAGATGGCTAATTAAATGGCAACTGAGAATACAAAACTTGATAAGGCATGTAAAGAAGTTTGGGAAGAACGTTCTCGGCTTTATCCGCCTGACACTTTCTCCTTTTCTCCCTTGCCTTTCTTGAGCATTTCAATTATTATTCCATCCAGAGCATAATAATGCTGTTTGTAGGTTACCAGGCACCACCGGTACTGCCAAACTCTGCTGAAAGGAGCATGTAATAGTCTAAACAACAAAGCCCGTGTCTCATTAAAATGATACTTGATATTTGGTAAGCTGTGCTTTGAAGAGACGTTTCTCACTTGACACATTTCCCCCCCTCTGCTATAAATTAAATGTACATCTAGTCAGTTTGCAATGGGGTGACACACATAATCCACATTTCTCCCTCTGTACATGGAAACGGGTGAATCTTCCAATTCTGCAACTTGCAGTTTAGTATTCAGGCTAGTGGCCCTCAAGACAAACCTGGGTGGGAGTGGGAGCGTGTGCAAAAGAGAGAACACACAATTTCACAGGGGGCAGATTCCCAGCATGAGCCACCTGAATTTTCTGCCATTGTCCTGCTATAGCCCTTTAAAAAACATTGGTAGTTGTCTTCAGCAGCAGTCGGCACTTACTGTTCTTTAGCTCTTTACTCTCCATGCCCCCCTTGCCTTCCAAGTGGAGAGATTTGCCACACCACAATGGCGGGAGGGAATACCTAGATGCCCCATTCCATTGCCCATGGTTGGTTAGCTTGCTCTTCTGCACTTTTGTCAAGCCACAGCCCATCAGTCACTGACAGAGCAGCTCTGAATCAAATCACGTGCTTAAGAGTTCTGGGCATCCTACTTTGAAGTTTGAGCTCTTTATAAAACTCGTAAATGACAAGGCCGTCTATTCCTCTTCTTCGGATATTTCCCCCCTCCTTTTCTGTTGTTTCAGGGTTTCTTTTTATCAGTTAAATGGCAAGATTTAAATATTGATCAAGAATATTTATAAAGAACCTCCCTCCCTCCCCGATACAGTCGTAGCTTGGTTATCTGTTTGGCTTCCAAAAATGTTTTTACAACCAAGGCACAGCTTCCAATTGGCTGCAGGAGCTTCCTGCACACAATCAGAAGCTGCGTCGGACGTTCAGCTTCCAAAGAACGTTCACAAACTGGAACACTCACTTCTGGGTTTGTGACGTTCGGGAGCCAAAACGTTGGACTAGTAAGGCGTTTGGCTTCCAAGGTACAACAGTAACAGTGTTCATGGGGCAGCTAAAGCAGACCAAAAAGCCAGAGAAAATAAGGCCTTTTGGCACCAAAATGACAGCCTAGTAAGAAGCCAGGTTTGCCTCTCTCTGGGGAGAGAGCATTCCACAGCCAGACACCATCACTGGAAAGGCCTACTTTCCAATAGCCAGTCACCATACCACACTATGACCCAATCCATACCTCGCAATAAACCCTTCACTCCTCCATGAATGGGAGCAACAAACCATGATCCCTAATGTAATTGGCCTTACATCCCAACCGAGGATCATGGTTTGTTTCACACCAAACAAGCTTTGCTTTCACATGGCTTTGTTTGAAGTGAAACAAACCACGAACTCTGCTTCAGACCAAACTCTTTAGGCTGGAGATTGTGGTTTGCTGCTCCCATTCGTGATGGGACCATTGTATGTTTTCCCTGGCAGTAAGCTTTTTGAAAGGGGACGCGGGTGGCGCTGTGGGTTAAACCACAGAGCTTAGGACTTACCAATCAGAAGGTCGGTGGTTCGAATCCCCACGACGGGGTGAGCTCCCGTTGCTCGGTCCCTGCTCCTGTCAACCTAGCAGTTCGAAAGCACGTCAAAGTACAAGTAGTTAAATAGGTACCGCTCCGGCGGGAAGGTAAACGGTGTTTTCGTGCACTGCTCTGGTTCGCCAGAAGCGGCTTAGTCATGCTGGCCACATGACCCGGAAGCTGTACGCTGGCTCCCTCGGCCAATAAAGCAAGATGAGCGCCGCAACCCCAGAGTCGGTCACGACTGGACCTAATGGTCAGGGGTCCCTTTACCTTTAAGCTTTTCGAAAGAAGTGTAACAACTCAGCTATCTATCTCTCTATCCATCATTAAATGGTTGGTATTTGAAGGCTGTCTGCAGCTGGAGAAGCATTGAAATAATTGGGAGTATATCAAATAAGGTTATTAAAACATAAAGCAGAGATGTGTTAGGAAAAAATAGTTTGTGCCTGTTTATGTTACATTTATTGATGACTTGTAAGTCCTTTCCATAGCAGCTGGCTGTTCTGGGTCTCAGCGGAGCGCACAAGAGAGCAGAGTTCACTTCCTGGCTACACTCTCTTGCTCTGAGGTTCATCAGAGGCTGGGCTTGCTGCAAAGACAACATGCCCAACCTTGGGGAGAATGCAAGGAGAGTGGCGCGTGTCTCAGAGGAGCAATCTGTCTGTCCAATTCAAAGAGCAATGTTAACAGGCTCTGAAGGGAATCTTGTCTTCCTCGGTGTTTGCTGTTACAGGGGGCCTTGAGGGAAGAGAGATTATTGGATATTCTTGAATTAGTGGTTTTTACTGTCAGAACGGGGCCTTTTTCCTTCAAGTGCCGCAAAAAAAAAATGAAGACAAAGCACGAGAAACCTATTGGCCTGCCTTACATAACCTTGGAACAGCGGCAGCTGAAATGGTTCCTCGAAATGGTTTGGGGGGGCAGCACCAGAGACGTTGCCTTTTCTCCCTTGTCAGTGTTTCACTGTCTTATGCATTGTTAAATTCCAAAACGATACTTGCCTTGTCATGTCTAATGAAATTTGGTGTGTGTGTGTGTGTGAGAGAGAGAGAGAGAGAGAGAGAGAGAGAGAGAGAGAGAGAGAGAGAATGTAAATCCCAGCATTTCCCTGAGGTGGTGGGCAAGGATGGGAGAGAACCACCGTTTAAATAAAATGTAATGCCGCAATGAAATCCCACCCAGGGAATATTAAGTACCGTACATAGCATTCGACATCAAAAAGTGCTGAAGCCAGTGCCCCAGACCTGAGTGCTCTTACAATTAAGTTGCAGAGAAAACAAGTTCCATCAGCATTTGCAAAAACCTGTAGATGCTGATATTGGGACAGAGGCCCTGCTGCAAAATGACTTCTGCAAATACTCCCAGAACTGCAAAATACTTGGAACCTGGGGTTGGACATAGTAATTATTGTTGTTGTTTTATTTATTTATACCCCACCCTTCTGGCTGGACTTTCCCAGCCACTCTGGGCAGCTTCCAACAAAATATTAAAATACCGTAATACATCAAACATTAAAAGCTTCCCTAAACAGGACTGCCTTCAGATGTCTTCTAAAAGTCTGGTAGTTGTTGTTCTCTTTGACATCTGGAGGGAGGGCATTCCACAGGGCGGGTGCCACTACCGAGAAGGCCCTCTGCCTGGTTCCCTGTAGCTTTGCTTCTCGCTGTGAGGGAACCGCCAGAAGCCCCTCGGCGCTGGACCTCAGTGTCTGGGTAGAACGATGGGGGTGGAGATGCTCCTTCAGATATACTGGACCTAGGCCATTTAGGGCTTTAAAGGTCAGCACCAACACTTTGAATTGTGCTCAGAAACGTACAGGGAGCTATAGGAGATGGACAGTGAACTCTCTGCTTCTAGGGTGGCAGAGGTAGCTTACTATTCATCAAGCTGAATGCAGCCCTATAGTTTTGTGTGACAGGCTGCCTGAGGCTTTAAAAAAGCCTCCCGGTTTTTCTGCCTGTTTGGACTGTGCAGAAAGCCTGGCAGGCTAACACTGTATGACCCAGGGGCTGCTGGCAGGGTTACAAGATGTCTTGGCCTGATCACTCATTCCTTCCAGCAGCAGTCCTGCAACTCACAATTCTCAACCCTGTCTTGTGTTGAAGATAAAGTGGGAATTGTACAATGCATTTCATGCCCCCCCCCCCGAAAAAGCTCTGTGGCAACACCTCTCTCTCTATCTCATTTCCTTTCTTCACTGCACACAAAAAACTTGTACTGGAAAGTGGTCTCATTTTTCTTTTCCTCATCAATTGAAGACGACGTTGAGCTTTCCAGTCGCAAAAAAACAACTTATTCTCCTTTCCGAGAAACTGGTCAACCTAAGAAAAGGAACATGCTATAAATGGCAAGTGCTGTGTAAACTATGGTTTGCATGAAAGCCACTGCCTAAATCAGGCTGCAGGAAACTTGGGGTATACAAAGTCGTGCGTAATGTGAATCAGATTTGTGCAACCTTCCTCAAGGGTATTGAGCTGAGGAGCAATTCTCCCTCTTTCCAGCAAAAGATGGACGTGCAGATCATTGATTGGCTATCCCTTCTGAAGTTACGTTCCTGTCCACTATTCAGAGCAGTGTTTCAAGTGGGGAGCTGGGGGGTCGATTAGGTTATAATCCAGTGTTAGTCATATTCAGAAGAGACCTGCTGAAGTCAATGGAATTAAGTAACAGGAAGTTCAGGTCTGCTTTATGTATGGCTTAGTTGGATATCACCCACTTGTTTTTATTTATTTTGTTTTTTTTAGAAAGAAACCAGTACATCCTTAAATGAGTAATGATATTAAGCATCTGGAAGCAGGAAAGCTGAAAGCCTGCCTGATCGATGCTAAATTCAGAGCGAAGTATTTGTGTCATTACAAAAGAGTAGAGCTTGCTCTACAACCAAGGAAAAACATGCTGCTCCTGTAAGTCGGGATTTCAGCACAAATCCTAACTTTCCTTAGTCATTGTGATTGTGGAAGGCATATATCAATTTAATCCTTTTTTAAAAAAAAGAAAGAAAGAAAGAAAAATATTTCTGAGTTCTGATTCTGCAATAATATCTTGAATCAATTTCTAGGTGAAAAGTTTTAATGGAACATGTATTTTTGACTACTTCTTGTTGTTCATATTCCTTGTACGTTCCTTCTTCCCCCTCCCAGTGCAGAAAGGTATTTTTGTATGAAAGCCTACCTTTTTGATGCCTCCCTTGTGTGCTTTGTTAATTGCAGCAAATGTTTCATACAATATTTTTTTGTGTGTGCCACCCAGATTGGAGACATAAAAATGGCTGAAAAGTATTTTCAAGACGTCGAGAAAGTGACTCAGAAATTGGATGGGCTGAAGAACCAAATTATGGTTTTAATGAACAGGTGGGAAATGTAAAAAAGCTAAATTAATCTTAAACATGATTTTTGCAAAGAATGCACTGTGAACATTAAGGGGCCCAAGAGAATGCCCCTTTCTCTTCATTTCTCTTTTATGTAACTACAACTGTCAGAAGAAAGACTGATTGGCATCTACCAGCCCTTGAGATCTGTATAACATGGTGTAGTCATGTTATCTTAGATTGACGGAGTTCTATTTCCTTTGTTACAAGAGCTGACTTGAAAAGTATTTCTTGTCCACTCATAGAATCATAGAATCATAGAGTTGGAAGAGACCACAAGGGCCATCGAGTCCAACCCCCTGCCAAGCAGGAAACACCATCAGAGCACTCCTGACATATGGTTGCCAAGCCTCTGCTTAAAGACCTCCAAAGAAGGAGACTCCACCACACTCCTTGGCAGCAAATTCCACTGTCGAACAGCTCTTACTGTCAGGAAGTTCTTCCTAATGTTTAGGTGGAATCTTCTTTCTTGTAGTTTGGAACCATTGCTACAAGAAAGAAGATTCCATAGAATCACTCCAAACCTTTCTCTTCAAATCACTCTCCAGCATAGCTTAATGCTGTGGTCCTATATGTGCTTATAAGGAAGAATCATAGAGTTGAAAGGAACCACAAGGATCATATAGTCCAACCCTGTGTAATGCAGAAATCTTTTGCCCAACGTGGGGCTCAAACCCACAGCCCTGAGATTAGGAGTCTCACGCTCTACTAACTGAGCTATCCCTCACTCTGTGCAACTTACTACTAGGGGTATAAGAAGACACTGCTTTCTGTTTCAACCTATATTTGATTTATGCAACAGTCTGTTCTTCTGCAATTCGCCTTCCTCTAGAAACTACATTAGTTGTCTCGCTGTTTGAAAATTACATTATTTATGTGATTAATTACAAAAAGAAATTTGTCTTTGCAGTATTTTACCCCATTTGTTTCAATGCAAAGCCACAGAGTGCAAATGGGAGTGGGGAATATCAGTTATCAGGCTGAAAGCAACAACCAAACTGAAAACCTGTTGTATTTGCTGGATTGATTTCTGTTCCAAACATGGGAAAAATAAGCAAACATCGGCAGTTTCCACTTCCCTTTCTGTTTTCATTGGAATTCTCTGACATCCCTATTTACTGCTGATTAAATATGCTTAGAATTGGGCTGGAAAAAGTTCTTCAGTTCACACATCCATTATTTAGGTGTACACTTAAAATGTTTTAACTATATTTCAAATTAAGAACAGTTAGTGCAGGAAACCTGTTAGCCAGCACATATACTTACAGTATTTTAGACAAGGACCTAGGATTGTTGCAGCACTCTACATGACGTGTGAAATGATCATCAATTCCTTTCATCGTTAGAATTTACCTTTGCTTTGCTATACGTTTGCTAAGCATTTAATCTGAAACCTAAATTGTAACATCAAGGCCGCATGATGAAGATCAGCGGCCAAGAGCACTCAGAAATTTGAAGAAAAGAGGATGACCCATCACCTTTTATAATGTCTTTGTTACTTTGAGTTTTCTTAAGTAACTTTCATCTTCTAAAGGAGCACACTCTCTCTTTTTCTCTTGTATTCCAGAGCATTCCTCCATCTTGGTCAGAATAACTTTGCAGAAGCTCACAAATTCTTCACAGAGATTTTGAAGGTTGACCCATCCAATGCTGTGGTAGGATATGTCTTACAGTTAAATCATAGGCTTCTAAAACGGCATCCTTTGAGAGCAGGGATGAGGAATTAATGGTCCTCCAGATGTTGCTAGATTGTAACTCCCACCGTCCTTCAGGGGCCATGCTGATGGGAGTTTTGAGTCCAACAACCTCTGGAGCACTTCCAGTTCCTCATTCCTACTCTATAGAGTCCGGTGCCCCAAATTGTAATTAACGTTGCACAAGTGGACATGGCATAGGCGAGTCATTGCTCCCGGGAATCAGTAAATTTTACAAAAACAGCACCTTTCAGTAACGTATCTCGGCGCTTTAGGATGGTTGGGTTTTTTTATGCAAACCTCATTGAAGCAAATGAATGACGCAGAGCAGTATTGCTTGGGTCAGTGTTTCCCAAAGTTGGGTTGTTGGACTACAACTCCCATGATCCCTAGCTAGCAGGACCAGTGGTCAGGGATGATGGTAATTGTTGTCCAAAAACAGCTGGAGGCCCAAGTTTGGGAAACACTAGCTTAAGTGATACTGGTTCCTGGCCTCCATTTCGAGTTTCTTTGCAAGACTTTTGGCAAACAGACAATATTCTAAGGACTGACCTTCTAGCGTGCTAGAGAGCAAATTACGGTGTGTTTAGAATTAATACATTGAAGTGCATTGGTTTTTTTGCTCCATGGATGAATCTAATGTACCTTTTCTCTAGGCTAACAACAATGCCGCAGTTTGTCTGCTTTATCTGGGGAAACTGAAGGATTCCCTCCGGCAGCTGGAAGGAATGGTTCAGCAGGACCCTAGGAACTACCTCCACGAGAGCGTCCTTTTCAATTTGACAACCATGTACGAACTCGAGTCCTCTCGCAGCATGCAGAAGAAGCAGGCTCTGCTTGAAGCTGTGGCTCTCAAGGAGGGCGACAGCTTCAACACTCAGTGTCTCAAGTTAGGATAAGCCTACCCTTTTTCTGTTTTGGAAAGGATCGTTTCAGAAGTTGTACATACTCCTGCTAATCTGTAAATGTTCTTCGAGCTAGAGCAATAAAAAGCTTTTTAATTATGAGCATATGGTAAAATTACTACGTTGTACGAGTTTATACGCTGGTCTGTTTTCAACAAATCCTGGCTATCACCCTGGGGATTTTGTGTTGATCTGCAGCCAACTTCATCCCTGAAGCTATTGCCAAGCTTATAGTATGTACAAACAATCACAGTTATTCAGATGGGTTTTCTCCCTGCAAATAGCAGCGCACTTGAGCTAAGTTGTCTTGATGGCTTTTGTTCTGAACACATTTGGGGCTTAGTGATAAAATGACACCAGCTAAACTCATTGCATGTGTATAATTGGAGGGCGGTGGGCGGTGGAGGCAAGAACGCTGCAGTAAAATGCGAAGTTATGAAGATAGGCTGCCTTTCAGCTTTTCCCGAATGCATCGCGCCCACTGCTAATGTCCTATTATATCTCAAAGCAGATCTGTGCAATTAGGTGGCCTGGTCCCATTCCCCCGCTGCTCTGTCTGTGCCTGTCCAACGTGTAAACTTGGGCAAAAAGGAAGTAAAGGTGCCTAGATACTAGCATTTGGATTCCTGGGCTACCCACTCCCTGAAATCATCTCTATTGTTAGGGTGTTCTGCTCACAGTAAGAAGCACATACACGTGGGAAACTGGGTTGCCCTCAATAGCTGCTCCTCCCCTGGCATCCACATGGAGAACATAAATAACTGCAGGAAGGCAGGAGACTCCCATGTGATCTAGATCCTTGGCTGCTCAGGGTTCCAGATTGTGTGGAAGTCTGTACAAGTGTTAAGCATTAGCACTCTGCATGTGGGTTCAAGTGGGAGGGGTTACTCAACACAGCTCTGCTTGAGTGTTATTCCCTATAAGGATGTCTACAAAGAGGGCTTCCCTTTTGCTTGTTTGTATGCCCCAAATGCATTCTATACCTGAAAGAGCATCTCCACCCCCATCGTTCAGCCTGGACACTGACATCCAGCGCCGAGGGCCTTCTGGCAGTTCCCTCATTGCGAGAAGTGAGGTTACAGGGAACCAGACAGAGGGCCTTCTCGGTAGTGGCGCCCGCCCTGTGGAACGCCCTCCCTTCAGATGTGAAGGAAATAAGTAGCTATCTTCTCTTTAAAAGACATCTGAAGGCAGCCCTGTTTAGGGAAGTTTTTAATATTTAATGCTGTATTTTTAACACTCGATTTGGGAGCCGTCCAGAGTGGCGGGGTATAAATTATTATTATTATTATTAGAATTAGAATTAGAATTCATCAGAATAGAGGGGCCTTGTTGTGCTCTCAACATGGTCACCGCGATGCCAATCCAAGGGGAAGTGTCCAATTGTTTATTCTTTTGTTTGCAAGTGCCCTCTCTGCCTGGACAGACTTTCAGCGATTTCCTTTAAAGGTAATGTTTTATCACCAAGTAAATTTGTGCATAGGCTTCTTTTATACAAAAACTTAGGTCAGGAGACTATTTCCCTTCCCCAACGACTTGCCACCATTGGCAGTCCCAAATATTACCTCAGCAACCATGTTAGCGAACATCCGTTACGATAGCTTTACATGGATTAGCATATTGTAATCGTTTATGTGCAATCATTTTTTTTCATTGACTTTCATTGCCACAGCCATGTGGCTGAAACCCATTCCCACCCGCCTTGGTGTTTGTGTGTTTTCACAATTGTGTGTACCAGCAGTTCATAGGCCTTCAGAAAGTCAATGTTTAAACTTCCCTCTGACTTCTGTTGGTGTCCCAATGTTGCCATGTCCCTCTCAAGCTAGCTAATGTCTACATCCAGGGAATCCTATAAATCAGCGGTTCTCAACCTGTGGGTCCCCAGATGTTGTTGGACTACAACTCCCATCATCCCTGAGCTCTGGCCTTGCTAGCTAGGGCTGATGGGAGTTGTAGTTCAACAACATCTGGGGACCCACAGGTTGAGAAGGGCTGCTATAAATAGTTCAAAACAGTGGGCTGGATCCCAAGTGGTGATGAGTTACTCCACTGCAGGCCCTCGCTCCACTCCCATGGGTGAATGGGGGGTGGTTTCCATTGATTTCCCTCCTCCCCTTGCAGCCCCACTACCTCCCACTGTTCCAGATGGCCCCACAGCCTTCTGGGGAGGGGTGCAGCTGGTTCCAGAAGCTAAGGATGCTCACGCAGGTGCTGCTTTGAGTATATGCAATTTTGAGTATATGCAGCACCCCGGAACAGGACCCCAGTGCAAGATGTACTTATGCTGTAAGTGGCATTTCATTAAAGCCTCTATTTGTATACAGTCGTACATTGGAAGTCGAACGGACCTCCGTTCCCGAAGTCCATTCGACTTCCAAAACATTCGTAAACCAAAGCGCGGCTTCTGATTGGCTGCAGGAAGCTCACTTCCTGGTTTTGATTCAGGAGCCAGTTTGTTCGGGAGCCAAAGCATTTGAGATCCAAGGTAGGACTGCACAAGGACCCACCTAGGTGTGCTAACTCAGCAAGCCAACAAACATGGGATAATCATGTCCGCATGTCACATAACTTTACCCCATTAATGTAGCACATTAGGTCTGCTTCATGTCATGCCATCAACACTACAGTGCCTTCCACACTGGCCTTTGCTGTGGCTTTTTACATCCTGCAAGCTTCCACAATAACCATTGTTCTTTCTGTCCTCTAACATTTGCATGATTGTGGAATTTGCATGTATAAAGAAGTAAGTAGTGTGGGGTTTCCTACAGCCCAGCCTTCCTTTTGATTTCAAGCTGGTACCTCTTTGTAAAATCTCCGCCACTCCAGTCCTGCTGCATCTTGCGAACTTTCCTCCTCTGTAGAAGGAAAGCAGGGCTGAGACCTCAGTAAATGTGACATGCGGCCAACTTCCAGCAGTGGCAGATAGCAGAACTTCACATGGCCAGAACTGCTGCTCTTTAAAGTGCGAGCCTATTACTGCCTTGACAGAGAGGTGCTCAGACTTTTGCAGTAAGGATCAAGGAAGAGTGAGTTCTTCCTTGGCTCAATCTGAAATCTGTTTTTCTTCTTCTGAGCTTTCCTGAAGAATTCTGGAGCGAGCAGGGGTGGCCTGATGAGAGAGAATATGTTTCCTGTTTTCCAAGAGATTACACGGGATAAAGGATCTCTCTAAGCAAAGGAGAAAAGCCTGGTCTGTTTCCCTTAAGGAGATGATAAATCATAGAACATGCTCATTTTCTGCCAGGGCGCACGGAAGTGAAACAGCAACAAGAATAATAAATAATAAGCGTCAGAGACTTCATGGAAAAAGTAGGCTTTGATGAGAGAGTTAAAGGAAGGCAACCACATGGGTGAGAGGCAAGGAGCCCGTGGCCCCTAAATGATATCATCCCCAGCCAGCATGCCAAATGGTTAGGGAGGACAGGAGCTGGAATCCAACCACATCTGGAGGGCAAAAGCCTTCCCATCCATTGATGGAGGTATTCTGGAATGGAGTTTCAGGCAGGGTGCAAGGCTGTGCAGGGCTTTGAAGGCAACCAGACAAGAAACTCATGCTTGGTCCGATCACCTGTGAACAATGAGAGAGATGAATGGTTTTTGGGGGGAGCAGAAAGCCCCTCCTCCATGATTAAAAGTTGCAGGGCTCTCCCTCCCCAAACGTCTCGTTATTTTCAAAAGAGACCCTGAAGCGTGTTGAAAGTTGCTTCATTTATACAATGAGCCAAACTCTAAGGTGGGAGCATTGGGGGGGGGCAGCTGTAGCCCAGGAGTGGAGCCATAGCTGTCAACTTACAGATTTGAAAATAAGGGACCAGCAGCCTCGAAAATAAGGGATTTTCCAGGCACAGGTATGTTCAACTTCTGAGCCCCTCCGAGCCAAAGGCAGAAAGCCCACCCAGCAGCCAAACGAAGCCTCAAGCGGTGGTTCCCACAGCGCAGCAACCCGGCAAAGGGAATGCAGCAAGGAAAACCACCATCACCTCTCCACTGGGAAGCGCTGAGCAAAGGCGAGTCCCCAGGCAACGCGGCCGATTTGATCGGCACAAGGCATGCAAGCTCCACCCCCCAGTCGTTCTTAGACTCCTTATTGGGTGAGCAACGCAGCCAAGCAACACAGTTGGAGCCTCCCTCCTCCCTGGCCGGCAGGGAGGGAGGGAGAGGAGCTGCTTCCTTTGAAACCCAGGAAATTTAAGGGACATCATCAATAAGGGACAGCAGCGGCACATGGCGCTGGGATAAGGGACTTTCCCGCCAAATAAGGGACAGTTGACAGCTATGAGTGGAGCCCCTGTAAACGGTCTTGGGTTCAGCTCCTGCCATCTATGGGGAAAGAGCCCGTCCTGAAACCTTGGAGAGCCTCCGCCAATGAGCACCTGCAATATTGGGCTAAATGGACCAGCAGTCTGACTTGGTACGAGGGCATCTCCCTCTGGCCCTAATCCCCACCTTAACCCCGGATGGCATTCCCCGAAAACAGGCCACTGGTGCATTAAGATGACAGCCGTTCTATTGTACAGACTTGTCTGGCTGAGCGTATCTATAATGCATAAAGTGCTGGCAGAGCATGTCAGCAGGTGTGCTCATCTGATTGCTATGCTGCTCACACGCTGTTCTGAAGAGAGCCCAGGATAATTCCAAAGGTTACCGAGATGGGTGAGTGAATTGGCTAAGAACTGACCTGCTTTATAGGTGAAAACGAGGAAACCGCCTCCCTGTGCGCATTTAAAAGCCCGCTGCTTGGAAAGTGAAATTTTTAAAAAGGGACCTATTAAAACAAAAGACGTGCCACTCAAGCAAGGGGAGAAGGATGTCATCCTGGATTTGGGGGGGGTGTGAAGTTATGGGGGAGGGGGCGTTTTGCGGCTGCAGCGGCGAAATATCATTTACTCAAACACGTTCCGCAATCCGACAGCGGTGCATGCAAATCAGGCTCCCAGGCTAGCTAACTTTCAGGTAATTCTGGCCAAAAGCTGCTTTCCCAGGCAGCTCTTTGAGTCAGTTTGAGGATTACAAGCTCGAGAGATTCCCATCTCAAAAAGGAAAGGGTGGAATGGCCACAACCATAGTGTGAGGGTAGGATTAAGAGAGAAAGAAAGAGCATAGTGTGATTGCTGCATTAGCCAGGATATTCGGGATCAGCTCTTGATCTGGGTAGGCCTTTGTGCGATTGTTTGCAAATCCTTCAAGTTTCACAAATGACACCAGCTGTCAGTAGGACTAAAATCGTCAAATCTGGTGCATAATTTTCACGGCAAGGTGGGATGGAGGAAGGCAGGCGTGTGGGAGAGACAGAGAGAGACAATGCAGGTGTGATTTTTCGGGGAAGGCCATAAAAGTGGGCTTCCCGTTTAGCTTAGTTAAAAATAAAAGAAATAAAGTAATTGCCAGAACTGTCAAATCTACACTGAAATTGCTAAAAAGGTGCCGAATTTAAATTTTTAAGCCGTGTGTTTTTAACTAATTATTCAAAGAGGAAGCCTGTGAAGACTAACTCCCAAAGCTCATGCACACTCTAGTGGTGGAAGTGAGAACATCTATCCAAGTGGAGTTATATCAGACATTTTCAACAGCACTGTGAATCAGAATGAGTGTGTCTAAAACAGACCCTCTCTGTCGTCCTCTTGCTTTTTCCTCCATAGCAAAGCACCCCCAGGATTGCTCTTATTGGAGTTAACCTAGCTGTGCATTTGGGAATCACGAAAATAACCTTAATATGAATATGCATTCATGTGAATGTGCAGATGATATTGGGGAGGGGGAGCTTTTAAGTTCTGAATAGAATGAAACTGAATAAAAAACTGAATTTTGAAAAGAACCTTAAAACAACCTTTATGTGCTGCGCATGGATTGAAGAAACATGTCCCATACCACACAAGCAGAATGGGGAAATGCAACCAAATGCTATGTTGATGCTGTTCTTTTAATAACAACCCAAAACTGCAGGCAAATACCTTTTTCTATTTGGAGAGTTTGCCACTAGCTGGTTGTTGTGGCTGAGACTTCTGAGAGTGGGTGTTGTATATTTTCTCCCCCACTCTTTTTTGTACTTTTAAATGGTTTTAAGTGCTTTTGGTGGTGGTTGTTTTTAATAGTGTTCCTTTCTTTTTTAAAAAAGTATTTATACTGATTGTGTGTGTTTTAGCTGCATTCATTTTATTTCATGCTGTGAAGAGCCTTGAGTCCTGCACTGAGAGAAAGGCAGAATATAAATAAAATAAGTAATTAAATATCTACCTTATCTATTTACTTTATTAATTTATGAATTGTCCTTTTTGCATCAGTCTCAAGGCAGTTTACAAACATATCACATAAACAGCTAAAAAAAAATTTTTTAAAAAGCACTACCAAAAAACCCCCAACTAAAGATATTGTTTTCAAACCTAATACATAAGACGGAGACCTTTATTTGTCACTGTGCCGTGCAAAAATATACAGTGGTACCTCGGGTTACATATGCTTCAGGTTTCATACGCTTCAGGTTACAGACTCCGCTAACCTAGAAATAGTGCTTCAGGATGAGAACAGAAATCGTGCTCTGGCGGCGTGGCAGCACAGGAGGCCCCATTAGCTAAAGTGGTGCTTCAGGTTGAGAACAGTTTCAGGTTAAGTACGGACCTCCAGAACGAATTAAGTACTTAACCCGAGGTACCACTGTAGTTGAATGCTCTCATCACCCAAACAGGCTGATGTCCACCTCACAGTCTCAGGTAAGACCTTGTTATTTTCAGCTGCGATGGGAAAACTCTGCATCATATCTGGGAGCAGGTTTATGTTATCCAGGAGTGGGTTTATGTTGGTCTGCGCTAGGTGTGCCCAGGGCCGGAACAACAGGACCTTAGCAGACAGGATCTGGAGACTACTGGCACCAGACCTCCCCCTTAGTGTCCTAGCAGGAACCAGCCCTTTCACGAATGCTAAATTTTTAATTCCGAAATTTAAAAAGGAACGAGAGAAAAGTCCTGGGGGTTTCAAGCTGCTCCCTGATTGAGTGCAGGCAGACACAGTGGCTGTCAAACAAAAGTAAACAGCCCTCTCCCCTTCCCTAATTAAGAGTACAAATCATTACCTCTTCAAGCTAGTCAGCAGTCTAGATTTCCCAAGGTCCTCAAGTGCTCTCCGTTTTGCTAAAGGGCTATTCATCATGTTCATATATTATTATACCCACCCATCCCAAAGCAAATGAAGTAGGAAGGAAGGAGAGCAGGGGAGAGAAAAGGAGAGAGATGGAGCTGTACTGTAAGGGAGCTGGTAGGAGGTGTGAGCGGCGAAGGCAGAAGCATTACGCTACAGCACGGTTACCACTGGTCCCCTTTCAGCCTTCCCCTTCCTCTTGCAGCTCCTAGACCTTTTAACAGCTGCATGGCAGGCAGAAATTCAACCGGTGCAGCTTTTTCCTACCATGGAGCTGCAGTGCTGGGGGAAACTGAAATGGTGGCTGATGTGATAGGAATTTTATGGTCTTACATATATGGTAATGTTCATAAGTGTACCAACCGAGTACGTACATAGATCAGCACAGGAAGACCGACCTGAAACCATTTTGATTCCCAAACTAACCAAATGTTTTCCCTGCCAGGAGGTGGGGGTGGTCAGGGAGCCTTCTCATTGTCTCAGGAATCAGCATTTTAATGGGTGACAGACTATCAGGAAAGACAATTAGGAAAGGCAATCAGATAACCTGGCAAACAGGAAAAACAACATTCAAATTTCTGTTTTAGACCGCCTTTTCTGTGATGTTGGTATGATGTATCTGGGGGTGGTCTTGATCTACAGGGTGGCAATTTCAGAAGTCCATATAAGGCTTTGCTCGCCATTGTTCTGGGTTCCTCCTCCCTCCTTCGTGTGGTGAGTGAGGACCCTGTTACAACAGATCAATAAAGAACAGACTTACTAGCTGCTTTGCTTCTCAATATTCTCTGGTAGGCCTGTTATTTTCTCCTACCAATAGGGAACCTACGTAAGGGCTCTTGGATACCCCATAAGGCAAAAGGGCAATTTTTGTTTACAACACTGCAACATCACAATCCCAGATTCCTTCTCCTTCCTGGAGGTGTTCAAATGTCACAAGGGCTATGTTTTCATTTAAAAAGCAAAACCAAAACAAAAGTATAATAAATTGCTGGCTGTTTAATTGTATAACCTTGAAAAGACACCTGAAGGCAGCTATGTACAGTGGTACCTCAGTTTTCAAACGTAATCCATTCTGGAAGACTGTTCGACCTCCAAAACATTCGAAAACAGAGGCGCAAAGGGTAGTCTGCAAATTTGAGAAAATTATATCTACCCTGTGAAGTAGCAAGTTAGGCTTGAGCAAATGACCAACCTGAGGTCACCCAGTCGGCTTCATAGTTGAGTCAAGATCTGAACCTGGGTCTCTGGTGCTAGGGATTATGGGAGCTGTAGTCCACCAACATCCGGAGGGCCAAAAGTTCCTCACACCTTCTCTACCTAATGGTAGGGCCGGCCCTGTTGGTGAAGCTGAAATGTGATAGGAGCAGATCCATACCACATATAAATTCCTTTGTATCTTTCAGTGGATAGGAAACTATGGGCTGGGACATAGAGTCCTCTTACATGACACTGCTGCCAGGGTACTTGTCCTCTCTTTCATCCTCTGTCACTATCTGGTATATCTGATATACCAGATATATCTGATATAAAATTGAGAAACACTCAGTGGAAGCCATTCGCTTTCTAAGGTGTGTTTGAAAATGGAAGCATTTACTTCCGGGTTTTCGGCGTTCGAAAACCGAAATGTTCAACTTCCGAGACGTTTGAAAACTGAGGTACCACTGTATTGGGAAGCTTTTTAATGTGTAATGTTTTATATGCTTTTATATATGTTGGAAGCTGCAGAGGCAAGATCGTATGTCAGCTGCAGCGTGAGGATTCGCCCACTGAGGGAAGCGGGCAAAAACACAGGCCAGCTTCTCTTATTTAGGTATGTCTGTGCTCATCACACATTTCCTCATTATTGGAGGAATGACTTCCAAATGGCCTTCCTGGGGGGGCGGGACATGTTTCCTGGCAAATAAAGGCTTTGGAGAATTGTTTTGCCATTAAGCCAGCTGAACAGGTGAGGTACCGCTGAGCTACAGAGGGAGAGGAGACCCCATATCCTTCCCAGCAGCTGCAAACCCAGATTACAAAGGGGCAACTGGAGTGAACATGCCAGGGCCCAAGTCTGCAAGGAGCCTTCTTGCCTCAAACCAATATTTCACCCTTTTCGTTTCTCAGTCCCAGGCAAGCAGGGCCCAACCAATGGCCACTCTCCACTGCCTCTCACACGCACCCCTACAGAGAGACAAGGTCTCAACACGTGCAGGCTTCCACACCAACTTGAACCCTTTTAAGACTATGTGGAAATACTGTCTCTTCAGATGTCTCTCTCAGGGATTCAGGCAGCAGCTGTTTCTGTAGATGTGAGCGGGCCACACCAAGCCTGCTCCCGCTTACAGTCGCTTGCAAACTTAGGGATGGTTTCACCTGAAGGTTCCCTTGGGAGCAAACACACCAGGGTGCATTTCTGCAAAGGGGACCTTCTTGCCTCCACCTGGTGTTTTTTCTTCTCTTTGACTCTCAATCCCAAATAACAGCCCCTTCCCTTCCCTTTCACACCTTCAGAGATACACAAGGGAGAGCCACACCACGATTTCAAAGGACATTCAACACAGCGGCGGCTGGTCAACTATGGGGCACAGCCCTCTGAAGGAGAATGTCAAGCCATTAAAAAATAAATAATGTTCCCCCACATCTTGAAGCCCCACACTTTCCTGACCTACACACGTCTGAACTCGGAGAAGCTGCACAAACGTTTTTGTTCCCTGGCCAACGTGCTCTTTGTAGTACTCGGCCAATCCTAATCCAAAACCCTATGGCAAAAAATCACAATACAGTGGTACCTCGGGTTGCATACGCTTCAGGTTACAGACTCGGCTAATCCAGAAATAGGAACTTTGCTTCAGGATGAGAACAGAAATCGTCCTCTGTCGGCGCAGCAGCAGCAGGAGGTCCCATTAGCTAAAGTGGTGCTTCAGGTTAAGAACAGACCTCCAGAACGAATTAAGTACTTAACCCGAGGTACCACTGTATAAAAATGCAAAATACATAATTAAAAAACAAAAACAGCCCAGTAAACACCCCCAACCCAAACAAACTTGCTCCATCCTCCATGTGACAGCCCTTTAGATATCTGAAGATGGCTATTGTCTCTCTGCCTCCTCTTTGCCAGGCTAAACATACCCAGCTCCTTCAGCCGTTCCTCATCAGGTCCCTCCCATGTGTCTGTGGGAAACGGTTGTCAAGGCTACTCTCTCATCCACACATATTTATTCATCCACACAACACCCACCAATGTATATTTCCCAGTAGGCTGTAGCTGGTTGCTGAAGGAGACAGAATGCTAGGCCAGATGGGTCCTTGCTGCAACCCAGCCCTGCTCCTCTCACGGTCTTTAGCTCCTCTCGGTTTTAGCATTCCACTCGAGTCCAGGCATCTGGCTCTTGCTGCCTGTGGCCATGTATTTTTCCGCCGGCACAACAGCCCGCGGGGGCTCTGCTGGGAACTTCCTGCGGCTGACGCGCCACCGACGACCTAACCCTGCCTTGAACTAGTCAGCTAATTAGTGCCGGGGTTAAACAAGAAAGGAAGGAAGTGCCTCTCTCCAGTGAGCAAATGGCACGACAGGCTAGAAAGCCTCAGTCCTACAACACGGCTGCCCTCGACGCCCACACATGCCTGACACAGAGATGTGCAAACTGAAATATCAGCAGTGAAGCTAATGAGACGTGGGGGGAATGGCAGATGAAATCACGATCGTGAGCTCCCTGTCCGGAAGGAATCGCTCAGTGAAGACAACACTGATCCAAATGTGTGCACGGTTATCATGCACCCCAGACTTGAATCCTGGCCACTTTGCTGTTTTCGAACCAAGCGGAGGGCTGCAATCTGAATAATATTTGGGAGGAAATATGTTGGGGACCGCACCCCTGAAGTGCTCAACTGTTTGCTCAATTTTTTTGTCATCTGCATAAATATTAAAACAAGACACAGTGTTCTGATTTTCCAGCAATACCCCATGCACTGCTGAACGGCAGAAAATGTGGTTACCTTAGTTCTGGTACCAAATCTGTGCAGCTGTTGGGGCATACCCTGCGTAGCACAATTGCAAAGAGAGTTCCAGTTCCTCTTGCCTCCCACCCCACAAGGGCTTGTGCAAACTCCTTCCATCTGACTTTCCCCACTGTAGGTCCCTCACCCCACCCCCACTGCTACTGCAGATCTCTCATTCCTCCAGAAAGTGTTTGGGGCATGCAGGGGATAAGGGCAACATTCTTGTACTGCCAGATATAACCTATTGACCAGAGACGTATTTCAATGACTTGCTGCTGTAACCTGACTTCAATATGCATAACAGGTTTTGTTGGATTGCACCTAAGGCGGAAAAGAACTCTGTTTATCCAAATGCTTAGACAGTTAAGGAAGCCAGACAGAGGGAACCTGGTCTGTCCCAACTCATTTATGAGACACAGTAGTTCTATTAACTTATTTATTTCATAAAATTTATGTACCGCTCGATTGTTAAAAACAACCACAACCTCAGGCTACTGGATAAGGCAGCGTTATAAGGTTCCTATTCATAGTTTCTGCCCAAATATTTGTTGCTAAAGCAGCGTTTGCACAAAGTGAATTCCCCTCCCTTTGCATGAGCACAGCACTGGATTAACTGAAAAAGTATTCAAACAGTTTTGAATTTACAGATAGGTAGCCGTGTTGGTCTGCCATAGTCAAAACAAAACAAAAAAATTTTTTTCCTTCCAGTAGCACCTTAAAGACCAACTAAGTTAGTTCTTGGTATGAGCTTTCGTGTGCATGCACACTTCTTCAGATATCTGAAGAAGTATCTGAAGTGTATCTGAAGTGTATCTGAAGAAGTGTGCATGCACACGAAAGCTCATACCAAGAACTAACTTAGTTGGTCTTTAAGGTGCTACTAGAAGGAAAAAAATTTTTTTGTTTAGTTTTGAATTTGTATTTTTAAAAAGGAAAAAAATCAACTTATCCTCAACTGAATAAATCTGCACAATGTATTGAAAAGCAAAACAAGATCAGGTAAGCATTTATATTGCCTTGTCATCAGCCTTCCTCAGCTTGGTGCCCTCACAAAGCTGGAAAAGCTACACTATATGAATCTTCAGGTGTAACTGAATTATTTAACTACGTGAGCAGCAGAGAGATCCTTGGACTAACTAGTCGAAGTTAAATGCAACCTCCGGATCTGCTCAAAAAGATCTCTCCCGCTTTTAAGAAAAGGAAAGGTAATCATCTTGCATCCAACAATTGATTGAGGAAGAACAGAACAATCATTCCCCTCTATTTGCTTCCCCTACATTAGAGCTGCAGGAAACCAACGTCTCATTAATAAGCAGGTGGCATTAAGAAGGCCATTTTGCAATTTCCATTGTGCGGAAGTTGTGGGAAACTGAGTCTCGCGCCTTCCCACTGGTTTATTGCGCTGCTTGCACCAGAGACTGCTGGTACTGTACTCGAGCAGGAAAATGATCCGCAGGCCTGTTGTACGCTGTCCACACAGGTTCTCCGACAAACAGCCTCATTGCCTTCACATAATTCTGGGAACAGAAACACAGAAAGTTCACACTTAACACAGTTTACTTCTGCAAAACAAGAATGAAAACCCTGAAAGGAATGGGGTTCAAAGTACAGGGCTTGAGTCCAACTGAAGGGTTTGGAAACAGCCAGCTTTGGAGAAACACTGGCTACTTTATTTGAAATACCCATTCCCCAATCCCCATAGCCTAATTGTGTTTGGATTCCTTGCAATATTCACATTTTGCAAAGAGCAGACACACCAAAGTGAAATTGCTTCGCCTTGTCCCTGCTCTAAGGCAAAAACATCCAGAAACCCATCATGGAAAAGAGATCATGAACAAGTCACAAAAGGGGGAGCCCCTTTTGGAACAGCCTGACACACCAAAATTTAGCATTTAATGCTTTCCCCTCCCCCCCCCCCTTCATATTAGCTCTGTGTTTGGAACAGTTTCTCAAGGTGAATTTTGGCTCTTTATAAAAAACAAAAATGAGTACTGCTCAATGCAAAACCAACTCTGAACAAGGCTTGGGGCACATACAGAAGTTATTGCAATGCTAGCCTACATGAAATCAGTATGATTAACATTTACAATTCAATACATGCAGGTTGGAGGGGTAAGAAGAGAGATATCTTTGCTCGTTCCTCATTCTTAAAATTTACACATAAGATGTCTGACTCCAGTTTCTGTTGCTGATGCACAGCAACATCTCTGCAGTTAACACTGCATGTTTTGTTTTGTTTTTCAACACTGAAGCGCCCTTACTCAGAGTAGACCCTTTGAAATGAACAGGCCTAACTCAAGTACGTTAACTTTAACGGGCCTACTCTGAGCAAAACTTGGCTTACCGCCACCTAATCTTTCCGGCGATATTAACAGCAAGGCAAAACTTCTTGATTCGACAAAGCACATTCAACAAAATTTGGGGGCCGTGATATTGTCAGGGCCTGCACCAGTTTTCCTACGCAGAGGGAAACCAATAGATCGCAGAGCTCATTTTAAGAGCCGGCCAGAGGCCTCAGACCCGTAGCAAGACAGTGACCTTAAACTTTCTATATCGAATGCTTTATACATCCCTCACAAGCCAGAGAACAGGATGAGCAAAGCAGATCTCCCAAGGCTCCACTGCATAGTTGCTATGGCAACACCAATCCCTTACTAAAGATGGATTTTGTGACAAGGCCGAAGACACGAGTGCTCCATTTAACTGCAAAGGTAGCAGCAGCAGCGCAGAGCAGAGAAAGCGCATGTGCTCTAAATACTATCCCTGCCTGAACCTTGAGGAATTGATTTCTAATCCCAGAGAGTTGGGAATGGCAGCTTGGAAGACAGGTGGGCTTTATGACCAAACCGAGGTCGAAGCTGCCAGGCCTCGATTACCAACAAGGTGCAGAAACTTATGACTTCCAGTCAGTACCAGTGTTTTTTTTCTGGGGGGGGACACAGGGGAACACATACCCCTAAACATTTTGTGAATCTAAGTTTGGCCTCATTGAAGGGCGGTATTTCAATGAGTAGGAAAATGAGAGCACCCCCTAAACATTTTTTTAGGGAAAAGAAAAGCACTGGTCAGTACTATCAACAAAAGTAGGACTGCTGGATTACTGGGGGCGGGAAAATCTGTAGGGAGAAGCGTTTTTAAAAGCTGTTTTTTCTATACTAATAAATGCAGGCAACTTTAGATGAGGAGAGATAGAGCCAGGGTGTGGTCTGCTGAGAAGAAGGCAATTCGTACAAGAGGTCCTTCTGTCCCCTTCCCCATGAACCCCTGAAAACCCCTCTCAAGATAGCAGTGAGGGATCCTCACCAGAGTTGCACAGAGAGCAAGACATTGCAGAGCCCGTGTGGTGTGGTGGTGAAGAGTCTCGTACCCAGGCCTGAAAGTCTGAGGTTCAGATCCCCGCTCAGCCCTGAAGTGCATTGGGTGCCCTTGGGCCGGTCACAGTCTCTCAGCCAAGCCAACCTCACAGGATTGTTGTTGAGATAAAATGGGAAGAGCTATTCCCATTCTCCTTGAGTTCCTTGGAGATTATGGTTGTGGTAGTGATGATAAAAATTTTTTGGGGGGGAATCCCTTCAATGAATTTCAAGTGACTCCCCCCACCCTACTCCACAGGTTTAATATGGCAAAACACAGGTTGTGTTCACACCAGGCGTGTAAAGCACATCTCCCCACTACCACCGCCTAAAAAGAAATTCTGGTAAACTGTAGTTTACCCCTCACAGAGCTACAATTCTCAGTACCCTTAGTTCACTGGGGAAAATGGCATGCTTTAAATGTATGGTATGTCTGCAGCCAGAGATGGTCATCTTTCTAATATGGCACCCTGTGTGAGGCCAATATTTGGCACCCCCCAAATGGATCGTCTCAATTAAGGATCTTCTCAATTTTGAGCCCTGCTCAGCTCAGCACCCTGTTCATGGGAGCCACTCACAACGCTCTAAATCTGGCATGATGCAGCCCCAGTTCCCACTCTTGAGATGCAGCCCTAAATTCCTTTAAAAAATTAAAAAATAAAAGTGGTCACAGGCTCTGATTTTGTACCCATTGCCTGTTCTTCCCTCATTATCCCACCCACACATTTTTTAATTTAGCAGATTACACTGCAGGTCTCAAGAGTTTTGTTATTAATATGCTGTTCTACAGCTGCAGACAATTCTGTCAACTCTGTGTAGATGTTTATGGGGGGGTGAGGGTGGGAAAGTAATTTCATACAGATTCATCCAGCGTAAATCGGTGATAGATGCCAGCAGGAAGCGTGATCATGTCTCCCTTTTCCATGGCAATCCGGATCCATTTGTCGTCTTTATCGCGAACGTCAAAATACCCACTTCCTTCCAGGATGTAGCGAATCTCATCATCCAGGTGTAAGTGCTCTTCATAAAATATTTTTATCTGGGAAAGGGGAAGGGAAGAGAGAAGGAAGCGGCTTTCCATTTAGCGAATCTTATTACAAGCGGCAAAGCATGTAAAGATTGCAAGATGTTACGCCAGGAAACCCAAAGCCCCTCTCAATAATGCAATATTTGGCACTGAAAGGAGAGCCCTTTGAGCGCTCTTCAAGCTCTTTACCAGCATTCTCTAACAGCAACCTTGCAAGGCAGGGCAGAATCATTAATCTCATATTGCAGATCGCTCTTTTGAGGAAGTTCCCAATTGAAACCCATAGTCCTTATTCCAGATTTAGTCTGAGAAAATAATAATAATAATAATAATAATAATAATAATAATAATAATAATAATAATAACAACAACAATAATACCTTTACTGTCATTGTACAACCTGTGTACAATGAGCCTCCCCCCCAAAAAACCCACTCAAATCTCTTATCAAACAACACACCACCTCGCAAGTCAATTTCGCTATGTTATTTTTCGTTCAACAGCCTAACAGCCCATGGATAGAAGCTATTTTTTAGCCTGTTGGTATGGCTGATTATACTTCTGTATCTCCTGCCCGAGGGTAGAAGATTAAAGAGGTTATGGCCAGGGTGTGAGTCATTCCTGAGAATTTTCCTCACTCTCCTAAGGCAACGATCCCTTGCGATGTCATCTAGCGGACTTAAGGGACAGCCCAAGATATCATGTGCTGTATTCACCACCCTCTGTAGAGACTTTCTGTCCGTGGCTGTCAGGCCAGCATACCACACTGTGATACAATATGAAAGGACACTTTCTATTGTGGACCGGTAAAAGGAGTTCATCAGTTGTTGTTTAATATTATTCTTTCGCAAGACCCTGAGGAAATGGAGTATCTGTTGGGCCTTTCTGACCACCTCGGTTATGTTGATTTTCCAAGTGAGGTCCTCACTAAGGTGAACTCCCAGGAATTTAAAGGAGGAGACTCTCTCCACACAGCCCCCCCTCCGATATATAACGGGGCAGGTTCCCCTCTCTTCCTCTGCAAGTCCAACACCATCTCCCTTGTCTTACTAATATTTAGGCGCAAGTTATTCTCTAAGCACCATGTAGATACTAATCACACTGGATCTATTGTCCAGAGCAGATTTTGTATATTAGCATCATCATTTCTATTCTGCTTTATATTTTAATGGGGGGGGGGAGTCTCAAAGTGGTTCACAACACATTAAAACATCAAATAAAACAATCCAGAATAAAACAAATTCAAGCTTCAAGGAAAATATTTCACGTCCTTCTCTAAGTGACATTCCGCTTTCCCCATATTTAGATACTTGCTAAATTTATATAGCTACCCTATAGCAGAAGTACTCTAGGAAGCCAGTGTGGTGTAGTGGTGAGAGCGTTGGACTAGGACCTGGGAGATCAGGGTTCGAATCCCCACTCAGTCATGAAGCTCACGGGGTGACCTTGGGCCAGTCGCAGCCTCTTAATCCTTAATGAGGATGGGGGCGAACCAGGTCCTCCTTGGAGAGAAAGGTGGGAGATAAATGCAAGAAACAAGCTCTTCTGCTTAGCTGCTTAAGAAAGCTGGAGGGGGCAGTCAGGTGGAGGTGTCAAATCACTAACCTGGCACCCAGAAATCTCCACATGGTCACAACTGGACCCATGCCAATCCCAAACACACCTGGATGATTGTTAGCGTTGACTACAATTCCCATCAGTCATGTTCCTCAAGGGCGCCAGGTTGCCCAAGGCTACTAGGGACAAATCTACACTCACAGTTTTTAATAGGAATAATGCTTCTCTAAAACACATGTTTTTTCACTGTCCTATATTGAAAGATTTTTGGCAGAAGGTAACTGAAACCATCAACAGGGACTGTATGGAACAACCTCACATTTACAGAGCAAAATATCCTTTTGAAAGATATGCCCAGCGCATGGAACCTTATAAAAGGACAATACGAGTCGACTCTCCGGGCCCTTACCATTGCAAAAAGACTGATACTGACGAATTAGGAAAATAAAAATGTGTCTCCCTTCTACAACTGGATTGAAGACTTCTACAAACTCACAACATATGAAGAACTTGCATATAAACGCAGACTTGCCATGGACGAAATTCAACGATATTTGGAATCCATTCTTAAAAATACTGTAATAGGTTAAGATCTGGTGAAGTACAATAACAACTTTGTTACAGTATAGAGTTTTAGGTTTTATTTGCCTCCTCTCCCTTTACTTTCCCTTTTACATGGGTGATGTTTCTCCTTTTCTTTTTCTCCCTTTCATTTATGTCTCACCATGTTTAGTGCACACATAACTATGTACTTTTTAACTTTCAATAAAGATGTCAGAATAGAAATAAATAAACGTGGTTTTTAATGTTAAGGAAGGGTTTTGCTAAGCATTATGGGCACATGGAATCCTACTTATAATGTTCGTAATGCGTTGTTAAAATGTGATACCCAAGGGTGCTGCAGAGCAACCAGCAGGAGACAGCCATTTTTGATGGGGGGGGTTAAAAAAATGCTCTATTTTACAAGTATGCCCTGTGACGTTTTAGAACGATATACAGTCATACCTTGGATCTCAAATGCCTTGCCTCCCGAACAAATGATCGAAACCCAGAAGTGAGTGTTCCGTTTTTTGAACCATTTTCAGAAGCCGAACATCCTGTGCAGCTTCTGATTGGCTGCAGAACGCTTCTGCAGCCAATCAGAAGCCATGCCTTGGTTTTCAAGTGGTTCCGGGAGTCGGACGGACTCCCGGAACGCATTCCGTTCGAGAACCAAGGTACTACTGTATCTAATAATGTTAAGCAGGTCATTGTAGATCCAGCTCAGGAATCCATGACTGGTGGTTTGTAGGAAGTGGTGGCCCTTTCGCCTGCCCTGAATCTCCTCCTGTCAGCCAGTTTCACTGAGCGCCCAGCTACTCAATCCTACCCCAAGAGGACCTGTGGCTCTGCTGATGTTATTGCCCTCCAGAACCCATGCAGGCTGGGATGGAGGTGATTCAAGAGTCCCACAAAGTCCAAACCACAGATCTGTATCACAACTCAGCTACTCTTTACATGATGGATCTGCGAGTAAAATTACCTAGGTGCACCTGAAGCGCATGGAATTGCCAATGAATTATTCTCTTTCCCAGCTCCTCCCTCGGTAAAAGCCTTTTTTTAAAAAAAAACCAAAGGTGCCACCACAACTGACCGGCTTCCTCAAGTGCTTAGTCAGCTCTGGAGCAAAGAGGGAGGGGGTGGAGAAAAACCTAAATTTAGTGGCGGAATGATTTTGTGAGCCGACAACAGCTGAAGTGCACTAGAGCTTTCAGGAGGGTGCGTCAGCCGGCGCTGCCAGGTTGATAATGCTCTTGAGACATGTTACGGGTCAGGGAGATCGCAGAACCTGGCAGAAATAAGCTGGGTAGGCATTCAGACTCCACTCCAGTCGCGAAATTACTAAAATATTCATAGCACTTAAAACGCATCACCTTGACAACCAGACAAGGAGAGGCAGAAGAGCTCCCTCTTTCTGAGAAGTCTGAATAATGACTACCAGAATAGAACCAGCCAGTTTTGTTGCTTTCATTTATAATGTCCCAAGGAAGCGGTGTGGCCAATTGTTCAGAAGCTTAACATACGTCCTTCTGCCAGATAAGTAGGGTGGTTGGTGGTGGTGGTGGGAGGGAAGGAGGGAGGGAGAAGAGGCTCTCCTGCACCTTTAAGAGTTGTGTAGAAGAGGCAATTTCAGAACATATAAATAAGCCTGTTCACTTCAGCAGAATCATGGCTTTGTTAAAGGTACAGGAGCCCTGCCTTCCTTTTTCACCTGGCCACTCCGGAGGTAAAACCGCCAGGTGAGAGTGCTCAGGTCGTATCTCCTCATCTCAGCGTTCACAGAACAAGAGAGACACAAAACGGCAGAAAACATATATTTGCAGTCTGTCTTGCCTTCTGCTGACTCTGAACATCTAAGCCTATAGAAGAATCCTGTCTGGCTCGAAATCCTGAAGCGTACAAGGCAATGAAGTTTGCTCAGTTAGTAATATCATCACCTCAGGAGGCAGTGTGGTGCAGCAGTTAGCGATCCAAGTTCTAGCAAAGAGGAGTTCAGGGATATATAAATATTATTATTATTATTAATAATAATAATAATAGTTGTGTGTCCTTGTTTCTCAATTTGATCGTTTTATATGGTTTTTTATGTTTTGTGGTATTTTATGCATTGTGACTTACCATTATTTTTATCGATTATAGTTTAGTAATTCTTTATTGTAATTGATAAGTGGAAGCCATTTAATTATTACTCGCTAAAATTAAATTTTACTGTTTGCTATTACTGTACCTTCTAATGGATAACTGAATATTGCTTTGTTTGATATCAGTTTATTTTGAAGTAGCTGTGACGTATTTTGTACTGGATCAGATTGATATTACAAGTGTGATCTTTGCTGCCTATGTTGTTGTTTCTCCGGCTTGTAAACTTGCCTTGTGTGTAGTAATATAGAAAGGCAGTATACAAATTAAAAGTGAAATGAACGTTAAATGAAATGGGAGTTCCTGAGTGGCTTTCTCTCTGCCTGTCCTACCTCGCAAGGCTGCTGTGAGGAACAGAGAGGGTGGAGAGAACCGGATATTGCATTAAGCTCCTTAGAGAAAAGGTGGAATATAAGCCAAGTTATATTAACTTTGGATACTGTAACCCCATTCACTTCACCCTGCCTTTGCCAGATGTAAGATGGAGGAGTGTAGTCTAGGGGTTACCAATAAGCAGCAAAAATCACATCAAACTACGGTTTTGCGTGGGAACGAGGAACCTCTGCCCTCCAAACATTACTGGACTACAGTTCTCATCATCACTGACCACACTGGAAGGGGCTGGCAGGAGCTTGATCCAAACATCTGGAGGGCCAGAAACCCCCCACCCCATGTTCAGTGTGATATCCCTGCACTGCAGGGGGTTGGACTACATGACCCTTAGGGTCCCTTCCAACTCTACAATTCTATAAAAAGCAGGCACCAAAACTTCCCAAATGCTCACTTAGGTAAAGGGACCCCTGACCATTAGGTCCAGTCGTGACCGACTCTGGGGTTGCGGCGCTCATCTCGCTTTACTGGCCAAGGGAGCCGGCGTACAGCTTCCAGGTCATGTGGCCAGCATGATTAAGCCACTTCTGGTGAACCAGAGCAGCGCACGGAAACGCCGTTTACCTTCCCACCGGAGCGGTACCTATTTACCTACTTGCACTTTGACGTGCTTTCGAACTGCTAGGTTGGCAGGAGCAGGGACTGAGCAACGGGAGCTCACCCCGTTGCGGGGATTCGAACTGCCAACCTTCTGATCGGCAAGTCCTAGGCTCTGCGGTTTAACCCACAGCACCACCCACGTCCCTAATGCTCACTTAATTGCATGTTAAAAGGTGGAAGTTATTCGCATGCGTACATAAGCCAGCCATCTTGCTGCCAACTTTCTCCATTTTTTTCTAGCACATTTGCTGTGCCTTTTCACAGCAGCATAGGAGGCAGAAATCAAACAGGTGCAACTCATCCCCCAGTCTGCACTCCAGAATTCACCAGCTGTTAAGAAGGTACAGGAGCCCTGTCAGAAAAATAATAGGCAGCAACCGAAGGGAAGCAGATATCTTCCCATTATAATAGGTTTTGAAATGCACTAGGGCAGGAGGGAGAACAACTGCATGACGGACAGCAAAATCCAGCCATGTCTACTCCAAAGTCAGCCCTTTTTAATTCAATTTGGCTTATTTTCAGGTTAAGCAGGGCTAGGATTTCAGCCTTAGTTCTCAGGAAAGGGACAGCCAGTGTTCAAACAGCAGAATCGCAAAACGTCTGAAACTGGCACACACTCTAGTGGCGAGTTCCAGCATTTGCAACCTTTTCAAGTCCCAAACGAGAGACAGAATGTATTATACCTTCTCTTCGTAATTCGGAAGCTTATCTTTGTGTATCGTTATTATATCCATCCAGTTGTAGTTCCTTTCTTTCCGGATCTCTGCTAAGACAGGATCGGTCTCATAGTTGTCAGCATCCAGCTGCGGAATTAAGAAAAGGGTTTTGGTGACAGAAATGTTCAAAACGAGGCAGTCATTGTGATCGGCTGCATCCCAAACGCTCCTTACGTACAAAACGCTTTCATGACTCTGCAGAGCAGGTTGTTGTGGGATGTGATACAGAAGTAGCAGTCCAGTACAACATTCCTTGTTTTCCTAGATTGGACATGCGGGGAAAGGTTTGGGCTGTGCGTTTAAAAGGTGAATGTAAAACTCTGCTAAGTAAAGGAACTTGCTAGTGCAAGTTAGGAAGGATATTAATAAGCAATATATCCTCTCCTGCCTCCCTGAACATTCCCACAATTGTCAGTCTTCCGACTGTACTAGGTAAAGGTAAAGGGACCCCTGACCATTCGGTCCAGTCGTGGCCGACTCTGGGGTTGCGGCGCTCATCTCGCTTTATTGGCTGAGGGAGCTGGCGTACAGCTTCTGGGTCATGTGGCCAGCATGACTAAGCCGCTTCTGGCGAACCAGAGCAGCGCACGGAAACGCTGTTTACCTTCCTGCTGGAGCGGTACCTATTTACAGTGGTACCTCGGGTTAAGTACTTAATTCATTCCAGAGGTCCGTACTTAACCTGAAACTGCTCTTAACCTGAAGCACCACTTTAGCTAATGGGGCCTCCTGCTGCCGCCGCGCCGCCAGAGCCGGATTTCTGTTCTTATCCTGAAGCAAAGTTCTTAACCTGGGTTAACGGAGTGTGTAACCTGAAGTGTATGTAACCCAAGGTACCACTGTATCTACTTGCAGTTTGTGCTTTCGAACTGCTAGGTTGGCAGGAGCTGGGACCGCGCAACGGGAGTTCACCACGACGCGGGGATTCGAACCGCCGACCTTCTGATCAGCAAGTCCTAGACTCTGTGGTTTAACCCACAGCGCCACCCGCGTCCCACTGAGAAAATAAAGCCCTGGTGCTATTACCTGCTTACGTCCCGTGTAAAACACTCAAGATATAGAAGCCAGGAGCCAAATGGCTCCTTAAACCAAGGTTATAGTTGCCAAAATGGAATGTCTAGTTGCCATTTTGGGGCCAGGCGGCTCTAAAGTCTTATTTTTCAAATGATGTGATTGACTCTCAGTTAAACATCAGGCTAGGTCAGATGACAATCTTGAGCATACCCAATGGTTGGAGGTGGTGGGGATTCACAGTCCAGAATTCTCTGGAGGGCACAGCATTGGCTACTCTAGTTCTGGAAACCGGCAATAAAGTTCTAAGTTTCTGAAACCACTTTTGTTCATCAAAAAGGGATTGTTGAGAAGCTGGCCTTCCACTGTCAACAGTAGAGCAGGGTTCCCCTAAAGGAAGACTGCTACACCTGCAAGAAGCCTCTATCCATGAAGAGCTCTCAGCTGTTTTATACAACTTTCCCTTCCTGGATTTCCCTCCAGGCAGGCTGCCATCTTTGGCAGAGCAGCTTTCCAAAACAACAAAATTAGCCTTGATAGGGGGAGCAGCAGGGACGCAGCAAACAAACGAGATTAAATTTAAACGCCGACAAGAATCAAGGGGTCTTCATTGATTATTTCACAAGTTTAATATACTGCCCGGGTCCTGATTTAACTGTATTTGTTCCATAATTGCAATGGGTTGCACCTTGAGGAAAGCAGCGCAGCGCTCATGGGAGGTCCACACTGCCCACTCACCACCCATCCTGTCTAGGATAATCAATGGTTTGTACTGACATTGTAATGTAAACTACAGCAACAGTGCTAGAAACTCCTTTGCTGATATGTGTTAAATGAGCAGTCCCAAAGGTTTATGCTAAACCCTAAAGCAGAGGTACTCAAGCTCCGGTCTGCAAATCACTTTTGGCCCCCACAAACTCCACTCAGGTGCTTAGAGGAACAGATGGAGAACGGTCAAGAATAACTGTATGTGGCCATGCAATTGATTTTTTTCTTTCTTCTTCTGACAATGGAGACAGAGGATGTTTTGACCAGAGGTAGATTATTGAACAGGCAAATAAAGCCATAGCCTGATGGCCATGATTTTCATAAGGGAAGTTTTTTTAATGTTTAATGTTTTAGTATGTTTTCATATGTTGGGAGCTGCCCAGAATGGCTGGGGGCAACCCGGTCAGATGGGCGGGGTACAAATAATACTATTTATTATTATTATTATTTGTTGTTGCAAGGTGAGATTTCCATCCCTTGCCACCCTCAAGTCCAAATATGGAAAAGGAATGCTGAATAATGTCCTGAGACCAAAGCTAACAAACATTACACTCACCTTGGGATGTCAAGGAAATCTATCTGACTTTTAGAAGACAACTGAAGGCAGCCCTATTTAGGGAAGTTTTTAATGTTTGATGTTTTATCACTTTATCATTATTATTATTATTATTATTATTATTATTATTATTATTCTGTTGGGAGCTGCCCAGAGTGGCTGGGGAAACCCAGCCAGATGGGAGGGGTATGTAAATATAATAATAATATAATATAATATAATATAATAATGGGGAGAATTTAGCTTACACGCAAAGCTGGCACATCCATCAGATTAGAAAGTCAAGACTATGATTATTTTTTAAAAATGTAAGAGATGTGCTTTGATTTCTAGCTTGCATACACAGACGCACAAACAAAGTGGTCCTCTGAGACCCCAAAATTTTCAAGTGGCCCATAAAAAAAAGTTTGAGAACCACTGCTCTAAAATAAACTGTAGGAGAGAACACTTAGTTTAAAATACTTCCATGACCATTGCTTTGCAAACAAGATGCCCCAGGAAAAGAGCCTGCAAAATGTTTTGCTAGCCCATCTGTCTACATGTACATCTTTAACCTCTGGAATAGCTCAGTTGGTACAGCATGAATCTCAGGGTCAGAGGTTTGAGCAATGCAGAGGGTTGGACTAGATGGCCCTCATGGTGCCTTCCGACTCTACAATTCTATGGTTCTGTGAGCTAAGCAAATCAATCATTTGTGGTACAGCACAAAAGATACTCCCAATCCACTTTAGTTGAGGTCTGCATCGGTACACTCCGCCTATTCAAATATACAAGGGAAGCAAGGGCCTAACCTTTTCCCCAGCCCCAATCTCCACATATTTCAAAAGGAAACAATAGGAGCTTTCCACACTCACTGCTTTTGTATTTCACGCTCTAGTATCTGTAGTCAAATGTGAAATACAGAGTACTGTAGAAGGTCCGGGGGCACATCATACAGCCACCTTGCTGAAGCTAAGCAGAAACAAAGCAAGTGGCCAGTGTAGTAGAAAAACACTGTTCAGGGACCAGGTGACCAGCATGTGATATGGGGATTTCTGGCACTTACAGGAGGGTCAAGAGTCGCTGTGCTTGACTTGGGCACATGGAAGCTTTCCATACAATTATCACAGGCTGTAATTCTGCATTTTATGGCCGCTGGGCCCAGCAGCTTACGGCTGTTTTTCTCCACACCTGTTGGGGATGGCGATTCATACATCGGAAGAAGAGGCAGCGCTGTGTCATGGGCAGAGTGCTGGAGCACAGGCAGGAAAGGCAGGTTTAAAAGCCCTCACTCAGCCATGAAGCTCGCTGGGTAAACTTAAGCCAGTCAGTATCTCTTGACCTCACACCAGCCTCACCAAGTTGTGGGGATAAAATAGAGATTTGAGGAACTATGTATGCATTCAGCTCCTTGGAAGAGAAGCAAGATCTAAATGTAGTAAATGATTATTATCATTATTTCAAAAATAAGGTGGATTCTAGTCCAGGAAAGCTTATGCATTAATAAATGTTACATCTTTAAAGTACCACACAACTCACTATTGTTCTTGCTACCACCACTTTAACAGAGTTACTCCTTTGAGAGTTATTATTATCAACAACAATAAAAATGCTATTATTAATGATAACTACAGCTGTCTCTCACCCTCCCTCCCATGAGCTCAGAGGGGGCACAGATATGGACTGTGTCGGTTTTATATTCACAACAGCCCTGTGGGGTGGGTTAACCCAGGCATAGGCAAACTCCGGCCCTCCAGATGTTTGGGACTACAATTCACATCATCCCTGACCACTGGTACTGTTAGGTAGGGATGATGGAAATTGTAGTCCCAAACATCCGAAGGGCCGGAGTTTACCTATGCCTGGGTTAAACCATGAGAACATGGCAGGCCCAAGTTCACCCAGTGATCTTCATGGCTGAGGGCATGGGCCGGCATAAAAAATACTAATTAGCTAACTGACCAACTGCAGGTAACTCGGTTCTGCACACCCCTCCCAAACATAAAGCCTGCCCCCTAAAATAAATCCTGGCTATGCCCATGGCTGGAGGTGGTCCGGATGCATCTCTCCTCATCCCTGGACCTGATGGCAGCTAGGAGTCCAACAAACTTCTACCACATTGCAAGTGCCTAGTCTCTGCTTGCAGCCCAGCTCTGGCGACTGGAAACCGAACTGCAGCAGTGCGCACCTTTAAAGCACATTCCTCCCCTCAAAGAATTCTGGGCGCTGTAGTTCGTTAAGAGCGGCTGGGAGCTGCAGCTCTGCGAGGGGTGGACTACATCCCCCAAAATTCTTTGAGGGGGAGAATGTTTGTGTGCGTACGCGCAGCCTGCACCCAAAGCGCACAAGCGGCGGTGCACAGGACTCCGACTGCTGCGTCCTGGACGGGAGGGAAACGCATCCGCGCGAGGATCCTGCTCCCCTTTCCAAACCGAGCCCTGGCGCCAGGAATGGCTCCCGCTCCTGCCTACTTTCCAGTAGAAGACGCCCAGCTGCTGCAGCAGCGTCAGGCTGACGGGCTCGTTGGGCTCCCGGCGGTGCGCCTGGCGCTGGTCCTCCGCCGACTCGTCCATATACCAGGCTTCCACCATGGCGCGCCCAGGCCGAGCCTCTCCTTCTTCCCAGCCAGCCAGGCTCCCAGTCCCGACGGAGGGAAGGCGGCTCCGCCTCTCCGCTTCCCGGGGAGGGGAAACCACGCACGGGGCTTCCTGCGCAGGAGCAACTGGGTCTGGCTGTGCCAAGAAGGGGCAGTTCAAAGTGCGCGTTAGCCTCCTAGAACCGCAGCACTTTCCCCCACCCCAGCCCAATCCAGTTAAACTCCGGAATTTTTATTTTTATTATGAGTTAAAGCGATTTTTAAAAAAAGACCCGTGGAAAAGGAGGAGCGGCCGAGTCTCCACCCCGAGTAACTGAATCGTTTGTGCACGTGTGAATTGCCTGTTGGGGCAGCTTCCCACGGCATGGTGCGTTTCACACCAGCCCGCGCTAGCTGTGTGATATCCGCACCGTGGAAAGCTTAGTAGGGCGAGAGAACTAAAACTTTTTACTGTACTGGCTTTTGTTTTCGACCCTTAAAACAAAACAAAACAAAACTGGCATTTCTTTCTGCCAGCCCATTGTGGCTGGGGAAACCCAGCCAGATGGGCGGGTGTAAATAAGTGTTGTTGTTGTTGTTGTTGTTGTTGTTGTTGTTGTTTGTTGTTATTGGATCAATCTCCCATAATGTACTCTGAAAATAGAACGGTTCAGAATTAAGCTGGCCACTGTATTTGTGGAGAATGTAGTAAATTTGATTAATTTTTTTAAAAAAAGAAAGTTGGGAGAGAACTGCATGTGTCTGCCTCATCTGATATTTGCCTGGTAAAGATTTGTATTTGTGTGTATATTTTGTTAACCTGCCCAAGCTGGTACAGGCAACTCTTTGCTTACATGGGTTACATTCTTGGGATAGGATGTGAAGCCAAAATAGTATACTGTATAGTGTTGCAGGAAACACCCGCCCCCCCCAGTCATTCAGTTTGTACAAACACGACACATACACACTCACACAGGACATACGCGATGTTTCTGTTATAAATTCATAGTAAATCAACCATACGTCGGATTTACGCCGGTTCACTTTTATTTTACTCCATGAAGGAAGGACTATCAAAGGAGGATGGTTTGATACAGGACGGCCATAATCCCTTAACCAAGCAGCACATACACAGGAGCCCTACCCAGTTGGCATGACAACCTTGATGGTCCCAGACAGAAGACCATCAAGGTCACAAAGGACTTGCATATGGGAATGGATTCAACATGGACTGGAACAAAGGACAATGATCAGATCTTCCCTCTGGGGGCAGGAAACTGCCAGCTCCCCTTTGTCTCCTGGAAGTGACTCATGGGGAGGGGGAAAGGAGGAACCAGCCAGGTGACAAGACACTAAGGTTACCTCCACAACTCCTCCCTCAACCCCTCCTTTCTGTGATGTGTCAATGATGTAGTTGTGATGTAGTTCCAGGGGTGTAGTTTGGGGGATTTGTTGTTTAGTCGTTTAGTCGTGTCTGACTCCGTGACCCCATGGACCAGAGAACGCCAGGCACCTCTGTCCTCCACTGCCTCCCGCAGTTTGGTCAAACTCATGCTGGTAACCTCGAAAACACTATCCAACCATCTCGTCCTCTGTCGCCCCCTTCTCCTTGTGCCCTCCTTCTTTCCCAACATCAGGGTTTTCTCCAGGGAGTCTTCTCTTCTCATGAGGTGGCCAAAGTACTGGAGCCTCAGCTTCACAATCTGTCCTTCCAGTGAGCACTCAGGGCTGATTTTCTTAAGAATGGAGAGGTTTGATCTTCTTGCAGTCCATGGGACTCTCAAGAGTCTCCTCCAGCACCATAATTCAAAAGCATCAATTCTTCGGCGATCAGCCTTCTTTATGGTCCAGCTCTCACTTCCATACATCACTACTGGGAACACCATAGCTTTTAACTATACGAACCTTTGTTGGCAAGGTGATGTCTCTACTTCTCAAGATGCTGTCTAGGCCTGTCATTGCCCTTCTCCCAAGAAGCAAGCGTCTTTTAATTTCGTGGCTGCTGTCACCATCTGCAGTGATCATGGAGCCCAAGAAAGTTTGGGGGATTAGTAACTAATAAAAGTTTGGGTGCTCTTTTCTTTGGGGCTTCCATTTTGTTTCACCTGGTGGTGGGAGTCCTGTCATGACAGTCTTCAATAAAGACCAAGCCTACTGGCTGCTGTTTTGCTCTGGTATTCCTGGCTGGTGTCCTTGTTTTTTTGTCCAAGGGAGCCCTCAGATTTCTCCGTTAACAATAGTCAAAACACATTGGGTGCAATGGTGGGTGGAATTGCCAAAGCCCCCCGCCCCCTTTTTGCTCCCTTTAATTTTTCTATTTTAAAAAATTGCCAAACATGTAAAGCTGAATGTGCACAAGTTAAGTGCTTGTAGATTGCGAGTTATCTGTACTTGCACCACAATACAAAATAATCAGTTTGAGTACATATGTTTTGATACAATAAATGCTGCTCTTACTTGTTATTAGATGGCATTTGCACATCGCAGCATCAACCCAAATTTGCTCTCTCATGACGAAACAGGAAATGCCCTGGGCTATTTTCACAAAATCTGAAAATAATCTGCTCCTGGAGAAAACTGAACAGCAAGTCTTGGAGAATTTGGAGTGTCTGCCAGGGTAGATCAATCAGCAATTCCATTTATCAGAAGAGAAAACACAAAAGTAAAAAGGCAGAAACCGAATTATGTGGATTTTTCCCTGGCTTTTTTTTTTATAAAAAAAGTCAAATTCTAATCTAGACCCGTGAATTTGATGACGCTCATAATCAAGTTTTTAAAGAAGAATCAGGGCTAAGAATCCTGCGCATATCTACTCAGAAGTGCAATTGTTTTCAATGGGTCTTATTCCCAGGTAAGTGTGTGAAAGATTGCAGCCTAATTCAGCCATAAAATATCGAGAGAGGTCATTTATAATAGACACATAACATGAGTTATCGACTGGCCCTAATAATGCATACTTGAAAATATATCCCATTGATTTCAGGGGACTTACTTCCAAGTAAGCACCCTTAGGATTTCAACCCTGGTGGCAAATGTCCTGCTGTATAAAAACAAACACCTGAATTGCAGAGATGAGTACTCAAAATTATTTGTAAAAAAAACCCCTGTTCTTCATAGTCCCTGTGCAGTTCTGTGCATGTGGACTTGTAGCTTGTAGCATCAGATGCTCCTACCTGGAATAATGTGTCACCCATTCAGCTCCTTTTTGGAAAGGCTATTCCTTCCGTCTGAGCTATGCTCAGGTTGAGCTAGTGTTCTTCCATCTATTTCCTTGCCACCTTTGAAAAGTTATTTCATTCTGTTGCTGCCCCTTTAGGGAAGTGATGTTGCCAGATGTTCTGCGAGAAGACTCAGCACGACTTCCAATAGCTTGTGGGAGGTTTACTTTGGCATGTGGGTTTGCAAAAGAAAGACTGGCTTGGTGGGGTTAAACAAGATTTCTCCTTCCAATTGGATCTTATCTCCGGTCTTTCTTTGGAAGGTAGGTCAGCCTGAACCTTGGGCGGCTTTGCAGAATTAATTGCGGAAGCTGCTTGTTCTCTCATTGCAATCAACAGTATGCTTGGCAGTGTTAATCTGTTGCTGGCTAATTTAATGGTCTCTGCCTGCATAACTTTAGATAATTGCTTTTGTTCCTTGGGCAACATGTTGAGGAAAGTTGTCATTTGCTCCCCTAGGAAATACCAGGGTGAACAAATGGGCCCTGAAGCAGTCAATCCCAGATTGACTCACCTCACCCACCCCCCAGCATCAGAGAGAGAACCCAGTGTTGCCTCAAGACAGAAAAAGATCCTTTTTCAAATCCACTGGTCATGGTCACCAGTGGATTATAGAAATCTCTAGACACATGTCTAGCTACGTAATGCTGAGTCAGACTGTTGATCCATCTGGCTCAGTACAGTGGTACCTCGGGTTAAGAACTTAATTCGTTCTGGAGGTCCGTTCTTAACCTGAAACTGTTCTTAACCTGAGGTACCACTTTAGCTAATAGGGCCTTCCCGCTGCTGCCACACAATTTCTGTTCTCATCCTAAAGCAAAGTTCTTAACCCAAGGTACTATTTCTGGGTTAGTAGAGTCTGTAACCTGAAGCGTCTGTAACCCGAGGTACCACTGTACTGTCTACACTGATTGGCAGAAGCTCTCCAGACAGGGCATGTTCCCAGCCCTACCAGGAACCGAACCTGGGATCCTCTGCATACCACAGAGATGCTCTTATCATCGAACTGTTGCTTTTGGTGGGTGATTTCAGTTAATAGTCAAGACCTTAGCAGAATTGGATGACTGCAATCAACAGTAGTCTCTGCATGGTCCAGACAGTCACGACACCCTCTACTGAAATAACTGGCACAGTGTTGGATTTTAATAAGATTTTAATAAGATTGCATTATGCCATGCCCACTGTCTTATGGGACATTTTTGGGAGAAGAAAGGGCCAAGGGGAGTCCCTAAGACGGTTGGATGACTCCTTTTACTCCTTCCGGCAACTCCTGCAGCCAAGCTCGTGCCAGACGTATTGTTCTGCTTTTCTTTGGATCACATCAGCGAAGCCAAGAAGGGGAACTTGTTGTTTGGGCAGCACTGCCCAGGCTTGCACCCCAGAAAGGTCATTTCGGTGCTGCTAACACAGCAAAACAATGTGGGAGGCAGAAGTCACAAGTTAACCCAGGGCATAGGCAAACTCCAGTCCTCCAGATGTTTGGGACTACAATTCCCATCATCCCTAGCTAACAGGACCAGTGGTCAGGGATGATGGGAATTGTAGTCCCAAACATCTGGAGGGCCGGAGTTTGACTATGCCTGGGTTAACCGGTTTCTGCAGCCACAGCAGGTGCTGTGATTCTCCAGTGGTTGGACTTCACCCCCAGAGGCACACGCCATTGTTCCTCGAGACAGACGGATGCCAACAATTGTGCAGTGATTTCTGCCAAAGCGATAACAGTGATTGCAACTCAGTTTTTATTGTAACCATTCTTGACTATCCTTGCAGGGCCAGCAAATTATACATTGCAGTTTATGAATATTTCCCCCCCTCCCCGGGAATAGAGTTGAGAGATGACCTAACCTGGGTCCGGAAAAATAATCTCTGAAAGGACCCATTGATGGCATTTTACCATTGTACTGTTGAGAGTGTATTAACTTATGGTCTGTGTTTGTGGTTTGGGAGCTGCACGGTGTGGGGGAAAACGATGCTGTACAGGGTTGTAAAGACTGCAGAGAGAATAATTGGGTGCACTCTTCCCACCTTGGATCAAATCTATGCTTCCAGGTGCCATAAGAAAGCTGCAGAGATAGTGAAGGATAGTGCGCACTCCGGAAATGATCTCTTTCAGCTTCTGCCTTCTGGAAGAAGGTACAGGGTTATAAAGACTAGGACTAGCCGCCTGAGAAACAGTTTCTATTCAAATGCGATTTTGGTTTTAAACACAGTGTAAGGTAGTCTCTATGGGAGTATATTGTATTTTAAAATGAGGTATCAGAGTTTTTAGGGGGCTAACCAGGCTGGGATAGCTGGGATAGCAGGCTTGTTGGCTTTTGAATGTCTGATGTAGATTTTTCCTATTTCGTTGTTCTGTATGGGACAATGACAATAAAGATTATCGCATTGTATCATAGTCATCACTGTGTTCTGGGAGTGGGTACACAAACACAATCCCCCACTACCACAGATTATGTAGTCAAGTTTCCTGCATTGGGAGATCGCAGGGGGTCAGTACACCTGGAGTGCAGTAGACGAGCCTCACCTGTGGTTCCTACGCCAGGTAAGTGTGTGTGTGTTTATTTTGTTAACTGAAATGTCTACAAGTGGAACTTTCATGAAGTGTACTAAGATGTTATGCAACATACACAAATTTTAATAGAATCAGTAAAAGTATCTTTAAAAGCATATAATAAAAAGCATTGGTTAAACAGTAGGTACAGGTTGGTTAGAGAGAAATTCACACCGTGAAAGCCCGCCTAAACAATTACCATTTTCAGAAGACATCTAAAAGAAGGTCGGGGTGGTTCCTGCCAAACCTCTACTAGTTCAGCAGGAAGTAAATCTCACTTTATTCAATGGGGCTTAGTTCCAAGTAAGCGTGCATCAGAATGATTCCTCCCACCGAAACACACACACACAAAACACTGTGGACTAAGCCTTGCAACCTGTAACATTACAGGCTTTTAGCATGAAGCTAGAAGGCAAGAGCGAGGCCGGAGAGAGACAGGCCGTGCATTTCTGATGCCAGAAGGCAAAGATCAGGTATTACAGCTTCACTGCAGGGCATGTGTGTGTGTGTGTGGCTTATTCCTTTGATTCGGCTGCCACATAGGCAATCAAGTGGAAAGCTGTCATCATATTGGGCCTGCTTGCACAGAAGAAAAGTCGGGTAGCGTTATTGCCTTTCATCTGGCAGGAGAGAAATAGGGCAGGTTGCCAGTCTGCGCAGGACCCCAAGAATTTATTACGCTCAAGGCTCAATCTATATACACACACACATCTCCTTGAACATTAAATTCCAGACGGACATTGCTCACAGCAGGAGCCTAAGGAAACACCAAATGTTGCATCTCGGTGTTGTTGTCGGGGTTTTCCTCCCCTTTTCCTTTTCTCAATTATTTTTAATTCAGCTCCCCTCTCGTTTGCGGATTTCCAAGCATATGCCAAGCACAGCTTGCCACACATCAAATGATTTTAATTTTGCTGGTGTATCCAAAACTGACACAGGGCAGGATCAGAAGCGATCAGCAGGAGTGGAGGGTTTTTTTTTTCCCCCTTGTAAAACCCCCCTCCCCAAAAAACCTGCCTGCTCCGCGGATGCCTGGAGGCCTACATTTTCTCCAGCTCCCCGGACTGCTAGGAACGCACCACGCGAAACGCTCCGGCAAATCAATTCTGAGTCAGATGCTCCTCACAATGCTCCCCTCGGTCCCTCTAGGCAAAACTGAAGGAATTTCTTCTAAGCTAAGCAGGCCAGAAGGCTGTCTGAAAAAGACAGATAGGCAGAGGGAAAATGAGCTCTAAAGGTGCAAGTAATGGAAGGCTTTCTTAAATCTCTCGGCTCAAGCTAGAAGGCTGGTCAGGGGGAGCTGAGAAACAACAGTCAGCAGTAGGCCATCTTGAGTTCTTGTTTTCAGGTCTCAGAGCTCAGGTGAAGAAAGTTAAATACTGCAGTGGTAATCTTTTTCTTTTCTTTTCCTGGGCTAACGTTCTTTGAAACTATTGCTGGAGCGCTGGGCTTTTTGGGAAAACAAGGGAGCCTTAATAAAGGTAAAGGGACCCCTGACCATTAGGTCCAGTCGTGGCCGACTCTGGGGTTGCGGCGCTCATCTCGCTTTATTGGTCTAGGGAGCCGGCATACAGCTTCCGGGTCATGTGGCCAGCATGACTAAGCCGCTTCTGGCGAACCAGAGCAGCGCACGGAAACGCCATTTACCTTCCCGCCGGAGCGGTACCTATTTATCTACTTGCACTTTGACGTGCTTTTGAACTGCTAGGTTGGCAGGAGCAGGGACCGAGCAACGGAAGCTCACCCCGTCACGGGGATTCGAACCGCCGACCTTCTGATCGGCAAGTCCTAGGCTCTGTGGTTTAACCCACAGCGCCACCCGCGTCCCAAGAGCCTTATGGCACTTAAAAAAACTATGGGTGAGATTCACGTAATGAGCCTTGTCAGCAGAAGTCCCACACAAGGACTTCAATGGGGCAACGGGGCTTTGCCCCTTCTTCCCCTGTGCATCCCCCAAAATTGAGCAAGGTGCAAGGAGGGATAATCCTGAACAGCAAATGGAAATGCTTGTGCAGATGGAACAATTAGAAGCGCAAAACATTTGATTACCCCCCCTAAGAAATTGTGGCATAAGCCAGCGGGTAATGAACATGTTGCCTGGCAGCTATTGTGACATTTCTTATCCCCGTCCCCTGGCCATGCTACCTGATGGCACCTGTAGTCCAATGGCATCTGGAGGGACTGAGGCTCCCTATAAGCTGTTGTGGACCAGAGTGCGCCTCATCAGATGCCAGAAATGTTATCCTAAGACGGCAAGCGCGTGCACACACACTCATTGTGTTCCGTGGAGCTTTTACCCAAATAAATAGGCATTGAGTTACAGTGAAGTCCTTATTTTATTCAGCATTCTTCAGTTACAATGCAGATTTCATCCCTCAGTGGTAGCTTTGCAAGGGAGAGCGCGGGAGAAATTGCATTTCCAAAAGATCTTCCACTTTTTAAAAACGTTATTTGATAGATGTTTCATGTTCCTTTCAGATATATGTGAACCAAATCCTGTATTACAATACTGTTCCTTGCCTGCCTTTTCCACATGTAAAATTACCATGTGACTAGTGGCCAAGTTCACATGTTTATCATAAGCTAGGCTTAATAAACAGCAATGTGAATTGGCAGTGTGCTGGTGAGCAAAGCCTATTTACTTCTTCCTTCATGTGATTGAGTAAACCAGGAATCACTTCCCGTAATGTCCAATCTGGGATTTTGTTGCTCCCCAAAAGGTCAGGATTTGTAAGCCAACAACCTCTGTTTAAAAGCTGTTTTTTTTCTAATCCTGCCTTGTTTAGATGCAACAAACCAGAATTTCACGTTCGGACACTAAGCAAAGTTCTCCACTCTAACTAGTTGCATGAGCTAACTACAGCTCCCATCATCCTTGACCATTTGTCCTGCTTCCTGGGGCAGTTGTAGTTCAGCAAAATCTGGAGAAGCAAAGGCTCTCCACATCTAACATTGTTGGCTGACATCCGATAGGTCACATGTAACGTTGTGGTTTATTAAACCAGGATTCATGGCTTGTGTGTGAACATACCCATTGAGTACACAGGCTTCGATTCTGACTTTGCTCCTGCTGACAGAAAAGAAAGGAAGCAGCTTTCACCAATTTCCCCTCCCCTTGCGGCCCCTTGGAAATCTGTTCTCTAAGGTTGAACGACCGTCCAAAATATTGCAGCGGGCTGGAGGGAAATATTATATCGAAAGCTGTTTTCTTCTTTCACCAGCAGGATTCTCTGCTGGATCTAAGGCATGGGTAGGCAAACCAAGGCCCAGGGGCTGGATCTGGCCCAATCACCTTCTAAATCCGGCCTGTGTACGGTCTGGGAATCAGCGTGTTTTCATGTGAGTAGAATGAGTGCTTTTATTTAAAACGCATCTCTGGGGTATTTGTGGGGCATAGAAATTCATATTTTTTTTCCAAAATAGAGTCCAGCTCCCCCACAAGGTCTGAGGGACAGTCTGCTGAAGGGACAGTCAGCCCCCTGCTGAAAAAGTTTGCTGACCCCTGATCTAAGGCCTTCCATGAATGAAGAGTCTTTCCATTTGCAGAAGGCACACTTACAACCAAAGCCTTAATATTTAGAAGATGTGTCATGTGGATGTTTGCGACTAGTGACATACTAGCATGACAGAAGGCCACAAGCCTCCTGGAAGATGGAATTTCCCCTCAAATCTCTCTGGGAGAAAAACTTCTTATTGTTTGAGAAAATAAAAGCTGCTGAATGCATAGGCAACCTTCGTCCCTCCAGATGTTTGGGGACTACAACTCCCATCATCCCTAGCTAGCAGGGCCAGTGGTCAGGGATGATGGGAGCTGTAGTCCCAAAAACATCAGGAGGGCCCAGTTTGCCTATGCCTGGCATATATCCAACCTTTTCCTCCCTTGTTCAGATCCATTTCTAATTTGAAGCCATCTTTTGCACTACCTGCAGTGATTGTAAAATAGCCTTAAACCAGGAAGGCTGCACTAATGGGCCATAAACAATGAGAGCAAGCTGCAGAGAACTCCAGCCACTTCTATAGGAAGTGCCTGCCTTTTAGAGGTTGGGTTGAGCCGCATTTCTGCCTTGACTGAATTACATTCTATGGGGCAAGTCAAAATACAATACTGTGCCCCTTAAGCCTGTGTGACATTAGCTGGGACATAGAAGCTGGTGACTAAAACTGGCTAAACATCCCCTTCCTTCTGCCAGTAGATGTTTGGTTGGCACGAATCATTCCTCGCCTCTTTTAGACATCTAAAAACAAACGGGCCTTTGCAACGTCAGTTTATCAGCCAGTATTTATTATCAATATTTGCAATTTCTATCCTGCATTTTTATGGTAGTATCGTCTAATTATTTCAACAAAAAGAAAAATAAATTAAAGTGTATCAGGTATGGGGGTGGGAACAAACTTTGTGGGTTGTTTCTTGTTTTGAATTGCCCAAATAAAATAACCTTGTAAATATGCAGAAATTAGACCACTGAAGTCGTCCACGAATCATAGCGCTTCTCGTGGTTCCAGGTTTCTTGATGACAATACAACATCTCCTCCTCCTGGCAAAATAAGCAATAACCTCAGCAGACGGGGAGAAGCTCTAGGAGGGAGAAGAGTCGCGGAATAAAACATCTGCTGTGTATTCTGAGCCATCACCTCCCAGGGAGATTGGCAAATGACTTCTGCCTTGCCAGTTCAAGGAGAGACAGATCAACAGCACCATGCTCTCTGATGGATGAAGGGGAATATGAAGAGAGGACTGGTCAGGAGAGGTCATTAATAATCTCAGAGAACCATGAAAACTATCAAAGTCAAATCGCAGGGCGTCTGGGCAGGGGAAAAAAAATCAAGACTTGGAATGCATTTCTCTGCACTATTATTGTCAATCCATTTGGAGAGGCACACAACTACATAAGCAATGGCCACAACACAGTTGCTGGGATCCAGTTGGTGCCCTTGAATTTCCTGGAGGGCTTTTAAACCAGCAGTGGTCTGCTAACTCTAGAAGGATATTTATTTACCATCCCTAATACCCAGTTTGTGCTGGGTGGTAACCCGTGAGCAAATTTTCCATGGCCACAGGGAACTGGGGGTGCCGGATCACCTCATCCTCTGTTGGCATAGGTCAAAATGTGACCCCCCCCCAGGCCTTTCTTATCAGGCCCTTGGGACTCTCTCTGTACGGCATACCCCACCAAACCTACTTTACCCTCCTCCAGTGTTTCTGTGACTGGAGTGTATCTCTGAACTCCAACAATGCCTCTGGGTTGCCTGGTGGACTCTGTGCAGAAACAACTACAGTGGTACCTCAGGTTACATACGCTTCAGGTTACAGACTCTGCTAACCCAGAAATATTACCTTGGGTTAAGAACTTTGCTTCAGGATGAGAACAGAAATCGTACTCCGGCGGTGCAGCAGCAGTGGGAGACCCCATTAACTAAAGTGGTGCTTCAGGTTAAGAAGAGTTTCAGGTTAAGAACGGACCTCCGGAGCAAATTAAGTACTTAACCCAAGGTACCACTGTACCTATCTGAAACAGTCAGAAATGTAGATTTGCTACTCTTCCCATTTTTGCTTCTGGCCCCACCCACCAATAACTTGGTTAATAACAGGCTCCCCGAAAGTGGATTAAAGTATGAATTAGAGCAGTTTTTTGGGCTGATTTGAATATATTGTCCTGAGGTTGCTACTGATGTGTATTTGGCACATGCTGTTGTAATCTATGATTTTGGTGTTTGTTGTTATTATCTATTGCAGTTGAGATGCCAAGATGAAAAACAAAAACTTTTATTATAATTTTTTATATAAAACACCTCTTGAATGTACAACTGTGAAACAAATGACATGGTCTGGTAACGCCTTACGTAAAATTCTGCGGTGTCGTAACTCTTCATAACCAGAATGCATCAAACAAGCATTTTGTTCAAGTATCTCTTGCCGTCTTTCGAATAATCCTAAGTATCCAAACCTGAGGCTTCTCAGTATCAAGAAATTGGATACGAGTCAGTAAAATTCACATTTATCCATCACAATCGCAGCCTGTTAGTCAGAAATGTTGTGAGTCTGCCCCCAAAGTCAATGGATATTTCTAACACATTCTAGGGCAAGGACTTTCCAGCTCCTTTTTTTGCTAGTTGATCAGCCGCTTCATTTCCAGCAAAGCCAGAATGACCTGGAACGTGTTTCTGTTAACAGTAAATTGAACCAGTTACTGCAACTGTACAACCATCTTCATTTTATGACTATCTCCCCACCCTCCACATCTCACGAGACAGCTTTCAGTTCAAAGTGCCAAAAATGACTCTTAAAAAATGCCAATACTCAATTCTTGTTTTTATCAAAAGCTAGGGAATAGACATGCAAATGGTATGCTACTGTTAAGGCAGCGTGTTGGTAAGACATTTTTTCCCAGCTCCCCCCCCCCCCGCCAAAAAGTTAGAAAGCAACATTGTATTTCAATTCCCCCCCAAAAAACTGGTGAAGAAAAGTACACGGGTCAGAATAAAATGCTGTTTTCTGATTCAAAACGTAACAAAACACTGGCCTTCCCCTGGACTAGTACCAAACACTTGCACATTTCCATTACTATACAGAATTACTTGCATTATTTTGTTAACATCCATTTTTAATAGTATGCACTTGCTATTTATGAAGTTTGCCTTTTCAAACCTCATAACTTACCCACTGGATATCCATGCCTTCTGAAAGATTAGCAAGCCTTTCAAAGTCCTCTCTGTTTGTTACATCTGTTCCTTTGTATGTTTTCCAATCATTCTTCTTCCAGTTTTTAACCCAGCTTGTCATACCTATGTAAGAATAAGATGCATCTGTTGAATCGTGACTTTTTTAAAGGACTGCTGAAATTGTCCTCGGATTCTACCGCACATCTGCAAAATGCCATCCAGTTGTGTTGTTCAAAGAAGTGCACATGGTGGTGAATCCAAGCTAGGTCTAGGCAGGCACTGAATGTTTGCTGTAATAAATTTGCAGCCCATTGTAAGTAATGAATATTCCATTTGACCTTTGGGACCACCATTTTAAGCACCGGTCAGCTTATAGCTGGTCTTGCCTGCCGTAAGTAGAAGCTGAAGTCCAGATCTGGAAGGGGTCATTTGTGGACAGGGACCCACTTCAAGCGTAGCTAGCGGGTAACATCTGCAGATGTTCAGGTCTCTCTCGAAATAAAAAGTTAAAACCCGATGTGGATTCTAGAGTTACCAACACACTTCTAACCTTTGCTTTTGAGAAGGAAGTCACCTTCTGGGCATATATGGGTATTTATTTATCAGGTTTGTTGGATCCCTGCCAATATGGGTTTTAAACATAGGAAATGCCAGTCCCTAGCTTGAGAACAAATGCATCCAAGTTGAAAGAGGATAAATCCAGAAAGGCAATGTTGGCTGGTAAAGAAACAGTATATGGAGAACAGCCTCCCTTGGCCACAATTCTATTATTGATTAAGTATTCTCCGCAGAGCAGCATTTGTTAGCTTTCAATGTAAACCCTTCCCAAGCCGCTTTTAATAGAAAAACACCCAACACTCATTCACATGCCTGCTTACCACCAGGATCTACTTAAACATCAAAAGCAAACATTCATTATATATTTCATGCTAAATTCCTAGGTCTTGATCATTGGAAAGTTATTTATTTCTAGCCCACCTTTTCCCCAAAGAGCGCAAGATTGTACACATAGTTCTCCCCTCACTCTCCATTTTATCCATGCAATGCTGTGAGGTAGGTTAGACCAAGAGAATGTGACTGGCCCAAGGTCACTCTGTCAGCTTCATGGCCAAGTGGGACTAGAACTCTGGTCTCCCAGAAAGGTGCTGGAAGCGTCTGGTAAATAATCAAAATACAAAGTTCCATGCCCTGCACAAACTTATTTTCCTTTCAGAAGGCCATTTCACATGCTTCTTGCCTTATCACTTATTCCCAATACACAATGACTTACCTTCAATGGTGAACTTGCTGTCAGTATAGATTGCCAGTTTATTGATATTTTGACTCTTGGCTTGCTCTATTGCTTTGCAAGCTGCCTACGGAAAACATTTAGAATACACAACTCAGCAGAAAGGAAGTTGAACCATCAATACTGATGCCAAGTTTCAAAATTGTAACACAAAAGCAATGTAATGCAATTCTAGCACTGTTCGTCCAGAAGTTGATGCAAATTACGTTAAAGACAATTGGGGGGGGGGGGAGCCATGGCCAATTACTTAACTAGGTTTTATGAATTTTCATAATAGCTACATAATTATTCTGCGTCACTAGCCTATCAATCATGCAATCTCTTGTTAGGATTTATGAGATAACTTTTAAAATTGTTCTTTCAATTTCTCCAAACTACGCTCTCTCTCTATATATATCTATGCAGTTCCCCCCTTGAAACAGACGTGCATTTCCATTAAAACTAAAAGGCTCAAGCACTCAATTGTGCCAATTCTGTGTTCCATTTAACTTACATGTATTTCAGCCCTTTGATTAGTCTGCCGCCCAGGAAGTCTTTCACTACTGTTTCTGTAGGAGTACAAAATACATACAACATTCAAGTAATTTTTCTCATGCATGAAACATTTCAAGGCTAATATAGGGATCAAAATATATCTGTGACCTGAAAGACAGTCTGCATGTTTATAAGAATAGGAAAACCAATGTTGTTCTTCCTTCAAACCACAGATTTTCAAATTTAGTGCTATGCCATGTTTGTTTCTACCTGAATTGCTCATATTGGATTAAAAGAAATGCCAGAGGAAGGCTATGGCCCTTCTGTCCCCAACAGCCCCTGCCAAAAACCCATCCAAGGGTTAGGAAGCCCTGTTGAGTGAGATGGGCTGAGGAACTATGGCATTGAGGGATGAAGTAGAAAGGCCGAAACTTGGACAGAAGCACCTCCTGGGAATGGAAATCCAATCCTTGCTATTTTAAAATGTTATGTTTTATGTTATTCAGTCAGGCAGACCTCTTATTGCTCCACTTTGAGAGGAAAGTAGGGAGCCAAGTGGGCCACTACCAGATCTCACATTTCCCCCAAGAGCAACTGGAAGGTTTGAAGGGCTTCTCATGCTTTCAAGGCTGCCAGTGCAAGATGTGATGAATGGCTAGTGCTCTTGGTTCTGAATGATTTAGAGAAAGCCCCTGGGAAGATGGCCATGTATTATTATTATTTTAGCAGTCACTACTTTCCTTTGGTACACACATTCATCAAACGAGCCATTTCCTTCAAATGTGACCAAGGAAAGGACAGGATTGGTAGACAACAAATTGCTCCAACTCTGACCATCCACCTGGACAAATGACAGAGGCCATACTTTCCCTCTACATATCACAAGCCCTGAAGATCTTCAGCTGGATAGGAAGACACATTATACTGAATGCTTTGGAAGCGAATTCTGACAGATGCTCCTGGCATTAATTGCTTCTGCCAGGGACATCTCAGCAGCTATTTTGGACACCACTGTGCTAGCCTCCATAATGTGACTTCCTACCAGTCTGGTTTCTGGACATTTGCTTTGGTGGGCAAGGAGGCGGCCATTTTATCCGTCTGAAGAAGCATGAACTCCTTCAAGACAGAAGAAAAGGGATATATCAAGACGGCACCATGAGGCTGACTCAGGCTCCTCTTTGTTGCTTAGGAAAGCAGTGGACAGTGGCCATGCACACTTTTTCTTCTTCTTACAGCCTGCAGTCTACAACCAATGAAACTATGCTTGGACTGGATTCACCTAGCCGAGTGGATGGGGCCAGGAACCTGCAACTCTTCACAAGAGGCAGAAGATTGGATCAAGCGGGTCCACCCTCTAGCCAAAGGTTTCTTCTGAAAATAGTATTAGTGGAAGGACGGAAAATACCATGTCCAGATGCAAACAACAATAGGGATCACCGCAAAAAAAAAAAATTATTAGAATGGTTTTTATAGCAAGTTATTGGACCACTCATTTCTTACTTACAAAGGATGATCGGGTCCCCAATAGACACCAGTTCCAGCACGGGCTTTACGGCGCCCATTACTTGAGCAACACCCATCAGTATAAACAACTGCATAATCTCCTAAAGATGCAAATGGGACAATTAATTCAGCAGGAATATTGCCAGCTGGATGGACGTCAAGTATTTTAGTTCTGATATTTAAGAAAGGTGATCAGGACAACCCAACATACTACTGCCAAATTAAAATCTTATTGAGGTTCCCACAAAAATACACACAGGACATATTTTAGAACAATGAGTAAAAAAAAAAACCCATACAAACAAGCCATGTGCTGTTCCCAATGCAGACTGGCTTTCAAGGGACATAGCACAACTGAGCCACTTTGTTTTGAATTATTGTATTCAGAAAAAGATAGTGAGCTACCAAAATAGCTGTATGTCACATTAACATTATTGTTATTTATTCGATTTATTCATCACAAGATCTCAGGGAGGTTCACAGAATAAAAAGATAAAAAACACAAGTTTTAAAACATTTGTCTCCCATGGGTCTTTGACTCCATCAAAGAGTTATTTCATCTATTTACCAGGAGGTATAAAGTGATTTATTATACTAAGGGTCACCATCTACTAGAACCTATTACACAAGTTTGTGACTTATTATATATAGTACAGAAATCTGCATTAGCTTAAGCAGAGGATAAATGGGATATAATCAAATATAAAATCCTATGCGAACTATGTAAGAGCTCCACACAGAATGTCTGTACATTACTTTGAACTGTGAAGTAGATCTCTCTTCTTTAAATGGAGGCATTCATATATCCCTAATTCAGTACAGTGGTACCTCCGGTTGCAGATGGGATCCATTCCAGAGGTCTGGTCAAATCCCAAGGTTTCCGCAACCTGATGACCACTTCTGCGCATGTGCGCAGGGCGAAACCTGGCAAAATGCTTCCGGGTATGCTGCGCGCACATGCCAAAGTTTACATAACCAGAGGTTCGACTGTACTGGAAAAGCTCTCAAGTGTAAAAATTGTTATCGGTCAATGTGTTAAGACCTGGATTCCAAACTCTGTACAGCCACTAATGGTGCAGTTCAAAACCTGGACTACTCTGGTTTAGTGCTGGGGCCACTGCTGAATCCACAAACTTGCTTCACACAACAGCGGGAGTGGAAGGTCATGGGGGAAGCAAATCACTGCACCAGCAAGTGGGCCCAAAGCAGTCATGTGACAACAGTGGGTGCAACTCAAGGGATCCTGGGCAGGTGAAATCCTTCCCTTGGAATACACGTTCCAGCAATTTCTATCGGCTACCGCTGATATGAAACCCACTAGTGGCACTTCTGCTTGCAGGTCGGCAGGGACACCTCCACCTACCCACCCTCCAGCAAAGAGGGTTTGGATTGTGTCATAACTCACTAGGCAGCAGCTAAGTCAATTTCAATAGGAGTGACTTGTGCATTTCCAAGAGTAAGAAGACTGCAAAGCTCTTTTGCGTATTAATTATATATATGCAAAGAACTTCCAATGGGGTAGGGAGAGCGCTATTGGTTTTCTTTTTTCCTCTTGTTTTTCTTAGGTATTTTGGGGTTTGTTATCTTATATTTTTTATGTTGTAAACTGGATAGAAGGGCGGTGTACAAATTTAATAAATAACAACAGCTTAAAAGCTCTATTTAAAATTTTTAAGGAAACAACATTGTTTAGTCACCTGCTACAATAAAGGCACTTACCCATATATGAGAATTCATCTTTGCGTTCGGGAGGTGTGTAAGGTACTTCAGTATATTTTACACGCTTTCTCTCACGTTGGTTCTCTGAGGGCTGTTCATATGGTTTCTTGTATGAACTATAATCTGACCACGATGTTGTCTTCTTACCCTTGAACCTATTATTTCTTGGTCTTTCATAAGCTGCATTATCGAAACCGTAGAAGAAACGAAATGCAAAAAATAAAAAATCACATTGAAAGTATAATATTCATGTTCAAGAACCTTATACACCCACAATCACATAAATGAAGTCCCTCTAAAGTAATCAGAAATTAACTCATGAATTAACTGTGAGCAGGACTGCAGAAAAATGCATAACAACACACAGAGAGAGACACAATAAGGGATATACTACAAGGCTAAAGAGTGAGCAGTGCTAACTTGTAGAAGCATGCTTTCAGCGATTAAATGGAGAGCAGCACAGATCCACACAAAAGATGAGCTCATGGAAATCCACTGGCAATTTCTAGAACTACTTAGCTGTATCTACTACAAAACAATTAGGACACGGTAGTTTTTCCACATATTAGATACACGTTACAAGTTGTGAGTGGCTTATGTAGATCTGTATTGCCTACTATACAGATAGGCAACCATTGAGAACTCTTGAACAGTGTGCCAGCGTCTCAAATGTACCATAAAGGAATGCCCTATTTGTGCTCACGTGATACTCTGGATTCTCAACCAAGTAACACATTTAATGTAACTCTTCCGTTGTTTGGTGTAATGTACCTTGTGTTAAGTTGCTTGGAGACCTTTGAGTACCAAATGACTAACAAGTCTAACAAATTGCCATAATCAAGTAAGTTTTGTATACAAAACTTACAACGAAACCTGGGGAATATTTTCATGAATCTGTAATATGTCCTGACCTATCTGAAGCACTTGCTTATTTTTATACTCCCAACTCTTTCTATGTCCCTTCTCCAAGCACTCAGTCCATGACATTCAGCCACCAACAGAAATATGTGGAAGCACTAAACCAGTATCCTGGGCGAGAGCAATCCAGCGGTGGCACTGAAACACTGAATCTCTCTTTCTGGCAAATACCACACTGAGCAAGAATGAGACAGCCAGGTTGCAGTTTAGTAATGCAAAGCACATTAGAAAAGCTCCAGAATGAAAGCAGAGAGGTGTGCAGCCTGGCGCATTATGCATCTGCTACAGCACTACAAACACCAAGACAAGTATGAGGAGCACCTTCTGTAACAACCGCTGGGTCATTAGGTTGTGATGCATCTGCATGTCCTGCATCCCCTGCCAGTGTGCCTAGTTTAAAGGGAACACATTGTATTATGTGACAAAGCAATTGCCAGTACAAGTTCTTCCTGTGCTAGATGATCTGCATACAAAAGTCACGTGGACCAAGCTCCAATGCAACTGTAGGTTTATCGAAACTGCAATTTGATCTTACATGTTTCCTCAAAAATAAGTCCCACTGAGTTCAGCAGGACCCATTCCCAAGGAAGTAAGCAACGGAATGTAGTCTTCATTTCCTAGCTTTCTAAAGGAGCCCACGGGAATGTAACCATCTTCAATAGTTAGTCAAGCAGTACACTATCTAAAAATCTCGAACACTCTCATAAAGCAAAGAAATTATTTTAGTTACAAGGTCTTTCAGGCCCCTTATCTGATGCCTTTCAGATGTTGATGGACTCAAACTTGCATCAGCCCCAGACAGCATGACAGGGATGGTTTGAGTTGTAGTCCAACATCTGGAAAGCCATATTTCCCCCACCTCTGATCTACTGCAAAATGAGATATGCAAGGGTCTAGACTTTCCCTTCTTTCAGCTGTAACTTCTCACCGCTATTAATGCAAATCCACCACTTTCACTTAAAACCAAGCCAGATCCTAAATCTTCGGTGGAGCAATTAGCCTACATAAAAAAACATCCCAGAACTGAGAACTCAGCCTGTGCCATCTGGAAATACAGCCGACCAGTGACAAGTATATCAAGCTTTCTGCGGGAAGCATTTAGCACGCCCACACTAATTACCAGAAGGCTACTCTTAAAATTTCTGCCAAGCACCAACCCTTTAGAGTGCTTAGCACTTGAATGACAAAATGTACCTGTTGATCCATCATTTACGAAGTCCCAAGCATCTTCCTCTGTTGAAAACTTCTTGAAGCTAGCATATTTATATTTGTCAACTTGTTCTTTACATTCCTCCCTATAAAAACATAAAGCTATTATTATTATTATTTTAAAAAAATAAACGTGTTATCTCCAATGCCACCTACTCTTCATTCGAGCAAATCTGGGGACACAAAGCTTTCCCCTATATCAGCTGAAGGGCAATCCTCACACAGTTCTTGGAAGGAAAGTTTCCCAACCTCAATAATCCACCGCCCTTCAAAGGAGAAACGTCGGGGCAGGCTATGCAAGCCACTTTGGGGCCTGGAAACATTACATAAATCTAACCAATTTTTGTTTCTAAAGTAACTTAAATGCAAAGCCCCACAGAACTAAGAGCATTGAACTAGTGTGAGGAAGATTTGGGTTAAATTCTACATAGTTATGAAGCTCGCCCGGAGCCAGACACCTGCTCTCAGTACCACCACCTGACAGGGTTGTTAGGAGAATGGGTTCTTTTTTTTATTAAAAAAGGGGGAGTGAGAGATGTTTGCTGCCTTGAGCTCTTTGGTACAGGCTCAGTGGGTAGAGAACAAAACTCTCTTAATCTCAGGGTTGTGGGTTTGAGCTCTGCATTGGGCAACTATGCAACACGGATATAGGTACAGCCATACCTCGGGTTGAAGTAGCTTCAAGTTAAGTATTTTTGGGTTGCGCTCTGTGGCGACCCGTAAGTAATGGAGTGCATTACTTCTGGGTTCCGCTGCTCGCGCATATGCTCACAATGACGTCATGCGCATAAGCAGCGAAACGCGACCCCCGCAGTTGCGTGCTACGTTTACTTCAGGATGCGAACGGGGCTCCGGAATGGATCCCGTTCGTATCCAGACGTACCACTTTTCCTTTTTCCTGTGATGAGGCTGCATTTTAATATTTAAATGTTTCAATATTTTAATGTTGTATTTTAATCTTGTTTTTAAGTTGTATTCATTCAACTTGTTTTTATTATTGCTTGTTAGCCGCCCTGAGCCCAGCCTTGGCTGGGGAGGGTGGGGTATAAATAAAAATTATTATTATTGCATAAATTTGATTCTCTCTGTACTTTCGACAGATCAGTTACATCTGTTATTAATTAATATTATTGAGAGACAACGCACACACTCTTGTAAATCAAGAAAAAAATTAATACAACTTTTTTTTTTACTAAAAAGAAAAAAAATCCTGCATGGGGGAGGTGGAGCAATGACCCCGGGGTCCCTTCCAGACTGGGAGGAATACGAAGCTTTTAGGCCCTAGGGAGAAGAGAGATTGGCCACTCCAGGTGTGGCTTCGCTTACCAGGTGCGATACACGCCGGTCCTCCTGCCCTTCCGCACCGCGTAGAACATGTTGCCGCTCCTGACAGTTCCGGGGCCGCTGCTGGGGAGAAAACAAGGATGAGCGAGTAAGGTCAGGATCCGGCGCAGCATAATAACTGCCGACTTCGCCTCTCCTGACCTCCCAGCTCCCCCCGCCCTCTCTGCCCGTCTTCGCTGTTCTCCTGCTCTTCCGCTCTCGGGGCAGCCGCGCATAACTAGTCGCGCTGGAGTTTGAGGGTCAGGCTGAAAACAACAGCGGCAGCCGACACTTCCGAATTACAAACGGAAGAGGGGGGAGGGCAGACGCAGCAAGTAACCTCCTCCGCCCCTCATATGGCAGCTATTTAAAACACGGACCGACCGGAAGAGTGGTGCTTTTCGAGTCTTTTCTCCCCTAGGGTCCAACCGAGGAAGTGACGACGCGGAGGGAACCGAACAGTGTTGCGCGCAGGCGCGTTGCCACCGCCGCGGTCTCCGCCTTCTCTCCTCAATCGCCTTGCTAAAAGCAATGGATGGAGAGGAAGGAAATCTCAAAAAGAGAGAAGCCTTAAGAGTGCGCATGCGCTGGCGCCGAAGGCGGGAAAATGAAAAGCACCGGTGTTAACTCAGTGCACCTTACTCAGAAACTTCGCAGCCAAATGGGACTTTATTCTTTTTTCACCAACAGCAGCTAATGGCTTTATTCTGCAAACGCTTTAAAGCCAAACTTTCTAGTTGCTGGATTTACTGAGCCTCTACACGTGTTTGCCCAGAAAGTAGTCGAAGTTTACTCCCGGGTCAACTCGAATATATTATACTCGTAGCTTAAGCGACATCACACCAAAGGACAGCAAAAGCACGATAGAAAAAAGGCTATGAGCCCCAAGAATGCATGATTCGTCAATCTAACCCACTTCTAAGAGCCACTGCACTGCGATAGTAGAATAAGGCTGCAATCGACCACGTGCTAGAAACCTTTGCCGAGCAAGCCTTTAAAGCCATGGCAGGCTCTGGGCTGCAAACCCAGCGGCTTCACTTCGAACTGAAGCCTCCCTCCACCATTTTCGGCTCATCCACCCATGCATCCGCTCACCTGCCTTATTCGCAGATCAGGATAGGCGTGAACTTCTCTTCCTGTTAAGGCACACAAACCGAATGGCGCTTCCTGGGCTTCCCGCTCTCCCTAGGAGAGATGGGGAAAAACCACTGGTGAAACAAAAAAGAGGGGGGAACACGCACCAGGGTCTTTGAAAGGTCGACTGTACTTCCAGGACCTTCCATGCATTACCCCTTTCACCAACAATGGTGCTTTCTTACTAACGATTTAGCAAATGCTGGAGGGGAAAGAGCTTCTATTGAAAAGAGCAAATGGTTACCCCGCCCACTCTAAAATGTAAATTTGGAATGAGCATAGGATCTCTTGCAAGAGCAGCAAACTTGCATTTTCCGAACCACCAAACACCCTACCTCAGCCTGTCGGTTATTGAGACTCATAGTGATCATTTTAAATCTCCATTTGAGGCTGCAGTCCTTTACAATAAGGATACACAGTTACCTTGGGGTTCAGTCCCATTGAACAAAGTGGGGCTTATTTTTGTAGGAGGTGTGCATAGGGTTGTGATGCATGCGAATCAATTCATGCCTTCTTCCTTTCTCTTTTCCCAAATGATAATCGCCCCGAACCCAATGTTCTACTTGCTTTGCAGCTCTTCAATTCCAGTGAAATGCCACTTCAGGGCTGCCACAAACACACTTTGACTAGCGTGGAAGCAGGAGAAACCTGCATGCTTGCTAGATGAGCCCACCCAGGCTATACCTCAGGTTCCGTCCCTGAGGTTCCTAGAATGATGTCCATCTGAAGAAGGCTCTCTTCGGGGACTCAAAAATAGTGTGTCATCAGCAGGATGGTGGGCAAACTACCCCAGAAGGAGCACGATCAGAGGTAATAACCCTCCCCGAACACCCTATGCACCTCTATTTTTGCTTGTACACTAACTATGGATAATAAATTATATTTGCAAAGCGCCTAAAGTGATGTTTTGAAACAGATTGCTAAATTCTACCTCTTACTGAGCAAAAAACAAAACCAAACCGTATTCTTACAGGTATACAGGTGAATTATTGAAATAAATGAACTTTTCCACGATATTCTAATTTTCCGAGTTTCACCTGTAGGCTCAAGCCGGCAACTTCCGACTAGACAACATTGGAGCGCTTTCTTTTTAAAACGCCCATTAATGCGTGCGTATTTGTTCCCTTGGTGGAGTTGCAACTTGGAGGAAGGAAAGGCATGGAAGGTGTGTGTACATAGCCACACACCTAGCTGTGTGTACATAGCCACACACCTAGCTGTACATAGCTGACATAGCCACAAACTCCCAGTTCCCTAAAAGGGCTCTTCAATACAGCACAATATTGCCGTTTGCGCTTTATCCTCTGCCAGGAGTTCCCTCCCGCCGGGAAGCTTCAGAAGGGCGGAAGTACCCTTTCAATCCCAAGCTCCCCGGAACGAGAAGTGGGCGGTGTTGCGGCCCTTCCCGGCAGAGAATCTGTGGTGCTCTCGCGAGAACTCTTCCTCTTCCTTAGGCCGGCGCTGAGAGAGGTAGGCACGGCCAGCCGGGGCCTGCTGGGCTGCGTGGGGGCTTTTTCCCGCGGGGGCTCCGATGATACTACTCCGGGGCGACGGAAGCCCCCGCGCCTGGCCCAAGTGTCCAGAGATGCGTCCGATTCGCCGCCCCTTAATGCCCGATGGCTTCCTGGCACGGCGAAGGAGACCCATTTCGGGGATGGGGCAGGGGACGGTGGAAGGGAGGGGGAAATGACCCCCAATTCTCTTTCTCTTGGCTGCTGGAGTGTCCACGGCTCTTCCATGTGCGCCTGGCTTTCGCCGAGTGTTGCACCGAGCGCACTGCTTGGGACGCTCTGTGAAGTCTTATCAGTAGCTTTAACCACTGGGCAGGACTGTCTTCCGTGCCTTAGCTTCCCCGGGGGAGAGGCGCGGAGGCCAGTTCTACCTCCCTTTCGCTCCCCCTTCCGCAACCTCCAAGGGCAGCACATGGTCCGTAAACTCCCAGTATGCCCTGCTCGAATAAGAGAGAGGTGCAAAGCAGGAAGCTTTTGCCCCACAGTTGTCATATCTCCCCAATACTGCAGTGTGTGTGTGTATCTGTGGAAGTTGTTTAGACGTGGTCCTGCATGAATCCTATTTAAGATGAGGAGCCTGTGTCCCCCTAGGTGTTAATGGGCTATGGCTCCCAGCATTGGCCGTGTGTCTGGAAGCTGCTGGGCTGCAGGTTCCCAAAACCTGTTTCAGATGTAGCTCTGCCTTCCCCAAAAAACTATTTCAGATGGTACCTCTGCCTTGCCACTTAGCAATTCCGGATAGCATGCTTACATCAGGAAGAACATTCTGATGGTAAGAGCTGTTTGACAATGGAACAGACTCTCAGAAGGACTCTTCTTCCTTGGAGGGTTTCTAGCAGACGTTGGATGGCCATGTGTCATGGATGCTTTAGTTAAGATTCCCACATTGCAGTGGGTTGGACTAGAGGACCCAACCGGGTCCCTTCCAACTCTCCAGTTCTATGGTTCTATGACTGTGGCCCTTGGATAAAGCTTTAATAAGATGCTTAAGACTGGGGTTCTCATGTCTCTAGAGTCTCTTTGTAAGGATTCTGTGGTAGCTGGAAAATGCATGTTGCTGCTCGCCTTCTGCGTGTGGACTGTTCCGCATTGTATTAATCTTGCCTTTTATTTGAGTGCTTCATATCTTAGTAATTGAGAAAAAGGCCTTGTAAGATACACTGCTGTTAATGACCCCCATATTATAGATGTGGGGGCTGCAGTTCAGAGATTATGTCCTCCCCACAGACCTCCAATAAGATCCTGGCTAAACTTAAACAAGAGTGTTATTTTGCTCATAGTAAATACTTTTAACCACTACACTGCTCTTTGTGCTACTTCTGCTAAGGGTGCATACAGCATTTTTAAATGTGTACTATGACTAAATCTATCACTGCTTTTTCCTTAAGTAAAATGACTGAGCCAGCCTTTAGAATTGGCTTCTTTCACCATCAAGGCTTTCCCTAATTTGATATCATTGTGATAGATGGAAATCATTCTTTAAAACAGTACACTGAGATATTGATTGTTTCCTTTGAAATGCAGAAAGGCCATGTTCAGTTCCAGCGCAAAGATTGTGAAGCCCAATGGCGAAAAGCCAGATGAATTTGAGTCTGGCATCTCCCAGGTAAGTGCTCCTTTCAGCTGGTAATATATGCTGTATTGCTTACAGAACATGTGAGGGTTGGAATCTTGAGGCTCCAATATGATGTCATAGCCCTATATTTTAGTATAGACGTGCTAATTAACATTCAGCAGCCACAACCAGAGTATCTTTGTTTGCAAACTCCTCTGTTGTTGACCAATGTTTATGGGAACATTTGAACTATATGTATTTGAAATGTAACTGGGGTAGTTGCTGCAGATCCTGCTAGATCAACTTGTTGAATATCACTTGAACAGAAGTCAAAGAAACATAGTGATTTCCCCCTCAAAACGTTTTTTACAGCCGAAAACAACTACAGTTATTTTAGAATTGATTTGCAGATATTTGTTAACTTTCCTTTTAACTTTCCTCCCTCAAGGCTCTCCTGGAGTTGGAGATGAATTCTGACTTAAAGGCTCAGCTGAGAGAATTGAACATCACAGCAGCAAAGGTAGCTTAAAAAAACGGTGTTTCTCAATGGTGCAGGCTCATTTTATAGGATGCTTGGTGTATATAAGCTACCATGTTGGTATTTAAAGTGATAATTTCAGTGTGTGTTAAGTTCTACAGTGTTTTTCTGCCTGGAAATGTCTTTAGCGGACAGATGTGTAACTTGTTGTTGTCTCAGAATCCAACATGGGCATCCATTGAGGTGGCTCTCGCATGGCTCTGCCCAGGTGGCGTATGGGAGCTTAGCTCCGTAAGGGGCAGTGATGTATAGTCCTATTCCACAATGTTGGACATGAAGCTTTTTCCCCCCCAGACTGAAAAGGCTGGTGTGGGAGGCGTCCTGTATATTCCTATAACTTCCCAGCTTTTACAGTTGCTGTGAAGACAAACCATGCAGGACACAAGTGATCAAACTAATTGGATGTGTTCAGGATGAGCTGCATTCATTCATTCATTCATTCATTCATTTCATGGAAACCAGGAATGTTGTTATGTGCACTGTAGTAGTTGTGTTTGCAGAAATTAGGGAAGCTGTGCTGCTCACAGAAAACAGATATGGAAAATCAACACGCTGTGTTGCCCAAGGTCCCAGCTGCCCAAGGTCCCAGCTCACAAAGGACCAACGCTGCTTCTTGGTTAAGTACAAAAGTCTTTATTGAAGTTCAGTTTCACTTCCAGAGCCGCAGCGCGCAGCTCTACGTCTCAACTGTTAGACCGCTGATGCTCCGTCTGAGTCTCCTCCCCCCTGACACCAATTTAAGATTCTAGCCTTACTCCACCTCTTCCTCAGTTCCTTCCGCCTCTGGTTGCGCCTGGCCGTTGGGGTCTCGCCCTTTCTAGCCTCTTCTGACGCTGAGTCCCCTGAGCCTTCCCCCTCCCTCCGGCGGGCTTTAGGAGCTGGTTCCCCATCCGGGTCTCCTGCTGTTCCCCGCGCCTGTACATTTGAACTTGGCGCGCGCGCCCAGCCAGTAACTTTCCTCCTGACCGTTTCACTGCTGCTGCTGTCACTGCTTCCCCCTCTGGGGGGGCTAGATGCAACTGACCTCCCCTCCGTTGGAGGCGTGGTCAGCCCTGACTCACTCTCTCTCCCCGCTGGAGGAGACGCTGGCCCTGACACATGTGACTCTTCCCCCCCACTACGCTCTGGTGGGGAAACTGGTCCCAATCCCCCACTGCTGCTTTGGGGTTCCCCTCTGTCTCCTTGTTTCTGGTGCGTCCCCCCTGGGACCCCCCTCGCCCTGACCATAGGCGCCCCCTTCTGGGAATCTTCTGATTCGCTGGAGAAGCTCATGGAATCTCTTGGGCCACTGTCATACTCCCCTACGCTGCCCTCGGATTCTTCCCCTTCGCTCTCCATTTCCTCTCTCCCCAGAGCTCCTGCTCCTGAGTCCCTGACACACGCCATTCAAAAGTTAGGAATTTAAAAATACCTTACAGAGGCCTGGTCATGTGCAGTATAAGCTATTATCAGCTTTCTCTCAGATAAGGAATCTGAAATAACGGCTATTTCATGAAGTCATGGCCAGGCCCTCATGAGTTCAGTGAGCTGTGATGTTTTTCCATCCTTTGGATATATCACATTACACTGTTATTTTTCCTTTGGCGATGTATACTAAAAATGCACACAATCATCGGTTATGTTCCAGTTTTGAGAATCACTGGAGATTATATCTGGAATTGAACAATTATCTTTGTCTTAAACAGGTAAATTGGGCTTCCATCCTACATGCTTACTTGTATAAAAGTAAAGATGTGTAGGGTTGTGGTAAAGACTGCCTTAAAGGATTCTGGAATAGGCTACACTGGGTTTGATACTTCTGTATCCTGTGGCTTCCTCTGAATTATCTAGTACTTGCCACTGTTGGTGGCTAATAGGCCAAGTGGATGTTGGTCTAACTTTTTGTTGGAGTTTGTACAACATCCGAGGTGTTTGTAACCCGAGGTACCACTGTAGTTTGTTGGACAAGCGCTTAAAACACTGGAGGTTTTCAGGTGTGCTTTCCTAGTTGAGATATATGTATATTGAATAAGATATTAATGCATTTAATATTGAACTTGATAAATGTGGTGCTTTTCTTCCATAAAACTTAGTGGTGCTTGTTTCTACTATTGGTCTGGCCTTAGGTCTACTGCAAAATGGTGATACTTAGAAGTGCTTCTTAGGTTGTTGCCTTAAGAGCCAAAGAGTTTTTCCAAAAAAAAATAAAGATTTCATTATTGATCCTTTTATTTTTATTATTTATTTATTTCTTTTATATACCATCTTTATCTTCTAAGGATCTCAAGGTGTGGCTTACATGGTTTTCCTCCCCATCTCATCCTCACATCCACCTTTGGTAGTTTAGCCAAGAGGGGGCATAATGTAGTGGTAGAGCCCATGCCTTGCATGCAGAAACTCCAAGGTTCAGTCTGTGGTATCTCCAGCCGAATGACCAAGCTGCAAGCACTTCTGCTGTGACCCACCGCTAGTCAAGAGCAGATCATAACTGAGCTAGATAGACCAGTGGTCTAAAGAAGATCCGTGTTTCATGACTGGAAGTAATCCTGCAAACGCTGGATGGTATTTAAAAACTTAAACCATGTTCATTCCCAGTTCTGTTCTTGCTTAGGAAATTGAAGTGGGTGGCGGTAGGAAAGCAATCATCATATTTGTGCCAGTCCCTCAGCTGAAATCTTTTCAGAAGATTCAAGTGCGGCTAGTTCGTGAGTTGGAGAAAAAATTCAGTGGAAAGCATGTGGTGTTCATTGCTCAGGTAGGTGGCAGCTTGTCATAACTTTCTACAAAATGCTGGGTTGGGGGGGGAGTGTTAATGGAGGTAGAACAATTATTTGTCTGTGAAAGGTGTGCTAAATGGAATCAGAACACTGCAGCCTTGTACATCCTTGGACACAAGTCTTGAACTGACTCCTACTTCCAGCTCTGTATATGCAGCATAGCATCACACAGGAACTAGATCACAAGAGTCATAGTCATATGTTTTTAGAATTGTCCTCCATGAATTTGTTCCTATCAGTGTTGGAGGCAGTATTCCTCTGAATACCAGTGGGTAGGGAGAGCACTATTATGTTCAAGACCTGCTTGTGAGCTTCCCATGGGTATCTGGTTGGCTCTGGTATTCTTTACTTTGAATCTGGTTTGTTAATTCCATTCCTAAACATGAGAGAAATGTGCTGATATATGTCATGCTATCGTCTTTTAACAGAGAAGAATTTTGCCGAAGCCAACAAGAAAAAGCCGCACAAAAAACAAGCAAAAGCGTCCCAGGAGGTAATCTCAAATTTATATTATATGTGTAATAATCATGCCTTAATCCATTCCTTTCCGTTTGTCATGAGTGCACATTTTAAACCTTGAAGACTCAAGGGAGAAGACTGTTTTAATCTGACACTTGTGGGTCTCTGATCCTTGCCAGGCATTAATCTTTGGTAGACCCATAGCTCACTGATAGATGACATGTTTTGTGTGTAGAAATTCCTAGCCTCCTGGACTAGGTGGGGCAGTGGTTAGCCTCAGTATAAGGTAGTTCCATATTTATTTATTTTATACCTAAAACCTAAATGCTGCTAGATTTTGTTCACTACCTTATTACTGGCATTTCATAAGGTTTAGTCACCAGATCTGTCTGCTGTACCCCTGGGATTGGGCGAGGGTAGAAGAATTCATCCTGTGGGTGTTTACATGCTACCTACTGTGTTAGTATCCAGCCCACAGAAGTATCCAGTTTTTCTGCTTCTCTGATGATTCTCTGTGGTGCAGATGAAGGGAAAGTTGGCATTCGTAAAAGCATTTTAATTGTACATAATATTTCTGTTTAGCCGCACACTCACTGCGGTGCACGATGCCATTCTTGAAGATCTGGTTTTTCCAAGTGAAATTGTGGGCAAGAGAATCCGCGTAAAACTGGATGGCAGCCGGCTCATAAAGGTTCACTTAGACAAAGCGCAACAGAACAATGTTGAACACAAGGTAAGAAAGGGCATCTCTGGCGCGGTGGGTCAGTGTGTCTACCTGCTAACCAGAAGGTTGGTGAGTTTGAGCCCACCCAGAGATGGCTTGTGGGCAGGATTCCTGCATTGCAGAGGTTTGGACCCAAGCACTTCACGAAGCAAGCAGAGTTGAAACTGGCAAAGGTAACTGTGCCCCTGAAGGAGCAGGTGCGCAGCCTGGGAGTCATTTTGGACTCACAGCTGTCCATGGAGGCGCAGGTTAATTCTGTGTCCAGGGCGGCTGTCTACCAGCTCTACCTGGTATGCAGGCTAAGACCCTACCTGCCTGCGGACTGTCTTGCCAGAGTGGTGCATGCTCTAGTTATCTCCCGCTTGGACTACTGCAATGCGCTCTACGTGGGACTACCTTTGAAGGTGACCCAGAAACTGCAATTAATCCAGAATGCGGCAGCTAGACTGGTGACTGGGAGTGGCCGCCGGGACCACATAACACTGGTCCTGAAAGATCTGCATTGGCTCCCAATACGTTTCCGAGCACAATTCAAAGTTTTGGTGCTGACCTTTAAAGCCCTAAATGGCCTCAGCCCAGTATACCTGAAGGAGTGTTTCCACCCCTGGTGGAGTGTCTCAGCCCAGACACTGAGATCCAGCACCGAGGGCCTTCTGGCGGTTCCCTCATTATGAGAAGCGAGGTTACAGGGAACCAGACAGAGGGCCTTCTCGGTAGTGGCGCCCACCCTGTGGAACACCCTTCCTTCAGATGTGAAGGAAATAAGCAGGTATCCTATCTTTAAAAGACATCTGAAGGCAGCCCTATTTAGGGAAGTTTTTAATATTTTATCCTGTATTGTTTTTAACACTCGATTGGCAGCTGCCCAGAGTGGCTGGGGAGGCTCAGCCAGATGGGTGGGGTATAAATAATAAATTGTTGTTGTTGTTGTTATTCCAGCTGCTGTGATTAATCTGTGTTCAAGCTTTTTGACAGCAGTATCTACAAACAGGAAGCAAAAATTTGGGGAAATGGGCAGCTTTCCTTGGGTGTTCAGCGCTGTCCTTGCTGACTCTGTAGTACACTGCAGTACCGCATGAGAATTTGCAGTTTTAACAACCGGCATGCTGGCACATCTGTACTACCTGATTGTTAGTAGAAAAAATAGTGTTGGTGTGTGCACCTGGCGTCACAAGATGGAGCCATTTATGATGAACGATGGAGCACAAATGGCAGAGTGATACTGGTCCACTTATTTATCAACACAGGCATTGTTCAGATTTTCTCATAATTTTGTCTGGAGTTTAAAATGCTGTGCTTCTATACAAGTGGAGTGACACAGTTCCATTTCGCAGTACGGTATGGAAGAGGGACTTCACCTCCAAAATTCCATATGGCAGTGCCATGTCTTTTGTATGGCTTCGTGAGCTCTTTTGGGAGGAAGAATGGGATAGTAATTCAAAGAATAAACATTTTCTAAGAAGTAAAGCCATGTACAGCACCGTTTTGAAACTCGCTGTGTATATTTGTACATGAACTATTGTGTCTGTAGAAAACGATAGTTTTCTGTTTACCACTTTTATGACTTCTGTTCCTTCCCTTTGCAGGTAGAAACATTTTCTGGTGTCTACAAGAAACTCACAGGCAAAGATGTCGTCTTCGAGTTTCCAGAATTTCAGCTGTAAAGTACAACAAATGATTGAATAAAACAGTTCAGTTGTTCATATATCATAAAAGTAATGTGTTTTTATTAAAACATTTGGAGAGAAAGAAAGGGAAAAAAAAACATTTGGAGAGAATGGGAGTCTCTGCTAGGGTTTGGTTGTAGAAGGTTTAATGTCCCACACAACAATCTTACTGCTGCCCAAGGTAGGTAACTGAAAAAGAGTTCTGGCATAATCTTTAAGACCCTTGATCCCTGGCTTTTCTCATAGAAAAAGGAACCAGAACAGTTTCTGATCCAGTGTTTCTGTATGAAACGACATTGAGCATGTCTTGATCTGTAGACCTTAGACCTGCCTGACTGTATTTCTGATATACAGCAGGATGCCAATGTACTTTTAAATGTTTACTGATTTTTAGTCATTTTGGCATTTTAACAGTAAGCGAATTGTTCAGCAGCACTAATAAGATTTCTGCTTCAATGGCTTGGGTAAAGGGAGAACTCTGGGTACCTAGGGTAGAGTTGAGCTGTCTTACCTTATTCACTGCATCACATTATTGCTGATAAACTTTGATACTGACCTGAGCCAGTTTTGCTACACAAACTTCACAGAAGAATGTTGACCTGTGAGCCATTTTTACAGTTCGGAATGGCAAATAGCTTTAGGTTTTAACTATTGAACTGATGCTGTAATGAATTTGAGGCTGCAATCCTGTACCCACATACCTGGTAATATGCCCCATTGAACTCAATGAGACTTGAAACAGACATGTTTAAGATGATCCATGAATGTAGTTCATGTAGGGGGAATGTCTCTTTATAGTAATGAAAATTGCCTTTTAAAAGTGTGAAGTCTATAGCCTGTTCGCATATATTCTGCATCCCATAAATGTCAAAACAATATAACATAGATCTCATCTATGGCTAGATGTACTTAATTCTGAAGTAATTCTAGTAGAATGGGATATATCAACATTCTGTTCTACACACTTTTGTAGAAGAAGAGGAGTTTGGATCTGATATTCCGCTTTATCACTACCCTAAGGAGTCTCAAAGCGGCTTACAATCTCTTTTCCCTTCCTCCCGCACAACAGACACTCCGTGAGGTGGGTGGGGTTGGGAGACTTCAGAGAAGTGTGACTAGCCCAAGGTCACCCAGCAGCTGCATGTGGAGGAGGGGGGACACAAACCCGGTTCACCAGGGATGTGAGGGCGATCTGGCTGCGACATCTGTCACCCCATTGATTGCCAGGGTTGATTCGGCTGATCTGGCTGGCTAGGCGGGTGTCCCCTTCCTCCCTCACCGCTCCATGTGCGTCCCTCCCGAAGCTGCGCGCTCGGTGGAAGAGGACGACCATCCCAGATAGAAGGAGTGTACCGTTCTTCGGTCAAGGGTATACGATAGCTGTGCTCCCCTGCTAGAACCTCCGAACAAGCTCAAACCCGGTTCACCAGATTACGAAATAGTGGCTGCTATCCAAAGGCTCATCCAAAAATTTGCGCACACCAATGAGGTTTTTTATGCTTTCTATTTTAACGTTGGACCTCTGTATTGTATCACAAGCTACTTTTGAAAGGCAGCTTAGAATCGAAAGCAAGTTGCTGTGTGGGCGTGGGGGGAATTACTATTTGAAAAGGGCAAGACAAACCCCTCCTGGCACATAGAATTAGCAGGCTATGATCCAAAGAGCTGTCCTGTGGGTTTAGTGTCTTCAAAAGTTTGGTGAATATCAGCAGTCTCTTAAGTCTTTAGACACTCACATAATAAATTGGACTGTGAATTATCTCAAGGTCATCACCATTCACTGACATATGCTTAGTAAGACAGGAATACTTCGGACACTAAGATTTATGTTGGATTGTCAATATGGAGGATTTGCATCTCTCTAAAATTCCCAGGCACCCTTTTCTGTATATAGGATCTTCCTAAACTCTCAGCTCTGTAGCTACCCTACCACACTTTTCTCAGGCCTTTACTAAATATTCTACTTATATTGGACATGAATTTAGATAGGTTACAGCAAAACTTACCATAGAGCTATCCAAAACTGGCCAATCTACTCCCCTTGTCATGCTTCTGCTATATTCTTTCCAGGAATGTTCTATTAAGAATGTGAGAGGACTTTGAATTTCAACTTGGGTTCTGCTAATCGTTCTAATAGGGTTAGCTGGCCATGTTTTCTCCTGCTCTCTGCACTGGGTGATCAAAGAATTTCAGATCCTGGGTATCTGAATTGGAGAAGGAAAGATGCATGCAACATGAACTTGTCATCTTTCCCAGAATTGCTGCCAAAAGAAACTTCCAACCCAGCTGGCTGGTGTTTTTTTAGACTTCTTCAGTGGGAACCGTCGAGATAAATCTTTGAATAAAAAACATGTTGCAAAAGGATATATCATGGACAGTCTCTCAGTCTGTAAAACTGCTTGTTTTGTGATCAGATGGGGTAAAGGGTTATCTTCCTACTTGGATGGTTGTAGTATTACCTGCTGCAAATATTCATAGTCTTAAAATCTGCTGTGAAGGTTCATGGTGGCGCTGTGGGAAGTCAATTATCTGCCCAAGTTTTTAATGAGTCTTCTGGGAATGCTGCTGTTCTGCAGAACCCTAGAGTCCATTACATAGCTGTGCCTTGACCTTACCCTTTTTAAAATAAAATCTTTAGGCACAAAATCTGCAGGAAAGCAATTGGATTCTTGGCACATGGGTGGTTTGAGCAACTTTATAATGACATCCCGTGCAAATTCTGCATTTCAGAATTATCAGTTGGTGCTGTTTGGATAGTGTACATTATAAAGAGGGGTTGAAATGCACAGGATTGTCAAAAGTATTACTTCATGATAGGTTCAAGTGATGGGTGGAAGAGTTGCGTGTAACCTCCAGCTACCTCTTGTTCTCACATTAACAGTTAATACGCCCTACTGAAGATTTTTTTTTTAAAGAAATATTTATTAAGATTTTACAAAAAAACAGATATACAAAAACACATAATAACAAAAACAAAAAAAGAGTAAACACACAAAAAGATACAAAAAATTAAAAACAATTCTTTTTCATAATTTAAAACTCATTTGCTTGTTTCTTTGACTTCCTCACACCTCCCCTTCTTGTATTCCCATTTAAATAATCAAATCAGCAAATCCTTACCCTCTTTCATTTATCTTATCTCTATAACTTAACATTTTATAACTCAGTATTTTCATCCATTATCAATTCATTTTTGCATATTCTTATTAACTCTACCTCACCTTTGGGTGGTTAATAATAAGGGTTGTTAATAATAAAAATTGTTTTTTATCCCTCTCTTGAGAGATAAAACTAGTCCACCTGGAATGAGATACTCCTTCAAACAAAATGCGATACTTGACTGTACTCATACTTGTGAGTAGACTCACTCATTTTTCTTGGTTGAGTGTCACCCAGATATTCTCTTAAGTTTCTTAAACTTATCCAAAGTATATCCATTTTAAAAATATAATATGCATTACTTTGAAAATGCTAAGCTGTTTATTTGGTTCCCTCTACATTTTTTAAAAAATATTTTTGTCTCACTACTATTGCACCGTTTATGGGCAGAGAGATCAATGCACTGGCGATTTGTATGTAACAGAGTCTTCAAAGGGGGGGGGGAATGGGGACTGAAATAACCCAGTCACATTCTGCACATCAAACAGATTTATTGGTTGGTTGTGAGTGTCTTCTGATTCTTTAGGAACTACTTATATGAATAAAGGGAAATTGTTGCTTTCCAGCTTGGCTCAGAGTTCCTGTGTATTTGAAACTAATTGCTGGAAAATACAGTAGCTCCCAAGCGAATGCTTCCACTAAGCTGATGCATATGATTAACAAGTATTCATACTACAGTGGTACCTCGGGTTAAGTACTTAATTTGTTCTGGAAGTCCGTTCTTAACCTGAAGCACCACTTTAGCTAATGGGGCCTCCTGCTGCTGCCGCGCCGCCGGAGCACAATTTCTGTTCTTATCCTGAAGCAAAGTTCTTTTTTTTTTTATAATAGATTTTTATTGGTTTTACAACATATATTAAAACACAGAACAACTAACAATTAACGACATAACACATAAACAAACAAACATGTAAACACATATAATTTCTTAACCTCTCTTTCTTGAACCTTGTTTCAACGACTTCCCCATACCTCCCTTTTCTGCATCCCTGTTTTAAATTTTCCCAGCAACCCCTATTTTCAATACTTGTAATTCAATTTCTAATCTTTTTCCTCTTACCCAATTATTTATCACTGCAATTCTGTTTTACATTACCCATGACATTTTAGCACTCATTAATTTTACAACAGTTCTTAAGATAAACTTTAAATTTCTTCCAATCTTCTTCCACCGTCTCTTTCCCTTGGTCACGGATTCTGCCAGTCATCTCAGCCAGTCCCATATAATCAATCACTTTCGTCTGCCACTCTTCCAGCGTGGGTAGTTCTTGTGTCTTCCAATACTTTGCTAAAAGAACTCTTGCTGCTGTTGTAGCACTGAAGCAAAGTTCTTAACCTGAAGCACTATTTCTGGGTTAGCAGAGTCTGTAACCTGAAGCGTATGTAACCCGAGGTACCACTGTATTTGATTCCTAATTGAGGACCATGTCTTTGACCAGACTTGCAACCACCGGCTACCAGACAAATAACGACGGTAAGGAAGAGTTTTTACTTGCTTTCAGAAGCTGTTTCTATTTATTGTAACATCCTTTTTCTAATTCCACATTGCTGCAGATACAATTCAACCGATCTGCATGAATCCACATGGGCATATAATAGCTTTCTTGGGCCAACAAGCAATGGACCTGATTCAAAGATTTCCTGAAGGGTAGTGAGAAAGAGTACTGAGGTGTCTGTTCCTCTTCCATTTCACTGGCTGCTATATCTTGGATGTTCTGTGCTGGCCTCAAACAAGACAGATGGAGACTTGGGACTTAAGCCCCTTGCGGGGGGTGCCCCAAAACCAAAGGCACCTCAGTTTTATCTTAGCAGTTCAAAGCCTTCCAGAATATCATTACCATTAATTCATCTACTCTGAGAGATGAACTATTGGAAACCTTGTTCATCACGAGAACATGTATAACAAGGCCTTTTTCTTACGTAAGTCTCTACTGTGATCAATGAATACCACTCAGGAGAGTCTCCAAACAGCTGACAGGACAGTAGCTCCTGCTGATAATAGCCTACTATAATTTGGCTGTGCTCATGGTGGAATATGAGCTGCTATAATCGGTTGCTTCTGGGAGTTTCTTGGTGCATAAGGGAGGTGTTTTTCCTACTGTGCTCTTTCAAGATAAGGAGAAATGGGAATGGGTGGGGCATCATTTTAATGGCCCAGTGTGGTTTATTAAAGGGTCAAATAGTAGTTTTCCACAAGTATTTTGTGTCTTTATTTTTAGATGGCCGCAGCAAGAGCTTTAGGCTCCAGTCCAGAGGTCCTACAGCAGTTAGTGCTAGGGATATACGAATACGCTGGGGCCTTTTAAAACGTTTTCTCACAGCAGTTGCCATTATAGTAGTACACCCTCTGAGTACACAAAGGGATCTATCTATTCTAGGTTATTTTAAAGCTTGTGAAGACCTGGGGGCTTCAGCATTGCTTACTGGTTTTTAATACCATGCAAACCGCACTGTGGGGAGCACGCCTTTATTATAGTATAGAACAGGGTTTCTCAAACTTTGGGTCTCCATCTGTTTTTGGACTGCAGTTCCCATCATCCCTGACCACTAATCCTGCTAGCTAGGGATGATGGGAGTTGTAGTCCAAAAACAGATGGAGACCCAAGGGCCTGCTGGAACCTGTCAGTGGCCCATCTAGTCCAGCATCCTGTTCCCGCAGCAGCCAACCAGATGCCTTTGGGATACCTGCAAGTTTGACCCAAGCACAAGAACCCTCACCCTGAGATTTCTAGCAACTGGTATTCAGAAGCATTACTGCCTTCCAACTGTGGAGGCAGAGCAAAGCCATCATGGTTAGTAGCCACTTGATAGCCTTATCATCAGGAATTAGTCTAGTCCTCTTTTAAAGCCATTTTGAGTTTGTGGTCGCCACTGCCTCATGTGGGAATAAGTTTCACAATTTTGACTGTGCAGTGGTACCTCAGGTTACAGACGCTTCAGGTTACAGACTCCGCTAACCCATAAATAGTACCTCAGGTTAAAAACTTTACCTCAGGATGAGAACAGAAATCGTGTGGCGGCGGCAGCGGGAGGCCCCATTAGCTAAAGTGGTACCTCAGGTTAAGAACAGTTTCAGGTTAAGAACGGACCTTCAGAACGAATTAAGTTCTTAACCTGAGGTACCACTGTACTTCGTTATCTGCCCTGAGCATTCCAAAATTCAGGAAGACAAGACACATTCATGGCACCATATTGGTTCCAGGGCCTATACCCAATACATAAGACTAGTAACATCATGGCAGTACTCTTCTCCACTGTGTTGGAGGAAGGGACTGATTAGGACAGTGGCTTTCGTCTCGGGAGGTGAAAAGGCTCTGACTGGCCTTGGAAAACGCAGCTACAAGTGGTGTGTTTGTATGTGGCACAGAACTAACAGCTATTCCCACAGGAAGTGCCTTCTCTTAGCAGCCAAGACAAGCTTCAGTGGTGATATGATTATTGCACTTGATTAGGTTTTATCCTTGCTACTGCCTTGTCTTAGCTGTTGTTGGGAGAATGCAGTCTGAATACAGTTCCAATGTGCTGCAAGCAACATGGGAAACAGCAACTGCCAAGTTTCTGTGGCCAGGTAGAAGTGGTGCTGGTCAAGAGTTGCAGATGAAATACAGCCTTCCCTACAATTCAGTTATCTCCAGTTTCTACACTATAGGGCCTTTTGAACACCCCTACCTATGGTCTGAAGTGGTACAGTCCATAATTCCACTACCTCGCTGTGTTTAATGTGCAGAATGTCTCTAAGCCACGTGCCAGGATTTGATGAGAACCATGGCCACGATGCATTTCTAAATATCCCGTCCGAAAACTAAAGAGAGACAGCAGAAGCTTTGCTCTAGCTGGATCCTGTTTACATTACTGCAACTGGCCAGACCTAAATGGTTAACCAAGGATTTCTCTTCATGGGAAGGAGAGTTGTGAACGGAGAAGCATTCTGCATTCCCCAGAAAAAGCGCATTGCCAAAAGAAGCAGCTTACATCATGGGTTGCTGTAGCGTTCCCACACATTTTGCTCCTAATTACTGTCCTGCTGGACAGCTGAGCTGTTTCAAACAGGAAGCTGTTTATAGATAACGCTTGCAACTGTTGGGTCTGATTTGCTGGATGTCGAAGAGCAGGAGACGAGTTTGCTTCAAATTAAAAACTATCAGGCTCTTGTAAATAGTAGCAATGAGGTTCATCTGCGCAGTGTCCCTCCAGGCAGAGGTTGTGCTACGGTGCCTGTTTTCTCAGCAACTGTAAGGTAGGTGATGCTTTGAAAGCCTGAGATAAGAAGATAGACTGCGGGGCCACATACACTTTCTCAGTGGAGTGGGTGGTAAACTTAAGGCTGGATTAACAGTGGTGTAGTGTTTATTTTTTATTTTTTAATGGAAGCTAAGCTAAAGAGAGAGCATATTATGTTCAGTAGAGGACTATAGTTTCTGGATTTAGTTTTTAACAGTTTTTGAAAAGCACGCATGCTGCAGTGTCTTTTTACAGATGGCGTAATAGTCACTTGAATATTTACTGCAGTCTGTAGAGAGTGTAAAGTAAGCTCATACGATGGAGTTTGTGTTGAGGGGTAGCAGACCAAAAATGAGCTGTCTTCACAGCAGCTAACTAATAAATCTAAGGGGAAAATAGCACAGATAAATGCTAAGCAAAACCTTCCCCAACTTGTAATATGTCCTTCTAGCGTAGCAAAAGGATGGCAGCTCTGTTCTCCATGTCGCTGAGCTGCAAAAATAATACTATTCGGCTTTCTTTTTTTCTTTTAAAACAAGAGTAAGGCATATTGAATATGCTCGGCTTAATTTTTTGCCTGCCACGCTGCTGTTAAAGGCAGCTAAGTCTTGCCAGGAAAAAAAGGTGGCAGTAATTAAACGGTATTGGCCAACATCTTGGAGGAAGGCGTGGTGTGATCTGCATGGGTGCAAAAAACATTGGAAACTTTTGGAACTGGTGAGATTTTCTAAGAGTCAGATTGGAGGGAGGGAGAGATGGAAACAGCAGCAACTGAGAGGGAAAATGCTCTTTCCCATTGGTGGGTTCTGGTGGGTTCCCTTCCTGACCTGGCCTCTACACACCATCTTCCAGGCAGTACTTAATTAAAAAGTGACAGGCTTCAAAATTATAGCCTCTGACTGGGAAATGATTCCAAGAGTGGTTGCTGGCTGTGAAGAACTATCTGGGACTGAGGGAGAAACTCTCACAGTCATCCTGCTCATTTTCCAGAATGGAGCCCAACGCTTGAAAGGAGCTCTGGAGGTGGTTCTAGGAAGCCCTGACTTGAATTAAGCTCTGCTTCTGAGAAATACCTATGGAAACAAAAAAGGGGGGATGAAAGGCCTAGTAGAAACCCCCCAAAAACAAGATTAAAAAAAGAGTAAAAGAGGAAGGATGCCGGGTGAGTAGGGTTGGTGGTGGTGTCAAGTCAAAGGAGAATAGAAAAGAATAATAACCGCGGCAGGGGGGGGTTAATTGTGGAGAACTGAAAAGTGGAAGGAGAAGAGGACAAATGTATGTGGAAACAGGAAAAAAAAGAGAAATAAAGATCCCTTAAATGGTCTCTGAGGTGTGGGAGAGATGCTGCGATGGCACTGCAAGTATTTCTGAGGTACCCAAGTCACCTCAGAATAATCTCCCAGTTCTGGGCGCCGTCTAGTAGCCATTGCTGATGGGAGCGACCTGGACTAGGAAGACTATAAAGCAAAGGAGGTAGGATCCAGGGCTCTGAGGCTCCTAGCAATCTTCTCCTCATCTCACATTTGCAGAAAGCAAGCTTGATATGTTAAGCTGCTCTGGAAGTGCAGTGGGGCTGAGGGAACTAACAAACCCGGGGGAAGAAATGAAGTTGGAATTAATCCATCTTCCTGCCAGCCTGGTGCTCTGCAGATGTTTGGCTTGCATTTCTCTTCAGCCCCAGGCAGTGCATCAATACTTTCTGGAGTTGGTTGGAGCTGTAGTCTGGAAGGCACCAGGTTGGGAAAGGATGCGTTTAAAGAAGGCAGTGGTCAGCTCCTACAAAAGCAAGGAGGAGAAGTAAGTTGCTTCTTGCTCTTCCCAGCCATCTCATGGCCAGGCCTAATATTAGGTACCAGTGGTTATTGGACACTTGGAGCCCTGCAGCCACGATGCTGAGTCAGTAGCCCCATTATTCAACCACCTGCGCCATCTATATTTTTGTGGACAGTCTTAACCATCCTGGATGGGCAGCAGTGCGGTTCCCCATATGTACTCCTCACATAATATTTCAGCTGCGTGCAAACAATATTTTAAGCCACTATTCTTCAACCTTGGGTCTCCAAATGTTGTTTTTCAACTCCCATCATCCCCAGCCAAGGATGACAGGAGATGTAGTCCCAACAACATCTGTTGACAGGCTGAAGAACAATGGTTAAAGCAATGTAGGAGGTTTAGGAGGAGGCAGAGTTTAGTCCTGAAGCCTGTTTCAGTGTCGGGGTTCAGACCTTAAAGCAACTTTATCAAGAAACTGCAACAGTAGTGAGTAACTGCACCAAGCCCTTTACAGATCTAGGATTAGCGAGCTGGGCCTCTCTAGAAGTGATAGCAGTCCTCAGGAATATACACTACCTATATGCACACCAGGTTTGACAGGTGGAGGCAGAACAGAGAGCTCCAGTCCTTTCCCCCAAACCCTACTCCATCTTCATTCCCTGCCATTAGTGATGCCAGTGCCTCTTTTATCTCATAGAATTCAGTGCAGGCCACCTAGAACCAAGACAGCCCCAATCCATTTTCCCATGCTAATTCAGGAAGAAATTGACGTTTGTTCTTCCTCTTGAGCTTGCAAACAAGAAAAGCAGTGGAAAACAAAACAATTTAAGGCAGTTTTTTCATTAGGTTCGTCTCACCCAATGCATTTGTACTTGGGATCTGTTCCTAAGCGGCTTTCATTTCCCTCAGTTGAACCCTCATAGCAGTTTTGAAAATGCAGTTCAGGCCTCCCTAAGGGAACCGTGAGCTGACCTCTCCCACTGTATGCATTGAATGGGCTTGGAGACTGGCTGCCAGCCTTTTCCTCCCAATCAGTGCAGTATAGGACTCTGTGACTGCCTGCTGTGTTGTCTGTAGTGTGCGAGTCCCCCTCTCTCTTCGCCCTCCTTCCCTGGGGAACCTTAAAACCTCTTCAGCCTTGCATTTCCATTTCTTTTGATCTGTTAGTCTGAACTTTTTTCCTGGCCTGAGGACAAGAGTGAGCTTTGGCTTGGCAAAGGCCCCTTTTCTCAGTTGCACTTGGGAGGTTTAAAATATTTCTTTGCTTTGCAAAGACTCTCTGACCAAGTCTGAGAACCCCTGATATAGCTTTCCTGCACAGTTAAGCAAATGACGTCCTGTGGAACTCTACTCTATATACCGCATAACACAAGGTACATGATAAGCTGCTTACATGCTGCAAAGGTAGGAGGCACTGGACTGCAGAACACTGCAAACACCGCCTGGAACTACTGGAAGTCTTTGGAATTCCTTTTAACTGTTTATTCATTCTTTCTTTTTAGGAGTAAGGGACAAGCTCATTATGAAGAGTGATCTGGTTTTCTTTGTCTCTGTAATTAGCCTTGCCTTCCTGTCTCTGCCAACATCTGGATATGCTCAGCATATTGCAGAAGAATCCTGCTCTGTTCAGATTCTGGTTCCAGGCCTAAAAGGTAACGGGTGTATCTATTTTCATGACCAATGAAGTTCCCCCGATCCCACCCAGTCATATTTTTGTTTGCCGAGGTTGCTTTCGGGATTGTTAGGTGTTTTCCATTGGCTAAGTAGAAAATGGGTTGTACCTCACAGCGGTTGGCTAGAATGCGTTTACCAGGAGTTTCACAAACTTGATCAGAGAGTGTCAAACTGAATCCTGAAAGTGGGAGATAATATTTTAGAGGACACATCAAGTACTAGGGACAATAACTTCATTGGTGTACAGGAAACTGGGTCAGTAGTACAGGAACTTGCTAATGGGCAGGAAAAACCAATAAGGAAGCAGCTGGAGGAAATGATTTATGGTTTTAGTTGTCTTTATACTAATGCACAGAACATGGGGAATAAAAAAGTTGAACTTGAGCTCAGAAGGTGGTAGACTCTCCTTCACTGGAGGTTTATTATTATTATTATTAAAAAAAAAACCTAGATCGTCATCTGTCAGGGATTCTTTAAGCTGTTATTCCTTCATTGTATGGGGTTGGATTAGATGACCCTGGGGGTCATTTCTGACTCAACAATTCTGTGATTCTATGAAATTACATGTGCATATTTGTTTTTCTAAGGCTTCGCCTCTGTAGGGGAAGGAGCTTTTAGTCTTATGGTAGGGAGGTAAAGAAATCAACCACTGGAATTGTAGGCAAGACCTGGGAGAGTTTTTAATGGTGGTGGTGATTAAACATCACTGCACACCCACACCCTTAGTTCTCTGTCAAACCAGGGCTGAGAAAGCTGTAGGTCTCGAGATGTTGCTGGACTCCAACTCCCATCAGCACCAACCAGCATGACCACTGGTCAGGAACGATGGGAACTGTAGTCCAGTGGAATCTGGCATCAGGCATCCCATGCTTGCTGTAACCTGCCTGATACTGGTACCGTCATACTTTTTATTCATCCCACAATCCTAGTACCTGTCAAAATTCAAACACCCCACCCCCCCACCAAGGATTGTAATGTGAAAAGTGTTGTGAAATTTGGAAGATTTCCTGATGGCAGAATTTCAAGGGGACCTGCACAAAGGTGTGCCTCCCTATTTCCATATAGGCTGGCATGTAGCCTGTTCTGGAATTCTGCATACTGGTGCTAAATCCAATTTGTTGTTGCATTTCCAGATCACTTGTTAAGAATGCTGTAGAATATTCTTTTAGGCCTGCATTATATATTTGAAAAAGCGATGCAGGTGGCTCTGTGGCTTAAAGCACAGAGCCTTGGGCTTGCTGATCAGAAGGTTGGCGGTTCAAATCCCCACGACGGGGTGAGCTCCCGTTGCTCGGTCCCTGCTCCTGCCAACCTAGCAGTTCGAAAGCGCATAAAAGTGCAAATAGATAAATAGGTACTGCTTCGGCGGGAAGGTAAATGGCGTTTCCCTGTGCTGCTCTGGTTCGCTGGCCACATGACCCAGAAGCTGTACGCCGGTTCTCTCGGCCAATAAAGCGAGATGAGCACCGCAACCCCAGAGTCGTCTGCGACTGGACCTAATGGTCAGGGGTCCCTTTACCTTTATATCTTTGAAGTGAATTTGTCACTTAGACCACTGCTGATCAGCTGATGCATTCTTTAATTCCACCGGATCCTGGACTGCATCTCTGGGGATTTAGAGTTGCCCACCGACTAGGAAAAAATAGATGCCTCCCACATGGCTGTTTCAGTGCATTTAACAATGGCCTGATATGCATAGATCAGTAGATGAAGCTACATGGAAACAAGCACCATCTTCTAAAGTTTGTGCACTGAGCGGCTGTTAAAGACATGGCTGCAGTCACCTGTAGAAAAGAATGACAACCTATTATGATGGTGCAACGCAAGGAATTCGAGTCTCTCTGAAGCATCCTTTTGGATCAACAGTTGTAGTGCTTGCGGAACATGTTTTTCAGAGAAACTACTTGGCATGTCTCTTGACTTCATTCTCCCTAGGGTTAGTTAGTATGGCCTACCAACCCTCCTTCTGCCCTCCTTTTAACATTTCCAAAACATTTTCTGGGAACTGTCGTGCCTGAACATTCTGCCTCTGACCTTAAGGCCGCTACACTTAAAAAAGAGGGAAAGTAAATAAAGGGCCAGTTGGAATAAACTGGAATTATTTAAGAAATGTGATGCCAGATCCCATGCTTTAAGCATTATGGCTGAGTGCTTTTTTTTTTACCCAGCCAGATGGGTGGGGTATAAATAATAAAAATATTATTATTTATTATTAGTACTACTACAAGAAGTAAACACACCTAGCTAGCGTTGCAGCAGTTGTTAAATATTAATGCTTTGGTATTTTAGCAAATGAAGGAAATTTACATTTTGGTTGCTTAATGTCTTCAACATTTCATTCTCAAAGTATAAGGACGTCATTTTTTTGCATTGCTATTCTTGCCAATTGCTACCTAGTTTAATTTGTTGTCCCAGTGTACTTAAGCACTAATGCCTTCTCATGCAAATGATAAAACAAATTCAAGCCAATAAAAAGGCAGCACACAAAAAGGCAGCTTACATCTACGGTGTGTACCCCTTGGGCATATATGTGCCGTAAGCTTATATCGCTGTTATGCCATCGTTATGGATTTGCCACAAGGGATCTTTGGAATTGCAGTTTGAGGCAGAGTTTTGTTCGAGTTACCGTACTCCTTACAGATCTACAGTTCAAGAGGGAAGGATTATTCAACTAAATTTAAGCCAGTAGTATACAGTTATGCCACGTGTACAGTACGCCTGCAGAAATAGACCCTAGTTAATGTGTAGCATTACAAAGGACGCGGGTGGTGCTGTGGGTTAAACCACAGAGCCTAGGACTTCCGATCAGAAGGTCGGCGGTTCGAATCCCAGCGACAGGGTGAGCTCCCGTTGCTCGGTCCCTTCTCCTGCCAACCTAGCAGTTCGAAAGCATGTCAAAGTGCAAGTAGATAAATAGGTACCGCTCCGGCGGGAAGGTAAACGGCGTTTCTGTGTGCTGCTCTGGTTTGCCAGAAGCGGCTTAGTCATGCTGGCCACATGACCCAGGAAGCTCTATGCCGGCTCCCTCGGCCAATAAAGCGAGATGAGCGCCGCAACCCCGGAGTCGGCCATGACTGGACCTAATGGTCAGGGGTCCCTTTACCTTTACCTAATGTGTAGCATGTGGTTGTTGGCATAATGGCACATGCATTATATAGGTATGAGAAAGGCCCCTAAAGCACTATGCAGTGGAAGACAAATGTCTTTTGCAGTGAAGACAGGGAAAGGTAGAGCAGAGTATAATGTGGCTGCTCCTTCTGCAGGAGGAAAAGGTGGCAATACTCTGTCCCTGCCTACTGTGCATAAACTGGGCTGGGGTATGAGTCACTCTTGTGAAGGAAGAATGGTATATACTGAAATTGTGTGGGTGGGTGACAGAGAGACAGAGACCTTGCCCATTCTGCCTTTATATTCCAGAATGCCATTGCCCAAGCCAAAATGCTGATTTCTACACCTTGGGGACGAAACTATCCAAATGTAATGTCTGAATTTGTTGTTGTTGTTTAGTCGTGTCCGACTCTTCGTGACCCCATGGACCAGAGCACGCCAGGCACTCCTGTCTTCCACTGCCTCCCGCATGTCTGAATTTAGTAGGATGCTTTTATTCAAACAGGTAGCACAGCACTTTAGAGAAAATGGAGAGCAGTGTTAAATTGGGACTGGTTGTCTCTTAACTAGATTTAATACAGTGCATATTTATAGAAAGGAATAGTCTATTCTGCAGAGCACAGACTAGGTAGATTAATCTTGATCTACTGATGCCTTCTTTGACCTTGGAAAAGCATCTTAACTACTCTATCTTAGTTTGCCTGTTTGTAAAGTCAAAGCATTACCACTAGATAAAACTACAAAACCACACGGAGTATGAGCAGTAAGCTTATGTTTTGGGGGGAAGCCCTTCTATATATTGTCGCACAAATGCTAAAAATGATGGTTGTTAGCATGCACAGGTCTGACTGTTTAATGAGTTCCAACAATCTCATATTCCTCAAATGATCAGGAAACACTGAACTCTCTGTCTATCTCTGCCTGAGAAAGAAAGGGAGATGGGTCCCAAATCTGCTCATGGTTCCACATATCCTACCTAATTAGAAGCTATAATCATAATAGTGAAGGAGATTGATGAAGAAATTCAGTGAAGCACAAAATGGCCTGCGAAGGCCACAGCTAATATAAAATCTCTAAAAAGCCATCAGTGCCTGATCTAAACTGTCAGGGGGTAGCTGGCTAGCTTAGAGGAGTGCTAATGAGATGTGGAGCCTTTCATCTGTTGGCTGAAATCCAGCTCATGCCCTCAGCTTCTCCGCAGCCTTGAGTCTTAGTACTTTGGAGCAATCATATTTCTTTTTCTGGAGTATGTTGGTGAGGTGCCTTTGATGCTACAGCAAAGTTCAAAAAAGTACCCACTTCACATCTGGAATTGCCCTGTGGCAGAGGCTGCATTCACACAAAGGCAAAAGGTGTCAGGTAACCTTGTTGGAGCCGTGGCTAAGGGCATGGCTAGTTTTTCTAAGGCCATGTATTGTATACACAGCAGTACATTATCCACATTTTCCTTCACAAGGAGGGCTATTGATCAATGAAGACATTTGAGAACATCCCAGAGTTTCCACTGCTACATTTTCTAGTGACCTATGGTGCCATTTAAATGTTGCATTTGTCTAATGGCTAGTGCTTTATATTAGTTTGTTTGTGTGTGTCCGAATGTCTTATCATGTATTGTTGCTGTTGTTTTTAAGTTGATAATAGAATGGAAACCATGACTAAATGCAGAAGCTCTGTCCAAAGTTTACTAACTGCGTTCCCACTGCATGGGTAACATGTATCTGAATGTTCTGTGACCATGCTGTTCTTGTTTTCCAAAACTGAACTTTCTGCATCTTATTTTCTATTCTCTTTTGCCGTTCTCAAGACCTCATTAGATTCCGAGAAGCCAGTTCCTTTCCTCTTGCATTTGTACTCTCTCCCTTTACCTTTCGCCTTTTCCCATTGACCAGGCTTGAGTGTATTTACCTTAGGGAAGAGACCTAGTCTTCATTATATCTTTTTAACTTTTATCTGGAAAATCCATCTGAAAACTTAAAAAATGGTGGAGTTCAAAAGCCGAGGTTGCTGAGCAAACACAACCAACCAGACCCTTGACACCAGGTGGTTCTTCTTATATCTAGACATATATGCACACACTGACACCCAAATGACATTGAGTGATCTTATACTCAGTTATGCTCAGAGTGGTCCCTTTGGTATCAATTGCAAAATTATTTCAGTGGATCCGCACTGAGTTTGAATGCCGTCCACTCCTATTACGCATTGTAATTTTCACTACAAATCAAGAGGCTTGTTCATATTGAGAATTCAAGCATGTTGTTGTTGTTATTGTATCTCCTTTTTAACTACAAAACAGGGGATGCTGGAGAAAAGGGGGAGAAAGGTGCCCCAGGCCGCCCAGGACGAGTTGGACCTCCAGGAGAAAAAGGTCAGTATTTTTTAAAGAGGGAGGTGATGCAGGTTACTCTTCACGAAACTGTTTATTTCCTAGTGCTGAGTAGATGGTAATCATGTATATCAGGCTTTCTGGCAGTATTGTCGGGTCCAGTGTTCTCAAAAGAGAAGAAACTGCTCATAGCATCAGGAAATGGAAGAACTGAGAGCCAGGAACCTAACATTTCTTCTGCCTTAAGTTTTCCTGGCATCATAATTCCATCTTCTGTGATGCAATCAAAACCATGGGAATTCCTGCCCTGTCCTCTATCACCAGAGGGAGTGCTGCTAGATAAAGCCGCTTATACCTGTAGAAGCTATAAAATATGTGGAAATGATGCTGCTTTCCGTTGGAGCAAATATTTCTTTGTTTGAATACGGTTTCCATCTACATTTTTCCTGGAGCATATGGGAATTATGGATGTTCATCATGAATCCTGAATATCTGTGATGAGAGCTTGTTCAGAGATGGTCTGAATACCAGTCGTGGAGAACAAACCACCTGCTCAGTGGCGTAGCTTGGCGGGGAGCCACAGGGGAGGTTGCCCCAGGCGAAAAATTGATAGAGGCACAAAATTTCAACACCCAGTGCTGCCTCAATACAGCTGTCACTAGGCTCCATTGCAAACTGCTTCTCCATGCGAACCAGGAAGTGATCTCTCCAGAAGGACTCTTTTCTTATTTCTGCGGCTGCAATCTCCTGGGCGACACGGATGCCATTAGGTAGTTGAACGCACATGCATACTCCATCTTGTTTCCCTGCCTCCGCATGGCCCTGCATGCTGGCAACCCCTGCTATGCCACTGCCCTGCTTGTTAGCTTCCTGGATGCATCTGGCTTGCCACTGTTGGAATCAGGATACTGGGCTAAGTCAAAAGTGGGAAACCTCTGGTCCACCGACCAATTTGGCATGGCAGGCTGTTGCTTAAAAAACACACCCCACCTGATGTCAGCTGAGTGACATGAGTGGTCCCACCCACTTATCAAAGTTGACCTATAGGTGTGGTGGGAGATAGTGATCAAGCAGAATTGAACTTCCAGTGGATCTGTGTGCATCCACTGATTGAGCAGGTACAGTGGTACCTCAGGTTAAGTACTTAATTCGTTCCGGAGGTCCGTAGTTAACCTGAAACTGTTCTTAACCTGAAGCACCACTTTAGCTAATGGGGCCTCCTGCTGCTGCCGCGCCGCCGGAGCCCGATTTCTGTTCTTATCCTGAAGCAAAGTTCTTAACCTGAAGCACTATTTCTGGGTTAGTGGAGTCTGTAACCTGAAGTGTATGTAACCTGAAGCGTATGTAACCTGAGGTACCACTGTACTTCAGTTCTGCTTTTTGCAGAGTTCTGGCATGAGAGAGGGTTCTCAAAACCAAAATCCAGCAGGACCCTGCTTTCTTGTAATACCAGACTTAGCTAAGGAAAGGTATTTTTCACATTCAGGAAGCAGCCAGAGTGAACAGACTGTATTGCGGGGGGCCAGTAATGCCTGGAGCAAAGGGAGGGGTGTGTGAAAGTAATTCCTTGGCCGATCTGGCAATGGTTTATGTTCCTAATGATGCTTTGGGACTTGCACAAGCATTTCTGTAATTCCATTTGTGCCAGGCCTGTAACTTCTAAAATACTTAGGCTCTTTGTGAGTATTATTAAAAAGACATAAGAGGCTATTTTCACTGTAAAGAAATCTTATGAGAGAACAATTGCACACCAGAAACCAATTTATCTGACCCCTTTTATTTGACCTTTCTTCTGGACTTAGAGCACTGGGAGCTCTTTGAGAGAGACCTGGAAGGAGTAGTTAGAAAATAAATACAAAAACTAAATGTGGCATTTGGCTTTAGAGAAGGTATAAAGTTTCTGCCCCCCCCCCACTCAAGCTCACCATAACAACGGCAAATAGCTTTGCAAGAAACGAAAGAAATAGTTAAGAACCTCTGAATACCAGTTAATATTCTACTTGTCAATTTTGTTGCATTATGATTTTTTTTTTAAGAATACACATACAATAATTGTTCCATTTTTAAAAAGAAATTGGATAAAACAGTAAATAGCAATCTTAAAACACAGGGCATCTGATTTCGTCACCATAAATAATTATATTGATTATTATTATTATTTATTTTTAATTGCAAATTTAACAACTTCTGTTGGGTACTACTCCTAAGAAGAGTGAAGGTTGCTTCTGCATAGAGTTCCAATGTAGAGAATGTTAGGTGACCCTCTGACAGGTCTAAGGATGGGGGAATCTTCCTACCTTCCTTCTTTTGAATTTCCATTGCACATTTCAGCTTGCGAGAAGAGCTGTCTAGGCTTAAATCAATAAGTGATACTAGTTTTAAGTGCTTTATGTTGAGACCCAAAGACGTGCGTGAACCTCAAGGATCAGAAAACACAGGACTACTGAAAAACAAGTCCTTTATTAAGATCAATCACAGTTCAGAATGCATAATGCAAACTCTCAGGTTGGACAGAACTCTTCTTCAGGCAAAATATTTCTATAATGGCTTTTGTTTGTTTAAAGAGGGGGTTGTTTCTATGCCAGAGATCCATGAAAGATCATGTTAGCTGGAAGTATATTTTCTATTGTCTAATGCAGAGGTTTTCAACCTTTTTGAGCCCACAGCTCCCTTGACCAACTACAGTGGTAGCTCGGGTTAAGTACTTAATCCGTTCTGGAGGTCCGTTCTTAACCTGAAACTGTTCTTAACCTGAAGCACCACTTTAGCTAATGGGGCCTCCTGCTGCCGCTGCGCCGCTGCTGCACGATTTCTGTTCTCATCCTGAAGCAAAGTTCTTAACCCAAGGTACTATTTCTGGGTTAGCGGAGTCTGTAACCTGAAGCGTCTGTAACCTGAAGCGTATGTAACCCAAGGTACCACTGTACATTCTTTCTGCAGCATCCCTGTGGGGCTCAGGAGCCGAGTTATTTCATCTCTTGTCTGCAGAGATGGCAGCTTCTCACCCTTTTTCAAACATCCTCCCTTGTGGAGTGTTCTCTCAGCCTCCCCTCCCCTCGGGAGTCCTCTGGGCGGCCGCTGCTGCCACCCCTGGTCTCTGAGCTGCCCCATGCCTGCCCCAACGAGAGGTGCTTCCTCATACTGCCCCACAGGGGCCTGGGACTTGTCTGTCTAATCTCAACAGCAAGGGCTGACAGACTGGCTGGCTGGGCTCCCTCGCCCGCTTTCTTGCTCACTCTGAGGCGACCTTAGCTCCTGGCAACCAGCACCCCTCGACCAGCCCCAGAAGCAGCATTTGCCTGGGGAACTTGTAGCCAAGGCTGCTGCAACAAACAGCTGTGCAAGCCTTTGGGAGGCAGAGATGCGAGAAGGCATCAGAGGAGAGAGGGAAGGAAAGGGAGACAGAGGCCAGTGTTGCCTGTGGCACCCCTCAACATCATTCAAGGCACCCCAAGGTGCTATGGCGCACTGGTTGAAAACCACTGGTCTAAGGCACTGAAACCTTTCACACAACTCAATTTTGTATTGAATATAGGGATTATTTGGTTGCATCTGTTATAAGAGCTTCCATCTTCCTACATTCAACTCACCCTGTCATATGTACACAAGCGTCCTATATAATCACTCTAATTTTTCCACGCATGGATGAGAGCTTCAAGCTGGGTTCCAAAATGTTGGCTGACGAGACTGCGGCTTCTGTTATCTAGTCACAGAAGACTGTTGTGAATTTTTCCTGCATTCATGATGAGCATTATAGCAGCCTCAAATATGCCCACCAGAAGATGCCACAAAATTAGTATTGGTATCTCACAGCAGGAACCGAGATGGTTTTTCAGTTTTAATGGCAATGCTGCACAGCATTTTTACAGCAGAGTTGTGACAAAACAAGACTCTTAAAAAATTGGCTGTCTCAGCTATTTGTCATGAATAAGGGACATACGTACAATAAGGCACAAACTGGATACAAATATTGCTAGCAATGCTTAAGTATTTGTTTTGTGTCCTTTTCACCGTTTTTTTCCAGGTTGACTCAGGGCCTGAGGTTGCAACCCTATACATGCTTACTCGGCAATGAACCCCATACTTCTGAGTAGACGTGTACAGGATTGCATTATAAAACAATTCGAGACTGAGGAGGGAAGCGTCCATGCACCCAGAAGCCTCTGGATTACTGTAGCAGCTACTGGTCAAGTGGAAAAAACCATTCAGGCTCTCTGTTTGCACGTTCCGCTTGTTCACTTACAATCTGCCACTACAGGTCTTCTGCCTGCAGCACCAAATAAGAAACAAGATGGTTGTAATGGGGGTTCTTGGAATATACGGTAGCTCACCAGAATCCATGGTTGCTACAGCCTGCTGGGAGCTTCAGAGCAGGCGGAGGTTATTCTTAGGCAACTCGTGTAAACTGGCTACCTCCGTACCAGTGTGTGCTCTTCTTGGAATGAGATATACACAAAACAATCCATGTTTTTTCATTCTTCTGCTCACTTTTTGGGTGCTATTGAACTATGTTGTTGTTTAGTCGTTTAGTCGTGTCCGACTCTTCGTGACCCCGTGACCAGAGCACGCCAGGCACTCCTGTCTTCCACTGTCTCACACAGTTTGGTCAAACTCATGTTGGTAGCTTTGAGAACACTGTCCAACCATCTCTTCCTCTGTCGTCCCCTTCTCCTCGTGCCCTCAGTCTTTCCCAAAATCAGGGTCTTTTCCAGGGAGTCTTCTCTTCTCATGAGGTGGCCAAAGTATTGGAGCCTCAGTTTCAGGATCTGTCCTTCCAGTGAGCACTCAGGGCTGATTTCCTTCAGAATGGAGAGGTTTGATCTTCATGCAGTCCATGGGACTCTCAAGAGTCTCCTCCAGCACCATAATTCAAAAGCATCAATTCTTCGGTGATCAGCCTTCTTTATGGTCCAATAACATACATTAAAGGTGCACACACACACAGGGAATCTAAACTCCTGCAACCATTTCTGTTGCATGCATAATAGAAAACCTGGGCAAATAATGAAAAAGATGGCCAGATACTGAAGTGTTGTTGACAATATTTATATCTGATTTGTGCTGCAATGTGCATATTTATCTCTTATTCATTAGAATTTGCTGAGGCAGCCAATTTTTTAAAGAGGCTCGTTTTGCCACAGCTCCATTGTAAAATGCTGTATAACGCTGCCATTAAAACTGAAAAACCTTCTTGTTTCCCGCTGTGAGGCTCCAGATAGTTATTTCGTGGTATCTTCCTGAGGCTGCTGTGCACTCCTCGTTAATAAAGACTTTGAATGCATACAGGGAAAAGATCAGCCGTGTAGTCTGCTTAGCATAGATGAAATGAAAAGGCTGTAATCTCAGACCTGTGGTTGTGAGGGCATGATCTATTCATTTCAGTGGTGCTTGAACTAATTTTAGTCTCTGGCAACTCTGACTGAGGACTACATGATGCTTTCGGGTATTTTTTGATACATCAGTGAGGCCAAGAGGGGGGTATTGTTTTCTGGGTAGCCCAGGACCCCTATGTTATGTACTGAAGTTCTCACCCTGGGCCAGCAGGGGGATACTGTAGATAGTTATGCAAATGAAGGATCGAAAGTGACGTTCAGTGATTGGATACAGTGGTACCTCGCAAGACGAAATTAATTCGTTCCGCGAGTCTTTTTGTCTTGCGAGGTTTTTCGTCTTGCAAAGCACTGTCAAGTCGCAACTGCACGTCTTCAAGCGGTTTTAAGAAAAAGGAAACAAACTCGCAAGACGTTTCCGTCTTGCGAAGCAAGCCCATAGGGAAATTCGTCTTGCGAAGCAACTCAAAAAACGAAAAACTCTTTCGTCTTGCGAGTTTTTCGTCTTCCGAGGCATTCGTCTTGCAAGGTACCACTGTAGTTTGTATGCAAATGAAGGATGGAAAGTGACGTTCTGTGATTGGATAGTTTTAGAAAATGGCAACAGTTACATTGTTCTGGAGCTCTATATAAGCAGGCTGACTGAGCTCCTCAGATCAGTTCTGTTCCAGCTTACAAATAAAGAGCTGCTTGGAAGAATCGCTGTGTCGTCTGATATGTTCGCCCACAACTTAACACCCTATACATACTGCCCAGGCTTGGGCCCCAGGGAGATCACTTCTGTGTTGCTAACACAGCAGTTTGATTTCACCCCTCGAGGCACACTCCATTGTCTCTTAAGACTCTCTGACTGCTGAGGGTATATGTAAAAAATTACATTAAATTTGTCCTTTTTTTTGTCCCCCCCCAGGAGAAACAGGGGACAAAGGACAGAAGGGGAGCATAGGGAGACATGGAAAAATTGGCCCCATTGGTTCAAAAGGTATGTTTTATTTCAATATTTGTTAGGCGGTTATTTATGAAAAGTTGTTTAAATTACATGTATTTTGAGTTTTTTTCTGCAAGGAACAAGAGATGATTGACCATGATTACGACAAAGCCATATGCGACAATCATGACAAATAAATGAGGTTGAGTTTCCTTCACATAGGTCAGCATTAGGAAGGCTTAAAAAACCCCATACAACTAGTGTTCTGGTGTCAGTGTATAAGATAAAGGCTACTGTTGCTGCTTGAAGCTATCTGCTGAGAAGCTTAACTTTATTTTCCCTTTCTTAGGAGAAAAAGGAGATAATGGGGATGCAGGCCCAGCTGGTCCTAATGGAGATCCAGGTAAACCAACCATATCAGCACTGGTTTTAATGTATTAACATCCAATTTAAGGTCCTAATTAATAAATGTGAAATTACGTATAGTTTGTATAAGCTTGTATAATACGGTTTTTTAAGATAGAATATTTCAGCAGCCATAATATTAGATTAACCACTGAACTCGAGTGATATGCATACAGATGTGAATTAGCCCTTACCAGTCCAACTCATCTTTTGTTGTACCGATGTGTACTACACTCTCTCAGATTCAGCTCATGTCTATGAACCAGTCACCCCCCCACCCCAGCATAATTCCTACTTTGTATGGGATGACCCTGCAGAATTTTAGTTTGAATGCAATTGTGAATGGATACGATTTTCAACAGCCATTTCTGTGATATTAAATAGTTGCAGGAAACTGTGGGCTCTGTTTGAGCGCAGCCAAGATTTTATTGGCTTACTACACGTGGTTGGTCAGGAGAAAAAAATGATGGTTTGCATATCATGCTAAGAGCAGGCCTTGTGGTTTATATTACTTGGCTGCAAAGTGGGTGCAACTGAGCAGCATCTACCAGCAAGGTGTTCGTTCATAGTCTGACATGGTTTATTCCATACTATGGTTTACTATAACATACAGACCATCCCCTGTGATTCCTTTGTGCTGGGATGGACCATGTTGAACACAAACAACTGTCTTATATGTATGTACCAGCAGCCAGGTCTGGGGGGTTCAATACCTGCAATGCAGCGTTACTAGTATTCTCTAGAGCAGGGGTTGGCAAGGCTTACCGGGCATGGGCCAGATCACTTCACAGAGATCCTCCATGCTCCGGACCAGTGCAGCACAATGCTGGAAATCGTGTCTGCGCAGAAGCGATTTTCGGCGTCTGGGCATGCGCAGAAGCGATTTCTGGAGCTGCAGAAGAGAGTCCCTGTGCCACGCTACGCCAGTTTAGCGCAGCACATGGGGACTCCCTGAGTGGGCGGCTCGGTTCAGGGGTGGCTCGTGGGTTGGCTAAATGGCCTCAGTAGGCTGCTTCTGGCTCATGGGCCTTAGGTTGCCTACCCTTACTCCAGAGGGTTGGAGTAACAGGATAGTAAGTTAATGGATAAAAGCTGTGAAATATGCACTATTTTGGGACACGGGTGGCGCTGTGGGTTAAACAACAGAGCCTAGGACTTGCCAATCACAAGGTCGGCAGTTCGAATCCCCACGATGGGGTGAGCTCCCGTTGCTCGGTCCCTGCTCCTGCCAACCTAGCAGTTCAAAAGCACGTCAAAGTGCAAGTAGATAAATAGGTACCTCTCTGGCGGGAAGGTAAACAGCGTTTCTGTGCGCTACTCTGGTTCGCCAGAAGCAGCTTAGTCATGCTGGCCACATGACCTGGAAGCTGTACGCCGGCTCCCTCAGCCAATAAAGCGAGATGAGCACCGCAACCCCAGAGTCGGTCATGACTGGACCTAATGGTCAGGGGTCCCTTTACCTTTATGCACTATTTTGGGTGACCAGCAAACAGTGCGAGACGTTTTGTGCAAATGCCCATATGTAACTTGCACACGGATTTTCTGCAGGCATTCCTTGTGAATGTGGCCAGCTACGAACAGCCATTGGTAAAATGGATAACCAAGTGACCTTGCTGACGACTGAGTTGAAGTTCATTAAAAAAGGTAAGAGTGTCCAGACGAACATTCTCCCCTTCCTTGCATGTGGGGCAATCTTGCTTGCTTAATCACTGGTTGATTGTGCTATGCATTAAGTTGGTTTATAGAAATGCGAGTGCTCACTTTTCAGCACTGCCCTCCCCCGCAGCTGTTGCTGGTGTGCGTGAGACAGATAATAAGACTTACTTGCTGGTGAAAGAAGAGAAGAGGTACATGGACGCCCAGCTCTACTGCCAAGGAAGGGGAGGGACGCTGAGCATGCCCAAGGATGAAAACACCAATAGCCTAATTGCTGCTTACATCAATCAAGCTGGCCTCAGCCGAGTTTTCATTGGCATTAACGACCTAGAGAAAGAGGGCCATTTTGTTTACTCCGACCGGTCCCCAATGCAGACCTTCAACAAATGGAGCAACGGAGAGCCAAATAATGCTTATGATGAGGAGGACTGTGTAGAAATGATAGCCTCTGGGGGATGGAATGATGTCGCCTGTCATATTACAATGAATTTTGTTTGTGAATTCGACAAAGAAAATGTGTAGAAATATGATTCCTGCCCCCAGCTCAATTTTTGAATCAAGCTTTGTGTGCAGGTTAGGCTGTGTTTTTAGTATCGGTTTTTTTATAAGCTGGTGCAGTCCACAAATCCTGAACTGCTATCTGTTTATGGGTGTGTTTTGTGTGTGTGTGTGTGTGTGTTTGCACATAACACTAAGCTATGGTTGGTTTTAACCATGATTTATTTAATAAGCCATGGGTTGTCTCAGTTTCATTTGTTTCTCCAAAGCTTGGCTTGTTTCCCAGCCACTCCTGCCTTGTGATTTGTAGCCTGATGAGCATTTGGGGTGGGGTGCCCAAGCAAGCCATGCTTAAGCAAGGCTTTCACATAAAGCAAACCATAGTTAAAATGAGTCATGGGTTCACAAGCATATCATGTTTGCTGGCAGAAAATAAACCAGGGTTTGTTTGCTGGGTTGGGTTCACCCGTTCAAACAAATTTATATAGGCTAAGCAAATCATGGTTTAGCAGTATGTGCAAATCAGCCTTTTATTTGAAAGTTAGTACCTTGTTGATGAGGTGCTAATCTTTCAACAAGCTTCATATTAGTCTGGACAAATATCCCAGAACACCCTCACCTCTGCCAGTGTTACAAAGTTCTTCTATCACCAAAAAAAAAAAAAAAAAAAAGCAACACGACATTTTTATGTGTTTAGTTCAGGTTATGTGGATCTCCATCCTGCAAAAAATCCTCATATCTGATCTCTCTCTCTCTCTCTCTCTCTGTGTGTGTGTGTGTGTGTGTGTGTGAGAGAGAGAGAGAGAGAGAGAGAAAGAGATGCATACACATTCCAAGATTAAGCCATGGCATATGTCAAGCTTCCCATTCCATTTGCGTGTGTGTGTGTGTGTGTGTATTCTTAGCAAGGGTTTTCTTCACTCATATTCAGCACAGCTTTTTCTTTCTGTCTTTTTCTTTTAAGCCCTGTTTCATGTATTATCTTTGCAGTGCTCCCTCCCTTCTGTCATGCAGGTGACCTCATGTATGAAGTGGAAATTCACAGCACATGCTTCCTTTTCTTCCACAAAAAAGGAATGCCAATATAGTTTGCTTGTTTTAGCCATAAGGATAGCTACCTTGTGGAAGGAATAGGGGCGTGCCCACTTCTATACCATGCAATGAAGAATGCCTCCAAGCACAACCTTTCACTGAAATGATGAGACTCATTCATTTTAACTGGGCTGGCACAGGAAATCTTCCTAACAGATTAAAGAACAGTACATCATCCTGGATAGTAGTAGGCACACGTGAACGTGAAATATGTTAAGAATAGGACACAGGAATTAATGAAGGACAAACTTCAACATTGAGATCTATAACACAGGGTGCTGGTGTCAATCAACTCCAAGACCTACCCTAGTTACTTTTGTTGATAAAGTATTATAGTGGTATTTTTAGAAGTATATTATATTAGTATTGTACAGCTGTAAATATAATCTAGGTATTTCAAATATCAATATTCACCCTTCAGAAGGGAAGAGCAGAGTTAACCGAGACATGGTTTAAAGAAATATGGCTGTAATCCAACACAGAATTAAGTATAGGTAAACCGCTTGAAATCGTTGGGCTTAAACTCAGTTCTGCGCAAGATCTCTAGGCAGAAAATATCCATCAAATCGCTTGTTGAGATTAATGGAGATCTACAACGAAAGTGGAAGGTATAAATGTAGATTTTAGGAAGCTATTTTTGAAGACCTATAGCCACCATTTCTATCTTTTAAAAAGCCTACCCTTCTACTGCTCACATTAAGTCCTGTGCTGGTTTATCTTTTATCACTTTCTGAATCCTAATGAACTAGTTCCTTAGCTCTTCCATTACACAGTTGCTAAAGTGGGAATACAGCACTGATGTAAACCAGTTCAACTCTTTAGGCAGTGTTTAATAGATTATAAATTGAGTATTGCAAAATTATTTACAGAAAACATGAATATTACATTTTCCTTATGTACCCTTTGGCACAGAGTGGATCTGAGCATTGTGGCTTGATGGCCAGAATAATTTAGCAAAGTTAATCAAGTCCCAGCCTGTTGCAGTTTAAAGAAATCTCAGTAGCCATAATGCTACTCTGAATTACACATGAATCAGGTTGTTCCATTAAATCAGGAGTACATTTTGCACAGAACTGCACCCTAGATAGCTGCCATGATTGTGTTTTGATATTTGCATGCTATTACTGTTTTCTTAAAAATAATAATAATTATCCAAGCAGGTCTTTGTAAGTTGTCATGCAACTCACGAAAACTTTTAAGTTATTCATATTCTGAAAGATGCTTTAAAATTCATTTGCCCATCCTTCCGTTTGTCACTGTAGGCACATAGCTAAATGAATGCTAAGATTTTGTGGGAGTAAGTTGACTCTACAGACTTAATGAATGTTATCCATTTACAACAGAGGATGCAGCTGGTTGCACCTGACGTTTGGCCCTTCATGAAGTTCTATAGTTTTAATTATTATTACTGAGGCCTTAATCCCATGATAGAGTCAATCCAATTGAATTTCTTCTAGCCTGGTTGCAAATCAAGGGAGGTAGCACATGAAACAGTTGAAGTTAAAATTAAATTTGCATTTTATTTCCCAGTTCATCTGCACAAACAAATCCACCTGAAGCCAGATACAAATCCCAGCACTCAAGCAGTGGGTATTAATTCAGCTGGCTTCTCAAGATTGCTGGCGTTGGAATTAAACTGAGAAGTTCATTAATAATGGGTGAACTACAAGACTGAGTCCAGCACATGAACAAGAGTTAAAATTGGTTCACCATCTCTTTTTGACTTTAGGAACAAGATTTATGCTGTTGTTCCCCACAGAGATAGTCATTGGTTTAAAACAGGCACCACCAACCTTTGGCACTCCAGATGTTTTGGACTACAATTCCCATCACCCCTGACCACTGGTCCTGTTAGCTAGGGATCATGGGAATTGTAGGCCAAAACATCTGGAGGGCCACAGGTTGGGGATGCCTGGTTTAAAACTTTACAGAAGCATAGGACAGCAGTTCACTTAACAAATCTATATTTCCAATCCTGCCTATGCATAAACAACTGCATTCACTTATTTAATAGATATAAAAAATGTGGCTATTTGTTATGACTAGTTCATTTCTGCATTAGACTTGCATTGCTATGCTGGTAGTAGAGTGCTTTCCCAAATCTGTTGTTGGGATGTTGTAACTTCTGTGCAGCACAGAGCTATTCCAGAATTCGCTAGCGGACCATCCATCACTAAGTCACTTATGATTCAAGCCCTTTCCCCTTTCTCATTGAGGTTTGTAGCATTTCAAGTAGGGGTAAATAACCTTTCCCCATCCAGACACTGTTGGATTTCACTCCCATCACTCCCTGCCAGCAGGAATGATGGGACTTGCAGCCCAACACCATTTTGGAGGGCCAGAAGTTCGCCATCCCTGCTCTAAAGCTCTCTGCTGCTTTGCTCATTAGAAATAACTTGGATACAAAAATGAACGTGGGGGCATGCATAAAATAGTGAATACTGGCCCATGTGATAACTTGGAATAACTGCAGTCTTGTGCATAGTTGGTAGTGTATTCTGTTGAAGAAAGCAGGAGTTCCTTCTAAGGCAATACACAGGGGATCAAACTGCAAATCTAATCTTGCCAATGTTGATTCAGTGGGATTTCTATGTAAGCAAAAACAACAGGGTTGGGTGTATAATAGGTTTCCTGACGCTGTAACATCCCAGAGACTATGACAAAAACAGAGTGGATTATCTGTAACTTGATACTGACCCACTGATTTAGTTCCCAACATTTAAAGCTTTGAGGGTATACATTTTCTGTTGCGTTCTTCAATATTTATGTTTAATCTAATGATAAGCTTCCTGGTAGCACACAAATGCAAGTACGTAACTAATTTATAGCGACTGGATTGATAAAGGATTTTTTGTTTATAGCAATTTTGCTCTCAAAAATAAAAGTATGGCAAGCATTTGAAATTATTGTGTATCGTTTTGCGTTTAAGGGAAATAAATAAATAAATTTTATCCCAACTTTTGTTTCCTCTGAGTTTAATTTCTTTTCCCTTGTTTCTACCAGCTTCCCCAAAGAGGTGGAATCCCTACAGTTTAATTACAACCCTAGAATTTTAGAAGAATTTAAGGAAAGAAAAAAAAAACGGTAATATGTTTGACTCTACGTAGGGTGTTTTTCTCCGTTAGGATGTAAATTGGCTGCAGATATACAGGTACTATGCCTTGGGACCTCAGATAAAGTTAAGCTGAAGAAATTAATGGGAGGAAGTTCTCCCTGCTTCCCGGAAGTTATCTGTGGACTCCACCCACCCCACCAATTTTGGGTGTTTCTTTGCTCCCCCAGAAACACCCCTGTGTTGCACCCCAACCCTCTAGAGAGGTGCAGTGTTCACCACTGTTCATAGGTTGCCATGTCTGAAATGTGTTTGTCTAGTAGACCAGAGGTTCTCAAACTTTTTTCTCTGGGCCACGCTTTCAGAATAAACATTTGCTCATGCCACACCAAGTTTTTAATTGATAAGAAGCACATTGGAAAAAAAAAACAAAAAAAACAACAACTCCTAGCAGTCGCTTGATTTATAATGTAGAGCACAACTACTTTGTAATATAATCATGGGACACCCAGAAAGTTTAAAACAATGCAGTAACATAAGAAATCACCCCCCAGTACAACAACAACAACAACAGCCAACAACAACATTTGTACCCCACCCATCTGACTGGCCTCTTACATGCATACCCTAAGAATGTGTATAAGATCAATGAGAGATTTGAACTTGATTTTGCTGGGGGATCTAATTTATATTAGGTCTCAGCTCTTCTTAAACACAAAGAAGCCTTTCTTTTTCTGATCTTTCATATCTGTCAGAAAATATATTTTGAAAAGATATCTATCCATTTTTCTGCAAATAAAAAAAAATATTTTGATACAGTGGTACCTCAGGTTAAGTACTTAATTCGTTCCGGAGGTCCGTACTTAACCTGAAACTGTTCTTAACCTGAAGCACCACTTTAGCTAATGGGGCCTCCCGCTGCTGCTGCGCCGCCGGAGCATGATTTCTGTTCTCATCCTGAAGCAAAGTTCTTAACTTGAAGCACTATTTCTAGGTTAGCGGAGTCTGTAACCTGAAGCGTATGTAACCTGAAGCGTATGTAACCTGAGGTACCACTGTACTACACTACACTACACTACACTACACTACACTACACTGAAATGTTTAAATGTTTCTTTGATTGCTCCGAACGTTTGCCACCCTCTCTTGCCACACCAGAGCAGCTTGCCACACGCTTTTGAGAACCTCTGGTCTAGAAAAGCTTTGATAACATTCCAGGAGATAATGCATTACTGAAAAAAAAGTCCCTTTAGAAGTTATATGGCAGAGGGTTTTCTAACATGCCTGTGCAATGCACACCACCGTGTTTCAAAGCGAGATGTGGATACATGGTGGTGGACACACACCAGGTCTCTGTAAGCCAATTGCATCTTCCCAGCACACCAGTACTATGTGTCCCTGTGTGTTGGCAGGTAACTGCTCCCGCCCCCATAGAGACTATAATGTTGTCACGACACATCTGTCTTATATGCTACAAACATGTCAGCAGTGCCAGCCCTGACTTAATCATCTTTGTCCAGCGTGCAGTTTAATCATCTCTGCGTTACCATGCTGCCCTCTAGTGCCATACTGGAAGCAGTTGCTTTGTAACAGTTGCTATCTGTAACAGTTGCTTTGAGTTTGCTATTTTGCAGGCAAGGCAGCTGGAACACCGATTTGAAATGTGGTGTTAGCCTTGTGTCACTGTTTTTCCTTGTTGTAAGTGCCACTTGGACTGGCTGCTAATGCATATGCTGTCTCTCTGGCCAGTATATATTTGTCTGTGTGTGTGTGTGTGTGTGTGTGTGTGTGTGTGTGTGTTGAGGAGGAAAACACTTGTTGTTGTTGTTGTTGTTGTTGTTGTTGTTGTTGTTGTTGTTTAGTCGTTTAGTTGTGTCCAACTCTTCGTGACCCCATAGACCAGAGCACGCCAGGCACTCCTGTCTTCCACTGCCTCCCGCAGTTTGGTCAGACTCATGCTGGTAGCTTCGAGAACCATCTCGTCCTCTGTCTTCCCCTTCTCCTTGTGCCCTCAGTCTTTCCCAACATCAGGGTCTTTTCCAGGGAGTCTTCTCTTCTCATGAGGTGGCCAAAGTATTGGAGCCTCAGCTTCATGATCTGTCCTTCCAGTGAGCACTCAGGGCTGATTTCCTTCAGAATGGATAGGTTTGATCTTCTTGCAGTCCATGGGACTCTCAAGAGTCTCCTCCAGCACCATAATTCAAAAGCATCAATTCTTCGGCGATCAGCCTTCTTTATGGTCCAGCGGGAGGAAAACACTAGTCTGTTTCAAATGCAGAAACGCACACATTATTTGGAAAGCTAAATTATTTGTTCTAAGCAAATGGCAAGATTTCGACTGCCTGGATTAATAAGTGTCCTAACTGTTCTCTGCTCTCCTGCAAATGTGTACACACACATATAAAGGTAAAGGTACCCCTGCCCGTACGGGCTAGTCGTGTCCGACTCTAGGGTTGTGCGTCCATCTCACTTAAGAGGCTGGGGGCCAGCACTGTCCGGAGACACTTCCGGGTCACGTGGCCAGTGTGACGCCGCTGCTCTGGCGAGCCAGCACCAGCGCAGCACACGGAAACGCCGTGTACCTTCCCGCTAGAAAGCGGTACCTATTTATCTACTTGCATTTTAGGGGTGCTTTCAAACTGCTAGGTGGGCAGGAGCTGGGACCGCAGACGGGAGCTCACCCCGCCGCGGGGATTCGAACCGCCGACCATGCGATTGGCAAGCCCTAGGCGCTGAGGATTTACCCACAGCGCCACCCGTGTCCCTGCACACACATATACCCCATCCCTTTTGAACATGCTGCAGTCCCAGATATGTGGTGCAACTAAGCAGCAACTTTCAAAAGGAAAGTAAGTAAGATGGTAGGTATACTTAAATAACTAACACATCAACAATAACGGCGCAGGCAGACACATTTATGTCTGAATCCAGAAACAGACCTGGAACTGTTATAATCCAAGCTCTAAATGGCAGAAGAAACCTTCAAGTTACGAGTTAGGGCCAGTTCATGCCTGTTGTCAAACAAGCATTTCTAGCAGCAGTGTAAGTGTGCATTGAAACTCTTAACTCAGCAGTAGTTTCTGGTCCTCATGAACTTGCAAGGCAATGGATCATCTAGAACAGGGGTTCCCAACTGGTAGTCTTCGTAACCCACCCAGGGGGTCCGTGGCACCATTCATATAGCAAAGACTACCAAAGAGATCATTTTTTTAAAAAAACTAGGGGGTCCATGGCTCGGCTTTTGAAAAACAGGGGGTTTGCAGCACTTAGCTAATTGGGAACCACTGGTCTAGAAGTCTGCATACCAGTCCCTCTCCTCAAAACAATATTTCTCTCTTCAGCCCCAACTGATTTTGGACCTGAAACAGGCCTTTCTTCACATCCTAGCCTCTGCATTGTTTTGTAGGGGCCATCTTTACCAGGAGTGAAGAATTGGATGAGGCAGGCAGACTGCATCCTTATTTTCCCCAGCCACCGTAGGCCAGGTTTGACCGGTGAGTGAGGCCCACCCCTCCTGATGTCACAGTGATGTCGTGCGATCTGTTTTCATACAGCGCTCTGCATGGTGCTTTGCAAGCTCCAAAGATTACTAGATTTAAATGAGTGAGGGAGCCTCTAAAATGCAGGCTGAGGCACATAATATTCAGGAGCGGAAGCAGCAAAAATTCTGATTTCCTTTCCAATGGGTGAAGAGCTCTTTTAAAATTAATTATGCAACAACATTTCTTAAACACTGTTTTTATATATATATATGCAAAATGGGTGCCCAATAAAAAAAAAGTGAATCAGCTGTCATTCACATCAATCCAAAGAAACCAATGAATTACTCAAGCTGCCAGAGTAAATAAAAAATGTCTGCTGTTTGCTCCAGGAGACACAGCACAAAATTGATGGCAGAGACAGAACTGGTGGTAAGTAGAAGAAACCAAATTCAGGTAACGGGCTTGGATCCTGAGATGTCCTGTGTCGGCAGAAAAGCACTTCCACTTGCGCAAGCCTGGTCCCTCTGAATTCGTTCAGCATAGGGCCCTTCTCCACCTCATTCCACACCATTCAAGTGGCAGTGGATACAATGGGCAGAGGGAGTCAGGAAAGCCCTTTTTCGTGAGAGCTTATTCGTCTCTGGATTCGCCACACTGACTCCTTTGCAAGATATCACCCTAAAACAGTTCTGGAAGACCTTTGGCAGGTTTAAAGAACTGAAGTAAAGCCAAGAGTCACCTCCAAAAAAATCATAGTTAACACTAAACTAATATTTGGAAATTAGTTTTAATATAACATAAAATAGATTTAGGAGCCCATTTGTACCCGTTACGGCAGTTCAGGAGATCTGTTGGCGCACGATAGAGAGTACCTATGCATGGCTTATTACTGAGGAGGATGCCATAAAAATAAGGATGAATTAAAGGCAAACACTCAGCAGGAAGGAGCAGAATTAAATAAGCCTATTATTATGCATAGGTGTTGCCTTGAAAAGAGGAATGAAAAAGAAATGCAATACGATAAGCTGTTTAGTTTAGCCATTTTTCATTTAAAACAGGCAGTGGAGGATATAATTGACTTAATATTTCGTATTTCATCAAGTGGTTGGATTTTACCTTTAATGGCTCTTAGCTAGCTTCTGATGGAATTTTGTTTGTGTTAAATTTTTCGTTTTATTTATTTCCGGATTTTTTTAAACATGCAATTAAATTTTATAGGCACATGTGAATAGAGAAGAGAAAATAGAGGTATGAAGACTTCTCTTTTCATAGCTCCTGGACAATTTTTGGTTTTATGTCAGTAAAACGTAAGTCTCTCCCCCCCCTGCCCCAGTCTTTTTTTTAAAAAAAAGCTGTCCGCTTTAGAGGCAAACTCGGAATAAATAAATATATATATATAATATAACATTAATAAATTCAAAGAACCTTGGACAAATCTTGGAAGAAATAAGGAAGAGCGCAGCAAATCAAGAGGGATTGCTCGCTGCAAACAGAATGAGAGCATGAGGGGAACCATTTGCAGTGCTGATGCTCTTAGGGTCCTGGCAACTGACCAGCTTCTCAGGCTGTCAATTTGCTATTAGGAGAAAAACCACCCGTGCCTCCTGTTTCAGCAGATGGGATATGTTGTGCATATATACACTCACACAGTATTACTACAGGCTTTCTGCCAAGGTAAGTCCACGCTACATGAGAATGATCATCCTCTGGCTGTTGTGCTGCTAATACGGCAAAAGAGACCTTCCATTCCAGGCATGGTTCCAGGAGCAAAGTTTGTGAAGGCCAGGATCATGGTAGAAAATACGAGTTGAAAATGTGTCACAAACACCATGCTTCGTGCAATTTGCGAGGTTAATTTAAAATACGCTGCTTAAGAAAAATATATATTTTAGATTCATAAAGAGACAGCACATTCTTTTTGTATGTTTGTTTGAGGAAGGGGGTGGGCGTTTACATAGATCCCTTACAGAATCAATAAAGTCTAATGATTGCCTACCAGTTGTGTAACCTGCTTATCGGGGATTGTCCACCAATCCTTTTGAAACACTAGTAGTCTCTTCACAGTGCAGATTATTTACGGCTGTCGTGGACCAAAACTACTAATAGAGTAAGACTAATTGATTTTTATTCATTTCTCTTGAGATGTTATGGCAAAGATATTTTGGACTGAATTATTTAAAATTATCCACAGGAATGTCCATATTTCATGTTTTCCAGTGAACTGTGAAAAGTTTCAATTCAGTATAATTTAACTATTTTGTTCCCATTTTTGCTGGTGTGCCAAGACGACACAACTTGGCTATTTTGCCTGTAATTGATTAGCATATAGTTATTAGAATATATAGCACTAGCTTTTACAACTGAACTGCCATTGCTCTGCATTGAAATAATTATGGTAGCACAATTAATCACATCTTATTTGCAACCTTGTAATTAAAAACAAAAATCAGCATGGTTTTATATTAATAACCGAAGAAAAGTAATCTTTTAACTGTTTTTACAAAAAAGAAATTGCAACCTTTCAGCAGTCCCACTTGGTCAGGAGGACGTCCAAGTATATAAACATAATATGCTTGGACCTCGAAAAAAGATACTGACAAAAGACTCATGAGTAACTCTGCAATAGTAATAATATCTTCTCAGAAGTAAGTCCTATTGAATTATGAGGCGCTTACTCCCAGGTAAGTAGGGTTGGGTTGCAGGCTAAACCTAGCAAACGTGGTAAATAGGGATGGTCCTTTTTAGTTCAGTAATTGGCTAAACAAAAAGCAGATGGAAGGAATAAACTTGTTTCAAAATGGAGGCAAGTAGGCAATGAACTGTACAAGGATCTGTATTGTGGATGCGGACCAGTGTTTTTATTTAACATCCATTAATGAGTTGGGGGTAAAGAGTGAACAGTGAGGTAGCCAATTTGCAGATGACACTTGATTGTTCAGGTGAATACTCAAGGAAAGAGCTCCAACATAATTTCTCCAAACTGAATAATTGGGCAACAAAACGGCAAACAAGATTCAGTGCAAGCAAGTATGTAACACTCATTAGGGGGAACGATTCCCAACTTAATATATACGCTGATGGGATGTAAGAAAGCTGTGAAAAAGGGAAATTCCATACCTGGGATCATTATGAAAGGGATTAGAAATAAAACTGCCAGCATCGGAAGATTTATATATATCTATTGAGTTGCCAAATTGTGGAATGCTGGGCACACTTAAATTAAATATAACTGAGGTGGAAACGGTGCAGAAAAGGGAAAACCCAATGAGCAAGTGTTAGAATTTCTTTCATAGGAGGAAAGCCTAAGTGCTTGGGGCTCTTTTTCTTAAAAGGCAACAAATAGATGATCATGAATAGAGTCTTAGTACATTAGGCATGATTTTGATGAAGTAGGTAGAGAAAATACTATTCTCCCTCTCTTTTAAACCTAGAAAGTGGTGGTCACTCTGTTAAACCAGTTTGCCATAGATTCAGAACTGCTGTTAAATTACAATAAATGTACAGAATTTGCTGCCACAAGATATGGCGACATAGCCCACTGGCTTAAATGGGTTTCAAAGAGGATTTAAGTCCATGAGGTGAAATGATACTTCAGTTCTAATGGCCACAGCTAAAAGGGAACTCCAGAAGGCCAGCCACATGGGGCCGTTCTGCATTTACCATTTATAGTCGTGTAGTTGCTGTTTGATCCAGCATTTGCCTCCTCCTTTTGGTCACATATTGCTGTTATTAGCGAGTGAGTATGCTGCTTTCCTTTCCACACAAATTGTGGGTTGTGCCTGTACTGAGAAAATATCCATACCTGTAGTAGCCTTGTGTTCCTCCAGCCAGTAAATTCTCGCATTATTTATTTAATCACTATTATTTACTTAATCAAATTACAAGTGTGCTTTTAAGAAAGGGGGAGCTTAATGTGATAAGGTGGGGATTTTTGATTTACTTTATTTTTCTTCCCTTTTAGAAGAGTAATATCTGTTTAACAAAACAAAACAAAAAATTCAGTGTGATCTTTTGAAGAAAGATGACCGTTCATCTCTCAGAAAAAAAGGGCAATGTTTTACCTGACTTCCTGCATCTGAATGACTTGGGATGCGAATCTGTAGGAGGGAAGGTAAATTCAAATAAATTCACCGAAACAGGAGAGGTTCATAAAAGTAGATGATGTTTAGTTTTTGTAAATTTATTTTTTTAAAAATCTAACTTCTAGAGATATAAAGTTGTTATCCTAATTATTATGATACCAAGATGTGTTTGTCTGTTTGAAAATATTTTGGTAATAGAAACAATAGATTTCCATAATTAATTTTGATAGCATTTTCAAATAAAAGTGCTGCATAAAATGTTAAATCAAAAGCAGCTCCTTCCTGCAGGGCTACAGATACAATTGCACACTTTCAAGTGTAATGTTGATGTTCTTGTGCAAATGGTATCACAGGTGCACAAGTTTAAGGGTTATTGAGGCAATAATAATAGCAGTTGAACTAGGATTTGTGTAGTCTCTTTCTCACATACAAGACACCCATTGGATTTGCCTTTTGTGTTATGTGGCGTGAGCAAGCTGGTGCAACTGGATATCATCCTACAGCACCTTAAGCAATTTAAAACCATATCAAATATAGAACACGATAAGTATAATAGCAATAATAATAATGATGATGATGATAATAATAATTCATCTGTAGCATTTGATTCATTTCAAGATATCCAATGTATCCAGCAAGCCATTCTGGTAAAGATTAAAAAACAGAATTCACTACTCATTGAACCCCCCCCCACTAAAACTTATTTTGAACAAATGCAGTTTTAGAGCTCACGTAAAAAACCAAGGTGAGGGCTGAAAGTATGTCTCAGGGAAAGGAATTCCATAACTTGGGGGGCCATCACTGAGAAGGCCCTGTCCCTCATACCAGCCTGCCTAATCTCAAAGAGAGATTTCCAATGTCGCATGTAAAATAAAATTAGTAGTTACATGTAAATTGCAGCTGTAATTCATGCTTCTTTTTTATTTTGTAAAGGTTTTATTTGCAACGGATGACTTTTTTGCTCCTGCAGAAAATCTCTTAAAGGTAGGTATGCAATATCTATATGGCTCTTCTTTGGATTGCAGATGTATTCTGGTGATAAAGGCCACTGCGATCCACTGATCAAGGGTGGTATATAAATTTAATAGATAAATAAAGGCCAATTAACATTCTAACGCTTAAGGCATTGTTGCACAATTGCCTTTTCCAAGCTGTGAAAAGTTTGGGGGGGCCACACACTACAGAGTTTCCTTTCCTTTGTGTAAGAATAAGCATTTGGCCAATTGTGGTAGTGATAATATACAGCAGTTAGATATTTTCAGACTCTGGCCTTAATGACTGTACATGGAAGAGTGTCTCTTTAGGTGGTAATGGTGTGCAACTTCACTTATTTCAAATGGCCTTACATTACAAGGGCTCACCTTATAAACTAGCTCTGCTTCATTTGGAGTCGTAGCCCACCGCATTTCTGAATTGAATTCCATCCTCAATGGCACCACTATATGGTAGCTGCTGTGCTAGGCCTTTTTCAGACTGACACCAATCTCAAGGGAATGGCCATAGGTGGCTAGCCAGCCCACTAGCCCTCCCCTTGCCCAGTTCACTTTTAATTTGGTTTATTTCACATAACGAACACAAAACCCCCCGAATCAAGGCATTCTGAAGCACCTACTATAAACATATAGGTTTGTACTTCTGTCAGCTTTAAACCTTATTATAATGAAGGGCATAATGCAAGCACTACCTTGGTCTTTTTTATATATATGGTTGCTTAGAAACAACGGCCAGCATATCATGCAGACCTATTCACCGAGTTTGGAAAGTGGAGGGATGGATGGGAAACCAGAAGGAAGCGCATTCCAGGTAAAACTGACATTTATTTATTTTTAGAAGACTTTTCTTTTCTGAAAAAAATTCTGAGATTATGGCGAAAGGTGGGTAAGGAATCTTGTAAATAAATAGGATGGAAAATTTCCTAAATCTACATATATTAACTTTGGTTGGGTGTTGCATTTTAAAGGTTCTTCCTTTGCGTCTTAGGTCATGACTGGTGCATCATTCAGCTGGGGGTGCCAGGTACCATTTATGGGTTTGAGGCAGACACATCTTACTTTGCTGGAAACTGCGCTCCTCAGATATCAATCCAAGCTGCTTGCTTGAAGCCAGGTAACTTAAGATCTCAAGAACTTTGTAGAGGTTCTGATTATGCTGTATCAGAACACGGAAAGGTGACAGGAAAGGGATCCTAGCGGCAGCACCAGGAGAACAGTCACATTGCCTGAAACCCAGTGGGAGATGAGCATCATTGAGAGAAACTTTTCTTCAAGGCCTAGGGCTAGAGCAGGCATTGGCAAACTTGGCCCTCCAGATGTTTTGGGACTACAACTCCCATCATCCCTAGCTGACAGGACCGGTGGTCAGGGATGATGGGAATTGTAGTCCCAAAACATCTGGAGGGCCAAGTTTGCCTGTACAGTGGTACCTCGGGTTAAGAACTTAATTTGTTCTGGAGGTCCGTTCTTAACCTGAAACAGTTCTTAACCTGAGGCACCACTTTAGCTAATGGGGCCTCCTGCTGCTGCTGCCACGCAATTTCTGTTCTCATCCTTAAGCAAAGTTCTTAACCCGAGGTACTATTTCTGGGTTAGTGGAGTCTATAACCTGAAGCGTCTGTAACTTGAAGCGTCTGTAACCCGAGGTACCACTGTACCTGGGCTAGAGATTATGAAAAGTCATGGAGGGGGCAAGGGAAGCCAAACATGGACCCTCAGTAGGAGGGATTGGCTATTGGGAAAGTGTGAAGGAGACTTTTTCAGGTTTAGCTACCAGGCACAGGATTTCTAGGGACTAATACAGGCACCGGAGATCAAAAAGTCATAGTAATGTTTCACCATTCATGACTCTGCTTATTTTTTATATTATATGTGGATAGTTACCGGCACAGAGCTATGCTGACTATAAATGAACAGCAAGGGTATCCAGATGCCTCAGTTGGTAGAGCATGAGATTTTTAATCTGAGTCGTGGGTTCGATCCCCACGTCAGGCAAAAATATTTCTGCATGGTCCCTTCCCACCATACAATTCTATGATTCAATGTCTGAAATGGCACATATGTGATTAGGAGTGTGTACTGATTATGATGCAGTTATCCCTCATGCTGCTACGTTGTGCTAATTCCAACCTCATCGCCATCACAGGGACATCCTGACAGAAGCTTTCTTTACCCCAACAGTATCAATGTAGTAAACGGCAATGGTCGTGTTGGCAATGATGGAAGCGGTTGCTGTCTCTCACATATCAGCAGCTTTTCATTTTTTCATGTTTCTGCACGTGGTGTTCAAAGTCATGTTTAGTTTGCTCTTTAGTCTCCCCAAAGGACCCCCGCCCCCTTAGCCCTACAGTAGATACCCTGTTGCTAATATAATATTTTACGAGATAAAATAGTGAATCTAAACAATAGCTTTTCAGAAGTGGATGTGGAAGAGGTTTTGATTATGCCCACATTATCTGCTTAAATTTCTGTTGGGCATATTGTCTTTGCAGAGGAGGTACCAACGCTGCCAGCAAGAGGGAACAGACTAGGCACAGCCGCTTCGGATGAAGAGCTGAGGATTGTCAAGGAGGTAACTGGGATGCCTGTGTAGGAAAAGCACCAGATAACACTGAGTTATTGCGCTAAAATTGCTGTGTTTTATCAAAATGTTAAGGCACATTATTTTAGACTACCTTCACCACCTATTAGTGTGGAGAGGTACCTATTTATCTACTTGCACTGGCGTGCTTTCGGACAGCTAGGTTGGCAGGAGCAGGGACCGAGCAACGGGAGCTCACCCTGTCACAGGAATTCGAACCGCCGACCTTCTGATCGGCAAGCCCTATGCTCAGTGGTTTAGACCACAGCGCCACCTGCGTCCCAATGAAATTGCCTCTTGGCATCTGCAAAATACGAAGGTGGGGAAAGGGGATAGGCTGCACGATGTAGGTGCCACATATAGGGAGTGACTAGCAGCAACCAATGGGGATAAAGGCCTATTATGCTTCTGAACTCTATACTATCTTCTGCTTCTCTGAACCATCTCCCACATATCCCCTCTTTCTCAATTTATTTACCCACAGCTGTCTCTGCAGCCCCAATCTCTAAAGCCTACTTTACAAATAATGATAAGGAATGAGTTGTTAAACCACAAGTTAACTATGAGTTATCCCAGACCACCAAACAAGCCATGGCTTGTTTCTCCAAAGAGAGCCAGTGTGGTGTAGTGGTTAAGAGTGGTAGACTCATAATCCAGTGAACTGGGTTCGCATCTCTGCTCCTCTACATGCAGCTGCTGGGTGACCTTGGGCAAGTCACACTTTTCTGAAGTCTCTCAGCCCCACTCACCTCACAGAGTGTTTGTTGTGGGGGAGGAAGAGAAAGGAGAATGGTAGCCGCTTTGAGACTCCTTCGGGTAGTGATAAAGCAGGATATCAAATCCAAACTCCTCCTCCTCCTCCTCCTCCTCCTCCTCCTCTTCTTCTTCTTCTTCTTCTTCTTCTTCTTCTTCTTCTTCTTCTTCTTCATGGCTTGTTTCTCCAAAGTTTGGGTTGTTTTCTAGCTGCTCTTGCCTCATGCCTCATGGCTTTTATAATTCAGTGAGCGCCTGGGGTGCCAAACAAGCCAAGGTTAAGGAAGGGTGATGGGTTCATACATATCACCAAGCCATAGTTAAAACAAACCAAAGTTAGTAAGCTACCAACAAACCATAGATTCAGAATGTGCTTTGTTGGCAGTAAACAAACCATTGTTAAAGCTGCTGGCCTGGGTTCACACATAACACTATGCCATTTTTTTAATTAATGCAACATTTGTAAAGAAGAATATACAAGAGTTTGTGACAGGGTATAAGCCTATGTGCATACAATTGTTGTATGTGCAAAGGCTCTTCTTCAGTCTGTGGATATCAGGGGTGGGGCTAACAGAGAGAGCAATGCAGGGGAGTCCAGGAACGTTTCTCACTATGCACAGAATAAATACATAAAAGAGAGCATGTAAATTGTGATGAAAACATTCTCCTATTACCACTCCTGCTCTTGATGCACTTAGGTAGACCTTAGATATTTCTATACTTGTGAAAGGGCTATAAACGACGGGTATTTGGAATTTCCCTGGAGTAAACAAGTAAACAGGATGGGGAGAAGTGGCCTACGAGGCTGTGCTATGAATGGCTGGTTTACCAGATCACACCTATCTACAAGTTTGTTACATTAGTCACCTACTAAGCTTGCTCAAAAGCACATCAAAGTGCAAGTAGATAAATAGGTACCGCTCCAGCGGGAAGGTAAACAGTGTTTCCGTGTGCTGCTCTGGTTCGCCAGAAGCGGCTTAGTCATGCTGGCCACATGACCCGGAAGCTGTACGCTGGCTCCCTTGGCCAGTAAAGCGAGATGAGTGCCGCAACCCCAGTGTCAGCCACGACTGGACCTAATGGTCAGGGGTCCCTTTACCTTTAAGCTTGCATTAAAGACGCCAGTTTTAGTGGCACTGCACATTTCAAAAGTTTTACATCTGAGTTACGTAAGCACCCTAAATATTTTAAAGGTAGTCTTATTATGGGCGTGGGGCCACCTCTATACCAGCTCAGGTGTATTAAAAATAAATCTAAGTAAAGTTATCATTTCCTTGAAAGTTAACCAGCTAATGAATATTTATTTTTAGATGAGGTCAGATGAATGGACTTCCTTAGTTCCCATCTCAAAGATAAAATCAGGAAACCTGGATGCTGCCCACAATTATTTTGTTGCAACTTCGAAGCAAAAGTGGACACACTTAAGACTCAACATATATCCAGGTAAGATCCCTATCAGAGGAAAGGAACTTGTGACCTTCCAGATGTTGCTGAGTAGTAAGTCCAGTTATCCCTGACTATTGGCCATGCTGGCTGGTACTGATGGGAGTTGGGAGACAATGAACATCTGGAGAACCACAGCGATGAAGCTGCACCACAGCTGTATATGTAACACCATTTGCTCGCATTCTTTCCTTGTTATTTCTGTCTCTCCCTTAACAATCATCATAACATGCATTAAGTTATATCTGTCGTATATTATTGTAAAATGTAACTACTAAAAAATATAGAAATGTGCATATGCATTGTTTTCTCTAATCAAAATATGTGCATCCTTTTCTTCTGGCATGAAACCAGAATTAAAACACTTTCCCCTTCCCAGATGGTGGAATTGCACGTTTAAAAGTGTACGGTACAATGCAGAGAGAATGGCCACTCTCTGGCCTGAACCACTTGAGTGATTTGGTGGCAATGGTGAACGGAGGTGTCTGTGTTGGATACAGTGATGCTCAGTTAGGCCATCCTGGGAATATTTTAGGTAAGAATCACACCAGGCTTTGTTCATAGCCATTGATTTGGTTTCATGTAATGCAGCGTGATGTTTTCGTGAAATTAAGCTGTCAACTTTTTAGTGAACCGCTAAACAATCCCTCACAATTGTTGTTTATGGGAATAATCCATAAAATACTACGCCCATTAATGGCACTTATGCTCAGTAAACCCAAGTGAAATAAACAGGCATGGTGCAAGCAGTAGTGTTTGGTGAATTCCATTCTGTTTTAGCTGAGAGTCCAATGACATTGGTTAAGCATGATATTTTGCCCAGCTGAAAATAGTTTCTCCAGTTTATAGATACAGTAGATGAATGGGCAGAGCAAGGCAGAGAATTTTGGATATAATTTTTCAGATATATTTTTTCACACTCCTCATTTCCTCTAGCATCAGGAAATTGCAGTGGGTAGTGGTTCACACATTCAACTTCCTTCTGAGGAGAATGTAATTTGTGGTAATTCTTTTTTCCAAGACTTATTACAAAGCAGGGGAACAGAGAACCACTAGTCTTTAACACAGTACAGTGGTACCTCGGGTTACATATGCTTCAGGTTACATACGCTTCAGGTTACAGACTCCGCTAACCCAGAAATAGTGCTTCAGGTTAAGAACGTTGCTTCAGGATGAGAACAGAAATCGTGCTGCGGTGGCGCGGCAGCAGCAGGAGGCCCCATTAGCTAAAGCGGTGCTTCAGGTTAAGAACAGTTTCAGGTTAAGAACGGACCTCCGGAACGAATTAAGTACTTAACCCGAGGTACCACTGTATTGGTTCCCCTAAACAGCCTGTTCTTGGATTCCTCTTGTTTCCACGACTGCTTTTTGCCTGGCAGTTATAAATCTTCAGACTCCTTTGCTATTTATAGTAGAATTCCAAACACATGGTCATAGAAAATGAAGGAATATATATATATATATAAAGGAACAGAGTAAAAATCATGTCTAGATGAAGGATTTGTATTAGAAAGACCCAGCTAAATAAGGTATTTATATCTATCTGCAATATGGATGAAAATCAAATGTGATCTGCCACGAACACTAAATTCTGGGTTGCAATATTTAGTTATTGAATTAGTTTGATTAATTAATTGAAAATGGTTTTGTCAGCTACAAACATGCCTCTTATTAATTAGGGAACCCATAAGTACAGAAATGTGCTTAGTGAAAATTTTGACACCCTTGTATTTGAACAGCAGGTCGATATGCCATATCAGAAACTCATTTTGAAACTTCACTCGAATTAATGTTTAATATGCACAAGTCCAAATCCCTATTGGGTATGCAGAACTAATTGTGTGGTTCTTTGGAACCTGGCTAAAACATTTTTTCCCTTGGAAACTGTTGTTTTATTGTTAAAGAAATTTAATTAAAAAATCATCATTAAGTGACCAATTACAATATTTACAGTTAATTAGCTGAGGTTTATCTCATCAATAGATAGCCCTACTAAGTTCAGAAAAAAATCACTTTAGAACATATAAAATTAAGGAATAAGGTGATTCATAGTTAAGACTTTTGAGTTATTCTCTCTATATAGTGTCTCTATTCTTTTGTTTTGGTGACGGGTTAGGACCAGGAAGAGCAAAGTCCATGAAAGATGGATGGGAAACAAGCAGAAATCTGCAAAGGCCACCCATTTTAAAGGTAAGAAACAAATTATTTATAACAACTCCTATCCAATTCCTAAACGTAATTCATACACAGAAGAACACTGATCTTTAGAAGCTGCAATGAATGTAAGATTTTCAGTATTCTTCAGCTATTTCCTGTCATTAAAGTGTTTTATTGATCTTTATGATGCTTCCTATAACAACGAACACACACAACAGTATATTGAAACAATACGTTTCCAGACAAAATGCAGTTTTTTGAGCGAAGGAGATAACATTGAAACTGCTGCGTATTGGGATCCCCCACAAATGGATATTAATATACGAGTGGATCACGAGGGGGAATCAACCACTAAAAAAAAAAGTCTTCCTTTTAATTCCAGCTTGGTGACAAAGGAATCTTACTTGTACCAGGAAGTGAATGGGCAGTCTTTCGATTGGGACATTCAGGAGTTATAACGCACATAGAAATAGACACCAGTCACTTTAAAGGTACAAATTTCTTGTTATGTTAGTCTTATGTCAAACCCTCTTCACCTAGATAACTCTGTGAAAAGTTTACTACTCTTCAATGTGTTTCCAAAGATTTTGGTCCAAATAGATTGATAGATATGGAAGATTTTGTTAAAATTCAGCGGATTTTGTTATATTAAATCGAGCATAATGAATGTTTTAAAAATTTGTCCCTCCTTTCAAGCTGTAACAATCAGGCAGATGTTTTAAGAAGCAGACTGTAGTGGGTAATATTCATATTTCACCTTTGAAAATGCCACAGCGTATTACTATATAATCTGTGCAGTATGATCCTAAGCATGTTTATTTGGGGGAGGGGGGATCCTCTTATCACTGAATTCAGTGGAGTTTTACCTCAGCAAGTGTGCAAAGGGTTCCAACCTTAAAATGCAACCATATATCTCTTTACTCAGAAGTAATACTTACTGAGTTGAATGGGACTTCTTCCTGGGTAAGTGTATATGAGATTGCAGCCCTAATTTATTTGGAAGGAACTATTAGTATATCACATTCAATTATTTTATTATATTTTACTATTAGGAAACTTTCCAGATACATTTAAACTTGAGGCCTGTATTTTGAGTACAGAAGAAGAAAATGAATATAATGCACAGAAGTGGACTCTGAAGCAAGGTCCAAAATGGAACACGCTGGTACCTGCAACAAAGGTCAGCTATGAATCTCTAGATCAACTGAATATGAATATATCTGTATTATGGGTGGGAAGCACTTTACAAAAAGCAATATGAGTTCCATAAAAACAAAAGCCACAAACATACAACATCCACAAAGCATGTTCTCCTTCATGGAGAGCACGTGTTGTGGTGGGGTCTAACAGGACACCCCCTCTTGGTTCCTGGGCGGGACCATTTGGATGGCCATGACTGTGATTGGGCCAATTTGGGTTGTTGGGGGGATTTTGATGCTACCATTTAGAGGGTTGGCCCGAAGGTTATGCATTCTTGGCATGTAGCCTTTTTCAGTCTCTTTTGCTGCGTGCATCGGATCGCCCGCCCACCCTCCCTAATTTATGGTTGTTGCGTTTGACATTGCTATGCCTGTCATGGGGTCGTCTGCTTTTGGGGCAGGGGCCCAGTAGGAATTTTGTCCATTTGGCAGATTGGCTGGTGCTATTTGGTCTTTGCCTACTGCGTAGCAAATCGTCACAACTCGTAAGGTTGCGGTTAGGAATTGGTTAATTTTTGGTTGGTGGAGGGGATGTGGTTGGCAGTGCCTGCCCTCCAATGATGCTGCTGCAAGGGAATTCCGTTAAAGGAATCGAGGGGCTTGCCATGCTTTCATCCAAATCCCTAGTCTGGGGCTTGGGTCGCCCAAGCCCGCGGGGCATGTGGGGAGAGGTGAGGGTCTGGTGCCCGGCTCCATTCTCTCCCCAATATTGTTTTCCCTTACTGGCTTTCGCTGGAATCCGGAAGTCAGTTCTGTCCCTGGACGGGGACAGATAGTTGGAACCAATGCCTACGCAACCACTCACATTTATGTACAGTGGTACCTCGGGTTACATACGCTTCAGGTTACAGACGCTTCAGGTTACAGACTCCGCTAACCCAGAAATATTACCTCAGGTTAAGAACTCTGCTTCAGAATGAGAACAGAAATTGTGCTCCGGTGGCGTGGCAGCAGCGGCAGGCCCCATTAGCTACAGTGGTGCTTCAGGTTAAGAACAGTTTCAGGTTAAGAAGAGACCTCCAGAACGAATTAAGTACTTAACACGAGGTACCACTGTATTTTAATATAGTTGTGGCCAAAATTATGCCAAAAATCTTAAACAAAAATTCTGTATGAATTTAGATTTATTTAGGGGGTGGCTGGGGGACCTCGACACACAACTAGACAAAAAAAATGTAAGATTGGAATGAGAATCTTGTCTGCAACTACTATTACCAAATTTATTGTCTTCTTTCTCCCCCAGCTTAAACCTCATACGAGACATTTTTTTGATGGTACTGCCATAAAGATGCTGGATGTGTTTACTCATGTGAAACTTACTTTTGCTCCTGATGGAGGTGTAAGTAGGATGCGTCTCTGGGGATTTCCACGGGCCTTGCCAGACATGAGGAAGTAAAAACGTTCTCAGGAAAAAAGGCTCTGCAGAATTTCACTCATGGTTAATACAAGCCCGAATACAATTCATCTATCTGCATTCATTGAATTATACAGTTTTCCACATCATTGGTTCAAATGCAACAATTTGTTACGGTTGTACAATAACATCATTTCTCTAGCTGAATGAATAATTTACATATATATTTGCTAACAGGTTATCGGATTTGGGAAATGGTATTATTTATTAAACAATGTTAAGAGGCAATGAATGCAGCTCTCGAACAGATAGAGCACATAAGGTAGAAAGGTTTTGTTTTTGTTTTTTAAAGCGCAGTTACATATCAAGCCGGTTATATTGTTTAGAGTGTTGGACTAGGATTTGTGAGACCCGGATTCAAATCTCCACACAGCCATGAAGCCTACAGGTTGACACTGGGCCAGTCAGATATTCTTAGTTTCTTGCCTCGCAGGGTTGTTGTGAAGATAAAACAGGGAAGCTGCAGAACTGCATTTGCCACCTTGAGCTCCTTAGGTGAAAGGTGGGATATTAATGTAATAATAAATAACCAGGACTGACCCAAGGCAGTTTGCTGCCTGATGTGTGGCACTGCAAAAGGCATCCCCTGCCCTGTCAATGTCAATTGTACCCAAAGCAGAAAATCGCACTTCTCCCCTCCCTGGCAATAAGAATAAAATTTTAAAAACTAAGAATTTAATGGCACCGAAAATCAGCTACTTGAGGTTTTCCCCTCATTCTGCCTTGTGTGAGGACCAGCCCTATTCATTAAAAATAAAATAAAATCCTATGTGTAATCTAATTTTCAGTTTTGCTTACATTAGTCCGGAATATCCAAAATATGTCCTCATATATGATGCCATTTATCACAGCCTTATTCTATGTTAACTTGGAAGTCATTCCTGCTTGATTTGATTGAAGAATTTGAGCAAGTGTGCTTAGGAGTGCAATGTTAAGTGATGCTGTTCACAAATAGCTGAGAGATTCTGGAACTATTAATTATCAAAACAGAGCAAAACTGTATTGAACATCTGTGCAAGAATATGCTTCAGTATGTCTGAAGATTGTGTGCTAAGAATCAATCTTGCATTATTATTATTATTTGCTTAGATAGTTGTGCCTATCTTTTCCTTTTGCCATCTAAAATTGAATTATGTTATAATAAAAGAATACTTACCCTTCCTGGTTCGTACATTGCATACTTTATATTCTGTGCTTCCATCTTTTCCTATTGACCCAAATTTATTTAACTTTGTTGGTACTTCTGGTTGTTTGTTTGTTTTGTTTTGGAGAGTGTGTGCTTTTCAGGTGTTGGGACACACCACCAAGCTAGCAGATCTCCTACTCAATCACATTTCTTTGTGGTTAACTTTGCCCCAGACATGGGTAGGCAAACTAAGGCCCGGGGGCCAGATCCGGCCCAATCACCTTCTAAATCCAGCCTGCAGACGGTCTGGGAATCAGCATGTTTTTACATGAGTAGAATGTGACCTTTTATTTAAAATGCATCTCTGGGTTATTTGTGGAGCCTGCCTGGTGTTTTTACATGGGTAGAATGTGTCCTTTTATTTTAAATGCATCTCTGGGTTATTTGTGGGGCATAGGAATTGATTCATCCCCCCCAAAAAAAATATAGTCCGGCCCCCCACAAGGTCTGAGGGACAGTGGACCGGCCCCTGCTGAAAAAGTTTGCTGACCCGAGCTAAAACAATGGTGGGGGTTAGAAAACGGATGTATAACACCCCTGCCCCATTTCTAGTAAGAATTAATGAAAAGATTTGATGAAAATAAATAGGCCTGCTTCTCCGAGTGCTCCATGAATGGGAGAACAATGCCCCCTTTTAGAGCCAAGTCACATGTAATAATAAAATTAATATATTTTTTAAAAAAACATGGTTAGATAGGGTGGTATTGAACTGGGTTTGATTTAAGAGTAGACCCAATGAAATTAATAAATAGTACGAAGCTTGGCCCACTTTGGGTAAAACAGAGTTGAATCCCACCCACAGTGAAATCCTATGCATGTTTATACAGAAGCATATCTCCAATGGGGCTTCCTCCCAGAGTTTTTGGAAGATGCAGTCAGGGCTGGATTTAGGTTTGATAAGCTACTGAAGGTAATGAGGCCATTTATACGTCCAGCTGTCCTTTGCCAACAACAAATTGTCGCTGTTTTTTGTGTTGAATGTATGTTATATGGTAATTTATGGACCTAATAGGTATATAAAGCCATTTGTCACTGTTGCTGTATGTAGGTTTTATTTTTATTTGTTTTTTATCTTATATTTTGGAACTGTACATCGAGGATTTTTTCCTTTAATTTTTTTGGGGGTCCCCCAAGAGAGTGGGGCCCTAAACTATAGCTTATTTAGCTATACATTTAGCTTATGCGTTATCGAAACAAATAATAATAATAATAATAATAATAATAATAATAATAATAATAAAATTCCTTCCAGTAGCACCTTAGAGACTAACTAAGTTTGTTATTGGCATGAGCTTTCATGTGCATGCACACTTCTTCAGATACGGCTATGCTCGTTTACCTAGGAGTCAGCCGCAATGAACACGATTTGGCATTGCACTGGGAGGCTTAAAAAACGTTTGCTTGCTTGTATCCCTCTCTCTCACAAAGTCACGCCCTGAGCCGGCCTCCCCTTCCAATATCTTGCTTTCCAAAGGGTCAGGTCCCAGCTGAGCTGATTCTTGAAAAACAAAACAAAAAACAAAACAAAAAAGGGTGTGTGGGGGGGAATCTGTTTCCTCCTTATTTTGAAATGCCCTCCCTTTCCCACAAGTGCATTTGCGTTGCTGCGAGAGATCTGCAGAAGGTTGTGCAGATTTAACAGGGCTGGCTCGTCGGTTCTTTTCTCTCAACGAAGGCGGGAAACACACAACCTGGGTTTTGTTTTGTTTGCATCAAGGAGAGGGCATAGCAATAAGCCCAGGCGGGGCGCGAGGCAGCAATCGATCTGTGTTGTGTGGGGGAAAGAATCAGGAGGAGAGAGGGGATAACTTTGCACCCCCAGAAGGGGGGGGTGCGTAGTTGCAACTCTCTGAGGAGACAGCAGTGAGGAAGAGGAAGGCGCTGCGGGGTTTTCACCCTTTTATTTTAAACTGGAAATGAAGCGCGCGGTGAGTGAGGACTTCTAGATCATGGAGAAACTCCCGAGGAAAGGGAGAGTTCTTGGTTTGAGGGGAGCTGCATGTGGCCATTTTCCTTGACTCATAAGTGGGGCAGGCGGGTCACTCGGTTGGCTCCAAAGGAAAGCCGCCGTGCGAGGAGGCGCGCGCCCGCACAAGTCTCGCGCTTCCCGCCTTCCAAGGCTTCGGGATCGCGCCTGGGAATCCCTTTGCAGCCTGAGCCACCTCCCTCCCTCTCCCAATGCGTTTCCAGGGAAACCCTTGTGGGGACCTATTTTGTTGGCTGAGGGCTGCAGTCACAATCCTGCCACACACATGGCGTGATGTCAGGCTGTGAGGCTCAGTGGGAGAGAGAGACACAAAGTTGCCCCCTGGAAGACTTTGGGGTGGGGCTAGGGTGGGGTGGGAGTGTCCCCACTTTGGTGCCATTATGAAGTAGGTGGTTAGAGGTCTGGACAGGAGATCTGCAGCCACCTCCTCTGCCCCAGTTCCCTTTGCTTTGGGGTGTATGGGAGGGGTCCTGGATTTGTTTTTTGGGGTTTCCTTTCTTTTTTAAATGCACTGCTGTATATTTTGTGTTCTTCCCCAAACGCCACTCCTCCCCAGCCCTCGCTGTCTGTCTGAACTGGTGACTTCAGTATGGTGGGAGCGACTCGGCCTCGAGCCGTCTATAGCTTGACAGATGTCACCCCTGCCCGGACGATTTGGGTGTACCGTAATGGCGACCCCTTCTATTTGGGAAGGAAGTTTGTGATCAACCACCGCTACGTGCCTAACTTCGAAGCCTTCATGATACAACTCAACGAAGGCGTGGCCACACCCTTTGGGGTGAGGAACATATACACACCCCGCCAAGGGCATTCGGTTATGGACCTGACCGACATTGAGCAAGGAGGCAGATACGTGGTTGCCGGCAGGGAAAGGTTTAGGAAACTGAAGTAAGTATCAAGAGGTTTGAACGGAGGCGATCAGGAACAATTTGGGTGATGCAGATCCTGTAGTCTAGTGTATCAAAATGCGCAGGAACTTGAGATTTCTCTTCAATTGGAAACCGGAGTGACTTTCCAAGACATGCATATTGTAGAGAATTTTCAGATGTTAGTCTTGCATATGAAAGGATTGTCCTTGTATTTCCTAAGAAGATAGAATTGTAGAGCCTGGAAGGGATCCAAAGGGTCATTCCTGTGCAATGCAGGAATCACAGCTAAGGAATCTCTGAGGTTGACAGCACAGCCATATTCCATTACCTAGGCTTGACACCTGAATGTACTACACCAGAAAAAAGTGCCTGTGCAGCAAAAGGTTTCGTGTCCCCCTTCCATCATGTGGACTTTGCCACCTTGCTTTGATTTTGCAATTTTGGCCATTCAGATAGCTTACACTCTTTACAGAGATTAAATACATCCAAACCCTACCTGTGTAGACATACCCAAATAGGGACTGGCCTCTTAATACAGGACTGAGGAACCTGTGGGGCTTCAGATGTTGCAGGACTGCTGCTTCCTTCACTCCTGATTGTTTGCCAGGCTAGGGCTGATAGGAGTTGAATGTAGTCCAAGAACATCTGAAGGACTCCCTGTTCATTACTCTTAACGCAAACAACTTCTTTTCCTGCTTTGTGTCTTCTCCCTTTCCAGTGCTCTTTGATGGTGTTCACTATTCTGCTCTCCGTTGCCAATCCTCTTTCTTTCCCTCCTTCATTCCCTTGGTTACGAGCCCAAAACAAGTCTGCAGACTCTTATGATTACTTACTATTTCACTAAAGGGTGATTGAGTAAAAACATCTAAGATTTCCAACTTAAATGTGAATCTCCTGTCTGGAATACAACAGTAAAAAGCATTATACCAACGTGTTCCTGACATTGTTCTTGCTTGGTGAATTTAATGGAGAGAAGTGCAGGCAGAAATTGGAACCACTCACAGATAACAATTCTTTGAATACTGAAATGCAGCTTTCAAGGCCATTTATTTTAATTCTGAGCAGCGGTTTTGAGTAGGCTGTGTTTACATTCCTCTCTGTGTTGTAAGTGCAAACCCGTTTGATCAGATTTTTGTTTGAACCTACTTATGCCCTCACAAATGCAGGATGACTGCTGTTTGCATTTGTTTATTAGTGTTTCAGGGCAGAGGAAATAAAATCCATTTCCTTGCTCTTCTGAGAGTTCAATACATTTGGAGTAAACATGGAATGCAGAGGTTTCACTGTAGGTTACAAGTCTGTAAAGTGCCTATAAATTTGTGAATTTGGATGCCTGTGAAGTGACTCTTCTTATACAGTTGAAGAATTGAAAATGACACCACACCACAGTAGATTTAGAATAAACTGAAAGATCCCAAGCACGTTCTGTTTATGGGTATGGTAAAGTACAGTAACTTTATAGCGTCATTTTTCATTTTTTTATGCTTAAGCATTTTCTATGAGGCAGTCATTTGTGGAAAACTTGAATGTTTCTAAAACAACAGTCTTGTAGAACCTTAAAGAGTAACAAGTTTATTATTTACTTTACTTATTTATTTATTGAATTTATATACCACCCTATACCCTCAAGTCTCAGGGCAGTTCACAGAATAAAATCAGAATATAAATACCACAAAATACATAATCAAAATAAAAACAAAACCACCCAGGAACCCTCCCCCTCAACACATTTTAAAAGGGCATAAGATGTCAAAGGAATGTTTTTGCCTGGCACCTAAAGGTGTATAATAAAGGCGCCAGGCAAACTTCCCTGGGGAGAGTATTCCACAGACGGGGAGCCACTGCAGAAAAGGCCCATTCTCGTGTTGCCACCCTCTGGACCTCTCGTGGAGGAGGCACACAAAGAGGGGCCTCAGATTATCTCAGGGTCTGGGATCCCTACTTCATCTAAGTCAGTGAAAGCTTATACCATTTCTCTCCTGCTCTGAGACTTCAAAACGAGTTGCTCTTTCAAAGTCATATGCCTGTATCTGGTGGTACAGCAGCCTCTTTTTCTGTTATTACATTTGGACTAAGAAGATTCAGATAAATCAAGGTCCTGTATTCTGTGAGGCCAAATTTTTTAACTAAATTTGCAAGCTGTTGAATAACATTTTGTTTATTCTGATTATATTTTTCCTTTTAAGTTATTTCAGTATAGGGGCAAAGAAACCTCAAAGAAAGAAGAGGGATGAGATGGTGAGTATTTGATAAGTGGCGTTTTCATTTATTTGGCAGCAGGAAACGTTTGCTCAGTCTTCCTAGCACCAACTCATTTAAAAAGACAAGTTCAAGGCACCTTTGAAATTATGCTAAAGTCATGCTCAACTTCCATAAGCTCCAGCCAGCATTGCCCCAATGACCAGTGATTTTTAAATCCCTGGAGGACTGCAAGTTCCCCACCCCTCCTTTAGACCAGGGGTAGTCAACCTTTTTCGTGGGTGGCGCTGTGGGTTAAACCACAGAGCCTAGGACTTGCTGATCAGAAGGTCGGCAGTTCGAATCCCCGCGACGGGGTGAGCTCCCGTTGCTCGGTCCCTGCTCCTGCCTACCTAGCAGTTCGAAAGCACGTCAAAGCGCTAGTAGATAAATAGGTACTGCTCCGGCGGGAAGGTAAACGGCGTTTCCGTGCGCTGCTCTGGTTTGCCAGAAGCGGCTTAGTCATGCTGGCCACATGACCTGGAAGCTGTACGCTGGCTCCCTCGGCCAATAAAGCGAGATGAGCGCCGCAACCCCAGAGTCGTCCGCGACTGGACCTAATGGTCAGGGGTCCCTTTACCTTTACCTTTAGTCAACCTTTTTTCTTGATGGTAAAATTTCCTTACCGCCCACTAGTGCTGCAGTAACATGTGGTGTAGAACCCCCTACCGCCCACCTGGAATCCTGAAATGCCCACTAGTGGGCGGTAGGGACCAGGTTGACTACTCCTGGTTTAGACTAACCATGATTTGTTCGAGTTTATGCAAAACTGCAAACAGTGGGTAGTTTAAAAGTGGAAGCAAAGAAAAGAACCCCCACTGTCTTTCGATGCTGTAGTTTGCCCATAGAGAGACCTGTAAGTTTGGCCATGGAGTAAATAGACAGCTGTTTTAGGGAGGTTTAATCAGGAAGACAGCATTGGGGTGGGTCCCAGTCCAGATAGTTCACATGCATGGAACATCTGTTTTACCTTGAAGGGAAGGATCTTCCTCATTCTGCCTGCTAGTGACTCTCCTGCTGTGTGCCAAACAGCAACTTTCAAAGGTTGCTGAAAAGGCAGTAGTTGTGACACAGCATGCTAGGAAGTTCAAATCATATATCAATTGGGACTTTAGGCTCCTGGTGGATTTCTCCAACTTCTGAGCAAGTGTAGCAGCTTAAATTATATCATTTTATTTATATATGCTGCCTGCTTTAATTATTAAATTTTATAAACCTGTTGCATCATACAATTTGAGTTTCACTGTTTTGGCAGATTCGACCCGTGGTCCACAGTAATATAAAAGTACCTTCCAAATGGCAATCAAACTATAATAAGCCACTAAATATTAGGTAAGTATATGGTTGTTGTTGTTGTTGTTATTTAAAAATAGTGCATATATTATGAACAAATCCTCAGATGTTATCAATGTTCTTCTGAAATAAAAAATAACTATAAAGATGCCTAGAGTGTTTGACTAGGATCTGTGTTCAAATCCTTAGTTAGGCATGAAGTTAACCAGGTGACCTTAGGCTAGTCATTGCCTGTGTCCGAAACATCACCACTAGGCACGTCCAAAGTCCGCTTCAGGGGCTTAATTCAGCCAGCCGGTTGGTTTAATCTGGCCCCTGTGGCAGTTTATTTCCTGGGGTAAAATCCTGAGAAAACCTCAACAACTTTCGCCCTTCACTTTCATCAAATCTGGCCCTCTTTGAAAAAAGTTAGGACACCACTGCGTGGCACAAACCATGGCTTGTCATGCACAAAGACTGGGGACAAATAAACAACAATCCCCAGCTTAATGTTCCCTATGAACAGGTGCAGGTAATCCTGGGCCATCTAGATGTCTCTGAGCAATTCCCATCATCCTTGGCTGTTGACCATGTGCATTGGTCTTATGGGAATTGTAGTTCAGTAACATCCAAGGGCTGGACGTTTCCCACACTTGTCTCAGAACAAGGGCTGCAAACGGGCACGACAGTCTTTGCTCCCTTTGTGTGCTACTGGGAAGGAGCAAAACTATTGGGGCACATTCATGGTAAACAGTTAACTGTGGTTTGCACACGGGGCTGCTACCTCTCAGCCTAGCCTAGGATTGCTGTGGACAGTGCTTTTTCTCTAGAAACCTAACTCACCGTGATGCTACAGTAAGTGCTACTCTTTTTAACAACAACAAAAAAGAGGTTCCAGTACTGCGTACCCTTGAGTGCCCCTTGGGAAAAAAAGTACTGGTTGTGGGGAGAGAATCATGTATGCCGTCCTGAGCTCCTTGGAGAATGGGTGGGATAAAAATACACGGAATAAATTACAGAACTTAAGTTTGTCTCCATGTGAGAGAAGTTTTGCAGAGCATTCTGCTGTCTTTAGTTCTTTTGTAGTACAAAGGAAGTAAGCAAAGTACCAGGCTTTCACAGTGTTTCATCATTCACAGCAACTTGTATTTGAACAATTTGTATTGCTTATCTGGATTGAGGGGTATCACATAAAGACAATCTAATTCTTACTTTTTCAGACTTCTGAGTTATGTAAAGCAAAATGGCAGGGATGGGAGTGTTTAAAAAGTACTTGAAAATGGGTTGGGATATCCTTGACCGGAAGGACTAACAAATACCTTCTTTGGACTATTCATATTTATTATTGGCACAATTATATTTGTAAATGAAATTCATTTTAATTTAGGGTTCATGGTTTGTATCTATGCCCTGAGAATTCCACTAGATGGCCCCAAATATCCTCTGATAGCAACCTCTGTGGCTTTTAGAATTTTGTTTTAAATAGAAGCAGCCAAATATGAATATTTGACTTGAGACTTAATCTGAAATCACGCTGGATTTGAGTTTGTTGGTGTCTCTGGTAACGTCTCTCTCTTACATAATAGATGATGGTGGTTCATTTTTATGGATGGATGTTCTGTATTATTTTGTTAATACTATTGCTACAAGTCTGTCATTGCCTTTTGCTTGAACAATAAACCTATTTGATTTGAGACCAGAATTGTATATCAGATCATGGAGGTTTGTACCTTGCAATTTTGGGTACATAGCTGTACTAGGGATGATATTTGAATATTTATAAGATAAAAATGCACTTGTAACCACACACACAATAACAGTTGTTGTAATGTGAATTAAATATCTGTTGAGGTCCTGTTACTTGTGATGTTTAGGAACTGTATTCAACTAAGTTGTTACCTTTAATCAGAGTAGACTCATTGAAATTAATGAACTTAAGTCTGTGTACACATTAGTGGCTTAAAACACATCGAGGTTGCTTTCTCTGTGTGTTTTTCAAGTTCAGTTTGCCTGTTGCTGTGCACATTAGCATGGCTTGATGGGTACTGAAGCCACGTGCTGTATGCCCACACCAGTAAGTGGAAACTGGGTAGTGATGTCTTCACCTTATGGTATTGCCCAACTGTTTCCCCACACAGTTTCCACCCCTGGAAATTCATAAGGAAAGCTCAAATGCACAGACCCAGGTTTCAATGTTACCATGTTCAAGTTGCCTTGAAGGTGGCTTGGGAGAAAGAACACCAATACGCAGTATTTCGCTAGGATAATTCTGGGCAAATTTATGTGTACACGGATTCAAAAATGAGTGGTGGTGGCAAAATAGAACCAGAGTAAAATCATCATGTCTATTAACTTTGGTGGATTTAGTAAATAGGATAAAATGGGAGAGGCAGGGGCATTTATTCTGTCTTAATTTCTTTAGAGGAAAAGGTGGAATATAATTGTGATAAATTATTAGCTTAGAAAATCATGCAGTGCTATTCTTTGGAATGAAGCAGAGAGCTGTAATATCAAATCCTCAAATATACTGCTAACTAGCCAGATTGTGATCTTTGCTGCCCCAGAATGAACCTTCTCATTTTCTGTCTTATCTCTCTGCAGCCTTTAGGCCAGGGGGTAACAGGTTAGAAGCAAGTATGAAATACTCTATTAGAAGCCAAATTAACCAGCTGAATGGTTAGCAGAATCTTAAAAGCTTGAGCTCTGCAGCTCTCTTAGTTTCTATCAAGAAAAGCCAGTTTATGCATAAAAGACTTCTGGAGCAGGGTCAGCTGTAATGGGAATACTGTAGACTGGAAAGAACACCTGAGTCAGTCTCTCACCCCAAAAGTAATGAACTATAGCACTTCACAGACTTAAAGAGGAGCTTCATCCAGGTGATGATACACACTGTGTCCGTAAAGATACAATTAAAAACCAGGCATCATCTAGCACAACATGTTACCATTGCTACAACAGCATATAATTAAGTGGTCCACCAAGACCCTCAGCAATTCTGAAGTGATCTGTGGGGAAAAGTTTGAGAACCACTGCCATAATGTAGTTTTATTGATACACTCTGTGATGCTAAAGCAGGATGTGAAAGTAGGTTGGGGTCAAGTATACAGAGCTGGATCTTTAGCACTCCTGCCACGAAATTAAAAGACGCCTGCTTCTTGGGAGAAAAGCAATGACAAACCTAGACAGCATCTTAAAAAGCAGAGACATCACCTTGCCAACAAAGGTCCGTATAGTTAAAGCTATGGTTTTCCCAGTAGTGATGTATGGAAGTGAGAGCTGGACCATAAAGAAGGCTGATCGTTGAAGAATTGATGCTTTTGAACTATGGTGCTGGAGGAGACTCTTGAGAGTCCCATGGGCTGCGAGAAGATCAAACCTATCCATTCTGAAGGAAATCAGCCCTGAGTGTTCACTGGAAGGACAGATCCTGAAGCTGAGGCTCTAGTACTTTGGCCACCTCATGAGTAGAGAAGACTTCCTGGAAAAGACCCTGATGTTGGGAAAGATGGAGGGCACAAGGAGAAGGGGATGACAGGGGATGAGATGGTTGGATAGTGTTCTCGAAGCTACGAACATGAGTTTGACCAAACTGCGGGAGGCAGTGGAAGACAGGAGTGCCTGGCGTGCTCTGGTCCATGGGGTCACGAAGAGTCGGACACGTCTAAACGACTAAATAACAACATACTATTGTAGTCACAGTTAACCCAGCCTTATATATCAGATGTGTTGTTTAGCTTTTCATATGAGAGAGTAGAACTACTACCCCTTTCGTAGTAACGTGCTTTAAGGAAGTTAACAGCAGTGTTAAGAAAAATCCTTTCAGCAAATCTTGTTGCTGTATTGTGTGTGTTGGTTCTTCGTTTGATTACACTATTACTGTAGGAGGAATGATGCCCCACTACACAGACACACTTTAAGCAGGGGGAAATAGAGGAGTGGAGATTTGGAATAGCCATTCTCCAAAAATATATAGGTACTTCAACTGGCTTAGTGTCTGTCTGTGATTTATCCAAACTTTTGCTTCTTTTCAAAGCTTTTGCAGCCCAGTTCCTAATCATATTTACTCAGAAGTAAGTCCCATTGATTTCATTTATACTTAACTTCCAGGTCAGTATACTTAAGATTACAGCTTTAGTCTCAAAGTGGTTCCATGGATCTTTGCAGGTAGAGGAAGAGCCATTTTCTAATGTGAGCTTCGCTGAAGAAATCAATTGATTCTATTATCTCTTTAAAAGGATTGTGGTTTATTTCCTCTGGGAATTGTTGAGGACATCTTTTGTCGGTATAGGAGAAAGTAATTGAATTTTCAAAGGCTGTATCTTCCTTGGGTTCTCCAACTGAACGTATTTCACTTTTGTTTCCCCTATCATGTCAGATGGAAATGGGTGAAAATATACAATACTATCTGATGAGTTAAAATGTTTTGTCGGAGAGGTTGAGATTTGAAGCTTGTCCCTGAAATGTAACTAGCTGGATTCCTAATGAAACATATTCTTATCAAAGTAATTTTCTAAATATAATATTTCCCCCCAGAAGTTTCCTTACTTAAAATAGCTTGTTCCTATGTCTTTTTGATAGTGTTTTCACAAATGGAGACATGTTGATACCGCCTGTGAAAATTCTCCTCCCCAAGTTCACGCTGAAAAGTTGGAATGGTGTCCTTGGATTGATAAATGAAAAAGTGTCTTCTCGCTCTGGGGGTATCCATAGGTAAGCAGTGCTTATGTGGCTAATGTCATGTGTACACAACTTCTGAAGACGGTGGGAGTACACCAGATGCAGAGTAGACGGGATTGTATACACAGCCTTAGATTACTTTAAAAGCAGCTGAGTCACATTCATAGTGGCTACTAGCTATTGAAGCAAGACAGCAAGTATCTGAAGGCCAACTCCTGAGGAGCAACAGCAAGAGAGGTATATTGCCCACATGCCCTACTTGTGGGCTTTCTATAGTTATTTGGGTGGCCAGCATTGTGTCTGCACTGGGCCAGTGTAGTCTTCATGAGTGTAGATTTGGGGGGGGGGCAAGCCTTTTGTTAGGCAGAGGGCCTTCTCGGTGTTGGCGCCTGCCCTGTAGAACGCCCTCCCATCAGATATCAAGGAAATAAACAACTATCTTGACTTTTAGAAGACATCTGAAGGCAGCCCTGTTTAGGGAATTTTTAAATGTTTATTCTGTTTTTAATCAGTTGGGAGCTGATTATTGAGGGCAGGACTCTTGTTTGGGACGGGGCAGAACCTCAGTTATGTATTTTTATTTATTTGTATTGATTCAGGAGGAGCAGCTGCCTTTACCTGCCTCCCCCTTGGCTACGCCCTGGTAGCCTTTGAAAGTTGCTTCAGAAAAATGGAACCAATTTTCTTGGTTTTTCCAAAGTTATAATTAAACAAGCTGCTAGTGGAGCTGATAATTATGCACACTGGAGGGACTGTATTCTGTTGATAGGTATAATATACTTACTTTTTCAATATGCATTTCTTACAGACTGTTTACGTTAAATGGCCAGTCTGTACATGGGTCTGATGAGCTAGAACATAACCATTTCTACGTTGCATGCGGCAAAGAAAAATTTCAGCCTTTGCCGTACTGGCAGCATCCTAGAGTTCCAGAAGATATTCGGCGGTGAGCACAATATTAATGATATAACTTAATTAATGTTACATTGCTGGGATATTAAAAACTGACATTATACCTCCTGTCACCCCCAACCCCCCCCTTTGCTTGGGTTAGTATAAGTATTTTGCTAATTTGGATTTCAGCCCTTTTAGCAGAAGTTAGTGTTGCTAAATTGTTCCAAATTCTATTGAAATCTGTAAACATTAAGCGTCTGAGTCCTGTTAAACGGTCTTAGAATGTTGCTTTCTTTATTGTAGGGAGTTTTTAGGGACAGAACGAACCCTTGTTTTCTTAGGCATTCGATAGATTGACTTTCATATTCATGTCACTTGGGATTTAAGTGCTAAGCATTTTTTGGGGGGTTTCTTTTAATGGGAAAGGGCAAGCGCTATAGGACAAGTGACTTCATAATAGTTGAGATGCACAGGAAATATGAAATGGTTTGGAAAGGTTTACATATATTGAAAGCAGCAGCTTGAGCCCACAGCAATCCCATTGCCTCAAATGATTGGTTCATAGCACTTCTATTTTACACCAGTGGCATTTATTTATTTATTTATTTATTTTTGTTAATTTTCCATTTCATAACATTTAAATACATCCTTGTTATTCACATATGTTTTTGCTTATATGAGCTAATCGACTTCCCTCCCTCCCGTCTAATGGTTTCCCTAATTCCCTAAGTGTTGTTAACTGTTTACAAATTTCCTTCAAATATTGTACAAATTTATTCCAATCTTTTGGGAAGGCTTGATCGCGCTGGTTTCGGATTTTCCAGGTCAGTTTCGCCAGTCTTCATATTCCACCATCTTTATCTGCCACTCTTCTGTTGTTGGTAATTCCTGCTGCTTCCATTTTTGGGCTAAAATAATCCTTGCTGCCATTGTTGCATACATAAATAATTTCTGATCTTTTTTCGGGATTTCTTCACCTACTATACCCAATAAAAATGCTTCTGTTTTTTTTTTTTAAATGTACTTTTGTACATTTTCTTTAACTCATTATATATCATTTCCCAGTAAGTTTTACTTTACTGCATGTCCACCACATATGATAGAAATTTCCATCCTTTTCTTTACATTTCCTTATTTCTTATACATTTTAGCAAGTTTAGTTGGTGTTATATACCATCTATACATCATTATCATAACCTTTTCTTTTAAAGCACCACAGGCAGTAAATTGAATTCCTTCGTTCCATAACTTTCCCCATGACTCTAACTGAATATTATAACCAAAATCCTTAGCCCATTTATGGATATGTTTACATTTCATGCTAAACCATGTCTTAGCACTGCACACACTGGTTGGGCTTCCACCCCACCCCTGCCTTTCCTGCCCTCCTTGCATCCACCCTTAAAAAAACAAACACACAAATCCAGCCACTGTAGTTTGTTAAGGATTTCTGGGAATTGTAACTGTGAAGAGAAAACTACAATGCCCAGAATTCTTTGAGAATGTGCTTTGAATGTGCTTTAAAGGCATAGTGTGTACACACTCCTAGTAGGAGCACTTTGGCAGCTTTGGGGGCCAATTTCATTTAAATTTAGTCATTGCATTCAAACCCAGGATCGTGGTTTTACCACTAACCTCTGTGGTTTACCACTAACCTCTGTGGTTCTGAAGCTGGCTTGTTCTTACAGAGACCTTACATTTTAGTATTTATATCAGGCTTCCTCAACCTCGGCCCTCCAGATGTTTTGAGACTACAATTCCCATCACCCCTGACCACTGGTCCTGCTAGCTAGGGATCATGGGAGTTGTAGGCCAAAAACATCTGGAGGGCTGAGGCTGAGGAAGCCTGATTTATATCATAGAGGTGATATATCCTGCATGGTAGTAAAATCGATGAGGAGTAAATTATAGATCTACTTCAGTGCAAATTCTTCAATGAAAAAAGGGCATCATGGTTTGACCCCCCCCCCTTTTTTGCTGGAAGATGTTTTTAAGCTTTTAAAGTTTTTAAACTAAGCATAGTTAGTGGAAACCACTAACTACCATCAAAGTAACAGGGCAGGGGGTGCAAAACAAACCCAGAAAACCATAGGGAACTTGATCTTGCAGACAGCGCAGCACAAGAGATACTACTTTGTGAAAGAATTGGAGAACGTTGGATTCATTTCAGTGGATTTGTCTACTAGCCAGCAGCTGTTAGGATCTCTTCTTCTCTGTTTTCTTTTCAGTGCTACCCTCCTTTTCCCCCCTTTGTGGAAGAATCAAGCAGTGAGTCTGAACCATTACGGCTGCTCCCCACCCCTTCAGAGCTCTTGCTCTGACAGGACACAGGAAGGGAGCTGGATGTGTTGAAAGCATAGCACAACTCTTGTGTTCACTGCTATGGCCTGGCTGCCTCTCTCAGTGAACTTACTCCAGGAACATAGGATTCACAGAACACTTGGAAAGGGGATCCCAAGGGTCGTTGAGTCCAACTCGCTGCAGTGCAATAATCTCAACTAAAGCATCCATAACAGATGGCCATTCAGCCTCTGCTTATGAAAGTACAGTCATACCTCTTGTTACGTTTGCTTCAGGTTAAATCTTTTCAGGTTGCGTCCCGCAGTGACCTGGAAGAACCAGAAAGAGTTATTTCCGGGTTTCGCCGCAGACGCTCAAAATGACATCATGCGCAGAAGCGGCGAATCGCGACCTGAGCACATGCAGACGCGGGTTGCGTTCTGCTCATGTTGCGAACGGGGCTCCAGAACGGATCTTGTTCGCAACCATAGGTACCACTGTACTACTTAAGTCAGGCATCCCCAAACTCGGCCCTCCAGATGTTTTGGAACTACAGTCCCCATCATCCCTGACCACTGGTCCTGTTAGCTAGGGATGGTGGGAGTTGTAGTCCCAAAACAGCTGGAGGGCTGAGTGTGGGGATGCCTGATCTAAGTCAACAGAAATGTGGAAGAGATTTGTAGGCTTGTTTCAACCTGGCCAGCATCCTTTGCAGGCACACTGAATGCATGTTCTAGAAGCCTCTATGCCATAGTGTCTATAGTGTTGCGCCCTGCAGAGCCAGAGGGCTCACAGGAGTTTGGGTTTCGCTGAAGAACCAAGGAAAAAGTCTAAAACGCCAGAGTGACCACTTGCAGTGTTTTTATTGAAGAGCACCTGTGGGACGGACTCCACAGCAAGGAGATGGCTTAGTCCAGTGAGGGACTGTCCGCACCCAAGCTAAGATGCATACATTCATTATACAATGGAATAGCATTTGTCAAACGGGAAAACAGGTGGCAAATGCCCAAACATTGCCAATGTTTCTCCTCTTTGTGCCCAACCTACCAGGCCCACAGATAAGGGTACCATCCAAGCTGGCCAATTAGTGGAGATCAAAGCAAGCTATGTATGAGCTCTGTGCTACAGCTTACTACCAATTAAGGATGGGGTCATCTTGAGTACCAACATGGCGTAAGCAGAGCACCTGGAACAGTCCACCATGTAGCTGGCACCTGGCGGGAGCTCTTCTTTCCTCTTTTGCCCGTCAGCAACTGTTATCTAGCCATATTGACTTGAATTAGCTCAGATGGCCAAGTATTTTCCCATTGTTTTTATTCCATCCCACAGTAATGTTTGTTATCTCACCACAGTTTACTTTCTGTGTCTGAAGCTGGTTTTGAAGCGATTAGAAGACCTTTCATTATATGTCAATAACTCTCCCACAATGTTGGGAGAGTTTTCTTGGTCTGTGGTTCAGGTTTCCCCCCCAGCTTTCATACTGATCCAATTAGGCTTGTGTAAAATAAAACAGATATTCTTAGTGTTTGTTCCCCAACCTAAATGCCTTCATCTCTTTGCTTATGAGGTTATGGTTGAGGGCAGCTCATTTTCAGGAAACACTTGTCATAGAACATTCTTTAATGTATTTCCATTTGCTCTGATTTAGCTCAGGAGCTAAATCCTGAAGGTCCATTCCTGAAGGTCAGTCAGACCATCTTGTTAGAATGCTTCTTTTTTTCCCCCCCCCAGTCACTCTCTATCAGATTCCTTTAGCTGAGAGACATCAGGTGACTGACTTCTTGGAGCTTTGCCCACACTTTCATTAAGCCTCCTTATCTTGATATAGGCCTTGACTTAGATCCTTCTTTGTAAAAGTTATTCACATTCTCTTGCTCTCTACTTAAATACAGTCATACCTCAGGTTACAGATGCTTCAGGTTGCATTTTTTCGGGTTACGGATGCGCCAAAACCCGTAGTACTGGAATGGGTTACTTCCAGGTTTTGGTGGTTGCACATGCACAGAAGCGCTAAATCGTGCTTTGCGCATGAGCGCCAAATCGCAACCCGTGCGTGCACAGATGCACCGCTGCGGGTTGCGAATGCTGCGGGTTGTGAACGTGCATCCCGCACGGATCACGTTTGCAACCCGAGCGTCCACTGTAATGGTTATTCATTCGTTTTGTACTCAGGGTTATGCCCAGTGTGTTTTTGTTTTTGTTTTGTTTCTTGTGTTTTTTTTTTGTGTAGGCGCAACTTTTGTGCATTAGCTCTGGACTTTGTAGAAAGCTACAAAGGGGCCGAGTTGCACAGTTATGCAGACTACAGCCTTACTATTTTCAGCCATGGTTATAAATAGAAAGGCAGTCTGTCCCACCAATTAAGCTTATTGCTTCAGCTGAGTGTAAACTCTTCCTAGAAACTGCAGTAGTGAGCGACAGTACAGGATCCAGGCAGGCAGTAGCCTTGTTTCTGTAAATATAATAAGAGCTGCATTTTTATTTTTATTTTGTTTAAAACTTATGACAGAATTATCGACAGCAGATTTGATTCACTTGGCAAATGCTTCTGACATAGAGGTCAACAGCTTTCTCTTTCTCTTATAAAATAGGGCAGTATTCCTTCTTTACATCCACAGGTTTGCTGCATTAGACAGAAAGTGTGGTCTGTGATGTATTCCAATATCCTGAGTAAATTAGTTTTCATGTTTAAAAATATATAGCATACATAGTTTATAGAGAGGCTTTTGAATATGTCTTCCTTCAGTCTTCCTTTTTCCTGTTTCTCCAGTTTCCCTGCCCCATGTTTTTTTTATCTAAAAAAAATGAATCATGGATATAAAATCAATTATGTCTCATCAATAGATGTTATGAAATATTCTTAATTTGCACAGTTTATTCCAACTGCAGAATCTGGGGTCCTTTCTCGCAGAATTTACAAAATTTGAGGCACAGAATACATAGGCTGACTGTGTGTAGTCACTCCCTGCTTTTGGCACTGCATATACTAGGCCTATACGGCCTAGGACCCTCGTACCTATGGGACCGCCTCTCCTGGTATGCCCCACAGAGAAACTTACGGTCTTCAAATAAAAACATCTTGAAGGTCCCAGGCCACAGAGAAGTTAGGCTGGCCTCAACTAGAGCCAGGGCTTTTTCGGCTGTGGCTCCGACCTGGTGGAACACTCTGTCACAAGAGACTAGGGCCCTGCGGGACTTGACATCTTTCCGCAGGGCCTGCAAGACAGAGCTGTTCCGCCAGGCCTTTGGCCAGGGCACAGCCTGACTCCCTCCCTCGGCAATCTTCGCGGAGCTCTGGCCCAATGGTGGCCAGTGGCTTGAATTTAATTAATTTTATAATGAATGATTTTAGAGTGTTGTTTGTGTTGTTCTTTTGTACTGTTTTATTGTTGTTAGCCGCCCTGAGCCCGGCTTCGGCAGGGGAGGGCGGGATATAAATAAAATTTATTATTATTATTATTATTATTATTATTATTAGGTAAATAAATTGTAATTCTGTACCTATCTGCGCAGACATTTGTCTCACTGAAGCCAGAAACTATGGTTGCCTGCCCTAAATTATTGCAGCCCTACTTTTGTGTTCAGTTTCAGGAATAAAGAAAAAGTTAGAAGATCGTGTTGTTCTTTGTTTCTTTAATTGCTGCTGCCTAAGAACTGTCTAAACATTACCCGGCACAGTCTCTAGTAATCACTCCCTTCAGAAGCAAAATGTTTGCACCCTTAAAAAAGTAGTATACATCCATTGAGAATTCAGTGACATTTGTAACTTCAAGAAGCCAACTGGATTTGGGTGCCTCTTAGAAGAATAAATGACGGTGGAAGCATTTACATGCTTCCAGATATCGATAAACGGTTTTCTAAGCAGAAAGAACATGCCTAGGAGAAGTTGTAGGAGGGAAGCTTCTACCCATAACTACTCATCACATTGTTTGTGGACTATCTAAGTTAAGCACCAAGCACCAAAGGATTTGAACCAGGAGTGTTAGAGACTGTGCAATAGTTCCTCAGTTGTTATCACTAAGAGTGAGTGAGCTGCAGGTGCTTACAGCCTGCAGAGTTTTGAATTCACTTGATTCCATGAGTCTTTAGGGTCAGCCCATCTTATTGGTCCACCATTCTGGACCAATACAGAGAAATATATTAGCTGTTTTCAGACCAGTGCAAAACATCAAACCAAGCAATATGTCCTGGCTTGTCTGGCCAATTGGTTATTGCCTGAGATAGACCTGCCATTATCATGTAGACTAGGGATGGCTAACCTGTGATTCTTCGGATGCTGTTGATCTACAGCTTTCATCATCCCTGACCATTGGTCATGCTGGCTAGGCCTGATGAGAGTCAGAATCCATATGGGCAATACTTAAGTTTGTACTACCTTTCAGGATAACGGCATTTTAAAACAAGGTGGTTGTACTAACAATATTGAGCTTTACACTTATAAATATTCACATTAAGTAAATTACACTTTATATTTTTAGGTATTATTCTAACACACCTGGACCTCTAGAAAGACCCCCTCCGAAAAAGGTAAGATTATCTGTAATGGCTTTTAAACATTCTTATATTCTCTCCTCTCCTCGCATTTAAAAACGCTGCATCAACAGCTGCTCACTGTCGAACGGACAAGTTTCGGATGAATTCAAGTTGGGCACATCCAAATGGATTTCAATCTCTGGCCCAACTTCAAGGATTTGCAAGGCTCTGCAGTCTACATGGAGCTCTGCGTGGACAATGTGTGTGAATTACGATACAGTGGTACCTCTGGTTACGAACTTAATTCATTCCGGAGGTCCATTCTTAACCTGAAACTGTTCTTAACCTGAGGTACCACTTTAGCTAATGGGGCCACCACACGATTTCTGTTCTCATCCTGAGGTAAAGTTCTTAACCCAAGGTACTGCTTCCGGGTTAGCAGAATCTGTAACCCAAAGTGTTTGTAACCCAAGGTGTTTGTAACCCGAGGTACCACTGTAGTTGGGATCCAATGAACTGCATGGCTCAGTCTGTGCTGTGAAGGAGATATTGCCTCCTGGCTCCCCGGCCACAGTTCCAACTGCGTTCATTACTGAGATAGCTTTGAACAGCAGATTGTGATATGCCAGAGATCTCATCTTCAAAGGTAGGGGTGTGTGTGTGTGTGTGTGTGTGTGTGTGTATATGTGGAATCAAAAATCCTAGGGCATGCTTAAACTGTTAAGTGTGGTTAAAGTACCATCCTTTTCCGTGTATAAGACTATGCTTTTTTAAATGTTCAAAATCTGGGCTCGTCTTATACACGGATAGTATCTTCCCCCCATTTTTTAATCAGAGTCCCCAAAAATAGAGGGCGTCTTATGCATGGGGGCGTCTTATAGATGGAAAAATACGTTACCTCTTTGAATCCTATCCATTGCCATTAGCAAGAAAGGCAATGACCATTTCACGGTCATCCAATATGTGTGCAACCATTCAAATGCACATCACCACAACCTGGAAGTGGGCAGAAAAGGGGTGGGACAGGGGCAGAGCTGGCTTATGCATATTCTACTGGCACGTGGTGGTGGGGGTGGGGGTCTGTCTTCCCACCTTGTTGTTTCATTTTCCTTGTAATGTGTGATTTGCAATACATTTATCACAGTCTGTTTCCCTGCAAAATTTCTTTGCGCTACAATAATACTTTATTTCAAAATTGTCTCCTTTTAATAGCTAATACACAAATGAGAAGGAAAAAATCTATTTAAAATACCTTCGATTGTGTTTGAACACTATAGTCTTGTTCTTTATATTATTATAGGCTTTAGGCCATTTTTTTTTCATGTGGGTGAATCTTATAGTTATCAGAATTACCTGAGTTTGGAATTATCTGTAATAAGAAGAAGTAAAACATGAAGAAGAAATGTTCTTAATGTGAGACGGCAAACAGTAAAAAGAAGCAACTTTTATTAAAGAATGTGAGTTGCCTAAAGCCACCAAGTTTTGGGTTGAACTGAGGTATTTTTTCTCAGTCCTAATCATGCCCAGCCACTAGACTAGGGGGGCACCAACTTTTTTGGACCAGCGAGCACATTCTGAGTTTTGAGAGACTGCTGTGGGTTCCAGTCACAAAGCGGGGGGGCATAACTCAATTAGGCTGCTTTTGGGAGGCATGGTGTCTCACACAAAATTAGAGAGCGGACAGTCATGGTAAAGCTTTCCCCTAATTGCATTTCTATACCAGAAGAGGCTTAACCTGTTGAATTTCTGCCTGCCTGTACAGCTGTTAAAGGCAAATATGCTTTTCTCCAGTGCCAACTCTGAACCAAAGTCCAGACTGTCACTTAAATGGGAGGAATCCCTGTAAAACGTGAACTTACTTCTGAGTAGACCTGGATACCATTGGACTGTAACTTAACTGTACAGTGAATACTTAATGTGTGCTTGGTCTTTAGCTGCCTAAAGCTCTCTGCAGAGTGAATCACATTTGCCTTTTGTGGAGATTCGTATTGCCTGGCGTTCAGAAGCCTCACTTTTAAAGTCCCTTCAGAGTGATGAGGGTATTTGGTTCTAGTGATGTCATAAAGGCACTAGCCAGCGGTCAGCCCTTAGCAGTCAATCATACACCTGTAGTCTTCTATTTGGGATATGTTTTCACAGCCACCAAAGCAAAAACACCCACCTCATTCTGAAAATGCTATGACTAAACAGTTGGTAGTTGCAATCCTGTATCCACATACCTTGGATCAAGCCCTGCTAACTTCAGTGGGGCTTATTTTTGACTTGATATATAGGTTTGCTTGCTTCGTTGGGTCAGACTTGCATGTGAAACCTTATTTGTCCTATAAAAGACATCCTTATCAATATTGCTTTTTATTGACTGAAAGGAAGGCGAGTTATAGGTCTTCTCACCCAATATTTCCTTGTTTTCACATTTTGTTTTAAATGTATACTGCTTTTCACCAAAAAGCAACATTTAACTAAAATAGTAACATAATGTAGTAATATAACACTTTGTCATTTTCTTGGAAAGGAAGTAAAGAGTTACAACTTGTTTGCTTGTTTGTGTGTTCAGATATATAGCCCTCTTATCATATGGGCTTAAGATGGATAGTAACGTATTAGGTTTTAAAAGTTATATAATTAAATTCAGAGCAGCAGTGGGGAACTTCTGGCCTGCAGGCCTAATCCAGCCATCCACATCCTTCAAGCTGCTCTGCCAGGCCTGTCCCAGAGCCTCACCCACCTATTAATCATCCCATGTGATTTTATGGCTTTTTTTGGGGGGGTGTGTCGTTTTATGGCTTTTACCATTAGTCATCTTGCCATGACTAATGGATCATTTGGTGCATCTACCATGTTTTAATCATTAGATTGAAAACAAGCCCTTAAAGAGCTGGCAAAGTAATAATGTTATCTCTGATCTTAGCACTAAGCACCACAGCACAGCACTAAGATAAGAGAGATAAGCGCTAGAATGAGAGTGGAGGGAACATAGTGCTAAGATTGGGAGAGAAAATTCCTCTGGCAGAGGGATCTTTGTAGCCACCTGCAGACATGTGCTATAGTGGAGAAAAAGCTGGAAATGTGCTCTGTGTGTGTGTGTGTGTGCATTTTTCTTTTTTTAAGGATTCATTTTGTTTCGCCCTGCTCACCATTGGAATGTGGCCCACATTGTCACAGATCGTGAAAATGATAGAGATCTTCATCAGGTTTTGCAATGGATAACGCAGGCTGTAGCTCATGTTGCAGAATATGTCGGTCGTAGTTCATGCCACAATAAATGTGTTAAGGTTGTGTGTGTGTGTGTGTTTTTAATGCAAAAGATCTCTTACAAGTAAATTTATCTTCTGTCTTGAAGTTGAGTCATGAGAAGAATTTCCAAACTATGTAATAAAGATGGTGGTGATTTATATTGTTTATCAGGGGGCCCTTTAATTTTCTCTCTCCGCATGGTGTGATGTATTAGGTGCCACAGCACTGATACTACTGAACCCTCCCTCATGCCAGTGCAGGTAGCCAAGCCTAAGCAAATCCCAGGCATATGTAAGAGACAGATATCATTCAGCTCACAGGTAGTGAATCTGTTATAGACTCAATCGGCGGCTCCTGGCTTTGGACTGTAATGTGTTGGTAGTTGCATAAAGTGGTATTGGGCTCTCATGCATTCTTCGAATTGTATGCCTGTGAGATTGAGAAGAGGGTAACATAAATGCAGCACGTTGTCTTTGCGAATTGAAATCTAATTTGTTTACCTGCTTATTTCAGTTTTGTATTAGGTAGTAGAGTCATGAAGAGTAATAAAACAGTAGTTAAAAAAAGGCTTTAGGAAACAGCAACAGGGAATAATTTGTTTACATGTCTTCTGATGCTGCAAAATGTCCCTGTTAATATTAAAACCTGTAATAAAAATGCAAATAGTGGTTTTTGCATATATTTTAACACTTTTGTTGATTTATTGAATGCATGTACTAGACCTAATTTGAACATTTGCCTGCCTGCCTGCCTCTCTCAGTATAAGTATATGTGTGTGTTTGTACACAAACACATATACATACATACATACATACATACATACATAACATAAGTACTAAAGAGAAACTGTAGCAGGTGAAAAAAATAACATTAAGGGAAGAGAGCTATATCACAGGAACTTAACCAATAAAACCCAGCAGTTTAATGCATTATGCCAGATACGTAAAGTCCAGAGAAGAATGTTTGCTTCAGAGCTGACATTTCAGATTAGTAATTCCAGGGACAGGGCTGTATCTCACAATAAATGTGAAACATTCCCTGTCATCAGTCAAGATCATGAAGAGGCTGCGCTAGAGTTCAAATGTTAGCCAGTCTTCCATTTTAATAAATGCTCAGATTAAATGTGTGCTGTATGATGAAGTATGTAGGCTCCCACTCAAATGATGAGATTCACTTGGGAAAACAGCCAAATGTCTTCTGGTTTGCCTTCCACTTTGTTATGGTGAGAGAGAGATTGATTTTCAGAATAGGCTGAAACTTTCCTTCATGTAGGCTTGCTGAATACCCCAGTCACTTGGCCCTTGAAAAGCTACTTTTCTTTGCTATATCATACAACTTTGGTATCTCATACAACCTTTGTGTGCTTTTTGATGTTTTGAATTGTTTATGGCTACTTTTGTTATGCTTGTCATTATGCATTTGATAAATGTGTTGCAAGCCGCCTTGAGCATGGTCTTAACTTTGGATAGGCAGCATACAAATAAAATGGTTGATTGCCTGATTGATAATTTTAAAATGTATTGAGATTATTGCAGTACAGTGGTACCTTGGGTTAAGAACTTAATTCGTTCTGGAGGTCCGTTCTTAACCTGAAACTGTTCTTAACCTGAAGCACCACTTTAGCTAATGGGGACTCCTGCTGCCGCCGTGCCGCTACCACGTGATTTCTGTTCTCACCCTGAGGTAAAGTTCTTAACCCGAGGTACTATTTCTGGGTTAGCGGAGTCTGTAACCTGAAGCATCTGTAACCCAAGGTACCACTGTAGGTCTGTATAACAACTGTGCTTTGTTTGAAGCAGTATTAGAAGCTGAGATATGAAAGCTAGGAGCTAAATGGCACCTTAAACCTAGGTTATGGGCGAAACTCCTTGTCGCAAAATGTGCCTAGAACAATGGGAGTTTCAAACACTGAAGTACAATGTCTCCGTCAACTGCAAAGCTATGAATTTTCACATAGCAGCTTCTGGATTAGTCCATTGTTCCATAAAATGTTAGTTTATAAGAGAAAGAAAAACTGTACCAGGCAACTCACTAAGGACTTGTGTTCGGTAGGTTCCAGGATCTATGCCAGGCATAGGCAACCTTCGGCCCTCCAGCTGTTTTGGGACTACAACTCCCATGATCCCTAGCTAACAGGACCAGTGGTCAGGGATGATGGGAATTGTAGTCTAAAACATCTGGAGGGCTGAAGGTTGCCTATGCCTGATCTATGCAGTGTTGCTGAAAGCCGAGTACTTATTGAAACAAGCCCCCGACCCAAAATGAAAACAGAGTGTTGGGGAAAGGGCATTTGCCTTCCAGAATAGCTTATATAACCAGAGGCAGCTGCAGCTTGAGATATTTTGCTGCCCATGAATACTGAGCTGTATTAGTTTCTGAATCTTTTAAAAATGTTGTTAGAGTAGTCGTTTGCTGCAGATCTAAAGGAATAGATGTTCTTTGGATGTTTATTGAGTGTGTTACCTTCAGCCTCCTACAGAACGAGCAAAACGGGGAGCCGGCATGCAGCCTGCCATACCACCATCCAAACGAGGAGCAGGAGATAGGTCTTCAGTTTATTACGCAGAACCCAAGAAGGCAAGTCGTGACGCTGAGGCTAATAAGCACCTGACATCCGATGATGGTAACACAAAATATTGTATCTGGTACCTAAGACCCAGTAGTTAAATGCAGGCAGATTTGGTATTGATGTCCTGGTTTACATATTATGCTTATCTTTCTCCAGTTGTAAAAAAAATAGTCGCTTAAGCCAAAATGCTTGTATTCAGTGTAACATGTGCACCAGAGAAACTAAGCCTTAAAAAAAGAAGCTTATTAAGAATCAAATGCAAACCAATGCATATTTGCAGACATTACAGGTCTTTTTCAATGTTCTCACTGAAAAAGTTTTTAAATTTACAATTACAGCATAATTTCCATATTCTTTTACTAGATAAAAGCTCAATATTTAGTAACTGTTAATGTCTCTCTTATTTATAACACGACTCTTGCAACTTTGCATCATATCATCTTCTGCCTCCTTTTTATTATTACTTAATACAGAAGTAAAACATTTCAAAATGATGAAATTTATCAGACTGCTGTTATTCAAAAATATTTATTGTATACAAACATTGCCCTTAAAGAAGTTATTGCTTTTTAGCTACGCCTAAATATTGTTATAATTTATTTATGCTGGTAGTTTTCACAGTGTGGGGTAGATAGTGATTAATACAGATATATTTTAATCCTGTTTATTTTCAGGACGGGGGGTCTATAAAGCTCGTACACCCCCAGAAGAAATTAAAGAGGCTCAGCAAATACAAGAAGATAAAAATTTGCAAGTGGAAGTACCTGTTGACCAGGTAGATTTAAAGTACATTTCTTCTTTCTGAATGAATTGATTATAACACTTCTCTCTCTCTTTCATCTGCTTGTGCATAGAAACAAATATTGGGCATGATTGACTGGCCACAATCCAGCAAATTTCAGTGCATTTAAATCCCATTGACTAGGATGGATGCAGTCTGCCCTGTGTAAGGGCAGAAAGCAGTTCTTACACAAAAGGATGGTGACTGCAATTTTACCTTCTGGCTGCTTCCCCATCTACTATGTTGAATTCATCTCTCAGGGGTCCTCCAGCATCTAGTGTTGGGTTTTGGGCAGAGCAAGGGGCTGCAATGGGAAGGAGGAAGAATAGAATAGGCCTGGTGATATGCAGAAGTGCCCTTTAGATTTCAGCTATTAGATTTCAGCTGTTAATTTCAATGGAAATCTTACGTGTATGCTTAAAGCTTATTGCAGTTGGTGGGACAGAATTGCTCAAATTTGGCTAGATTGTAGTTCTGGATATTTGAATGTGTGTTTTTGTTTTCTGCCAAAAGCAAACCATTATTTCTTGTTCTGTTAAACCATTTGTTTTCAGTCTTTCCAGATTCTGGATGCATCTTTAGCCCCAACCTGAAATGTCGGGCGTAGTTTTAATTTTAAAATAAATAAATGTTTGTGTCCCTTTTTTCTCTTTCTGTATTTCCCCCTTCACACACTGTCTTTCTCAGAACAGATCTGCACTGTGGATATACTAGTTTTAAAGTCAGTAAGGGGCGTGGGTGGCGCTGTGGTCTAAATTACTGAACCTCTTGGGCTTGCCAATTAGAAGGTTGGCGGTTCAAATCTGAAGAGCAGGGTGAGGTCCCATTTCTCTGGCCCAGCTTCTGCCAACCTAGCAGTTTGAAAGCATACCAGTGCAAGTAGATAAATAGGTACTGCTGCAGCAGGAAGGTAGATGGCGTTTCCATGAGCTCTTGTTTCCGTCACGGTGCCCCGCTGCACCAGAAGCGGTTTAGTCATGCTCACCACATGACCTGGAAAGCTGTCTGTGGACAAAGGCCAGCTCCCTCGGCCTAAAAAGTGAGATGAACACTGCACCCCATAGTCGCCTTTGTCTGGACTTAACCATACAGAGGTCATTTGCCTTTTACCTTTACCTTAAAAGTCATTCCTTCCTTTTAACAAAACTAGTGAATGGCACTTGTTACTTGTGTGTGCATCAAGAGGGAAGGAAGTAGAATTCCCTTCAAAAGATGTTTAACATCCCTGCCCACATGTACTCAGTCCTTCTACTCTTTTTCTAAAAGGAAAAGCAGATTTTATGATGCCACGGATGAAGCACTCCTTATGACCCACTTATTGAAAGCCAATGTACCATTACAGAGCAGGTGATGGAAGATGCCTTTGTGGAGCCACATCTCATCCAAAGCCCTGCTGACTTACTGTGTCCAGGGCAGAAGAAGCATTCAGTTGTGAACTCTCACCTGTACTCTGAAGTGAAGCAGTCTTGTTAGAAGTTTTCCACCTCATTTACCATTTGCAAAAATGGGACCTTAGGTTCACTTTACTGTTTGAGAGGACTTTACCCATTTCCAGGCTGTCACATTAGAATAAAGGTAAAGGACCCCTGACAGTTAAGTCCAGTCGCAGACGACATTGAGGTTGTGGCGCTCATCTCACTTTACAGGTCGAGCCAATGTTAATATTGTAACACCAATTTAGGATGGCAAGCTTTCAGTAAGGCGTAACTAGTTTGTTTTCAAGAGTGGGGAAATGGGAAACAAATCGATTGCTTGATTTTTTCCTGATTTGTGATAAAATTACATAAGAGCATTTTTCTTTTCTTGTGTTCATGCAAATCTTTATTGGAATGCATGATACTCAAGGCTCCTGCTGAGGTTGTCCATGATGAAGACATTTATGCAAATTGGAGTACAGAAGAAGAGGTTAGTTTTGTTTTTGCAGTATTCGAGAACTTCCTTATACAGTTAAAATGGAATCTTGATCCGGGGGTGTTCCTTGCCGATTTTTACATCAGTCAAACAAATTAACTTCTTAACGCCCAAAGCCATCCATATTGTGGCATTTGAGATGGGTTAGTATAGCCCCGGAAACTGCATTAGTTCAGACCTGCTGAGATCAATACTTTTATTTAGAAGTGTAGTTGTATTATTTAATGTAGACAATAAAAACATTTGTAACTACTAAGTATGCTTTCATTTCAGGGAATGAAATAAAGGAATTCTCCTTTATGCAACTTTAATAATCAGATGAAGCTTCTCCACCCCTAAGTACATATATAGCTGGAATGGCTGAGCTCTTATTGCTGTCACTCAGAATTGTGTAAAGTTTCTAAGATATAATGTCCATTCTCATTATGACAGCCTGCAACTACATTTAGGTTTTGTTGGAGTCCTTTACTACCTTTTTGTAATAAGTTTGTAAACACAATGTGTAAACACAAATATTAAGCCTTTGCTTAATTTTAAGTAACTGCCAGGCCATGATGTCCCCGCCATAAGCATGGCTAGCATACCATTCAGATGGTTAGAGGGCAAATAGGGTAAGAGCCCCATTTTGTTATAGTGCACTTTACAGTTAATTTGAAACTGAATTTGAGACGGTAAGAGACCTGCTGGATTTTTTTTGGGGGGGGGGGCACAATCTAGTGCTGTCCTCTGTTTTAAATGTAGCCATGCAAATGCCTCTAAGAAAGCTTACTTATATCTAGAGATTTCTGGATATAACCTTCCGAAAACAAACCTCCTCTTTCACTATCATGGAGGTTCCATTTTAAGCATATGCATAACTTACTTTTTCAGAATTTTGCTTCATTCTCCGTTACCTTTCGATTATTAAAGTACTTTTAAAAGTAGTACTTTAATAGTGGTACTTTCCAGATGTATCTAAGAAGCTTGTTCATAAAAAGAACCTGTATTAAAATAAAAATTTGTACTCACACAGTTGTGTGTGTGTGTATAAAATTATTTTATTTTGACAAACTATAAATAAGAATAAAAAATTTGCACTCCATGACCGAGACCATTCTATTGTAACTATCCAACCTCCCAAAATTTCAACACCTCCTGCAATGGTTTGACCCCTTTCTGTTTTAACAGTACAAATTCTACAGACACCCTCCATATCTCCTCAGAATAATTTTTCCTGCACATTCCCTGTCTTACCTTAATGTCACATGTTAATTTATCATTAATAGCTATACCCCACACCTCTTTGTACCATTCTTCCCTTTTTATAATCTGGTATATATTGTATAGTTTAGCAAAGTTGTACATTTTAGTTGTATGTTTAGATAACAGTAGAATGAAGGATTAATGATTGCTTGTGATTGTTATCATGTAGGCTGAAGAATATTATCAAGACGTGAAACCTGAGAAAAAGGTCTGTTTTAAATACCCAAATATTTCAGTGTATAGAAACTATGAAACAGCAAGAGTTGAAGTACCGAGTAGGGGGAATTGGGGTGCCCCTCTTTCTTCATAATGAGCATTTGCCCAAGTGAATTAGTTTATCAATTCAGGAGGTACAAGACCATCTTTCATGTCTCCTCTATTATACAGAAATGATGGAGCCCTTTATATAAAATATATATTTCTCCCATCTAGTCAGGCTCAGATAATAACAAAATAGGAAAGTGCTTATAGTGTGGTCCAGTCATTTGTAATACTTATGTGGACTTAGGGGAAGCACTTGGGATAGAAATTGCTTGGGAGCACAGCTTCCTTACACTGATCTGAACTGAGTATTCCCATTTACCCAAGCCACTGACTTTCTCTGCATTATATACTGGATTTGGCTTGGGGCCTGACAGGGGTGCCAACTTGAATAAAATATTGTGGGGGGCCCAGGTAAGCCCACCCCACATAACTGATCACATGATGCAGTGGATCCACACCATTTGAATGGGAATACCCATCAACTTTGTGGGGGCACGACCCCCTCAAATATTTTATTGTGGGGGCTGAAGCCCCCACGGCCCCTAGAAGTTGGCTCCTATGGGGCCTGAGTTGTCCTTCAATTTCCCATTTCTCTTGTGGCCTCCCATATCATCTCTCACGCTGTTTTCCCAACCCTCCTGAACAAGAGTTTCTTGGGGCTGCAGCGGGAAGAAAAGTTTGGTGAAAATTGCCTCCTCCAGTGAAAGCATCCCTGAACAGAGTTCCGATCATGGGAACACGGGATCGGAACTCTGTATACTAAGAGACGAGAAGGATGGGGAAATACTGGTTCATGCTGCTGAAATGGAATCACTTCAACATATCCGTGTAGTTAAGCACGCCACATTAATATCGGACTTAGAAAATTAAGCACATTGTTAAAGTTGAAAAATCATGAATTCTTGGCTGAAAGACAGTGAAGAGCAGTGGGCAAATAAAATATATTACAGATTTGCTCTGGAAGCAGTTACGAAGTAGTAACTGCTAACATTAGATTAAACAAGCTGTGGGTTTTAATATATGCAAAGATTTATAGTAATAATTTAGTGCTATTGATTTCTTTAGCAATCAACTAGCAGCAAAAGAGTTTTCTTTAATTAATAATGCCCGAACTGCCAATAAAGTGTATATTAAGTATTTTCTCCGCCAGTGAAATTTTGTAAAATCAAATATGTATTGATTTTATAATTGGCTTTCTTATTCATTGCTCACAAAATATATTTAAGTTGATATCTCTTCTTACTTTCTTGATACAGTTTTGTGGCTATGGTTGAAGTATTTTAGAACTTCGCTTGAAAATAGGATTGATATTGACCGAACCAGAAGTATTAAATGCTGTCGAACAGGAATGCATTGGGGAGAATCCTCAGTGTTAAGATTTTTGGTCCAGGGCTGCAACTTTGCCAACAGTGGGATTTATAGTAGAATCCTATGCTTATCTACTCAGAAATAAGCTCCGTTCAATGGAGCTTGTTTCCAGTGCCTAAGTAGATGTGTGTAGAAGGCAGAGGCAAACTCGGCCCTCCAGATGTCTTGGGACTACAACTCCCATCATCCCTGACCACGGGTTCTGTTAGCTAGGGATGATGGGAGTTGTAGTCCCAAAACATCTGGAGAGCTGAGATTGCCTATGCCTGGTGTATAGCATAGCAGCCTTAGTAGTGTAAGTATGCAGAGAAAAAAAATGGAATTTAGCCAGTGTGTAACAGGACTGCAGCCTGGGGCTTTATCTGAATACTTTGCTTTATAACTATGGAAAATGATTAGAACTGTATTTATTATATCTGATGACTTTACGTCAGGAAAGGTTGATAAAAGGTGGATAAATGGGTTTTTACTCTGAAATGCAGTGTGTCCCGATAAAGCTGCTCCCAAACATTTTAGGGTAGGAGTTCTGGTACACATGGCCAAAGGATTACTGGATTGTATCCCCCATGTTAGCTCAAAACATGTCATTAATTTTAAAAGTTACTAGTTTGTCTGGAATTCAGGATGCCTCACACAATATTTTAAATGCTGCTACGTTCAAAAAAAGTCAATTCTCTCACGCAGCCAAAGCTGAATCACCCATTCAACAAATCTTCACTTCCTTTTATCAGTCCGTTCATTGGGCTTTGAAGAACGGAGTCTCAACTATTACATAACAAGCATACATTAGCAATTTGTCATTTTCTAGCAGAGAATGCCTCAGTGCTATAATAAATCTTGCCGGTTTTTAACTGCAGATGCACCTTGTTTAAGACATTACAAAAGTGGATTTATTACGGCAATTATTATGCTGGTGTCTATGAAATATACTGAAATTTCATAGGGATTTGAATTGCTAGATTGTTCTACCCTGCGGTACAGTCTGTCAGTTTTTATCACATTTAAATAAGTTGGACTTAAAATCCGTATCCTATGAATGACTGCTAGCCCATATCTATCTATCTGTCTATCTTTCTATCTATCTGTCTGTCTGTCTGTCTGTCTATCATCTCTAACTATCTATGCATCCATGCCCCTCCTATTCTCATGCTGTGTGAGAGAGAGAACAGCTACTGTTGCTTCACTCTGTCACGCGATAACGATTGTCATGGCTTGAGCTGTATGGAATTCTAAAGAAATTCCATACAAAGTGCAGAATATGTTCGGCTTCCTCACCAAAACATCCTCAGATGATTGAATTAATTGGTTATAGATATCAGATGGTTTGATGTAGACGTTGAGTGTGTATCTTGAAATCAGCTGCCTGACTGCTGCTTGGTGGTTGAATGGGGTTGAGCAGGCTTAAGGTTGTTCTTCAACGTGCATCACATCTGAGCGGCCCACAAGATCGCTGGGAGGGAGTGCTAAGGACCGTCAGCCCCCAAGTTTGGCATCTGGACATGAAGCACCCCACAGGCTGCCTTAAGGGAATGCTCCATGACAGCAAAGCGGGGGGGGGGGCAGCCAATGCCTTTCCCAACTCAATGCCTTCTCTGCCAACCAGTTGTGGTGATTGTGATGACGTAGTAGGCAAAACCTGCAGAGGTTAGTCTGCAAGGAGAATTCCTCTCTGGCCTCTGAATACAGTGACCAGTGTAATCCATAGCAAGGTCCAGCAACAGCTTTAGGCAGCTCGTAAACCACAGAAATGGTAACCCTGGCAGCTGGCAGAGCCACAGAAACACTTCTGCGCCTCTTTGCCATATCTCTGGAGCTGGTAGTCAAAAAGTTTATCTCTGAGCCTGACGGAACAAGTTTTGTGGTGAAGAAGCCATCCCACAGCTGCCCGTTCATTGTCCATTTCTGCCTCTCACAGTTTGGCTCGCAGCTGTGGTTCATAAAAGGAGAGCAGTTTCCTTTCTGGGTGGCATCTATTATCTCATCATTTTTTGAATGACATGAAATAATAATGGATATTCTTGCATTGGGCACGCTCATTCACTCGGGCTTTGAACTCTTTGCGATCGAGTGCTTCACCAGAGTATTCCAGTACAAAGGTGTTGGAGGGTAGGTCTTTTGCTGCTCTCACCAACGCCCCCCCACCTTTATTTTCTGTCAGAATGACTTCAACATCTGTGTGTTGTTTCTTCTGAAACCATCGGTTGGAACAGTACTCCCTATTGGGGCGTCTTGAGGAACATTCTATCATGAGTAGATGATTAAGACAGTCTTTTCCACACGCCACCTCTCCTTGAGAAATGTGGGAGGAGAATAGGAAATCCAGCCTGGCTGCCGAAACCATGGCACTGCTGGCCTTATCAGGGAGTGGACCAGAAGGAAGAGGTTCTCCCTCCCCAGCCCCTAGCAGTGGCGTCCCCAGCCCCCACAGGCACGTTCCCCAGCAGTCAGTGCGACAAGGGGAGACAGAAGCGCCCTCTCCAGCCAACAGCTACGCCCACAACAGTTGCTTCCAGCAGGAATGAGCCTTTCTGCAAATTCTCCCTTCCTGCTGCAGCCCTCTCCTGCCTCAGCCCCATATTGGCCTAGAAAGACTCTCAGGAGCAGTGGAAGATGAGAAATCTCCCTGTAAGTGAAACTCCACTTATGGAGCTTGGGATTCAAAGCCTGTGCGTGCGTGTGTGTGTGTGTGTGTATACACACACACACATATATTTACACACACACACACACACACACACATATATATATATATAATATTGCTATTCCATACTGATGATTATACTGTTTTGATGATCTAGAGTATTTTAGAACCTTAACTGATGTTGATTTTTGTTTCAGGAAAGAAAGGGCGTTTTCAAAAAAATGTTTGGATTCTTCTTCAGATCAAAGAAGAAAGGTATGTCATAAATTTATTTACAATACAAATAAGAAATAGCAAATATACTCCATGGCTAATCTATTCTACGGTACCATTATGTTGGGATTACAGTATTTCTTTTGTGTGTGTGTTTTTGAAAACCAACAATGTAAGAATTACCATGCTTGGCTAGACCTAATTCTGCCGAGCTCAGCATTCTTTCTGCTGACATTGGACAACCAGATATATGCTAAGCATAATTCTTCAAGCAAGACGTAGTTCTGCTAGTCACCCTTTCTTGGTTACTCCCCATCATCTACAGAATTTGACTGTTTCTTAATATGAAAATTATGCTCGTGGTTCTTAACATGAAACTGTTCTTAACCTGAGATACCACTTTAGCTAGTGGGGCCTCCCGCTGCCACACAATTTCTGTTCTCATCCGGAAGCAAAGTTCTTAACCAGAGGTACTATTTTTGGATTAGCGGAGTCTGTAACCTGAACCATCTGTAACCTGAAGTGTCTGTAACCCGAGGTACCGCTGTACTAATGATTGTCACGACATTCTTTGGTAGTAGGTTCCACAGGTGAATGTGTGTGTGTTTGTGTGTATAAAAACTAACCAACCCAAACCACCCTCCATTGTTTGCCCTAGATTCACTGCCTGTCTGTTTCATCCGAAACGTTTTGAAAGCGAATACTTTTACACTCTGCACATCATTCATGATTTATTAACCTCTGTCCTTAGGGCAGTTTTTGATGCCTCATAAAGGCAAACCCAGATCTGCCATTGAATTGCATGCTCAGCACAGCCACAGCCATTCATGATTTCCTGATAAGCATGCATGCATTTGTCACTTTAACCCTTTAATTGTTTGCGTGGGTATTTCAAAACAGATGTGCATCTAAAAGTGAATTGTGTGGTGTGGCCCTAAGTTGTCTTTTTCAAAAGTCAGACCAACTGTTGAAACTAGTGACCCTCAATGTGTTTAGCTGCTGAGGCTAGAAACCTCAAAACAACACTCTCGCTGTCATTGATCAGGAAGGAGACTTAAAATTTGGCCTCTGAATTTTCATGCACAACTATTTGCAGCTGGTGTTTGGAGCTTGAAAATATGGTTCCCTTTGTGCTGAATTAGCACTAGCAAGGCTTCCACCAAATCATAAAACCCCGTAGCTGGTGGATCTTGGCTGTGGGCTTGTGCCTTAAATCTCACTGTTATTTTCCTTTCCTTTCCTCTCTTCATTTTTTGGCTGATAAATCAATATGCCTAGACTATACAGGCAACCCCCCTTTTACATGCATTTGATATGTGCACAATCGTGTATAGGTGTATCGTGCCAAACCTGGAAGTGACTCAGAAACATCATAACAATACCAATGAAACATCACTAAAAGCAAGGCAGAGGCAGGATGGGATGTTTGCTCACTTTTTCACTTATACGTGATTCCGCCAACGCATGCAGTACCTTGGAACGTAACCTTCATGTACACAGGGGGCTGCCTGTATCTCATATTGTTCTCTAACTTTCTGAACGATTTATATTTTTATATTGGCATCTGTCTCAAGAGACAATGGAGTGTGCTTCCGGGGGTGAAAGCAAGCCACTGCGTTAGCAACACCGAAGCGAGCTCCCTGGAGCGCAAGCAGTGTGTAGCAGTCCTGGACTGCCCAGACGACAAGACCTCCTTGCCCCCCAGTCTCGCTGATGTGGTCCAAAGGAAAGGAAAGCAATACGTTTGGCACCAGCTTGGCTGCAGGAGTTGCCGGAAGGAGGCGTGCAATGTGCCATCCAACTCTCTTGGGACTCCATGCTGGATTTGTGTAGGGCAGGGGTCAGCAAACTTCTTCAACAGGGGGCCGGCCCACTGTCTCTCAGACCTTGTGGGGGGCCGGACTATATTTTGAAAAAAAGAAGAAGAACGAATTCCTATGACCCACAAATAACCCAGAGATGCATTTTAAAGAAAAGGACACATTCTACTCATGTAAAAACACGCTGATTCCCAGACTGTCCACAGTCTGGATTTAGAAAGCGATTAGGCTGGCACCGGCTCCCAGGCCTTAGGTTGCCTACCCATGGTGTAGGGCTTACTCCTGAGCCTTTTCTTCTCCTGAAGATAGGCTGTGGAGGTTTAGGATCAGGGTTTTCCTTCTCCTAAATGGGATACCTTCCCAGGTTGACAAGCCCTATCTGCCCCTCACTTTGCTTTAAAGCACGTTCAGAAACCATTAACCATTGGACCCACTACTGGTCTTGTCCACTCAATCTGCTGGATCTCATCTTTGCATTCGTCCCTGAGGGTTTGAGACCCATCAGCTACTCTCACCTGGTTTAGCCTGCCAGTCGAAAAGCTTTGCAGCTGTTACATTACATATGTTTCCTTTCCCCCTTGAACAATTTCTTCTTTGTAAAATACATTTTATAACAAATAAAGTACAAATGCTAACAGGAAGGAGGCAGGCTTTAATCCCTCTGACCGGCTGTGTGTGGATCTTTGCCATGCTTATCTACAGCAAGTCAAAACTAAAAATTGGAGGTGGTAGCTCATAGTATGTGCATGGCACCGTGAAATGTCATGCGTGGAGGTGGGGGCTGCTTCAGATAGGTCTATGGGCCCTTTATACAACACAAAACTATAGGTTTGTAATGCTTTCCAGTGCAGGGCTTCCTCCCATTACTCCTAAAGTTTTGATAAAGGAAAAGTGAGTAACTAACATTAAATAACTAACCGGATAATTTAGGTAAACTCCCGAGAGAGTGCTTCTCATATTTGCAACAGTGAGCCAGAAAAATACTTACAGCCTCTTGATTTAAACAAGCTGTCTCAGCAGTTCATCTTTACAGCTTAAAAAAAGAAAGAAAGATTTGCACTTGTGAGTGAATCCATATTCTGACAGCATTAAATGTTGGTTGTTTCTTACGAAATATTTTCCAGCAAAGTATGGTAACCTATTCAACATGAGTCTTAACGCCAGCCAATTCATTCATTCTTGAGAACTATTATCTTTGTCCTGTCATAGACTCGTTTTGTCAGCTGGGAAGCTACAGAGTTATGCATTTTCTCCTTACACATGAATACTATCTTTTTTGGTGAAGTTATATTCATTAACTGGCTTTTCATTGAAAAGCTGCTGTAGCTTCTGGACTACAAAAGCCTGAGAAATTCATTTGGGTAATGCTAGATGGCTAGAAGTCTACATTTTCGCAAATGTCTTGGTTTTAAGCATATGGTCTAATGCAGATTCTTTTCCCTTTGCGTGAGGTACCTTTGGTGTATTTTTTGTGTGAGAGAAATCTATCATATATATTTGCAGGGGGAAACACATATATAAGAAGTCAGGCTGCATAACAATGCAGTTCACTGAAAGCAAGCAGCTGAAAGGAAACTGAAAACCCAAGAGTTAGTCTATCCTGGCAATGCATTCCCTTGATAGTAGTCACTGGAGACTCAACCAGACCTCTGGCATTCCTTTTGCTTTTTGTTGTCTTGCTTCTGCCCTCCCTGAACAGTGGGGACAGAGGGAAGCACGAAGCCTTGGCCTGCAAGCACATAGCCATGGCACAGCAATGAGTACCACCACTGTAGAAGTTGAGTCACGGAAATTTGCTCACTGTCTCTATGTCCCGTCTTTGACATATGGTGATATTTCTTTGATTACCAAATTGCCTGGGTGAGAAGCAATGTTGTATATCCATTGTCATCTTCAGTTCCCGATGAGCCAGCGTATCAAATATGAAAGAAGCATAGGTAGGATGTCAGGATTCTCATGACAAAGCATTGCGACTGTAAATGCTCAGTGGTTATTAACCAGTTATTTTCTTCACCGTCAGTCATGAATATACAACATGGTATCAACATGAATTGCATAGTGGTGAGCTTACAACCAGCAGCACATTGCTCAGCCAGCATTCTCCCTGCAAAAAGCTGTGCCAAACCAACAATAGTTGTTGATGCATTAGGGCAGTGATGGCTAAACTTGGCCCTCCTGAAGTGAAGGACATGAGGAAGGAGTTGATAATGCAGGTGAGCAGCGCACAGGTGAGCTGCAAGCAAGCTGCTGGACAGCTCTGTGGAGGCTCTTTTTATTGACACAATATGCAAACCCAGGCAGATACATTTTGGGCTTTACACATCTTCCAGCCCCGAGATCGTGGGGTAGTACAAAGCTATTCTGGCACCTGTTTCCACTGTGTCATTTCCCCCTTGCACAGTGTATGACGAAGGAGACAAAGACCTCAGAGACAAAGGTCACAGACAGGACACCGCAAACTACTGAGACTGCAAAAGGTTAGACAGAGGGGAAGATGTTCAGACAGCTGCGGCTTTATCTGTGAGGAGGAGTGTTCCCTGCACCCCAAGGTCACGCGTGCAGGCAGCTGAGGCTGCTCCGCACCCAGCGATCATTCCTACACCCTCCAGCTGTTTTGGGACTACAGTTCCCATCATCCCTGACCACTGGTCCTGTTAGCTAAGGATTATGGGAGTTGTAGTCCTAAAACAGCTGGAGGACCAAGTTTGGCCATCACTACATTAGGGCATCACCTCATAGGAAGACTGTATTCTCCCACTCCACCCCACATCCCAGATATAAGTAGTTTAGAATCGGTTGATGCTGATGATGAAGTCAAGATGTGCCAGGACTTGTAATGCTACAATGCAGTGAGAAGACAATGTCAAAACTAACTGACTAGATAAATATAAAAAATAGATAAACTGGAGTGTGAAACATGGGCGATGTTATTGCTGATTGGACAAATATACTCAAGGACTTCACTTACATCCTTTATTCAACAGCAGAGGGAAGCTGAGTCCATGTTACAACATTGTGTATTCCAGAACGTGCAACACTTGGCAATTTGAAGCTATGGGTCTAGTACCTGCACTACTGCAGAGATTACATCCTTGTGGAAAATACAGCATGTGTGATACATTTCTTATTATGGGACACTGTGAGGTGGATCACCCGATATAGTTATCTCCTTACCATTCAAATGAACACATCTCAGAGCAGCAGTGGATGAGCTGTTGGATGCAACTACACCACCTAATGATGGATGATTTTGGAATGGATGTTTATCCATGTGCCAGTTTATAAAATAGTCACGTGGTCTTTCAGGGGTGATCTCTGACCTACGCTTGTGCCGTCTCAACGCGCTCGATAACACTTCTCTGTGCCATTACAACTTTGCAAACCTTCATGCATGAAAGTTGCTTGTCTTACTGAATGCCTGGAGTTGAAACTGCTGAAGATGAAGAGCATACGGCTGTTGGATTTCAGTGCTAGCAAGCAGCAATTGTGTCTCCTGGTCTTCCGAACTATGAATATGCCCAAGAGGTGGTATATCCTGTCTTAGCAAAAGAAACAAAAACCAGCAGAAGCTCTTCACTTGAGACATTTGTATCCAGCCCATCCATTAGTTTCATACCAAAAAGAGTACCACGCTTAGAGAAATCCAAGGAGCTCAAGCTATGCTCTGTTTGAGAGCAGTGGCACACTGGATAATTAGTTACCCATTTGTCATTTTTTCCTGGATGAATCTGGGCACCATTGCATAGTAGGGGCACTTGGAACTGGCTCAAGAAAGCTTTGTTTGATTCATCTAGAATTCCGTACCTCAATATTACAGGAGGATCAAGAACATCAGAAAGACTAATAGACCTTGCAGAACTGGTGGAACTAACAGCAAAAAATAGGAAACCATTGTGACGGACTGTTCATGGAAGGATGAATATCTGAAAAAGATATCATACATGGATGAAATGGCAAGCAGGATTTGCAATACGAGCAGCGGAAGAAAAATGATAACATATGAAATAGAAGATACATCTTAGGAGAAACTTTTATTAGAATGCAGTATGCAAATAGGATGGGATTAAGAACAGCATGCAGGGAAAGGTGGGAAGTCAAAGTTTAAAGAGAAATCTATAGCAAATTTGAAATCTGGAATTTATATGTTAAAGATTTTAAAGTTTTATAAAAATTTGGCACATACATAAAGAACATCAGTAGGGCTAATGGGTAACATCAGTCCTTGATCATCATGACCTAGTGAGATGAGGGCTGCAGAACCTTGCATCACTGCACCACTTAGCTCTTACTTCCTCATTACCTGGACCTCCATTTCATTTACAGTTACATTTTTTGTTCACAGGTGATGAGACTTTATTAGCTGGAAGTGCTGGGTCTATGGTAGGAACTGACAGCCACACAAGTAATGTCGGTGGCACCACTCAACCACCCCCTGTAGCTGAAGTGCCACAGAGTCCCTCTACCAGAATGGACAGTAAAGAAAATGAGGGAGATACAGACAGCATTGGTTCCCCAGAAATGGAGGGACAAGACGCACCAGCACAACTTGTACCTAAGAGGAGGGAGATGCAGGAAGAAGATGAACCATCACACCTTGTACCCAATGAGAAGACAGGACATAGTGATCAGCCAGAGGACCAAGCGGACTCTGTCAACATGCCAGAACAACAGCTGATGCAGAATGATGCAACTGGAGATGTAAAAGCCATCAGCCAGGATGGTGAGTTGCCACATACAGGGAGAATGCGCTGTGCTGTCTGCCAGAGCAGAAATGGGATGCTGCTATGCATATGCTACAACCTTGGTCCCACCCAACTCTGCAACTCTATGATTCAGTGATTCCAACTGTTATTGATAACTTTCAAGTGAAGACTGTGCTCATTGGGGAAGTTGCTTTGTTCTCTCTCTCATGGGTTTTGTTTCAGCCGAAACTTGCTGGAAACTCAGTTCCAGCACCTCTCAGGTGGGCGCCATTGCCATTATAAGAGAACAAGGGAAGGTGTTCATGGTGAGTTTTGGCACCTCTTTTCCTAGAAAAAAATGACACTGCTCTCACTGATGGCCAAATCAAACTACGGGAGTTGGCAAATCGATCTGGTTTGGAGTTAGGAATTAGCATTCATTTGGAACTCTTTCCCTTCCAGATACTTTGCCTCCTGTTAATGAGAATAGCTAGTTTACACCAGACCTGCTTTCTCTGTACGGCTTTGCACAGGCACCTGTAGAGCAAACTTGAAGGAGCTTAAAGGGTGTGCTTGGGGTGCCAGCCAGATTGGACACCTAGCTAGCACTCTGGACTTCTGACTAATAATGGTACACAACAGCTTCTCCCCTCTTATTTCGTTTGATTTTTTTTTGCTTCTAGTGTGTCGAATTAAATACGGGTATAATAAATAGATCAGCTCAGAATATATTGTAGTGCATAACGTTTACTTTTCTGAGTAGAAGTCTCCATTTTCTTCCTCCTGCTCCCTACCCCCAAAATTCATTGCATTCCTTGAAATATCTCTAGTGTTGGTAATCGGCATGTTTGGTCTGCTGGCTTAGGCAGAGATGCTAAAATACCCTAAAGTTAATTTTGTAATGCACGAACCCTCACTATGTTAGAATCCGTGTAATAATGACAATAGCCTATTTACTCTTCCTCTCACACATAGTTTTCATTTCTTGGTTGATTAACTTTAGGTAGATAACTGAGTATTATGAATGTAATGAGAAGAAGAAAAAATCCATTGTGCTTTCAATTACTTCCAATAGTGAAAAGGTATAATTATAGAAGCTAGGAGGGTAAGTCCTCTGTATTATTTTGTTTATATTGCAGATGAAGCTGCAGTACTGTGTTTTCCTAACGCTTTCCATCAGAACATCCTATTTTCATTTCCGTCACCATGTTGTAGAAACATTTCAGGTCTGCCTCAGGCTGCAAACTTCAGCAATAATGATTATGTCATTTCCAGGAATGTGATTATGCGTAAAAACCCCCAAACCTTCCTCCTGATAGGCATATGCCTTCTTTCACTGAGCTCTCACGCTTCCACCCATTGGATCATGGATTTATTATTTATTTCATCTCACTTTCTAGCTTCTGTCATCCCCAGGCCTTGGGGCAAATTGCAGCTAAATAAAAAGAAAAGAAAGCTTTGCCACACCCAGGGTGTTGTGCGCAGATGTTTCCAAGGCTGCATTCTGTGTGTACTTCAAAGTCCACTTAAAAGGCATGGGGCTTAACTACAAATTACATATACTTATACACTAGCATGCAAGTTTGCTAATTTTTAAGCATAGATGGGAGAGGGTATCGACCGTTCTTGCCTATGTGTGCTGCTATAATGATTTTGATTATGGGATTACATTTCCCCCTCTAAGGGATCGCAGAGATGTTCAGCAAAAAAAGGTATTAACAATAATCTGGGAATGAATTAGCATTTTATAATGAATGAGCCGTCAGTTGAAGGATTCTGCCTCATTTGTTGAACATGCTGGAAGGTGTGTAGCAAATGAAATGGGAGACCGCATAGGCCGACGGGTAGTGGCTGTTTGTAGGTTAGAGATGTGAACGGAATAATGTAGTACTGTATTAAAATCCCCAGTCCCATTGACAACCAACCTACAGAGACCTAGGTTGTTCAGTCATGAATTTCTAGGTAGAAGCAGACTTCTTTAAAAAAACCACAACTGAAAATCAGTGCCCTGCTATGGCATGTAACACAACTTATCCCATGTATTGATATTGTTGTGCAGTTTTTCTCTGCCAAAAAATGGCCAGTGATTGGAATCAAGGAAATCCACAGTGTTGTCAGGGCGTAGGGTAATTTTTACTAGGCATTGCATGAAGCTGACATCACACTGTAGACACACTGTTAACAGGATCATGAATTCTCTTGTCTCTGGTGATCTTGAGTCAGCAGCTGTCTCCCAACCAAAATTATCCTCACCACAATCCTAAGAGTTAAAATTGATTAACACACCATCTACACCACCATTAGGTTGTGTCAGGGAACTGCCATCGGAACTAGAGGAGGAGGCGAGGCCCCACAACGATGCTGGAGAGGGGCCAAGCAGGGAGAGAGGCAAGTCTCCTGTTGGGAAAGAAAATCAGCGGTACACCAGGGATAGAGGGGGGCCAATGGGGGAAGCAGAGAGCAGGCTCCGGGACTCTTCACTGGACACCAGCGGGGAGAGCACAGGTCCTCCGCTACCCACGCCCTCCCTGCGCAGAAGACTTCCGCGCAGGGAGAGTAGGAGGAGACTGGGCGTCAAACAACTTTTATGTTGGATAAGGTTTAAGAAACGCCCACTGACGGATTCTGCCAGTGACTGAACAGCCACGGAGTGGATGGCTGTCCAGCGAGAAATGGTTTAACCAGCCAACCTAGCCCAGAGCGGCGGCTGTTTACGCATAAGTAACCCCTAAGGCCATTACAGCAGTCCAGCGAGAAATGGTTTAACCAGCCAACCTAGCCCAGAGCGGCGGCTATTTACGCACAAGCAACCCCTAAAGCCATTACGGGTTGTCTGGAGCAAAGGCAGAATACAAAGGAACAAATCAATAACTCAATTTCTAATTTTAACTGATATTTATTTGCATTGTATTGAGTTCCTTGAACACCACTTAGAGACGACTATAATTAAGTAGCATATAAATTGTTTAAATAATAAAATAATTAAAAATATTGCTAAGCTTGAGTACAACAGGGAAATTTATTTAATTCAGCTTTTCCTTGTCTCTTCCTCACGTCCTCCTGGATGCCTAAATATAATGTGGGACTTCCCCCCCCTGAAGTTTTGTTTACAACTAGACATGTAAAGTCGGGGGAAGGAGGTATTTTTTGTCCGCCATTTTTCAAAATATTCATCCAAAATATTTTCTCACGGAATGAGTGAAATGATTCGTAACGTAAGACTCTACCCATTCCAAATCTATAGTATTAAAGGATGAGAATTGCTGTGTAGATATATACAATAGTTAAATCCAAATGCTTTTGTCTACCCAGAGGGTTATTTTTATGAGAGGAGCATATAGGGCAGCAGTTCTCAATCTGTGAGTCCCCAGATGTTGTTGGACTACAACTCCTATCATCCCTGAGCTCTGGCCTTGCTAGCTAGGGGTGATGGGAGTTGTAGTTCAACAACATCTGGGGACCCACAGGTTGAGAAAGGCTGAAATAGGGCCTTCGTTTTCTTGTGAATTACTACTTTCCTTCTTCTGGTGGCCTTTGATCTACTTTGTAAGTACTGTCTTGCATTTCTTGCCCTTTTGATCTGTCCCCTCTTCTTGGGATGGTAACCCAAGCAAGGGAAGGTCAGAAGTTCCTTGGAGATGAATGTGTGTCAGTTCAGGACCACAGACAGTGCTCTTAACAGCTGAGGCCACATTGCATCAGCAAGGCCTTGAAGTAACTGGCTGAGTTTTACAGCAGGGCTAGGTAGATACTGACCGGAGCCCTTCCCCAATGATGACTCCTGGCCAGTTAGATGGGCTGATGTCTTCTACAGCCATTAGCTACTTCAAGGTAATGGGGTTTTAACCTCTGTGGAAGTCTCATCAGGGCTCCCTTGATCCTTCAAGGAGTCTGTGGGTGTTTAATCGTTTAGTCGTGTCCGACTCTTTGTGACCCCATGGACCAGAGCTGTCTTCCACTGCCTCCTGCAGTTTGGTCAAACTCATGCTGGTAGCTTCGAGAACACTATCCAGCCATCTCGTCCTCTGCTGTCCCCTTCTCCTTGTGCCCTCCATCTTTCCCAACATCAGGGTCTTTTCCAGGGAGTCTTCTCTTCTCATGAGGTGGCCAAAGTATTGGGGCCTCAGCTTCACAATCTGTCCTTCCAGTGATGTCAAACTCTGCACTGTAAAGCTTCCTAGCCAGCCAGCAGTACATGGACGGAGAGGGGTGGGAGCATGCAGGACTGGGCAAAAGCAGCTGGCCGCCCAGTGCTCTCACCACAGCCACATGGAGAAAGAAGGTGTCCAGTGGGAGAAAAAGAGGAGTTTAGAGTGAGGTACTAGTTGGGAGTTTGGGAATGGAGGTACCATAGCAGTAATAGAAATGCTGTACAAGAGTGGTCAGGAGAGTCTGGGGCAACAGTTCTAACATTAGAGGAAAGATGGGTAAGAAAGGTAGGGAAGACAGGCTAAGGAATCCTAACACCAATGTGGTATTTATGCTGTACAGAGGGTCACAGTGATGATGGGGGTCTCTGAAGTCTCAAGTCAGTGGTAGGAACTAAGTGGCACTACTCTGAAGCAAGGGTGTGGCTTGGAGTCTGAGAACTTTCCATTCATGTAAGGCTGTTTGTGCCCCCCACCCTGCCCAGTTGTACTTACAAGCTACATACATAAAGTGGATATTGGCTGCAAAAAGTTTCCAAAGAAACTCGCAAAGTCCGGTGCTGTTCTCATAGAAAAAATATAGTTTTGGATGGTAGCAAGCAAGGCTCCTATTGCCTGAAACCAGCTGAAGGCGTATGCACCTTTTACTTATAGAGGTACTTGTGTTGTGAAATAATCTTCATGTTAGTTTATTGCATTTACAGTTATCGAGAAATACAGTTTAGTCAATACTCGGAAGCACTGAGTTCAGAGGAGAGACACTGTTAACTGCAAGACCAATGTGAAGCTGGCTTTCATATTTGAATAAACACTTATCTAATTTTTAGATCAAAATGAAGAAGCAAACGAAGATTCGAGAAAATTAGATACAAAAAAGCCGTCTTACGATAAGAAAAACGAAGATTTTGATGCATATGATTACAACTGAGGGGGCTATTTTGAACACCTTGCCATCTGTTACAAAGGTACAGTATATACTCATTGTGTCTCGCACACAATTTGTATAAATTTCCTACATTCCAGTTACTAAATCTAAATTTTAACTATAGATACAGATATTGCTTAATCATTGCTAGTGATTTAGTATAAAGATGTAGGGAATGGCCCATAGAACTGATTTTCATAAGTGTTGTCTTATGCTTAAAACAATTATGGGTGTATTTTAGGATGGCACTAGTCTAGCCCTAGTCACTGAAACATTGTCATTTGTATTTTAAGTACTGAGGGTGTACTGCATGGCAGTTAAATCTGTATGAAATATGACAGTAAAATATGAACTAGTAGCAGTGTTTTGTGTAATGCCATTTTTTCCTTTTTTTAAGGATTTTAATGTTGGAGCTCATGAAACATCTTGTTTATCACTGGAGGTACCATCACTATCATTTAAATATATTTAAAGAGTGCCATCTTTCCAGCACAAATAGAAATGTAAACTTTAATTACGGGTTATGTTTTCCTTATTTGTTGGTGAATATATACTGCTCCCCATTAAGGTATGGTGAGAATGAAGGTCTTAAAATATTTAGCAAAACTGCAGCATGCAGCGATTTTCACTATCCAAGTTGTTGACGATTAATTCTTTTTATAATTTCCTGATGAATTATTTTTTTCTGTCTGCCTAATCAGCTGTCCTGCTGTGAAATATAATTGCACTTGCACGAAAATTACCATCTCATGAGATGAATGAGTTTGATGATTAAATTTGGTAGAATGAAGTAATAACATTCAAACACTAAAGTAGAATGGCATGCTGATCCCTTTGCCGCAGTTTGATGGCATTTCTAAAAGAACAGAATATGTTTTAGGAACAATTCAGTTTGACTCACAACAGAGCAGAGAAATTTTAAAGTAAGCCACAATCTCTTGGAAAACGAAAGAACTTCACCTCTGTTAAATAAAAAAATACCAGCCTTGATTTGTGGTCATCCAAATATAGCTCACCAAGGGTGTTTTTTAAAAAAAATCCCAAAACCAAAATCTCTCAAGTCTGATAACAAAACATATTTGCTGGTATATGCAATTACTAAACTGCATCTGAAGTACAGTAGCAGCCTGGCATTCGTATCAGTAAGAGACAGACTTCTGTTCAAATAACGTGAATTATCTGTTGTTTTATCCACAGAGAGCAGATACAGTTTTCTACCCATATTTTCCCGAATGATAAGCCCTAGTGTTTTTTCTCCTTGTCATTTTTTAACGAAGTTCATTATTTTTGAACTTGTAGCTCTCTCCCCACCCCCTCCAAATGAAATACAAATATTTGATGCAGAGCTAGCCAAATCCTAGATGAGAAACAACAGGCTCAAGACTACAGATGTGAACAGCTTTTGAAACTATTTATTTCTCAAGCTTGTCTGTCAAAATGTCCTTGGTATCTGCAGAATAAAGCGAGTGGCCACCATGTTTCATTAGATAATGCCTAGGAGACAGAGCCAGACTCAATACTTCACACAGTCTAGCTCTTTCTTGCTGATTATTCCCCCTGAAAGGAGAATATCTAAGAGCAGTGCCAGAAGGAAGGAGGGTGAGACAAGCTAGTAGCTGCGCTTTTTACTTGGAGGGCATCATTTTCACATAAAAATTGTGACTGAATCAGGAATAAGACTGCTGCGGTCCCAAGATGCTGCTTACTTTTGTAGTTAACTCCATCAGAATCGAGTAGACATCAGGGAAAACGTGTGGGTGGGTGGTTTGCATACCCAGGTTACTTAGGAGTGCCTCTTAACAGCTTTGGGTGTAGGACAACCAGAGCCATTCCTATGCCGAGATAGCTTGGCTGTTTTGGGCCCTAGCATTAGTAACTCCAAGCTTGAAACCAGTTACCAGCAAAATTTAGACAGGCGCCTAACATAGTTGAAATATACTCAGAGTCGCAAAGTGATTTCATGCTCTTTATTCAGCTCATAGTGATGAGGAGGAATGAATGAAAGTCCCCTCAAAGCATCTGCTTTATATACATTATTTACACAATGGGCTGCACATGATTGGCTAATTCCGGAATTCTACTGTAAGCCAGTCAGGTTGTGGATTCACTTCTATCTGGAGCATGATTGGGTGGTTCCTGCCAACCAATCATACTGCTGCATTGTTCTAGGACCAATCAGACTGCTGCATTCTGAATCCTATTGTTCTAGGACCAATCAGACTGCTGCCTTTTGGATCCTATTGTTCTAGGACCAATCAGACTGCTGCAGTTTGGATCATATTCAACTCAGTACATAACAATAGTGTTGTTTAGATACCTACGAAACACACTTTTGTTTCAGAAGGCATTTTTCGTGAGTTGTGGCCCAGTCATGTTTTGGACGTCTATAGAAATGGTTTTGTTATTTTTAGAAGTTGGTTTTTTTGGTGTGTGTGTGTTTCATCTCATTTTTATCTTGTTGTATACCACTTTTATGGCTTCAGATCATAGAAGCCAACTCCTTGGAGCTTAGATCCCTTCGCATCCCCCCAATAAAATATTTGAGGCACCTCCCCCCCCCAAGTTAATGGACATTGCCATTCAAATGGCGTGCACACACCACATGTTGTTATCCATTATGAGAGGTGGGACATACTTGGGTTGCCCCCCCAATATTTTATTCAAGTTGGCACCCCTGCATCAAATTATGAATGTGAAAATATATAAGTATACTACCTTGGCTCTTACAGAAATCTAATGTTTGGGACAAAGCTTCTCTATCTCCAAAATGCACTTTTTCCTTCTAGACCTGGCTCCACAATATTGTTTTCTGTATTGAACAATGTCTTTAGGCTTTCTCAGACTGCTCATGTGTATGAGGTCCAAAGTCAGGGTTAGCTTGGCAGTAATATATGAATCAGTGAAAGCTTGTGTCAGGGAGTAAGCCAGGAGATGAAAAACGTTGCCTTGCTGACCAAGCAAAGTGAAGCTTTTGGTATAACACATGCTGATTGGCATCTTCTGTTTTGTTTCCTCATTTGTAAATAAAACATATTATTTATTTATTTTATATTTCTACACTTTGCAGTCTCAGGGGAGACCAAATCAATAGCCAGCTTAGCTCATTGTGTGAGATATAAAAATAAAAACAATATAAATTTAGAACAAATTGGCAAGCACTTACTGAATACAGTCATACCTTGCTTGTCGAACTTTTTGGTCTCTGTGGAAGTCGCCCAGAATGGCTGGGGAAACCCAGCCAGATGGGCGGGGTACAAATAATAAATTACTATTATTATGCTGTTCCGGGAGTCCGTTTGACTCCCGAAACAGTTCGAAAAGCAAGGCACAGCTTCCAATTGGCTGCAGGAGCTTCCTGCACTCAATCAGAAGCTGTGTTGGACATTCAGCTTCCAAAAAACGTTCGCAACCTGGAACACTCACTTCCGGGTTTGCGGCGTTCTGGAGCCAAAACATCCGAGTACCAAGGCGTTCGACAACCAAGGTACAACTGTATAGCAAGGACTTCTTCCGCCCCCGCCACCTTAATTTTTGATTTTGCAAATTCCCTTTGAAATAGAATGCAGTTTTGCATTTAATTTTGCAGACATTTTGTAACTGTAATTTTGCAGATGTTCTATTTAATTCCAGACTCTTAAACATTTTGTAAAATCCTAACTATTGGTGTTGTTTTTCATAAAGGAATTAAAAATCAATATAAAGCATAATTAAAACCTACAAGTTAAAAGCTAGTCTGATAACAGTTACAATAGTAGGCCTGTAGAAGCACTTATATTTTTATTTTCCACCCTTCAGACAAGTTTGAACTTCTCAAATCAAACACATACACACACTCATGAGAAACAAATAATGTAGCAGGGTCTCTAATTTATAAGGTCGTCTCACACTTAGTGACGTGTTTATTAAAACTATAAAAAAGCCTTACAATAATTAAACATTAATAAAGCGAAAACGCTTCCATTCTGTAAGAAGGATACCCTTTTGTGTGCATTCTGGATATCCTTTAACAGCACTTATGAAAAAGCTGAGCATGCAGTTGCTGTTTTCAAATATCAATTTATTGGCAAAGTAAATGTGGGAAAGCTATTGACACATCAGTGGAGTAGTCCTTGCAGCTAGATAATGCTGTTGGGAGTCATTGTAGGTGAAGAAGGACTTTCTGACAAGGTAGCAGAGATAAACAAGATTATGAATTATCTATAGAGCTCAGTTGGCTCAAAAGCAGTCTCACCTGACATTAGCATCTACATTCTGGGATGGAATCTGAATGGGAAAACTGAAGTGGAATGCAAGGACTATATATATATATTATCACTGATTGACCTTGGTGTGTTTGAGGCTAAAAACTGGGCCTGAGCATATGGAGGTGATTAATTTGGCAATAATAGTTTGGAGCTGCACATAATGAGCAACCTGTAGCAACATTTCCTTACCTCTGGTGTTCCATGTCCTGCATCTGTTTCTTTGTTAGTCAGCAGTCACCTGTTTGTTTTATTATCTGATATATTTCTTTTCAGTACAGCGGTACCTTGGTTTAAGAATAGTTTGGTTTAAGAACGATTTAGTTTACAAACTCCGCAAAACTGGAAGTAGTGTCCCGGTTTGAGAACTTTACCTCGGTCTAAGAACGGAATCCGAACAGTGGAACGGCACCAGCGGTGGGAGGCCTCATTAGGGAAAGCGCACCTCGGTTTCAGAACGGTTTCGGTTTAAGAACGGATGTCCGGAACGGATTAAGTTCGTAAACCGAGGTACCACTGTATTTGTAGCCTTCCCTTCAGCACAAGGTCACAGGGTGGTTTACAGCTTAACACAAAGTATACAACAGGAAATACCAACATACCTAGCTTGACGAAACTTAAAACCAGCCATTTCAAAATACCTTGCGTATCTTGAAGCATTGGCATCATCTTGGCAAGACTAAAATGTTTCCACCTGCTGCTGGAACCCACTCAAAAGCAGGAGCTTGCCTGATCTCGTGCTCCCTGCTTTACCCAAACCTTTTTGCTTGCCATCAGCTGCCAAAATTAGTGTACTGATTGGTTCACAATAAAAGAGGCCAGTTGACCTTGCTGTGCTGGAGTTTAAATTCCCTGTGGACATGCCCCCCTTCGGCGCTGAATGGTTGGAGAAGCTCGGTTGGAGAATGGTTGGAGCAGCGCCAACAGCACAGGGAGGCAATGGCAGGAAGCCAGGGCCGGATGACACAGGACCGAGGGCCTGGCTGCAACGCCGCCCACCAAATAAGGTAAACGTACACATCAAACTAACACCTTTATACAGATTTACAGAATTTTTTTCAGGAGTTGGGGTTGGCTCAGTTCAAATGATTTAAGTGTGGTGGTGATTACGGCTTCGTGATATTTCATTATGGAAACATTTTGTATCAGATGAGCTCTTAATAAAACTTAACTTCCACGTGCTCTCAGGAAAACGAGTTTCCAGCAAAGCAGCTCTATTCTGGGGTGCCAAGCATTCTCACTGACACGTTCAGATAAATTACAAAGGGTTTACCAGCTTGCCTTGTGTCATAATGTGCCTTAAGAAGTACAGTCTGGCTAGCTCCTCCTAGGTCAGTGGTTCTCAACCTGTGGGTCCCCAGATGTTGGACTACAACTCCCATCATCCCTGAGCTCTGGCCTTGCTAGCTATGGATGATGGGAGTTGTAGTCCAACAGCATCTAGGGACCCACAGGTTGAGAACTGCTGTCCTAGGTGATTGGTTGGCGTATCTGTGGTGCTGGCAGTATTACAGGTGCCACGCAAGTCTTGTTCTGCAGTTGTAAGAAATTGAACTTTGAGTATGGCAGCAAAGGTGCCAGCCTGATGTCGATAGGGAGTTCCATTGGCTGGCAACACTGCTGTCCTCACTGTACCTGTTTGAAGCATTTTTGTTAGGTAAGTCCATTAAGACATATGCTGAGAGCCAGTGTGGTGTAGTGGTTAAGAGCGGTAGTCTCGTAATCTGGGGAACCGGTTCGTGTCTCCGCTCCTCCACATGCAGCTGCTGGGTGACCTTGGGCTAGTCACACTTCTTTGAAGTCTCTCAGCCCCACTCACCTCACAGAGTGTTTGTGTGGGGGAGGAAGGGAAAGGAGAATGTTAGCTGCTTTGAGACTCCTTAAAGGGAGTGAAAGGCGGGATATCAAATCCAAACTCCTTTTCTTCTTCTTCTTTAATATATTTTAATGTTAATTAATTATTTCAAAATGCTTTTATTGGGTAGCAGTTTTTATTTCCGATTTTAATATTTATTGTAAACCAGTTGGAGAATTTATTACGATCACGCGGTATGCAAATTTTCTTAAATATATGAAATATGTCGCCATGTTGTCTGAAATTCCTTTTAGCAATTCATTGAGAAGACAAATACTTCTGGTGAAGCATTAATGCTTACTACATCTCTCCAGTAATTACTACAGATCTAGGGAAACAGGACAAGAAGTTTTGGTTCCCAGGAGAAATAATTTATCAGAACAGCTCCCAGTGATTTCTGAAATTGATTTTGAAAAGAGGGCTCACAGTGGCATATTAAACTGTTTTGAAGCATTGTTAGCTGTGGAATTGAGTTCCAGCGGGAAGTTTGGAATGCCTCCCCCCCCCCAGGTAATGCAATGGTATATAGTCTTCCGCCTTCACCCAAAAAGGAAAGCAGTACACAACCTGGTGGTAACAGAATAAATGATGCAACGAGGGAGCTGCAGCCCATGATAGGAAAAGAGGTGGCAAGGGAACACCTAGCTATGTTAAATGAATTCAAATCTCCAGGGCCTGATGAGCTGCACTTTAGGGTACTTAATGAGCTTGTGTATTTAATCTGTAGACAGATTACATCTTCAAGGGGGTGGGGGAGAAGACCTAGATAACTACCAACCGGTCAGCTCGACATTAATACCAGGAAAGGTCCCAGAACAGATAATTAAACAGACAGTCTGTGAGCACTTCGAAAAGGATGCCATAATTACTAAGACCCAGTGTGCCCTGTTGGAAGCTTACAGCGCCTGCTGTGGCCGCAGAGACCGATACAGGAGAGAATGTTTTGTTGCAGCTGGGGCAGATGAAGGTGTCTGGTTGAGCTGCTGCAGATGCACTGTGACGTTTTTTTCTCTCTCTGCGCTCCTCCCAGTGGTCATTTCTCCTCTGGTCATTGCTATGGATGATGAACCTGACTGTCTCCATGCACTGCGGTCATATGCAAGGGATTCTCACATGGTGGAGTTGAGGTTGCCAGCTTTCACGTCATGTTTGCAGAAATATTTGTAATGCAGAGTTGGTCTGGTGCCTGAAGCCAGCTCCCTGTAAAGCACATCCTGGGGGCGTGGGGCGTGGATCCTGCTATCTTCCATTCTGTGGATGTGACCTGAGACAAGAGTGTGAACATACTGTGAATGTGGGCTTGGGAGAGCACATCTCTGAGAGACTGTTCTGCTATGTGATGCCCAAAATCTTTTCCCATGGGGATTTGCAGCTGTCCCACATAGTACAGGAACACTATTCCAAGATGCAAACTTTGAATAATATGCTGCAAACTGTTTTGATAGCCTCTGGAACTTCCCTAGAGAATGTGTGTGAAAAAATAACATTCTTCATATCCATTATGTAGGTCACATTCTGATAATATTAAATTAGTGTGTGTGGGGGGGAAATAAACATATGAGTCACCAATTAGCCAGTTAGATTAAAGACCCCTTACTGGTGTGAGTATAAAAGGAAATGAGGATATATTTTCATTTTTTATAGTCCCTCCAGTGAACGGTCAATTAATCTTGATGATGATAAAACTGCTAAAGTGTAACGGCATAAGAGTCCTTGCTCAGTGATGTATGCATTTCACTCCAACCTAGTTCAAACATAGGCTCTCTTCTGACTGATAACCGTCAGTTTTGTGATCAGAGCCAGATACATCACCACGTCGTTAATGACGAAATATCTAGCTCAGTCGCAGACAAAACAAATCTTTTAGATTAGTTTAAACAAGAATCCTATCCAAAAAAATAAACACAAGGAACCTGTAAGCTATTTAAAAATAAAATCCTGAGAATTTTGGAAAAGAGCTATCCAGTTGTGTCCTGTTTATTGCAGGATGCAGTAGCAGTTCACTGGGGGCCCTCCAGATAAATTATCGTAAATGACATTTATTTTCTAGAGTTACAGAAAATGTGCTGCCATCAACTTGGGAAGGTAGCCCATCTAGGAGAAGGAAAACTCTGACCTTAAACCTTGTGGGATATCTTCGGGAGAAGAAAAGGCCAAGGGGTGGTAAATCCTACACAAATCCAGAGTGGAGTCGCTAAGATGGTTGGATGGCGCCTTGGACGCCTCCTTCTGGCAAGCCCTATAGCCAAGCTGGTGCCAAATGCATTGCTCTGCTTTCCTTTGGACCACATTTGGGAGGGAGGGGGAGATCTTGTCATCTGGGCAGCCCAGGACCTCCGCACACACTGACCAGGCTTACACTCTGGTGGGTAAGTCACTTTGGGGGTGCTAATGCAGTGGTTTGACTTCACCCCCCCAAGGGCACTCCACTGTCCCTTGAGACTGACGGATGCCAACAAGCTGTCATGTATAACTGTGCTAAATAGGTTGGACCCTTCTTTAGAAATGGGGGTGGGTGGGTCCATAAATACATTTCCTGCACATAGAAATCTGGCACACCAGGCTCTTCTCTCTGATATGCTAACTTTCCATGGGCAGGATATTTCTAGTATGTGAGGAGCTTGAAGCATAGAAACCTCCGCTTGCATTAAGATGTGGTGCAGTCTGATGGGGAGCCTAGCTTCAGGTATTTTTTAGGATGTCCTGCTCTGAGACTTGCCCACATTGTTTGTGCAGCTTTCACAAACAGAGAAGGCAATTTGTGCATAGTTTTGGGGAAGAGTCTGTTGGGTTGTGTGCGTGCATGCGTGTACATATCTCTGCCAATTACTCTGATGAAATTGCTGTGTTAATTCAGCTTTAGTCTCTCATCTGCAACGAGCTGCATTTGTTTTCGCTCTTGATGCTGCTGTTTGATCATGCTTTCACACACTGTTTAAATATGAAGCAAAATCAGCATGCACAGACTCTGACAGATAATCTCTTGCATCCAGAAGCAAGTAAGATGGAACAGAGAGGAGTTATATTCTGCCATACAGAACTAGATTTGAACAGCGCTAGTTGCTGTTTGGTTAATAGATTCGTATCAGGCATTTTATTCACCGAGTAGCTACTTTTTACATGCTGCATTCTAAGATAAAGAAGGAAGAATGGTGTAACAGCTACCAGCAGTCAGTTCCCAAAATCCCAGCCTGAACCAAACATTGCTAAAGATGAGCATGTGGATTCTGGTGACAAGAAAATAATAATAATGACTTTGGGATTCTTAAGCTGCCAGGTAGCTCTTTTGGTTATGATCTGAACATTTTCCTGAAAATGTACCCTAGAGGGGGACCACAATCCCACTCAGTCCCTAGGTCAGAAAGCAAGATTCTACCAAGATAAGTTAAAGAGAAAAAGAATTGAGATGCCACCTGCCTTTGAAAAAACATTTTAGCATTTTAGAGTTCATCCTCTACCAGGTGGCTTTGAGAAGAAAAGTGTACCTTCAGAAATCCAGAGGAAATGCAGTATGAGATGAGATGGCCTATTACCATTTCTTAGATATTAATAGAATTAAATATGAGCAAAATTGGGAAAGCAATATATTTCTCTCATATAGTAGCTTAGGGCAAAACGGACCTAATGGAACTAAGTGTTTGCTCTCTTTTTTTGGATTGGGTGCTTGTTCAACCAGACGAGGAAGAGCTCGTTTTTCTAAGGGTCATTTCTGAAGTTAACTGGTTTTCTTTCCCATAGCTTACCTTCACAATGCACACAAATACTTTCACATTATTTTGTTTCACGGAGAAATGACAGATGCTCATTAACATGCTATTCTGTCCCACAGTTTCCCAAGGATCATTTTCTCTTCATTTCCCCCTTCCGCAAAGAGCTTTATAATCCACGAGGTACTTACTCCAGGACAGACTTACTGTAGTCAGTAGGCCTCCCCCTGCATAAGAAATAGGAGGTTTTCTGTTTTCTCTAGTGTATCTCTGCACCCTTTCACATCCATGCCAAGCACACAGAAACTGTGGAATTGTGAAATCCGATCAGTTGTCCAACATACATTCAGCTTACCTTTGAGAAGTATGGTCAGATCATGTTGCAGGAAGAGGCTAATTGGTTACCTCACTGGTGTGTGTGACTGTAAAAGGAGTAAGGTCAGGCAATTAGATTATGTTATGAGTCACAATTTCTGCGCTGGCTTCAGCATTTTTAGAATGTGCAATCATCCATTTCGGCATCTGCGAATTGAACATTATAGGACCAGAGTTCCCAAACTGGTCAGCTGTGTGTCTGTGAAACTAGAGTGGAAAACCATACAACATCTAACACTTTGGGGGGGGGGGAGTTTGGGAACCAGTGTCACAGTATATAGAAGTGTTTCCCAAACTTGGGTCTCCAACTGTTTTTGGAGCACAGCACCCATCATCCCTAGAGAGCAGTACCAGTGATCAGGGATGATGGGAACTGCAGTTCAAAAACAGCTGGAGACCCAAGTTTGGGAAACACTGGTTATATATAATCGAATCCGCTCGATGGTGGTGAGCTCCTGTTGCTCTGTACCAGCTTCTGCTAACCTAGCAGTTCAAAAGCACACCAGTGCAAGTAGATAAATAGGTATCATTTTAGCGGGAAGGTAAACGACGTTTCCATACGCTCTGGCACTAGTCATGGTGTCTTGTGCCAGAAGCAGTTTAGTCATGCTGACCACATGACTCGGAAAGGCTGTCTGCAGACAAACGCTGGCTCCCTCAGCCTGAAGTGAGGTGAGCGCTGCACCCCATAGTTGCCTTTGACTGGACTTAACCATCCAGGGGTCCTTTACCTTATATGATCAGTGTATTTAAAGTATGCCTTTAAAGGCTTATTTTACCATGGGGTAGGCACCCACTATTTTATCACACATTTTCCTTACATGTAAGTAGAGTAGCTCAAGGCATCTGTGCTTTACCTATCTGTTCTACTAAATAAGATGCAGGTTGCAATGAATTCCTTGTTATCTTGAACAATCGAACATGAGAACCAGTCGGGTCCACTGGGCATAGCATGTGACCTGGGTCCACATTCCTGTCCCTTCCCATCCTTCTCTTCTGCCAGTCTTGCACAAATCTCTCTGCCACTGTTTACCAGTGCCTGGTTGTATTATTATTATTATTATTATTATTATTATTATTATTATTAGTGATAAATCTCCAACTAGTTTGGAAGTCACACTTGGATCGTGAGGGCATTCTTCCCCATAACAAACCTTTTTAGCCCAAGCATTACACTTGATCATTTGTTATGCTGCTGACATTCCTGAGTTCTGCAGATACCTTTGCTAATGCTCTAATATTCTCCCTTTGCTCTTACCCAAACTGCATAACCCAGAGTTTCTTTCTAAATAAGATGGAAGCTATGATTCAGCAATATCCAGATGGCCTGCAGGTTGCTCACCCCTGCTCTAGGCTGCCAGATGTGACTCCCTACCCTGGGGCCACCGGCACAAGATGGAGAACTTGGCACTGAAGTGTTGCCAGGGTTGTTCACTACAGCCAAGAGAACTGAAACCCTGATGTGACCATCAGTCTCTCATGTCTTTTAAATGCTCAGCAAGAGCTGTTTTTCAGCGTTTAGGGCATGGGTAGGCAAACTAAGGCCCGGGGGCAAACTAAGGCCCAATTGCCTTCTAAATCCGGCCCGCGGATGGTCCGGGAATCAGCGTGTTTTTACATGAGTAGAATGCGTCCTTTTATTTAAAATGCATCTCTGGGTTATTTGTGGGGCCTGCCTGGTGTTTTTACATGAGTAGAATGTGTGCTTTTATTTAAAATGCACTCTGAGTTATTTGTGGGGCATAGGAATTCGTTCATTTTCCCCCTTCAAAATATAGCCCGCCCCACCACAAGGTCTGAGGGACAGTGGACCAGCCCGCTGCTGAAAAAGTTTGCTGACCCCTGGTGTAGGGTTAAGCTAATAATGGATGCTTATATATTATTATTATTTTATAGAAAGCACTACTGATGAATTTTCTGCATTTCAGATTTGGATTCTGTTTGAAAGAATTTCTACGTGCCTCAAGCCCTCTTTGAAGTACTAGCAACCTCCATTAAAAATCTTATTTAACACAAAGAAAACCCATACTTTAATATTTGCTGAGAGTGCAGTTGAAATTTCCAATTGTTATTAATCATGGTGTGTGTTTTGTTGTTTTTTTAAAAAATATAACAGTAGCCTTTGAGCATGTACACTGTGCTCACTTTATCTTCAAGGTGTCTTTGCAATACTAATTAATCCTCACATGCTTGAGATTTTGTGCTGGCTAAGTGCCAATCACCACCAATCCCAATAGGATGCATCTTCCAAAAGCTTGTTTGGAGAAGAAAAGGCAGCATTCTGTGTGCAGAGCTGCATCTGAGGTGAAGACTGTACTGGTGGCTGAAAGCTTATCTAAAAAGCACCATTATTTGCACCATCCTTATGGAGAGAACTTGTATTCTGTGGCATATTCACTGTGGAACGCCCTCCCACGAGATGTCAAAGCGATAAATAACTACCTGACATTCAGAAGACATCTTAAGGCAGCCCTGTTCAGGGAAGTTTTTAACGTGTGATATTTTAGTGTATTTTTGGTTTCTATGGAAGCCGCCCAGAGTGGCTGGGGAGGCCCAGCCAGATGGGCGGGGTATAAATAATAAATTATTATTATTATTATTATAGGTGGTGCTCAACTTCGTTGTTTTTTAGACCGCTCTGCTTTGTTCTGTATTAAGTATGCTGAAATTTTCATCAGAATGCTTAAGAAGATTAGGAGCAGCCTTTGAAACTTGAAAACGCAATACTGAATGGATGAATAAAATCCAGCGAAGGCACTCATTATCATAAATGCGCCATTTTTAAAATTATTAATGGGAAAAGAAAGTCCAGAATTTGTACTTAAATGAAGAGGTGAAGCCAACAAGCTAAATTAAGATTTGGGAGACTTGTATACCTGAAGGAGCGTCTCCACCCCCATCGTTCAGCCCGGACACAGATCCAGCATCAAAGGCCTTCTGGTGGTTCCCTCACTGCAAGAAGCCAAGTTACAGGGAACCAGGCAGAGGGCCTTCTTGGTGGTGGCGCCCTCCCTGTGGAACGCCCTCCCACCAGATGTCAAAGAGAACAATAACTACCGGACTTTTAGAAGACATCTGAAGGCAGCCCTGTTTAGGGAAGCGTTTAATGTTTGATGTATTACAGTATATTAATATTTTTTTGGAAGCTGCCCAGAGTGGCTGGGGAAGCCCAGCCAGATGGACGGGGTATAAATAATAAATTATTATTATTATTATATATACAACAGTGATTTCCAAAGCACACAAGACATCTGTGCACACTTCCAGCAAGGCACCTGTACACCCTTTGTAAGTATTTCCAGGAGAAGTCAGTGTTAAATGTTAATAACAAGCTAGCCTCGGGGAACTGAAAGAATCTGTATAATTTGCTCTGACATTTTTACAAGTGCCTACATAATATGCAGGAGTTGCGTGCTTGTTTGATGCAGGCAGGTATTTAGGGAAGGCAATGGTTTAATATAAAGGAATCAGAAATGAATGTCACTTGTGTTTTCATAATGGCAAACATACATACAAAATTAACTGGCTTAGAGAAATATTGGCTTTTCCCTCACCCACCTGCCTCATCCCGCTTAAAGCTGACCATGATCCATTTTGAAACATCAGAGAACATTTTTTTTTTACATTGTCAAGCTAAATCCTAATGGTTTTTGAGAGATGGGAAGCAAATGAGTTATCTATAAATATGTTTCAGTGTGTCCATACAGCCTGCATAATGTTGCATCATGAAACTATGTCCTGATGCAAAAATATTGTCTGCTCTGCAGAAAACAAATACTTTGGGGTGGGGCTCAGGGACCATTCTGCCAAGAAAGCATTAAAAGTCCAAATATAGCTCCTGAAACTGCAAAAACCTTACTTATCCATTATGGGCAAATAAATGGGACAGCTAGGTGTGGGTTTGGATTGCAACATTTGTGTTCCATGCCGTGGTGATGGGATGCATTTTGTGATATCCTTTATTGATTTGCGATGAAACACAGTTTAGGAACACTGATGGCTGATACAGGTTTACAGAAAGTTACGCAAGCAGCATTTGCCATTTAAAACATCTTGGGTCTCCCAGAGGCTGCTTATTTTCCAGTGTAGCAGTTTGGCAATATGAGCAATGAGGCTCACATTTCTTTTTCTTTCTCTTTCCAGATGGAGCAAGCTGTATTTCAGTTTGCTCTTGTTTCTGTAGCAAGGGCCATGATATTTCTTCTCTGCTACATGTCTCTGTGCTCATGTGCATATCTTCAGGGAGTTCTACTGAGCTACTGACATCCTAATTTTTAAAACACTTGAAGCATGGTGAGATTTTCTTTTTAGAGGATCTCTGGAGCTTTTCCATTACACTGCTCATAGATCCACCCCGATGCCCTTTAAAAAAGAAGAGGGGGGGGGGGAAGCTTATTTCCCTTAGGAATGCTACATGTCTGGATACATTACTTTCCATAGTTAGGGCAACTCTCCTAGAAACCTATCCTGTTTTCGAGGATAGCATCAATCTTGTCTCCCCTCCCCCACAGCATATCAGTTTAGAGTAGAATGTACAAAACATCTTAGTTTTGACAAAAAATAAATCCTGAAGATTACTAGGCCTTGGGATCCTGGGGTGAGAGGATAAGAGAGGAAGGAAGATATTTAAAAGAAAGAAGTAGTAATGAACTTTATGGCTATAGAACATAGTGTACCCTCCGGATACAACCTTAATTCGTTCTGGGGGTCCGTTCGCACCCTGAAAATTATGTAAATAGAGGCATGCTTCTGCGCACGCGCGAGGCACGATTGAGCACTTCTGCACATGCGTGTGCGGTGAAACCCAGAAGTATACACTTCCAGGTTTACCATGGCCATAACCCGAAGATTCCATATCCAGAGGGATACATAAGTAGCCGCACGACTGTACTTCTCCCATAGGCTTAGAAACACTAGCTTGTTTGCCACAGCATATATGAACAGATTTCTAGTAGATCTACCATCCAATCCTAACGAAGGCTGCAGTCCTATGGACATTTAACTGGAAGTAAGTTGCCAGGAAAAATAGGCGCCATGAGCATATTATTTTCCTAGGACACCTAGGAAGCCAGGTGCCCTGGGAAAATTGCATTTCCCTTGGCTCCCGATGCTGGGAATGCTGTCGCAGGTATTTCATAGCTTGTTCATGGCATGCAGGGAACCATGTACCCTATATATTTGATGGGACAATTGGCATGTGAATGTGCCATTTCCCACAAGCAGCATGTTATGTATGCATTTCACTCATATTTCTGAGGACTGCAGGGCATATATAGTACATATATTTCAGTTACATTATATGAGAGAAGCTGCATATATGTTTGCATGATGTACTAGCCAACAAAACTATCCAATAAATTCACAAACATGATAGACATTAAGAACTTTTTGACATTCATTCCCATCATAGTTATTTGCCGTAACTGTTCCTAACAACAGTTATTCCCTTCTACACACAATAGATTACTGTGTCAAAAGATCTTTTCGGTGAGCTGAAGATGAACTTAGATTTTTGACAAATAATTTGCCTGGAGTTATCCTCTTGGAGTCTCGGCACTTGAGTACATTCCTTCATTATCCTCATTGATTGCTGATTTCCCATGCACAGCTCTGGTTTCTCTCTCTCCAGTCTGCTTGAGTTGAATGGTACTTGACAGTGTTGCACATTATTTGTATTTAACTTCAGGCAGGCATTGCTGCCTTGGAGACACTTATGGTTTATTCAAGGTTGAGATGATTTAAGAGAAGAACACTCTTGCCACAGACAATCCTGCTGAAAGTTGTTTAGAAATATCACACATTGTGCAGCAACTCTCGGACATTCTTCATCAGATCACTGTTGTGGCAGTGAACTTAGTGGATGGTTGTGTGGCATTGATTTTGGGAAGTATGTGTGTTGGGATAGTTCATAGCTACAGAAGACTCTCGAAGATCAGAAATGTTTGATTTTTGCATGGGTGGAATATAGCCTACTGTACTAAGGTAAGAGGGACGCGGGTGGCGCTGTGGGTTAAACCACAGAGCCTAGGGCTTGTTGATCAGAAGGTTGGCGGTTCGAATCCCTGTGACGGGGTGAGCTCCCGTTGCTCAGTCCCAGCTCCTGCCCACCTAGCAGTTCGAAAGCACGTCAAAGTGCAAGTAGATAAATAGGTACCGCTCCGGCGGGAAGGTAAACGCCGTTTCTGTGTGCTGCTCTGGTTCGCCAGAAGCGGCTTAGTCATGCTGGCCACATGACCCAGAAGCTGTATGCCGGCTCCCTCAGCCAATAAAGCGAGATGAGCGCCACAACCCCAGAGTTGGCCATGACTGGACCTAATGGTCAGGGGTCCTTTTACCTTTACTAAGGTAAGACTCTCATCTTGCAGGGTTGCCTTACTCCATGTGTGCCCACTTTGACCTTCAGAACTGGCACAGTTTTTAGTGCCACATTATACTTATTCCACAGTTGTAAGGGATCAATTTTTCACTTTGGCAGCACCAACACTTTGGAAACTCGCCTACTGACATCACGTGGACACCTCCATTGTAATTTTTTCAATGCCTGCTTAAATCTTAAACTACTTTATTTTGTTTTAGCAATCCTGTCCAGACGTGTGGTTGTTGATGTGTTTCAATATTAATTAAGAGATCAATGTAATCTCTTAATTTTAATTATCTTTAAATGTTTTAATTTGTTTTTGCTTTTCTTGGGAATTTTAATATTTCTTGTAAAGCGCTTGGAGGTTTTACTACAATCAGATGCTACATTAAAAAAGAAATGCGTAAAACAAAACTTGTTTCTCAACCCACTTTTACCTCTGGCACTGGCACCATGGGCATCTGAAAGGTTGCCCAGAAGGGAGTGTGTCCCTTGGGCTGATACAGATCCCCATGTGAACATTCAGAATGTCTACATAGGAGAGGAAGGGGCAGTGTAGGAGAAGGTTACTAACAATTGAGACTCCCTCCTTTTACAGAAATTAGAAGGTGGCTGGAACAACACCCAGCTCATCCTTGTTGTTGTTGTTTAGTCGTTTAGTCGTGTCCGACTCTTCGTGACCCCATGGACCAGAGCATGCCAGGCACTCCTGTCTTCCACTGCCTCCCACAGTTTGGTCAAACTCATGCTGGTAGCTTTGAGAACACTGTCCAACCATCTCGTCCTCTGTCGTCCCCTTCTCCTTGTGCCCTCCATCTTTCCCAACATCAGGGTCTTTTCCAGGGAGTCTTCTCTTCTCATGAGGTAGCCAAAGTATTGGAGGCTCAGCTTCAGGATCTGTCCTTCCAGTGAGCACTCAGGGCTGATTTCCTTAAGAATGGATAGGTTTGATCTTCTTGCAGTCCATGGGACTCTCAAGAGTCTCCTCCAGCACCATAATTCAAAAGCATCAATTCTTCGGAGATCAGCCTTCCTTATGGTCCAGCTCTCACTTCCATACATCACTACTGGGAAAACCATAGCTTTTACTATACAGACCTTTGTTGGCAAGGTAATGTCTCTAGGTCATCCTTAAATGATCCACTAATTATCCTGGGATACAGTTGCAGTTTAAAAGGATCAGGTTATAGCCAGTGATAAGGGAGGACCTCTGCCTCGTTTCCTGGGGACCTGTTACAAGTCAGAGGACTCAATACTGAGCTTTCCTCAACCAACACTCTCACCTGGTATCAGTTGTTGAACATGCACAAGATCTGTCTATGAATCTTTTCTTTACCTGGTGTTTTCATTGTGGAAATCATGGAAGGTGACCAGATGGCCTCTTGCCAACTTTCACACAGCAGCAATCAAACGGCAGCTGGTTCTACAAAATTCAGCTCACGTCGCCAGAAGCTTTCTCTGTTTCTCAGCACTTCGTGTGCTGCTCAGGTGAGATCACAAAGACTATTTGAAGGGCTCGCAGGTTGGAGCCATGGAAATTCTCCACTCAACGTGTTGAAAGCAGACACATGAATGCTTTTGATTAAATATGGAAAAGCTACATGGAAGCACTGGAGGCATTTATTTTGTTTTCAAAGTGTAACCCAGGGAAGGCAGAAGTCAGTACCTAGAACAACTGATAGCGAGGATGAAAAGGCTATTAGGCCACACAGGAACATGCTCTTTTTCCTACTATGTTTGAACACAACGAGCTCCTGAATTCGGAATATGACACATCTGTAAAATCATTGGGTGGTAGCCAATGTTCCTGTTCCACTAGTGCAAGAGGCTTTCACTTGTGGAATGGAACTTTCCTCCCCCCTGCAGCACACCTGCACACCCTCAAAATCAGCCCCAGGGGGTTGGGGGACCCTCCGAAGGAGATTTTGTAGGTACACAGGGGAGGAAGAAGAAGGGGAAGTCCTCTTGCATGAGTGGAGTTTGGCTTGCAGACCTCAGAGCATTGGTTTTGTGTGATACTACAAACTAGATGCTTCTCATTTGTCATAGAATTACGGGTTGAATCTTATAGCAAACAAGCGGGAACTGCAGCAGAATATGGCAATACAGAGTGCTCCTGTCCAGGAAGCCAGCAAGCCATGTCCCCTCTCCCGGGATACTTCAGCCAATTCTGCTCACACCCGCTGATTATCCAGTAAAATGATTATATTACCTGCAAAGCCCAAATCTGGGCAACAAAATATGAATCTTGGTGGGTGGTGATCAAGTGTCTCTTTGGCAGCTACCAGACAGCCAAATTTCATGGTGAAACTTGAATTAAAGCATAGTGGTTTCATGGATGCAGTTTTTAGCAAACTTTTGCATTGCAACATCCAAGTTCATGATGCAGAAACTGAGGCTACAGAAAGACAACCACATCCCTCCCTGGAGAGCTGCAGGTAGTTTGAAGGAAATGGCACTATTGGTGTAGGGCATCATTGCAGATTTTTGTAAGCTCTTCCCCAGCAGGTCTTTTGCCCCAGGAACTCTTACACCAATCACATGAAGGGGTAGGGTGGGCGAATACATGTATGCCTCTACCCTTTTGCATGTAATGCTGGAAAACAGGGAGCCCCATTCCCTTTCCACATTTCCCCCTCTGATCTGATAGGGTGCAAAGCTAAATTTTGTCTGTGCTCCCCGTGAATTATCCAAGTGATAACCCTGGATTGTTTCACGCTGCTTCACCATTTGGATTAAGCATACGCCTCATCCACTTTTACATTATATATTATATTATATAGTCTGCAGTGTAGCTGTGTCCTAGTGTGAATTGACGTGTAACAATCTCATTGAAGTTAATGGGTTTATTTATGAGGAAAGATATATTGAAGAGACATCTGGCATATTCTTGGGGGCCGGTAATTCAGTGATATGTTCCCAACCCCCTTATTTGTCTTTCTTTTACTAGCAAGGCAATCCACCCGACTTAAAATGTGGAGTAAAGTTTCAGGAGCCTTCCCTCCGGACATTCTCTCCAGCTCAAATGCACACAACACAATAAACACTCTGTCATATATAAGTTCAGAGTGGGCCTCCGGGAACTCGGCACCCAACCTGACAGAGAAGGAGACGCACACTTTTGCCTTCAGAGCAATTACTTTTTTTTCTTTCTCATTTTGTCCTGCTAGAGTAATAAGGTTCTTCATTTCCTCAGTGTTGCAGATAGTAGCCGCAGGTATCGATGTGATCCATATTGCATCCCGTCCTCTTGCACCTGCTGTATATCAATCCTAATTAATATTGACTTAGTCTGCCAGGAGCTCACCATACAACTCTGAGAATTTATTCATCCACAGATGCACAATTTTAAACGCGTCGGTTTTTTAGCAAAGCAAAGCAAAGGCCTAAGTCTTCTCTGTGGGTGCTGAATTCCTCGGCTCGCCACCTCCTTCTGTTTACTTGAGCCGTCATGCTATGATCAGCAGTTAAAAGTTTAAGCGGCTCCCTACTTTCAGGGGCACAGAGACCCTATAAATGAAGGAGGCAAAAATGATATACTAACATACAACTCCATAGGGCTGACACCAATCTTGAGGGGCCGGGCCTCGCGGTGACAGGCCTCGCTGGGACCTTGCTTTACTGAACACAACATTTATCATTTTTGAGGGCTTAAGTCCTGCCTAAGGTAAAGGGACCCCTGACCATTAGGTCCAGTTGCGGACGACTCTGGGGTTGCGGTGCTCATCTCGTTTTACTGGCCGAGGGAGCCAAAGTACAGCTTCCGGGTCATGTGGCCAGCATGACTAAGCCGCTTCTGGCGAACCAGGGCAGCGCACTGAAACACCGTTTACCTTCCTGCCAGAGCGGTACCTATTTATCTACTTGCGCTTTGATGTGCGTTCGAACTGCTAGGTTGGCAGGAGCAGGGACCGAGCAACGGGAGCTCACCCCGTCGTGGGGATTCGAACCGCTGACCGTCTGATCGGCAAGTCCTAGGCTCTGTGGTTTAACCCACAGCGCCACCTGCGTCCTGCCTAGCACCTGTTAATTGGGCGGTGGGGTGTGTGTGTGTGTGTGTGTGTGTGTGTGTGTGTAAAGGCGGGAAATGTAGGGACTGTGGAAATCCTAGAGCTTTCTACCTCAGGAGTAACTCCCAGTAATCTCAGTGGGTTTGGGCTGCCTGGTAGATGGACTTGAGGCGGCCGCTGTAACTTGGAATGTTACAGCAAGGTATATAAATGTGTGGTGGTGTTGTTTTGAAAATAAATAAACAACATCATGAACTTCATATATCGGAGCTCTCTGAGGGATGAGGGGTTATGTGAACCCTGTCAGGATGCTGAAGGCAAACCTCTGTGAGGGAGAGAAGCAGGATTTGTTGCTCCCCTCTTTCTTTCTTTCTTTTTCTTTCTTTCTTTCTGCATTTTTCATTCTTCCGACAGGCAGAAATTCAGCAGGTGGGGAGGATGGGAGTCATTCAAATCAGTGCACATTACTAACGTATAACCATGCATTTCTTTGGCTCTGCTGTATGAGCGTGGCCAACGCAGGGAACAACCCAGTGCAGTGGATCGCCTTTGACGTCATTTCCAGCAGCGAGTGAAGAAAAAAGTTCCTTCCCCACCCCAAGTACCCTCTCCTGTCCTGCATTTCACCAGAACAAAGGTGGCAACTCTGCTTAAAATGCAAAGTTTTACATTGCAGTCAACAGGGCCTGCAGTGCGGTCTTTTCAGTCCTGGTTGCTGCGACCTTACAGAAGAAACAGGGCAACTCTTGATATTGTTTGGGGTTCCCTAGGAGGCTGAGGTAGGCAAGGGCCCACAGCCCAGCTCCCTAGCTGGCCAGGTGAGGCTCGCTAGCTCTGGGAGGAAGGTGTATGATTCCTCAGCTGGAGAAGGTTTGGAACAGGTGAGGGTCACTTGCCTCATCGAGCCCAGATGCTGCAGTCAACAAGCAAAGGATGAAAGGGAAGCAGACCTGAGATAGTGGGTCAACTTAACTGCCCGTGTTGATGGACCTCAGCTTGGATACTCCAGGATCTCTGTGGGACTGTGCTTGTGTGGGACTGACCTCCAGGTCCCCTGACCCCTGGATCGGCTGCAGAGGCGGGAACCTGGCCTGACAGCACTTGCGACTTGGTGGCTGGCCAGAATGTGCACTAGCATCTGCTGTGGGATTGTGCAGTCCTGCGAGACTTGCTGCCAGGTACCCCGTGGTTCGGGACATATCCTTATATACTTTGTGTACATATTGTCTGTCATTTAAGTACTTTGCAAACATGTTCATGCAATGTGTCTAGTTGCCCTCCCCGATCCCCCCCCCCGATTCCCCCCCCCCGTGGCACATTATCAGCTTTCCAACTGCATAATTTTTTTCTTAAAAACAATAACTGCACGTTCTATGTCCAGCTGCATTTCTTTTTTTACAAGTAAATTTTTCTTTATTTTCATTAATTATACATATATACAATCTAGATTACATAAGTTACTTATAACATTGCTGTTTCCAAAATCATACGCATAACACACACTTATTTGGAGCTCCGCCGAGCCTTGGACTTCCCTTCACTTCATTGGTAAGTATCAGATAGTATCAAAAGTTACATGTTTTATCTCCTTTACATACTTGTCAAACACTGTTAGAGTTGTTCTATTCCTGCCAGAGTCATCGAAGTTCTATACTTATCTCTTATATATACCAGATATTTATTCCAATTTTCATGAAACTTCTGGTCGTCTTGGTCTCTTAGTCTTCCTGTTAATCTAGCTAGTTCAGCGTAATTTATCATCTTAATCTGCCAGTCATTTATGGAAGGTATTAATTCCGTTTTCCAGCTTTCTTTTTTTAAAGAGCCCTACTACTTGGAGGTGTCATGTCAGCCTAGCTGCATGTCAATTTTAGATCGTGAACACCTGCTGCATGAAAGCTCTTCCCTGGAAGCAGAAAAAGTAGAGGGGCAGGCAGGTTGTCCATCCATTTATTGCTGCTCCCAGGGTTGTTTTGATCAGAAGTCCAATTTTCTCATAAGAAAACACACTAGCCCTTTTTCTGGAAAAGCAAAACAAAAATAAATTTCAGGAAATGACTGGTACTTGAGATGAACTTATGTAGTGGAGGCTATGCCAAACAAAGAAACTAACCCTAAACCACTAGCATTTTATTTTGTAATGTTCATTACATTTGCATTCCATTCTTCCTTCTGGGGGTCTCTGGGATTGTCAGGTCCAGGCCTGCTTAGCTTCAGAGATGGAATCCAAGGTAGATATCACTCCTAGTTCCATATTAAAAATGTCTGTGGGAATTCCCAGGGGAGAACCATTATTTTATTAGCACCGCTACTGAAACTCTTCATCTCCTCCTTTTGCAGTTGTCTGAAATAAACCAGCGGTGCTGTGAGTGACAGCACATTGCAATATACAGCAGACTGCAATTTGAACTTGAGATCTCCCAATGTACCAAGCTTCCCCTAAGGTAAGAGTTCAGAATATGCTGGCTCTGGAATTCTGCTTCAGATGAATGTGCATCTGAAACCTCAAAAAAAAAACCCCACCATGTGTTACATCATGTGACTTTTCAAAATATGACTAACTCGGGGCATTGCTATGGAATTTACACCATACCAGGCATTAAATGCAAAGAGAGTGAGACTTGTAAAGGATAATTTTTTGTTCTTACTGGGTCAGAAAGTCCCCCTGTGTTTCTGCAATGTTGATCTTGAGTTTTCTATCCATTTTCCCTGGAGCATCAGGTACTGCCACAGTGAGAGACAGAATGCTAGGTGATGCGGTGCTTATGTCTCAGTATCATCTATTTGGGAAGTAAAGGTTGTACTTGGAGACACAGACCATGTTAAATGTGGGATCAAATTGTTGTATGTATGTATTACTGTTGTTATAGGATTATTAAAATAACAGCTGCAAGGGGACCCAGTTTGGATCTGGACCATAGCACTGGTGGGAGTTGAACCCTTTCCCCTTGCACTATTCTCACTATGAAAATTATCTCTTCCCCTCCCCGAATCTGCTATTTGAGCTTGAAAAGGAAGGGCTATGGGTGCAGGCTGCGCAGCTATCCCAGAAGCCAGAACAGCAAGAGGGATCACTGCTTTCACTGCGCAGCGATCCCTCTTGCTGCTCTGGCTTCTGAGATTCAGAATATTTTTTTTCTTGTTTTCCTCCTCCAAAAACTAGGTGCGTCTTGTGATCTGGTGCGTCTTATAGAGCGAAAAATACGGTATATTTCGACTGCGTCAGACCAACACGGCTACCTCCCGGAATCTAAAAGTACATATAGCATCTCTGCTTTCAGTTCATGGGGTCCTTTATACAGATCGGTTATAGTCTATGTGACACTCTAATGTTATAGATGGTATAAGGTTGGGGGAGAAGAGAGGGGGTGTTGGAAGAGAGGGGAGGTAGGGAACTTTTATTCTTTTGCATAGTGTATGTGCAAGGTATTTGTGTCAGCTTCTCGTGGGTAGATTTCTATTCATTTATTAGTTTTTGTTGGTGGTGGAAAATATTGGGGGTTCAGAGCATGGTTGGTTGCCTTCAGTTGACTGCGGTGCAGTTTTTTGTGTGTATGTGAGAGAGGGAGGGAGGGGGTTGTTAGCTCAAGTTAGCGATATTGATTCGTATGCTGTCGGTGGGTTCTTGTTGTTGTCCTTTTGAGCTCTGTGTGTAATAAAGGGGAGCCACGCTGGGATGAAGGCGTCCTCTTTTGTTTGCCCCCATGCTAGTTTCAGTTAGTTGCTTAGCTTTTCTAGTAGGGCTGTTTCCCATATGATATGGTACCAGTGGTCCATGTTCACTCCTGGCAGGTCCCTCCAGTTATGATGCTCCTGGCTGCTGAGGTTGGATCTACACACATCAAAAAAAACATTTCATGAAAATGCATTGTAAACCTCATAATGGGAGATCACTTTGCCAAAAGACGGAACTCCACAGCACCATCTGGTGTCTCAGTGTTATAACAAATCTATTTTTTTTTTAACCGAATGTAGCTGAGTCCTGAGAGTAGGTGGCTTAAGAGTTCTTTGTAGTGTGCGTGTGTGTTATTGTCTTGGAAGATATTCCAATACCTGCTTCTAATACCTGCTTTGTTATTTTGCATATTTCTTGTAAGACAGATGTCCAAAAGGGTTGGCTTTGGGGGCAAACCCACCACTTGTGGAATTATTTTATTTTATAGGCTGCCTTTCTGGGCAATGCCTACCCAAGCTGTTTTAGAACAATATAAAACAAACAAAAAGAGGAAATAGAATAGTGATAGAAAAGTATAAACCATCCAATGTTTTCAGCTGCCCAAATATAAGAATTAATATGAGCCAACAAAACATTAAGATTTTAATCAGCAGCCGCAACCACAGTCCACCCAATAATGTGTGTTTTTTTGTCATCAGAAATGTGGTGCTTACCTTTCTCCCAGCAGTCACATAGCCACTATTAATTAGAAAAAGACGTGCATGTGTGATTAAGCATTTAAGATATTGCACTATTTAGTGAGGTCTGCTTGATGGATGTATTTGGGATTAAAATATATTTTACTGCAAATCAGATTGTCATAATCCAAGTCTCTCTCCTGTATCCAAACCATATCCTGAAGCATAAGGTTTTGCCATTTTTGCCCAGAATTCTTTGAAGGAAATGATGTGCTTCAGTTGTACCATGCTTTGAAGGTGTTGTGTGTACCATTTTCCAGAAGTATTAATTTTCCTTCATTTCATGTTGCCTGATAACTAAGCCTAACAGGCCTTATTACTGTAACACAGACAGACAATAGGCCTCAGAATGTGTCCCAGAATCCTTTGCAATGTATCGCATGCATGAATCGCTATGGAACTGGTTACCTGAGACAACAAATTTGATTTTCCCCCCTGACCTAGATGAAGGTTTACATCCTTCTATGAATTGGTGAGGCTTTGTGTATCTCGTGTACCAGGGACGCGGGTGGTGCTGCGGGTTAAACCACAGAGCCTAGGACTTGCTGATCAGAAGGTCGGCGGTTCGAATCCCTGCAACGGGATGACCTCCCGTTGCTCGGTCCCAGCTCCTGCCCACCTAGCAGTTCGAAAGCACGTCAAAGTGCAAGTAGATAAATAGGTACCACCCTGGCAGGAAGGTAAATGGCGTTTCCATGCGCTGCTCTGGTTCGCCAGAAGCGGCTTAGTCATGCTGGCCACATGAGCCAGAAGCTGTACGCCGGCTCCCTCGGCCAATAAAGCGAGATGAGCGCCGCAACCCCAGAGTCGGTCACGACTGGACCTAATGGTCAGGGGTCCCTTTACCTTTACCTTTATGTGTATCTAAATTTTGCAAGTCCCTTTCACCCATCACTTTTAATTAACTACTCTGCTTCCTGTTCCTGTCTTTACACAGTCATGAGCTGGTATGAGAAAGAAAGGAATAGTATAAGAATACAGCCCAACAGGGAAGCATCTCTACAATTTCCCCTCTAGGCATGTGGTTTTGTTTTCTGGAGAGTTGGGGTCACTAGCATGCTTGATATTTTAAAGAGCCAACGGGGAGGGGGTAGAGGGGTGCTGTACATGTTATGGTCACAAGGTGTCAGTGTTTCTCCACATACGTTATCAGCCTTTGCCTAGCCCACTTCCTAAGAAAGTTCATACAGTAAATCTGTAGATTTATGTCAAAACATGTCTTACAATCATTTAATTAGGAAGTGAAGTCTCAGCGTGGATCAGAATGGTACCCTTCTTAAAGTCAGAATTGTTTTAAGAGGTTGACATACATGAACAGTATTTATTTTAGTATTAGAAAAACTTTTTTTCAGCTAAAAACAACCCAACCAATGAAGCTAATTTGCCACTATGTGTAGCACATCTTTTAAAAACAACAACAAACAAACAAACAAACCTAAACCGAGGATGACAAAGAACAGAGGTGATATGCATTTATACAGTCTGTCATAATGCATATATTGGGCAGTTAAAATAAATATGAATTGAACAAGGGCTACAGCCTCAAATGTCAACCTTTTCTGTCGAAAGTTAACTCAGATTTCCTACGATGTCCCATGACAATTGTGGCTATAACTCAATGAAGAAATTTACTGTGACAGCCTATAGATTGTTAACTTTCTTCCAAACTTGTGTCTAAAGTTTCTGTGGTTAATGGGGAAAACATTAGGACTAGTAGGTTCAACCAGTGAAAGAAATTCTCTCCCCGTGATTTCCCAAAGGGTTATGGTTACTGACTCCTAAAGTTTGATTAATTCAGCAAATGTGCATTACCGAGCGAAAGGCAGGCTCGCAGCCGCTCACCCAGTACTTACTTACAGTACTCTGAATTTTGTGCAGCGCACTTCAGTGGACGTGAGGAGCTTTTGACAACAAGGATAAATGGGAATGTTACAGTGGTGGAAAAAGCAGAATGCAAGGGTCAAATTATAATGCGGCACTAAATGCATCCTCTTTGAATCCCATGGTTGGGATCTTCCCCTTCTCTCTTTTTCACTTGCAACAGCCATGGGGGAGCCATTAGGGACTGCAGTGTATGGAAGCAGAGGGTTAACTGGAAACGGCCCTCTGGCAGCCCCTGACAAAAGCAAATTCAGGTGCAAATACAGTGGTACCTCTGGTTAAGAACTTAATTCGTTCCGGAGGTCCGTTCTTAACCTGAAACTGTTCTTAACCTGAAGCATCACTTTAGCTAATGGGGCCTCCCGCTGCCGCCGCGCTGCCAGAGCACGATTTCTGTTCTCATCCTGAAGCAAAGTTCTTAACCCGAGGTACTATTTCTGGGTTAGTGGAGTCTGTAACCTGAAGTGTCTGTAACCCGAGGTACCACTGTAGAATTTTTGGGTAGGGAATTCCCCCTCCCCCGCAGTTATTTTGATATTTGTTTTATTTTTTTAAGTTTCTAGGATAATAAAAAGGCCAAACCCAAGATAATATAATACTTATTATGCCCATTTTTATCAGGTTTACAGTGGGAAAGACAAGTTCGGATGTTGTTTCTATAGGTTGTGGATGGAATCAAAGATGTGTTTATTGTCGTGTGACCTCAAATCATTCAGCCTGAGCAGGGTGTTTCAGACTCGACTACTTATTATGAAGCAAATAAGTTTCAGTATAGCTTTTTGCCCTAGCCTATCCCTGCTATGCTAGGAGCCAATGAATATTTGTAGCACTGTTCAAGATGTCATAGCTCTGCACAATGTCTGGATAGGAGAGGGCAAGTGAACAGTTTGGTTTCAGGGTACAAACGTAAACCATAATAGGTGAGACTTGCAACAAAGTGCGTATCCAACTATGTGAGCTATGTGAGCGTTCCATCAGCACAAGGACTCCCCCTTTCGTCTCTCTGCATACCCCCAAAATCTGCTCCAGAGGCTCTCCAAAATCTGTTATGGGGCTCTAGGGGATGGCATAGGGGGTGTGCAAACGGGGAATGGGGCTGTGGGGGTGGGAGTCTTGGTCCTTGCACTGGTGGGATGTGTTATTGCCCAGAACCTCTATGATGTTGTGGTGGCCTGGGACTCGGACTCGGACTCGGAAGCAGAGGAGTCTCAGTCTGCACCAGATCCTTTGCCTCAGGCATCATCTGAACCAAGTCTGGGGCCTAATTCTGAAAAGTCCCAGTGTGGCGATCACACACAGGGCCCCCGGACGTTTGACAGTCTATTGACCCTGTGCCGCCTCTGCGATTGCTTTTTTCCGCTGCCACCATCCCGTATCTCACGGGGACACACAGAGTCCAGTCAGTTGTTAACATAAACAAATAATCAAGTTTATTTTTAAATGCAGGAACAAGCTTATGGTTCCAGTTAGTTTTTCTTGACAGTTTCTTAATCTTAGTTCCTAACAACTTCAACCTGATTATTCCCAACTATCTATCTGACTCCACCTAACAATTCCTCTCACTCTCTCACAATACAACTCTACCAATCCACACCTGAACCTCCCTCTTCCTTCTTCAACTCAACCTCAACTCAACTCAACTCAACTCAACTGACTTTCAAAACCTCCCACTCTAACTTTTATTCCCCCTTGCATTCTCACTGGCCAATCACATCACACCTATTTTAACCCTTTCCTTATGACCCATCCTAGGAGGCAAATGCCACACCCAGTCTGCACAGGTTGAACACCAGCTGAGCCGAGTCAGGGGCCAGAGCCTGCCCTGGCTCCAGATGCGGGGATTACCTCGTTGCCTTCAGCTGGGCCATCACTTACAGCTGCTCCACTACCGGTTTGGTCAGGGGAGGCTGAGGCGGCCCCTGGGTCTAGTAACCCACCGACGTCTCCCGAGCTGCAGAGACTAATGTCTGAGAGAAGGAGAGACCTGAGTACTTTCAGGAGGAGTGCTCGCCTTCAGGCAAAACAGGGAGGTGAGTTGCTGGGGGATCAGGACCGGCCGTTACCCTGACAAAGATAAAAGGCTGTCGAACCCCGCCCTAGGTTGCAGGAGCAACATTGCTGTATGCCAGACCCTGCCTGAGATCCTGTACCTGTCCTTGCCTGGTTTCCTGCCTTGTGCCCTGCCTTGACCCTGTTGGACTGACTCCTAGTGGAACCTACGGATTCTGGACTGGACCTGGACCGCGGTTCTCGGGTTAGCCCCGGGCCCAGCACAGATGTGTCTGTCTGGGGAATAGTCATTTGGAAAGGAAGGTGATTTTCAGTGGAGAAGCTGTGATGGGGCTTGCTTAACTCTTCACCCTGTTACTTCTCTCTTGGAATCCCCATAGCTTGCTTACCCTTAGCCAAGAGCTTTCTGCAGGCTTACGTTGTTATCATAAGGCTTGCCCAATCAGTATGCGTCTCTGGAATGTGGTCCAGGGCATAGAGCAGTAGTGAGCAACTTACCGTATTTTTCGCTCTATTGGACGCACCGGACCATAGGACGCACCGGACCATAGGAGGGGGAGAACAGGAAAAAATTTTTTTTCTTGTTCTCCTCCTCTAAGTCAAGGTGCGTTCTGTGCGTTCAAGGTGCCTTCACCCGAAGCCTCCGGAGCCCAGCGGGAGTTCCCACTGGGCTCTGGAGGCTTTGGGTTCCTTTCAACCAGCTCTTTGGGGCTGGCGGGGGGGGGGGTGAGCGCTGCTTTCCCCCACTGCCAGCCTCCAAACCAGGTTGGGGAACAGCGGGAAGGAGGCGCTCCGCCTCCCCGCTGTCCCCTGAGCTTGTGGGGCTGGTGGTGGGGGGAGGCGCTGCTTTCCCCCACTGCCAGCCTCCAAACCAGCGCGCCCCAGGCTTCGGGATGCAGGCTGCTATCTGCAAGCCTTGGGATTCCGGCGGGCACTCCTGCCTCACTCCGAAGGCTTGCGGATAGCTTCCTGAAGCCTGCGCACCGACCCCTCTCGCTCTCCAAGCTTCAGCGAAAGCCTGCATTCGCTCCATAGGACGCACACACATTTCCCCTTCATTTTTTGAGGGGAAAAAGTGCTTCCTATAGAGCGAAAAATACGGTATTTCTTCTGAGGACATCATTTCCACATGTGCAATCTCTTAGCAGCCCCATGCCACCAGTGAAAGAGAGGCTGGAACCAAAAGTGGACGAGACCCGTTTCCTTTTTCTTCCTCTCTCTGCCACCCCCATTTCCCCCTCCTTGCCACTCGCATGAAATTAGGCAGCAGTTTGTCGAGCCCCGGCATAAAATTTGGCCCTTAAATCTGGGGAGATCGCAAGGTCAAGCCTTTCCTTAGTTATAAGCTCATTATGAGGCTGAGGGGCAGTTTGTAATCTGAACTCTTTAGCTTGCGATCTGTGAAATGGGAATAATAGTGACTTAATTTGCTATGGTAATAAATAAAAGGAAAGCTGGAAAACACATTTAAAAGTACTATATAAATTATTATACAGAGCAGATGCTTCAGAGTTTTACTACCCCACAAATTGGAGGAATATCATTGGCATCACGAAATAGCATAAATGTGAGCGAGTGCAGTTCTCAGTAACCTTGTACAAAGGGCAGTTTCGTCTTCCATCTTTGATAACATCCTCCCATGCATACAAACCAATACAATGCTTTTTTAATCCATTTACTTCCAGCCTTTTACTTTCCTTTTCCAGGAACATGGCTGGAGGTAGTAAAGAGAGAGCCCAGCGTTTTACCTTGCCGCTTCTCGCTTGGGCACCTCATTCCAATGAAACGTACCGCTATTTATAGCTCTTCTGTGTTTACTGGCTGTTAATGGGTCTGCCAGCCACTCTAAGATCCATTTCAATCTAATTTAGCCAATATATCCTATGGCTTCCAATATACTATGCTTTGCTGAAATTTAGTCCCAGTTAGCTTATTATGGCCCCTTTGGTCACTTCTTAAAATCAATGCAGCCAATAAGGCTTTCCTTGTGACTCATGATGCTGCTGTTTTAGAAGGCCCTGTGAGGCAAGCTAACACCCACGGAATCATAGAATCGTAGAGTTGGAAGGGACCCAGGGGTCATCTAGTCCAACCCCCTGTGATGCAGGAATAAGGGTCAATTGCTCTGCATGGGTGTTGGCATGCCAGTGACAGGATGTCTATCATTTGAAGGTACTGCTTTGACATCTGTAGTTCAAGCCCAGGACCCTACGTATTAGGACAGGCATAGGCAAACTCGGCCCTCCAGATGTTTTAGGACTACAGCTCCCATCATCTTTAGCTAACAGGACCAGTGGTCAGGGTTGATGGGAATAGTAGTCCCAAAACACCTGGAGGGCTGAATTTGCCTATGCCTGTATTAGGATGATAGTGATACTACTACTAACTACTACCAACCATAGAGCAACAGCAAGAAATATAGTGTTTATCTTGCTTATATCTCATAGCCACATGCTCTCCAACATCTACGATGGCATTCATTTTGGGCCGGAGAAAGGAACTTTCAAATGCTCAATCTCCCAGTCACTTTGCTTTTCAAGGGAAGACGTGAAATTTACACACACATACAGCTAAATGTACCAGTTAAGAGTGTCAGATTAGGACTGGGAGACCAGATCTCAAGTCCCCATTCGACCATGAGGTCCACTGAATAAGCTTGGGCCGGTCACTATCTCTCAAACTAGCCTACCTCACAGGTTTGTTGCAGGGATAAAATGCCACCTTGAGCTCCGTGGAGGAAAAAGCGAGACGTAAATGTAATAATATGAAAGGTAAAGGTGAGTAGGATGTACACATCAACATGACCGAGAAGACATTACCCAAAATCTCTTTTGATAAGAGATTTGGACAATAGCTGCAAATTTCTGGGAAAATGGAAAGGTAGCAGTGCTTTATAACCTAGCCTGCTTCATATCACACGGTTGCTGGGAATCGGCTACTGTGCACTCAGCATCTTAATTTTATGAGTAGGGGGGAAAAACTTACTGAGAAGGAAGCTGGGAATGTTAAAGTGATTAAAACAACTACCTCTTTATTAGTCTACGTGGTACTAGTTTTGTATAATGAGCTGCATAATTATACAGTGCAAAACTCCTGATGCCTTACATTATAGGAATTAGATGCTTAAATTGTAAAATAGATCTGATCAGCCTATGAAAAAAATATTGCAGAAATAATCTTGGTTTTGGTTAAAAATAGTGACAGCTTTTTTGAAACCTTGTAGGCTGAAGACAGGGGACGCGGGTGGCGCTGTGGGTTAAACCACAGAGCCTAGGACTTGCCGATCAGAAGGTCAGCGGTTCGAATCCCCGCGATGGGGTGAGCTCCTGTTGCTCGCTCCCTGCTCCTGCCAACCTAGCAGTTCGAAAGCACGTCAAAGTGTAAGTAGATAAATACCTACCCTCCAGTGGGAAGGAAAACGGTGTTTCCGTGCACTGCTCTGGTTCGCCAGAAGCGGCTTAGTCATGCTGGCCACATGACCTGGAAGCTGTACGCCGGCTCCCTTGGCCAATAAAGTGAGATGAGCGCCGCAACCCCAGAGTCGGTCACGACTGGATCTAATGGTCAGGGGTCCCTTTACCTTTACATTTTAGGCCGAAGACATGTGGGTTTAAGTATTTTAACAAAGGTGACCCACCAAGTGGAGCTTTGTCTTTGTTCAAAACGCAGTTGTAGTTTCAGGTTGTCAGGAGCACTAAGAGTGCTGCTTTCCCCAGTGCTACTGGTTCCTGGCTCACTGCCACCAGAGCAGAAGGAAAAGGTGGGTGAAGGAAGGAAGGAAGCGACAGAGAGATTGAGACCTTCTTTCACCCCACTCTTTCTGCAACAACTGGGAGGGAGCAGCTGGTTTCTCCTCTGTCACAGGTTGAAATCTGCACCAGAGGAGCACTTGAGGAACGGCTCATAACATACACCTAATATCGGGGACGAGTGTTTCAACTTGCTAAAGACTGTAAGCCACATCTGACTATTAAATGTTTCAGCAGCATCTCTACTCATCTCTGCACTAGAAGAGAGAATCCCTTAGCATTTATCTTAGAGCATCCTGGCAACATATTCATAATAATAATGTAATAATAATTTATTATTTATACCCCGCCCATCTGGCTGGGCTTCCCCAGCCACTCTGGGCAGCTTCCAACAAAACACTAAAATACAATAACCTATTAAACATTAAAAGCTTCCCTAAACAGGGCTGCCTTCAGATGTCTTCTAAAAGTTTGGTAGTTATTATTCTCTTTGACATCTGGTGGGAGGGCGTTCCACAGGGCGGGCACCACTACCGAGAAGGCCCTCTGCCTGGTTCCCTGTAACTTAGCTTCTCACAGTGAGGGAACTGCCAGAAGGCCCTCGCTGTGGGACCTCAGTGTCCGGGCAGAACGATGGAGGTGGAGACACTACTTCAGGTATACTGTACCGAGGCCGTTCATAACAGCCAACTTCCAACTAATTGGGAAGTACCAGGTCAAAATGTGGGATGAGTGGATGAATACTAGGGTGGATCTACACACAGGGGGGAAAACCCCACTATAAATAAATTTGATCATAACAATAGAAAAAAAATCCCTATGGAAATTTGTGTAGAAAAACTTTCTGCTCTTTGGCACCATCTGGTGTTGCATGTTTATAACACATTCAAATCGTTGTTTCTTTACTAATGTAGCTGAGTTCCTAGTCACTGAACCATGGGAAAAGTTAGTTGGGGCCCAACAGAGTGGAGGTTGAGCCAAAATGGGTGGAGTTTGCCGCACTGCAGAATTGTATAGCTCTGTTGTAATTCTGTGTGCTATACCACCTCTCTCTTAGCCCACTGCCCTTCACACACTTCTCTGCAGACAACATGTGGACTACGAACCACATGTTCCTTATCTCACTTTCAAGGGAACGTTAGTTGTTAGCCCTGCTCTCCTGTGATCAGTGGTGTAGTATGGGGGGCATAGGAGCAGATGTCCCAGTGTAGAATTGTTAGGGGGTGCAAAAATTCAACACCCATTGCTGCCTCAATACAGCTGTGTACTTCGGATCTGTTGAAAATGGCTTCTTCATGTGAACCAGGAAATTGTATCTCCAGACAATGGAACAACTCATCATTTCTTATCTCTGTGGTTGCAATCTCCTGGGTGACGTGGACATTGTTAGGCAGTTGAATGTGCATGCGTGCGTTCCCTCCCTCCCACTTGCTCCCTTCTGCATAGCTCCGGGCACTGGCAACCCACGCTATACCTGTGATCTGATTGGCTTGACTTGCAAGAGTAAACTACTGCAAAAAACTGACACCGCTTGCCTCTACTTTCAGCCAGTTGTGATTACCTTCTACCTGGGATGCAGGCATACTCTTATGCTGCTTATAAAAATTCACCTGTATTAAACAAAAAGTGTGTGTAGTCCCAGAATGCACAATTAAGGACACCAGAAAACGCAAAACACTTCCCCATCTATGCAAAGAAATATGCCCCTCTTTTTGGATTCCAGTAGACCAGCTAGCTATTTCTGTGTGCCTTTGCATTGAAGAAAGTGGTGTTGGAGCCTGCATATGATTTGGTGTCAATGAATCTGTATGGAGTAAGATGAATGAAACAGGCAGGATGTGATGTGATGTGGCAAGGGAAAATTGATATTTCCTATTAGGTGCTCCATAGACCTATCTAGATCAAGTGTGGGGAACCTCTGGCCCTGCAGATCAAAGCATCGTAGAACTGTAGAGTTGAAAGGGACACCAAGGGTCATCTAGCCCAACCCTCTGCAATGCAGGAATTTAAGCTAAAGCATCCATATGGATGTTGCTGAACTACAACTCCCATCATCTCTAGCCATTGGCCATGTTTACTAAAGGTGATGGGAGTCTGATTTCAGCAACATCAGAAGGGCCAAAAGTTACATACTCCTGATCTGTATGTTCCCAATGGACTATAGTCCACTGTCCATTACTTCATTTCCAAATAAGTGTCTCATTTTATATAAGTAAAAGAAGCTAATTTGCCCCCCACCAAACATCCAGTGTTATGTCCTCTGATTACAGTGCCTTACATTCTTTTTGAAAGTAGCTTATTCAGTGTATTCTGCAATGCCATTCTTAAATCAGTTTTCATCAACTGCACGGTGTTATTTCATACTCAGTATATCCATATTAGTCATTTCATCAGTTTTATGTTCCAGTATGTTCCAGTTCTGCTGAAAAATCTGAGTTGATGGGGGGCCTGACTTTCTGACTCATCGCCATTTCCTCCTGCCAACAACTCCCCACTCCACAAGCACCAGCCACATTTCTTGCCCCAACCCCTCGGCCATGTTAGTGCAGAGGTTGTTTGGCCATCATATTAAAAGGAACCATGGCAGTAGCTTTGACACACATTCAAGAAGGAAATAATCTTGAAGATATAGGCCTTCTACCCAAATGCATCTCAGCCTTCATGTGGCAGGTACTGCTGGATCTTGTTTAAATTAATTCTAGAAGATGAAATATACTTTAGCGAAGGGCCAAGGTGGTTAGCCAATGTGCAGGGTTGAAGGAAAGCCAAGAGATTGTGTCATGAATTTTGGGGAGCCCTTTGCATCCAATAGGGGCTAAATTGATTTATTTTTTGGATGGGATCTTGATCTGTGGTGGAAGGTTTCTTGGAGTGGGGGTGAGGAACAGCCTTCCAGCTGTGAGAAAAATGGCAGAGCTTGCAGAATAGGCAGAATGACACTTTGCAAAATGAAACTGAAATTTAAAAGCTCTCTTTTTTTAACATTCTTATTAACACACGTGTTGGCAGGGGTGTACCAGCCAGGTGCTTACTTCATGAAATAAACAGCTTATAATTCATAATGCTAGACATTATTACTCTATGATTTTGTAAAAATTAATAACTATAATCTCATAAAACAAAGTTTAAATGGACGGAAAAAGCTGTATTTGGCCAAAAGTGCATACCGTTCCCAAGAAAATATAATTGTAAACAATTGTTATTTCTGAGTTCTTCAAAATTACCTGTAATACCCAGTGCAAAGAAACAAACGGCTCAGCGCAGTGAGTGCCAGATCTTCATTCTGCTATCCAAAACCTGCTTCTTAGCAGAATATGCTCCAGAAAAAACCCAAGCTCAGATGGTGGGGTTGAGGTTCAAACTGCCTGGAGGAATGAGGAAGAACAGTATGAATTAAAAATGAAAAAGCACAAAATGTTGCAAAGGAAAGACATGCTGGTTTCTTACATTGATACTAATTACATCTTTTCATTTTCCAGTGGGAGGGGGCACTCCTTAAAAAAGAAAGAAAGAAGATAGGCAGGACTGGACATACCCTGAGAAATGTTGGATAGTCTCAGTTTACCTGAGCCCACTCTGAGATTAACACCTAGCAAATGAAGGTGTTGGGGGAATGAGAGGTAAAGTAAAGTGTTAATTAACTCACCCAAATACAGCTTGTACCATTAGACACATTAAACCAGTGCACCGAGATAGTTCACAAAGATTCCATAACCTACGGGACTGCCTCTCCCGGTATGCCCCACGGAGGACCTTAAGGTCCATAAATAGCAACACCCTAGAGGTCCCGGGCCCTAAGGAAGTTTGATTAGTCTCAACCAGAGCCAGGGCCTTCTCAACACTGGTGGAACGCTCTGTCTCATGAGACCAGGGCCCTGCAGGATCTGATTTCTTTCCGCAGGGCCTGTAAGACAGAGTTGTTCCACCTGGCCTTTGGCTTGGAATCAGTTTGATCCCCCCCTCTTTCTTTTTCCTTTCTCCTCCTGTGAAGAGGCTGTATCCTAATGTTTTAATGTTGCATTTTAACCTTGTTTTTTAAATTGTATTTTAATCAACTTGTTTTTATTATTGGTTGTTAGCCACCCTGAGCCCCGTCTTGGCTGGGGAGGGCGGGGTATAAATAAAATTTATTATTATTATTATTGGGGCGGGGGGGGGGATACCTTTATTAGGCCAACCAAAATGTCACAAAATATTTTGCAAGCCTTTGAGCTCTCCAGAACTCCTCATCAGGCTAAATGGTTAACAGAACAAAGAGAGAAGGGAATGGAAAAGGTTGGCTGGTGATGAAACCACAGAGTCTGCATCTGGTCACAGCCTCAAGGTGGAATGTAGGAGGAGGCAGCAGACATGCAAGCAAGGCGTTGTGAGGTGGTGCTGTGGAGGCTTCAAGTTGTGCCAAAGGCTGCTGGGTAGAAGAAACACACAGCAGTTGACAGCATGTTACAATTTCCTCTGCCGCTTTGAAGGGGAAGTGTCCAAGAGAAGACACTTCATTACTGTCACCAGACGAAAGCCTGAGTATAGGGGTGCTGCAGAAATGACGGATTGCGAATGTACGTGAGAAGGTTAAAACTACTGCTGTGCCGGAACAGGCGCTCCAGTTTCTCTCCCGTTTTCTCCCGTTGTGAATGAAGCTTGCGTGTTTCTGCCTCACCCTTGGAACACATAGGAAGTTATTTGGAATTTTGGTGGGTGTAGGTGTTTGAACTTACCTGGAGTAGTCCGTGGGGTTGCAGGTAGGGTGACATTGTTCACCTGCCTGCTGAACACCAAGCATCACTGCTTGTTCCTGAGATGGGGAGGTGTGTGGAGTTCAGCACTGTGACAGAGCCAGTTTGATGCTCCTTCTGCTGCACCATGCTGACCTCTACACACATCTCTGTTAGAATTCCTGCTCCATGACTGCAGTCATGGGATTGTTGTCTTTCACATGGCATGATATGTTTTGACTCCACAGAGTGGGAGGTGACGGAGACAGGATGTTTGTGTTACTGTGTTCCGCGAAGGGGGACTATTGTCCTTTGTTCTTTTTCTCTTTGCTGTCTGATGCTAGAGAGAGAGGGAGCCATGTTGCAGTGCTCTCTGTGTGTTTATATGTAAATAAAGTAGATTAGCCAAAATGCTGAGTTGCTGAGGTCTGTTACGCAAAATGCACAAACTCTGCGGATCCCTAAGTGTGCTGGTGTCAGTTGGCATCGGTCGCTGTGATGTTTGGGCTGAAGAAAGCTTTTGAAGCTCCTGAACGATTGACCAGGAGGGAGAGAACATGCCAGTCGGGCATGTGTCTCTGCCAGGGTCCTACTCGAGTGTAGGCTGAACTCATGACAATCTCCTCCTCAGATACCAGCAGTGATGCTCGGTGTTTGGAAAGCAGGTGAGAAACGCCACTCTACCTGCACCACCCACCACCAACTACTGCTGCCCTTTTGTGTGAGAGACATGAACCCCCACTGCTCTCTTCTTTCTCTCATGATGCCATGCCCTGGTCCTTTCAGGCAACAGAAAGATATAGGCTCCTGTTGGCTGCTCCACAATCACTCACTTTGTCCCTTCCAGATAATCGGGCTGATGTAACATCGCCGTCATCAGTCCTAATGAGTGCAGGTGTTCTCTTGTGTTCTGCAGTTTTGGAGCAAGAGTATTATCCCCATTGCGAAGGAATTGTTCACACTGCCTCTTTAAAGAAAAGAACGAGGTTTTGCCTTCCGTGGAGCTGCTTCACTGTAGTTCACTCTTGGGCAAGAAAGAAAAGAAATGAATAATCTGGACACAGATAAGACCTCTGACAGCAATCAAAGTAAATACTTGTGAGTTTTGCCCCTGGAGCTATAACCAGCCGCATCTGCTTTTTCAGGATAACACCACAGGAGCAATTATGTACTAGCCCCCTGTGTAATGCTCAATCTAATGACCACTCACAGGGAACATTACAATGTTACCCCTATGACATTACATTTCAAAAACGGGCAGGAAACATTCTCTTTTTATTTGCTGTAATGTTTAATGATTTGTGAAATCAACAGCCACAAAATCCAGCCTTTATCCATCTCCCCCCCCCCCACCCCCGGTCAGGTAGGAAGTTCAGATTATTCTTTTTATATGCATTGCTTGGCCTGTTTATCTGCTCAGTTTGAGAGTTTTACGGAAATGCACTGGGACCTAATAACCTTAAGCTCACTGTATGTGGGTGTCGGGTTGGGGAGAGATCTGTTTCCACCAATATTAAAAGTGGGTTGGAGAACTCATAAATGCTCTAAAAAGCAAAACAAACAAGCAAACCACACAAAAGAGAAGGCATAATATACCAGGCAGGTACCTGTGTTAATGGTTTGGCATCACAGACTATTTAGCTTTTCGCCTGATAAATCTGCTTGTGGGTGAGAAATGACTGCCATTTGGGGTTTAAATAAGTCCTCTTTTTTAAAAAAAGAAGATGATAGGGTGAGGATACTGAAACTTCAAACTGAATCATGAGCTGAAGTCTGGAAGAAGAGAGGTACAAATTGGGCAAGAGTTGCCACCAAAATTTGACCTAAAGCAAAACTGTTGGAGATCCTCTTGAGGCAAAATGGCTGAAGAATTTGGAGGAAAGCTTAAAGGATCTCAATGACTGGTAAAATTTCTCAGGAAAGCCCCTCCTGTCCCTAGCTTCTCACAATATTTTACCTTAAACAAAATTTGAAATGAATGCTGATACTTCTTTTCAGGCGAAACAGTCAAAAGATTAAGAGAAGCTGAAATACTTTATTGGGTGTAAAAATTTATCAGGTACATTTGGCACACCTCCCTAGGCAAAATCCAATACGCATGTATGCAACATGGTATTCGGCATAACATTAGATAATGCCCATATCGTTTATGCTTCTTCTAATACAGTGGTACCTCAGGTTACATACGCTTCAGGTTACATACGCTTCAGGTCACAGACTCTGCTAACCCAGAAATAGTACCTCGGGTTAAGAACTTTGCTTCAGGATGAGAACAGAAATGGTGCTCTGGTGGCGCAGCGGCAGCAGGAGGCCCCATTAGCTAAAGTGGTGCTTCAGGTTAAGAACAGTTTCAGGTTAAGAACGGACCTCCGGAACGAATTAAGTACTTAACCCGAGGTACCACTGTACATGCGACTCTCAACTTTCTCAGGGGTTACGTTCTGGGGATAGCATGTAAAGCCAAAATTGTGAATACGTAGTCAAAGCATATTGAGTTCAATGGTGGGTGAGATTACCAGAGTTTTTCCCCCTAAACACCCCCTGTGACTGAAATTGTGTGCACACCTGTTTGCAACCGTGGTGGGAGCGCAGCAGTGTAAATGGGAGTGTGTATACTGCCTCAGACTAGCCTGAAAATGTCTTGGTAAAACATAAAAAAGGTAAAGGACCCCTGACGCAGTCCAGTCACAGACGACTCTGCAGCTGCAGCACTCATCTTGCTTTACAGGCTGAGGGAGCTGGCGTTTGTCCACTCCGCAGACAGTTTTTCTGGGTCATGTGGCCAGCATGACTAAGCCGCTTCTGGCACAACAGAACACCGAAACCAGAGCAGCGCACGGAAACACAGTGTACCTTCCCGCTGGAGTGGTACCTATTTATCTACTTGCACTTTGACGTGCTTTCGAACTGCTAGGTTGGCAGGAGCAGGGACTGAGCAATGGGAGCTCACCCCATCATGGGGATTTGAACCGCCGACCTTCTGATCAGCAAGCCCAAGAGGCTGAGTGGTTTAGACCACAGCACCACCCGCACCCCTTTGGTAAAACATAATGGACCCAAATACATCTATTCTAAAAGCTACTATTTCTATGTGTACTGAACGTTTCCAGAACAGCTGGTTATAATTTACTCTTATTACTTTTAGCAACAATAACACTCTGGTCTACTTTCCAGGCTAGGTAGCTGTGAAGACCTCTGGCATATGCTAGTCTTGAGACTAAATTACATCCTATGTGGCAGATATGTGATAGTTTTTTCTTGAATGTTGATGTTTGTTTTAAACAGCTGGGATGTGTCTCCCACATACGATTGGTTCCATTTTTCTGATTCATGGGGGTACAGGTGTGGAAATACCTTTCTTCTGCAGCGTGAAGTGTGTATGCCCATGTGTGTGATTTAGATTAGGGAAATGGCAAAGGTGGGAGTTTAAAGCCACACCCCCATGCTGCTGCACCAGTCACATGTGGACCCTTCCATTGCAGCTGGTTAATGTATACCAGGAAATCCAGCTTTCCTGTCCAATGGCTTGTGTAGACACAAATGTCATATATAGATATGTGAATATTCTGTTGTTTCTGGTTTTTTAATAATTAGTCTGCTTAGACTTCACCCATGGAGCTCATATTGCTTCATGAAGCTCTTTGGCAGGAAACCAATGTTAGGTTCTTGGTCTTTTGATTTTTATATTGCAAATTAAAAACGAAAACGACTCCGTCTCTCTACAGTTAAGAGAGGCAATCAGCTACTAATGGAAATGTTTTGCACCTGCCAAACGCTGATAGTCTCTATGTCTCGACTGTCGCCGTAGTCCTTCACAAGAATTGAAACCATTGGAGGGGGGGCGAGCTCTTTTAAAGCTGGGAAAGGAAAAGTGAGTGGTTAGTAAATGAGGCAGCCTTGAGCTTAGGTATAGCTTGTTCAGAATCCCAGGCCTTTTCTGCCTCTTTCTTTCACTATATTGCCCTTTACAGCTGCTGTTGATTCTGGCTCTTCAGTTATGGAGACATAAGAAACTTCTGTGACCACTTTGGCCATTGTGGGAGCAAGATGGTGGACTAGGTGGGCCATTGGCCATATTCAGCAGGTGGTTCTTACGTTCTCATGACCTCCCTGCTGGTTTATATTTGACTTTGATTATGCCATTTTATAGCAAGAAATCTTGCACTGAAACCCCTCTAGCCTCTCTGTCACACATTAGGGCATGTGCCTCTCCAGTCAGCTAAACTCACATCCAAGCTGCACTTTTCTATAAACCAATCTCCCATTTTTTTTGAAAAAAAATAACGTGAACACAACTTGAACGGTAAACAACTTATTAATGCAGATGATCAAATGCTTAGCTGGAGAAGAAGGATAAACGGATGGCTGAATCTGACTGAGATAAAAGAGATGGTTATAGATGAGGTGGAAAGAAAAAGACCAGACCCTCTAGGCTGCGACTCAGATTGGCAGAGAACACAGCGAGGAGAAGCCTTTTCTTCTGGAGAAAATTGGTCTAAACAGGATTAGATATTCTGTGTAGGAACAACCATGATAACAGATATTAAGACTTAAGGAGTTGCTAACGGATCTACAAAGGGGAAATTAAAACAGTTCTAAATGCAGAGCTGGTTGCACATTGAGGCTGTAGTTTTTTCTTACTAATCTGCTCACAACCAGGACCCACTGCATATTTTATGCCCCTGGAAAGTGCTTTTTCACAAACTAGTTTCATGAGAGCTAGACCATAAAGAAGGCTGATCGCCAAAGAATTGATGCTTTTGAATTATGGTGCTGGAGAGTCCCATGGATTGCAAGAAGATCAAACCTATCCATTCTGAAGGAAATCAGCCCTGAGTGCTCACTGGAAGGACAGATCCTGAAGCTGAGGCTCCAATACTTTGGCCACCTCATGAGAAGAGAAGACTCCCTGGAAAGGACCCTGATGTTGGGAAAGATGGAGGGCACAAGGAGAAGGGGACGACAGAGGACGAGATGGTTGGACAGTGTTCTCGAAGCTATGAACATGAGTCTGACCAAACTGCGGGAGGCAGTGGAAGACAGGAGTGCCTGGCGTGCTCTGGTCCATGGGGTCACGAAGTGTCGGACACGACTAAACGACTAAACAACATTTTGAGAGCTGATTTGTTCAGCGCTACCCCTGCCTTAATTAAACCCTATGTCTAATTCACTCTCAAAGTGATTTGACAATAAAAATATAATCAATAAATGCAATTTTTGGCACCTGTCTGTCTCAGGAGACAATAGAGGGGTGTGCCTTGGGGGGTGAAGTCAAACTGTTAGAAGGTTACAGTGCCTGCTGTGGCTGTAGCAACAATCATAATCATAGAGTTGGAAGGGACCCCAATGGTCATTTAGTCCAACCCCCTGCAATGCAGGAATCTCAACTACTTCATCCATGACAGATGGTGGTCCAGCCTCTGCTTTAAAAACTCCAGTGAAGCAGAGTCCACAACCTCCCAGGGGAATCCATTCCACTGTTGAACAGCTCTTAGTGTCAGAAAGTTCTTCCTGATGTTTAGTCGGAATCTCCTTTCTTGTAACTTGAAGCCATTGGTTTGAGTCCTATCCTCTGGAGCAGGAGAAAACAAGCTTGCTGCATTTTCCATGTGACAGCCTTTTAGATATTTGAAGATGCCTATCATAGCTCCTCTCTGTCTCTTTTTCCCCAGGCCAAACATACCCAATTCCCTGAGCTGTTCCTCATAAGCCTTGGTTTCCAGACCCTTTTTCATCTTGGTTGCCCTTCTCTGCACACATTCCAGCTTGTCAATATCCTTCTTAAATTGTGGTGCCCAGAACTGGACACAGTACTCTAGGTGTGGTCTGACCATGGCAGAACAGAGTGGTACTATTCTTTCCCTTAATTGGGACACTATACTTCTGTTGATGCAGCCTGGAGTAGCATTAGCATTTCTGCTGCTGCACCAAGTTAAGCTTGTGGTCCACTAAGTCCCCTAGAACCTTTTCATAGGTACGACTAATAAGCCGGGTGTCTTATATTTGTGCACCTGGTTTTTCCTGCTTAAGTGCAAAACCTTACATTTGTGCCCATTGAAATTCATTTTGTTAGTTTGAGCCCAGTTCTCCAATCTGTTAAGGTCACTTTGAATCCCAGTTCTGTCTTCTGTGGCGTTAGGGACCACTCCCAGTTTTGCGTCATCTGCACAAATTACACGATTTCACATATAAAAACAATTATAGCAATGAAAACAATTAAAACTGCTCCCGTGTGTAGAAAAAATTAAAAACAATTTCATATGTAAAAGCAATTTCAAATCCAGTACAGACACAGACAGGAGTAAAGGCACCCTACTGAACAACTGAAGGTGCTCAGAGTATGGTTCAGAGATAATCTCACTTTCCAGTTCCAGAGCTCTGGAGGAGGACTGGGATTTATCTTTATGCTGTTGCACTTTCCGCAGTGCTTGGAAAACCTTCCAAAGCACAGTGTGATGCAGATAAATCCCAGTCCTCCCAAGCTCCCTTTGATGCCTTTTGCTTTAGGACCAAATTAGATGTAACCTGGGAAATCCACAATCAAATCCCTTGGGATCTTTTCTTTGCTTAAAAGCAGCCGTGGTGTGGGGAGTGGACCAGGAGCGCAGTGGGGAGGAGGTGAGGCTTAACCCTTTCCCCCTGTACCATTTCCCCAATGAAAATCTTCCTCACACTGTTATTAGTCCCTAAAGGGGAAGCATAAAGACTACTTGTATTATTATATCCGTCCTTTTCTCCTCTGTGGCTAATAATTGGGGAATGGTATGGAGTAAAAAAAATCCACCACTACTCTGTGGTCTCTCCCTGCAGGTTGCTCCCCCCGTCACTGTTTTCTTTTTAAAATTGCAGATAGAAAGAAAAAAGAAACAAACAAACAGTGGCTCACATCAACAATAAGAATAACCCATCAGTCCTAATTTAAACATACAGTGTTACCTCTGGTTACGAACTTAATTCGTTCTGGAGGTCCGTTCTTAAGCTGAAACCATTCTTATCCTGAGGCATGCTTTCACTAATGGGGCTTCCCGCTGCGTGCACACCTCTGGTGCGCTATTTACATTTGCATCCTGGGGCAAAGTTTGCAACCAGGAGCAGCTACTTCCGGGTTAGCAGAGCTCATAACCTGAAGCGTTCGTAACCAGAGGTACCACTGTACATATTAATATAATCAGTGAGAATAGGCCCTTTCAGTGGTGTCCCCCGCTGACCTGGGCTTTTGGCTCTTAATCTGAAGGGTGGCATTGTGGCCTCTTCCAGTAAGGTAGGACCAGTAGTCATCCTGTCTTTTATTTGTATAGCTGTACTTTTAGCTTTCTATTGTTTTTCTTAACTGCTTTCATTGTAAGTTGCTTTGGGTCAGTATGTGAGAAACGTGGCCAGCAAATATAATAAATGGCACCTATAATGAAATCATCATGATATTGACAACAAATTATCAATGATGCTGATAAAAATATGTTCAAATGGATATCTGAACAAGATGGATGGGGATAAGATAGACCTTCACATGTAGAAACACAGCTGTTTTCAGACAAATGAGGGGGGAAACACCAGATGATTGAGCATTGCCTTACCCATGTCATGTCTAGTTTGGATCTTAGGTATGAAGCTATGTTTAATCTCTCTTCTTGCCTGCTACTTCCCCAACCCTAACGCACCTCAAGCCACTTTGCCCCCCTGAAGAGTCTTCAAAAAGTTTCTAGTTATAAATTCTACCCCGTCTGCTTTCCCCTTCCTCAAAGGTTACTTTTTCTTTGAGGGAAAAAATGACCAATGGAATCCTATTACAACAATACAGTTTTGCTGTATCAAAGCTTTGTGGAAAGAGATTTAATAATTTAAATTCTGAAGTGGTTACTTCATCAAATATGATTTTTACTGCAGTCCATCAATGTTTTCTTCAGTGTAGCAGCCTTATTTTTAATTATACTTGCTTGGACTAAGAAATCCTTGGCATCTCCAGATGCTTTGAAGCCATTATATTCCCAACAGAAAAGAAATTCCATAAATTCTATGGTTAGTATGAATCAGTAATATAAAAAAACTTCATTAAAAATATCTGTCAGGGGTTTTAGCCTCTGGGAACAGTAGCCCAAGACGTGGTAGCTTGGTTTTCTTTATTCTTTTGCCTGACTACACTTTTTAATAATTATTAGGTTCATTAATGTAAAGCCAGCCATGAAGGATTTTGAGAAAGTTTTTTATTTGCTTGAACATATAGTAGCTTGAACATATAGTAGAAAAAGCTTTTGGGCATAGCCCATATTCTAGAGATATTTATTTTTCTGGAAAATGTTTCTCAACTATTTGTTTTTTTTAAATGTTTCTCTACTATTTGTTTTTTTAAATAACTTTTTTGGGGGGTTTATAAACAAAGATCATTCAAATAATAAATACTACAAACAGTCCAAGTCTTCTCATGTCCCCAAAATAGCATACCAAATTTGCAATAATATCTACAGCATATGGTTCATTATTAGAGGTCATTGTATAGGTTCTTGGTTCATAAATTGGATTAAAAAAACAACAAAAAAACAAAGGAAAAACAGGATAGAACAGAATTAACGGGTAACATTCAACAATTTTCACTAATTTTATGATGGGAATTAACTGTGGAGTGAGCAGTAAAAATTATAATCCAGATTGGGGGCCATACAATCTTGAATGAAATGTAAAACTGAAATCTTTTGGATTTTCTTCACTCCATATATCGTATGTTTGGAAGAGTTGTATATTTGGTTTCAGTGCACCAAAGGGCAAATTAAATCGAAACTTTTAAGAGACTTAAATTTTAATATCACAATTCACAAAATTATTCAAAATGATTTGGGCACTAAAAGATTTTCTTTTGCATTTGAGAAAGATAATCAAAGATCGTTGTATTACTTAGTCTTGCAATTTAAAATAAATTTAGCAGTTTCAAGTTTCGTTCTTTTCATTTTTTTCTACATGACATCTATTCTTGAAAACTGAAGTTGTATGTGTGTGTGTACAAGTAGTTAGCCTTGCCTATGGTGCAAAATAGCCTGGCAATGGGCCATTGGAAAGTTATCTTTGAAAAAGAAGAAGAAGAGGAGGAGTTTGGATTTGATATCCCACCTTTCACTCCCTTTAAGGAGTCTCAAAGCGGCTAACATTCTCCTTTCCCTTCCTTCCCCACAACAAACACTCTGTGAGGTGAGTGAGGCTGAGAGACTTCAGAGAAGTGTGACTGGCCAAGGTCACCCAGCAGCTGCATGTGGAGGAGCGGAGACGCGAACCTGGTTCACCAGATTACGAGTCTACCGCTCTTAACCACTACACCACACTGGCTCTCAGTTCCCCATCCTTGCTTCATCCTTTGACCAGACAACCTTTCACAGGGAGGACACCTTCAAACAGAAGACTGTCCTCTGATATACCTTCAGACAGAGGAGTGTCCTCTGTATAGTAGGATACATGTTCACCCTAGTTGTCAGTCACTAGTTGGCCTTCCTACGTGGCTTGGAATGGGACATAACTTACCCAAGTCTGGCGTGGAGTTATGAGGATTGCTGTGTTTAGCTTACAGAAATCCCATGAGGATAAATATTAATTTATGAGGTGACTGGTTATTACAGCAAATGGTACCATATAAATCGCCTTCCTAGACCCCCACCCACTTGAAATAAATGCTGAAGAACTCGGCTTGTCTTCTCCCTTAATGCTTTCTCTGCTGTTTGTAGGAGTAGTAATTTAAATCTTTCTTTTTCAAAAAGAAAGAATGGAAGAAACCCAAAAACACAAGCTATAAAAATTAAGCATCTCTGTGACGAATTGACCTGTAGAATATAGGCATAATATATTGGAGGAACAAATTGACATTTACTGTTTTAATCATGTTATCACCCCAGTGGTAAAACAAACAGGAGTGTAAAATGATAATCTTGATTGTTCAGGTCTCAAGCCTTCTATAAAAATGCAGAAAATAAGCAGCTGTGTTAATGGTTTTAGAATGCCAGCAGGCATTCGCACAGGGGGAGCCGGAGGAAGACGGCACCACTAAATGTCAGTTTTATTGACAAGAAGGAAATAACATCTTTAAACACTCCCCAAAAAGCGAGACTTCAAAGACTTTAATTAATATGCCACGGAGGTGCCACACTGGAAAAGTTTCTACAAAAAAAACAAAGCAAAACAATTACTTTATCCAACTGTCTCATAAAAAGACAGAAACATCCCTGTAATATACACACTACATCCCACTTGCAAAAGGGGACACAAGCTCACTAAGTTAACCGCAAGCTTTGATTTTGTATGAATTTTAGCTATTGGCAAAGGCCGAAGTTGCAAATGTGTAGTTATGACTCTGTTTATTACTACTGCTGTCCAGATCCCTAAACAGAAACGGTACTTTATGTTTTCTTTGAGCCTCTCAGCTTGGAATCCTTCAGGTTTATTGCTGTCGTTGCCAGAAATGATGAAAACAATCTGTACTGCATTGACATCCATAGGAAACTACCTACGAATTTTAAATTGCTAGATTAGACATTTTCTGTATAACTAAGAGAGGAAGGGGAAACTGTAGCTCAGTGATAGGCAAAGTCCAGCAGAGTCTGGCTGGGTTGAGTGGAGGGAGGCTCTCCTCTGCTGCCCAGTGCAAAGGGGTTTGGATTCCTCTACCAGCGCTTAATTCTGCTCCAATTTGTGCTTATTTTAACAAAGGAGTTTACAATCTGTCAGGTGTGCGTGCAGGAGCCAGGCCCTGTGACCAATAGGACTTTGCAGGACTGGGGGCTTCTTAAGTTTGTTCTGAAGAGGCAAGGCGCGGCCTCACAGCACCTGGTGGCAAGAGCTGGAAAGGGATATAAGGTCAGCATTTCCCTTTGGCTCTTTGCCACAGCAACACGCTTGCTGTGTTCGGCTTCTTGCTTCCTGATCCTTGAACCTTGGCTTCTTGACTCCCTGCTTCTTGATCCTCGGACCCTTGACTTCTTGACTCCTTGCTTCCTGACCCGTGGACCCTCGGCTTCTTGACTCCTGGTTCTCTGACCCTCGGACTCTTGGCTTCTGACTTCTGGACCCTCATTCCTGCTCCCACCCCACCATCTTGCCCCGGTTACTGACTTCCCCTGCTGGGACTTCGATCGCCCGTGAACTGGACTGTGACACAAACTTGCAACACACCTCTTCTGTTTCTTCCTCAAGGCTTCCTGGTAGCCCAATGAGGAATTTAAGGTAACACTGGGAGGTCCAATGTACCCTAATAGCTTTTGTGTTAGATTATTGGTGTGAGTTTTGGGGATGGGTAGTCTGTATGCCTGAGCCCCCTTCTAATTCTGGGATCCAGCACAGATTCAGTTCACGGACTAGCCTGGTGAAGTAAGATAACAAAGGAAGTGGCTTGGCGCCAGAGGTGAAACGGGTGGGCCCCTTCTTTCAACTGCCTGGTAGTTAGAAAGACAAAAGCAAAGAGTTGAGTTGTGTGAGCTAGAAGTAAGAAGCTGCAGGCTGGGCAGCTGAGAGACAGACCCATGCCTATTTTCTGTTGGAATCCAAGGTTGTGGCTATGAGAGAATCAAGGCCTTCTTGCAGTGTTAATGTTGTGCAGCCCTCCATCATAAAAAGGTAAAGGTAAAGGACCCCTGACAGTTAAGTCCAGTCGCGAACGACTCTGGGGTTGTGGCGCTCCATCATAGGCTCAGGTTATATATATGTGTATGTGTAAATAAACTAATAAAAACACAGCAGTTTTCGCTGCCCTCATCCCAAGGAAACTGACCCTTGGGAAGGTGCCTGGAACCTCTGGAATCTCACACCACTCAGATTCGAGTGGTTATGGAATGTGATCTATTCCCCCACCCTCTTGAATTGGGGTCATATCGATATCCAGTGTAGTGTAAGCTGATGTGAGGGGGCTGCAGTGGAGAAGAGAGAAAGGGAAAGTCTGTTCTGTTTATTGATGGCAATATTTGGATGTCCCTCATAATCATTATATCCAGTTATGATATTAAAGGGGTCTCTAGAATACCTCAATAGTCAGTGGGTTGATAATGTCTTCAGTAATGGCGCAGGAGGGTTAGACTGCTTTAATGATTATCCTTCTTCCCATGAAGTTGTGGTAATTCTGTGAGCTGCGGATGGGCAAGCAAACAGCCTCACCAAACCATAATTCCCAGAATTCTCAGTGGTGGCAGGGGGTGGGGGTGAGTGGTATAGCACAGATATAATGTGGGGCTGAAAAGGCCATGGTAGATGTGTTCCAAGCCCAATAATAAGAAACTGGTTGTTGGTTTTCTTTGAAGTCAGTGGCTGTTTCTTCTTTCAACTCAAAGCTGTGAGTGGGCTCAGAAGTATAAAATGATTGAAACAGTTTGCTTGGATATATTATGAGTTTGTGGGTGCCAGGCGCCTTAATCCCTGGATATGACAAAGGCTAAAATATAAATCAGGCTAGCTTCCTGATGAGGTAATCACCTGGGTGATGGGCCATTATGAGAACAAAGGAAAAGGGCACCCCCTTCAATTCTTAGATAGTTAGAAGGACAAAGCCTGAGTTTTAAGGCAGAGTTTTGGGGTTCTGATGTGAACTTGAAGCAAAGCAGAGAGAGAAGGAGTGAGGGAGCACCATGCCAGATCTCTGATTGAATCCAAGGCTGTGGCCATGGGAGAAGCAGGACCTTCTTGGGATCTTAATGCTGTGAACCTTTCCATTGTAGGCTCAGGTTTTATATGTGTGTAAATAAACCATATATCATAAAGACACCACAGTTTCTACTGTGGTGCATTCCCAAAAGGAAATACAAACTCTGAGTGAATTCCTGGCATCTCACACAGCTCAGAGACTGGAGTGGTGTGCAACAATATTATACAGTGTTTCGTTTAGCTTATCACACCCGAAGTGTTCTCATGACTGTATACTTTTAAAATCCCACAAACATCACCTGAGATGAAATATCATACAGTTTTATGGGAAAGGTGCACTAAAGGTCCACAATAGCCTATTTGAGGATTACGGCACTGGAGTTTGAGGCTGGTGATTTATAAGGCTCTATCGCATTTGAGCTCATAATTATATTTGCCAATAAATTTCCTGGGCAAGCATCATTTGTAATGTTCACATCATTTTATAACAAATGTTGTTGTAAATGGCACTTTCCTCCCCCTCCCCAAATGAGAGACTGGCTTGTCAGAATGATCTAAGATAACATAAAAATGAAAACCACCATCCCCCATAAAAAATTACCACTAAAATGATATACAATAAAAGTCATTTGGGCCTTTTCAGGGTCATGAGATGTAGGAAGTTCCATGGTTTTCCATTCAAGTTATTGAAGGGAGGTAAACATTTCCTCTAAATATACATATATTTAAGAAAGTTTGGGAGAGAAAATGAAGCATTTGCGAATTGCTTTGTACATTTCAAGATCTCTAATTACCTTTGAAATGTAATTCCAGCCATGAAAAGTGGTTATATATTTCACTCTGACTTTTTTTTAACCTATGAATTTGAAGTGGGATGTAATTGCATATTGTTTAAAGAACAATTGTTTCTAAATCGGGAGGACACTTATTCTCAGGGGCTTAAGTTGAGAATTTCTTCAAGCATTGCTGTATTTAAACTCAGTTGCTGAGGTGTTATAAAGGCCAAAAAGTCGAAGTCTAATAAAACAAAACAAACAAACAAACAAACAAAAACAGTACCGTAGATCACATGTTCAATTTGTGTCATCACTGATAAAAGGAACTGCAGTAGCAGTCCTGGACAATAAATTCATCCAAGACTCATATGATCAGGCAGGTAAAAGTAATATTTCATAGATAACTTATGGAATTCATTGCCAGAGGATAAGGTGATGGCAACAAACTTAGATGGTTTTTAGAAAATTAGACAAATTAATGGTGAATAGGTTTATCAACAGTTATGGCAGGTACCTGGAACCTCCCTGTCTGATGGTAGCATTCTGTAGGGCTGTCCACAGAAACAAAATACTCACAGTGGAACTGACTTTGTTGGCTTGCAGAGGGGTTGTGTGGCTCAGTGGCTTCGATTGAGGCAGAGGGCTGCTTTTACCTCATATTCTGAAGTTCTTGATGCCTTCTTGATTGATCACAATGGGTAATTAACCAGTGCATATAACTTCTTCATATATTGGCAGAGTTGAATGAAATTTACAGACATAGCTGCTCCTTCTGTGATGATAAAAAAGGTAAAGGACCCCTGACAGTTAAGTCCAGTCGCAAACGACTCTGGGGTTGCAGTGCTCATCTCGCTTTATTGGCCGAGGGAGCCAACATTTGTCCGCAGACAGTTTTCCCGGGTCATGTGGCCAGCATGACTAAGCCGCTTCTGGTGACACCAGAGCAGCACACGGAAACGCTGTTTACCTTCCCGCCGGAGCGGTTCCTATTTATCTCCTTGCATGTTGACGTGCTTTCAGACTGCTAGGTTTGCAGGAGCTGGGACCGAGCAACGGGAGCTCACCTTGTCGCGGGGATTCGAACCACTGACCTTATGATTGGCAAGCCCAAGAGGCTCAGTGGTTTAGACCACAGCGCCACCTGCGTCCCTCTCTGTGATGATGAAGCCTGCCAAATGTCAGACAAATAATGCATGCCCCCCCCAAACTGCTAGGCACCTTTAAAGATCAGGTTTTTAATAGACTTGCACAACGGCAGACTAAGTACAAAGTGCTGGTTTTGTTGTATAGAGCCTTACACAGCTTTGCAGCAGGAGACCTCACCTCTTATATACCCAATCAGTAGCTGTGTTCTGCACATCTCCTGCACATACCATCTTATCAGAAAGTCTTTTCCACAGCATATAGGAATCAGGACTTTACGGTTGGGGTGCTCACCCTTTGCAATTCCCTTCCCTTGACTATAAGACAGGTATCCATTCTCTTTTCAGCACCTACTGAAGACCTTCCTCTTTCAAGAAGCCTTTTAACTTGAGTTCTTTCCCAATGGTTTTTAATTTTTTTTTTTTTACAGAACCACAGAATTGTAGTGTTGGAAGGGACTATGAAAATAGTCGAACCCCCTGCAATACAGGAATCTTTCACCCAACATAGGGATTGAACCCTCGACCCTGAGATTCTCATGCTCTACCAACTAAACTATCACCAACTGAGCTATTGTTTTATCACTTGTTGTTTGCTGCCCTGAACTGCACCTGCTGTCTGCCTGACATTTTTCATTTATGGAGAACTTGAGGGAAGTTACAAGAATAACATCAAACTAGTGAAAACAATTCCTAGCCAGAATTAAGATTGCCGGAATAAATATCAACAACCTCAGATATGCAGATGACATAACCTTGATGGCAGAAAGTGAGGAGGAATTAAAGAACCTTTTAATGAGGGTGAAAGAGGAGAGTGCAAAATATGGTCTGAAGCTCAACATAAAAAAAAACGAAGATCATGGCCACTGGGCTCATCACCTCCTGGCAAATGGAAGGGGAAGAAATGGAGGCAGTGAGAGATTTTACTTTCTTGGGCTCCATGATCACTGCAGATGGTGACAGCAGCCACAAAATTAAAAGATGGCTGCTTCTTGGGAGAAAAGCAATGACAAACCTAGGCAGCATCTTAAAAAGTAGAGACATCACCTTGCCAACAAAGGTCCATATAGTAAAAGCTATGGTTCTCCCAGCAGTGATGTATGGAAGTGAAAGCTGGACCATAAAGAAGGCTGATCGCCAAAGAATTGATGCTTTTGAATTATGGTGCTGGAGGAGACTCTTGAGAGTCCCATGGACTGCAAGAAGATCAAACCTATCCATTCTTAAGGAAATCAGCCCTGAGTGCTCACTCGAAGGACAGATCCTGAAGCTGAGCCTCCAATACTTTGGCTACCTCATGAGAAGAGAAGACTCCCTGGAAAAGACCCTGATGTTGGGAAAGATGGAGGGCACAAGGAGAAGGGGACAACAGAGGACGAGATGGTTGGACAGTGTTCTTGAAGCTACCAGCATGAGTTTGACCAAACTGTGGGAGGCAGTGGAAGACAGGAGTGCCTGGCGTGCTCTGGTCCATGGGGTCATGAAGAGTCAGACACAACTAAACGACTAAACAACAAAAGTGAAAACAAACCTTAGAAACTTTCCTGCAGCACTGAAGAGGTGTCAACACCTTGAAACTGGCCCACTTCACGTTTGACTGTCTCTGATCCGGCTTCGCAAAATCATTAATTACATCAAGAATGACACCCATTAGCCTGTGAAACACATGCAAACCAATTTACCCAACATTCACAACAATAAAGAATGCGCTTATTGGGTGGGAATAGTACATTTTTCATAGAACAGCACTTTGGAGGCTGGAGCCATTCAGTATCCCACCGACGAAAATGTAACCTTGAAGCGGGACAAACAGAGCTGCACAACAGTAAGGAGCCACTGGTCATTACTCCTTTTACTGCACAAATGATTGATTTAATGGAGCGTTAATTAGGCAGTTTGAAGTCCATTTCTACCTGTAGGAGAGTTGGCCCATCATCTCTTTAATAAAGTTTGTTGACATTGCAGACTGATTTATTTTATTCGTACCAGGAAAAAATAATACCCCTTTTCTGAACCCACACGACATTCCCTTGTAATATTTTAGGAGCTTTGCACCCTAGTGCTGTTAAGCGTGGTAATTATGTAATTGCACATCATTACACATTTTGGTGACATGATCACGCATGGGTTCCACTAATTGTGTAATTAGACCTAATTACAGCAATTGTGAAAATATATGGTAATGAGGTAGGGGGTGGGGTGGGGGAGCTTAAAAGGCAGGGGGAAAAGTGAAATCAAAACCAGATTCCATTAATTTGCATATGAATACTTCAGAGAAAAAGATCATCCTGTAGAAAAATAAAAGGTTTTGATTTGATCTTTGTTGCAGGGGTGGGCAGAAGGTAGATCTGGATCTACTGGATGATTTAAAATTGAGTGGCAAAGGTTTCTAACTCTCAATGAAATGTCTCCCCTGTTGCCCTAAATAATTGTGCTGAAATGAAGAAATTGTGTAAAAGGAGTGTGGGCTCCTTCCAGTTCTGGTACTCAAATTCCTGGGCTCATAATTATTTATTGTTATGTATGTATGTTTTGCAGAAAGCTTTGGTTGGTGTATCTCAAGAGTTCTATTTTATTTTTATTTGTTTTATGAAAAGCTCTCACAAGTCTACCTATCCCTCTTCTATAGCATGCTGTACTTACAGTGAGTGCTTTCAACACCATCAGTGGTGCTGTTTTTCCAGAAAAAGAGGTGCTGGAACTCACAATGAACACCTCTTGTTCTCTTATAATGGCAATGGCACCCAACTGAGAGGTTCCAGAAGTGAGTTCCAGCAGGAAAAAAGCCTGACCATCAGTATCTCAAACATTCTGTGTTTACTAACAGAGACCAAGAGGAAGATTTCAGGACTGTGATTTCAGGAGAGAGCGAGAGAAGGTTAGACATAATTTTGAACTTTTTATCTGACATCCCTCCTGGTTTGAATGTTATGGATTGCCTCTGACATGTTCCAATCACTGCTCATGTGAGTCCATCACCCATTGTATTAATGTTGGAGAAGCGTATTTAAGGAAGCTATAGAGGGTGCGATGAGGAAGCAGAAGTCCCAGATTGCAGATGTACAAGTGGTTGCCAAATTTGAATTCCGAAAATATTTCCAGTGGTTATAGTCAGGGAAGCCAGAAGAAGGGCAGTGCCTGGTGGCTTATGGGCAGAATCATGACAGAGAGCACAACTTGGAGGAATCTAGCTAGGCAGGAGCAGATTTTAATTTGGAAAATCAGCAGCAAAAGCCAGGGCTAGATCTGTTGCGTCATGGGTGGAATGTGTCAGGATCTGGGTTTAATTAGCTTTCCAGACCCCAGTAAGTGCCAGCTCTAGGTTTGGGAGATCACTTGGCCCTTGGTAGGTCTCCCTCTCTGAGGAGGCCCATCAACTCATAGCAGCTCATTGCTTGCCCTTTCCTACTGGGGCCGAGCCACACTACTGCACAGCCAGAGAGATACAGTGAGAGACCGACACTCATTTTCCTTGCTCCTGTCACTTGCTCAGAAGGGGCAAGTGAACAAATGGTGGCGGCAGTGGAAGAAGAGAGTTCTGGAATGGGCTCCTAGCAGGGTGTGGACCTTGCCTCCAGCCCTGCAGTGCTGAACGCCTGGCAGCAGCCCTACCAATATTGGTTACCTAACAGGACACTGGCTGGTAATTCTGCATGAAAGCTGCTACTGAATCTTCCTCAACATACACATGGGAATAAACTGCTGATTCCTGCAGTTATTAGCACATCAGTCCTATGAAGGCAGCCCTGTATCAGGAAGTTTTTAATGTTTTATGTTTTTATATGTGCTGGAAGCCGCCCAGAGTGGCTGGGGAAACCCAGCCGGATGTGCGGGGTATAAATATTATTATTATTATTTATCATTTAGAGACTGAAAAGGCTGTCTAAGACTCTGCATTGCCACACTGTCATTTAGGATTGCCAGATATTGTCTATTGTTAGAGGTACCCTTATTCTAAAATGCTACCGAAAGTTGAAATTTCACATTTTGAAGCTATATATAGCCCCCCCCCTAAAAACACTCAGTCTTTATGGGGGAATTCCATTGGATATCTGGGGATATTTTAAAAGCAGTACAGTATGCCAGTATTCACTAGGATTATTTAGAGTTTACCCATTTCTCCCTGCCCCCCTCCTCAACTCCCATGTCATGTACAAAGGAGTTTTTTATTTGTACAGTGTTACTAAAGATAGCTAAGTAATAATCATGGTGCAGATAATCTTTTGTGGGAGCTGAGGGCCTGTTTCCCCCTTCAGCTTTATTCTGGCAGTCAGACATGTACTCTTACCGAGGTGAGAATGCCTTGGGTTTTGTTTTGTTTTAATCTAATTTTAATTGCATCTTCTGCTGGAGATCCAACCAAATAGGAGGTTTTAATTTCCTGGAGGAGCACATCCCAGCTCTCCCAGCATATGGAAAATGTCTCCTGCCTGATTGTATCGGCTAGGAAATGAGAAGATTTAATTCCTCTGGTAGCAGCTTTCTCTCTTTCTCTCCTCTCATTAAGCTTAGTCAGGAAATCTAGCTGTGAATTCCTTGGCCCCCTCATTTGTCCACCCTAAGCAGGTGACATGGTAGAATCTACCGGCGAGGAAATGCAACCTTTTGCAGGGCCCATCATTAGGCTGCTTGGCGACGTTTTGTCCCGGATTCCATTTTGTGTGTGACTGAATGCGAGTGTGTGGCTCTTCCGTTTCATTATAGCCGGAGGAAAGAATACGACAGGCCAAGAAGCTTCTGTAGTGTGAGCCCTGCGATGGCAACGTGGTTATACCAGGGATTAATTTAGCTCCCTGTATGCAGCCTGGCTCCCTGCTGTGTAGGAGTGGAAGCTCTTGGTGCTTTTATTTAGAAGCTGCAGTTTCCATTAAATTTAATCACTTCTCCCTGTGGCTGCAAATGGAAGGTGGCTCTGGTTACACTTAATTCTCTTCCTTGGCAGCTTGCGTGATGAAGGTGTGGCTTCTAAATGAGGGTGTCTTCGAAATGGGAGAAGCTAATATGCACCATTGCTGTCTAGGTGAAGCTGAAAGTGTGATAGGCCGAAGCCAACTGCCACAAAAATATGAAGTTTGCTCTTTTGTTATGTGTTTCATAAAAATAGACAGCTCTTTCCTCCTACACAACTATCTTTTTTTTTATTAAAAAATAATATTTATTGAGTTTTTTCATAATTTCTCCAATCATACAATTTTAAGCATCACTTATTTTGACTTATTCGACCTCCCTCAACTCCTCTGATAATCATCCATACTTAATTTCTTATCAACACATTCCTTAATTATAGTATTACCATTTTAATACATCTTCCCGTCCTCTTTTACCTTTTTTGCAATATTCCTTATTTTTTTTACAAAGCTTCTTTGAAACACACTAGCGTTGTATTTTCCTCACATACAGTTTTCAAATAATCTCTAAATTTCCCCCAGTCCTCTAGGAACTCATAGTCTCTCTGAAGTCTGATTTTCCCAGTTAATTTATCGAGTTCTGCGAAGTTTGTCAGTTTTTCTCTCCATTCTTCAATATTTGGAAGTTCTTTCTGCTTCCATCTTTGAGCTAGCAATATTCTCGCAGCTGTTATTGCGTATTGGAAGATTTTGCGATCCCTCCTCTTTATATCATTTCTAGTTATTCCCAGCAGGAAGGTCTCTGGTTTCTTCACAAAGCTATATTTCAGCATTTTCTTTAACTCATTATAAACCAGTTCCCAGAATCCCTTCACTTTTTTGCACTCCCACCACATATGTATGAATGTACCCTCCTTCTCCCCGCATTTCCAACATTTATTACAGATTTTATACATTTTTGCTAATTTAGCAGGGGTCATATACCATCTGTATACCATCTTCATTGTGTTTTCCTTCAACGTAGTGCATGCTGTAAACTTCAAGTTTTCATTCCATATTTTTTGCCAATCTTCCAAATCTATACTGTACCCTAAATCCCTGGCCCAATGGATCATTACTGCTTTGACTTCCTCATCCAACGTATACCATTCCAATAGAATTTTATACATTTTTGAGATTATCTTACAATCATTGTTAACAATTTCTATTTGGAATTTCGAATCCTTTTCCTTATACCCTCTCTCTTTCATATCCTTTTTGAACATATTACTTATCTGATAGTAGTGCAGCCAATCAGATACATGCTCTTTTATTTGCTCATATGGTTTTAGTCTCCATTTCCCGTCTTCCTTTACCACCAGATCTCCATAAGTAATCCAGTTACTTCTCATATTAATTTTTCTAACTCCCATAATCTCTAGTGGAGATAGCCAATGTGGAACTCCCATTTCCAATATGTTCTTATATCTGTCCCACACTTCCAACAACGATTTCCGGAAGATGTGGTTTTCGAAAGATTTATAACCCAATTTCTTCTCTTGCCATAAATGCGCGTGCCATCCAAATCTTGCATCAAAGCCCTCTAGATCCAGTAGTTTGGTATTTTTAAGTTTTATCCATTCTTTTATCCAGCAAAGACATGATGCCTCATAGTATAGTTTTAAATCTGGCAGGGCAAAGCCTCCTCTTTCCTTTGCGTCTGTTAATAATTTATATTTAATTCTCGGCTTTTTGCCCTGCCAGATGTATCTTGAGATCGTTCTTTGCCATTCCTCAAATATCTTTACTCCTTTTAATATTGGAATCATTTGGAATAAGAATAGCATCCTTGGGAGCACGTTCATCTTCACCATTGAGATTCTACCCCAGAAAGATAGTTTTAACCTTCCCCATCCCTCCAGATCTTTCTTAATTCGGTTCCAAACTGGGACATAATTATTTTGGAACAGATCGATATTTTTTGGAGTCAACCATATTCCCAAATATTTAACCTTTTTAACAGCTTCAATACCTATTTGTTGCTGCAGCACTTCAGTCATTGTTTGGTCCATATTTTTGATTATAATTTTAGTTTTTTTCCTGTTTAACTTAAAGCCTGCCACATCACCAAACTTTTCAATCTCCTCTAGCACTTCAGAGGCACTATTCATCGGATCTTCCACCATTATTACCAAATCATCGGCAAAGGCCTTAACTTTGTATTCATTTTGGCCTACTGTCACCCCCTTTATCCTTTCATTTTCCCTGATTGAATTCAAGAAAACCTCCAAGACCATTATAAACAGCAGAGGTGAAAGCGGACAGCCCTGTCTAGTACCTTTTGATATTTCGATTTCTTCTGTTATCACGTTATTCACTATTAATTTCGCCTTTTGTTCAGTATATATTGCCTTAATTCCGTTCAAGAAGTCATTTCCCAATCCCATGTATTCCATATTTTTCAACATGAAATCCCATGATACATTGTCAAATGCCTTTTCGGCATCCACAAACATTAACATTGCCTGTCTTTCGTTCCTAGCTGTCAGATATTCTAACGTATTTATTATATTCCTCACATTATCCCTCATCTGTCTGCCGGGAAGGAAACCCGCTTGGTCCTCGTGAATGACTTCTTGTAACACCTTTTTTAATCTCTTCGCCATTATTCCTGCAAAAATTTTATAATCCGTATTTAATAGGGAAATCGGTCTATAATTCTTTACTTGTGTTTGGTCCGCATCCTCTTTTGGAATAAAGGTTATAAATGCATCTTTCCAAGTCCCCGGAATCTCTCTCTCTTTTAAGATGTTGTTCATTACTTCTTTTAATGGTGTTGTTAGGGCTATTCTCAACTCTTTATAATACCTTGCTGTAAACCCATCTGGTCCTGGGGATTTCCCATTTTTCAATTCTGTAATTACCTCCTTGATCTCCTCATTATTAATCTGGGTGTTCAGCCTTTCTGTTACTTCTGTTGGGATCTTTTGCACTTCTTTCTCTTTTAAATATCTTTCTATTTTTCTCATACTATTCTTTTCTTTATTCTTATACAAATGTCTGTAGAAATCCAAGAATCCTTTTCTAATACCCTTAGGGCTGACTATCTCTTCTCCTTCCACATTGATTTTGTTTACTGTACTTTGTTCTTTCCTTTTCTTAATCTGCCAAGCAAGCCATTTTCCTGATTTATTTGCAAACTCAAAGTTTTTTTGTCTAATTCTTTTAATGTTCCATTCCACCTCTTTATTTATTATCATTGCAAATTGGGTTTGCAGGGCTTTAATACTTTGTCTAATTCTTATATTGTTTGGTTTTTTAATTAGCTTTTTCTCATTTTCCATAATTTGTTTTAAAATCTCTGTCTTTACTTTCTCTCTGTTCTTCTTTTTAAGTGAGTTTTTTTGTATAAAAAACCCTCTCATCACTGCCTTGCTTGCATCCCATACTATACTCATCTTCGTTCCTTTATTACAATTATCCACAAAGTAATCATTCACTTTCTTTTGTGCCTCTTGGATAAGATTTTGATCATCGAACAGGCCTTCATTTAATCTCCACCTGAATGATCTTTCTTCAAAGCCTTTAAGTTCTAATTTAATTGGACTATGGTCTGAAATTACTCTTGGTTCAATTTCTACCTGAGTGATTCTTGGAGTTAATTCACTCGAAATCCAAACTTGATCAATTCTGGACATCGATTGGTTTGGTTCTGAGTAAAAAGTGAATTGTTTTTCTAGCGGGTGTTTTAATCTCCAAATATCGATTAAATTACAGTCTTTAACCATTTCAAAAAATGTTTTGGGTAGTTTTCCTTCTTTTGTCCCACCGTCTCTCAATCTATCCATTTCTATTGACACTACCCCATTCATATCACCCATCAGGATTATTTTTTGATCTACATATTCCAACAGTTTTTCTTCCAAATTTTTATAAAAGTCAGTTTTGCTTCCATTAGGTGCATAAATCCCAACAACTATTAATTTTTCACCTTGCCAATTGATTTGGACAGCTATAATTCTTCCCTCTTCATCCTTAAATATTTGCTGAGCCTCGAGTTTACTTTTTATATACAATATCACTCCTCTTTTCTTTTCTTTGTCTGAGGATATAAATTCATTTCCAAGTCTTTTATTAACCAAAATTTTCCTATGCCTTTTCGCCACGTGTGTCTCCTGCAAACAGATTATATCTAAGTTTTTTTTCTTTAGAAATTGTTCCACCTTGTTCCGTTTTTTTTTTTCGTTCAGTCCATTAATATTCCAATTCCATAATTTTAACGCCATTTTATTTCCGAATAATCAAGATAGAAGAAATTTTTCTATATAGTAGTTCTTTATAGTCTTTCTTCTTCTTCCTCTTCCTCCTCCTCCTCTCCCTCCCCTTCCTCTTCTCCCGCTAGCCTTTCTCCCATTTTTTCCCTCTCCGCCAAATCCTTCACGCCTTTAACCTCCACTCCTCCTGTTGCTCCTTTAAGTTCTTCTTCTTCCTCTACTAGTAATTCCTTATATTTCCTCTGAAATTTGCCTATCTCTTCCGGGCTGGACAATCTATGTCTCTTATTTTTGTAAGTAAAGGAGATCCCCTCCGGGAACTCCCATTTAAATTCAATATTGTTCTTTTTAAGAATTTGCACCTGTTGTTTATAGGGGTCTCTTCGTTTTAACAACCTAATTGGAATGTCTTTAAAAATAATTATATAACTCCCATCTATCATTAGTCTTTTTTCTCTATTTTTTTGGAGTACCAAATTTCTCATATCTCTATCCTTAAAGGTTATCAAACAGTCCCCTGGCAGTTTTCTTGCCCTTGTCGTTCTCACTTTCATTCTGAAGGCATTCTGTACCGTACATGCTATCTCTTCTACTTGGTACTCTAACCATTGTGCCAATTCTATTACTAGTTTTTGTCTAATATTTTCACCTTGGTTTTCTGGGACCCCCCTCAACCTTAAATTAACTTCCCGTTGTCTAAGTTCGTTCATGGAGATCGCATCCCACATTTCCTCTTGTGATTTATTAGTTTCTAAGAGACCTACTCTGATTTTATCATCTTCACGTTTCAGTTCTTTCATTTCCAATTTTGTCTTTTTCATTCCCTCCTCTAATACGTGAGTTCTTTTGGATACCTCTTTAATTTGGCCTTTCAATTCATTTACAGTTTCATCTATTTTCTTATCCATTTTCCCTATCTTTAAGTCTACCTGTTCTATCTTTGTTTCTAAATTCTTCTCGCTCTGTCTAATTTCTGCAAACATTTTTAAGATTTCCGATCTGAAATCTGATTCTTGCTTGGACCCTTTTCTTTCTACTGGGGTTCCCCCATTCCCACCTTTCTTTGGTTGATGGGACATTTTCAATTAAGTATAAGAGAGTACTAGTAATAATTATAATAATGATGATTCAATTCTATCGATAATTACAAAGCTCAGAACCAGTTCCACTAGGACATCTGAAATAATATTCCAATAATTTCTTCTTGGTGTCCCCAGTTAAACTAATCCGCTAAATGAAATATTCCAGCATCCCACCAAAAAGAAAATCAAAGATCAAAGTTCTGAGCTCAGGTCAGAGTTCAAATTATGTTCCAGTCAGAAATATCCAAAGTTTGAGTCTAGGTCCAGTCAAATCCGATAATTAAACCAGCTCTTCCTGCCTCTTAATAGTCTATTCCTTACAATGTCGTTTGCAGAATATGTCTTTTTCATGGGACCACTCTTTATCTTCTTGTCCTCTTAGTCTTCTTGCCCTCAATTGGGCTATATTCCACTACAAGTCCGGTCAGCCGAAGAATCCAGAAGAAATTCAAGTAAACCAAGAAATTCAAATCGATCAAGATCCTTCCCTCAAGTGTTTAAGTCCGGCTTTCAAATACTTTCAGGAACGTTAAGCCAGCCCAGGGAGGTTAGCAAATGCTAGCAAAATGAGTTGCAGTTTCTCTCCCATCCACCAGAGGTCAGCCAACAGTGAAATGGGGAAGGGAAGCACACGGAAAGAGGGAGGGGGAGGAGAAAACCTTTCCAATTCCCTTCCTCGAAGAAGGAAGGGTAATATCAACTATAAACAGTCTATTTATTAAAGTTTCTGAGTTTCCGAGTTTCAGGGGGGGAGGGAAGCGGCAATACCGTACCTCCCCTTTCCCTCTCTCTTCTAAGGCACAAAAAACAAAAAAAACCAAAAACAATATATAATGGCGCCCACGCCGTAGCGCAATGGAGTCCTCCGTTACGCAAAACTTTCAGAGATGAAGCTAAATTCTTCCTCTTTCCCACTGTCTCAAAGAGGGCTAGATTATATCAAATAGTTTCTAAATGTTACCTCTTTGCTCCCCCTCTACTTCCTCTCTTGCCAGATATTTTGTATCCTCTAATATAGTCTCAGAGGGTGTAGAGCGGAGAGAAGAACTTTAGCCGCTAGCGTCACTTACACTTTCTCCCGCTTTGCTTAGGTCTCTGCGTCCACGCTGATTTCAGATAAAAGTCGAGCTCTTTTTGACTTCCTCTTCTTCGAGTCTTTCCTTAGATGACATCCACTTTAGTTTTATCCCTTTTTTAGGCTCGAATTTCTTTCTTTTGAGAATCCAGCGCTTCTCCTGCAGGCTCGGGGCTTCGCGTTTTCGGAGACAGCTATGGCTTCCCTCAGCCCGCTTCTCCCCCCGCCGTACTCTTCGCTCCAAAACGGAGTTACCTGACGGCTGAGAGTTCCGCTTTTTGGCTCCGCGGGAAACAGTGTATCTGAACGCCCACCAGATACTTTTCAGGGGACCACGGCGCCCTGTGGAACCCCTATTTTCCTCCGAAAAGCTCAGGACTCTTCTCTAAGGAAGAAATCCCCGCCTGGCTCAAAGTCGCGCTGAACCGGAAGTCCTCCTCCTACACAACTATCAGAAGGGGAGATGTGGCCAGGAAGTAGAAAGACATCACGATCCCTTTCTTCTAATCTGAAGCGAGAAAACCCCCACACCAACAAGGGAAGCGCAAATCAGGCAATTTAGGCTTCTCTCTGTTTCTTTTTCCAGTCTGAAGTTCTGTACATTCCCACATTTCCGTATCATTTTGCAGTTTAACAAGCAAAAAAGCTCATTAGAATTCTGGTGCAAATTTCTTCAGTGGAGAAGGACATTTCCCCCTCCTTTCAACTCAGTACCCTCTAGACAAAGTGTCTGATTCCTTCTCCAGCACTCCTTTGCACCTCTGACACGGGGCGGATTGGAAAGGGTTGAAAGGATGAGCATGGGACAGGTTTTGCTACCTTTCCCAAGCTCCAAACTTCCAACACTGTTGTCCAGATTTGGACATGTGGGCAGTGAAGCCAACCTGTCAATCATGTGGCATCAGAGTTATGTCATGTGATTGACAAACACCTGTCAGAGTTGGCCCATGGAATGGAAGCCAGAAAGATTTCTCACCCCAAGTGTAATCAGTTAGTGGGGGTTTGAGGGTGCAAGGTCTAGGGGGTGGGTGGGGTTAATGAGGGATGGCTGGGGTTTTCTGGGGTTGCCAAGTAATTCAAGCCACATTACTTGGCTGGAGAACTGCATTGCAAAATTCAGGGAAATGTGAATTTCTAAGGTTTGGTTCTCTTACAGTTTCAGAAAATGCAGGTTAGGAAGGTTCACCTTAAAGGCAAACTGAATTGAATTCCCCCCATCCCTAACACCAACCAAGTCTAGGTATATAGACACCAAGATTTAATATGCATGCATATGCCCTTATTTTATTTTTTAAATTCATATACCACCCTTCATCCGAACATCTCAGGGGGTTCACAAGCGTGTTTCAAAGTTAATGAATGTACATTGTGGAGATATGGCAGCATTATTCAAGAGTTCAAAACAATTCATGAGAGCTTAAATTGCTGAACCCACCCTAGTGTCCTCTTGTGTGCCAGACCCCTCCTCATCTTACCCTCCCTAGAATATCTGAAGGGAGCTAGAAAGTGAACTCGACTGAACACACAAATCTCCTTCTGATCAGGGACCCTGATAAGACAGGGTGGGCACATCCAATTTCCCTCTCCAGTTTAAACACTTGTGGGTTCTTTTGGGGTCTTGAATTGGGCTAATGTAGAGCCAGTCCGTTGCTGGTTGTGTGAAGGAATATATAAAACAAACTTGAGATATTTGGGGAATTTCCAAAAATAACTGAATAACAATGACCATTTTATTCATATGCTGCCCATCTGTCTCACAACAATATATTAAAAATACAATAAAACACCAAACATTAAAACTTCCCTATACAGGGCTGCCTTCAGATATCTTCTAAAAGTCAAATCATTGTTTATTTCCTTGACAACTGATGGGAGGGCATTCCACAGGGCGGGTGCCACTACCGAGAAGGCCCTCTACCTGGTTCCCTGTAACTTTACTTCTTGCAGTGAGGGAACCGCCAGAAGGCTGTGGACTCTCCTTCCTTGGAGGCTTTTAAGCAGAGGTTCAATATCCATCTGTCATGGATGCTTAAGTTGAGATCCCTGCATTGCTGGGGGTTGGACTAGATGACCCTTGGGGTCTCTTCCAACTCTACAATTCTATAGAATCATATGATTCTATTATCTTGTTGTAGATGGAAGTTCTTTGAAATGGCAGATGGCAACTCAGTAGGATCTACTTGTAGCAACATAGCTGTCAACTTAGATTTGAAAATAAGGGACCAGCAGCCTTGAAAATAAGGGACCAGCAGCCAAAATAAGGGACCTGCAGCCTCACCTGTTCCAGGCACTCCAGTCTCCCGGTCCTCCTGCAGTCTGGTCAAACTCATGCTGGTAGCTTCGAGAACACTGTCCAACCAACTTTGTAACCAGAGGTCTGAATCACATGCACCACAAGGCCTATGCAACCTCAGCTTAAGATGGCTCCCTGGCGTGGCTTTGCACTGCAAAGTTTGCAGCAGCATGTGCAACAAAATGGCGTCCAGCATTCAAAAACCCCCTCAGCTTGCATTAACTAGCCACACACAAGGCATGCAAGCTCCACCCCCCAGTCGTTCTTAGACTTCTTATTGGGTGAGAAACACAGCCAAGCAACACAGTTGGAGCCTCCCTCCTCCCTGGCCAGCAGGGAGGGAGGGAGAGGAGCTGCTTCCTTTGAAATTTGAGGGACATCATTTAAGGGACATCCATCAATAAGGGACAGCAGCAGGACATGGCGCTGGAATAAGGGACTGTCCCTTCAAATAAGGGACACTTGGCAGCTATGTGTAGCAAGCATTCTGGGATGCAGTATGGAAGTGGAACCTTAATTAGAGATGCTGCTTGGGACCAAGTGTAGATCGCCTCAGCTGTTCTTGCCATGTTTAATTGACAGCGGAGCATTGTATTAAAAGGGAGGGTACCTTCCCAGGAAAACCCCAAAATATTGTTGTGTATGAAATGTAAGCACTGAGATAATAGGCAAAGTTACAGAGCCAAACAGGAGCCACTGTAGATAGCATTCACTGGATGAGAAAGTGACAGAGTTAGGAGTTGCAAAAGCCACATTTCATTATTTGAGATTTTCCCCAAAATGTGGCCATGTAGCCTCAAAGGTTAGATGTTATACTCCGATCAGCTGACCTTTGAAGTGGGCATTAGCGTAAACCTCCCTTCCTTCCAGCTTTATTTGTTTACATTCTTGGGGCAGACACCTGAGGGATTTTATAATAGGGTTTTGCTTGCAAAGTAGCCAGTGGTAGTTGAATTATAGCCGAGGCAGACAAAATTGTATAACTCCAAACCGAATTTTCAGCCATAAATCATCATAAATATTCCAAGACCAGTACCCACTGGCTATAATACAAGCGCAACACTGTTATTTTTTCCCCCTTTTAAATGAGATGTTAAAAATGTGTTCTTTACGAGTAAGACATGCGGTTATTCTTTGTTATAGATTCTGCTCGAGCTGATTGGTTGACATTTTTCTGAATCTGAATCCATAAGATGTAATAGCTGAATCAGATTTATAATTGGTGCTATAAAACTACAGACACATTGTTTTGAAATATTTTGTAGTATGCAACTTCATAGCCAGAACACAAACAAAAAAAAATCTTGTGGTACTATAAAAGATGAACAAAATGGTTGCAGATTGAGATTCCTTTGGCAACTGTTTGCTTTATTAAATGCATTATAGGGTGCTTCTAAATAATAATATAATAATAATTTTATTATTTGTACTCCGCCCATCAGACTAAGCTGCCCTAGCCGCTGGGTGGTTTCCAACATATAAAAACACAGTAAAACGTTATACATTAAAAAGCTTCCCTATGCAGGGCTGCCTTCAGATGTCTTTCAAAGGTTATATAGTTACTTATCTCCTTGACATCTGATGGGAGGGTGTTTCACAGGGTGGGCACCACTACCGAGAAGGCCCTCTGTCTAAACACCTAATCACTAGGTGTTTAGTGTGCAATTGCCATCTGTGAGTCGCACACATCTGTGTGGCATCATAACCCAGTCATTGTTATCTTCTCTTTTCCCTGTGGAACTTCTAAATTTTCTGAGACTTTGAAAAGGCCAGCATCTATCAGTAGGTAGATAGAGGAGCATGACCTCCACAGGTGTAGTTGAATTCTGCTCTTCCAACTTCCAACTTTTTAAAAGGGCAGATTAGATATATCAAGATATATCAAGAAAGTGAACCTACCATGGCTCTACACATCCTCATTATAACATTTGTGATAGCTGCCATTTTATGACACTGTTTTTTTCTTACAATATTTTTGTCATTATTCCTCAAGCATCTTTCAGCTACAATTTGTTTGAATGGAAGAGAGGTATAAGACTACAACTGAAATATTTTATAATACATATAATCTCAATATGTTAGCTGTTTTTAATTCTGAATTTTAAGATCGCTGTAGCCCACCCTGGCACTTGCTCGTGAAGGGTGGGCAAGATATTTAATAATCATAATAATTATAAAAATATCACACTACAGTGATGTTTTATTCATTTTAAAAACTTTGCTGGTCACTGCCATTAAAAATGCTGTTAAAAGGCCCACAATGAGCAATGGTTTTTTTAAAAAAATAAAAATAACTATTCACATTATTTTAGCATAGTGTTAAATCACCATAATATAAAAAAATAGCATTATGGTGATACAGCGATATAATTCCTTTTCATTGTTTTTTTTTGTCTCCCCAAAGTGTCTGTTGTAATAATTAAAAGACTGATTGTCCTCACCACTCCCACACAATAGAGGCCAGAAGCTGGAGAATCAGACGATAGCCCTTTAAGAAACAACTCATTATAGTGGGTGGGGTTAACAGTGTGAGATAACTAGTCTTAAATAACCAACATATTTAAATCTATTTAATGGATGAAGGGGTTAAAACCATAGAGTTAGATGTACTGTCAGGCTTAGCTCATCTTGGGAGGGATTAGGTAATCAAGCCTCTCTTTTCCCCAGTCTACCTGAGAAGCTCAATATGTGAGGTCTGAGCTGGTTGCTACAGTTCAGACCACATGACTATTACCAACCTCTCTTGAGTTCCTGTACTAATAATTTAAGAACTTTCACCACAGTAAATAAGTTATTTTTCTTCTTCTACTTCTTCTTTGGCAGTCACTCGTAGCTGAGTGAGATTGTCTTCCATGAACACAGTCTTAACAGTGAGTCCGCAAGTGACTGTGGAGGCCAATTCTGGATCCAAACGTCCTTCCACAGTGGGGACATAGGTTTCCGGGCAGGAGTTGATCACGGTGAGAGTTTGCCAAACGTGCCTTCCTCTTAGCACGTTTCTCCCTTCATCCTGAGTTCAAGCGTCTTCAAAGTCCATGACACCTTTGATAAAGGCTGTTCTCCAATTGGAGCATTTGCAGGCCAGTGTTTCCTAGCTTTCGGTGTTTATACTACATTTTTTAAAATTTGCCTTGAGTGAGTCTTTAAACCTCTTTTGTTGACCGCCAGCGTTTTGCTTTCCATTTCTAAGTTTGAAATAGAGTAGTTGTGGTTCGAGGACCCGACCCCCGCGAAGTGAAATGAAGACACAAGGACAAGTGATATAAGGTTGATGGGCTAGAAAAGGCCACAACTTTATTGATTACAGCAATGAAAAGGTATTGGCTTAGGCATTGGATCGAAACAAGTGGGTTTATTCACCAGTAGGTGGAGCCTGTTGATGCTAATCCAACTATAGGCTCACCCCTGCTGTCACCGAGGGTCGTGCCATGGCCTCCCGCCAAGCAGGCATCGGACAGAATACACGACCGCCAGATTCCTTTAACGGAATACCCCTAAAAATTGAAGGCATAGGCGATGGCCACACCTAGCACTTCGACACACAACACATTATTCCAATGCCTAACCTACCCACCAATACCACAAAAGTTGTGACGATTGCTACGAGGTAGGCGAAAAAACCAAAAAGCCTAATGCCAAATGGAAAAACTCCTACCAGGCCCCCCGGGCAACCAGGGCGACCAACCTAAGGTCCATAGCAAGGCCAATGACCTAAGCCCTAACTAAAAGGGAGTGGAGGGTGGGTGACTTGCGATGGGACGGTGATGAAGAATGAGGCCAGGGAGAGGCTGGCACTGCAGCAAAAGGCTGCTGAACACGCCCCCTCCACGGCACCTGGTTGGGTGGCCATCGGGGGGGCGTGAGTGCCAGCCAGGTGAGCTGGAGGCAGGGGGCAACGCCCCCTGCTGGGCGGTGCTCGGGCTCCCGCCCACAACCACTCCCCTCTCTTTCAGGGAGGAGAGTCTTTGTGGTTCGAGGACCCGACCCCCGCGAAGTGAAATGAAGACACAAGGACAAGTGATATAAGGTTGATGGGCTAGAAAAGGCCACAACTTTATTGATTACAGCAATGAAAAGGTATTGGCTTAGGCATTGGATCGAAACAAGTGGGTTTATTCACCAGTAGGTGGAGCCTGTTGATGCTAATCCAACTATAGGCTCACCCCTGCTGTCACCGAGGGTCGTGCCATGGCCTCCCGCCAAGCAGGCATCGGACAGAATACACGACCGCCAGATTCCTTTAACGGAATACCCCTAAAAATTGAAGGCATAGGCGATGGCCACACCTAGCACTTCGACACACAACACATTATTCCAATGCCTAACCGCCACCCGAGCCAAAGGCTCGCCGCCAATACCCTCAAAGCTGCAACCAATCCCAGATACTTTTGATGACACTAGCTAACTAAATGTCGTTCCCCAAATTTGATAGGTGGACACCGTCATTCCGGTATAAAGCTTGGTCGCCGATCCGGATACGGTCATGATAAATGACTTGGCCATACATAAAGCGCACTCAACGGGCTACCGCCCAGTTTACGAGTTTCCTGGTTTTTCAATGGCCATACAGCTTTGCGCACTGCGCCAAACAGTTCTTTTCAGGAAGGAGGACCAGAACACCGTCGTTCTGGGACACAAGGCTGCAAATGCATTCAAGTCTCGTTTTATGCTCCACAACAAGTCCACACTCCTTCTGTTAGCAAGGTCATTCTCCCCCAAATGAATCACAAGGATGTCGGGAGGGCCGAACTTGGCTACTTTCTCCCACAGCAATGGCATCAGCTCCTCCCAACGCATGCCTCTTCTCGAAAACCAGGAAACTCAAACACCATGTGGAAGGCCAAGATTGGATGCAAGACTGCAGCTCACCGCTCGTACGCGGGCCCAATGAACTATACTGTGGCCGCAAATCCACACGCTTCTTCTGAGCATAACTGGGGGTAAAAGACAGAAAGAAAAGGCGGGTAAGTAGGGTAAAGCGGCAAGTCGCATACTAGCGAATATAAGACTTATAAGCATTGGATTTCCACCGGCCCATCTCTTTGATCCTGTCCGCCGGTAACCCCAGGTGCGCAGCCGTGGTTGCGGCGCCAATTCTAAAGGAGTGCGCAGCGTACTCCTGGGAGGATAGACCACGAGCCTCAATAGCCTTGCGAAGCACTCTGGTGAATTGGTGCCTCAACAAGGGTGACCCATCTTCGTGGTCCAGAAACGGACCCGGGCCGGGCGGTCTGAGGTAGAGGTACCTCTTAGTGTCCTTTACTGGGCATGGGCCCTGCTGTGCCAACACCGTGAGCTTAACTAGGACACCCTTACCCGCCTGATCAGTCTTGGACTGACGTATACGCACTGTCACGGTAGTTTTGGACAACTGCACGTCCTCGCACAGGAGGCCGTGTGTTGAACCTCGTGCACCAACTTCAAACACCACCTCACCAACTCTGAGCGTGCCAAAAAAAGGCGATAGCGTATGCTGCGGAAAAGAGACGTGCCTCGAACCTGGACCAGCAAATTGACCTGAGTTTTATGCGTATCTGAGATAACAATCCGTAAGAAATCGGCTTACGGCTCTCGGCCCTGGGAGGTTGCAACCTGCCCCAACCCTCAATGGCTCTACGGATCGAGAAGTCACTACACGGGTCATGAGCAAATGTAGCTTTTGAAAAGAAGCTGATGGCGGCTACGTGAATCTTTAAGGTTTAGGAGCACGTCCCAGATCATCGAGATGGGAAAGGTACTGCAAGACATCGTCAGTGGTAGGAGGTACGTTATGTGAGAGCCCAGATAACCCAGACCTGAAACCAAGGAAATCACACCAGGCCTTCTTGTAGGACCTGAGAGTGGAAGGTGCCACGGACGCTAATACTCCCTGTATCACTTTGCGTCTCCAACGTTCCACAGGTACTCCGGAAAGGGTTCGGGCAACAGTTGTGCTCCAGGTGCAAGCGACCGGAAGCGAGGTATCTGAAATCGAGACAAGGCATTGGCTATGTCATTATTGGCTCCGGGTAAGAATTTGGCTGAGAATATTATGTTGTACTCAAGGCACCGGAGGACGAACGCCCGCAGAAGGGAGGAGACCCACTCAGACCGAGAAGACTGCCTGGCTAGAATGTTCACCACCGCCAGGTTGTCGGTCCTGAAGCACACGCGGTGATCTCGAAACTCTTCCGTCCAGATGTGAACGGCCACCACTATAGGAAAGAACTCAAGAAAGGTGAGATCCCGCGTAACCTGCCCCAGCCCTCGATAGCTCTGCGGATCAGGAAGTCACTGCATGGATCGGAGGAGAACGTGGCCCTAGCGAAGAAGCTAATGGCAGCTAATGGCATGTATTTTAAGGTTTTAGGCACACGTCCTAAGTCATCGAGGTGTGAAAGGTATTGCAGAACGTAGTCAGTGGTGGGCGGCACGTTAGGCGAAAGCCCAGATGTCCCAGACCTGAAGCCCAAGAAATCGCACCAGGCCCTCTTGTAAGACCTGAGAGTGGAGGGTGCGACAGATGCTAATACTCCCTTAATCACTTTGCGTCTCCAACGTTCCACAGGTGCTCCGGAAAGGGTTTGGGCAACAGCTGTGCTCCAGGTGCCAGCGACCGGAAGCAAGACATCGCAGAAGGGAGGAGACCCTTGCAGATCGGGATGACTGTCTCGCCAGTATGTTCACCACTGCCAGGTTGTCGGTTCTGAAGCACACCCGGCGATTTCGAAACTCCTCCGTCCAGATATGCACGGCCACTACTATTGGGGAAAAAAAAAAAAAAAAAAAACTCGAGAAAAGTGAGATCCCGCGTGATGCCCTTGCCCTGCCACCCCGTTGGCCAACGTTGCGCGCCCCATCGGTCCCTGAAATACAAGCCAAAGCCCAGGGACCCTGCCGCATCTGAATGGACCTGAAAATCTGAGGACAAGTTAAGAACATCCTGCCATAGGGATATTCCATTGTAGTGTTCCAAAAATGTCACCCAAACCTCTAGGTCGGCCTTACCTGTCTTTGGAAGACGGAACCTGTGGTGTGGGTGCTTGAGACCCACTGAAAGCCTGGCTAGGCGGGGAAAACTACTCTACAAGCAAAATTGAAATGACCTAACAGGGATTGTATCTGTCTGAGGGTGATTTTTGTTAGTGCAAGGGTAGTATGAATTATTTCCTTAAGGGTGTCAATCTTCTCCTTAGGTAAGCGGGATGATTGGGCAACTGTGTCCAGCTCTATGCCCAAGTACGTGAGACACACAGACTAACTGAATGTGGATGTTCATTATGCACTGTATCATAGTATAGTACAGTGATTATAAGAATATCTGCTTGAGTATACGTTTTCATCATGTGTAAAACTCATAAGGAATAAACAAATGGTTCTATATTGTGATCAAGTAACTCCTAGAACAAAATTGTACGTTTTAGCTTCAGAAAACCAGTTGCTTCTAGCCAACATCCTGTTGCCAATGTAGCTAAAATTTTAGCATTTTTGATTGTTAGTTGATAACAAGATTGTTAGTATGACAAGAGATTGGTGGGATACTCTCCTACAGATTTCCAAAACTGTTGTACAACAGACACAGCCAGGACATTCCAGAACAATTCTATCTGATACTGTAAATGTCAGGTTTCAGTTTCACTGTAGCTAGACAGAACTGATACATATGCAACATGTTCTAGAAGATTCCCAAAGGTGAACTCTTGGCCAAAGCATTATCCACTTCAGTGAAGTGTTATTTCTCACAAAACTAGCAATTTGTTTACTAACTATACATGTTCCCTAATATGGTTAAAGCATTGAAATTATGCGATTCCGACTGTTGGGCTTAAAGGCTTACTAGATTCTAGGACTAAGGACTAAATCAGTATTGTACTTCTTTGCAATTTTGTCCACAGCTGCCCTGCTCATTGGGAGAACAGGAAATGGATCTGGAACACTTCAAAGCAGTACCATTGCTCCCATGTGTCTTCCTGCTTGGGCTGTCATTTTGTTAAAGCTGTGGTCTTGCTCTTGTAGTTGATCTGGGCGGAAAAGGCAGGTTCCCCAGGAAAAAATAATTCCTGTATGAGGTGTTATGGGATGATACATTTGGTTGCCTAATTATCGCGGCCCTGTTGGGTTCATCCCAATTAGCTGTATGCCATAGTGTGACTCCAGAGGCGGAGCTAGCTGCTCTGGCACCCGGAGTGGCACACGTGGTGTGCACCCAGGGGTGGGGCTAGCTACCCGTGGGGTGAGGCGAATGTCCTTTCCCTTACTGACTTCTGATAAGGAGAGTCCTTCGCGGTTAAGGAGCCACTACCGGGATTCTGAAACCCTCTGAGAAACCCTTCCAAAGATAGGATGCTGCACTTCTGTCTGGATGGATAGACAAGAGGTTGAGGAGAGGAGAAAGCTAAACTGGAGAAAATGCTAGACCCAGAAGGACTTTAACGATGGTTCCCTGCTGCGGGGGCTCATCTGGAACTAGAGTGGTGGAAGCCCTGACCTCCCTGAAAGGGCCGCTTCCCATAGTAACACGCCATGGCTGGGTGAGCCCTAGCACATCTCACACACTCGTGCGGGTACTTAAAAGACTGCCTTTGGCATTGCCCTTTATTGAATTACCAGCACACCTTACGTTTTAAATCCTTTCTAAGGTCCAGCTTTCCAGTGTGATACACCTCTGATGGCTTCTTCCCGACATACGGGCTAACTGCCAGATGCTAAGAGCGGCGGCCTCTCCAGAAAGGGCGTAAGCCATTCTGACTCATCATCACCGGCTGATGAGGTGCCTGATTCTGGAAGCTGGACCCTGGGCTGCCTATTCTGCAAAGAACTAGAAGAACTGGAAGCAACCAGGCTATTGATACGGGCCGGCAGCCTCCACGCAGGCGCCCCGATGCGTTTCTGAAAGTCACCGAGCAAACCTGAGACCTAGTTTGCACAGGCGCCGTTCCTGTCTGAGGGCTTGGGCCTGCACCTGGGTAGTTTAAAGGCTGGCCACTGGTTTGCGAAACAAGGAAGTAAGAAACACAAGGCAAATAGAACTAAAGAATAGCTAGGAGAAAGTGCTGTTCATAGTCAACAAAGAATGATCTGAAGGCATTACTGAAGGCGGTCCTGCCCCCATTACCATTTGTTGATCACCATGGGATGCTTTTAGGTTTGGGATGGGTTTTTGGAAGATGCCTGTGCGTGAATTTGTTTTATGTGTGTAGATCAGTGCACACTGATCAACACACAGTCTTTGCAGTAAGGCTCTATTGCAATGGTATGAGTATCACAATGACCGGTAGTTTCTTATCTGGTGCAGCCTTCATCTGCCTTCACAGCCGTTGTAACATACCACTTCTCCTGCCAACCTAGCAATTCGAAAGCACGTCAAAGTGCAAGTAGATAGATAGGTACCGCTCCGGCGGGAAGGTAAACGGCATTTCCATGCGCTGCTCTGGTTCGCCAGAAGCGGCTTAGTCATGCTGGCCACATGACCCGGAAGCTGTACGCCGGCTCCCTTGGCCAATAAAGCAAGATGAGCACCACAACCCCAGAGTCGGCCACGACTGGACCTAATGGTCAAGTGTCCCTTTACCTTTACCTAACATACCACTTGTTATCTTCCACCTGTTCTGTTGTTGAGGACTTCTTGGATCATTATTTGTGTAGCTCCTCCCCATTGACCTTACCGCCTTGGGTGACCCTGCTGGGAGTACTAGACTCCCGATGGCTTTGCTCACAAGGGTCATAGGAACACACAAGCCCACTCACCATGACAAGGTGATGATCCACCGAGTGAGTGCAAATAAATACTGGGTGCTGGGTGCTCTTCATATGGATGCATTTTTGAGACACCCTTATGATGGAAGTAATCAGAGCTGGGTAAAACCTTGGCAAGCACATCACAGGTTAAATTAGAAATTTAAGTTGCGTGCAGAAGGTCTCTGGTTCCATCCCCAGTGTCTCCAGGTAGGGCTGGAATATCCCCTGCCAGAAACCCTGGAGAGCTGCTGCCAGTCCATGAAGACAATACTGAGCTAGATGGAGCATTGGTTTTGCCTTAATATAAAAGGGCATCTTATGTTTTTGTCCAATATCTTTGAGGGGTAGTGAAGAAATCGGGATACCTTGGATCATTTTTTTCTGAACCAAGCCAAGGACTCAGAAACCCTTCTTGCCCATGCTGCCCAGAGTTCATAGTCCCCAGAGGCCCTACCCACCGGCCCCCTCTCCCAAACTCCTTTTTCTTCAATTGTTGATAGTGTGAGCAGCAGCAGGGACATCACCTGAATGTGTTGGGGTGCAAAAGCCAGCAGGAACTGTAGATCTCCCAAGGGCTGCTTCGTATATAAATCCCCCAACATTATGGTACTTTTTGGAGTGACTTCTGGTTATTCCTTTTTGCATGCAGAATAGTAACTCTGAGTCCACAAATGTGCTTCAGTGATTCCCCAACCCCTTTCTAACCAAGGGCTGTAAGTGGTTGTTTTTTTTCTGAATAAAGGTAATCTCGGTGTAGAGGAAAAATGTATTTGTTTTTGAAGCATGGGCAAAAGAGTTTGTTTTCTCCAAGTGCCCAGGTTTGTAAGCTAAGTGTCTTGGGAAACCAGCTGTCCTGGGAGCCCAACAGCAGAGGCTTGGCTCTAGTAGATTATTTAGCACATTTCTTAGAAGCATTGGCAATGTTGTATAGTTGGAGGGTTAAATACATGAACAGGAATATTTTTCTAAATTTAAGAGCGGGGAAATCCCAGCAGGTTTCTCAAACAGTGTTAATCTATGCAGCACAAGGCTTCTTAATATACCCACATGGCTCCTCTTCCTTTAATTAAACTGGCTTGCAATGCACTTGGAAGAAGCAAATATTTGTATCCACGTGCACCTATTCTTTTGACACAATTCCTTAAAAAGGAAAGAAAAAAAAGATTGCCGACACAGTTCCTAGTTACTGGCTTGCTTTGAAATGCCAGAATAAAATCTGATACTGTTTCTTGCATAGAAGAACACTTTACTCCTGGGTAGCTCTGTTGGAAAATAAGTGCACCACTTCCAGATTAATGCATTATTTCGCAGGGGTATGCACACTCAGCTGTTGGCCAGCCCACACATACGACATAGCAGATCTCAGTAAACAGACCTGCAAGTAAACAGGAATTTTCTTCTGTTGGAACAACTCATATTTCATTTAATTTTATAGCTAGCAAATAAATACATGCTGTCTCTTCCAATACCCAGGAGGAAATTAAAAAGGAGACCTTATAAATATAGATACATAAATAAAATGCATTGTAACTCTAGTGCAGATGTGGTGAACCTTTCCCTCCTGGCCTCCGTTGAGGGCTGATTTCTCTCTGTTTGGGGCTGCATACCAGCGGTGGGGGAGACTTAAGCCAGTGGAGAGTGAAGGCATTGCAAAAAAGGTGGATGTAGGTAGGGCACTCCCCCCCCCCCACTCTCTCCTTGCCATTCCCATTCACCCTTTCTTGCCTCTCTTGCGAGCCTCATAAAACCAGACCAAGGAAGACATTGAATTAAGCTGAAGGCCACATGTGTCCCTGGCGCTGTAGGCTGCCAACCCCTGTTCTAGCATTGCGTTCTAATGTGCACAGGAAGTAGAATGAAGGGAAGGGATAGGCTGATTAAACGGGGGGCGGATTTCCAATGAATCCATTAAGTTCTATGGGGCAAAGTTAATGGCCAACGCTTAGCAAGACTGCAGAACCTGTTCCCTGTTTTAAATAATAAATGTGGTACCCTGTTTATGACATTAAGGTAGCATAGCAGTTTTGCACAACCACCCAAGACACTGTGATCACTCAGAGCAGGGGCCAGATTTAGAGCTATCCCCAAGGTAATCACACCTCTTTATTTTCTCCGTTTAGAAGTGTCTTCATTGCAATGGAGAGCTGTATTTTAGGACACCAGGAGAAACCCAGACGCTTTGTTAGATTAAAAAAGACAAGACTTCCATGAAACATGATTTCTACATGTAACTCACCTCATCCCTGCTATCAAAAAAAGATAGACCAGCTCAGCTGTTTAAAGTAAATGTTATGCTTTGGATGATTTGTGTGTGTGTGTAGTTAACATCCCAGATCCTGTCAGAATGCAGTCAAAAATCCACAACTCTGCCCTCATCTGACAACTACAGAAATATGATTAATTAATGGCTGAGAAAGTTATTCCCGGATTAAATTATTTGACATTTGTTCATTCCCACCTCTTTTTTAAAAATAAATAAATAAATTCAGATTTCTGGATGATTAATAAACTTAGAGCCAGGTAATTAAATAATGTTTTACCATTCACAGAGCTGCGGCAAACAGTTCAAAAGTGCTTTGTTGCTAGCTAGGGCTTCCTAAAGTCACTGCCTCTCAGAGTATCAGAGCTCACAAAAGAGGTGGCAAGAAGCTATGCAGTAGTATAAGCTCTGTGAGTGAGTGAGTGAGTGAGTGTGATTGAGTGAGTGAGGTTTACAGTGTGGGATAACCAGCCTTCAATAACCAACATACTAATGTCTAATGCATGAGTAGATTAGTAATAACATAGAGTTTTCTACACAGATCTTCAAGTATAACCCTTATCAAACAAAGCACTCAATTAGATATATAAATATGGAAACCAATTAATTGGGAACTGGAGCTTCCCACATTAAGAAGAACTATCTTTGTGTGTCTGAAGACTATGACTTCTCTCCTGTCATAGAAAAGTACTCAAAAGTAAGTGCAAAGTACTTTTTTAAGCATCCTTTCCGAAAGCAGTGTTAGCCAGTTCTTATTTATAAACCAGACTTTGGCCCTAAAATTTTATTTGCGTCATAAGGGGAAATGATTTCTTTGGGTGTTTATGTGTTTGAGAGGTCAGGCTCATGACAGACATAAGCATGAATGGGCCATAAACAGGGTATTGCAGCAGTGCCTGGACATCTAATAGTCTTGTGTCCCTAACCCATCAGAACAACCAGTGTTAAATTAAGGTGATTCTTTTTTCCCACACTCCTAGACCTCAAGACATTAAACTGACCGCTTCTTCCTTCATGCTCAAAACTCCTACTTTTACATTATTTGGAAAGGGATCTAAAATCCCATCACTGTTGAAGGAACTGGAAAAGAAAAGGTGGGACAGTGTAATTTGCCCAGTCCTCAGGTTGCATTTCTGTACTCTTGGAAAAGTGAAGCAGGACAGATGTAACAAACTCTTCCCCTCCTCCCAACCATTCCATCTTTTGACAGTGAAAAACAGTGAGGTGTGATGACCTTCCTCTGGTACTTGGCAGGAGCAGAGATGAAGTACCTGCTGGAAATTACACAAATTAGGGATGTTAATGTAGCATGTCTGAGTTTTGTAATTAAGAGTATCTGGTTGCATTTAAGGGTCTTGCATATATACGGCAACCTTGCTGACTGTATTTGGACGGAATGTGTGTTTGGAAAAGTTTTTCAGAAATCATTCCCTGGATTAATTTGTGTTAGGGGGTCACTCATGCTACAGTATGACACATTTCCGATCCAGCAATGTGCTTTCCCATTCATTCCAACGGAAAGAAGCAGTTTTCAATTGCGTTGCTGAAGGAGAGAAAGAGGCAGAGCACATGTGCGGAAAGCAGAACATTCCAGGTTGAATTCTTTCTCTGGTCAGAAAGGGCAAAGGAGCAAGAGATAGGAAGACCTCTGCCTGATACCTTAGACAGCTGCTGCCAAGGAATACTGGGCTAGATCTACAAATATTCTGATCCGGGGAATGGCTGGGAAACCCAGCCAAATGGGAGGGGTATAAATAATAAAGTTGTTGTTGTTGTTGTAATAATAATAATAGTAATAATAATAATTTATACCCTGGGTGGCTTCCGACCAAATGTTTAACATGCAATACAGCATTAAGTACAGCATCATGTTGTTGTTATCTGGAATAAAGCATCTTCATATGTGTTCCATTCCCGAGTATTATTTATCTGTCTTCTCCTGGTGAGCTTTCTGCAGTAGCAATGTGTACACATCTGGAAGCAGCTAGTTAATTAAAGGTACACTGAATGGTTTCCATGGTTATGCTTTCAATGGTTAAGATAACTTTCTAGATGCCAAAAGGGTTATGTACCGCTTTGGATACATAATCTTCGGGTTCTGAAAGCGGCAAACCTGGAAGGTGTATTCTTCCAGGTTTTGCCGCTTCCATGTGCACAGAAGCGCTCTATCGCGTGGCACATATGCGCAGAAGCGGTGCCTCTGGTTACGGATATTTTGGTGTGCACACAGACCCCCGAAATGAATTAAATTCGTAACCAGAGGGTCCACTGTATTATTACATTTGTAATCACAACAGTGCCCTCCCTGCAACTTTGTTTTCAACTCACCCCTCCCTATGTGTCTCTGTGTTTATGAGGAATTGCTAAATTGTGGCCCTCTAGATGTCGTTGGACTACAAATCCCATCATCCTGTTGGCCATATGGGTAGAGACTGATCAGAGCTGAGCTCCATCAGTATTTAAAGAACCACAGGTTAGCTACCCCATATGTGTGTCTGCACAGACACCAGTTTATTTCTTCATTTGGTCAAAAATACTTCAATGCATAAAAACCATTGGGCTGCAGTTCTAGGCAGCACACGTACCTGAGAGAAAACACTATTGAACTGAGTGCAGCTTGTTTTGGAGTAACTGTGCATAAGATTGGGCTGTGTGTCAGGTTTTTATTTGTGATATTATTGGCCAAATACAACCGGGGGGCTCTTGAAAAGAAAGAAGTTGCTATATGGCCATAGTCCCTCTTTGTGGTTCCTTCTCTCTCTCACACACACTGCTATTTATGCAAAATTTATATAGGAAATTGTTGTAATTGGTAATTGCAGTACAGTTTTGAGTTCTCTCACTATTAAACTTGTTTCTGCTTGTATCCTCTTCAGTTAATTGCAGTCTGGGGTTTGAAAGCCCCAGAAGCTGAAAAGTGTTATTAGCATGTATTGTCCCCTTTTTTCAAATTAAAAAAGGTGAATAAACTTCACTACACAGCTGGAAACATCACTAATTAGATACTGAATCAGTAATGGCCGCTAATGGCCACTAATGGTCATCACTAAAGGATTGTGAAAGATGCCAACCAGAACACATATCTGTGTCAGATTTTTTTTATTACTCATATCAAATACCCATTCATGTAAAGAGATTTTGGAGGACCATCAGACTGATAGCTCTCTATATCAGTGGGAGGAGTGATTCTTAGGAAGGGTGTTATGATTTGAAGAAACCCCTGATTTAAGGTTTGGGAGTTATGTATCAATTGAATTGAAGATATATAAGGTTTTAGGGAAAACTTAGACATGACATTAACATATCTGAACATCAGACTTCTGCCTGATGTACCGGTAATTAAAATTTGAAGGATAATAATATATTTCCAATAATATAATGTTAACAAAATTACAGTAACAATGGGTACAGTGGTTCAAGGAAGCATTGTTCACAATTCAAGTGGAGAATATATGCACCAGATTTAACAATGATCCTGGGGAGAGATGGAATTGAGGGGTGTTTTTATCTTTCCTGCCCTGCTTGAAAATGGGTGCAGGATTTGAAGGGTGCAAGGATTGCACTGCAAGAATAAGTTATTTTCTCTTGTTAGCAGGCATCCTGTAGGATTGTCAAGATCAAGTATTGTGATGGGATGTTGAGCTGCTTGTGCGTAAAGTTCCTAATCCCTCAGTGTTTGGCTAAGTCCACAAACCACTGTCTGTAACGGAGCGCCATAAGCATGGCTCCATCAGTCGCTGGCAGAATCCGACAGTGGGCGTTTACGGAATTTCTTCCAGCATAACAGCTCCTTAACGGAAACACGTCTTCTGGACTCTCTACGTGACAATTTCCGGCGAGGAGTGGGTGTCCCTAATGGAGGTCCTGAAACCTCCTCGCTGTTCTCGCTGGAATTGTCTCTGAGCCAATCTTCTGACTCGCCTTCCCTTGGAGCTCTTTCTCGCCCCCTGCTGGTTCCCTCCTCCGCTGATAAGTCTCTCTCAACCTCTGGGAGCCCCTCCACCACCTGTTCTTCCGATGACAGTTCCCTGACAAGTATATAAATCTTAGTCATTAAACTTTTAATTATCTGAGGAAGAAGAAACCATGTAAAAAAAAAAATTCCCTGTTTGCACCTGCAGTTATTTTTTGGGTGTGGGAATGGATTCTTTGCTTTGGGCAGATAAATGTGTTATACAAACAGACCACATCATTTTAAACTGAAAAACAACCACAGCTCTCAGCAGAACAGAGTGAAGAACAGGTGCCCAGGTGTCATGGGTCATTAACATTAATCTTCAGTGCATTATGAAGCATGTGGCAAAGTTGGATGAGTTCATTCACCAGGAACAGTAATTATGGCTCATTATGTCAGCATGAGAAAATAGTCACAAAGTACTGAACAGCCGTAGCTTCACGGATTCTATATATACCCCCTGAATCCAAGCTTAGCTTTTGCTGTTAATAGTTGTGTAATCATATGATGGTTGTCATGGAAGGCTTAGAGGACACATTGGTTAGGAAATGCGAAAAGAACTAGGATTGCCTTTCTCAAACAAGAGCAGAACAGCAAAAAACTCCCATCTCCCTCCAGATACAACCTAAGTCTTTTTGGGGGTGTTATTTCCTCCCCTTGGGAGCAAGGAGCAGGGCTGAACTGAGTAGCCTCACCCCTGATGGCACATGCGAATCTGTGCATACTGTACACTGTGAATGCCTGTATGAAGGGGACATTTGTGCATATCTGTAGGTGTGAAGGATTCTCCACTATCTGGAACACTTACTGATTGGGGTTCTAGAGTCCAGGAATGACATTGAGGGTGCAGCTATACATGTGTTCAAGCTGTATGTGCAGATGTCGGGAAAGGAGTGTATTGAAGTGATGGCATGAGACAGGAGTTGGTAATGCAGGTGAGCTGTGCAGAAGCACGCTGGCAAGCATGCTCCAAGCAAGCTGCCGGCTAGCTCTGCCAAGGCTCCTTTTATTAGCAGAAGTCAACAATTGGAAACAGTAGTGAAACCACCCTGAACTTAACGTATTCCATCTACGCACATTTCCAGCATTAGGAAATACACGTGTCAGCAGGTGCTTCCCTCAAATGTTCCCCCCGATACTTGATTACGTCTGCGTCCCCCGTCATGCTCCAGCCAAGCAGTATGTCTAGCCAACAAATTGTGAAAGGACAAAAGGTCAGGGGGAAAACCCTGTATTCTAGCCAAGAAGGCAAAAGGTCAGGGAAAGCAGGTGCAATGCTCCTTGACATACTGTTGCACGTCTGGTGCGAGTTTTGCAAAGGGGAGCGTTACCTCTTCGGTGTATGACACTGAGGGCAAGGCTACTCAGCATGTAACCACTCCTTGATAAACCGCATAATGGCACTATAGCTACACAGTGGTTCCTGCAGCAGTAGGACAATGGCAAGTTGAAAATGAGCATTGATGTTTCTCACACTTGCATACTGTACAAACTTGCAATCTGACTGGTGGAATCATTATAGCTTTGATATAAAATATAGATTTTGTTCTGTAGCTTTCATTAGAAATTTACAGAGGGTCTGTTCTGAAGTAATGACTTTGCTTAATAAACTATGGTTTATTCGGCTGAGAATGAGCAATGGGCCTGCCTGTGTGATAGCAATGGCACTTCTATCCTAATTACTTTAAATAATACTTTTCATTTACATCTGAATTGGGAAGCTGCGCCTTCATGCTCCACCATGGCCAGGCTGGTCAGAAATGAACATGGGCAGGTTGCAAGTGCTGTGTTGATTGGTAGTCTAATGCGCTCTCACACCACTGTGGCTGCATAAAGTTGTGGCCAGCATGGGGGAGAGAGACCAGCAGCAGAGAAGGTACCATTGGACCTCTTCCATGATATCCACACTTCCGTGTTTTAGCGCTGAATCAGAGCAAACAGCACTTGGATTTTCATTGGATTGCTATTTATTCCAATTTATCACTAAAGAGTGGGTTTTCCGTGGGAAAGCAGTGAGACAAAGGCAAAACCACTTGAACCCATGCCTAGATTTCTAGGCAGAGGACAAGCGGAAGTGTGAATGAGCCTTCATGCTCAAAAGCTTTCCAGGTACTTTTCCTTTCCTTCTTTCACCCCTGACCTTCTTCTCCGAGACAATTACATCCCTGTTTCTTCAACAGAATACCAAACATTGGTTCAGCAGCAACAAAAACACGCTTCTACTGTTTCAACCTTTCTCGCTGTTGTGTATTTCTCTTAATTTCATCTGTCTTGCACTTCAGTTTCTTTTGTTTGGCAGGTGCAATGTTGTATAGTGTGCTGGGACCAGTCTTCCTTGTGATGAATTTCAACCCCCGGGGTTTTTCTGACATTATTTCCCCCCGAACCTTTCATTTTAAAACAGGATCTGACCACAGAACAGCAAAACCGTGTAGAACCCTAAGTGCAAAAAGGTGACTCCTGTTTTCCTGACTTCCTCAAAGCTAGTTGGAATTATATGTTTAAGACATGCCTACATATTTATGAACAAACTGGAGGAGAGGGTAGAGGAAGACAAAAAAATGCTTTATAGCAAGTCAGACTTTTGGCCCATCTAGCTCAGTATTTTCTAAGGAGCTCCCTACCATTTCTAACAAGAATCTGTCTATCCAGAGATACGTGGGATTGAACCTCAGGCTTTCTGCATGCAAGCCACATGATCTGCTGCTGAGTTACAGGACTTTATCTCCTTTGATAAGATTTTTGGTGGTCTGCATTTCTGAGCAGGTGACCGCTACCGTAACTTTGAGCATATGGAGTTCCACCTCTTTGTTCCAGCCTAGTGTTGCTTTGTTGCTTTGTTGCTCTTGGACCTAGGTTGTTGAGCTTCACCATGTCACCAAGCCAGGAGCTGCTCTGATGCCCTGGCTGCTACCATTCCCCTTTGCTTCATGCCTTGTGTAGCCAGGTTTTTGAGGATATGGGGGCAACTGTGTAATAGTAAGTGCTTTCCCCAGCCATTGTTGATTCCTTATGTTCTCCACACCTGTTCTCGGGTGATCAGGTCCCCCCTGCTTTAGCTTGTCATGGTGTATATAAAGCAATTTCATCCCTCAGAGGTTCAGACAGTAGTGAGACTTGGAGGTCACCAAGTGGTTATGATTAAGCATCATTATAACAGTCTGTTAACTGCGTCACAACTACATCTACCTTGTATTGGATGCTAACTATACAAAGGTAGAGAATGGGCATTTCTCCTGACCATGGCTAATTGGCTGTCGGAAAGTAACGAGGAGCCCTAATGAACAAGGATTTAGCTATCAATTGTCTTAATTATCTGAGTGCAAACTGTGGCTGGAGGGGTGGTTCTGTAGTGGGGGCGAGTTCTTTTGTGTTTCTCCATCACCACCAATATCGCCCCACTGTTTCCAGGATTGCCCTTCAATAAGATGCTCTTTGTCCATGTTTGGACACCAAGGGGGCTGTATTGTCTGACACTGAAAAAATCAATTGTGTGTACACCATGTATGTTTAGATTAGTTGTTCCATATGGTTGTCATGGCTACGCTTCCAAGGTATTGATTCATCCATTGGGGTCTCAGAGCTGGGTAGTGCTTGTATTGAGGCAGGAAGGAACCCTTTGTCCTGACAAGCCAAGTGTGCATTTTTCCACAAGCCTTCTGTATATGAGCTCCTTTTCTTTCTCAAGTGCTTGTTCTTAAAGCCAGCCTGTCTTGTTACCATTCTCGAGTCCTTTATATATGAAAAACCCATTCCTTCATTATTATTTTTACTGTACCACGTTGATGTGTTCAGGTAAGAATGTATTGTTGTTGGAACAGAACACATTCCATACACACTAATATGAAAATGCCCTGGAAGAGTGGGTTAGAAAATCTGTTCTGTTTGGCCATAAGTGTTAGAAAATGTGATACAACCTTATATGAAATTTAGAAGTGGAAATATGGAAAGGAAACGTTCAGGTTGGATCAGTATGAATAGTATAAGTGAAATAACACAACCTCTGTTGGAAACAGCCCTTTCACGTAAACAAAGCAAAACAAACCAGTCAATATTTATTTTATTTTTTTGGTCAGACTAACAAAGTCTGTTGTCTATACTGACTGGAAGTGGCTTTCCAAGTTTTTTAGGCAGGGGTGTTTTCCTTCGTCTCTGAAACATGGAGGTGTCAGGATTTGCCTGGAGGTGTCAGGATTAAACCTGCAGTCTTCTGCATTAGTTTTCTCGACCATTAAACTAAGATTCCTCTCTTAATAACCAGAGTCTTGTGGTGAGGTAGCCAGACTTGTACTGGAGGTCATCCAGAAAGAAGGGACAGCTATTATTTTTAAAATATAGACCCCACCCTTCCTCCCAAAGGACCTCGGAGCAATTATTCCAGTTCCACAAGAGATTACGCAACTTTTTCCATGAGCAGAAGCATAAAAGTTGACCTACAGCCAGTGGCCACCTCCCCGATGGTGCAGGGGCGGCACACTCCCCCCGCACCCCCATCCCTCTGCCAGTGCATATAGCTTGCCATTTCCCCCCTCATGCACTGTCCCTGCAAGACTCTCAGGGACTCTGTACAAAACAGAAGGCTGCTATCACAGGTCCATCTTTTTAGCGGCATATGATTCATAGCTATCCATGTAGGCTTCTGATAAGATATTTGTTTAACATTTCTGTGTAGGATTTGATCAGTTTCATGAAGTTTCTTGCCTGGGGAAAGGATGGGATATGTAAATGCAAGTATTTAAGTGTGAGATAGTTCTGGGCCATCTTGGCATCTATTGCCAAGGAATTTAGAATGTTGGGAATTAATAATAATAATAATAATAATAATAATAATAATAATAATAAATTATTTATACCCCCCCCATCTGGCTGGGTTTCCCCAGCCACTCTGGGCCGCTTCCAAAAAAACACTAAAACACAATAACCTATTAAACATTAAAAGCTTCCCTAAACAGGGCTGCCTTCAGATCTCTTCTAAAAGTCTGGTAGTTATTATTCTCTTTGACATCTGGTGGGAGGGCGTTCCACAGGGCGGGCGCCACTACCGAGAAGGCCCACTGCCTGGTTCCCTGTAACTTGGCTTCTTGCAGCGAGGGATCTGCCAGAAGGCCCTCGGCGCTGGACCTCAGTGTCCGGGCAGAACGATGGAGGTGGAGACGCTCCTTCAGGTAAGGACAGGGAAAAGGACAATTGTGGCGGCAGTGACAGCAGAGAGGAGTTAGGCCTGATGGAAGGAAAAGAAGGAATGGGTGCCTAGTGAATGAGAAGAAAGCATTGTGAATTTGCAGAGTACGTATATCTGGTGTTCGGAGGCTGTGATCAAGTGCTGGGGGAGGATAGCGACAGACCAAAAAAGCAGTGGGGGAAGGAACTGCTGTAAGGTGCAAGAGGGTCGATCAGCTTGAAATGCCAGCCATGGGAGAAGCATGAGAACATCATCCCACAGCAAAAAAACATGGCATCATATAGGATTCAACTGGGGGAAATGACTGCAGTGTTGGTTCACCGTCTAAGAAAGGATACAGCCTTGTAAGGGTATTATATGCTAAAGAGAAGTCATCCTCTCACTTACAATAAAAGTTGTTTGACAAAGGTGCCTCTGTATGCTTCTTTCCCAGAATGCAAACTTGGGAGTGTGGCCTTCTACCTGTGACATAAACCATACAGTGTTCATGCAAGGAACTTAGCACATCCAATCACTTCCAAAGGGGCATTTGCTGCCCTATTTGTATCATGTGTGGCTAGCTGCTGCCCACCTTTTTAACCACTCCAAGAGCTCATTGTCTCTTTAAAGGAAAAAAAGAAAATTAAAATAAAAGAAGCCCTTGCTCACCTCACCTCATTAGTATTTTTTTAAAAAACTTAATTTTGTACAGATTTTTTTATGATGTGTACATTAAATGCAGAAACAAATGAGACTAGGTTTGACTGATCCATCCATTCCATGGGGATTCCATCAGTCTACTGTGCAAACTGTCTAAATGAGTGTATACGAGTGTGTGTGGGGGGGTATGTGATTGTGATTCCCTAAATCAGATCCACTCTTCCAGAATTGTTGTTGTTGTTGTGTCTCTCTGTGTGTGTGTATAGAGAGAGAGAATCATCAATAGAATAGAACCTTCTCCTGCTTCTAAAATAAAATGAAAGAGTAAGTTTCATTACTGACAATGAGTGTTTACCTCCTAATTTGTACCAGTTCTTAAGAATCATCCTAAAATATGCAAGTGTTTAAAGCAGGGAATTGAGACAAATGAAAAGCATTGTGTATGTGTGTTAGAGAGAGGGTGGGGAGATATCTATGTTGGAGGATTAATTCATGAAGCCTTTTTCAAATGCAATGCTCCACTGTTGAGCAATCCTTGATTATGCCATGTCATTCATTTTGGATTACATCTTTATGCATCAAGAGCATTTTGTAGTACATAAAAAAACTTTTACAAAAAAATAAAACTGACGGCTTTAACAAATTGTGCTCCAGATAATACTAATCCGGTTTGTTCCCCTTTAAAGCATTACATTCCTGTTCAACAATGTGTTTCTACACTTCTTGTATCAAGCTAGTTAAGAGATATATGGGTGAAAAGACAGATGTTGATGAATGGCTTAAATCTGAATCCATCTCATTATCTGTAACAAGTAAAGAGTGAATCTTCCTGTAATTTTAGTGTCTTGGCTTACAGAGCAACGTCATGAAAAATATTCTAGCCTGAGGTGATGATGATAACCCCCTTAAGAAGAAAGCGTTGTGTAAACAACCAGGTTGTAACCACCTCCCATGTACCATTTGCTTCTGTCCTCATTTATAGTTGTTCATTTGGCGTTCAAGACTTTCCAAGAAATAATTTTGTACAGTTGGGGACTGCAGCAAAATGCTACCCAATGGTGGCCTTCTATTCAGTGTTCCGGCCAACCGGCTATGCCCCTTCCCAGCATACTCCATCCCATATCTTCTGGTTTTCTGATTCCCCTCACAAGCAATCAGTCAGCATTCTGTGTCCACTCGGCATACTCAGTCCACATTGGGATGTGTTATTTTCTTAATGGGGAGGTTACTGGGATCTGTGGGACGCGGGTGGCGCTGTGGGTTAAACCACAGAGCCTAGGACTTGCCAATCAGAAGGTCGGCGGTTCGAATCCCCGCGACGGAGTGAGCTCCCGTTGCTCGGTCCCTGCTCCTGCCAACCTAGCAGTTCGAAAACACTGGTGCAAGTAGATAAATAGGTACCGCTCTGGCAGGAAGGTAAATGGCGTTTCCGTGCGCTGCTCTGGTTTGCCAGAAGCGGCTTAGTCATGCTGGCCACATGACCCGGAAGCTGCACTCTGGCTCCCTCAGCCAATAAAGCAAGATGAGCGCTGCAACCCCAGAGTCGTCCATGACTGGACCTAATGGTCAGGGGTCCCTTTACCTTTACCTTACTAGGATCTGTAGCTCTGCAAGGAGTAAACCAGAGTCCCTAGGATTTCTTAGGAGAAGTAGTGTCTTTTATATGTATGGTGTGGATGTGCTTCCAGTTTCAATAGGAATAGAGAGGCATCCAGTAAAAGAAAAATAGCAATAGCTTTCATGCAGCTCCTGTTCATTTCGGTGAGACTTTAAACAGGAGAAAAATGCCAGTGGATTGAACCCATTTTATACAGTGAGCTCAAGAGAAGAGTCCCTTATATTTCCATACACAATAGCATCCACTTAATCCAAATCGGTTCCTGAGAGAAACTGTTAAAAGTTTCATTTTGGAGGTTCTGGCATCTGCATCTGCTGAATGATTTATTTCCAAGACATTAAGTGAGTATTATAGAGGGGGAAACACTGTTTGACCTCAGGCAAGCGAGTGTGAGACACGAGCCTGTTCCAGGTTGAATGTTCCTTTTTAAATTTTTCATGAAGTTCTCTCAGCAGGGGCTCTCTTTAAGCTCTGGAAAGAAGGGGAGCCTAATATCCTTAATGGTTTTCAGCCCGGCTATCAAAAAAACATTTATTTCATCAACTTCTCCCTCCACCCTCTTAATGCAGTATAATAACGCCAAATAGGTTTAAAAGCCGTCAATGGCAAAATAATCATTTTCCACCAAACAACGTTATATTAAATGCTTAATTATTCATTACTAACGCTTGTCATAGTGAAATATTGGCTCTGGTCATATTTAAAGCACCAGGCTGAATTTTCTTCCCTTGAAGGTTAATGGTTGAGCCTCTACTTTCATTAGCCTTCCTAAATGTAGCATACTTCATATGTCATAGTTTAGCTTTACTTCCCCCTCGCTCCTTCTCTCCCCCCCCATCCCTCTGGCATCTTAAGGACTGTTTTTTAAAGTCTACTGCTTGATGTCCCGTTTTGATACTGATACTGATATTGGTTTGGGATATTGAGGAGACAGGGTGGCAGTGAAGGTGAAACCAGATAAACAGAGCCATTCTTGGGCAAGATGTTAAAAATTGCAGTGTTAAGTCGAACATGCACCACAGAGTTTATCAGCAAATTATGCAACTTCCGTATCCATAATGCCATCTACTTATCTGGTATTGCATATATAAAATATGAATGGGGTGAGCATTTTGCCTTATTCAGGGTGCGGGGAGATGATTGGGACATCTGTCCCAGGTGCAAAATGGCCTCGAAGCACACTTATGTGAAACTGCCTTATATACGAAGTCAATCCATTAGCTTTTGTAGAATTGTACTATGGACCTACAGTATGTGGACAAAGTAGTACTGTACCGTTCTTGTCCCAAAGGAGATCCCACTGGGCAAAGAAAAACAGGTTGGTTTTTTCAGCACCATAGAGAGCTCCTAGTGAACAACTTGCTCCAATAAGGGTGACTTTTGAGCTTCTGCTTCACCTCTATGTTGGATAACTGCAGACACTTAAAGGGCCAACCTTCTCTCTTGAACAGAGGCACTTCTTTCTTTTCATAGCCTTCCACATGGTATGCTACCTGCACCAGTTGACAAGGTAATGTGGGAAGCATTACATTCCACAGGCCCTTGGGGAAGGAGCCCATGAGGGTCCTGGTTATGATTTTATGGTCTATGGTGCTGCAGAATTTGGTTTGTGGGTTCCTGCCTGCAGGCCTCAGGTTCAATGAAATACTGATCAATCTCAGAGCTTGGCATCTGGTCCACCTTCTCAGCCATTGGCCCTGAAGTCTGTGATTTGGCATCCCTGTTGGATTTGGGGATCACAAGAAGTACTGCCAGCTCTGACTGGAATACATTCTCCCAATGCCTAGACTTGGTCAGAAATCTCCTCCACTCCTGAAAACATGATATACAGCTCCTAAATTAGCTCCCAAGCAGCTTATGATGATATGAAAATGACACTATTGCTGTTTCTCATTGGTTCTGTGTCTGCAAGCAAACAAGGTTATGCACATTCCACTGCCAAATGTTGTTGGTATAGAAGAAAATCATAGTGAATTGTGACCAGTTTTAGCCTGGTTCAGTCCATCCAGCTTCTGTTTTTCAGAAGGCTCAGATTAAGAGGACAACATTTTAGACTGCAGCACTAATTGCACCAGGAATCAAGACTGATTATTTTCAAAGCAACCACACTGAGGATGTCTCAGAGGAAGAGGGCTGGTCACCATTGCTCCCAGGGAATAGAAAACCAAGAAATGTTGCAATTTGTGGAAATATATGAACTCAAGATTTCCTATATGATGGGAATCTGCTGACAATTTTCTATGCTTGAATATGACTGGGATACCCAACTTAGCACTTCAATGTCTTCTCCAGCACACTTCAAACAGACATAAGTCATAACTTTTATCAAGGAGAGCTCATCACATAAAGATTCACAAGTGTGCCATTGTTATCCCCCTGCCTTTTCATTACCTAAACTTCTAACACTTTGGCCACTTCCGGACTGTCACTATTTTTAGATGGGATTCAATCACATACCGGGAAATTCAGGTTGCACAATTTTGGCACTTCTGTGCAGCATACCTCATTTCCCCATAACTGGATGTTTCCTGATAAAGGAATTGACAGAAAAATGTACTTGAAAGTGAGATAACAATTGTTTAATGCAACAATGCATCATATCCCCACAAACAAATCAGAATGAATGTTCAATAAATAGCCAATGTCCTCTAACTTCCCTGCAAACAGATCAGTATGTTCAATAAACAAGTCATCTGGAAGTGACTTGTCTCATTTGCTCCACCAATAGCAAAAATAGCATGGCATTTGAGACTATGGGATGACCATTAAAATGCGGGATCATTAAAATATTTTTTTTTGTTATCGACTGTTCTTCATAAGTGTCCGTTAAAGACAAAAGTTGAATGTAGTATTTTAGGCAAAACTAATGCAATAATAGCCTGCTAGTAAGGGAAGAGGATAGCAGCAGCAGCAGTAGCAACAAGAACAACAACTTTATTGTTTATACCTCAGCCATCTGTCAGACATTAAAAACTTCATTGAACAGGGCTGCCTCCAAATTGTTGGAGCTATTTAACAGTTTGTGTGCCTATGCCCTGTCAATAAATAAAATGGAGCTGGCTTTCAGGTGGCTTACATATTTTCTTCATCTACAAGTGGGTCAGGAACCACAAGTGGGCCATGACCTGACTTAAGATGGATCCCACTAGAGGCACTGTAACTCACACACACTCACATGAAAGTGGGCAAGAAAAGGAGAAAGAAAGAGTGTAAGTCTGTGTTACAAACTTATACCACTTCTGAACTAATTTTCATTGTCATAGCTCAGCGGTGGTCAAACATGGCCCTCCAGATGTTTTGGGACTACAATTCCCACCATCGCTGACCACTGGTCCTGTTTGTTAGGGATGATGGGAGTTGTAGTCCAAAAACAGGGGGAGGGCCAAGTTTGGCCACCACAGTATAGCTGCTAATGCCGTTCTATATCCTGAAAAACGTTGCTTTAAAAGATGTTGATAATTCCTGTAGCGATGACCCCCCCTTATTCACTTTTAACGTTTCATATGAAGATTACTTAAACCTGTATGTCTCCAGTGTAGACATTCCATGAGAATGGGGGCAGGGAGGGGAAAAGAGAGGGAGAGGATAGGGATATATCTGATGAAAAATATAAACCAGGTCCAATTAGCATTAAAGATGTTCCTTAGATTTGAAAAGTTTTAAAATGACTAGTTCAAACTGTGTAAAATTAGTGGTTGCAATTCCTATTTATTTTAGTGGTGGTAGAAGAGATAACCCATTTGGGAATCTGGCTCACAGGATACAAAAATTCAAGATGTTCTCAGAGCCCTTATACATAAAACAGTCATGTTATCCTGTAGAAATCCATTCAACGCCTTGATCTATGATTCATACAAAAGGGAAGGAACAAAGGAAAGCTTGCTTTGAGGTGTAAATCTTTTAAAGAGTTTACCCATACATTTTTAAAATAAGAGTTAAATATATTATTTGCGGGGCTCAGAATTGTTTTCTTAATCACCAATCTGCAGGCTTCATAATTTATGACATGCATAATGTTTAGGAAATGGCTGTTTTTTATTGCTAATTATAGAATGGGGGGGGAGAATCACAGGAGCATTTTACCATTTTTAGTGCACACATATCCTGCTTTTATTATTGCTGTATGCATACCGTTTGTGCCATGTTTGGGGATGCTGGGAAAATTTGGGTTTCTGTGAGAATTTTCCAGTAAGAGATCATCTAAGCATGTCTTCCCAGAAGCAACTGGCCAGATTAATCCACTAGTCGAGCCAATGTACTTATATTCAAGCTGAATCCAGTCCTCTTAAATTGAATTTTAATGTCTTCCTCACAAGGCTTAGTTTCCATACCCTTGATCATTGTGGTTGCCCTCCTCTGCACACATTCCAGCTAGTTAACATCCTTCTTAAATTGTGGTGCCCAGAACTGGACACAGTATTCCAGGTGTGGTCTCACCAAGGCATAATATTACTTCTCTTGATCGAGACACTATACTTCTGTTAATGCAGCTGTTGCATTACCCTGTTGACTCATTTTATGCCTGTGGTCTACCAAGAACCCTAGATCATTTTCATATGTACTACTGGCAAGCCAGGTGTCCCCTATTTTATATTTGTGCAGCTGGTTCTTCCTGCCGAAGTGCAGAGCCTTACATTTTTGCCTACTGAAATTCATTTTATTAGTTTTGGTGCACTTCTCCAATCTGTTCAAGGCCATCTTGAAACGGAATCCCAATTCTATCTTCTGTGGAATTTGTTACCCCTTCCAGATTGGTGTCCTCTGCAAATTTGATGAACATCCCCTTAATTCCTTCATCCAAGTCATTTATAAAAACGTTGAACAACAACGGGCCCAGGGCAGAACCCTGTGGTGCCCCACTCGTCACATTTTTTCTAGGATGATGAAGAACCATTAGTGATCGCTGTTTGGGTTCAGATAGTCAAAGAGTGCTCACTTATGGTTCATCATCATGTCTTTATAAATGACATAAATGGCATCTGTTGCATTGTCGTGATTTTCCTTGCCTTGACATGCATCTTATTTCCCAATTTCTGCTGTTTCTCTCTTACAACTATGTTGAAATAAGACACCATCTGTGACCTGTCTGTCACTTAAATAAACTGCACCCAAATGTGCATATTATTACACTGTAGTCCTGTAAGGATGGAGTGGAATACCTTTTTTATTTTTTTTATTTTTTAAGGATGGCTTCATGCTTTAGGCCAAAGCCAGACTCTAGTGAGGGAAACAGGGGTTTGGGTTTTTTTTTTGTTCTAAGTAAGAAGCCTTGGGGTGTTCTTGTAACTGTTGTTAATTCTAAGAGTTCAGTTGCACTCCCCACCCCCTGCCCCATTGATAGGTTCTCACAATATGGCTTTGTATTGTTAAGGTTGCTTTTCATCTTCAGATAACTCCTCAGATTGAGTCCAGGATAAAGTTGCCTTGATTATACCTTTTATATGACTTTTGCCTCCCTCTATTCCTTTTTGACCCCACTTTCAATCTGATAAGCCAAGCTGCTAAAATGCAGCCTTTTTGCTGGGGGTTGCCTCTAACTGGCCAGTTGCCTTAAAATCTCCTTCGGAATGATTCTACTCCTATAGAAGATATGCTGCAGAACAGCGTTTCCCCATCTATCTCTTTCATCTTTTCCTGGAACTGGGCCTCCAGTAGTTTCACTTTCTCAGAATAGTGATTCCGCTTTGGTCTCCTCCTTGGCCGCAGAGCTGAACTCTGCCACCTGATCTCTTACTTTAATCCTGTCATCCTTTAACTCTTTGTTCAGCTGCATTGAAGTATGCACTACATACCTGAGCAAAGGAAAATGAACCATGGTTGTAATTTTACTGTAATCTGTCCCAGAAATTCCAAGAGAAGCACACAGTCGTCTATCCTTCCACCTCCATAAGTTGGCTGTCTAATTTGCTATTAGCCATACATGGGATCTTATAGTGAAAGGTGTGTAATAAATCAAATATGAAAACGAAAGAATAAAAGTTAATGATACTGCTTCTGATCAGTTAAGCCCTTGGCAAGGCGTTATTAACTTCAGGGACATCGGGGAGAAACCTATTTCCTTCAGAGCTTTGTGGGTTCATCTGCCTCAGAGAGTATGGGCTTCTCGGTCAAACCTGGAAGTGCTGTTTGGGTGCAGCAGCGATGCTAATCGCAGACCCTCCAAGTGTCCCTATTTTTCCTGGGACAGTCCTGGATTTACAGAAGCTGTCCCAGTTCTGATTTGATCCTGGAATGTCTTACTTTACCATTAGGTCCAGTGGTGGCCGACTCTGGGGTTGCGGCGCTCATCTCGCTTTATTGGCCGAGGGAGCCGGCGTACAGCTTCCGGGTCATGTGGCCAGCATGACTAAGCCTCTTCTGGCGAACCAGAGCAGCACACGGAAACGCCGTTTACCTTCCCGCCAGAGCGGTACCTATTTATCTACTTGCACTTTGATGTGCTTCCGAACTGCTAGGTTGGCAGGAGCAGGGACCGAGCAACGGGGGCTCACCCCGTCACGGGGATTCAAACCACCGAACATTTGATCAGCAAGTCCTAGTCTCTGTGGTTTAACCCACAGCACCACCCGCCTTCCTTACTTTACCTTAGGACGTCCCTATTTTCATCGGAGAAATGTTGGAGGGTATGGAGTTACGCGGCCCCCGAGCCAAGGAGATAAGTAACTATACAACCTTTAGAAGACATCTGAAAGCAGCCCTGTATAGGGAGGTTTTAAAACTTTTAATGTTCTATTATGTTTTTATATATGTTGGAAGCCAAACAGTGTGCCTGGGGCAACCCAGACAGATGGATGGGATATTATTTTTATTTATTTAGGAATAGGAAGTCCTATTCATCAGAGAAATGTTGCAGGGTATGCAATCCAATTCTCCCAGTGCTTGTGCCTGCACCACACTAAGCTCCCCTCTGCCTTGCCTCTCCTCCTTTAAGTAAATGGCAATGTGACATTGGGAACCCAAATGAACAACGTAGGCCTGACTGCTGACTTATTTATTTTTTTTTGCACATTGTTGCCGATCCTAGTGTGCCTTATTGCCTATTCGTTTAAAGTTGCACGGTCCTTCTACATTGTATTTTAATGGAAGAGCATGTATGCACAACTGACATAACTGTTTGGGGGATTAGGAACGGGGGAGGAAAGTGCCTTAATAGTGCAAGGCATCCCAGTAACTATGACCCACTTGCTTGCGCTCATTTCGTTCCTCACTCTGGATTTCTGGTTTTCATCCAGCAGAAGTAATTTTTAATGTAATTGTTTAAGACACTGGCTGTTAAAATGCTCCCCTGCAGGGCATCTGCTTCGCATGCAGAACATTCCCAGGTGGGTTGGGAAAGAGCCTGATCTGACACCTCTGAGAGCTGCTGCCAGTCAGTGCAGATGAATGTTAGGTCTATCAATGGCTTGACTTGGTGTACGTCGGCAGCTTCTTGTGTTCCTAGGAGTTATAATCTCACATCTTGTTTTCTTTTCAAGTCTTGCCCTCCTGGCAGTTTTTATTCATGTCCCCATTTCACCCTTGACACTTAAACCCTTAAAGGTAACATCTGTGCTGCTCTGAGTTCCATTCCTGCTGCCTGTAAATCCTTCTATCTTTCCCCACCTACTGAACATTTCCTATGGCAAAGGTGACTACTCAGGACGGAAAAATGGGAAACCAGAACTGACAGATTAGCTTATCCCTACCACTACCCGTAAGGGATGCGGGTGGCATTGTGGGTTAAACCACAGAGCCTAGGACTTGCTGATCAGAATGTCGGAGGTTCGAATCCCTGCGACGGGGTGAGCTCCCGTTGCTCGGTCCCTGCTCTTGCCAACCTAGCAGTTCGGAAGCACGTCAAGTGCAAGTAGATAAATAGGTACCGCTCCGGCGAGAAGGTAAACGGCGTTTCCGTGCGCTGCTCTGGTTCGCCAGAAGCGGCTTAGTCATGCTGGCCACGTGACCTGGAAGCTGTATGCCGGCTCCCTCAGCCAATAAAGCGAGATGAGCGCCGCAACCCCAGAGTCAGTGACGACTGGACCTAATGGTCAGGGGTCCCTTTACCACTACCCGTAAGTATAAGTTTCACACGTCATGCTTAAGGGGGGCTTTTGGGGGGTGGACTTGAGGAAGTAGTTGCCCTGGTAAGAGGCTTACACAATTGGAGATACATTTATTTTCCCTATAAGTTAGCAAATACCCTCCTCCTCGCATCAGAAGTACACAGCAAGATAGCAGCGTTATTCATCTTTCACTTGAACAAAGCATTTAGGTCCCAGCTTATTATCCTCCATGAGAACATAATACACCCTTATATTTATCATTTGGTAAGTTAAATTTGGGGGGACGCAGGTGGCGCTGTGGGTAAAACCTCAGCGCCTAGGACTTGCCGATCGCATGGTCGGCGGTTTGAATCCCTGCAGCGGGGTGCGCTCCCGTCGTTCGGTCCCAGCGCCTGCCAACCTAGCAGTTCGAAAGCACCCCCGGGTGCAAGTAGATAAATAGGGACCGCTTACCAGCAGGAAGGTAAACAGCATTCCGTGTGCTGCGCTGGCTCGCCAGATGCAGCTTGTCACGCTGGCCACGTGACCCGGAAGTGTCTGCGGACAGCGCTGGCTCCCGGCCTCTAGAGTGAGATGAGCGCACAACCCTAGAGTCTGTCAAGACTGGCCCGTACGGGCAGGGGTACCTTTACTTTAACCTAAGTTAAATTTATTTTTCCTTCCAGTGCTCACTTTTCAAAAAGGGCACGAATAGAACTATTAAATCAAGCAGAATCTGGATAGACACCATGAGATGCTGTACCATCAAGGCAAAGCCTTTTGGAGGCCACAGGAAGCATACTATGCAGAAAAGTGTTCAAAATTCCCCAGTGCTGCTTCTGATACCAATAAGCATCTTCATGAAGCATTTCAATATTTTTTCCCTAGAAATACTGACAATGCTGCTGTTGCGTTGGCATCCTGAAAAATACTTGCTAATAGATTTGTTCTTTAGTCAAGTTGTTTTTAACATGCACCATCTATAAATCAGTTTGCCAGATATAAAGTTTCAGCTGTCCTGATGTCACTGCCTTGCCATTTCATAGAAGTACAACATAAAATACACACAAATGGAAAGTTATTTTCGTATTTGGAAACGTGAATTTTCATAAGCTTTGCAGGTGGGAAGCTTCCACTGGTGAAAGAAGGGGCAACTATTTTTGCCGGTTCCTTTTCCTCTGCAGCCCCCAGTCCCACATCCCACACTGCTCTGGAGGGTCTCTCAAATCTTTTGGGGATGCAGGGCAGTATATCTGTTGGAGTTCCTACTTTCTACTTTGGAGATTTGATGTAGGGAATTTTCCCCAGGGTGTGCACTGCATTTGGATGAGATGGGATGCAGCTGAAGTTCTTACAGGACTAGCTAGAGAATTGGCCTGGCAGGGGCGTATGCATTGTTCCTGCATACCTGTGTGAAATACTTTGATCACAGAGCAGAGCATCTGCTTTGTATGCAGAAGGTCCTAGATTCAATCCTGGGGTCTCCAGGTAGGGCCTGGGAAAGATCACTGCCTGATACCCTGGAGAACCGTATCAGTCAGTGTAGACAATACCGAACTAAGAGGACCAGTGAGCTGACTCTGTGTAGGGCAGCATCCTACGCTGCTCTGGCCTGCACACATGGGAAACAGCTGTGTGCAATTTGTAACTTGCTCATAGAGCTGCCACAGATACCAAGCTATATGTGTCAATGTGCCAACTTTTTAACTGCCGTATTTTTCCATGTATAAGACGCCCCCATGTATAAGACGACCCCTACTTTTTTAAAGGATGTGGGTGGCGCTGTGGTCTAAACCACAGAGCCTAGGACTTGCCGATCAAAGGATCGGCAGTTCGAATCCCTGCGACAGGGTGAGCTCCCGTTGCTTGGTCCCTGCTCCTGCCAACTTAGCAGTTCGAAAGCACGTAAAAGTGCAAGTAGATAAATAGGTACCACTCTGGTGGGAAGGTAAACGGCTGCTGTAGTTCGCCAGAAGCGGCTTAGTCATGCTGGCCACATCACCCAGAAGCTGTCTGCGGACAAACGCCAGCTCCCTCGGCCTATAGAGCGAGATGAGCGCGCAACCCCAGAGTCGTCTGTGACTAGACCTAGTGGTCAGGGGTACCTTTATCTTTACTTTTTAAAAACCCAAAATTAAGAAATTAAGTTGCTCAGCTTTTGCGGCGTGAGGTGAGGAGGTCACTTCTGCCAATCGCTCACCCGCCTGCCCGCCACTGCCGATCGCTTGCCACAGCCACTGCCAATCGCACACCTCTCCACAGCCGCCAATTGTCTGCCTGCCCGCTGCCACCAACAGGCCACCCGCCCACTTGCCGCAGCCACCAATGGATTGCCTGCCTTGCCACAGCCACCAATTGCCTGCCCAATTGCCACAGCCACAGCCAATCACCAGCAGGCCTTGCCGCAGCCACCAATCACCCGCCCAATCGCAGCTGCCAATCTCCTGCTTGCTGCTGCCATTAATCACATATCCCCCCTCTGCATTTACTATCTGTGTATAAGACGACACCAAATTTTTGCCTAATTTTTTTTATAGCAAAAAGCATCATCTTATACACAGAAAAATACAGTACTTCCTATGTTTCTAATACACTTTTGCTTGCAATTGATACAAAATGCATGCATGATATGCTGTCAGCCAGTTACTTGTAGCTAAGAGATGCTGCCCCCATTGGAGGCTGGCAGACAAAAAAAAAAGAAAAGGCTGAAAATTAGAAGCAAAGCAAATTTGTCAAAACCTGGAATGAACCAGAAGAAAAGAAGATGTGTATGGCATGTTGGAGATGTCAGGGCGGGGGGTAATGAGGGGAATATTAGTCCCAGTTGACTTGGGGTTCCAGAAAACCAGTAATTTTCCAGTGAGCAGTAATTGAAGAGAATATTATAACCTTTCTTTCATTTAAGAGAGACACTTTTTCACACAGACGCTGACAAAGATATTCATGCCTTCATCCTGCTTCTTACGTACCATGTAATCAGTATAGCATTTGCTCAACAAGTAGCACAGCATATGAATGTTGTCTTTAGTCTCTTTTTACTAGAAGGAGGGGAACATAGCTACACAAAGAGAGTATAAAAATAAGCAGACAATGGGGAAAACTAAGCAAGAACCCTGTAACAGAGTGAGCTCCAGTTGTATTTCTACAACACAAGGCGACACTTAGGCTTCGAAAAGGATCCTCTTGGTGTCCAGGATTGATCTGCCCATTCCATTTGACAGGAACAAGCCAGCAGTAAATCAGTGGATTAACTCCTCATTAGAAAGAACAGCATCTGCACAGGAGTGTCAGGCCTAATGAGCACAGCAACTCAGTAGGTCTTGCTCCTATGAAGCAGTTGCAGAGACTGAAGGTCCTTCCCTAAGTCCCTTCCTCTCCAGGGTTTCCCCACGCAATCTAAGACTGTGCCTGTGTGACATTAATTTCCCCCTCTGCCCTCTTCATGCCCGTTCTGGTTCTGGGAGTCAAGCGTGAGGGGAGCTTGTTGCAGCAGGAGGTGGAGACACTAGTGCCTCTTCACTAGCCCACCTCATTCTCTTCCACTTGGCCTCCCTCACCCCACTCTCCTGCTTCTGCTTCAGCTTCTGGACTTCTCTCTTCCACAGATTCTCTCTGCTCACAAAACCCTGTTACCTCTTCAGTTTCCAACCCCTCCTCTTCCCAGTCTTTCCCCTCTTCTACTGGTGACCATTCACCATCACCATCCTACCACCAATCCCTGGGCTCTGGGTCTTCTTCCCTTGGGGGTTACCCAGCTGATTCTTCCCACCATTCCTCTATGTCCAACCAGTCCCTGACACCATTGGTCAAGCCTTCTTCTGAACGGACTGCAGAAAGTCTGGGGGCTTACCGCAGTTCGTGTTCCTATTTAATTTGCATCATCCTCATGATGTTTTTCCAGTTCAAGTGGCAGCCCTCTATTTTAAAACATTACGGAGGAAATTTGAAAAGGATATGTAAATCTAATGTAAAATTGCTTGTGTGCCAAGCCTCATTTTTCAATTTCTGCATAGTTTCTCTGTAGTGGTTAAGGGCGATGTATTCGTAATCTGGGGAACCGGGTTCGCGTCCCCACTCCTCCACATGCAGTACCCATGACCCTTTGAATGCCATTGGACTACAACTCTCATCATTTTTAAGAACATAGGAAGCTGCTTTATGTTGACACATTTCAAAATAAGCATGTTGTAAGTGCAGTGTCTAGACTGGACCACAGTATTGATGCAATTCAGGTTTGCGTCATCCCTTTTGCTGAAGTGCATGTGTTTCTTCTCGAAAGCGACAGCTGCTTGTTTCTATTTCAAATATCTTGAGAAATATTAAGAAGGAAGTAGTTTGTTTTAGAGTTGGGACAGAAGATAAGCCTCAGATCAAACCTAAAGAGATGTGAGATATCAGATGGTAAACAGTCTCCCTTGACTTTCCATTTTGAAATGTTGACACAAATAGCTTTCAGTTTACCTGACTTTTCCTGTCAGATTCTGAAGGTGAACGCGCTCTCTTTCTCCCTCCACCCTCCCAAATCAGTTGTGATCAAAAGCAATCTGAGGTCAACCACGGGACAGCGATTGAATGGATTATCAGCAATGTTGAGTGAAAGTGATTTGCTCCAGCTGCTGCATCTCAGAACCAGAGCCAGAATTCTGCAACATCAAAGAGACGGGAAATCTCCAGGAAGCCATAAGAGTGTGCTAATTCCTGCATTAAAATAACACGGGTGGTTCTCCCATTTTGTTTATTACATTTTAGAATGGTAATGGCAATTCTAACAACCAAACAGTTAAGATTTCTTCTCTCACGACAAACACATTTAAAAAATTGAACCTTGCCGAAGCAAAGACCCTGTAAAAACCAAGGTTAAAAAATGCTGGTCCAAAGAACATAATGCATAAATGCAAAAGTTCACAGTTGTATAAGAAATGTCCTGTGGATGGAGCAAGTACCGGTAATGCAGCTACAACTTGTGCAATGAAAATGTTCTTCAGAATACTAAGGTGCTTCACATGCTGAGTAAGCAGGGAATGTTAAGCTGAGGCCACTTAAATAAGCAATTTTATACAGATAATGGGCTGGATCTAGACAAATTTAATTGCCCTTAGGTCCCATAGAAACCAGTGCAAAAAGCTATGCATGACTTCCCTGAAGTCCCATTGATTTCAATAGAAACTAAGCACAACTAAGCCAGTAATTTTATTTTAATAGGTTCTGTTTTTCTTAGTTGATGGCATCTAAGACTGAATTCACCTGCACATATTGTTTTATATATTTATATTGTCTGCCACCCAGTAAGCAGTCTTCTCGGGGTGACTCTCAACAATGCTAAGTCATTAAAATGTAATAGCAAAGTGGTCTTTAGAAGATACACAGCATCACAAGCAACATTAAAAGTGAACAGATCCGATAAACTGGGGGAGGGAAGAGTCTTCAACTAGCATTGAAAAGAATATAAGGAAGGTGTGCCAGGTGAGTCTATCTGGGAAGAACATTCCATAACCAGGGTGCCACCACTGCACAGACTCTTCCCCCAGAATCCACCTGTTGTGCCTGGCTTGGGAGTGGAACCCAGTCAGTGGCTTTCAAATGTGACCAGGCTATACCCTTGTTCTATAGTTTGATTACTTGCATGGGCAAAACGTTCATCACAAATCAAACACCACCGTGAGAGGTATAGGTATCCCAATACATGAGAGATGGAGAATTTACATCCTTTGAGGTTGCTGGATTATAGTTAGCATCATCCCTGACCACTGGCTATGCTGGCTGGAGCTGATAGGAATTAGAGTCCAAGAATCATCTGAAGAATCGCAGGTTCATCCTCTGATCTACACCATCATCAGAAGTAAGCTCTGTTGATTTCAGTGGGCCAGCCAGGCTTGTGCAGGTTAGATTGCAGCCTCAGTATGCTTTCCAATAATTTGTGACTATGAGAGAGCTCCCTGCGTTGGAGATGCTGTACTACAAAATTGGGGCCCAAAGTAGACCAGTTTAGTTTCTGTGGGCAGATGCAAGATATCTTGTGTCCTCTGCCATTTAATAACTGGACACTAACATGTCACGGTGAGCAATAGACCAGAAAACCACTGTCCTACCAGCTCTGAATAAAAATCTTCAGATTATGCCTGTTTATCCATTCCTGTCCACTATACTGCAGCTTTTTTTATCACAACCATTAATCTCTGTGGCAGTGGGGAAACATTTTCAAGTAGCTATTGAAAACATCAGTATATTTCACCGTGCTGAATTTCTTTTGTGCAGCATGGCAAGGACCGCAAAGCAGGCTAGTTATGCACGGCTTGCCCTGTCTGATTCCCTTTATCCACTCTGCTCCCCGCTCCTGATACCTTCTTCCACCCATGCTGTTAAGATTTTTCCCATAGCTGCTCTTAACCTCACTGCAGTCTTGACTTTTCACCTCTTTGAAAAGTATGCCATTCCTCAATCCATCATAAAGCTACTGAACTTTTAGAAAATATAATTTTAAAGTTCACTAGTTTTCTGCCTCTTTTCCCTATATTTGCTGATGTATGTGGCATGGCCTTCATTTGCTTTAACAGCACCACTAAGTAATATAGCCATTCATTTATTTTTTCTTAGTAGATGGTGATCTCTGGGTACATGCATCTCACACTCCTAATTATTATGGCCCAGTGAATGAACCTTGGGGAGTCTTGGGCTCACATGCTCCCTGATTCCTCCCCTTGCACATATCAATCCTCAACTTCTGATTCTTGTTTGTAGCAAATCATCATTTACTGGTTCATCTAAACAGGAAAACTATGGGTTTCTGTTTGTCTGCAAACCACATATCAAAGGATGCTTTGTGATCTGGTTTGTAGGCAAGATCAAGCCATAGTTTGCCGATTCAGATTTACTATGGTTTGCTGCAAACAAAGATTAGAACCAGGATATTTTGCACACCAAGAGAAGGGGAGAATATTAACCCAAAACTTCTCAGGCTCATTAATGTAATGGTTTGGCATGGCTCCTGAAAGGGAGTACTTTCACAGTGATTAATTCTTCTCAAGATCTAGTCACAAAGCCAAGTCTATCTGTTGCAGTCATGGAAAAGACTTGCCTGTGATTTCTTGGGTTCTACCCACAGCAAGAAGGGACGCGGGTGGCGCTGTGGGTTAAACCACAGAGCCTAGGACTTGCCGTTCAGAAGGTCGGCGGTTTGAATCCCCACGACAGGGTGAGTCCCGTTGCTCGGTCTCTGCTCCTGCCAACCTAGCAGTTTGAAAGCACGTCAAAGTGCAAGTAGATAAATAGGTACCACTCTGGCGGGAAGGTAAACGGCGTTTCTGTGTGCTGCTCTGGTTTGCCAGAAGCGGCTTAGTCATGCTGGCCACATGACCCAGAAGCTGTACGCTGGCTCCCTCGGCCAATAAAGCGAGATGAGCGCCGCAACCCCAGAGTCGGTCACGACTGGACCTAATGGTCAGGGGTCCCTTTACCCACAGCAAGGTCATACATGATGCATGTCATGTCCATAATATCATGAATCTTATAGGATAACAATGGAGTGACTGACACAGCAATTGTGTTTACAAAAGGTAATAAAATAACATTAGTTTATATAGGAACAGTTTATATGAAACTAATTTCGGGACTTCCTCTGACACTGGAAATACAACATAGCCATTTTGACAAGTAGCTACTGATAGCCTTATCCTCCATGAAAGCTTAACAAGTGAGGTCCTACTTGTGAGTAGGCAGCTCTGTGTGATTGGGATACACAGGTAGATACCAACTCCAGTAGAGTTAGGCATGCTATTTATTTCAGTGAGCTTAAGAATACCTCTCTCTGTTCTGGAATGTGGACTCTGTGTGTGCATACATGGTTTGTCTGAAACATTTGTATTTACTGCACCTGGGAGCTGATTGTCGTCTTCATCAGCTCTGTTGAGAATCAGACATTTGTTTCTGAGCAGGAATTCAGAACAATGAGCTCATTTTTTCTCAGTGGCATTTTCGGGACTGAGGAGCTCAGGAGCCCTGGATAAATTCCCATCTGTTGACTATACTGAGGCCATTCTTTCAGAACCTGTCATGTCCAAAGACCTTCTCTTTAGTCTTCATACACTAACCTTATATAGGACACAGTAAACACAAGGAGAGACCTCAAGGAGTGCAAGTCAATTACGCAAGGCAAGAAATGCAGCCATTGAAGACTACTGGGAATAGTCCATTTATAGCATAGCCGCCGCCTCACATCCGAGGGATCTGTTTAAGATACACTCAGCAGTCTAATCAGTCTAACAGTAAAATCTGATGCATTGCATAGTTGCTGATAAATACAGAGTAAAAGCATTAAGGCTGCAGTCCCAATCCACTAACCTGGGGGTAAGCCTTGTAGAATTCAAGAGGACCTGCTTCTGAGTTAGGATCACATTTTATAAATACGATTCTAGAGTCAGAGCATATAAGCCCTTTAAAAATACATTTTATTAGGTTTTGGGCTATTATCTGAGTGTCTTCCTGATCTTGAACATCTTGCTGATCGTCATAGCTTGATTAACTGCTGTGTGATATTATATGACCCCCAAGGATTGTCACAGAATGATAGAGTTGGAAGGGATCCAAGGGTCGTCTAGTCCAACCCCCTGCAATGCAGGAATCTCAGCTAAAGCGTCTGTGACAGACAGTCACTCAGTCTCTGCTTAAAAGCCTCCAAGGAAGGAGAGTCCACCACCTCTTGTGGGAGTCTGTTCCACTGCCTATCAGCTTTTACCATCCGAAATTTTTTCCGAATGTTCAGTCAGAATCTCCTTTCTTATAACTTGAAGCCATTGGTTTGAGTTCTACCCTCAGAGGAAGAGAAAACAAGCACACGCTCTCTTCCATTCCTTAAGATATTTGAAGATGGCTATCATATCTCCTCTGTCTCCTCTTTTCAAGGCTAAACATACCCAGCTCCTTCAAGCACTCCTTACAAGGCTTAGTTTCCTGACCCTTGATCATCCTGGTTGCCCTCCTCTGCACATGTTCCAGCTTGTCAACATCCTTCTTAAGTTGCAGTGCCCAGAATTGATAATATTGACCTTGTGAGCCTTTGTATTTTGGTTCATTTTATATTTTTTTTCATTCATTCGTCAAAGTGCTGCGGTACACCTTCTGATGTGAAGACAGATGCAAAGAATGCATTCAGTTTCTCTGCAATGATGCATTATAATGCATCAATTACACAAATAGGCATGGAATCTATAATGACGAAGGGGAGCTCACTTTCTCCTGTTCAGCCTCAATTCTGCTTTCTACCATTTACTTTAGCAGAGTCCGTACCAACATATTCATTTAACTTAATGAACTAAATCCTCACAGCATTTTCCCTCGCATGTGGCAATCTTTTCTTTAATGGATCTTCTATCTGGACTTCACATTGCATCTGTGTGGGTTTAATGCACCAACATGGGGCACTTCATTACAAAACTCTCATGGGGTGCTTAAGGAGATTTACAGTTCTGGGAATTCATGGATTCCTTTTGGTGCTAGCAACAAAGAATTTTGTTCAGTACTTCCAATTAATTCCAAATTCTCTTGTATTGAGCAAGTTGGAGGAAGGCCAATCATGACAGAGCTCATATGTATTTAAGTCTTGAATGAATGGCAGGCAGTTGATGAGGACTCATCAAATTGTGTTTAACACAACAGTCATTTTGCATGCTTATCTAATGTTCCAATGAAAGGTGAGCTGTTTGAACTGGCCTGCACAAGCTTTCCACAACCCCTTGTCGGAATCTATCCCAGGTTCAGCAGGTGTGTGGATAAGTGCCATAATATTTAGTCATTAGGTGGCACTAGTCTTAGTCAGGACATCCTGGAGAGCACAGTGCCCCAAAACGTTAGAGACTGGGACTCTGAAAGAGTCAGGGCCATTCCTTCAAGCAGGTCATGTGACTTGCATGGGAGCCCACCCCAGAAGACGGGCATCCTGGATTCCCATTGCAACACATTGGAGGGTATGCAATAGTTCTGGTCTAGCTTCCTTACTGGTTTGTCTTTGTAGGCCTTCCATGACAGCAGCGAGTATTGTCATGACCTTTACAGCAGCCCTTGAACAAAGAGCAGCAATAGATGATTCATGGGTAACTTCAATCATGCTAGTTAAAAGCAGAGGCGTAGCAAGGTCAGGTGGTACCCGGTGTGGAAAATTTCTTGTCTCCCCCCCCCCATTCAAGTTATTAAAAGAATGAAAAATAAGATACAGTCACAAGTGTTGTTTTCTGATTTATTTACTGAACATTGTGAGCATAAGCAGCTTTGGCTTAGCGGCCCAGGAGGTCGTCCGTGGCACCCGCATGCCCCAGTGCCGAACTGTTGTTGGCGGCCACCTCGACCTCCGCAGGCTGCCTCGGCCTCCCTGCGGGTCGCTGCTTCCTGGGCAGGCCGCTGCAGCGGCCCAAAAAACCCAACCTCTGCTGGCAGGGGGCTAGGGACGTCAGTCTTAGCAGCATTGGGAAGTTGGTCTTGGCAGCACCTGCCCTTTCCTTTCCTTGCCTTCGCCCCGCCCCTAGCCTGCAGCCGATTGGCCAGCTGGTTTGGGAGCGGGGTGAAGGTCCCAAGGCAAGGAGGATGGCATCTGGGACCTGGGAAGCCCCGCCCACCTCTCAGAGAGGAGCTTCAATAAGTTTGTTTTTAAAAAATAAATAAATCCCAGTTTGTCACCCCCCTCAGCGGTGTCATCCGGGGCGACCCGCCCCTACCGCACCCCCTTCCTACGCCACTGGTTAAAAGGCATCACAAAGGCAGCTGGTGATCTCTCAAGCACACTTCCTCAGAGCTGCAGGTATGGTGCTCAAGTGATACAACCACTCAAGCTGCCAGTCCTTCAGCTACAAGGATCATATGGGAGTCCTGATAGAAATCTTTTCTCATTGCACCAGCTAGTTGATATATTAAGTGAGAAAAGTGTTTGTCATTTCGTTGTTGTTGTTTAGTTGTTTAGTCGAGTCCGACTCTTCGTGACCCCATGGACCAGAGCACGCCAGGCACTCCTGTCTTCCACTGCCTCCCGCAGTTTGGTCAAACTCATGCTGGTAGCTTCAAGAACACTGTCCAACCATCTCGTCCTCTGTCCGTCCCCCCTCTGTCGTCCCCTTCTCCTTGTGCCCTCAATCTTTCCCAACATCAGGGTCTTTTCCAGGGAGTCTTCTCTTCTCATGAGGTGGCCAAAGTATTGGCGCCTCAGCTTCACGATTTGTCCTTCCAGTGAGCACTCAGGGCTGATTTCAGGCTAGGTATGAAATATTTGTAGCTACAGCCTTTTCCCCTGACTGTGCAACCAGTTAGTATTTAAACAAGTGTACGTTTATATTTGCCTTCTTTGAATAGAATTTCAAAAAAATAAATAAATGGATTATTATAAACAGGTAACAACCATGGAGGGCCATGGATACCAAGGCACCAACAATTTTTTTTACTGTGGGTGCCTCACCAGGCGACCCAATGCATTGCACTATGGTGAGGTGTTCCATTAGGCCCTCCTGCTGTGGGAACGATGTGTGACGTCACACATGCACACTGGGTACCCACAATGTTGGGTGGAATCCAGTGCGCCTGTTTCAGGATGTGGGTCCGTTGCCACATGTGAAATAGGATATTTCAGATTGAATCTTGGACCTCCCACATGCAGAGCATGTGCTCAATTACCTTCAGTCCCTCTCCTTTGCAAAGACCTGTAGAGTACTCCCAAAGCTTGGCAGAAAATGCGTTTTGTTCCATTATGAAAACTGCATTCCTTTCCAATGGAAAGGAAGATAATAAAATGGAAAGAGATTAGCTGAGAGACTGAGAAATCTGTTTCTCAGTCGCTCCTCCAATCTGCATCAGGGGAGCAGTGTTGTTGGCAACTGTACAATCAGACCATTTGCACTTCGGGCTGAAAAGCTGCTGCTACAAAGGTGGCGTCGGTGGTGTTTTCATCTGCCTTATGAAAGGCTCAGCAGCCCTCCATTCATTGTGTAGCGGCAGTGGCTATAGTAAGGAAAAGTCATTCTGCCAGCGCTAAGTGGTACAGCTGTTCTTCCTGAAGTAAGGAAAGAATGAGGTTGCGCAAGTAGCTCTCTGGCAAATTTTTTCCACCCTCAGCATACTGACACTCTTAATGGATTTGGATATGGAGGCGACAATTGGTCTAGTAAGAGCTTTGGGTACTATTCAACTAAGCTTTACTTGGAACTAAAAAACTGGCCACCCAGATGTCTGTGGGAAACGCACAAGCAGACCTGAGTGCGCAAGAGCGCTCTCTGCTCCTGGGGTTTCCAGCACCTGGTGTTCAGAAGCATTGCTGATAGCCTTATCATCCATGAATTTGTCTAATACTCTTTTAAAGCCATCCCTCGCTCCTGTGGGAATTAGTTTACCTTTGCACTGTGTGGCGGGAGCATTTTCTTTTATCCGTCAGGAGTCTTCCAAGTTCAGCTTCATTTTATGTCAACGAGCTCTGGTGTTTTGAGAGAGGGAGAAAACCTTTTTTTCTATCCATTTTCTTCATGCTGTGCGTAATTTTATAAATTTCTGTACTCACCTTGATCATGTCGGTTGCCCTTTTCTGAACCTTTTCCAGCACTGTTCATGGTATTCCAAATGTGATTTGCTGTTGTTTAGTCGTTTAGTCATGTCCGACTCTTCGTGACCCCATGGACCAGAGCACGCCAGGCACTCCTGTCTTCCACTGCCTCCTGCAGTTTGGTCAGACTCATGTTTGTAGCTTCGAGAACACTGTCCAACCATCTCATCCTCTGTCGTCCCCTTCTCCTTGTGCCCTCCATCTTTCCCAACATCAGGGTCTTTTCCAGGGAGTCTTCTCTTCTCATCAGGTGGCCAAAGTATTGGAGCCTCAGCTTCACGATCTGTCCTTCCAGTGAGCACTTAGGGCTGATTTCCTTAAGAATGGATAGGTTTGATCTTCTTGCAGTCCATGGGACTCTCCAGCACCATCATTCAAAAGCATCAATTCTTCGGCGATCAGCCATCTTTATGGTCCAGCTCTCACTGTGCTTAGATTTCTATAGTGTAACGGCATTATGATATCGGCAGTTTTATTTCTGTTCCTTTCCTTACCACGTATGCAAAATTGCAATCTGAGTCCAAATGCAATACAATCTAAAACTATTTAAAAGATCCTTTTCATAACACGAGAAGTCTAACTGCCAGCACAGAAATTAACTAAAATATTGTAACAGTAAAATGCAGCCAGACTGTGGCACAACAGCCCTAGTTTATAGCATCTCTTTATTTCAAGCAGCAAGACAGCCTTAGGGAGGGGGGGTAAGGTCTTCAGGACCTCTTTAGAGGCTACAATGGATTGCGCTTTAACTTTTGGCTGGTGGTTTTTTACAAAAGACTCTGAATAATCTGGAGAGACCCTGGAATTCAAAAGATGCATTTGGCATGTCATCAGAGATCAGTTAATAAGGCAGTTGTCTCATTATGTAATTAGGCCTAGTATCCACATGCCATTAGGGATTAACTTAATTACAGAATAAAGTTCCAGAGACGGGGGGGCGGCGGCGGCAGTGCGGGGGCGGTTGGAGAGAAAAGAGCAACCTTAAGAAGGTGAACTTTTGTTCCCTGGCTCTTAGGTCAGTTTGACAGATGTTTTGGGGAAGAATGCAAAGCAATTGGAAGATACCACTATTGACAAAGGTTAGACGGCTGTTTTCCCCAGGGAAAGAGGTGTGGGGGGGTATACTTAACCCTTTCTCCACCCACCATTTCTCCTGTCTAAATTCTCTCTCTTCTTTAGCTGGCTTTCTTAGTATCATAACTGGTTATCATACGTGGTGTGTTTGTGTTTGTATCAGACAAGCACTCTCATTCATCCAAGTACATGTGAAGGGACTGTGGAGGTTATGTCTTCCAGACCCTCCAAGTGTCCCTATTTTCCAGGGATGTCCTTGATTTAGAGAAGCCGTCCCGGTTTCTGATTTGATCCCGGAATGTCCCACTTTCCCTTAGGGTGTCCCTATTTTCATTGAAGAAATGTTGGAGGGTATGGAGTTATGAGACCCCCAAGCCGCCTGAAGGCAATCCTGTATAGGGAAGTTTTGTCTAATGTTTAACGTTTTCATATATGTTGGAAGCTGCCCAGAGTGGCTGGGGCAACCCAATAAGATGTGTGGGGTATAAATAGTAAACTTATCAGTATGGAATGGAACATCCTTATTTTCATCGGAAAAATGTTGGAGGGTATGTGTCTTCTCCCACCCTCGCAATAGGTATGCTGGTCATTCTCCCTGCCAGTGACACATTTGGTGAGCACGAGAAGGTCCTGTGAGCATACCAATGTGTGTATGTAGAATTTCTTCATGTAAGGGGCAGTTCTGGGGGTTAATCAGGATTCCCCCACAATGGCTATGCTCTTTGTGTATATGTTGTTGCATGCGTGGTTTCTCATGCCCACCGGAGGATAGTGGTTTTTCAAGGCCAGAGGATAGTATAGCTGACACATGTGCAGCTTGATGAAAGAAGTGACACTGATGGACAGCTCTCCTTCTCAATGCCTCTTGCTCGGTATCGTCACCACATTTCCAGATCGGGCCTCAAAGAAACGAATGGGGGGGGGGGAGAAATAAATCAGTATTTTCCCTATAAGTAACAGAAACATCTATCATTTGCTTAGCAAGTGTCAGTGAAGCGCTAGAGACAGAAACAATTAACTTGAATAAGAACAGTTATTTTTAAGTTCTGAAGCTTTTAGATTCTTCTAATTAACACCTTCCTTAAGTAAATAATGACTTCCTCACCTTATCACTGCAAGACCCCTGCCATGCTCACAGTAATAGCATCTAAGAAATGTGTCTGTTTCATAATCACTTAAGCATAATAAATATGATAACGGTGATCTTGGGGAAAAACATGCATGTGAAATCTTGTGGGACCAGAAGTGGGTGAGTGGGTGAGATAGATGGTGTTTGGAGCTTTGGGAGTTTTAGGGTGTACCATCTGCCACTGTTTTTTTTTTTAAAAAATGGAAATTTCCCTATTCCAAGAATTAGAAAAAAATATTTAAATAGAAAAATAAACTGATTTAAAGTATGTTGTTGTTTTTAAAAAGTTAGGAGCATTCTCCAGGTGGAGCATTGTGTCAATTGACTCCATACTGATTACAGCCGTCTTTGGCTATAGAAATATACTGTATTTGGATGATTAACTCCAGGATACTTCAAGGAACCACAGTTTCCCTGTTCTTCCAAATTGGGAAACTATGTTTATGAAGTTTGGAACAATCTAGTGTTTCCATTAAAATTTAAATCATGGTTTAAGATCTTGGCTTGTTCCAAACATGGTAACCATAGTTCTCCATTTAGGACAAAATGGGAAGCTATGGTTAATTGAAGTTTTCCTGCCTTATTGTGGCATGTCGAAAAGGGAGAAGGGATCAGTCAGTACAACAATGGGGACTAAGGTGGCTTGTAAGCTATCTTTGCCTATGACATGTTAGCTTTGTATGTTCAGGGAGGTCAAAGCCTGGTATGGCCTGCTTTTTTAAACTGAATGGGCAGGTCTGGTCCACAGCCCCTCCCAGTGCCCTGCCTTACCTGATTGGCCCATTCAAACTGGCTTTTTGTGTCATCCTGGCCAACCACAGGGGAAGGATCCTGCATTCCTCAATGGTCGTGCTAGAACAAAGATGGTCCTGGGAGCAGGCTGCAGCCATGCCAGGCCACAAACCATCACACCCCCAGAGTCCCATGTAAGCAGCCATTTTATGCAAGGAATTTGTCTTCACCAGCTGCTAAATATAATTCAAGTGAACATAAACACAGGGATATGGCGACACAAAGTCAATGTAATCCCACAGTCAAACAACGTTATTCATACTTTAAAAAAACCCCACAACATTTTAAAAACTGGCCATTTTTATTTGGAGGGAGGAAGCAGGCACTCAACTGTGCTCCTGAAAATGGTCTTACTCTGGTAGGAGCCCCAGTTGTGGGGCAGAGCTGGAGCCAATGACAGACATAGCCAACACATTTTAATTGTGTGCCCGGTTGACTTGCAGCGCCACCCACTGCACGTGGGAGCTGGTTGGGGCAGGGTGAGGTTGATGAGACAGTGCCCCATTCACCCTTAAGAACTAATCTCTGCTGAATCTCTTCTATCACTGTGCCATTGAGAGCGTGCTCACTTATGGCTTATGTGTGTGGTACGGAAGCTGTACTACCCAGGACAGGATGGGGTTGTGCAGAGTTGTTAAGGCAGCAGAGAGCATTGTTGGCTGCCCACTCTCCACCTTAGAGCAGATTTATGCCACAAGGTGCCATAGGAAGGCACTGGACATAGTAAAAGATCCATCGCATCCTGGTCACTGTCTCTTCGAGCTCCTGCCATCGGGAAGGAGATACAGGACGATGAAGACAAGAACGAGCCGTCTTAAGAACAGCTTCTTCTCCAGAGCGATCTCGGCCCTGAATGGGAAGCCTGGACTTTGAAAGTCATCTAATCTTCCTTGCTGTACTATACTGTATTGTTTAATTAGTGTTTTTATGGAGCAGCCAAGTAATTTCGTTGTCCCCGAGAGGGGGCAATGACAATAAAGATATTATTATTATTATTATTATTATTATTATTATTATTATTATTATTATTAAAAGAGATGTGCTCCATTGAATCAGACTTCTTTTTTGAAAGTGTGAATATTATAATGCATAGTTTGGCCCTAAGTGAGCAAGTTTTTCAGCCTCAAGACTATGCACGCCAGTGGAGCATCTCGCATACGTAGAAAACCTGTGGCTTTGGGGCACGGTAAATGCATTCTGAAACTTCTGAGTTTTCTTCCAGCAGACACTTGATTACTTGGCCCTACCCTATGACTTAGACACTGCACACTTACAGTCCTCCTAGAGGATGCAATTCTGTACAATTTCTATCCAGTTATGTCCAATCATTCCATCCAATTTCATGGCTGTCTGTCACAGGCCAGTTGTTGAAGATGACTATAGAAAGTCGGTGCCAATGGGAGGCATGGAGAAAGGCAATTTTATACTCTAAGAAACGTGTCCAATTTCACAAAAAATATCAAGTCATGCTGTTCTGTGAAATAATTTTGCACAACATAAATATGATAAACAAAAAACGATGTGGCCATTTTTACAGGAGATCTATAAAGAAGGTATCTTTGGTTTTTAAAAAGGGGATTCATAAAATTGACTAAAATCACAAGCATATTCCACACGGCCCAATTTCATTTCAGTACTGCTTGTTAGGCTCTATTTTAGATAGAAGCTTGTCCCTCTATGTGTCTATCAAGCAGCCTGCTCAGGCTTGCCAAATGCAGAGGGCTAATCATTAGTAATGCATCAGCATCTCCCAGGATGCTCTTAGTCTTATACTTTGAACGAAACCTCTCTCTTGTGCACTCCTTTCAATGTATTTGCTGCTGAGAATTCAAAAGAGTTGCCTTGCTTTATGACTACATTATTTATGTCCACAATCTATTGATAGCCTCCAGTAACTCATGAGTGGCAGAGCAAAGAACAGCAATAAATGAGCAGGTAAAGATCATTAATAACGATGGGGAAGACCCTAAGAAAATCTGTACATCTCCTCTGCAATCAATGCAGAAAAACTGATTTACAGTGCTGAAAATTGTTATCCACCGGTGTTTAAGGTGTCTCCTCAGCCACATATTTCTTCCACTCGTTTTAATTTGCTTTTAGCAGATGATCCTCTTTTGGTTGCTGCCACTTTGCTTCCTTTGACCTTTAAAATGTGCTCAACTAGTATAGGTAGCAAATGAAGTTGCTACCTTCTCCTAGGACAGAAATGCTGTGATATTCACAGGTGAGCAAAAGAAGGTGGCAATTATCCCTTCGTAGTACTGGAATGAGGGTGGGATGAGAAGAGAAAATCTCCATGGGACAAATGGCTAATGCTCTGGCCAGCTGTCTTTGCTTAGTACCTGTGAGCCTGGTGTGCCACATTCAGGAAGCAGGGTCAAGGAACAAGACCAAAGGCTAGCCAAGGATGTAGGCACACACCAGAGCTCAGGAAGAAGAGGAGGAGGAGTTTGGATTTGATATCCTGCTTTATCACTACCCGAAGGAGTCTCAAAGCGGCTAACATTCTCCTTTCCCTTCCTCCCCCACAACAAACACTCTGTGAGGTGAGTGGGGCTGAGAGACTTCAGAGAAGTGTGACTAGCCCAAGGTCACCCAGCAGCTGCATGTGGAGGAGCGGAGAAGCGAACCCGGTTCCCCAGATTATGAGTCTACCGCTCTTAACCACACTGACTCTCCACACTGGAAGACTTTGTTGCGCAAACACTCAACTGGGAAAGGCGGCCCAGGAGGTTCCAGTTGTCAGCCTGGATGGGTGGAAGCCACCTAGAAGGTTCTTCATGGACTCTGTCACCTGCAGTTCAGGGATTCACTGCACATAGTTGTCCCAAATGGATTCTAGCAGCAACTGACATTGCTTTCCTGTAGCTAACCCTGGTGGAGAAGCTTGCAAAATGATAGGCATGAAGAAGGATGGAGAAATATGGCAATTGTTCCTAAGCATTACAGCAAGGAAGGGACGCGGGTGGCGCTGTGCTCTAAAACCACTGAGCCTAGGGCTTGCCGATCGGAAGGTCGGCAGTTCGAATCCCCGTGACGGGGTGAGCTCCCGTTGCTTGGTCCCTGCTCCTGCCCACCTAGCAGTTCGAAAGCACGTGAAAGTGCAAGGAGATAAATAGGTACCACTCCAGCGGGAAGGTAAATGGCGTTTCCGTGCGCTGCTCTGGTTCGCCAGAAGCGGCATAGTCATGCTGGCCACATGACCCAGATGCTGTATGCTGGCTCCCTCGGCTAGTAAAGCAAGATGAACACCGCAACCCCAGAGTCGTTCATGACTGGACTTAACTGTCAGGGTTACCTTTACCTTTACCTTTATTACAGCAAGGAGGGATAGAATTTGCCACAGAGCTCCTACTTTTATGGATAGCTCAGTTGGTTAGAGCACGTCAAGGTTGCAGGTTCGATCCCTGTATGGGACAGCTGCATATTCCTGCATTGCAGGAGGTTGGACTAGAAGATCTTCAGGGTCCCTTCCAACTCTAGAATTCTATTATTCTGTGTTTCTACTTTCAGATGTGTCCTGTGGCAGGAGCAATATATAGTTCAGTTCTCTGTACAACTCAAAAGAGGAATGAGTGAGCCCCATTGAAATCACTAGGACGTACTTAGAACATAGAAGAAGCTCTGCTGGATCAGATCAAAGGGACATATAGTCCAGCTTCTACTTCTACTTCTACTTCATGCCTAGTTCTGAGTAGACATGGTTAAAGGTAAAGGTAAAGTGACCCCTGACCATTAGGTCCAGTTGTGGCCGACTCTGGGGTTGCGGCACTCATCTCACTTTATTGGCCGAGGGAGCCGGCCTACAGCTTCCGGGTCATGTGGCCAGCATGACTAAGCTGCTTCTGGTGAAACCAGAGCAGCGCACAGAAACGCCATTTACCTTCCCGCCGGAGTGGTACCTATTTATCTACTTGCACTTTGACGTGCTTTCGAACTGCTAGGTTGGCAGAAGCAGGGACCGAGCAACGGGAGCTCACCCTGTGTGGGGATTCGAACCGCCAAACTCTGATCTGCAAGGTAGACATGGTTAGGACTGCACTATTACATTTCCTGTTGAATCAACAAATCTTCACTTTTACTGGATCATGCTCCTGCAATGACCCCACTGGGAGTGCAGTGGGGTTTTTGCTCAGACTGGGGCCAAGCTTAAATGAATTATTTTGAGCTCAATTCAATTGAAGCCCTAAAAGAAAGCATTTCAGACAGGCACGTTTTGAATCGAACTGGAGGGCTCGCCAATCAGTGCTTGAGAATAATGCCTGACCCTCACTGACAGGGATCCTGCAAATGTAAATTGTTTTTCTCAGCTTTAGAATACTAAATCACTTTATTTCAATTATAATGTAATCCCTAAACTCTGAGAGGGCAGCATTGATTAACCAAGACGGGAAATGTTAAACTTCTATGCACAGTAGCGGAATCTAATGTACACCAGATGAAGCCATCAGGGGCAGCAGTAGAAATGCCCTTGTCTTACACTTTTCAAAAGCTTCTGGTTCATTAGAATTCTTGCACTTCCCAAGGAAAAATGAAGGGTCAGAAATAACCAAGTGTAGCAGTTAAGTCTAAAAGCCGTGGTACAAATTACAGTGAAATAATGCCTGGGAGATTTCTTTCAAAACAGCTCTTAAAATACACAGCAGATATTTATATCTCTAACCCCTGCTGTGAAGCCTCCCCCCTCTTTTTTTAATGTGATGACTAATTTAAATGTTCAATTTAAAGGGTCCCCCCCTTTGTGAACAGGAATAATGGGAGTTGATGGGAGCCCCGCTCTTAACTGACCATATTCCTTGAAGGTTATTAAATATTTCAAAGCCTAGCACAGAAATTTCAAGCTTCTCTTTTTTCCTTTCTGCTGCTCATTAGAATTCCTTCAAACTGGGCAAAATATGCTTATTTTCCCCACACAAAGCCCTAATTCTGGTTTCTACAGGTTCTTGCTTTTAGGAATGCTATTGTAAGTGCTAACATTTTCTGCATTTCTTTTTTATGCATACAGGTGGTTGTTCCTAAGGACTTGAAAATAATAAACGTCTCCACATGCTTTCTCTGTTGGGGCTGTTTTACAATTGCAGTGGTCTACTGCTTCCCTTTGTCTAGTACACATAGATTATTTCCTACATTTGACTGCAGGATTCCACTGTAAAAATTAAACAACTATGGCATTAAAGGCCTCCCTGCCCCCAAACCCTAAATATGAACCATTGGCTGCTTTTCTTCTTTCTCTGACCCTCCCCTTACATTCCATTGCATTTCCTGTCTTGAGACTCAGCTACAAACTGCAAATAAAACGTTTTGAGTATGTTGTAAAGTGCAATATACAATTGTGACACTAGGTGGCAACTGTGAGCTATAGCAAATCCAAGGCATTTTTCAAAATGATTTTTAAAAAAGCATTTTCACAACGTTTTTAACGTGTGTAGATTTCACCACAGATTCCACCACAGGTGGGGAGCCTGTTGTGTCCAGATGTTGCTGGACTCCAGTGCCATCAGCCCTGGCCAGCATGGCCAATAGTCATAGATGATGGGAGCTTTCGTCCAGCAACATCTTGGGAGCGCTGCAGGTTCTCCGTGACCTAAGCTCTGCTACAGTGGCAGGGGACAGGACTGTCAGGAACCGGAATGGCCACCTCTTCTCAAAGAACTCCTTGGCACAGCTTCCTGAAGAACAATGGAAATCTGTGATCAGTCCTCCTGTCTTTAGAATAGCTGCAAAAAGCAGCCATACTCAGCTTAGGACCATGACATGCACTTAGAGAAATGGCTTTAACACTTCTCCCTTCATTATGTTTTCATACCCTCCAGCATTTCTCTAATGACAATAGGGACATCAATAATAATAATAATAATAATAATAATAATAATAATAATAATGCCCTGCCCATCTGGCTGGGTTGCCCCAGCCACTCTGGGTGGCTTCTAACATATACAACATTAAACCTTTAAAAAACTCCTATACAGGGCTTCCTTCAGATATCTTCTAAAGGTTGCATAGTTACTTATCTCCTTGGCTCGGGGGTCCCATAACTCCATATGCTCCAACATTTCTCTGATGAAAATAGGGATTTGCTAAGGAAAAGGTTTGAATCCCTGTGACGGGGTGAGCTCCCGTTGCTCGGTCCCTGCTCCTGCCAACCTAGCAGTTTGAAAGCACGAAGTGCAAGTAGATAAATAGGTACCGCTCCGGCAGGAAGGTAAATGGCGCTTCCATGCGCTGCTCTGGTTCTCCAGAAGCGGCTTAGTCATGCTGGTGACATGACCCGGAAGCTGTACGCCGGCTCCCTTGGCAAATAAAGCGAGATGAACGCCGCAACCCCAGAGTCATCCGCGACTGGACCTAATGGTCAGGGGTACCTTTACCTTAAGGAAAAGTGGGACATTCTGGGATCAAATCACAAACCAGGACAGCTTCTGTAAATGTGGGCTGTCCAAGGGACACTTGGAGGGTCTTTGTTTTCCCACTGAAAATTCCTTCCCTGCAGACTGTTTTTTCACACTTTTGGGGAGTAATGACAGATTCGTGGAAGTTTCCCCTAACAGGACAAATAGCAGCCATGAGAGAAGAGAATTTTAATCAGAAATTCAGCATGGGTTGAAAAGCCATGCTTGTTGTCATGACCCCGATCCAAATCCGTCCCTCCCTCGCATCCAATGTCTGCTTTTTTTTTAAACGAAAAAATGTTTTAATAGAGATGAGAAATACAATCACAGTTCACTGTATAGCCTCATCTAGTTTGACCCCGAGTTAGATAGCTGACATATATAGATAGCACCTGGATTCATTCTAGCAATTTCCAGGCCTTGCAGTGCCGAAGTTATTGATAAAACAATGTGCTGATACCCTTCACGCAGTTCCTAATTTCAAGGTGTGATGTTCCCGATTTCAGTGTCCTTGGTGATTGAAAAGTATGCCAGATGTGATCTATAAACAAAGCAACTCTGTTAAGAAGACAAGGCCAGCGTTATTAGGTTTAGCCAATGATCCAGTGCAGAAAATCCAGTATCCCTGTGTGCTGAAGGACAAATACTATTTTAGAAAGGCGATCTATAAGACTAGAGAAAACGTCCATGAAGTCAAATTGCTGGTCAGTGTACAATGCACACCAGAACTGGAGGTAAAATTAGCAAAGCCTTAACAATGGCTGCGACGCTGGAATTCTGTATATAATTTACTTTTACAATGCAAATATATGCTCTAATAACGTCCATGTAATTGCTTTGAACGAAAAGATCACATCAGAAAAGACTCTGGTGTTTGAAAAGAGCAGAACTGATGGCAGTGCTGTGGTATAATATCTTACTAAAACACGCTGTAGTATCTTGATAATTCTGATCATGAATTGTTCTTAATTACTTTAGTAGCTTGGAAGAGCACATCTTCTAGAACAGGTTGGAAATGCCTGCTTTAAACTGATACATTGGCACCACCTTTAAGGAAAGATGTATATTTGTAAATATGGCTGCACTAGTTTCCAATGCGCTATCAGACCCTCTTTAAGGTATTAAATCAGCTGCCGGTGTTGCGGAGTTGCCCTTCCAGTACCAAGATTGCTGAACTTTACCTGTAGTGGGGCAGAATGGTGGGGAGGTCAGGACCATGCAGGCACTCTGGATTACACCTGGCAACTCCCTTTGTAGCAGTAAGGGCCCCCCCCTTGATTATTTGCAGAGTAGGGACAGGTAGAATGATACTGAAATGCCAATGGATGGGGTGGAAAAAGTCAATCCATTTTTAAGTCTGACCCAGTCTCGAATGAGTCTGTATTGAAGTGGACTGGCATGTTTGAGCTGCGGTGGAATTTGTTTTCTGAGCCCTTGTTTTAAAATACCCAATCTGGACTCTTGACTTAATAGCAGGCATAGGCAAACTCAGCCCTCCAGATGTTTTGGGACTACAACTCAACATCATCCCTAGCTAACAGGACCAGTGGTCAGGGATGATGGGTGTTATGTACTGAGCTGAATAGGATCCCAAAGGCAGCAGTCTGATTGGTCCTAGAACAATGGATTCAGAATGCAGCAGTCTGATTGGTGCTAGAACAATAGGGTCCAGAATGCAGCAGTCTGATTGGTCCACAGGAGCCACCCAATCCAGCTCCAGGTGGAGGTGAATCCGCAACCTGATTGGCCTACAGGTGAATCCTGGAATTAGCCAATCATGTGGGGCCCATTGTGTAAATAATGTATATAAAGCAGACATTCTGGGGGAACTTCCATTCCTCCTCACCACTATGAGCTGAATAAAGGGCATGAAATCCACTCTCGACTCTGAGTATATTTCAATGGGAGTTGTAGTCCCAAAACATTTGGAGGGCCGAGTTTGCCTATGGCTGCTTAATAGCATTGTTGTGAGGGTGAAGTGAGATTAGAGTCCTTTTATGTTGCCCTGGGCCACAGTGTCACAGCACGGTGTTCAGGGCATGTGTGCATGTGCCAGGGGTGTTTCAGAAGCATGGAGGGTGGCTGTGCCAGCCCAAGTCCTTGCCGCTCATCAAGCCACGGCGGTTTGAGCTGGCAGTCTGAGGTGAAGGGAGGGTTTGAGGTGGCAGTCTGAGGTGAAAAGAGGCTCGAAGCTACGCCACGATGAGAGCAGACCTGGGGGCTGTGGTGTCCTGTTCGCTAAGGAGGAGGTGGTTGCCAGAGCCTCTCACCTCTCCTTGGTGGGTGGCAGTGATGGCGGCACCCTTCCCCTCAGGGGTGGGGCACGCACAGGTTTCCCTTTGCTAACCATGAGGAGGCACCGCAATTGTCCCAGCCCTGAAGTCCCAGCCTGGGTGTGACTTGGCGAGTGGGAGAGCCTATCGTGGGGGTGCCTGCTTGTGCCCCCTCAAACCCTTTCAAAAAACTGTGCCCGGGGCCACAGCCCCTCTGGCCCTCCCACGCTATGCCCTTGCTGAGCCATACGTTTAAGGCAGTATCATATAACTTTAAACAGTCATGGTTTCTACCACAGAATCATGGGAAGTGTAGTTTGTTAAGAGTGCTGAGAAACCCCTATTTCCCTCATGGACTTGCAGTCCCCAGAATCGTTTAACAACCAATCCCTCTTCCCAGGGAACTCTGGGAACTGAGCTCTGTGAGGGAAACAGGCAGAATACACACATGATTATTAATAATAAACATTGGCTTCTATTATTAAATAAGCTTTCCCATTGCTTTAGTTAGAAAAGAATGGCTCAGTCGATAATATATCTTTGAGCTGAAGTTGGCACCAGTTCAAATCTGCACTACAAGGTACACATATGGGATTTCTTTCTGCGAATTGCTCAATCATCTTCAACGCTCTTTTTCTTTTAGTCCAGTCACGCTACATGGAATATAATGCGGTGTGGTTTTTCTCTGGGTGGAAAAAGAAATCCAGTTTCTTGTAACATAACTTGCAGGGGAAAGGAGGGTATTGTAAAGAAGAAGAAGCATCTGCAGAAAATGAGGTACTTTAGGATAATGGAAAGCAGATTACAAATAAGCCATCTGCCACACACATTGATTTGTACAGTACCTTTTTGTTCCCCTGCCAACATATCTTATGGGTGCTGAAGGTGTATTCACAGAGATAGGCACATACTTTCTGCGGCCGATGACTAGGTTCTGAAACTGCCCAACTAATTTGCATCTGCAAAGGTTCTCCCCTCCCCTTTTAGCCTTTTTTTATATACTTCCAGAATAGGCAAATCTGTGTATGTGTAACAGAGCAATCCGAACCCTGCTTTGTGCTGGACTGGGGGTTTGATTGACTGGAGGTGTCCCTCTGACCAGCTTTCCGGGCAAAGTCAACTTCCTGCCAGCTGTCCCAATGGAGAATCACTCCATTGCAGAGGCGCCAATTTGCATCCAAGATTGAGGGCATTGCATGTGTGTGACATCATGCATGGGGTGGGGCTGAGCTGCTCCAGGATCTGTTGGATCCCGCGACAGTCTCACTGCTGTCACATGATGGAACTGAGCCACTTGATTGCACAATATATTCATATATTTGCATGTGGCACTCAAAGCCTAGATAACTATTTTTATTAGTAGCCCTAGTTGGTGGGGTTTTATTGTTTGGAAATTCATATTTACTTTCATACCAAACAGTTTTTCATGTACATACACTAGAGGCCACCAAGGTCAAAATGTGTTTGGGTTTTGTGATATTTTGTCAGTTTTATCTGTTCACATTGTTGATATTTTGTCACTATATAAAGGTAAAGGGACCCCGGACCATTAGGTCCAGTCGTGACCAACTCTGGGGTTGTGGTGTTCATCTCGCTTTATTGGCCAAGGGAGCCGGCGTACAGCTTCCAGGCCATGTGGCCAGCATGACTAAGCTGCTTCTGGCGAACCAGAGCAGCGCACAGAAACACCGTTTACCTTCCCGCCGGAGCGGTACCTATTTATCTACTTGCACTTTGACATGCTTTCGAACTGCTAGGTTGGCAGGAGCAGGGACTGAGCAATGGGAGCTCACCCCGTCGCGGGGATTCGAACCGCCGACCTTCTGATCAGCAAGCCCTAGGCTCAGTGGTTTAACCCACAACGCCACCCGCGTCCCTATACACTATGTTTTAATTCCTTTGCTTTGGAAATAAGATGTGCATTATATTTCATAAAATGATTTCATACCAATTTATTTATATTAGTTTGTAACAGTAAATTTTTTGATCCCAGTTCCAGCCCCCAATTACATCTTCAGTTTGTTGCAATTTATTTCCCTTTTTGTTCTGTGTATATGTAGCTGTTAAACTGGGGAGAGAATCGTATTGATATATATCCTGTATATTGGCATATGAAATATATAATATGCATATTGATATATGCCTTGTTTCACCCACTGCATAAATGGGATGGGGGCCTGGGGAATTCTTCTATTGTAAAAATCTCAACCTTTTCAATAAGCAATAAATACAATGAAAGCTATGGCCTGCAGGCAATGCTTACATAGTTTAATTTGACAGAAGCTGACATGTCTCCACAGAATTGCCATTTAAAAGTTTCCATGGTCTTCCTCTGTGACATCTGAGCAGCCAATCCAATGGCAAGTGAAAGAGACCATGATACATGTGCTTGCCATGTAGAGAGAGGAGATTCTGCCAGATAAAATTGGGAGCCATGGGCATTTTACAAAAATATGTTTCGGGAAATGTGAATTCTGACAATTCTAGAGAAACTTCAACAGCATCTGAAAACTCAGTGATACTCTGTAAATGTTGACAGTCACTTAGGTGTGGCAGTCAACCTTCACTGATGTACATCCGCCCAAAATGAAGAAATGAGTATCTATTTTCAGACTTTCACAAAGGTAATCAGAAATCACATTTGAAAGCCAACATTAATGCAGCATACATAAAAATAAAATCCTGGAACCAGAGGCACCAATTTGCACTGCAGAGTGGAGGGGCCTGGTGGTGCAGGTGTGCTTGTGACATCATGTGCGTTCGTGATGTCACATGTGTGATGTTGCATTGCAAAGTTGGGAGCAGCCAGGGGCTCCTTCCACAGCAAGAAGAGGAGGAGGAGGAGGAGTTGGCCATGGAAGCTGCACCGTGAATGGCTCCATGCTCAGCTCCACACTCAGCCTTCTCTACCCCTGATTTTTTGGAACATTGGGGAACTTCCCTCCAATATATATATATGGGCAACATAGCTCAGCCCCCATGAGATGGCACCCCTGCCTGGAACCATAGATTAGTCCATGTGATTTTCCTGCACCTCACCTAAGGGCTGATTCTCCATGGTGATGATGATGATGATGATGATGATGATGATAATAATAATAATAATAATAATAATAATAATAATAATAATTTATTTATATCCCATCCATCTGGCTGGGCTTCCCCGGTCACTCTGGGTGGCTTCCAACAAATTATTAAAATACAGTAATCCATCAAACATTAAAAGCTTCCTTAAAGAGGGCTGCCTTCAGGTGTCTTCTAAAAGTCTGGTAGTTGTTGTTCTCTTTGACATCTGGTGGGAGGGCGTTCCACAGGGCAGGTGCCACTACCGAGAATGCCCTCTGCCTGGGGTTCCCTGTAACTTGGCATCTCGCTGTGAGGGAACTGCCAGAAGGCCCTCGGTGCTGGTCCTCAGTGTCCGGGTCGAACGATGGGCGTGGAGACGCTTCTTCAGATATACTGGACCGAGGCCATTTAGGGCTTTAAAGGTCAGCACCAACACTTTGAATTGTGCTTGGAGCGTACTGGGAGCCAGTGTAGGTATTTCAGGACTGATGTTATGTGGTCTCGGCGGCTGCTCCCAGTCACCAGTCTAGCTGCCGCATTCTGGATTAGTTGTAGTTTCCTGGTCACCTTCAAAGGTAGCCCCACATAGAGTGCATTGCAGTAGTCCAAGCGAGAGGTAACCAGAGCATGCACCACTCTGGCGAGGCAGTCCACGGGCAGATAGGGTCTCAGCCTGCGTACCAGATGAAGCTGGTAAACAGCTGCCCTGGCCACAGAATTAACCTGCGCCTCCATGGACAGCTGCAAGTCCAAAATGACTCCCAGGCTGCACACCTGATCCTTCAGGGGCTCAGTTACCCCATTCAGCACCAGGGAGTCCTCCACACCCACCCGCCTCCTGTCCCCCCAAAACAGTACTTCTGTCTTGTCAGGATTCAACCTCAATCTGTTAGCTGCCATCCATCCTCCAACCAGTTAAGCAGGTGTGTATGTTGAAAAAGTGAACAGATGCCAGGCATCAGCTGTGGAACCATCAGTGTTATTCGGAAAGCCAGTGTGTTTCTACCTCAGTTCTCCATAATGGGAAGACTAATGGCCCATCTCAGGAGTGTTGCGAGGATAAATGAAATAAGGAAGTGTTGTTACCTGCCTGGAACTTTATGGATCAGGTGAGCCGTAAATTAAAATCATGGCTGAACTTGTGAACTCCGGCAGATTTTAGTGGGGTTTAAATCCACAAGGTTGCTAGGTATGGAGCGGTAGTGGGAATCACTCTTTTACTGTAGAGAAATCTCCTTTAGCGGCTTGGATTTAGAGGCATTTTTCTGCTCGTTTGTGGCTTGTCTCTGCTTCCATTTCAATTGGATTTTGAAGGTTCGCAGGAGTGAACATTGATCTGAGGATCATTTGAAAATGATGGCAACTGCCAGGAGAGAATAGGTAAAAGAGGTGTTAGGGGCAGTACTTTGCCTTTTCCCTTCCTTCGTCACTCTTTTCCTTCTGAGGCAGAGCGACGATACATCTAAACATAAGAGCTTCCTGTGGACTGAACAGGAGATGCAGAATGTACCAGAACAGGAGCACACTTTGCTCTCCCTCTGCTGTCGCTGTTGCTTCCTGTGTGGATTGGCAGGGGAAAGTGTAGGGTTGTCACTCGTTCATACATTTCATGGATTGTCCCTATGCCCAGAGTTCTGTCTATAGTAAGTAGAATATTAATATGAATGAAGTCAATCTGTATGTTTTTGTGATGATAGAATTCTTTGTCCAGACCATTTTAATCACCAGTATCCTCCATTTCAATAATACATGTTTTGAAGAAGAAAGGGCTTCTGGAGAGCAGCAGAAAACTTTATTTATTTATTTATTTATTTATTTAACAACCCTCAAAGTAAAGTAAAAATGGCTATTAAATACAAGAATAAAGAGACTATACAAGAATAAAGAGATAATCAACAGATAAAGTACAGCGAGACTAATTGGAAGTCATTTTTAATTTCTTGTTTTACAATCATTCACATCGTTGGGAGTACAAATGATGTTAGTTATAAGAATTGTGTTGTTTCATATATTGCTATTGTCTGTCAATTTATAGTTAGTTTATTTCATTGTATGCTTGTTTGTTTGCTGTCCTGGCTATTTTAAAACAATAAAGATTATATATATATATATATATATATATATATATATATATATATATATATATATGAATGAATGAGACTACCACTCAACTATCTAAAACGTGACAGGTGCCCCCGTCCTTTCTTGACTTTAGGATTCTACCCCCTCAAAAAAAAAAAAAAATTATTGAGTGATGCCCTTCAACATTGTGACCCTCTAACCTTAGACCTCAAAACAATTCTTTTTGTCATTGGCGCTCCTAACTTCTATCTGTGACTGGTTCAGTGCCTCTGATTTGAAGGAACAGGTTTCAGTCCACCCCTCCAACCCTCCAGGTGGTCCTAAGTGCTCCAGGAACCTGATGACTGGGAATATTGGTTTGGCGCAAACCTTTGAGATGCCTGACCCTTCAACCCTGATTCTAAGGAACAGGTTTTGAGTCCTTATCATGCATCTGGTCCTCCTAAGGCCACTGTAGGGTGGAGTTCTCCCCATGTACAGGTTCACTCTAAAAATTCCCCAGTGTATCAAGTCATGTTGAAGTGGCCACCCATTGCACAGTCAGTAGGAATATAGGGTATGAAGAGCTCACCATCCTTGCCCTATAGGATCAGGTCCTGTTGTGCAAGCAGAAGTCCTTGAGTAGAGCAAATCCCGCACTGTCACTTTGGTGCTACCAGATGTATGAACTGGGACCATATGAGACTGGATATCTGGGGATTACACTGTGCTTGTTCTTCTTGTTTTGTGTCATTGACACCTTGCATGGGCTGGGCTGCCCATAATATACCAGGGTTAAGAATGCCAAATGAAGGGACCCATGACAGGATGGATTTGTAGAGAATGCTTGGGTGTACATGTGTTCTGAAACAGAGAGAGAGAGAGAGAGAGACTTGTAAACATGTGGAAGAAGGGCTTAATTGAAATGAAAGGCAATGAGGATACTTTTTAATTAATTATGGTAACTGCCATGATTCATGATAAACATAACAATTGCAGATGTGTCATGGTGTAACTTCACAGAATCCTGCTACCAATGCCCTACAGCCAAACCACCTGGTGAAGTATTGATAAATCTAGCTGGAAAGTAGTGATTTGGTTGGTGATGAGTCACCAAATGACATTGTTATTACCTGTGTCCTCAGCCATTCCCCCACACTTGTTCCCGTTCAGATAAACATTTGGAAAAGAGAGCGAGAGAATGAGAATAATTATGATAATTCCATAATTTAACTCTGCTTCCTCTCTTACCCAACCTGGAAAAAGAGTATCATTTATTTTTAAAGCCCAATACTTTTATATCTATGGAGCCAAGACGTTTCTGTGTTCATTCAATCTTCTGCAGAACCTTCCTGGCAGATATCAGCTTGAAATGCCCATTGTTTCTCGTCTGCAATCTCTCCCTTGCCGCACTAGCCCCTTCAATTAAGGTGAAGAGGAATGATTTTCTGCCAATGAAAAATGCTGTACAAGGAGGTTTGCCATAAGCCTCTGTTTTGGTGCGGGAGAAACATTAAATCTAGTAATTGGACTGAAGATTTCTGTGTCCTTTCAGATGAGCAAAATATATTGATCTCCGTAGTGTTTTTGCATCTGCAATAAATTCTTCAAAATCAGCACATACGGTATATGTTCCTGTTCTGCAAAAATTGATAATTGGGCTCTGGGGCTTTAGGAAATGCAGAGGCCCAGCCTATTAGTGGACATCTGGTGACTGTGTATTACTATTGCAAGTGTCACATTTTAAGAAAATATCTGAATTGCTATGATTAGGTTATCATACCACTTTCAGTATTCCTTGTGAAGATCTGCTGCTGAGTAAGCTTCAGAAATTCAGGAATGTTGAAGAGTAACAACATAAAGTTTTGGTGCAAAATAATGCTAAACTGATAGGGGACCTTGTTTTCATCCAGTTGGTTTTGATCAAGTGGACGCCTGCCCCAGTGGAAGAGGAGCGGGGGTGATTTTTGCCTATTCCTCCTCCTCTCCCTACAACCCAGAGTGCCTCCCAGAGAGTTTGTGGACCATTCAGAACAGGGTGGAAAATCAGAAGAACATGAGAAGAGCCTGCTGGATTAGGCCAAAGACCCATCTAGTCTAGCACATTTAAAGGTGAACCTATCTAATTCACACTTCTTGAAACAATATGTGAGCATAGCCAGCCTTCCGAATTTGCATTTCTCTGGCCAACTAATGTGTACAAAAATGCATATACTAGGGTAAAGTGTGTTTAAAAATGCACATATTTGTGAAAATAGCATATAGAAATGGGCTGCGTTAGGGGAAATATAACTATTGGGTAAAACAAACTTGGCAAAAATGTGTATATTAGGCAAAAAATGTATAGAAAATTGGGAGAAGTTTGCACTAAAATACTGATTAATTTTTATGAGGACCTTTTTTAAAAAATCAACCAGATGTGGAAATGTGGAGAACTTTATTTAGGTTTGTAAAACTCAGAAACAGAGAAAGCAAAACACATTCCCAGTCCTGTGTTAGAGGATTTCAGATTTGTGAAGGTCATCACAATGCGGTGGGCTCCATGCAATCCACATGTCACTGGCAGAAGCCAAATGTCTGAAGCATGACAGAAGCCCCAGGCATGCATTACTCATGTATACATTACACACACACACACACACACACACACAGGGTGCTCATGTGTGGAAGAAAATGAGGTGCCAGGCAGCCCTAACGTTGAACGGCTGTGCTTTGAGTATCCCTGCATTGTGAATGCACAAACACATTGCGGAAATAAAATGCCACTATCATGCTGAAACACAAATGGATAATGTTACTGTACATTATATTAAAAGATTTCTATTTGTCTGCTTTCATGTCACAAACATTTTGCATTTCCTACTCCACAGATTGATTCCTGCCCCTCAGTCCTTTAATTTCTCTCTCTGAGAAATAACTGCACTTATCTCATGAATATGCAAAACTCTGGAGCCTTCTTGTGTCGAAGCCCATCTGTTCTGTAAAGCTTTCTTGAATGCTTGTCACATCATGCATCATTATAAGTATGCATATTGCATGCCTGTTGGCAATCGTAAGTAGGTAATCTGTATATGAAAATTTAAGGTATTTGCTTAATACCTGTAAATGCCGTCGCTTTACAAAGCTCGAGTTCTTGGAAACATTTGGAGCTAGTAGATAGTGGGTCAGAACTACACCTGAGCTGATACGGTGCACCCATTTCCACGTTGGTTTCCATCAACTGAAGAAGAAAAAAAAGCAAGTTATATTTTGGGGTCTTTTTCTGGAGGGTGAACCCCAGTTGAATTTGTAGTCTACATTCATCACTGGCAAGCACAGCATGATAATGAAAATGCATAGCATCAGGTCATAAGTGCGCAATTCCATAGTATCTGGATTTTCCCATGATTTGGCATCTTTTTTTAAAAAAAATATTTAATCTTTTTTTCAATACAAACAACAACCGCAAAAGACACATACAACAAAAACCATAATAACAATAATAACACAATTTGACAATTCAGATTTGAATACACTGATATACCTATGACTACACCTTTGGGGGGGGGATGCAGGTGGCGCTGTGTGTTAACCACAGAGCCTAGGACTTGCCGATCAGAAGGTCGGCGGTTCGAATCCCAGCAATGGGGTGAGCTCCCGTTGCTCAGTCCCTGCTCCTGCCAACCTAGCAGTTCGAAAGCACATCAAAGTGTAAGTAGATAAATACTTCCAGCGGGAAGGTAAACGGTGTTTCCGAGCGCTGCTCTGGTTCGCCATAAGCAGCTTAGTCATGCTGGCCACATGAGCGAGATGAGCGCCGCAACCTCAGAGTCAGTCACAACTGGACCGAATGGTCAGGGGTCCCTTTACCTTTACCTTACACCTTTTTTAAAACAATATTTTCCCACCTCTCTCTCTCCTCCCCCTGCTTCCCACGACTTGGCATCTTGAGCCTGTACTATTACTGTTCTGATAGCACAAGAGCCTTAGTGGTGCTGCTTCTTCTCATGGCTGCATGGGAGGCACCCACCATGGCTGTTTCTCATGCTAGGTTGCCCCTCTTTACATTTGCATGAGGAAGAGCTGCAGCATGGATTCCTCCTCCATGGTCCACAATGGACTTACATGCTGAACCAGGCCAAAGACCTACCTCTAATTCAGCATCCTCTTGTCCATGACCTGGATACACCTGGGAAGCCCACATAAGGGCAACCATCTTTTCTCACTGTGGACTGGAGGCCCCCGATGCTGACCTTAACATTAAGGAGGCAGTCTGCACATGTTTAGTTATTGAAATAATGATAAACTAGGATTACTGCTGTTTGTTAAACCTTGTTTAACATAACACCGGTGTTAAAAGACCTACAATGGCTCCCAGTACGTTTCCGAGCACAATTCAAAGTGTTGACCTTTAAAGCCCTAAACGGCCTCGGCCCAGTATATCTAAAGGAGCGTCTCCACCCCCATTGTTCTACCCGGACACTGAGGTCCAGCGCTGAGGGGCTTCTGGCGGTTCCCTCACTGCGAGAAGCAAAGCTACAGGGAACCAGGCAGAGGGCCTTCTCAGTAGTGGCGCCCACTACTGTGGAACGCCCTCCCATCAGATGTCAAAGAAATAAACAACTACCTGACATTTAGAAGACATCTGAAGGCAGCCCTGTTCAGGGAAGTTTTTAATGTGTGACATTTTAATGACCGCTCCCCACATTAAATGGGGGGCACCCTTTGCGTGGTCGCACGCAGCTCCTATGCGGCACCGTTAGCACAGGCTTGGCTTCGCCTTCCCCAGGTGGGATACCTGGAGGTCTCTGCCTACCTCAGCCAGTTGCCCAATCCTGCCTTGGCATTGCCAAGGTGATCAGGCCAGGTAGGGGGAGGGACCACCTGCCCACACAGTAGGGGGAGGATCTTACCTGGGAATCGTCTTTGTTGCAAGCCACCAAGAGTGCCTGGGGAAACCCAGCCAGATGGGCAGGTTACTACTACTACTACTACTACTACTACTACTACTACTACTAATTTATTATCTGTTGGGATAGAGGCTCCAGACAAGTATAGGTAACTTATTTCTTTACAAATTTATATGCAGAGTCCTGGCAGGGCTCCTAACACAGGTTTGAAGCAGGGGTTTCTCGCAATCTAAGGGATGGGGCAGGGGACATATGGAGGATGAGTTGTCCTTAAGGAGAGAGCATAGTAGTGTTTCATTTTAAGTTTTTCTTTTTCTGTAAAAGAACATTAAAAACACTTAAAAATGCAGCTACAATCAACAGGAAACGTACCAGAGGAATAAAAATGCACTCAAAAGCAAAAAAAAAAAAGCAAAACAAAGTAACGAAAGACCAACGATCAATACAGAAAATACAATAAAAGTCAATTTTCGTCACTATTTTTAAAATGAATAGTTTATGCTATGTTATAAACAACTTAATTTTTTTAAATTATTATTATTATTAAGTAGTATGCAAGTCTTGCTAAATAGAATGAAATGAAATGCCGGACAGCCTGGAGGAATGAGAAAAAACAACAACAAGTGAGTTGCTGCCAGGTGAGTCTCATAGAGAGGTAATATTTGTACAGGAGCATGCAGGAGAATAAATGATCAAAGCAACAACATGAGAACAATATGCACTTGAACGAAATAACACAAAGGGGCATCTTTTCATGCCAAGGGCTGCATTAGCCCAGTGCAAAGATGTCAGCGCTGCATTCCAAAAGTAGGTGGGGGCATGCATGCACAAAACATGCACTGCTCCCGTATACAATCACAAACAAACTGGATTTATTCTGGACTTTTTGAACACATCGTGGCTATTTTGTGCAAATATGGACCACAAGTACTTGCTTGAGGTTCTAACAACATTCCCAAAGAACCCTCCTTATTAGTAGTTCCTATTGCTGCAAGAGAGCACAGCTGCAGGAGCTTGCAATTGCTGCAAATGAACTGTTGTTGTTTAGTCGTTTAGTCGTGTCCTACTCTTCGTGACCCCATGGACCAGAGCATGCCAGGCACTCCTGTCTTCCACTGCCTCCCGCAGTTTGGTCTAACTCATACTGGTAGCTTTGAGAACACTGTCCAACCATCTCGTCCTCTGTCGTCCCCTTCTCCTTGTGCCCTCCATCTTTCCCAACATCAGGGTCTTTCCCAGGGATTCTTCTCTTCTCATGAGGTGGCCAAAGTATTGGGGCCTCAGCTTCACAATCTGTCCTTCCAGTGAGCACTCAGGGCTGATTTCCTTCAGAATGGAGAGGTTGGATCTTCTTGCAGTCCATGGGACTCTCAAGAGTCTCCTCCAGCACCATAATTCAAAAGCATCAATTCTTCGGCGATCAGCCTTCTTTACGGTCCAGCTCTCACTTCCATACATCACTACTGGGAAAACCATAGCTTTAACTGTACTGACCTTTGTTGGCAAGGTGATGTCTCTGCTTTTTAAGATGCTGTCTAGGTTTGTCATTGCTTTTCTCCCAAGAAGCAGGCGTCTTTTAATTTCGTGGCTGCTGTCACCATCTGCAGTGATCATGGAGCCCAAGAAGGTAAAATCTCTCACTGCCTCCATTCCTTCCCCTTCTATTTGCCAGGAGGTGATGGGACCAGTGGCCATGACCTTCGTTTTTTTGATGTTGAGCCTCAGACCATATTTTGCACTCTCCTCTTTCACCCTCATTAAAAGGTTCTTTAATTCCTCCTCACTTTCTGCCATCAAGGTTGTGTCATCTGCATATCTGAGGTTGTTGATATTTCTTCTGGCAATCTTAAATGAACTAGGTTGTGCTTTTCTCACCTGCACAGCAGGCAACTGCTTCTGGTGCATCATAGAGAGACCCCCGTTGAGCAGCAATGACTGCAGTTATCAGTCCCAAACAGAAATTGCACGTGGCAGGTCTGAAGATGGTGGTGGTGATGACAGGTATGGCTGAATGGAGGTGGTGCGGCCCTGGGGAGCAATGGGGTGTGTGGGATGTTGGCTGAGACATATGAACTGCATCTTTCCATCCTCAAAGGGATTTGTCCTCCTGAAGCTCAAACCCTCTTAGAAAGCATTTTCTCCCTTAAAACGCTTCACAGCTACCACATTGATTTGAATGATGTTTCTAAGGCATGGAAGTCAACTGCTTTGGTGTGAATCCAGCCATTAATGAACACACAGACCAATCAATGGTAAAACTTCAAAGGTCACTGAATTTGCCTTTAAGGTCGATGCAGGGAATGAAACTATTATAAAAGCACCCAGAGTTCAGGAGTCAAATATTTATTAACACCGAAGGTAAGATTGAGTTGATTACATAGCTTCCAATAGGAAGGGAGTCTCTTCTTTCAAATAAAATGCAATCAATATCATCTAACAAAGTAGTCCTCAATTTATTAGATTTTTCCCCACTTAGGAGGCCTCTGCAAAGTTCAATTTGCTTTATTGGCTCTGTGTCGATGTGCTGAAGTGGATCTGTGACGCTGTCTGTCTTTAGTTGCTAACCATAGTACTGCACAGTCCTCACTGCCGCAGTGCCCTTCATATTCCAGAAAGTACTTGGTAGCAGAGCAACCAACATCGGCTGGATCTTTTGGGTGTGTAACAATCTATTCTTCAAGGCATGAACTCATTGTTTAAAATAAGGAAGAGCAATCTCTGGTCCTCCAGATGTTGGACTCAACTCTGATCAGCCTCAGTTGGTATAGTCAATGGGCAAGGATGCCAATGATGGAAATTGTAGCCCTGGAACATCTGTTGGGGGCACCAACAGATAGCCTCTAATTCCTGATTCTTGGAGTACTGCAGTATTGTGTAATAGTTAGAGTGCACAGGCCAGCAAAGAAGGAAGTGTTCAATTTCTGCTTATGTGAGATTTTATCTTGAGAGCATTTAGGATGTTGCCTTGCACGATACAATTAAAACTGTAATTATACTTTGTAATAAAATATTATTATGCAGATTTGCATGTGCTAATTACATGATTAGACCTACACTAATTGCATTATCTGCAAAAGACAACTATCAATGTATTATTATTTTTTTACAACCAGCAACAAACGCAAGACAAATTATGATAAACTCTAAAGGCATGATCCAATCCAGTAATAATGATAGAACAAAATGAGAGTGAAAGGTTTAATCTGCGGAGGTATTACTTGGCACTGAAACATATTCTTATCGCTGTATTTGTTCAGTGCAGCTCCCTTTGCTCCTTTACAATAAACAAGGAAGGTTTGGTTATGAAGGGTTTTTCCCCCTGCCTGCTCAGATTTCTTAAAAAAGAGGGAAGTGTCTTCTAGATAATTTTGTAGATGTTTACGCAGGGAATGCACTAACACTGGGGGGGGGGGAGGCTCGGTTAATTTCATTTTACACAGGTTGTACATTGAAAATAAAGGTATTATAATTATTAATGTGGTATAGGTGGAGAAGGAGGTTTTATACCTGAACCAGAATGATTTTGAGGAGGGTAAGAGATTCTGAAGCAAATTTTCCTTCCTTTTCTCCACTGCTGCGTCTGTCGATTCTTGGACACATTTTGAGTGGGCAACAGGTATTCCTTATATGCTTGCAACACTGGCACCTCTCAGGTGGTTGCCATTGCCATTATCAGTGAACAAGGGAGGTGTCTGTGGTGAATTCTGGCACCTCTTTTTCTAGAAAAATAGCACTGTACATGACTCTGATAGAGGTCAAGCAATATAATGTGGTGAAGGATAAGGGAGAAATCTCCTTTCATGGGAGAGTGCCACCTGCTTCTCAATGGCCACCAAAGGCTTGATGAACTCTGTTAAGTTGTGGGCGAACATATCAGACGACACAGTGATTCTTCCAAAGCAGCTCTTTATTTGTAAGCTGGAACTGAACTGAACTGAGGAGCTCAGTCAGCCTGCTTATATAGAGCTCCACTAGAATGCAACAGTAACCATTTCCTGTAACTAGCCAATCACTGAACGTCACTTTCGATCCTTCATTTGCATACAAACTATCCAATCACTGAACGTTACTTTCGATCCTTCATTTGCATAACTATCTACAGTATCCCCCTGCTGGCCCAGGGTGAGAACTTCAGTACATAAAAAACTCCATAGCCTGTCTTTTAGCCAGAGGAAGCCGCATGAGCCTTCCTCTCTTAAAAAGGAAGCAGGGACAAAAACACTTCACTCACAAAGGGCAATGGAGTGACAGAAAAAAAGAAGAAGATGTGTTGGTACTGATACTGGTCAGTTCTGTCAAGGGAAAAAAACCACTGGAGTTGAGGAGCCCCTCCACCCTGTCCTAATTCTTTTCAGCCTTTTTCCAGTCTGCCATTGTGGAGCAGAAGAGGAATTTTGATTTATATAGACACACATTTTATTTTGCTGAATCTGGTGTTATTTATTTTTTATCTATAGCTAAACGTGAAGCATTATGAAGTCGCAAATCTCCCTCTGCCCTCAACAAGGAGTTGTGTGTCGCATACACAGAGAAAGCTGAAGTCATTTGTTCAGCTTTAAAAGCTGTAAATTTAACAAGTGCCATAGCCATATATGGAGAAATTAGCTTAATGCAGCTAATGTGTTCATATCCGCACAGTTCAGGCACTTTATGCAAAGGTCGGAGGTTGTAATAACTCCTGTTTATGGTATTTAGAAGTATCGATCACTTTATATTGTGATACTCTAATCTGATGTGATGAAGTAAAGATGAAGGCAAGAAGGCATCATGCTGGTCAGTGGAGCCATTTTACTTCAGTTTTAGCATAATCACCAGAGCAACCAAAGTGTCTTTATTTTTCACAAATATATTCTTAATACAGTGGTAACTTGGGTTACATACGCTTCAGGTTACATACGCTTCAGGTTACAGACTCCGCTAACCCAGAAATAGTGCTTCACGTTAAGAATTTTGCTTCAGGATGAGAACAGAAATCGTGCTCCGGCAGCACGGCAGCAGCAGGAGGCCCCATTAGCTAAAGTGGTGCTTCAGGTTAAGAACAGTTTCAGGTTAAGTACGGACCTCCAGAATGAATTAAGTACTTAACCCGAGGTACCACTGTAACATAAGAAGAACATTAAAGCTTGCTGGATCAGGCCAATGACCCATCTAGCCTAGCGTCTTGTTCTCACAGTGGCCAATCAGATGCTTGTGGGAAGCTAAGTCAATGTAGCATTACAATTGAGGAGACCATGTGAGCCAGGAGTAAGTATAGCACCAGAGAATTGCTAATGTAGGAAGTAAATGGAGTACGAATAAGTAGCTTAAGTCAAAGACTTAAATCAGACTTCCTTCTTGGTGAGCATCTTTGATTTCAGTATGTCTTGAAAGAAATGTACTTGGTCCTAGTTCCTATCTTAAAGAGGAACTGTGTTATGATAAAAAGGACTATTTGATGAGTAATAACTCATCAAATCCTAGGACTACATATCTAGAACCAATTTGCTACCCAGAACAGTTTTTCATTAAAGACTGAGTGATATTAATGATGCCTCCTTCTGGTGAGAATCTATACCATATATAATATAATTGCCAATTATGTCCCATTGGTGGAAAAGACCAATATTTCTGCATCTGTGTAAAAATATTTGTTAACAACAGTTTACTAGGTCTAGGTGACCAGATTTTATGGTATGGATTTATATGTCTCACTTAAAACTGAAATATTGGGATGAGAAGAAGTAATTATGAAGGAATGTTTGGAAGCAGTTTATGTCTGGCTCTTAAAAAGCTTAAGTACTCTTCCCCCTTCACAAAGTAATGGATGGTGCATATCAAATGTTCATCATGGGGAAAAGCATTCTCCTTAGTGAAACTATTTTTAGAAAAATTAATTAAAAATCCACTCAGTAGGCTGAAAAGGCAACTAACATAGACAGATCACCTGTTATGCTTTTAATGTCCACTGAAATTTTCCAGATACGATGTACCTAGAAACTTATTTTTGCAAGTTAGCACTCAAGCAGGTGGATTTCAATAATAAAATTATTAAGATAAAACAATAGTTCTTCTCCAGCCTTAGCCATGAAGATAGCTGTTGGGGGTTTGATACCTGGAAGCTAATTCTCACTTTCAGGGGGAAAGCTATCACTCAAGTAGGAAGTCTTGACCTCTAACACAAGACCCTAATACATATAAATTGGTACATATAAACATAATCGTATGAATTGTCGATGTTGGATTATCATGTGTCAGGGGTTCAGGAGCAGAGGGAACGGATGGCGAGGAATCGGAAGGAGAGGTTAGCGATGATAGCCGCCCGAGATCTCTAAGTCTGTCCAGCGAATCGGAGGATTCACAGAAAGGGGCTCCCATGGGCAGAGCTGGGGGGTTGCCAAGAGGGGCACCCCAGGAAGGAGGGACCAGAGGGGATTCAGAGAGCAGCAGCTGGAGATCCGGACCAGCTACCCCACCGGAGAGCAGCAGCTGGAAATCCGGACCAGCTACTCCACCAGAGAGCAGCAGGGGGGAGGAGTTCCAGGCATCAGCGACAGGCAGCTCTCCGGCAGCAGCCACGCCTGCGTCAGAGAGCGAGGAAACGGTAGAGAGGAGGGTCGGAGACAGCGCGCGCGCGCCAAGTTCAAATGTACCAGAGGGAGGCGCAATGAGCAGCCCGGAGAGGGAGCCAGGTCCTAAAGCCCGCCGAAGGGAGGGGGAGGAATCCGAAGGGTCCGCATCCGAGGCATCCAGGAAGGAAGGAACCCCGGGGGGTAGTAGGACCCAGAGGCGAAAGGAGAGACGCAAAAGGTGGAGCAAGGCTAGGGTCTTGAACTGGTGTACAGGAGGCGGAGATTCAGATGGGACTTCGCCGATCTAGGGAATAGACGTAGAGACGCACGCTAAGATGTGGAAATGGAAACTATACTTCAATAAAGACTTTATTCCGTTCTACCGGCTAGCGTTGGTCCTTTGTGAGCCGGGACCTAGAGGCAGTCTCTGACAGTAAGTCCCATCTCCGTGAAGTTTTCATCAGTTCTCTTTGACTCAAGCGGCGTGTGGGGAGCGAAGCAGGGAGGAAAGAGGACTGGTGCCTTTGGAGCTCACAAAAGTCAAGCGACATGTCTACTGAAGAGCAAATTGCTTCCCTGCGAGAAGCGGTAACGCAGCTCAGCGCAGAGATAATCGCCTCCAGGAAAAGAGAGGATGAAGCGGCTGCTGCATGCCGAGATCTCCAAGCCAGGTTGGAAGTGCTTACTAAGCAGGCACAAACGGGTTCCAGATCCGAGGGAATCGGGTTGGGAAGGACTGGAGGCAGCATTGTATCTCACTTTGATGGGAATTTGCAGCAGTACCCCAATTTCCGAGCAGACGTGCAGTTTGCGCTGAAACTGCTGGAGAAAGAGTTTAGAGATGAGCAAGAAAAAGTGGGGTTTATCTTGTCTCATTTGCATGGAGACGCGAAAGCATGTCTGCGCAATCTGTGGAGAGATATGGACCCAGCGCTCCAGAGTTCAGCTGCATTCATTAAAGCGATGGATTCTTGCTTTCTATCGAAAATAGACATTGACATTGCCCGTAAGGACATATTTGAGCTGAGACAAGGGAAAGCCAGCGTGAGGCAGTATCACTCCCGCTTTTTTGCATTGGTCAATGCCTTGGGGTGGGACAAGGATTCCCCCCCCGTTAGAGATCTTTATTGGGAAGGATTGAACCCCCAAATCAAGGATGAGATAGCGCGGGGGGAGAGACCCAAAAGCACCCAGGAAGTGGTGGACAGATCGCTTGCAGTGGGGGTGAGGCTGGAGGACCGCCCTTGGGACAGAGGAGAAGGGCGTTGGGGACGCACACCAGCCAGAGTGCCCTCCCTCTTGCCCAGGGATGTCGCGCGTGCGCAATCAACGCCTCCGCAAGCAGGGGGGGAGGAGCCAATGGAGATCGGCGGTGCTAGAGCTCAATCAGCCACCAGAGCCTTAACACCGGGAGCAGTCAAAACAAAGCAGCCTAGAGGGAACAGGAAGTGTTACATCTGTGACAGTTCGAAGCACATGGCGAAAGAGTGTCCCCAGAGGCTCCACAAGCACACTGCAGCTTCAATGACAGTAATGGGAGCATCTCAGCAAAGTGAACCACGGCAGGGAAACGGAAGCACTGGGGGCCAGCCAGGCGAGTCAGTGAAGAAGTCCCCAGAGATTTTGAAGCCCACGGATCCCCTCCCGCCCAAACCAGTGGTGCAGCTCACCGCATCGCTCCAGCTGCCCAGTGGTCCCACTTTAGAAGTGCCGATTACGATTGACTCTGGCAGTAATGCGGACTTTATCGCACTGGAATTCCTTCGACAACACAACATAGCGCTACTGCCAGCCACACTGCCCCTGAACGTGGTCACAGTGGATGGCAGGGAACTGCTAGGGGGGCAGGTGGTGCAGCAGACACCACCTATGGTGATGCAAATTGGGAATCACCGAGAAGTCATCAGCTTCAACGTCACCCAATTGTCGGACACGCCCATAGTGTTGGGCATGAGTTGGCTGGATAGGCACAGCCCGGCATTAGCGTGGTACCAGCGGCAATTGACCTTCTGCTCTTCCTACTGCGCAGCGCACTGCATCCAGACCTGCCAGGAAGGAGAGGGGCGAGAGGATGCACCGCAGCTACACCTAGGCATGGTGCAAGCGGTGCCCAACAAGTACAAGGAGTTTTTGGAGGTCTTCTGCGAGAAGGAGGCGGACAAACTGCCCCCCCACAGACCCTATGACTGCAAGATTGATCTCCTGCCGGGGGCAACGCTGCCAACAGGGAAACTGTATTCCATGTCTGAGGACGAACTGCAGGAACTTAGGGAGTTCATAGACCACAATTTGAAGCGCGGGTTCATTCGGGAGTCGAAAGCTGTAGGGGGCAGCCCAGTATTCTTTGTGAAGAAGCGAGACACGCCCCAGAAGAGGCTTGTAGTTGACTTTCGAATTTTGAACTCGAAAACCAAGCCCTCGTCCTTCCCCATGCCCAAAATAGACGACCTGCTCGCGACGGTAAGGAAAGGACGCGTTTTCACCAAGTTGGATCTGCGAGGCGCGTACAACCTGATTCGTGTGCGGGAGGGCGACGAGTGGAAGACGGCCATGTTCACACCACTGGGCACCTACGAATACAGAGTTATGCCCTTCGGATTACAAAATGGCTCTCACTGTTTTCAAGCCTTTATGCATCACGTGTTGGCGGGACTCCTTTACAAGAAATGCGTATGCTTCCTGGACGACATCCTGATATTTTCTGAGTCGCGAGAAGCGCACGAGATGGATGTCAGGGAAGTTCTGCGGAGACTAAAGGAACACAGGCTGTACGCCAAGCTGGAGAAGTGCCAGTTCGACGTGACGGAGGTGGATTTCCTGGGCTATAAACTGTCGGACAAGGGGCTCGCCATGGACAGCGCCAAGGTTCGCTCAGTATTGGACTGGAAAAGCCCGCGCAATAGGAAGGAAGTCCAGCGGTTTGTCGGCTTTGCCAACTTTTATCGCAAGTTCATCAAGGGGTTCGCTATGCAAACGGCGGCCATCACCGACACGCTCAGCTCCAAGAAGAAGAAGTTTATCTGGACGGAGGAAGCGGAGCAGTCCTTTCAGAAACTCAAGCGTCTCTTCGCTTCCGAGGAGCAGCTGCTGCATGTGAATCCCAGCAGACCGATGAGGGTGGAGACGGACGCCTCAGACAGAGCCGTGGGAGCTGTACTGTTGCAACAAGACCAGCAGGGGGACTGGAGGCCGTGCGCCTTCTACTCAAGGAAGCTCAGCAAGTCGGAGCAGAATTACACCATCTGGGACAGGGAGTTGCTAGCCATCCATGCAGCGTTCAAAGCGTGGCGGCACTTCCTTATCGGAGCCAGACACACAGTGCAGGTCCGCACGGACCACAAGAATCTAGAGTACTGGCGCACGGCGAGGTTCCTGAATCAGAGGCACATTAGATGGGCAGAGTTCTTCGCGGACTTCGACTTCAAGATAGAGTACATCCCGGGTGACAACAACATCATGGCAGATGCCTTGTCCAGAAAGCCGCAATACCTCGAGGAGGAGGCACCGTCGGCAGCCAAGCACATTTTCGCACCGGAAGCGTGGGCTTGCGCCTCGGCGACCGTGGATCTGGACGCCGTACGTCGAGCGTTGCAGGAGGACCCCTTCGCGCTAGCCAAGATGGAGGAGGTGCACAAGGGCACGGTGAAGGAAGACGAGTTCCAGATCAGAGACGGTTTGCTCATCCGCAAGGGAGCACTCTACGTGCCGGGGAATGACCTCCGCGCAAGGGTGCTGCAGCAGCTACACGACGCCCCCACTGCCGGGCACTTTGGCAGAGAAAAGACTGTAGAACTAGTGACCAGAGACTTTTGGTGGCCCAAGATGCGGGGGGAAGTAGCGGATTACGTCTCGAGATGCGACACCTGCCAAAGGGCCAAGTCAGTGCACAAACCGCCGGCGGGATTGCTGGAACCGTTGCAGACGCCGTCTGAGCCGTGGGAACGGGTGGCCCTGGACTTTGTCACGGATCTGCCCAGTTCGAGGGGAAAGACGGCAGTGCTTGTGGTGGTGGACATGTTTACCAAGATGGCACACTTCATTCCGTGTGCGAAGGTGGCCACGGCAGAACAGACCGCCAAACTGTTCATAGACCACGTGTTTAAGGTCCACGGTCTGCCACGATCTATTCTATCCGACCGGGGGCGGCAGTTCATATCGAACTTCTGGCAAAAGTTGATGGGCATCCTGAACGTCAAGATCAATCTAGCGTCGGCGAGACACCCGCAGACCAACGGACAAGCGGAGAGGGTCAACGCCATCATGCAGCAGTACCTGAGATGCTACGCCAATCAGCAGCCTAACACGTGGGTGGACTACCTGCCCCTCGCAGAGTTCGCTTACAACAATACGAAGCACGTGTCGACGGGGGTGACGCCGTTCTTCGCCAACAACGGGAGGCATCCCAGAACCTTCCCAGGTTTAGAGAGAGTGGGGGAGGGGGAGCAGCAGGCAGCGGAAGAATTAGCGTCAGAGTTGCAGGAAGTCCACGAACAGCTTAGGAGGCAGTTGGAACTGGCAAAGCACGCATACAAACTGCAGGCTGACAGACACAGGAGAGTAGGGGAAGACATACAGGTGGGAGACTGGGTTTGGTTAGCAGCGCAAGCAGTGCCGACCAGATCGTTGGCCAAGAAGAAGCTAGGGCATAAGCAGCTAGGGCCTTACCAAGTCCAGGCACAGGTCAATCCAGTGGCCTTCCGGTTAGCGCTTCCGGAGGGTTCCAGAATGCATCCGGTCTTCCATAGATCGGTGCTCACGCCCTACAAAGCACCGCATAGATTTCACGAGCCAGGCACAGCACCAGATCCGCCCAGAGAAGGACCCAGGGAAGGGGGGTCGCCAAGAGGGGAGCGCATCAACGAAGCCACAGAGATTTTAGACTCGAGATGGGGGGAAGAGGGAGTAGAATACCTTCTTGCCAGAGAGGATACCCCGGCCAGCGCCAACAGTTGGGTGCCGGGCTATGCCTTGGACGAGCCTCTTCTCAAGGAAGAGTTCCATGCCATTTTCCCACACAGGCCCATGCCAGCCGAGTATTTCGATGACTGGCTCTTCACACCCACACTTTCAGGCAGCACGTTCCAGGGGTTCGACTCGGACGAGGAGATGGCACCACACATACGCTCTCCGGAAGGTTCACCCTCGGGTTCTGCCTCAGACCGCTCCTATTGGTGGGATAATCAACCAGAGGAGCAGTGGCGCAGGAAGTGGCTGGGGGGTCCCTGGCAGGCATCACCCTCAGAGGGGAACGGGGGAGAGATGGACATGGACGTGTTGGGGGAGGACGTGGGATTTGAACACGAAGGCAGGGAGATGGAAGCAGAGGAGATCGACGTCGACGAGCGCACGGAGGACGAGCCAGACCTGCCCGATGTGATGTACGACACGGGGGAAGAACTGTATCCGGCACTCACCCCCGCCACGACGGAGCACCCAGAACCCACACCGGAAGGAGGGGAGGGGGGAAGGGGGGGCTTCGAGGGGGGGATGGATGTCAGGGGTTCAGGAGCAGAGGGAACGGATGGCGAGGAATCGGAAGGAGAGGTTAGCGATGATAGCCGCCCGAGATCTCTAAGTCTGTCCAGCGAATCGGAGGATTCACAGAAAGGGGCTCCCATGGGCAGAGCTGGGGGGTTGCCAAGAGGGGCACCCCAGGAAGGAGGGACCAGAGGGGATTCAGAGAGCAGCAGCTGGAGATCCGGACCAGCTACCCCACCGGAGAGCAGCAGCTGGAAATCCGGACCAGCTACTCCACCAGAGAGCAGCAGGGGGGAGGAGTTCCAGGCATCAGCGACAGGCAGCTCTCCGGCAGCAGCCACGCCTGCGTCAGAGAGCGAGGAAACGGTAGAGAGGAGGGTCGGAGACAGCGCGCGCGCGCCAAGTTCAAATGTACCAGAGGGAGGCGCAATGAGCAGCCCGGAGAGGGAGCCAGGTCCTAAAGCCCGCCGAAGGGAGGGGGAGGAATCCGAAGGGTCCGCATCCGAGGCATCCAGGAAGGAAGGAACCCCGGGGGGTAGTAGGACCCAGAGGCGAAAGGAGAGACGCAAAAGGTGGAGCAAGGCTAGGGTCTTGAACTGGTGTACAGGAGGCGGAGATTCAGATGGGACTTCGCCGATCTAGGGAATAGACGTAGAGACGCACGCTAAGATGTGGAAATGGAAACTATACTTCAATAAAGACTTTATTCCGTTCTACCGGCTAGCGTTGGTCCTTTGTGAGCCGGGACCTAGAGGCAGTCTCTGACATCATGTTTATGAGTACAACATATCACCATTTTCTATGCATTATTATATGTTTTGTATTTATGTATTTGTTGAAGAGAGAACCTCCATTGTAGAATATGCATGTACTGTCAAATTTAAATTTAAAAGGCACCATACACAAGCCCCACTTGCCAAAGAATAATCAGGAACACACTTTAATGCTGTGGGTTATTCATTTGCAGCTGTGTCTTTTCCTGCCCTACACCCAACACCTTACTCTTGTTCTTATCATTTGCCTCCCATACACATGTTTCAGGGTGATGAACAAATCGCACTCAAAACACCTTTAAAAAGCATTAAAAGGAACACAGGAGATGGCAACAGATAAAGTTTAGAGCAATACAAAGTAGATACCCATAGCAGACATATTTATTCAGCTTGGAAAGCTTCTTGGAACAAGAATATATTCATTTGTGGAGATAGTGGTGCCTGATGCATCTCAACAAAAATACTGTTCCACAGAAAAGGGGCTGTCACATAATTTGTTTTGGAAAAATCTGAGGTCTTACTGTTCTTCCATATCTAAGTGCCTTAGCACTCTACCCCACAGTAAGGAGTAGGTGGGACCACTTAAGATCCAGAAGGTTGAAAGGATAATTTATTGGAGGCAGCCTGGGGGGGGGGGGGAATACCCATTTGGTGTCAGTGGTGAGAACAGAAAATGGTTGGTGTGGCTGGTTGGTTTGCCTCCCATCCATCTCACAATGTAGTCTGCTTTCTATGCCACCACAGAGCCTGACCTGAAACTACTACATAAATTTGTAAAACTGATGGTGATTAATGCTAATGATTCAAATGATGTTGTGGGATTGTATCAGGAAGCAAGAACCTGTGGGTGATCAGATGTTGTTGGACTCCCAAACCCATCTGCCCCAGCCCAGTAGTCAGGAATGATGGGAGTTGTAGTCCATTAACACCTCGAAAGCCATAGGGCCCCCACCCCAATACGTTGGCTGGATCTGTATATATAAGGCTGGGCTGTATATGTGACAGATAAATAGGAACTATTTTGAATTTTTGACCTGTTCTGTCCTTGTAGGCAACTAAAGGGAGAGTACCAACTAGAAAGGAAACCTTTCCCCTCTTTCATTTTGTAAGCACAATTTTTTTTTTCTAAAATGAAAACAAAACATAACCTTTTGTACATCTGGTAACATAATGCTGCCTTCAGAAAAAGATTTTTCAGTCCAGCCTCTGACTTTGCTTGACTTGTAGAGTCAGGACTGGAAGAGTCAAAGCTGGAAGAGGCCACAGAGAACATGTTTCTCGATATTCAGATTTGGCAGACAGACAGTGCCATTAAGAATTTGCTGATGGCTAACTGTAGAGAATGTGTTGAAAGAATATGTAAAGGGCAGCTTGTAGTATACCTAGAATCAGCTAATTGAAATTTCATGGTGATTAGAGTTAGAGGTACCTTGTTCATGCTAATAATAGCTGTTTTTACAGGGGGTGTGTGTGGAATACATCTTAAAGATTTTTTTTTAAAAAAAATGGAAGCAAGGATTACCATAATATGTGACAGCCATGAGCTTAAATGACTTTTAAAAAGAGGTTTAAGACAAATTCATGGAGGGCAGATTAGATTTTAGCAAGGATAGCAAAATGGAACCCTCATGTGAAAGTAAGTATACCTTCGGGTATCAGATGGTCATCACATTCATGCTTTGCTCACAAGATTTCCATATACACCTAGCCATAAGAAAACAGAACACTGGATGTATTATTTATTATTTCTATGATCGTTATTTTAAAAGCCCAATAGCAATTTATTTTTTTAAAAGTAAAGCAAATAAAACAGAAATCTAGAAGATTAAAATACGTGAAACAGGGTCCAATCATAGGCTCCTGGGCAAAAAAAGAGAGAGCGAGCTTCATAAGATGTCTGAAACTACTGATAGTTGCTGCTTCATGCATGGCAGATAGAAGGGTATTCCAAAGTACTGGGACGACAGCAGCAAATGCTCTGTCACTTGACATAGAGGGGGTGAAAATCCTCCAGTGAAATGAAGTGAAATGAAGAGGTTTCCAAATTTTCAAGACACAGCCCACACGGGAAATTTGTGCGACCACCCTGCCCATTAAGGCACAGCTATGTAGATAACATCATGTGTTGTTGGCCCTCAGCTGTGTATACTCTCACCTCATACATGTGAGTATTCTTAAAGTAGAATTATAATTTAATGCTAAGGCAAAGAGGACATACAAGAAGACAGATGCTAGAGATATGTATTCTGATTTATAAGCTCAGCAGGGGATCGCATGAAGCAGTTGTCAGGAAGACATAAGCGGGGGTGGGGGAGGGAATAGAATAAATGCACTGACAGAATTTAGGCTTGCAGCAGACCTGCATCTAAGTGGATAGAATTCTTCCCACTGTCACCTTCTGAACTTTCTATGATAACCACGAGAAACAAATTTAAGATTTCACTCCTTACGATAATTAGAGGCCATTCTACTTTCCGTTTTTGAAAAGGCCTTTCGTGGATATAATGAAACCTAGAAGATATTTAGACTTACCAATGACTAGTAATTTAGAAATTAAAGTGCAGCCTTAGTAAGTGACACAGCACAGTGCTAATAAGATTAGAAAGTGTGAGCCAATTTTCATATGCAGAAACATGTGGAAAATAATTTCTAATCCACAAAATGCTAGAAGGGCGTATTTAGTGTAATGGAAATTTGTATGTATATCTGCTCAGTCACACATCCTGTTGTCTCGTTAGCACCCTTTGGGTTCTGGACATAATTATATAATTAGAGGAGAGAGGAATTGGAGCTGGCTGGAGAAGGTGTGTGTGTGTGTGTGTGTGTTTGCATTTGCATACGTAATCAGGCAACATTTTCCCCCAGAGTACTCATCAAACTTAGAGCATGTACACATTGCGTTCCCTCCTGAGTGTTCTGCTACAATAGATGTATGTACTCCTATATGTTTCTGCTAAGGGATGAGTGGAAGCCCCTCCCCTTTCCTAATTGTTTCCTTATTGTTGCTGGCAACAACAATAGAAATAACGCAAAGCTGCATACAGAGGAGCTTTAGCCGTTTAAACGCTATACTGCTACACGTCTGCCTTCTGGTTTACTTTTACAAAATTATTTGGGGGACTCAGTGATACACAGTTTGCTGTAGTTTTCAGGTTGTATCTCACCCCGGAACTTTACACTGACTGGTGCATTTAAAAGTGCATTAAATTAATGGCACATGAGGCTTCAGAAGAGGTCTGAGGAGGCAATTTAAGTAGATTTGACTTTTGCTTGAGAATGTGGGAGATTTGACTGGGAATCCAAACCAGTCTCAACCTCATCTCTGAGCTGCAATATTAATGGTGGACTTAACTGCAGGACTGCTTTAACTTATACTCCCTCAGCTCAGTCCAAGAACTTGCAATAGGGGGCTAACAGTGAGCTACACTGCGGGATTGTTTTCGACTACTGTCTGAGCCCAAGTTGCACAGTGGGGAGAAGAGCAACGAAAAGCATTGCAGAGTTGTTGAAATCCCTCAGTTCAGCCCAACCTGCAACAGGGGTTTTAATAAGAACTTAGGGAGGGATTCAGTGTCAAAGTCTTCCAATCGTTCAGTCAGTGCAAGCATTTCAGAAAATGAAAATATTTGCCCATACCTCATGGATTAGTCTTGGAAAACTGGGCTATCTCTGAGAGGCTCTGAGAACATGACTCAGTGTTCAACATCCAACATGATTATCTCCACTAGATTTTTGGCCTTGCACACATCAGTATGGTTATTTCTGAAGCTGTCTTTTTACAAATGTTTTAGAAAATCATTATCTTGAAGGGAACAACAACCATCGGCCTGGCCTTATGATCCAGAGAAAACATAGTGGCACGCCTATGTCAGGTCTGTGGGATTTAACGGTGGGGACATTTTGCTATTTTTGAATGCGCCCCTGCATTTCCAAGGAAACAGGATGACTACATCCTGTTTTGCTGTGAGGGCAGGAAATGAAAATGGCATAGAAAAATGTAACAAGACAGGAAGTGTTGCCTGGTTGCCTTGGCAATGCAAGGACACATTCCTCTCCTGTGGACACCTGTTCCAATGCGTGAACATTTTTTTCCTTTGTGCCCCTCCCCCATCTAAGGAAGGTGAATATTAGCCGCAATTTCTGCACAGCTCTACTAACAACTCAATAATGTTTATTCACTCTAAAAAATAAAAATAGAATTGCACAGTGCAATTTTCTGTTACCTCATCACTTTTATATCATGGCCCATCTTCTCAACATTATTGTGTGTTTTGTTGTCTCTTTAGGCTGAGTACTTTCTCAAGCAATGACTGTAATGTGCCTGGCTCAGTGGTTCTTGTTTTCAATTGGTCCCCAGATGCAAACACAGTAAACATGAGTAATATTATTAATAAAATGGCAGTTGGCACCCATTAGTACAAACTATCTTCTCTCCAGGCTATTAGGTCCCAACGGGCTGAGGTAGCAGCACAGGCTGACCAGCCAATAGGGAGGGAAGGCAAAGCCAGAGGTACAAATTTGGCCAGCAGAGGGGCAAACAGGGAATGTAGATTGAACCTGAGGGCAGCTAGAACCTTAGCATGAGCTAAGGATATGCTCTGAATTATGAGCAGATATATTGAAGGGCATTGTCCTTTAAAAAAAAAAAATCTCTCAGGTATCCTTGACAGGATGAAACTTGGCAGGCTACAGTTTAAATTGTGGGAAGTGGACATTAAATACCTCTTTCAAACTCTGATCCTGAGGACAAGAATGATTGTTATGGTATCTTGTGTTTTATTATACCTGTGTAGGTTGCCTTCATATTCTAAATGAGTGGGCTGTCTATAAAGATGCTTTATTCCATTATAAATAAATGGAATGTGTAAGAGTCAAGATAGCTAATTATGTGTTGAGGTACCCACAAGTGCAACAAAACAGCTTGTTGGCCCCCATTCATTTAATGTTTCTATAAATGATAGAATAACGGAATCATAATCCTATTCAGGCATTCCTTCAGTCACACAGTTGCAACTGGCCAGGGGGAGTGTGTGCTCCCTGGTCCCGTCCCTTCTGCTGGCTTCCTCTCCTTCCATGAATTAGGGGTGTAATTTCTGCATCAGGGAACTTTCTCTACACAGGAAGGCTCACCAGAAAATATAGCACTCTGGTACTATAAGTGCATTTAAACATTTTTAAAACCATCAGATGTTGTTGTTGTTAAGATGGCTGTTGAACTATTTGTAATTTCCGGGTTTTGTTATTTAAACCTTTTCATTTTTTTCATTTTGTATTTATGGTTTTTATATTACATAATTTGTTATGCACTGTCCTGTGAGCCTTCAGATTGAATGGCAGAATATGAATTTAATAAATGAATGAAATAAAATTGATTGCCTGGATTCACTGTAAAGTGTGTTCTCCCTCATGGAGAGCACAGGTTGCGGGCGGGGCTGACAGGACACCTCACTGTTACTAGGCTAATGGTTTGGCCATCCTTTAAGCAGGGGCGGGCTGTTACTGGGGAAATCTAGATGTTGTCATTTGTTGATTGACAGCCCTATTTGTTAAGTACAATGCTCGCAGCGACGAACTTCCTCTTTTCGCTGCTTACTTCGGATCACCCGCCCTCCCTTCCCTAATTTTAGGCTGTTTGCTTGACCTTGCTATGCCTGTCATGGGGTCGTCTGCTTTGGGGCAGGGGCCTGGTAGGAATTTTGTCCATTTGGCTGATTAGTGTGTGCCACTTGGTTTTTGCCTACTGCATAGCAAATTGTCACAACTTGTAAGGTTTGCGGTTAGGCATTGGTCTTGGAATTGGTTGGTGGAGGGGTATGGATTCGGCTGTGCCTGCCCCTCCAAAATGCTGCTGCTGCTGCTTCAAGGGTTTTCCGTTAAAGGAACCCAGGGGCTCCCCATGCTTTTGTCCGAAACCCCCTGGCAAGGGGCTAGGGCCACGCAAGCCTCTGGGAGCATTCTGGGGAGAGGTGAGGCATGGTTCCCAGTCCCGTCTCTCTCCCCAGGTGACTTACCCTTGCTGACTTCGCGGGGTGTGTGAATGTCAGAGCTGTCCCCGTGCAGGGTCAGTTAGTGCTACCAATGCCTAAGCAACCACTCACATTGCTGTAATTTGAATAAAGTTGTGGCCAAAAGTATGCCAAAAACCTTAAACAAAAATTAAGTGTCAATTGTGTTTTTCTTTGGGGGTGTGTGTCTTGGGAACCTCGACACGCAAACAAAGCAAAGCAAAGAGAGTGGCTAAAGTCTAGCAGTTCCAGAGAAATGGGCTATTGTGGAAGCAATCGTACGGGTCTTTGGATTAGTTTTCTATGTAATACATGAAGGCTTGACCAACAGGACTGTGAGTCATGGTAGTTGGCATTTGAATCTAATAAATATATATATATGAAACACTTCCTTTACATACAACAAAATATTATTGGGTTTTCAAGAATAAGTAAATACATAAGAGGGAGTTACCTGTTCAGTTATGTATGTTGATACAAGTGCATCACACCATTATACTTCTATCACTTGGCAAACAAACATGCATAGAACCACTATAACAAATAAACAAACTTTATTAAGCACTTCCTGACACTGCAATCCTAAATGCAGTCATAGTGAAACCAGTGGGATTTATGCCTGAGTAAACATTGCTTGAAAAAAGTAATAATCCAAAACTGTTCGTTAAATAACAAAAAGGGCAATACATTTATGACATTTACACAGCTGGGAGAATGACTCTCCCTTCCCACCTTAGCGTAAGTAGCTTGCTCTACACAAGGAGTAGAATGAAGCGGGAATGAGGTGCTCAAGCTTTGAAAAATATACTTATTTTGTTTGTGGAGCAGAAATTATATGCCACTTTATTACAAAATATATCAGAGCAGTTTGCGTAAAATGGTATAAAATATTCATTAAGATAGAAATAAATACAGACTTAAAACAGTAGACGCACACACACAAAAATTATCAAAATGTTAGAAGGAGATGTACCAATTCAGACTTCAGAACAGTTTTTGAAGGCTCCTGTATATGAAAGAGCTAGCAGAAAACTACCACAATGGGGAGTGGATTAGATAGGGCCATTCTCCCTGGCATACAAGGTCCTCCCCGCTCCCACTAACAGTGTGTTGTTGTTTTTTAGTAGAGAGAGGAAACGGCATTCAAAATGGCATTCCTCACCTTCAACCTGCCTGAAGTGTCTCAAGTCTGTTTTCCCAACACGTCCTGCACACCCATCTCCATCTCTGCTGGCTCTGACCATTCCTCTTCCCACCGTCATGGCTGCTGCTTTGCAAGTGACTCCAAATCCCATAAATTGCTAGCCTCCTCCCTTGGGGCTTCCCCTGGCCTCCTGCCTCCACCGCGCACTACCAGAGCCTGGCCAGTCCCATCTAGTCCAGAATCCTGTTCTCACAGTGGCCTACCAGATGCCTGTGGATAGCCTGCAAGCAGGACCTCCCTTCCTATAGTTTCCGACAACTGGTATTCAGAAACCTATTGCTTCCAACAGTGGAGGTAGAACTTAGCAATCAGGGTTAGCACCCACTGAAGAAAGAGACAATTCTCATATTGGTGGGGGGAAGGTCATGGGTTTCTCCAAAGATTTGTATTGGCACCTATGGCAATTTATTCATAAGTCCAGAAGTAACATGTAAGAAACATTAGAGGAGGGCTGATACCTTCAGGACCTAATTAGATGCATCTCAGAAGTATCAGCTGACCACTGGATAGAGGATGCTGGGGAGAAAATGCTGTCTTCCAAACCTGGGACCCTCTAGATGTTTTGGAGTCCAACTCTCACCAGTCACAGCCAGCACGGTCAGTCATCAGGGATGGTGGTTCTGGGAGCCCAATCAAGTCTAAAGGACACCCAGTTGGAATATTAGATGGACCAAAGTGGTTCACCTCTGATCTCCTTGAGAGATTCTTCATGACAGCAACGGCTACAGTGAAGCTCAGCTGTTGAATTTTAAAGTAAGTCCTAGAGGCACAAATGTTTCATGCAAAGCCTGCTATGTTATGTTATTTCCTCAGGAACGGGTTCAGTAAAAGATGTTAGTAGCAGGGTCCAAGAAGAGAAATAGTTGGTTGAGGAGGGAAGGTGGAATTTGTTTGAGAGGTCCATCTGGTCTCATTATTAGTGATGTGCACAAGCTATGGAACAGAAACCAGCTCTCTAAACTATGACTGGCCTGGGCTTAAATGATTTACTGCTAAGAGAAGCCCAGTAACAAGAATTATTAACATGTGTTGATGATACCGTGCTGACATTTTTCAAAAGTAAATTTTGTCTTGGACATTTGTTCAGCGCATGCATTTGCTGCAAACTTCTATTTGGTGGAAGATGAAAGCTATTTCCCTCCCTGCCATTTAATAGGTTAGATTACAAGTGGTTTAGTCATGCTCAGCATATGTTCTTTGGTCTGCAAATGCTTTTGCTACCGGGGCTTTCCAGACTTCTGCTTTTAATTATTTAAAACACTGTGTGGCTTCCCTTGATGATTTATGCTTTCTCTTGGAATGAAACGGCTTGAAGGAAGGGGTTAGACATATTTCCTTTTGGAGATTATGGGCTAAATAACAATCGCACTTAGCGTTCATAGAGCACATTTCAGGCATTCAAAGCGTTTCACATATATTATCTCTGTCTTGCTGCACACACATTGCAGATTGGGGACTGAGGCGGAGAGAACAGTGCTTGTAAGGCTGGCTGTTTCCTACACCGAACATATAATGTATGGGTTTAAGGAAGAGCCTTTTTAGATCAAACCAATGGCCCATCTAACCTAGCATCCTGTTCCAAATATTAGCCTAATAGATGCCTATGAGGAGGAGGAGGAGGAGGAGAAGAAGAAGAAGAGTTTGGATTTGATATCCGGCTTTACCACTACCCTAAGGAGTCTCAAAGCGGCTAACATTCTCCTTTCCCTTCCTCCCCCACAACAAACACTCTGTGAGGTGAGTGGGGCTGAGAGACTTCAGAGAAGTGTGACTAGCCCAAGGTCACCCAGCAGCTGCATGCGGAGGAGTGGAGACGCGAACCCGGTTCACCAGATTACGAGTCCACCGCTCTTAACCACTACACCACTACACCACACTGGCTATGAAAGCCCTCCCCTCTTGTTTCTCCCTACAGCAGGAGCAAGGAACCTCCAGCCCATTGTCACAATTAGACTATTTCCCCCAGCAACACCCACCTGCCCCACACCTGATGTAATAGGTGATGTCTGGTGCAGGGCAAGTAAGAACATGGCTACAAAGTAACCCTTGGAGACTTTGGAGCCAACTCCTATGGGCTGAGGGGTCTCTGGGCCCCCCAATAAAATATTTCAGGCGGCCGACTCCCCCCGAAGTTGATTGGCATTGCCATTTTTTTAGTTTTATTTATTTATTAACATTCTTATGTTACATCGGTAAACATTATCATATTACATCACAAGGCTTATTATAATATAATTTTCAACATGTGTACAAAGTTTATATACCTAAAGAAAAGAAACAAGGACAAAAAACTATTCCAAAATCATATATGTACCAACACATTGGACTTCCTGTCTATCCCGTTGTATATTCCTTTTCCCCCCCAAATGAATGTACTCTTATTATTGTATATTTCTTTAATTTTTATCTAATACATTCCTGTATCAATATGTACCCAATGTGTGTGATTGCCATTTAAATGGTGTGCGTGCCCCATGTCATGTGATCGATTATGCAGGGTGGGGCTTACCTGCCCCCCCATATTTTATTCAAGTTGGCACCCCTGCTTGGAGACTTAGAGTGAACTGCCAACTCTTCCTTTGCAAGTGGGGCTTGCTGAGAATGCTCACCAGCAGATTAGTGCAGACAGTGAGTCACAATGGGGTTAGCTGCACCACAGAGTTGCCTTTGCCAGCGAGCTCCACCTTTTCCATTTGCAGGTGCAGTTTAAATCTAAAGAGACTTGTTGCAGCTGCTGATTGGCAGCTATACTGAGCCCCTTTGACTTCCTCCTTTGTCTTTTCTATTTGAGATACAGCTCCTCAGATGCCTTCTCTGAAGACAAAGGTGTGTATCTCTTGACCCTGAAGACGCTTGCAAAGAATTCATTGTGCAATCTCCCTGTTCTCCTTCAAAACTGCTGTCACATGTTTGCTGCCCAACAGTGCAAGCCTAACCATGTCTACTCAGAAGTAAGTCCTATGAAATTTAACGGAGCTTATTCCCAGATAGGGGGATACGGTTGCAACCTTCAGGTCCTAATGCCCTCCTTCCCATTTTTCACACTACTAAAGTATAGCAATAATTGTGGGTTGCTTTAAACCTTTAGGTACCTACTCCTCAAATTCCTTCCTGGCTCGCTTTATCGTGAACTAAAAATTGTTTTGCCAGAGTCTCTTTCCTCCCCCCTTCATTTGAGCATGCCTTCCACTTTTCAAAGGAAGACTTTGTGCCTTTTATGACTTCTTTGACACTGCTATTTAATCATTCTGGCATCCTTTCAGATTTGTTCCTACCCTTTCTAATCTGTAGCATACATTTTATGTGAGCTTCTATTATAGTGGTTTTAAATAACCTACAGGCTTCCTGAAGGGATTTGACCTTCCTGACTCTTCCCTTCAACTTCCTTTTAACTAATCTTCTGATTTTTTGAGAATTCCCTTTCCTGAAATTAAATGTGTCTTATGTTAGATTTTTCTAGGCAAGTATTGTGTGCATGTGCTCGCGCACACGCACACACACACTGAATTGAACAGTGTTGTGATCATTTTTCCCAAGTGGTACAACTTCTGTTACATCCCTAGCCAGATGGTAGTTACCACTCAGCATTAAATTATTTTTTTTACCTTAGATCCATAGTGAACTGATCTAAGGTACAATCAGGTGTCACATCTTAAAAAATTTGTCTCTTTGACATGACTTGAATGTACATTTAAAGTTATCCATGGTTTCTTTAAAAAATGTATTTACCCCCGTGTTTACAAAATTCATCAAACTCTACAGCCAAAACTAATAATAATAATAATAATAATTTTTTATTTATATCCCAACCTCCCCAGCCGAAGCTGGGCTCAGGGCGGCTAACAACAGTAAAATAATACAACATTCTAAAATCATTTCATTATAAAATTCATTCAAATCAAATTGGTGGCAACCATTGGGCTAGAGTTCTGTGAAGATTGCCAAAGGAGGGAGTCAGGCTGTCCTTAATAAAACTAATAAAATGTTAAACTAATAAAATGTTACAACAGCTATTCCAGTGTGAGGTCACTGTGAGAGTTGGTTATATTTGCTAGTCATCTCTTAAATTCTACCTTATACCATACCTTATTGCCCTGTGGAACGCCCTCCCACCAGATGTCAAAGAGAAAAATAACTACCAAACTTTTAGAAGACATCTGAAGGCAGCCCTGTTTAGGGAAGCTTTTAATGTTTAATAGTTAGTTCTTGGTATGAGCTTTCGTGTGCATGCACACTTCTTCAGATACACTGTGTATCTGAAGAAGTGTGCATGCACACGAAAGCTCATACCAAGAACTAACTTAGTTGGTCTTTAAGGTGCTACTGGAAGGAAAAAAAAATTTTTGTTTTGACTATGGCAGACCAACACGGCCACCTATCTGTAAATGTTTAATAGGTTATTGTATTTTAGTGTTTTGTTGGAAGCCGCCCAGAGTGGCTGGGGAAACCCAGCCAGATGGGCAGGGTATAAATAATAAATTATTATTATTATAAATTATTATTATTATACATCACTTTCTCTGCCACTCTCTTCCTGCTGAAAAGCCTGGTTCCATAAACCAGGGATGCCCTTCTACATTTTTGTGCTGTGTTTGATGAAAGCGTCTATACTCCTGCTTCCACCCAAAGCTTTCTTGGCACATGCAGTTCCACTAAGGGGCTGCTGGCTCTGCTTGCCAACCCTGCCCACCCACCACCCACTACACAGCCCCTATCCCCTCACAGCACCTTCAACTCCATCTCCATCCCCTCACAGCACCTTTGTCCTCCATTCCTCCTGCTCCCCACACAGTTTGACCAAAAACTCCTTCCCTCACAGATCACCCCCAAGCACACCACCCTCCCCTCACCGATTGCACCAGATGCACACCCTGGATGACTTACGAAAGTAGTCAAGATGCATGTTTAACTTAATCTTTAGAAATGTCCAAGGGTAGCTTCCCCATTCTCCTTACCAGGGTTGCTCAAGAACAGTTTTGTCCCCTCTGCCCAGTATTCTAGGCTACTCAATACAAGAGCTTACTTCTACAAGGCTACATTAATCTAGTGCAGTAGGATCAGTGCAGGTTGAGTGTCCGGTGCTGGTGTGCTTGCTCGAGAGCAAACAGGCAAGACCTGTCTTTTCCAGGCTTTATACTTAGTGCAAACTATTTACAGTGAAGAGCGTCGTAAGTTCATGTCTGGCTCAATCGCTAGCAGAATCTGGGAGTGGTCGGTCCTTGTACCTCCCCCAGCATAACAAGTCGCGTGACCCCCAAGCTTCTCCTCCCCTCCCTGCGCCGAAACCTACTGCACAGAGTGGGCGTTGGCAAAGGGGTACTTCCCCCCTCTCTGGTTTGCTCAGGCTTGGTGTTGAGGCTCTCCCTAACATCTCCTGGTCCCTGCACCTCCTCTCCACTGGAGGTGGGGCTTTCCTCCTCACCAGAGGAGGAACTGCTTCGCAAGATTTTCGGAGGTTCCCTATAGCACAACTGCCCTTCCACCTCTCGCCTCTTAGCTGATGGCAGTTCCCTGACATTGAGCTTTACAGGCCTTCTTGTTTTCCCCCTGTTGCACCTTTTCTCCCCTCTCCCACAGCAACCAGTTGTGGTGACAGCAACAGGGGAAGAGCAGGAAGGCTTGCAAAGCCTGCCCATCACTCTTTCACCCTCCTGCTTCCTTGTTGCCTCCTCCTGCTGTGTTGCTGTCCTGCTTCATGGCAAATTATTGTACGGTAATGCGGCTATTATTTGGCACCTGCCAGTTCTTTTGCTCGAAGTTGCAGACCATCTACAGAACTTCAGAAGTCAAACAATCAAGAAGGGTCACAATGAAATATTGTGGTTTGAACGAATCACGCCTTCTTCCCGCACATAGATTTGCAGCTGCTGTTCAGGTTCTTTTTGCTTCCTCGTGTTATGAAGCATATTAGTAAAGTGGGTCAAGATTTTTGGAGGCAATCAGCCACACAAATCTGCTTTTAAAATGCTGAATAGGTGCTACTGGGACACTTGCAGGTCGTCATTAGGCAAAATTTACTTCAAATCAGGTGGACCCAGCATCTGGCCTTACGATCACAAATCCAAAACAACAAGGCTCCCATAGGAATATAACTAGGATGTAAAATAATATGTTCCTGAGCTAAATTGACTTCCTTATTTAGACTTTCTCTTTTTTGCTGATTACAGATAAAAAGTATGTGTGTGTGTGTGTGTGTGTGTGTGTGTGTGTGTGTGTGTTAGAGTATACTGTGCCCCCCCCCCCAATCTGACTGGAAATATAAAGCGCTGCTGTTTGAAGTACATCTGCTGCTCATTTCAAATGTTAATGAGAATAGACTTTTATACTTGCCACAGCCCCACAAAACAAACTATGAATAGTAGTTTGGTTTTTCAGTTTTCCCTCCAACAGTTTTCTACATTCTGTTTAGTTGTCATCACTTACACTCTCTTCTAAGCATGATCCCTAAATTTAAAGAGGCAAAGAAGAGGTGAAATGCTGTCTGAGGAACCTGACAGTTGTTAGGGAAACTTTGGCAACTGAAGGTATATATTTAGACCAGGGATAGAGAAGATGTGGCCCTCCAGATGTTGTGGAACAAAGTATGTGAGAAAACAAAATATCCCTATTTTTTTAAATGAAGAGCTGATCCAGAGACATCAGAAATGCAAAAAAGCAAAAACAAAGCATAGCCCCAAGAGCTGAAATGGCCTAGGAGTTTGGAGAAGGCAACCATGATTGATTTATCCCGGACCACACAATCATTTTGTGCTAAAATCTTTGCTTCAAAGTCCTATTTCCCCCCTTCATCTTCTAAGCTTCATGTGGCACGAATGGACAAAAGGCAATCAATTTCTCATTCATTGAGTTTTACTGTAGGTATTATTGCTTGTCTTAAGCAGGGCAAGCGTTGCAGCTACTCCTTCCTTTCTGTAGGTCATATTGACCTGTGTCGCCTGCAATTATCTCCTCCTCAGAGATGCACATTACCTTTCAAGAATTTCTTGCAGGCAGAAAACAGTGGGTAGAAGTGAACAATTGCCTTGCTTTCAAAAGTAGCAGCAGCAGCCGCAACAGCTTAACTTCATCCAGTGACACACACAAAATGGTCCCAGCAGCATGCGTGACTTTTAAGATTATGCGTCACTTACTCACCCTCAGGGCCAGATTTAAGTTTGATGAGGCCCTAAGCTACTGAAGGTAATGGGGCCCTTTATATGTCCAGCTGTCCTTTGTCAACAACGAATTGCGGCTGTTTTTTGTGTTGAATATATGCTATATGGTAATTTATGGAGCTAATAGGTATCTAAAGCCATTTGCACATGCAGAATGTAGGCACCCTATATATAGAAATGAGCAAACCAGTGATATTTTAGAGAGCAGGCTAGCAGGCGGGGCCCATTACTTACATCATAGGAGCCTACAAACCACTGTTGCTGTATGTAGGTTTTATTTTATCTTATATTTTGGAAATGTACATCCAGTTTTTTTCCTTTAATTTTTTTTGGGGCCCCCAAGAGAGTGGGGCCCTAAGCTATAGCTTGTTTAGCTTATATGTAAATCTGGCACTGCTCACCCTGCTTCTGTGCCTTTTAACAGCTGCCTAAATGTAAAGGGACCCCTGACCATTAGTTCCAGTCGTGACAGACTCTGGGGTTGCGATGCTCATCTTGCTTTATTGGCCGAGGGAGCCGGTGTACAGCTTCCAGGTCATGTGGCAAGCATGACTAAGCCACTTCTGGCGAACCAGAGCAGCACACAGAAATGGCGTTTACCTTCCCGCCAGAGCGTTACCTATTTATCTACTTGCACTTTGACGTGCTTTTGAACTACTAGGTTGGCAGGAGCAGGGACCGAGCAACGGGAGCTCACCCTGTCACGGGGATTCGAACCACCGACCTTCTGATTGGCAAGTCCTAGGCTCTGTGGTTTAATCCACAGTGCCACCCGCGTCCCTGCTGCCTACCCCACCAATAATATTAAGTACGTGACACTTTCTTTGCACGGAAAGGTGCTGAGAAGAGATTCAGCTGCCCAATGCCTTTATGTTAGACTGGGGTGGAGGGGCCCTCCAAGGGCCAGATTTTAATGTGGCCAGCCTTCCGAGGGCCACATTCCAACAGTGGGCGGGGCTCAAGGCTGAAGTGGGTGGAGCAAACACGAGCAGGGAAAGGTCAAAACAAAAGCAAATAAATAGAAAAGGGAATGAATATATAACAAATGTAAAAGTAGAATGAAGCAAGCAGCCAGGCACACACATGTGCATGCACGCACGCACACGCGCACACACACTCCAGGTTAAAATAATGCAGATGCAGGGATAGCTCACTGCCTGCAGCTTTCCTTTTCATGAAGGGTCTTTCTCTGTTTGTGGAACACTGGCTGCAAGTGAGCAAGCCGAATTGGTGGTGTGGGACTGCAGACATGTAGTCTCTGCCAATAGGAAAGAGGAACATACGGGAGAATACCTTTGCTCTAGTGGGGACAGGACAAAACAGCATCTTTCATTGTCCTGGGAATAGTGTTTCAAACTGTGAAGCTGCCTGGGATCCTTAGTGCTTTCTGCTTCAGGGGTAGTCAAGACGGTGGTCTCCAGGTGTTGCTGGACTCCCAACTCACATCAGCCCTGACTATTCCAGATAGGCCTTCCTGGATAGGGCTGATGGGGGTTGGCATCCAAAAAAATCTGGAAGGCACCAAACTGGATCCCTTGGTCTGCTCTGACTGGAACCATCTCTCTAAGGTTTTGGGCAGAAATCGGTCCTGTCCTGTTACTTGAGACCTTATCAAATGGATCTGTCCGTCAGTGAACCTAGAACCTTAGTGTCACAGGGAAGCTTGACAGGAAACACAATTAGCGAAAATCAGTGCGGGACAAGGCCATGCAGCAAACTTACTGCTAGCAGCTTTTGTTTAGAATCAAAACAGAAACACATGAAGACATGCCGAATGTTTCCGCAGCGTGAGCTGTTGCCCAGAGCGTCTTGCTTCTCTCATCTAGTCTATTTTCTATGTATCAGATCCCTGCCTTTGGCAAGTCCCTAGGGACCCTCTCTGTTTCGGCCTGGTTTTCTGTTCTGTTACGTGGAGCAATCGTCTTGTTTTCGGGGGCGGGGAGGTGGAAATGGCAGACTTTCAGCAGACACACTATCAGCTGGTGCTGGTCTATTAAGTCTGACTCCTATCCTTGCTCAGGGCTTGTTTGCCCCTGTTCCTCACCCTCCTGACTCCCATCTTCCAGTTTTTCTCTTCCAGTTCTCTTTTTCCTTTGGGGTGTGTCCTGTCTCCCACCAACACGAATCTGGGTCCCAACTGCCCCCTCTTGCAGTTGCCCTGGGGGCCTCTTGGTCAGGTGGTCTCCAGCATTCCTCCACATCTAGCCCGTCCCTGACACTTAGGCATGTGGTTCACGAAAGACCTATGGCGTCTCTGTTTGCATCTTCAACCCATGCTGCCATTGGTTACCTTGTTTTATAGTTTGTGGGGTGGGTAGGGTATTTACTGTGACATCATATCATCCCACGTTCCTTTTGCACAACAATTTGCAAATGTAAACAAGGCAGAGAGATTTTATGAAAACGGAAGCAAACACATTTAAAGGCTCTATCAGCGCACTACCTTTATTGCATAAAGCCCATGCATGCCGTACATTTATTCCCAGAAAATGGCTTACGTTATGGCCTAAACAATGATCTTTCCTGTTGTCTGGGCCATTAAATTCATGGGAGCATTAGCACAAGAGGCACAGCCTAGTTTTTTTATCACATAATTTTACCTGTTGACATCCCCCCACCAGCCCAACTTGCTGGGTTTTTAGTTTCCCGAAATGAACTTCTGTCCCTGCCACAATAAACTTCTCACACTGTTTGACTGCACCCTTTGAATAAGATAGTGAACCGCACTATAGGATTATATGAGTAGAATTGGTGTTTTATGTCAGATATTTTCTCAAAACTGAGATACTGTACTGAATGGAGGAAAAAACCATTGTATTTCTGTCTTGCATTTTAGTCTTCATGTAGAAGCTCCCAAATGCTGATGACAATTGTGTGGGGGAAGCAAAATTTATGACTACACCTTATCAGCAAAGCTCATAAAACACAATCAACAAGCTAATGCCTCTATTAAAAGAATATGTCAAAGGCTGCTTCAAAAATTCTTTATAAGGCGAGGTGGTGGTGAGAAGCCTACTGACCTGACACCTGCTTGTCAAAGCTGATGACATCTTAGTTCTTAATTCAGATCGACTTAATTTGAACAGTTCCCCTTTCTTTTCCTCTCAAGTTCCTGGGCATTTTAAATGAGTGTCTGTCTCGTAATGTAACATGCTTTTCATAATTACAACTTGATTTCTAATTAGGGTGTCCGTGTGCCTTACTTTACAGAGAACAGTCTACTTTTTGAAGGCCGATCAAGACCGAGTCCAGTTCAAAAATTTTAAAAAGCATAAGATAGGAGAGCTGGAGCCTAGAAGTTGCTCCTTAACAGTTAGGACCTGGACAGCAGGCACTGGATTTCTATTTAAATTATACGAATGATTTCTAAAGATGTGCATTTTTTATGCAAATCTGTGCTTTCTTTTGTCCACCCACCCACCCACCCCCTTTTTGCTGATGTGTAAGTGGTCATCCTGCTCCTGATGTCCTCCAGGACCTGCCAAGCAGTAAATGTCTGGATGGAAGGTCACTGAAACACAGAAAGCATTTCTTAAGGAAGTAGCTGATACGAACTTCCATGAGGATACCCTTTGACAGTAAGCTGTCTACATAGATAGACAGCTTGCATTAGCAACTAGAATTTGCACAAATGAGTTAGAGTCAACAATATCCCAGCTAGCTCTGTGGCTATCACCAGAGACCAACATCCATGTATGAATAGATGCTGAGGATGAGAGAGAGCAAACACCTATGCTAGCCAAAACAGAAGAGAATACTGGCGCATGAATTTTGTAATTGAAGCCATCACAAAAGTCAACTGAGTATGCTAAAGATGGTTGAGAGCAACTTTTTAGGTTTTAAAGCCATGTGCTGATGACCTTTTGTTGCACCATTCCCAGCCACAATGGACCGGCTCAGATGTAACAATCTCAGCTTAATAAGTCAACAATTTATAAAGATGAGATGGAGTACCTTGGCCTCACACTTCCATCTTTCCCTCCTTCATCTCCTCACGTCCCTGGCTCCATCATTTCTGTTTTGTTTTGTTTAAACCACAGTTTCCTGTTACACCCCAACTGCAGTATGGTTTACTAACCAGAGTGTGAAAACAGTAAAGCAGAGACCTTGTGTTGTTTGAGGCACCCATCTTCAGTGGAGCGATTTGGGCACCTGGATACAACTGCTAGACCAGGTCAGTTTCCTCTGAGGCCAAAGGGCATGGGAAAGGGGCAAGCTGCTTTCATTTGGGCCACTTTTGATTCATAGGCTAGTCTTTGAGGGCAGGGGGTAGAATGGGGAGCAGCTTTGAGCTCAGGTATATTTCATAATGCTCTGTGTTGATATGGGACTACTACAACTATAATTAAAGGGGGTTCTGGATCTTAGTAAGGCAACAACTGGATTGCTTATACTCTGATGGACTATCAGGAGGGAGAGGGAAATACAAAGAGCAGAAATTAATTCACAGGCTAATGATTTTTTAATTAGTATTTAAAAACTCAAACTTCAGCAGTATATGTCCCTGTAGGGAACTGTATAGAATAATCCAGGTAATTAGACCAAGTGGAGATACTAAAACAAACTTATGGATATATTGCAATAAAAGATGTTTGAAGGTCAATAGAAGCAATCAAAGCAAGGGTATAAAATTATTCGATGATGATAAGCCCTTGATACCATTAGGGCTTTTTCCTCCAGAAACTATTCAAAAGGTCAGAGCTTTCAAAACAGAAGATAAAACATGTATTACTCCCCCTCTCCCCATTTTGGTTAAGGGTCCTGCTGAACTTTAGATGAAAGCAGGCAGCAATACCTATTTTAAAACATTTGTTGTTGTGAATTTGTTTCTTTCATCATTTGCAGGGGGTGGGGAGTGTGACTGGTGCACAATTTCTTTGATTGTGGGATAATTATGTGCATTTACAATTAGCTGACCAAAGTGATCAACAATAATATTGCCTTAATTCCGAAAATTGTGTTTAGGTTTCCTCTCTCCTTTACGTTGTTGTTATTGAAAGGATGCTTTGTAAGTGGAATGTGAAAGGAATATTGCAACAACAGCAGTATTGGTTTGGGGAAGTTTACAGCCAATCAACCCTACAGTGGTACCTCGGTTTAAGAACAGTCCTGTTTACGAACGACTCAGTTTACAAACTCTGCAAAACCGGAAGTAGTCCCAGTTTGTGAACTTTACCTCGGTCTAAGTATGGAGTCTGAACAGTGGAAGGGCATCGGTGGTGGGAGACCTCACTAGGGAAAGCACGGCTCGGTTTAAGAACGGCTTCGGTTTAAGAATGGACTTCTGGAACGAATTAAGTTCGTAAAGCGAGGTACCACTGTACAACTTTTAACAGTCACTCCTCCCGAGTGATCTCCAGGAATAGTCAGTTTGTGGAGGAGTGGGCTAGGGATGTCTAAAGTTTATTCATCAGCCCGTGGTTGTTCATGGTTATTTGTTCCTTTTGTTTGGGAATGGGGATCCTGTGATCTTACAAAAGTTGCTGAACTGCAGCTCCCATTATCCTTGACCATTTGCTGTCCTGGTGGGGGCTGGTGGAAATTGGGAGTCCAAGAACATCATGACGGCCACAATTCAGCCAATGCTCCCTTGAATAATTAACATAACAGAAAGTGGCAGCAAACCCACAGCAGCCCACACAATCCACTCAGAAGTCCAAGCTCCGCTGAGTTTAATGATGCTTTGGTGCTTGGGGTAAGCAGGTGTAGGCTTTGCAGCAGAATCCTCAGTGATTTAAGTGGAAGTACAATTAAACCTATTCATCAGCTTCGGTTCCTATAACAATCATGCTAATTCCAAGAGCTGCTACTATACACAGAAGAGCACACATGACCGGGAGACTGAGATGGTGCTTGCATGGGGAGTATGGATAAAGGGAAGTCGCTGCCTTGTTATTTTTCATTACATATATCCTCTATTACAAGTGCCTTCTGTTTTTCGTATCTTATCTGATAAGTCGTAAGACCACACAATGGAGCAGTGACTCCCACACTGCTAAGGTTACCCCTGGATCATGCCTCTCATGTGTCTAAGCTTTCCTGAAGTAGGGGTGGAGTGGGGGATTCAGTCCAGTTCTCATTTAAAAGCAAATCTGCCTTATTCACATTTCCTGAAATGCACTTTGCAGAATTTTGCAATGCATATACTAGGTAAAGGTAAAGGGACCCCCGACCATTAGGTCCAGTCGTGACCTGACTCTGGGGTTACGGCGTTCATCTCGCTTTACTGGCCGAGGGAGCCGGCATACAGCTTCTGGGTCATGTGGCCAGCATGACTAAGCCGCTTCTGGCGAACCAGAGCAATGCTCGGAAATGCCGTTTATCTTCCCGCCGGAGCGGTACCTATTTATCTACTTGCACTTTGACCTGCTTTCGAACTACTAGGTTGGCAGGAGCAGGGACCGAGCAATGGGAGCTCACCCCATCGCAGGGATTTGAACCATCAACCTTCTGATCGGCAAGTCCTAGTCTCTGTGGTTTAACCCACAGCGCCACCCGCATCCCCATATGCTATGTAAAGGGCCCATTAAAAATTATATTGGTGAAAATAGCATACAGAAATGCATTATAGTATAGAAAATCGCTTGCAAAATTGTATACATTGGGCAAATGCATACCAAAACATGTTTATTAAGATAAATTCGTATTAAAACATGGTGCCACCCTTGGCTTGGTGCGAAAGCTCTAGCTGGTGCAAAATGCTATGGCTTGGAGTGTTAGTAGGGACAGACTACTGCCAGCACATTACTCCAGTGCCTAAATGTTTGCACTGACTACGTATATGTTACTGGACCGAGTTCATGGATCTTACATTAATTTGCAAGGCCCTTGCAACCTAGGATCTAGAATGCCTTATGGACAGTGCTATTTTTCTAGAAAAAGAGGTGCTGGAACTCCCGATGAATGCCTCCTTTGTTCTCTTAGAATGGAAATGGCGCCCACCTGAGTGGTGCGCTCATCTGAGAGATGCCGGAACTGAGTTGCTGTGAGTTCTGGCTGAACAGACCACCTGATTCCTTATATTTCTGCCCATTCACAATGGTCTTCAGGGAAGTCACTCTTAGTGCTCCCATATGGCTTGGAACGCATGGCTCGAAACCCCCTGGAACCATTAAGTATGGGGCTCCAGTTCTGTGGAAACCACCCCCCGCTCCAGCTGAGATCAGACATGTCACCTCACTGTTGAACTGCTGCCGCCTAGTGAAGACATTTTTATTACAGCAGGCATTTTAAGTACATTTTCACATTTTTATGGTTAGCTTTAACTGCTTTTACCTATATATATGGCTCACTGTATGCTGCTTAGAGACTAAGATATTGAGCTGTATATAAATGGTTGCATATATATCTATCTAAAATGCTGAAAATTTTCCATGAGGACTTAAAAAACTGTTCTCGGACGCTTTCTGGACTTTCCTTACTACCGTACTTGAAGGGTAATTCTGTGCCTTAAGAAAAACACAATTAGCATTTTCAGTGTAGAAAGCAATGAGCAATTAGATATTCTGATTTTTTTTTTTACTGATATTCTTTTCCTGTTCTTAAACTGAAACATTTATGTGTTAAATTATCGGGATGATTACAATCAGTAGTGTGGAAACGGCTTTAATTTATCTTGCCTTTACATTAAGCAACTGACACTGTAATTATTACTCCCATTTCATAGATAAAGAACTGAGGCTGAGAGGGTCAATTTTCCTAGCCCACCAACTAAGTGACTTTAAGGGTGGGTGAAGAATGCATTTAATTCTCTATAGTCCAAATCAACAACCAATAATTCATTGACCCATGCTGATTTATCCCTACTATTTATATTTTACTGTGAGAGAATTTGTGATCACTTTAAACAAACTTGTGTTAAAACAATGAAATACTGTTTTGATCATTTTGATAGCTGACATACAAGCATTGTAGTATAGTTTACAGGGTATTACATTAATATAAGAGTTTTTAAAAAGCCTACAAGCCAAGTTGTCAACAGCAATCAGAAATACGCTTTTCAAAAGTAAATTTGAAAGCAGTGTACAAAGCCAAGCGTTTTATCTATTTTTTTGAAGTGAGGCTTCATTTAATCTGGCTCCAGCATTCACTGCCACAAAAAAGAGAAAGAGAAGTGTCTGTATGGAAATGACTGAGATCATCAGTTCAAGGTCAGCTATCTAAAATAGCTAATGCTCCAAGGCATTAAAAGGAGATGAAGGGCCAATTAAGATTAAAAGATGATGAAAACCAGAAGTAGTCTCTTGGCTGAAAAGGAATAATTGCCTTTCTAGGGTTATCCTTTGAAAATGTCACATTTAGGCACTGACGCAAGTTACACAGGTTTAGACGAGGGCACCTTTTAGACAGCTACATGGACATTTATATACCATTGCAGAAATAAAACTTATCTCCTGTCTTGAACCTTCAAGGGCTGCAATCCTATGCACACTTACTTAGGAGTAAGTCCCACTGAACTCGGTGGAGACCTCTGATTAGGAATGGGCATATCTTTCACTTCCTGTGTCTCTTGGTGTCTCATTTTCCCAATCTTAAGTTCAGTTATCCGTGTTTCCCCATCAGTTTGTGGAATTTTCTTTAAAAAAATGTCCTTCTGAAAACTCATCAGCATTTTAGTGTGAATTTTTCCTACCGTACACATTTTTGTGGCCTATCACACACATTTTTGCAAATCAATTTCCCTTAATGTAGTGCATTTTTATTTGTTATTTTCACTAGTATATGGATTTTTATTCACATCCCCCCTAGCATATGCCTTTCTGTGCATTTTGCGTGGCTGAAGAATTTTCTCTGGAAAATTCAGAGAGGTGTGAGTTTCTAAGGATGGGGGTATTTGGGTTCATGCATTGTTTAGGACAGTGTAAATTAGATTTTGTTGTCGTTTAGTCGTGTCCGACTCTTCGTGACCCCATGGACCAGAGCACGGCAGGCACTCCTGTCTTCCACTGCCTCCCGCAGTTTGGTCAAACTCATGCTGGTAGCTTTGAGAACACTGTCCAACCATCTCGTCCTCTGTCGTCCCGTTCTCCTTGTGCCCTCCATCTTTCCCAACATCAGGGTCTTTTCCAGGGAGTCTTCTCTTCTCATGAGGTGGCCAAAGTAATGGAGCCTCAGCTTCACAATCTGTCCTTCCAGTGAGCACTCAGGGCTGATTTCCTTAAGAATGAGGAGGTTTGATCTTCTTGCAGTCCATGGGACTCTCAAGAGTCTCCTCCAACACCATAATTCAAAAGCATCAATTCTTTGGCGATCAGCCCTCTTTATGATCCAGCTCTCACTTCCATACATCACTACTGGGAAAACCATAGCTTTAACTATACGGACCTTTGTTGGCAAGGTGATGTCTTCTTTTTAAGATGCTATCTAGGTTTGTCATTGCTTTTCTCCTAAGAAGCAGGCGCAAACTGAACCTGTTATTTCTTCCTCAGATTGAACTGGATGCTCTAGAACTGAAGGGCTGTGTTTCTGGGTTGGATAAGTTGAAGTGTATTTTTCTTCTTCTCCGGATGATTCTATTTCAAATATTATCTCATTTGTTGTTGAATAATCTCTTTGGCAAGTGCGCCGCAAGTCAAGTCCAAAAGATGACGAGGTGCTGCTGTAATGCACGTTGTACTGCACATGCATCAGGGTTTACCCCCCCCCCCCCGAGCCACAGATCATGCACTAAAGCTGTGGTAGACAGCTAAATTTGAAAATAAGCTTGATTCTCCGATGTGGTACATTTCATGGAAGGGATCTGACTGGATCTGACATCTCAGGTGGATAGATCACTATTCCTTCTTGCTGAAGGAAGCATCCATTTTGTGGCCATCATAAACGGGACAGTCATTTGTACGTTGATGCCAGAGCCATTATGACACTGCTTAAGTGATAACATATTAGATTCTTGATACAGTGGTACCTCGGGTTACAGACGCTTCAGGTTACAGACTCCGCTAACCCAGAAGCAGTACCTCAGGTTAAGAACTTTGCTTCAGGATGAGAATAGAAATCGCACGATAGTGGCGCGGCGGCAGCGGGAGGCCCCATTAGCTAAAGTGGTACCTCAGGTTAAGAACAGTTTCAGGTTAAGAACGGACCTCCAGGACAAATTAAGTTCTTAACCCGAGGTAACACCGTAGTCTCTTTCAGTCATTTAAGGAGAACATTGGGGGGGGGGCTGTGCCAAGTAGCCCCTCCCCTTTTACTCCATACCTGCCATAGCTGTCAACTTTTCCCTTTCTTTAAGGGAAATTCCCTTATTCCAAATAGGATTCATTGCAAGAAGAGGGAAAAGTTGACAGCTATGATACCTGCAAAGAGATGAGGAGCTTTTATGCGTACAGGTTTCCAAGCTACCCTGTACCAGGGCTTCCTCCCTCCGGTTGTTTCCAAATGTGCTTCTGCCATGAACTTATTTACGCTTAAGGAGGGCACGAGAGTGGGTGGGAGTGAGGGAGCCTTTGCCAGGATGCGTAGAGAAAGAGAGATCCTTTGCACAGGATTCCATGTGATATGGAACCCTAGACCTCTGAAAACTCTGCCACCCTTTAAACATTTGTGCTGTATATGTGGGGTGCGGGGGGAGGAGCTACGTAGACCTGCTCCGCTCCCCACCCCATGCTGGCTCAATGCCCGAAGAGGGCTAATGTATAGCTGAAAAGTAAGGTGATCTCCTTGCCAGTCAGCTAATATGTTCTTCATCCATTTCAGAGGACGCAGCAATGCTTTTTTTTTTTTAATCTGGACCATATTTTCAAGTGCACTGTCCTAATTCATCCTAATATGTGGATTGAACTGCATTGAGCTTTCAGATATGGAAGTAGGGAATAAATCTTACCAGTAAAGGACTAGTGATCCTTTTAGATCCCAAGTAACCATCTCATTTGTACATCTGCTGGGTTCAAATTGGCTACTTCTCAGGAGGTAGTGTTTATTTGCTGACATTTCTGCTTCTGGGTCGCTGAAAGAAACTATATTTTTCAGTATAGTTCTCAGCTAAAAATATAGACCAAAATGCATGTGAAAATGTATATTTTAGGGTAAATTGTGAACAGTAATATGCATTTTAAAGTAGGAAGTAGGAAGGAGATAATGTGAACTTTTGTGTACCGGTATGTGTATTTTTAAATCACAGATTAACTGACATGGACTTGCAATAGTCTTGACCGATCCAGTTCTATTTTTGATGAATTGCAAATGTGAAAAAAATAACTTGTACTTGCAGGTGTCTACAATCTAGTATTGTACCAAGTTTACCTGGCAGTCTTTGTGAGTTCTTGGGTGGATAGTGTAACAGAACATTGGTAGCTAAGGGCTTGAAGGCCATTAAGAGTTGAGGGCCGTTGAAACATTACCACAACTCTCTGGCATAATGATTTAAAAAGTGCAGTTACCTTAGGCTTCTGGTGGTCCTAAATCAAAATGAGCCATAGATTCTCCCACCAATGGCAACATTAAAATGAATTAGAGTTACTTTTTTTGGGGGGGGATGTGTGTGTGCATATTAGATGGGGCTGTAGAATGTATTGCAGAAAATGGTATAATTTGGACATAAGTTAGGGGAAAATATATTCTGAAAAATTTTGAGGCCTAAACTGCTGTCTCCATATGAGTTTATAAGTGAACAAATAATGCCTTTATTTCTGGATGAACTGTGTTTAATTGGTTCCCTTCTTAAGGTTTCCACTTAACAAAACTATATTCGTGAAGTACTGCTGAAAGAGTGAATAGGGACTACGTCTCTTTCAGAAAGTGTTGCGTGTTCAGACCCAGAGACCTCCCCCCCAAATAAATTTACACAGTACTCCAATTTTAGTTTTGGTTTTTGGCAGAATTTAGGCCACAACTTTATTGATTACAGAAGGTGAGTGGTTGCATAGGCTCTGGTTCAACTAGCTCCCTGCACTCTTGCAGGCAGTGCTGACCCAGGGCACCAGCATAGGTCAGCCAAGGGTGAACACCCGGGAAGGTGAAAAGCCAGGAACAGACTATGTTCACCACCCAGATGCCCCCTGGACTCAGGTACGGGCACAAGCCCCTCTCAGGGGTTGACCAAACTAGTTGAGTCCCTGGATTCCTTTAACAGAATACCCTTCACATAGGGATGGCAAGACCGCTCCCCCATCCCTATCACCTGAACCAGTGCCTATCTACCACACAAGCACCGCCCTCGCCACCAACCACTCACACCTGTAACCAATCCCTTAACGTCGCTGACATGGAGGTCAGCCACAAATCTTTCCCAATCACAGACAGATGAACCCCATCAAGCCTGTAAAGGGATGCATCATGGAAGGTAATGCCTGGGTGACGGCTCACCGTCCCTGCTCAAGGCCAAAACCCTTTTGGCCATAGTGCTTTGGCCCTCTCGGTGGTTGCTGGGCATTGGCTACCTTGCCACACACATCACTGCCATCAGTGACCAAATTTTGAGTCCAGGAAGAGCTGCCTTCAACTCTTCCAAGTCCGCCTGCGTGCGGGACTGCAAGCTCAGACAGGGGCTTCTGGCAATTATGCCCTGCTGCACCACCACCACTGTGGGTGTGCCTCTGCAGACACCTTTGCCCACACCGCTTGGGAGAAGCCCCTCCTAAGGCATTCCTCGTCTGGACACCCAGGAGACGTGCACATGGTCCGGAAGTCCGGGCCTGCGTCCAAATCCAGACTCCTCTGCCCTCCTCCTGGCCAAGTGGACAATGCTTTGCCCGACTATCCAGACGTGCAGGGCAGGGGAACCTAGGAGTGAACAAAACAACATTAATAACTGTGCCTCAGTGCCGCATCCGAACATAAGAAGAGTTTGGATTTGATATCCCGCTTTATCACTACCCAAAGGAGTCTCAAAGTGGCTAACATTCTCCTTTCCCTTCCTCCCCCATAACAAACACTCTGTGAGGTGAGTGGGGCTGAGAGACTTCGGAGAAGTGTGACTAGCCCAAGGTCACCCAGCAGTTGCATGTGGAGGAGCGGGGAAGCGAACCCAGTTCCCCTGATTACGAGTCCACCGCTCTTAACCACTACACCACACTGGCTGTCTGTACATAACCCCTGTATGCGTCAGATTTCCAGCGGCCCAGATCCTTGATCCTATCGATGGACAGACCCCAATGCGCAGCAGTAGTAGCTGCACCAATGCGGAAAGAATGAGGTGCAAACTCACTGGCCAGCAGGCCACACGCTGCCAGCGCCTTGCGCATTACTGCAGCAAATTGATGCCTCTTTAACCATCCTCGTGAACCAGGAAGGGACCACCCCCAGGTGGGCGAAGTGACAAATATCTCTTGGCATCCTTCACTGGACAAGGGCTGGGCTTACCAGTGGCAGGCAGCCGCATCAAGACGGCTCTGCCCAACTGGTCCATTTTAGAATTTCGAATGTTGTTGTTGTTTAGTCGTTTAGTCGTGACCGACTCTTCGTGACCCCATGGACCAGAGCACGCCAGGCACTCCTGTCTTCCATTGCCTCCTTTAGTTTAGTCAAACTCATGCTGGTAGCTTCGAGAACACTGTCCAACCATCTCGTCCTCTGAGAATTTCGAATAGTGAGCACCAATTCAGCATCCGAAAGCTGAACGACCTGCAGAAGCAAGCCCCTGGGAGTTCTCCCCTGTGCTGACTCCAGCACCACTTTGCCCACACCAATCAAAGGACTTAATGACAGGGCTACAGGAGCGACAAACGCACTTGCCCAAAGTCGTGTATTAAGCACAAGGCTGTTGTTGCAGCCGGAAAAACTAGCCGCCAAAATGAAAGGGGAGAGCAGCAGCAAGCTCTGCAATGGAAGCGCCCGGGGGCTGGAGCCCCAGAGGGGCAAAGCCCCATTAAGAGGAAGGGGAAGGGAAGGATAGGGGGAGAGGACAACTCAAAAGGAAGAATAAAAAGCAATAACGAAAAAGGGGGAATAAAAAACAGAAAGAAATCACCCAGACGATCCGTCGAAGGTAAGTCTCTCAGCTGCACAGAGGACATGCTGTTAGCTTGTTCCGAATGCAGGAGCTGAAAGAGGAAGCTCTGGGTCACGTGCATGGGTATAAATAGGTCCCTCAATCCATTTGGACTGCACCCCATTGGTCAGATTGAACCCAACACAGAGGGACCTACCAATCGGGTGTTGTGGCAAACCAATCTGACCCACCCACAACACAGGAGGTCTGTCTCCAGGTCTCACCGCAACACGTGCCCTCTTTTAGGGAGAACACTATCTATCAAGAACAGAAATGAGTCTGGAATAACCTTGTGAAGTGAAAGGATAAGAAAAAGGGATTTATATCTAAATGTTAGGATAGAGATGATAAGGAAAACAGGAAGACACAATGAGAGATAAAGAAGGTGCTGTGGGATTGGTGGAAGTCAATGTTTGTTTTTCTTTTTAGTGTTTATATTATTAACTTGTAAGATATGGGTTTTTTTTGTTTTTTGAATGTTGGTTTTTGTGTTTTGTGTATTGTTATTTTTCGATATTTTTCATGCTGTTGTTGTTGTGTGGAAAATACTAATAAAATTTATATTATTATAAAAAAAGAACAGAAATGAGCACGCATCATTTTAAATATCATTGTATGACTGCATTAAAACAACCAATACAAGAAGCATCGCAAAGTTCGTTGCTTTGTTTGTTGCAATAGTTATAAATAAATCCACACGTACGGAATTTGTTTTTATTTTAGCTAGTCTTCAGAAAAAGATAGGCAAATGTATTCTATGAATGCAAGTCTGAGGAGGCAAGCAGGAGAAATCAAATTCAACCATTAGATAATTATAGTATCTGCATTTTTGCAGTTAACAGAAGTACTATTCCAAAACATGTTAATGCTTTTAATAAATTCTGTAATGTGTCATTATTGCAATGTATCTCGCAAAGCTCTGAAATACTTAAGCCTGTCATTAAATCTGACAGCAGAGTGCTAGCTTTCTTAGTGGTGTTAAATGTATGTTTTTTGTTTTGCTTCAGGTATCCTCTTTTCAGATAGCTTTCTGCCTTGCCGTCCTTAAGACAAATTCTGAACATAACAGGGTTTTATGACATAGTTTATTGCCTATTAATCAGCTTGAGTGCTAAAGGAGGTTCTCTTGCCTGCCAATATATCTCCTTCTATATCCAGTTCTGTGTTTTATGTTTCGCTTAAATTGTCAGATAGCTTTCCCTTAGATCAGCTTTTCTTTAGATCTGCTAGTTACTAGGTAATGAGAAAATATGAAGCAAATTTTTATTTCAAATTGATTTAATCGAGATGGAATTAGTTCAGGAGTATTCTATAAATCCAACAAAAAGATTCTTCTTATAAAAGTAATCTTCCTGCAGAGCATATTTACATCCAACCCAGAGTGTGTCACTAATGGCTATATATGTATAAGATTTGTTATGTGTTCTCAAGTCCATGTCAATGAGCTGCTGGTGTCCGTGGCCCTGCGGCCTGCACTTAGGAATCAGTATTACACCATAAAAACTCTGTTATTTTACCTTTAGGACTTGGGTATGCTGCAGCCTCACCGCACACTAACCTCTGTTTTTCGTGTGCATTTATTGTGTCTTTTACCTGGAGAACCTGTGCAGCTGGGATTTGGTGCAGCCATTTGGTTCCGACACTAAAACTGTCCCAGACCGAAGGGGAGATATATTATACTGCTTCAATTCGCAGAGCACCAACCTTTTTGTTGACAAGAGTTTTGTTTTAATCTTGGGACTGCCGCATATTGGAAGAAGCAACAGTGTTCCTAGGGGCTGTTCTCCCTTCACCTTCCCACTTTGTCCGTGAGTCCTGGAAGGTGGCGTAATAACCTCCTCCAAGTGAATCTATTTTCTGGCTAGGCCTTTGGCCGATAGGCTTTCTTTTTCACTGTATCCATCAGGACTCACCCCATAGTTAACATGAACTCTCAATTCCATCTGGCAGAAGCCCCCCACTGCTCAAAACTCCAGGTTGTAGCAAATGTGGGGCCAGAATGAGCTGCATAGGAATCAGCTCAGCAGGGAGGTGCACAAACAACTTGATCCATATGTTTTCTGCATTTACAAGGTGCTCACTCGATTCACTTCATACACTTCGGGTTCAGTACACTGCATGCCCTCCAACATCTCTCCAATGAAAATAGGGACGTATAATAATATTAATAACAGTAATAAATAATAATAATAATAATAATAATAATAATAATAATAATAATATCTTCCCCTAAGAACAAAACTAGGAAATAATATCTGAAGAGAGCAGTTGATCATGCAGAGTATTATTCCCCTGACTAAATGCACACTTTTGAACTGACATGCTGTGGAAAGATGTGTGTTTTGGTGATTCATTTACCTCTTCCTACCCTAGTGAATAAAAAGGAAACCAAATGATAGTTGAAGACTGGAAGATGTCATATGTGTGTGTGTGTATATATGTCCAAAATTGGGGGGTGTCTTATACATTGGGCCATTTCCCCCCATTTTCTTAAATCGGAGTCCACAAAAATAGGTGTTGTCTTATACATGGAGGTGTCTTATAGATGGAAAAGTGCCAACGTTGATGAAATTCACAGTATCTTCTCTGAAAACAGAATTCCTTCTATAAATAATACTACTAATAAAAAAACAGCTATATAAACCTTCTTTATCAAGGAGTTCAGATTTAGCACTTTACTCAAAAATCCAATAGATTTATTGTGTTGGGAAAGGTGAAACAAACAAGCTAACAACATCTCCCTCGCTCCTTTCGTAGCATTAGAATGGCTTGTCAATTCCACCACTTGAAAATGAAAATTGATCTATGAAAAAGCTTTTGGTGTGTATTCACATACACGCACATACACCTTTCCCCTTATGGAATGCTGATCAATAAAATTAACACGTTGGCTTCTGCCAAAATCAGACGGCAGAAGTTTTGTGGTGGTTGAAGTGAAGTGAAACCTCTGGCACCTCTTGACTGAGTTGATCACACATATTTATTGTTGACCAAATTGATCACAGCACAAGAGAAGGATGCAGATGCAAATTTATTTGGGATTTAAGAGAGAGAGAAATGTATTAAAAGTTCAACAAGTCTAATATGTTCAGGACACAGGGGACCCTTCATAGGGAGAAGCTGGACATGTCTAGGTTTGTTATATCTACATTGGCAGTACAGTCCTATGACTGTCTACTCAGAAGTAAGCCCCACTGAGTTCAATAGGGTGTAGTCCCAGGTAAGGGCATACAGGATTGCAGCCATAAAACAACGATATGCCAGAAATTGGTACAATTATATTGAATTACACTACCTACTGCCATGGGGAGTATATTTGGGAGAAGAAAAGTTTAAGGAGCAAACCCTACACAAATCCAGATTGGAGTTCTTAAGACAGTTGGACAGCTTCTTGCACACCTCCTTCTGGCAACTCCTGCAGCTAAGCTGGTGCCAAACCTATTGCTCTGTTTTCCTTTGGACCACATCAGTGAGGCCAAGAAGGGGATTGTGTTGTCTGGGCAGCCCAGGACTTCCATACATACTCCTCAGGCTTGCCCCCCAGAGAGGTCACTTCAGTGCTGCTAAAGCAGCAAAAACAACCCAGGAGACAACAGTTACGAGCTACTGGTCTCTGCAGCCACAGCAGGCACTGTGATTCTCCAGCGGTTTGACTTCACCCTTGGAAGTGCACTCCATTGCCTTTCGAGACAGACGGATGCCAACACCATACCAGAATAATGTAACAAATCACTCTGGTGCCATGGGTTGGTGAGGAAACCATATCAAGAAAGCCAGGGAACTGACATTTTGCATAGTCTGTTGCAAACACAAGTAGCTAATCAAAGAATACACTATGGTCTACCACAAAGGAAGTTTATCCATTGCAAACACAAGGTCAGGTTTTTATAGACTGGCAACACTGCAGAAGTAGATGATCAGATGCAATGGCAGCGGCACAATTGCTGTGATTTAACACTGTGTACATTTCCTTTGTGGTAGACTGCAGGGTAGATATTCCTTGATTAGCTTCTAGTAAGCTTCTTTGTGCTGCTGTGCCATTTCCCTGAACACAAAGTATAGGCAGTGACAAATCTCATCTAATATCCTAGTCTTCATTACCCCTTTCCAACTTGCACAAACGAAGAACAAATTATTTAGTTATGTTTAATTTGATATGGCCGTTAAAGGGATGATACAACCGTTGTAGTTTCTTTGAAGAAGACAGAATGATCCCAGTAAAAATGGCTATTGAATTATCCCAACTGTAATGAGTTCAAAGAGCACTGTGCCTGCATGATCTTTAAATGTTTGGATTTGCTACATGGTACCTCTTTGATCTGTGAACCTATGAGATGATGGAAATTCTCTAGTCAAGCTTAACTGTACTGCCATTATGCTTCCAATTAAATTTATAGTCGTGTGAAACTTGCAAAACCTTATCAGTAAAGAAAGGATGCATTGGAAGATGTAAGTTATATAGCATGAGAAAAATGTGATATTTATGGAGTGTGTATCCCTGCTATATGTTAATATGTCGGCCATGTCTTTTCAAAATGCCCTTACTCTGTTCCTAATCTGGGTTTTCTGAGTTTCTCAGTTTTCCAGTCCTAAATTGAGTTCTGCACATTTCTGCAACACTTGGTGATGCAGAAAAAACATTTCCGTGTGCAGTTTTGACTAACATACACATTTTAGCAAACAATTTTCTCTAATGCATTGCATATTTTTATCTTCATGGATGTAAGCATTTTTATGTCAATTTCCCCTTATATATACATTTCTTTACATAGTTTGCACACATTGCTTGTACATACTTTAAAAAATGGAAATGTTGCAGGTTATTTGGGGATACTCCATTCAGTTCCCTCTCTTGCTGGGTTTCCATTCCACAGAATCCACACCCAGCTGACACTGTCGGCTGCTAAAGGTTTCCCCATCTTAGTTTCATTTCTATTATTTAAATAAATCACTTTCTGGAACCAGGGAAAGAAGGCAACAACACAACCTCTTGTGATCAAAAGTTCCACAGAATGGTGGGGATACTACAGAAAAGGTATTCTCTTTTTTATATATATAATTTTTATTAGTTTTTTCAACAGTAATTAAACATACTTGTACATCTTATTCAAACTTTTGACTTCCATCAATCCTGTCTGAAAATTTTCCAATCTAATCTCTCAGTATACATTTCTTATCTTCCCTATTACATTTCAAACTCATAACCAATATCTCTATCTTTTTCTACTTTGTAACACTTTGTATATTTCTCCTTACAAAACTTCTTGTAGTCCTACTAGCGTAATTTGTTGATTACAGTTGCTCTTCAAATAATTCATATACTTTTTTCAATCTTCTGTAAATCTCTGGTCCCGCAGGTTTCGAATCCTTCCTGTCGTTTTGTCCAATTCTGCATAGTCCATTAATTTCATCTGCCATTCTTCTTTCCAGAAAAGGCATTCTCACACCTTTTATGTTACTGGCAGAATGCAAAATGACATTATCAGATGACCTTAAAATAGATTTATCTTGACTTTGATGAAGTAGTGGTCCACACAGTTTTGGGATGTGTGTGTGTTGAATGGACTAGGCATGGCATTCTTTTCAAAGTGATACAGGTGAAGCACAGGCACATTCAATGGCCAGTGGGAGAGAAAGAGCAGAGAAATGGCAGAACAGATGAATGCTCAAACCCTTTCTCCATCAGACTCACTCCAAATATCTCCCTTTACCTAATAGCAGTCCTCAACAAGGTTTCAAATGCATGTTTGTCAGGGTAAAGATGTATTTGAAATTTTGTGGAGGCTGGATCTTTTGCAGCAGGGAAACCAGAGGCAGGGAAATAGTTAAGCATTCCTCCCCCTTGTTGCTTTTCCACTCCCAACTGTACCTCCCAAAGCAACCTTTACAAGTTTAAAAGAGGGCATAGGCTAATTTGCATGTAACAAGTTTTGACCCGGGTTTGTTGCTGGGAATGTGGCAATGAAAAGTAAAAAAGAAAAGAAAACTATGTATTTATTATCAATTCTTACCAACTCGAAGAAACTACTCATACTTCAGTATGTGGCCCATCACTCACGATCCGTTGTGCTAGCCATAACACGGGGGAAATCATTCTTTTATGCTTGTTCTGATTGGTAGACAGTCGCCCAGCATTATGGCAGTCCCTTTACACAGCCAAAACAACACAGAGTTGCAGCCAAAACCTGCTGTTACTCATTTGTGGATGTGACAAGGACATGCCGAAGGCTTATGCTGTGTAGGTGGTTTCAGAGAGTAATGGCTCAACTCCTGAACCAAGTGTTCTCGGGAATAATGTCAATGTTTCCCCTTTTCTTTCTCCTGGGCAGTTGTTGTTTTCTGACCTTCAAAGAAAGCTAGACTTAATGGGCAACTGTTAACAAAAACAGGTGCTTTTGTCATATGTTATTATGTAATTCTTAAATTCATAGACGCCCATATGTCTGTGTCTCTATGGCAGGGATGTCCAACCAGTAGATCACAGGATCCTTATCGTATACAACAAGTTACAAGGAAAAAGCTAAAAAACTCTGTGCAATCCACCCACCCCATGAACGCTCCTCCCTCCAATGACAATGGGTAGATCACTGCCAGTTTTTTTTAATACTGGGAGTAGATCACAGTCTCTTGGGAGTTGGACATGCCTGCTCTATGGCATGGATCCCTTCTTTGTGGCTATGGGCAAGGGGTAGTCTCGCTTTCCAGATGTGCTCCGATCCTGAGATGACTGGTTTTCCTCATCAAGCCACATGGCTTGATCAAAAGCCAACCGTGGATCCTTGGCACTACAATATTGTTACGTTTCTGGAACGCGCCACCCCTGCTATTTCCCTTGTTTGCTAATCGATCCAATTACCGATGAGAACGGGGCACAATTAAAAGCAAAATAACACATTTGTTAGCTTAATCTCAAAGCAGATGCATTCAAACGAAAAATGTTTTGCAGATGCTTCTGGAGGAAAGGGTGGTGCTGAACTTCAAGGGTAAATAGGGTGACTTGCTTCACCAAACAGGTTTGACCTGAATGACTTTTCTCATGAACTGTTTTTAAATGTGAGAGCCAGTGTGGTGTAGTGGTTAAGAGCGATAGACTCGTAATCTGGAGAACCGGGTTCGTGTCTCCGCTCTTCCACATGCAGCTGCTGGGTAACCTTGGGCTGGTCACACTTCTCTGAAGACTCTCAGCCTCACTCACCTCACTGACTGTTGTGGGGGAGGAAGGGAAAGGAGAATGTTAGACGCTTTGAGACTCCTTCAGGTAGTGATAAAGTGGGATACCAAATCTAAACTACTCTTCTTCTTCTTCTTCTTCTTCTTCTTCTTCTTCTTCTTCTTCTTCTTCTTCTTCTTCTCCTCCTCCTCCTCCTCCTCCTCCTCCTCCTCCTCCTCCTTCTTCTTCTTGCAATTCCACTTGGTTTTATTTCCTGATAAGGTCTTGTGGTGGTCCACTGTCTGCAAGGCAAACTAATGTTTTCCTGAGGCCCAAGTCTGTGACTGCAGGAAAGTAGCAGCATATGAGAGAAGTGTTAGGCCCCCACCACACCACTTCTCCCTTTCAAATCATGTTGCAGCATGATGCTTTTTAGATGTCTGCTGAGCATCTGGTTTCACAGACTCAGCCCTGGCACTGAATGATTCCTCAAATTGCCAGGTTTAGCAGCTGCTGTGGACTTCAATCCTGACACTATCTATCTATCTATCTATCATCTATCTATCTATCTATCTATCTATCTATCATCTATCTATCTATCTATCACCAGTAAAACTAAAATCATTTGACATTGTGAATACCCAGTGTTTTGCCATGCATTGTCCTACTGTGCCATAGAAGTTAATGCCACATAATTCAACATGACAGTGTGAGATGCAGCGGTGGCAAGAAACAAAATAGGTTGGTACTATAAAGGAGTGGAAATCCAGGAGTTGTTAAGCAACTAAGACAATCCATAAAGCAAAGGTAAAGGGACCCCTGACCATTAGGTCCAGTCATGACTGACTCTGGGGTTGCGGCGCTCATCTCGCTTTATTGGCCGAGGGAGCTGGCGTACAGCTTCCGGGTCATGTGGCTTGCATAACTAAGCCGCTTCTGGCGAACCAGAGCAGTGCACAGAAACGCCGTTTACCTTCCTGCTGGAGAGCGGTACCTATTTATCTACTTGCACTTTGACGTGCTTTCGAACTGCTAGGTTGGCAGGAGCAGGGACCGAGCAATGGGAGCTCATCTCATCGCAGGGATTCGAACCGCTGACCTTCTGATTGGCAAGTCCTAGGCTCTGTGGTTTAACCCACAGCGCCACCTGCGTCCCTTAAGACAATCCATAGGTGGGTATTAAAAAAAAAAAAAAGAATGGACATACTAGAAACCTCCTGACTGTAAATATATGTAAAAACTGTTAGTAGTAGTAGCAGCAGTATTGTGAGGTGGGGATATTGACCAACTGGGATCCAAATGTTTGCTTGTATGTTGTGCATCAAAGTTTTTGATGGATTCGGTTTGATCAACATGGCTTCAGAGTAATTGCACACCCCTATATAGTACATCTATCTAAAAGTATACATTAGCTTCCATTCTAGCTGCTTTATTTCAAACTTTAGGTGGCCATAGATATGTGTATTACATGCCAACAGACCATACAGAGGATCAGCAAACATGACTGTCTTGTTGTGACACAAGTCAATTTCCTTATCAAATGGTCATAAATATATGAACACGGCCAAATCAAATTCTGGGTTTTCTTCCATGTAATATATACAGAATCCTTTGAAGTGTTAGCTGAAATGCATCACCAAATGAAAGGGCTATTCATGAGTTATTCTGGAGGAGAGACCTAAAAAAAGAAAACAAGCTGCAATCAAATTTGAATTTCTCCAAAAGAAAGTGAAGCCTCTGATGAGACAAAATGCACTGGACTGAAACTAAGCTTTCGCTCTGTCGTAATTGAATGAGTTTAGATCGGTTCTTCCATTTGCTCAGCTACATTTCAGCATCTTCCAAGCCCTACTGATTAATTCAATAATTTCAAAGAATAAATATTAAAAGTAATGGAAAGCAATAAGGCTTTATGTACATAATTAGAACCGATGAAAGATGGTGGCTCTCATTCTGACTTTCTACCCCCAAGATAAAAGCTTCCTTGGAAATCTCAAGAATCACATTGTATGTACTGTACTAACCATTCACAAATGGACTAATGTAAATTTCTGCAAGTGATCCGCACTTTGGCTGCTTGGCCCAGTGGTTACTCAAGGCTTCTCTGTGGAACTACTGTATTATCTCAGGGACAAATGCTCCGAAAGTTACTTTGGTAATGCAAATTTGAATGCAGGGAAGGGGGAAGAAGAAACCCGAGCCGTCCTTGCCATGCCACCGGGTGAAGAGGGGAGATTAATGCTTACTCCTGCTTAGTGTGTTTCCAGTGCTGGTTTTTTAATCTGCAATCCGTGGCACTGGATTATGGCCGCAGTTCCCGAAACAATCTGGGGACAGGGTTATGGTGGTTTTTGGTTTGTTGGTTGGTTTTTGTTTTGAAGTTTCAGGGGTCTGGATGAGCATCACAGTGTGGATGTGAATGGCCAGTCTCCTAAATAGTTGCTGGAGCTGGAGCCAGATGTAAAATGGTAGCTTAGGGGGCAGGAGTCATTGACCTACTGTACACCACTTTCCCCTGCAATGTGCCTGAATATATAAGTGCAAATCAATGTCGGAGTTATGACTAACACAAAACTCTGAAACTGGCCACCCAAGGTGCACAAAGACCTGGCTAAAACTTGCTATTTTTTGGCTATTGTTAAAGTCTTGTCATCTACTGCCAATCATGCAAAGCTTGTGCTGGGGGATCCTGATCTACCATCTACCCATCCTGCTCTAAACTTTTAGGCCAAATGCTATGCCACTAACGTGTTTGAGAAACCCAGGCCACATCCTTCATTATTCCAATCCATCTTGCTCTGTCCTCTGAATCTCAGCTGCCCAGTGCCAGTGTAGGGGTCGGCTGAACTATGTAGCCATTGCCTCTAATGGAAGAGGGAGCCAGTATATTAAACCATGAGCACTGCTTGATATTGGAGGAAGAGGGGCAGAGGATTATATGGTGCTGAGTTTGGCCAGGGGGCTGTGTCTTCATTGGGGAGTATCATGTAGTGGAAGCCAGGGGTATCTGGGACTATGTAGTTCCGATGTGTTAATTTTGATTGATCAACATCTTCCAGCTGACAACATCAGCCTCTGCCAAATTCTGCCAATCAGCAACACTTGCTAGTAAAGGCACATTCTCCCTTGCCACTTGGTTGTTGCTCAGAGCTAGTGCCCACACCATCTTCTGAACCACCAGTTCCCACTGCATGCCATAACAGTCCATATTTTTCCAGCAACTGGTAGTTTATGGTCAGAAGTGTCTTGCCTCTGTTTTCATCTGAAGATTTCCTGACCTCACATCAGCTGCTCTGCAATTCTGAAAGCCTTCCATTTTGAATCTTCATAATGCGCTAGCATTATTGCAAGCTGCTTAATATGTTCATTAGCTTGCTGCCTTAATGCTGAAAGATTAAGTCCATTACATGGCTATGCAGCTTTGAATATTAAATCTAGCCATGAATATTGATTCCCCAGCCCACCCCCTGTTGTGCTTCCAAGTAGAAAAGTGTGACAAACCAACTATATTTGTAACATGTATTTTCACTGCAACAAAACTGATAGCATGAAGATTCCATGACTGCAGATCTCTTTGGAACAGAATAAGGACCGAGGGAAAATTTAGCAAATAAATGCTGGGGATATAATAGATGCAAAGGGTGGAATTCACCTAACAAGTCCCATCAGCATAAATCCTGTGTGAGAGCTTACATTTGTACAGTGGGACTTTACCCACACTCCTGCTCCCCACCCCCACCCCCAGGGCCCTCTCTGAATTGGTTCATGGGGCGTTGGGAGAACTCCCTAGAACAGCATATGAAAGAACTAACCTGCTAATTTTGATTTCTCTAACTTTTTTATTGTTTCCATTTTTAAGTTCAGTCCACCCCATTTCTGCATCAGTTCATGATTTTTTAAAAAATAAAAGTACAAAGATTTGTATGCATTCCTGCAACCAATTTCTCTATTGTAAGTCATCTTATGTTCTTTTCCACTAATAGATCCAATTTTGTACACGTATTTTTAAATTGGGGAACTGCATCACAAAATTTGGAGAAGTAGGGATTTTAAAGGACAGTTGCATTTCAGTTAATTTATTGGTTTAGGAAGGACATATCACAATGAAATGAAAAAAAAAGTATATCTCCGCATCTGAAGATTTTGCTGAAGATTTTCTCAAGTAAGTTTTTCATCAGTGCACACACAAAAAGAAAAAGGAAAAGGAAAGGAAAGGAAGGGCACAACTGCATTATAATGAAAGGTTCAATTCATAGTAATGAATGGAAGGGAAACCAAGTTACAGTATATTAGCTGCAGTGGTAAATGAAGGAGTAATAAGTAGCCTGCCAATGCTATATGTATCAGCCATTCCGCACTGCATTTCTGCTGTGTGATGATGACAAATACATAAGGAAGTCATTCCTGGTTGGAAAAAGGAGAAAGCTTCTCCTTCCTTTGCTTAAGTCTGATTTTAAATTTGTTTATGTTGTTAAAGTTCAGAGCAAGAAGCTCATGTTTCCTTGTTGGGCTTCTGAATTTTCCTGAGCAAATCATAGAGACAGATGCAACGAAAGTAAGTCTGCGGAAACAAACAGCACATAAATAACAAGGCATTGCCCAGAATTCATCGGGAAAGCACTGCTGAAAGTTATATAAAGCACATCTGAGATACAGGGGCAAATTCAAAGTAGATTTTCTTGACCGAGAAATATTGCCTGTCATCACCAAGCATGACTTTGTTGTGTTTGGATGACTTCCCAGGCAAAGTTCCTCTGAAGCAGAACATTAACCTATGGCTTAACCCAGACAATCTCCCCAGCCCATAACAATAAATGCACAGTTCTTACTTAGCTGGTGTATAGGAGCCAGATGCCACCTTCCTATTAGAGCATTCATTGTAGAAAAAGCCAGCTGGTTTTTTTTGCTGGGAAAATGTGATTTCTCTCCCCCCCCCCCACGCCAGATGAGCGCCTATGTTGTGATCAAGAGTGCTTTGTGGTTGGTGGTTGCAGATCATGTGCACCTGCTGGGCAACACCTGTAAATCATGCATGGTAAGCCATAAAATTCTGCTTTCCCATCAATAAACACACCGTTTTGCAGACTTGTCTATTAATGTCCAGAATAATAATAATAATAATAATAATAATAATAATAATAATAAATAATTGTATCCTCACTTGGTGTGAACATCATCCTGCCATGTGCCATACCAATGAAGCACTCGCTATCCTCAATTGCAGCCAGATTATCCACTTTCTCCTGACAAGGGTACACCATGAAAAAGAAACCATCATTAAGGAATCATAGGATTAATGTAATCCACCACCCCCCCAAAAAAAATTGGGGTTTGGGGCACATTTCCATAGGATCATATGAAAAAGCTTATTAACCACCAATATGGAAGCAAGACCATGCAGCCATCATGATGTAATCAAAGCTTCCAGAATATGAAGATCCTTTAAAAATCTAGAATTCAGTGCACCATGTGCTGCATCGGTGCCTTTTAATTTTAATTCAGCTCAGCATTGCCTGAATACCATACATTCATGGGTCTTATTGGCAGTAGAGTGTGTATTCCCTGCTCCCCCAATATGGGTCTGGCAGAATCAGATATTGTCCCCATCTTCTCCCTGGGTCTTTCTGTTCTGTTAACTGAGCAGATTTTGCAAAGGGGCTTTCACAAAAATATCCTATGTGGCTAAGGCTAATTCCCCAAAGAGTTCCCAAATAATGGCAGCAAGAAAAGGGTGCATGGTGTGCGCCTGAACATTAATAGTACTTTTATTAGACAATAGCTCATCCTTGTAACGTAGGGGTAGGGAACCTCATGTCCAAGGGCTAAAGGAGCCCTTCTAGCCTAAGACGCCTGCTTCTTGGGAGAAAAGCGATGGCAAACCTAGACAGCATCTTAAAAAGCAGAGACATCACCTTGCCGACAAAGGTCCGTATGGTTAAAGCTATGGTTTTCCCAGTAGTGATGTATGGAAGTGAGAGCTGGACCATAAAGAAGGCTGATCGCCAAAGAACTGATGCTTTTGAATTATGGTGCTGGAAGAGACTCGAGAGTCCCATGGACTGCAAGAAGATCAAACCTCCTCATTCTTAAGGAAATCAGCCCTGAGTGCTCACTGGAAGGACAGATCGTGAAGCTGAGGCTCCAATACTTTGGCCACCTCATGAGAAGAGAAGACTCCCTGGAAAAGACCCTGATGTTGGGAAAGATGGAGTGCACAAGGAGAAGGGGACGATGGAGGACGAGATGGTTGGACAGTGTTCTCGAAGCTACCAGCATGAGTTTGACCAAACTGCGGGAGGCAGTGGAAGACAGGTGTGCCTGGCGTGCTCTGGTCCATGGGGTCACGAAGAGTCGGACACGACTAAACGACTAAAGAACAACAACAAGCCTCAGGGCTGCCTAGGCCCCGCCTCTTTCCTAAACCACACTCCTAATTGGTCTTGCTCTGTGCCTTGTGTCCATCAACTGGGATAATGCCTCTTGCCCGCCTGGGTGGAGAATGCAGGATGGAGAGTTGTGTGTCTGGCTGCCATACCCTCCATTGGAATGTGGCCCAGGGAATGTGATTATCAGGCTGAAAAGAGATTTCCCACCTCTGGTGTAAAGATTTAAATGTATGTTGCCTTTTGCAGCTACACGACATTTTAATGCAGAACAAGGAACAGTTCTTGAAATGAGGAACACATGATATATGTATGTAGCTATGATTCCATTGCCTCGGCTTGCTCTCAGTATTCCCACTCACCCATGCCATTTTAAATTCTGTTCAGATTGAGCTAAATGCACAGCATCTCCTTTCAGTCTCTGAGCCACAAGTTCAACCTGAGGTCAAGTGCATTCTTGCTCTGTTGAGATAAAAACGGGTATGGCTGGACCACATGATATTGCTCTTCCCAGCTTTCGATCTTTTCAAGTTCTAAGGATACACACTAGAAAAGTGCAAAAGAGAAACTGATAGATATTTAGGATTTTATACTTTGGTTTATTCTTCCTAAAGTTTATGCTTCCTGCATGAATACTTATGTAAAATCTTCAGAGAAAACTCAAATGGAAAGCATGTTGAAAGCTGAAGCAATGGTGATTATATATTTCTTTATGACCCGCTTTCCCCCCTGATGGGACTCACGGTGGTTTACAGATAAAAACAAGAATCCCTTAAAACATAGGGCAAACAAGCATTAAACATGAACAGAATCAGAACTATATACATATATGCAGTGAAGTCTGTTTAAAACTTATAATTACCAAAAAATAAAATGATCCCTTTATGTTTACTCAGAAGTAAGTCTCATTGAGTGAAATAGTACTAATTCCCAAGTAATTGTGCCTAGGATTGCACTGTAAAAGCTATGGTCCTAAGAAGCCTTATCAATTTAGATCAGTCACTCTTACTTCTGAGTAAACAGATTTATGAAGGTGCACGGTTTTGTATGGGTTGGATCCAGAGTGGCCCTTCTCTGAATGGAAGAGTTTCTTCCATTTTTAGGAGGGACTGCAATCCAGTGAATGCTCCTACTGGAGTGTCCAAGGTGTGGGACAATTATTCTCACCAATTTCCATCTTCCTTCTGCAGCCCTTACACCATCTTGTATACAAACCCCCAAAGCTGATTTTCAGGTGGCACAGACGGCAGAAGGCAAAAATCATCCATTACTCTGTCCCGCTTCCTGCATTGCGAGCATCTCATGAATGGATTCCTGCTCACAGGAGCTCTGGATCAAAGCTTATGTCTTGAACAGATGAAGTCTTCAAAGTTCATTACAGAACTTTACAATCCTGAAAAAAAATGGTGGACTGTTCCAGGATCTAGTACAAATCATTTTACTCTCTCACGGTAGTGGAAAGCAATACAAATTCTATTCGGTGGCTATATTTGGCATAGGTAATTGCATTACATGGAATAAAATGGCAACCGGGATTGAGAATCAGAAAAATATTTCTTTGGGTGCACGAGACTAATCGGGTGGTATGCTGGGCCTCAAGATTAGACCGATGCTTGTGTTTCTATAGATCTTTGACTACCTAATATGTTTAAGTGTTTTAAAGTCCTTGGATACGTTGTGTTAACTACTGAAGTTTTTTTCTTTTGCTAAATTGCTGGATTTGCCTCTTTTCAGAATAACAGGAGCAAGAAATGTAAAACAATGACAGTAAAGAAAAAGCACAAAGTCCAGCAATGATCAAGCCTGCTATGAGTATTAGATGCTATTATTTTTTCAAAGGAGTTTGTTGTATTGTGATATTTACCACGACAATATTATCAAAGCTATGGTATGCCTATCTGCTGAGCAGGTAAACAACTCAGCCAATCTGTGGGGTGCATCTAGCTGCCAGATGACATACCTAGCCCTGTCCCTGATTCTATATGTTACCACCTCCTTGGATAAACAGTGGAAGATAATACGTGATTTATCTTAGTGTGGGAAACTGTTGAAGGCAAACTGATCACTCCAGAACAAGTTATGTTACACAAACAACAGTGCCTGCAAGAGCAAAAAGGTTAAAGATAAGATAGGGAAAGCAGTGGTGTGTGGGTTTTTTTTTTAAAAGGCCAAAAAAGTTCAAAATATTAAAAGGTTTAGATTCTTTTGTTTTAAAAATACGCTCAAGAGAACTCTCTTTCAGGTGTTGTCCTGGAGGAGCTCTGCAGAATTTAGTGCAATGCCACCGAAGTTCCTATGGATCATCTTGGTAGAGGACTCTGGGGTGGAATCTACGCACATATAAAAAAACGTTCTGAAAATGCTTTTTCTGAAAAAGCTTTTTTAAAAAATACATTGAATTTTCCATAAGGCTTACCATTGCCACCTAGTGTCTCTTTGCATATTGCACTTAAAACACACTTGAAACGTTTTATTTGCAGCTGTATAGCTGAGTCCTTGGTCTCTTTGTATGTTACTGCAGTGAATGAGAGGGTTCTATGCTGTTGTGGTTACATTTTGAATCCCAAAGCCACAAGGGCATGGCTTAATTGGACAGATCACTCCTGATCATTATCCTATCCTTCCTCCCAGCAGAGTGGCAACCAGGTAGAGAAGATCTTTGTTCTTGCCCACATGCTTATGGGCTACTGCACTTTATTAGTGATATGGGAAGAAATTTCAAGGAAGCATCTCCCATGCCACTGTGGCTCGCTCTATATCTATCATCTATCTATCTATCTATCTATCTATCTATCTATCTATCTATCTATCTATCATCTATCTATCTATCTATCTATCTATCTATCTATCATCTATCTATCTATCCATCTACCTACCTACCTATGTGGCAGAGAATCTGTGGCCCTCCATATGTCATTCTGCTTCATCTCCTATCATCCCTGGTCTTTGGCGGATGTTGGAGTTCAGAAACATGTAATATCACAGAATCATAGAATCGTACAGTTGGAAGGGACCACAAGGGACATCTAGTCCAACCCCCTGCGATGGAGGAATATTTTGCCCAATGTGGGGCTCCAACCCACAACCCCGAGATTAAGAGTCTCATGCTCTACCAACCCCTTTGTTATATATGTACAGACCTTCATGTACATCCAGAGTTATCTGAAGATGAGTGCCTGGGAACCAAATTATATAGCCACCCCACGGGTCCTGTTTAACACAAACTAACCCAGTCATTATCAAAGTTGTGTTTCATTGAGTTCTTCAAACAGCTCGGTCCATAATTTAGACAAATGAAATTGGAAAAACATAGGCATATTGAGTCTGAAAACAACCTGCAGTTTCACTGGTTTTCATTTGTACTATCTTAAATTCAGCACACCCAATTTCCACATCAGTCTGAGTTGGGTTTTTTAAAGTGTGAACCAAAATTCATATGCATTTTTGTGCATGTTTTCCTCAAATGCACATTTTGTGTGTGGGTGATTTCCCATATCACATAATGCATTTTGTATGCCATTTCCATTATCAAGTACATTATTGTGTGCATCTTCCCCTCATAAATGTTTTTGGTATACATTTTTTTAATTGGACTGGATAACCGTTCTGCAAAATTTGGGGAAATGTGAATTTCAAAGGATACCTGTGTTTGTTTGTGTAATATATTAAGAAGTACAAATTAGATAGGCATGCATTGAAATACTTTCCTCTTCCCCTTGTGGGGTTACCTGCTATATGCACAAGTTTCTTTTTACTCCATGGCTGGGATTTGCAAAAAAGAGATTGGCTGTGGTGGCAAAAAATAAGTGACAGAAAGAGATGGTTGAGGAGCACCTCTTGTTGTGGTGCTACTTTCGTACTTTGTAGAGTATTGATTTGTTTGAACCCTGTATTATTTGCTTTTCCCACACTGCTGGTTGCAGAGCTCAAGGTTTTGCCCAGTCAGGAATAAACATGAACCTCCACTTTGCATCATTCTCTTCCTGCACAGGACCACTCAGCAAGATAATGCAAGGGGCAATGCACAGTCAATCACTAAGGGAAAAAAAACCCTTTAGGATTATACTTCAGATATAGTAAGTGAAAATAGGGTTGATTAAATCTCAAGGATTGAAATGCTAGTAGGGTTCCACCCCTCACCAGGGCAATTATTTTAATTAACTATCAGAACTCTTCTCAGGTGCCACTTCCCACCAGTCCATTACAGTGGTACCTCGGGTTAAGAACTTAATTCGTTCTAGAGGTCCGTTCTTAACCTGAAACTGTTCTTAACCTGAAGCACCACTTTAGCTAATGGGGCCTCCTGCTGCTGCCGCTGCGCTGTCACTGCACGATTTCTGTTCTCATCCTGAAACAAAGTTCTTAACCCGAGGTACTATTTCCGGGTTAGCGGAGTCTGTAATCTGAAGCGTATGTAACCTGAGGTACCACTGTACTGTTGCTAGTCTTGTTCCATGCCCTCCTCAAATGTCTTTGCCTGAAAGGAATTTGTCTATGAACTGTGACCATGCCTTTTGCTTGCCTGGATGGAGAAATGGGCATCATATGTTGTTATTATTATTATTATTATTGTTAGAATCTAGCAACACCTGGATGTCCACAGATTTCCCACCTGCTTTAGGGCCTATCGGAAGGGGCTCCAGTTTGCACTCTTCACTTAACTGCCAGAGCAATTCTTTGATACTCCTAGATCATGTTCTTGGAATTTTCAGCCACAAAAAGAAAAGAGAAGAAAAAAGATTAGCCTTCTGGTCCTTGTACACGTTCTGAAAAAGAGACATTCCTTGGCCATTTCCCCAATCACGTTAGTTGCGGATAGCAGTTTTGCATAATTGCATATTTTGTTTCATTTGCATCCCTGTTTGCCATAGTAATAACAACAGTACATTTAAAAAGTGGCAAGCCAAGCAGGAGAATTTCTTCTGCGGTGCTTCAGGATATTAAATGACAATTTGGTAAGCCGATGTGCTTCCTACTGCATATAGTAAATTACAAGATGTTGTTAGTATTCCAGACACAGTTTCTTCTTATTTGAATAATGCAAAACCTCGAGAAGAAGCCGAGTGTAAATCATTCATGAATAGAGCCTTTCCTGTTTCCCCTCTACTTTAAGCTATTTACTGTAAATAGGATAGTATAATCTCTCATGTAATGTGATCAGCGCTTAATTGTAGTACAAAACAGCAGTGCTGAAGCATAATGTAGTTGAAGTTATGTTAACAAAACAAGATATTCTCAAAGCAAATTGTTTTACATAAAAGATCTGCTTTTAAATAATTTTGCTACTTAATGCTCTTATTAAAGTTTGCTTCAAGCAGCAAATCAGGTTTCTTTTTAAAACCACAATCCTGGAAAGATATTACACTCCTCGCCCCCCGCCCCACTGGGAACCAATCTTACCCTTATGAGCTTCTGCAGAATTTTGCAGATAACAAGCTGCCCTTCCTGCCTTAATATTGATTCTTCTGGGGTGATTCAGGTTCCTGGAGGGCAGTTTATTACAAGGAACATAGGAAGGTGCCTTTTATCAAGTCGGACCACTGGACCACCTGGATTCTCTGGGATTTCAGACAGAGGACTTTCCTTCCAAATCCTGTTGGTGCAAAGACATTTCATCTCCATGATCCAACCCAGCTGTTTATTCAAGCAAGCATCAGCTTCACTTGCCATAGTAGTGCAGAGGTGGTTGCCAGAGGTAGTTGCGTGCCAAGGCCCTGTGACCCGCTAGTGATTTATAAAAACACGGACACAAGTATTTAGGTTTATGGGATTAAATAGGCCACAACTTATTGGTTACAGATGTGAGGGGTTTGGCTTAGGCATTGGGTGAAGCCGGGCTGTATCTCAACCCCCTGCCGGTCTGCAGGGAGTCCATCTAAGGGTAGTGAGTGTTAGAATTCCTGCTCCGTGATTGCAGTCATGAGATTTTTGTCTATCACATGACGGTGTAAGTTTTGACTCCACAGTGTGGGAAGTGACGGAGACAGGATGTTTGTGTTACTGTGTTCCGTGAAGTGGGACTATTGTCCTTTGTTCTCTCTCTTTGCTGTCTGATGCTAGATAGAGAGGGAGCTATGTTGCAGTGCTCCGTGTGTAAATGTGTAAATAAAGTAGATTAGCCAAAATGCTGAGTTGCTGAGGTCTGTTACGCAAGCTGTGAAGATTCTGCAGATCCCTAAGTGTGACAATGTCTGTTGGCATCGGTTGCTGTGATGTTCGGGCAGAAGAAAGCTTTTGAAGCTCCCAAACAATTGACCAGGAGGGAGGGAACATGCCAGTCGGGCATGTGTCTCTACCAGGGTCCTACTTGAGTATAGGACGAGCTCCTGACAGGGAGAGCCCTATGACTTACATCAAATACGGGCACCCCGAGAGGTCCCCATTGGGGTAGTGGCATGGCACTAGCACATGTCCAGGCATCGGACAGGATGCACACCCTTGGATCACTTTAGCAGCCCCTTAATGAGGAGGGGCAGGCAGAGGCTACAGCCTTCCCTCCATCTAAACAAAGGCTTACCCAATGCATAACCTCACAAAGTTGTGAGGTTTGCTACAAGGTAGGGGAAAACCAAATGGCTGGTGCCAATTTGCCAAGGGGAAAAGAAACCTACCTGTCCCCAATAATGTGGTGGACGACATTTGTCCATAGGAAGACCGTGTCATAGCAAAGCATAAAAAAGAGGGTGGGTGGGTTGGGAGATCCAGTGAAAGGACAAGAGAGGAGAGCCTCCCAGCCACACCACAGTTAAATTTCCTGCGGCCATGCCCCCTACAGGTGATTTGGCCAGCAGGGCCACACTGGGCGTGGCCCCATCCAGCTCCAGTGATGCGGCCGGGATGGCACGTGGGGTCAACAACTTCCCGACCCCACACCAAATCATTACAGGGGCCTGGATGCCCACCAGAAAAGGTGAGTGGACTTAAGGACACATATTTTCCCTCACGTTCATCACTACCAAAAACACAGGAGTCGTGTCCCATATTGACTCTGGCACCTATAGTCTAGTAGATGAAGATGCCATGTAAGGCTGGGCTCTCTGACCACCTCTAGGTTGATCAAGGTTGGCAGCAGGAGTGAAGGAGCTCAGCAGCTGCAAAACCAATAAGTTTGCAGTTCACTTAATTCAATCTATAATCACTATTCAGTGTGCCAAATGAAACCCACTGTTGCCTTTTGCATATGTATGGGAAAAGAAAGGGTTGGGGGAGGGGGAACAAGCTATCTAGCAAAGAATTTGGGTCAATCAATTTTTTACAGCCTTTTCTTAAGCCATCCAAGGGCTTAGCCACTAATGAAGCCAGTAAACACACTGCTTTTGTATTAAAATAAATTGGAATCTCTCTCTCTCTGTGTATTAATCTGTTTGTTGATATTCAGCAGCCATTTCAGGATTTGACAAAGATCCTTATTTGAGGACTGAAGTGATAGATTAAAAGCAGATATGGAAAGAAGAGATATACAAATAGCCATGAGATATATCAAGACCACCCATGTTCTTGACAACCTGATGTTGTAATCCTGTGACTTGTTTGCATTGGTAGATAGTAAAACCATGTGGATTTGAATGGGAAGGATAAGTAGCACGTTCAGCTACTTTAGTCATTAGCTGAGAATGATAGGGAAGAGGCGAGTGAAAACAGCAGCAGCTCCATTAATACTGCAGTGAGGAAATCCCCAGTAATTCTGACAAACTGAGAGCACCTCCTAGCTGGGTCCCAACCTACCCTTCCATGGCCTTCTTCTCTGAGGAGCCTGGGTCAACCAGTTGGTGGAAGGTGGAAGATAGCGTTGCTCCCAAGGCAAACAATTGATTTGTTTCTCAGAAACAGGAGAAGCAAAGAGCCATCCAGACACGTCCATTAATGTAAACCTCTGCTACTTAGAGGGCCAAATGTATAAGCCAATTTAGGAGAAATGTTGCATCGTAATGCAGAGCACGTGCTTTGCACGCAAAAGGTCCAAGATGCAGTCTATAGTAGCATCTTCAGGAAGGACCCTTTCCTGAAAACCTGGAGAGCTTTGGTCAAGTCAGTGGGTGACAGGAGCGAGCCAGCAGTAAATCACACTGAGCAAGTTGCAAGTTAACTCTTTATTAGCAAAAGCAGGATCGGCACAGTAGTGTCAGGCCTAATGAGCACAGAACTCCTTTCTGGCAGGTCTTGCCCCCATGAAGCAGTTGCTGAGACTGAAGGCCCCACCTCCTCACAGCCGCCTAAGCCCTCTCCTGTCCAGCATTTTCTCCAACCAATCTGATATGGTGCCTGGCCTGTGTGAAGCTAACTCTCCTCCGCCCTCTTCAGGCCTCACCTGGTTCTGGGAGAGAGACCACTTGTGACTCTTCATTACCTCTGCCTCTTGACCTCCCTCCTTTCCTGCCTCAGTTTCTGACCCTGCTTCGGGACTTCTCTCTGCCACAGACTCTCCCTGCCCACCAAGCCCTGTTGGACACTGGAGAGGTCTCCAGTGTCCAACACCTCCCCCCAGTCTTCACGCTCTTCCTCCTCCAACCACTCATTGCCATCCCATCACCAATCTGCAGTTTCTGAGCCTTCTTCCCTTGGGCGTTCCTCAACTGGTTACTCCTACCACACCTCTGTGTCCAACCAGTACATAGTAAGGAATCTCTCTAGATGTTGCTGGAATACAACTCCCATCATCACTGACTGTTTGCCATGCTTGCTGGGGCTGACAGGGGTTATATTCTGTCATCTTCTGGAAAGCCAGAGGTCCCTCACGCCTATTATGGACAATACAGAACTGGATGGATCAATTGTCTAACCTGGTGCAAGGCAGTTTCCTACGTTCGATACTGTTGACAAACCAGTTATGGGGATCAAAATGACTTAGGCATGACATTCTGATCTGTGGATAGAGACGTTCATGGCTTGTAGGACATTTATCAACTATTTTTGCTTGTACATACCACAGGTTTGCTTGCTAGCAGGATTATTCAATCCATACAGAGAATGGGAAATAAAGTCTGTGTGAACTGCAGACTACAAGACAGTAATGTGAATCCATCTAGAGTCACCCTGAGTACCTCTTTTGAACAGGCTTGTTCCATGAAAGTGGTAGTTTCAGTAGATCAATAACAATCTAAGATAGTAACATTTGTATTGACATATATATCAGAGTGCTTTTTACTTCCATAATGAGCACTTCCTCTAAGAGGTGCCATTTAATACAGCAAACAACTCCAGAGCTGGGTCTTTTACTCTTTCTCTTAACAGCAGCGAAAAATGTTAATAATTTAGCAGTAGCTTAGTAGGCTGAGTAAGATTAAAATTAAGCCATGGCACTAACGCTTAAGCCACGTCACTTAGGGCTTAGCTGGAATGGTAAAGAGAAAGTGATTTATATGTGTTGTATGTGCGATATAGCATGGTGCCACCAGGTGGCGATGTGGAGTTCCGTTTTTCTCTACCCGTTTTCCCTGTTTAATTTTACAGCGCTTTAAAACCGAAACGCTTCTTTGATGCGTCTAGATCCAGCCTTGCTCCCTTGCCCTTCTGTAGATGAGACGCACCATGTCAAAGTCCTGGGATACGTGTGATAAGCACAGAAGTTCCTTTCCCTAGGAAAATGCACAAGTGTACATTCTCTCCTTCTGTGTGCATGGAGGATATTATTATAGGGCAACCAACCTAGACCTGCAACCATAATTTAAGGCTCTTCTTTGTGTTCCTCCTCCATGGGCCTTTTCTGCAGGGCCTTTTCTGTGGTGGCTCCCCACTTCTGGAATGCTCTCCCCAGGGAGGCTCACCAGGGAGGCTTCATTACATATCTTTAGGCACCAGGCAAAAACATTTCTCTTCTCCTAGGCCTTTAGTTAATTAAACAATCTCTGGCCTTTTAAACTGTGTGTGAGTGGGTTATTGTTTATGTTTGTTATGATGGTATGTATTTTCGTGTTTTTATATTGTAAACCATGCTGTGATCTTTGGATGAAGGGCTGTATTGAAATTCAATGGCTATACAAAGATTGGCAGTAGGAGAACAAAGTTTACTATTTGTATATAGAATGTTAAAGCCTCTGAAGGAGGCGGTCCTATTTATGTATCTTGGCCAATAGCTATGAATCTGTCTGATCTTCTTTAAGGCCATCTAATATAGTAATCATCACTTTACTTTGTGGCAGTGAATTCCATGCATTTAAAGTAAATGTTGGGTGAAATCCACCAGGAACTCTTTTTTTTTTTTACACCAGTCGTATTGCACAGTTCATTTTTCTTTCACTGGGCTTATGGAGGGGAACATCCCAGCAGAATCTGTCCTCGGCTTGTGGAGAAAATCACCATCTGCTAGCATTCATTCCTTTTTCAAGCAGAAAAATAGCCCAGGATTCACCAAGTATATTACTCATTGTGAATTATTCATTTGGTAATGTTACTATGGTTACAGCTGTGATACATACTTTCACATTATTTATTATCATTACTTATTTTTATTCATTATGGCTTCACCGTAAATAGTGTTTTATTTTTCAAAGCATGCTTTTTTTCTAAGCGACTAGAAAATGGCATTCATAAGCATATCAGTATTGATTTAATATTCAGTATGGTTTTGGAAATGACATTAATGTTGTCACTGTGTAAGTGCCAACCAGTCCTTCAGCGTTCCTTCACCGCCTTTGATTTCCATTTTGCTAAAGAAAAAGAAGGTGAACCAATGGATGTACCATAAAAATACTGTCCGCTCTTATTTTGCCACCTGTTACTGACATATATTACTACTACAATTGATACTATCAAGACCACCATGGCTGTTACTGTTAGTACTACCATGACCATCAACAATAATACTACCAAAGGATTGCTGCAGAAGTGGAATTTCTGCCAGCTCTATATAATAAATGTGTTTCCTGAGATTATTGATGGTATGTATTTTAAAATTATTTGTATAGCCCACACTGAGATTGCAATACAGCTTTTTCCAATTAATTCCCCTTTTTCCCATTACACATTTTTGTAACTGCATAATGGCCTTTCTTCGGTTGATCAGTTAGCTTACCAATAGTGAAAGAACGGTGAGCCCGACATACAGCCATCATAGTAAATAAACTCTCTCTCACACACACATACACAGCAGCAGGCTGTTTCCTGCTTCTTAGAAAAGCTCCACATTAATACTTTGCTTCTTTCTGTAAGCTTCTTTAAGGATCTTGGAATATGCAAAAATGTGGTTTAAGCAGAGTCGTCGTCTTCTTTGGCGATCACTTGTAGTAGCCGAGTAAGATTGTCTTCCATAAACACGGTTTTAACAATGAGTCTGTAAGTGACTGTGGAGGCCAATTCTGGATCCACACGTCCTTCCACAGTGGGGACATTGGTTTGCAGAGTTGATCACGGTGTGGATTTGCCAAGTGTGCCTTCCTCTTAGCATGTTTCTCCCTTGAGTCCTGAGTTTGAGTGTCTTCAAAGCCCATGACACCTTTGGTAAAGGCTGTTCTCCACTTGGAGTGCTCGCAGGCCTGTGTTTCCCAATTGTTAGTGTTTATATACTACTTTTTTTTTTAAAGTGCCTTAAGACAGTCTTTAAACCTCTTTTGTTGACCACCAGCATTACACTTTCCATTTTTAAGTTCATAATAGAGTAGTTGCTTTGGAAGATGATAATCAGGCATCTGGACAACATGCCCAGTCCAGCGAAGTTGATGTTGAAGAATCATTTCTTTGACACTGGTGATCTTTGTTTCTTGCAGTACACTGGCATTAGTTCACCTGCCTTGCCAAATGATATGCAGAATTTTTTGGAGACACCCTTAATGGAATCTTTCAAGGATTTGGAGATGGTGTTTATAAGTGGTCCATGTTTCACAAGCATACAGTAAGGTTGGTAGTACAATAGCTTTGCAAACAAGCATTTTGGTTTCCCTGCGAATGTCCCGGTCCTCAAACACTCTGCACTTCAGTTGGGAGAAAGCAGAGTGTGGCTTTATTGAAACAACTTTGGTAACAACAAGCACTTATGTTACGACTGCCGGGTTCTTTCATAGCTCCCAGACCAGGACTACCTTGCAGAAAGGAAACAAAGGCACATTTAGACATTATTATTCCATACTGAGCACATGGGAGAGGGTGGCCCTGAATAACTCTTCTGCTGATATTGCATGCGTTGAATAGCATCTCTTCCAGCATTTATGCAAACATCTGCAGGGATGGGATATCTGCCTAAAAGCTTCCTTCAGACCTGGAACTCTGCTCTTTGTACATGTTTATGCTACATATGTGGGTGCAAGGGGGAGGAACTATTCACCATATGGGGTGTCATGGGTGGGGCTATTTAGCATGACCTTGCGCCCTGCTTTTGTGCTGGGAAAGCTAGAATAATTCTGGTAAGTTAGAACTGCTACCTAGACATGGGCTGAACTTCTAAAAAGACTACACTTTCTTTATCCAAGAGTATCATTCTGGTACTTGTATGAACATGCTATTTTGAACTTCAGCCAATGAAGCAATTAGCACCTAAAAATGACTGAGATTTACAGTGCAATCTGTGCAATATCTTTTACAGCACAATATATTCTCAGAAGCAACTCTGTTCGTTGGGACTTATTTCTGGGTAACGGAGCATAGGATTGCAACCTCTATCAATTTTGATGGTTGAGAATGCAGGTATACTGAACATATACTGAACATGGGGCAACATCTTGTGTCTATCTTGCAAATTCCTGACCCAGTTTCTTACCTCAGGGGCTGCCTCATATTCACACACTGAGAATCACACATCTTTACACATGTGAAGAATCCAAACAATGTCAGCTTGATAATATGCAGACCCTCCAAGTGTCACTATTTTCCAGGGACAGCTCCAGATTCACAGAAACTGTCCCAGTTTCTGATTTGATTTCGGAATGCCCCGCTTTTCCTTAGGGCATCCCTATTTTCATCGGAGAAATGTTGGAGGGTGCTAAGTTGTGGGTGAACATATCAGACAACACAGCGATTCTTCAAACAGCTCTTGTTTATTCACAGGCCAGAACAGAACTGAACTGAAGGTGAGTGAGAGCATTTGGGTCAAAATTAAAGTGAGAGCATTTGGGTCAAAATTAAGGGAGAGAAGAATAACAGTGACCTCATTGTGGGAGTTTACTATAGATCCCCAAGCCAAACGGAGGACATAGATGATGCCTTCCTGGAACAGATGGCCAAGCATGCAAAAGGAAGGGAGATAGTAGTAATGGGGGACTTCAATTACCCGGATATTTGTTGGATGTCAAACTCAGCCAAGAGCATAAGGTCAAACAGATTCCTCACTGGTCTTGCAGAAAACTTCATTGTCCAGAAAGTGGGAGAAGCAACAAGAGGAACAGCCATTTTAGATCTGGTCCTAACCAATGTTGATGACCTGGTTAGTGGGGTAGAAGTGGAAGGATCATTAGGCGCGAGTGATCATGCTCTTCTGAAGTTTACTATACAGCGGAAAGGAGAAGCCAACCATACTAGGACTCAATTTCTTGACTTTAAGAAAGCCGACTTCATAAAACTTAGGGAAGAGCTGGGTGAGATCCCATGGACAGTAATACTAAAAGGAAAGGGAGTTCATGATGGCTGGGAGTTTGTTAAGAGGGAGATAGTAAAAGCACAACTTCAGGCAATACCAATGAGACGGAAACATGGAAGGTGCCTAAAGAAGCCAGGGTGGCTATCTAAAGAACTTTTAAGTGAGTTAAGATTAAAAAAGGATGTGTACAAAAAATGGAAAAGGGGGGAAACCACCAAAGAGGAATTCAAACAAATAGCCAGCACGTGTAGACACAAAGTCAGAAAAGCTAAAGCACAGAATGAACTCAGGCTTGCTAGAGAGGTTAAAAGCAACAAAAAAGGCTTTTATGGGTATGTTCGTAGCAAAAGGAAGAACAAAGAAACAGTGGGGTCACTCAGAGGAGAAGATGGTGAAATGCAAACAGGGGACACAGAAAGGGCTGAACTCCTCAATGCCTTCTTTGCCTCAGTCTTCTCCGATAAAGAAAACAATGCCCGACCTGAAGAATTTGGAGCAAATGATTCAGCAGAGGAAACACAGCCCAGAATAACTAAGGAGATAGTACAAGAATACTTGACTAGTCTAGATGTATTCAAGTCTCCAGGGCCAGATGAACTGCATCCAAGAGTATGAAAAGAACTGGCAGATGTGATCTCAGAACCACTGGCAGTCATCTTTGAGAATTCCTGGAGAACAGGCGAAGTCCCGGCAGACTGGAGGAGGGCAAATGTTGTCCCTATTTTCAAAAAGGGGAAAAGAGAGGACCCAAATAATTACCGCCCAGTCAGTCTGACATCAATACCAGGGAAGAGTCTGGAGCAGATCATTAAGGAAACAGTCTGTGAGCACCTAGAAAGGAATGCTGTGATCACCAATAGTCAGCATGGATTTCTGAAAAATAAGTCATGTCAGACTAACCTGATCTCGTTTTTTGACAGAATTACAACCCTGGTAGATGATGGGAACGCAGTGGATGTAGCCTACCTTGATTTCAGCAAGGCATTTGACAAGGTGCCCCATGATATTCTTGTAAAGAAGCTGGTAAAATGCGGTCTTGACTATGCTACCACTCAGTGGATTTGTAACTGGCTGACTGACCGAACCCAAAGGGTGCTCATCAATGGTTCCTCTTCATCCTGGAGAAGAGTGACTAGTGGGGTGCCACAGGGTTCTGTCTTGGGCCCGGTCTTATTCAACATCTTTATCAACGACTTGGATGATGGACTCAAGGGCATCCTGATCAAATTTGCAGATGACACCAAACTGGGAGGGGTGGCTAACACCCCAGAGGACAGGATCACACTTCAAAACGACCTTGACAGATTAGAGAACTGGGCCAAAACAAACAAGATGAATTTTAACAGGGAGAAATGTAAAGTATTGCACTTGGGCAAAAAAAATGAGAGGCACAAATACAAGATGGGTGACACCTGGCTTGAAGGCAGTACATGTGAAAAGGATCTAGGAGTCTTGGTTGACCACAGACTTGACATGAGCCAACAGTGTGACGCGGCAGCTAAAAAAGCCAATGCAATTCTGGGCTGCATCAATAGGAGTATAGCATCTAGATCAAGGGAAGTAATAGTGCCACTGTATTCTGCTCTGGTCAGACCTCACCTGGAGTACTGTGTCCAGTTCAAGAAGGACACTGACAAACTGGAACGTGTCCAGAGGAGGGCAACCAAAATGGTCAAAGGCCTGGAAACGATGCCTTATGAGGAACGGCTAAGGGAGCTGGGCATGTTTAGCCTGGAGAAGAGGAGGTTAAGGGGTGATATGATAGCCATGTTCAAATATATAAAAGGATGTCACATAGAGGAGGGAGAAAGGTTGTTTTCTGCTGCTCCAGAGAAGCGGACACGGAGCAATGGATCCAAACTACAAGAAAGAAGATTCCACCTAAACATTAGGAAGAACTTCCTGACAGTAAGAGCTGTTCGACGGTGGAATTTGCTGCCAAGGAGTGTGGTGGACTCTCCTTCTTTGGAGGTCTTTAAGCAGAGGCTTGACAACCATATGTCAGGAGTGCTCTGATGGTGTTTCTTGCTTGGCAGGGGGTTGGACTTGATGGCCCTTGTGGTCTCTTCCAACTCTATGATTCTATGATTCTATGAAGGGTTCAGCCAGCCTGCTTATATAGAGCTCCACTAGAACACAACAGTAACCATTTTCTGTAACTATCCAATCACTGAATGTCACTTTTGATCCCTTATTTGCATATGTGGACCTGAGTGAAAACTATCTACAGTATCCCCCTGCTGGCCCAGGGTGAGAACTTCAGTACATAACAGAGGGTATGGAGTTATTCAACCCCCAAGCCAAGGAGATAAGCAACTATACAATATTAATCATTCTCTCCACCCCGCATTTTCAGTACATTTCCCCATATCTTTCCTAACAGCAAAATGCCAGGCTTTCTCTCTCTTTTTTAAGTGGATTTGTTGTGCTAGGGGTGCATAAATCCCCTTTAATTGCACAAACCTAAATTTCTGGTATGCGCTTAAATCCCCCTCTGACAGTATGGAGGTACCCAGACTGAACATAAGAAAAGAATAAAAATGAGAAAACAGGTTGCAGAATGAGATTGGCAGTATTTGACATCAGAAATGGAAATCACATTTAGAAAAGAGAAATTGTGTACAAGCTGGGGACGATTTGAAATAGAATTGGATAGATAGATGATAGACAGACAGACAGACAGACAGACAGATAGATAGATGATAGATAGATAGATGATAGATAGATAGATAGATAGATAGATAGATAGATAGATATAGATAGATAGATGATAGATATAGATATGCCCCCCCTTTTATATATATAAAAAATCTGTTTAGCTAAAAGTGACAGCAGGACAAAAGAAACAGAAGTTAACCGTATGGGCATCAGTGCCTCTGAGCTGCCACCACCCCTCAATTCTCTTAACAAATAAATACTTTTTAAAAAATACTTTGAATGGGGACCAGAAGCTAACCAGAAGCCTGTGAAGATGTTGTAGAACTGTCAATATAAAGCATTATGCACCCTGCTCCCATTGACTCTTGGTATCTGCATTCTGAACATTCCTCAAAGGCAGAACCATGTAGAATGCATTACAGTAGACTAAGCCGAATGTCACTAAGACAGAAATTATCACGATCAAGTCATATAATGAATTATGATGGTTTGGCAACTTTGTGATTCAGAATCCAAAGAAGTTATCAATCAAAAAAACATGCGTATGAACAGGGGTCGCTAAGTTTTGGCTGGCCTTACCAACTGCGGTGAATTAAGAAGTTTGAGGTAAAGTATTGTTTAAAATGTTATGTAAACATATAAGTTAGAATGGGTATGAACAGTGAAAGGTGAAGGTAATATCTAATTAAAAAATGTGTTTGTGGAAGGGGGTTTGTTTTGTTCTTGTTTTCATTATATATTTTGTGTTTTTATTTTGTATTTTTGTGCTGTGAACTGCACTCAGATTTTAGGATGAAGTACGGTGTACAGATTTAACAAACAAGCAAGCAAGCAAGCAAACAAACAAACAAACAAACAAACAGTACCTCACTGTCATTTTACAGAATCAAGTTACAAGTCAAACAGTATAATTACCTCAGGCCATTCCCTAGTCGCTCTACACTTAAAGTGAATTCTGAAGTATTCCCATGGTCTGTGTGTTTGTTTTTATGAGCAATAAAATGAATACATGGAATATCTGCAAAACAAGAAAATGTCATTTTAAGTTATGAAGATTTTCAGAAAAAATCTAATGGCTTTATAATATATATATATCTGTGGCTTTTCACTTTAAAATCTTGTAAAAGTTGGATGGACATTTTATTATTAATCCAACTGTTTATTGGTCCCCCTGCAATAATGAAAATACTCTGGAATGAGTTACATGATGATTTATGAACGCTTCATGAGGATAGAAAATATATGAATTTTAGTTCTGTCCTCTGTAAGCATAATTATTGCATTTATTTACTTGTATCCCACTCACTGAATCCGCAATCCCTTCAAATTGTGCTGAATCTAGTCTTGGATCCAAACCGTCTCAGAAACAACTGAAAACTAGGAGAAACTCAACTAAGATGATGTATTTCACACCCCACAGTAGCCATACCAACCAGAATTATGTTGCATATTTTAAGTGGGCACCTATAGATATAAGAAGCAGATGCAATGAACATTTTGAAAACTCATGTATCATAAGCTTTGCTCAGGTGCTCACCAACCATGCAATTGGAATTGCACAGGTTTCTAAATCGTTTGAGGAAACGTTAGCTCTCCAATACATGAAGAATGATGGAGCTTAGCAGTAAGAATGCAACATAGGGAAGCAGGGCCAACAATCATGCCTCTGCTCTCCCTTCACGCCATTCAGATTTTGAGTTTGTGAACCCCTGAAAAGGGCTTTAGAAATGTATTCCTCCGAGAGTAGAGATGGGTGAGAAATTCCATTCAGTTTACATTTAAAGACAAATCTACCCACTTTGCTTTTTTTCTACAAGGAAGCTGTGTCTTTCTGTTTCTACAAGGAAGCTGTGTATTTCTGTGTGTTGTACATCTGTGGACAGGTGTCTGGTTCTTGGAGGGGATAATAATAATAATAATAATAATAATAATAATAATAATAATAATAATTTATTTGTACCCCGCCCATCTGGCTGGGTTTCCCCAGCCTCTCTGGGCGGCATCCAACAAAGATTAAAAATACATCAAAATGTCACACATTAGAAACTTCCCTAAACAGGGCTGCCTTCAGATGTCTTCTAAATGTCAGGTAGTTGTTTATCTCTTTGACATCTGATGGGAGGGCGTTCCACAGGGTGGGCGCCACTACCAAGAAGGCCCTCTGCCTGGTTCTCTGTAGCTTCACTTCTCGCAGTGAGGGAACTGCCAGAAGGCCCTCGGCACTGGACCTCAGTGTCCGGGCAGAACGATGGGGGTGGAGACGCTCCTTCAGGTATACTGGGCCGAGGGATAGTGTTATGAGTTTGTGGTGCCAGGCTCCCCTGAATTCCTGGGTTCAGTAGGTGTTAGAATTTTATCAAGGCTTAGGGTGTTAAATTGGATGCCAGGCTTATAAACCCTAGACCCATCTTCCTGTGTTCAGGAGATTTCCTGGGAGATGGGCCATTAAGCGAATAAATGAATGGTAACGAACCATTAAGAAAGCAAAGGCTCCGTGCCAGATGACAAATGGGTGCCTCCTTCAACTCAGAGCTAGTTAGAAGACAAAGCCAGAGTTTGAGAGTTGGCTGTGATTTGACCTAAGGGGGGGGGGGAAAGGTTGCAGCGTGGTAAAGGCAGCAAGCTAGAGAGAGGGTCCTAGCACAATATTTGATGTCTGTTTGAATCTAAGGATGCGGCTATGGGAGAAACAAAATCCTTTGGGGGTGTTAATTGCTGTGAAACCTCCTTCATAGACTCAGGTTATATGTGTGTGTAAATAAACCATATATCGTCATTATATATATTTTTATTTTATTTTTAAACATATCATTTCCAACAATCATTTAACATAATTTCATATACAATTTTTAGACTTCCATCAACCGCATCTGAAGATTTTTCAATCTTTTTCACTTAATTTACATTTCTTAATTTCTCTATTACTTTTAATAATCTCTAATAACTCTCTTCATAATCTTCCTTGCAATATTTCATATAGTCCTCCTTACAATTTTTTTTGCAGTCCTACTAGTGTAATCTGCTGATTACAGTTGCTTTTCAAATAGTTCACATATTTATTCCAGTCTTCTGAGAATCTCTGGTCCCGCAGGTTTTGAATCCTTCCTGTCATCTTACCTAATTCTGCATAGTCCACTAATTTCATCTGCCATTCTTCTTTCGTCAGTAGTTCTTCTTGTTTCCATTTCTGTGCCAATAGTATTCTTGCTGCCATTGTTGCATATAAAAACAACTTATATTGTCCTGTCTATTTATATCATCACTTACAATGCCTAGTAAAAATGCTTCTGGCTTTTTTATAAATGTATATTTCAACATCTTTTTCATCTCATTATATATCACTTCCCAGAAGCTTTTCATTTTCTTACATTCCCACCACATGTGATAAAAAGATCCTTCTTTTACTTTACATTTCCAACTTTTATTACTTGGTTTTATACATTTTAGCTAATTTCACTGGTGTAATATACCATCTGTACATCATTTTCACCGCATTATCTTTCAAAGCACTGCATGCTTAAATAAACCATATATCATGAAGACACCACAGTCTTCTTTCCAGCTTCAGCTTAACTGATGTGGTGCTGTAGTTTACAATGACCTTGGGGTGAGAACACCCTGGAAAAAAACCAACACCATGGAATAATTGGGAGGTTGGGAAACACACAAAACCTTGGAGGGAGGGGGGCTGCATATAGTCTGTGTGCTAGCCCCCCCCCCACTGTAAATGTTAACTCTTAAATAAGTTCCATAAAATTCTGTGGAGTTTTCTCCAGGTAAGTCATGCTGGCTATAGATTAATGCCTGTATTTGAGGCAGTATGCCTCTGAATACAAGCTGCTGGGGAACATGAATGGGAGGGTCTTATTGTACTCATGTCCCCAGAGGCACCCGGCTTTCCGCTTTTGAAACAGAAGGTGGGATTAGATGGGCTATAGCTCTGATCCAGCAGGACTCTTCTTATTCCTATGATATGTTGCCGATTCAAGGCAGATGATGGGCGATAAAAGCAGCAGCCAACGTCTCCTCTGTCCTGGAAGATGTGTAGTAAAGGAGCTTTTGTGATATGGTGCCACCACACCCTTGAGTTTCCCTGCTTCCGCTCCCATTGGCTGCAGGGAAACTTGGATTACAGTGATGTCACACCACATGGTCTCTTTTACATCACATCTGGCAGAAAAGCACGACATGGCTGTTTTGGGTGGCAGCTGTGTCTCTGCCAAAATGCACACTTCTGTCTTCTGACAACTCTGGATGGACCACCCTCTGAAGCAGGTATGAGGGTCAACACGCTCCTGTTTTTTTCATTTTCCTATTGACATTTCACACTATTGAAAACCTCTATGATAATCCTGTAGACAGTTCAGAATCTGAGAGAAGGGTTTGAAGTGTGAAGAGTTTGGAAAGCACCTATTGACAGACAGGGCTATGTTATCATGCAAATATGTGGTAAATACAAGCTAGTTATTTATGCAGGCCATATCTCAGAGGGTTGTGATACATTTTCTTCCTGAATATCAAGTCGTACAACTATTGAGTAAACAATGTAAATTATTGATACCTTCTGATCCAGAGTTCAGGAAAGATTATTTATTTATCTCTGCAGTTTCGGTTTCTTCAGGAAAAAACAAGCTCATCTTAGTTACATTGTCTGATCTCACCAGGGTCACTGTTTCACTCAATTTTCTAGCCACCTTGACTGATGCAGAGGGAGGTCAAGTGTTTAGCCCAGGGTCACCAGTGGCTTGGTCAGATAGGAAGGCAGCATCCTACACACGCATGGACATTATTTGAGGGAAGATAAAGATCGTAATGGGACAGAGATACCTTTCAGCACATACTGAGATTGTTAAAATTATTATTTAGTTGGTGTTTTGTTTTTGTTTTTAAAAAGCTTTATGCTGTGCTAGGTTTCCTTCATTTACTGCAAGAAGGAAAAAATAGAGTTCCATTCCCTATAGACTGTAGGCGTTCCATTTTCACTTCAGCTTACTGATATTTTACCAAAGGGATGATTAAATATATATTTTTAGATATACATATTAAAAAATAGTGGACCTTATCTGGCTCAACTCCTATTCAGTAAGGGTTACTGCACCTCACAAGGCTAATTAATTGATGTCGGAGAAGGTGGATGGAATGATAGACTAAACATTACCTGTTTTAAGAAGCCATTCTGTAGCTCCTTAAGTGCAGTGTCCCTTCTCTTCCTAACACATGCATACTTCTTGCCCATTTTTTGCACCCGCAAGTCAATATTGTTGACTATTGGTGATTATATTGGGAAGACACTACAAATAAGAATGAATGCAAGAAGAATAAACCCCCAAACTCACAGCTAGGAAATACCTTTAATAAGGTTAATGATTAAACAGACCCCCCCCAAAAAGTACAAGAATAGGCCAGAGGGCAGAAGATTTAGGACTTCTTTCCCCCCATACCCCGACACTTGCTTTGTGCAACACCTCACCTGACGAAGAGTTCTGGAGAACACAGAAACTTGCCACTATTTTGTGACCATTTGCTTTTTTCACTTATGGACAAGACCTTTACATTTTAGAAACGCCTAAGAATGCTTCAGAAGACCAGGTTGAATGGTTTCTTTAAATGTAAAGGTTCATCAGTGTTCCACCCGATGAGTATGTCTTTAAGGGGCCAGAGCAAGGGCCAGAGCAAGATAACGAGACCCAGCTTTACAGCTGTGAAACATAGCAGGTGCTGCTGAGTTGTATTTGACTAAGGTGTGTCAGCATTTGGGTGTAGTATATAAGGAGCAGCACCTAGCTCTCCCATTACCCTGGGGGATGGGTTGGTGGTTGGGTCTGGTTTGGTTGTTAATGTATTTAGTGTATAAGGAGTTTTTGTTTTTCTTATTAAAACCTAGTTTAAGTTATTTTTGAGTCCTTTCTTTTTAATGCATGGTCTCCCTAGCAAGCTCTCTGCAGCGTTACCATACTGCAAATAGCCAACAGTTAACCAGCTGGTAATTCTCATGAAGTGCTATAACAACAATACCAATCTGGGTGGTGGCCATTACAAATCTCAAAAGTACTATAAAAAGGATCTTTTTATGCAAGGTGCATTATCAGCTCGGCCCAGACCACAAATGACAGTGCCATCTAGCGATTAAAGTGAAGAACATTCTTCTCTCACCACACAATGATTTGCATCAACAGCCTGTTTTTGGTCCTATGAGCTTCCAATTATGTTTGAGACAGAGATGCGTATATTTTTCAGTGAGAGTGACATGGCTATTCTTTCTCAACTGGAAAAGGTTAACATTTGCTGCACTTTGATAATAAAATCGATGTCCCAATTTGTAACATATTTTTATTGATTTTATTAGGTTCACCACCATTGATATTTTTTTTCTGTAATGGTAATGGCTTGGTTTTTTTGTTTTTTGTTTTGCAAATAATTGTTTAAATGCCATGAAATCTTTGTTTCCAAAAAGAATGGTAACCATCTTTCCTTCTTTGCATTAGTACGGGATTCTTAACAATATTTTTGCAGAATTAGAACTGTGAACTGTTATTATTTTTTTATACAGGCTTGGGCTGCAATCCTAAGGTGGTGATGGTGAAATTTAACCACCATATCCACAGCCCTGCTAGCGTCTTGCTGGCAGGTGGAAGTGAGTTTGAACAAGCACTGTTGCTTCCTTTTTACCCTTTCTTATTTTTTGGAGGGGGGATTCAGGGTTTTGGGGGTTATTGTTGAACAGCTTATCCAAGTCTTCTCTGATATATCCCCAAACAACCCCCAATACGAGCATATTTTGGCTCTACAGGCAACTCCCCATTTATGCAGGAGGTTGTTTTCCGAGCCACCGTGCATTTAAGTGAAATCTTGTATATTGGAAATGCCGTTGAAAAAGCCTGCAAACACCACAGTCGCTCCCTTCAAACCTCCTTGCTCAAACTCCAACTCTCCACAGGCCTCAAAGGGCTCCTGGTATTGCAGTTCCAAAGGCTTGTGGGATTGCTAGATGCTGTTTTCATTAAATTCCCAATCAAACAGTTTCTGCTTACAATGCCAGTGGCTGGAACTATGCAAAGCCCTTCCTCTAGTTTTCCATGCTACCCAATTAATTCTTAGATTGGTTAGCTGTTTGCCCAGCAGGTGGAGTTCTCGCTCAGAGACATGAAGGCTTAGCAGATCCCTTTTATTCCATGGAAGAGAGATCCCCGAAACATTGACAACAACTCCAGGCCCATTCTAAATTCCCTTCAGATGCAGCTTTTGCTGGGAACAATAATGTTACGAAATATATTTTACTCACAACGTTCTGGTATATTGAGAACATGGCTAGAGTGGTGGTGATGGCTTACAAATGGTACATCGGTAATGGACACAGTAAAATATGTAATTCAGTGTTTATTAAAGTGTTGAGGTCATTGAATAGATGGGATGTTGTGGGACACATTCCTCATTAGGTAAGTGTATTAGAATATTTTTGGGGGAGGAGAGTGGCGGCAGCATCAGCATCGTACAGAAAACCATGTGTGCCGATTTGGATAGTGTTTCATTTTCTTGAGGCCCAGCAACTAATATAGATTTTATCTACCATAATGTGGCCAATCTGTAAACCAATAAGTATTGTGCCCAGAAAGTGCCCTGACATTTTGAAAATGCAAATTCAGTGGAAGTAAGAAAATATGCACAAGAGAGATAAACTTCTGTGGTAAATTTAATACAGCTTCTGAGCTGTTTCTGGAAGGGGTGAGCTTGAGGTCATGGGGATTTATTATTTGTTTATTTCATTTATGAACAGCTTCCTGCAAAACATCCTAAAGCAATTTAACAATAAGATTGACATCTATCTATCCTAGCTATCTATCATTTTATTCCAACGCAGCTAAAAATTGGGACAAGCATCTTCACTTGACAGGGCTGTGGTGTTGTTTTTTTTAAATGTCTTCAATAGTCACACAAAAGACAGTAAAGATGTTGCTTATCTGATAGGTAATGGGTGGGAGTTTGATGCAACAGGAGAAATGCCATCACAATGTTAAGAGACTTGAAAGTTATAAAAGAGATTTACACTTATTTCCCATGAAATAATAGATAGATCCTTGAGAGAGAGAGTTTATGCAGTGTAGGAGGGAAGCACACCAGGCAGTTGTCTGGAGGGGACAGATGGAAAAGGCAGAGAGTTTGTATCCTCCCACAGGTCAAGTAGCAGAAGGAAAGAGAAAAGGTGGCTCAGAAGAGTTAGGGCATATTTTCCTCCACATCACATTGCAATGCCTCACTGGGCAGAGTGGTTTAAACCTCTCTGTCCAATCCCTGAATGGAGAAGAAAACCATGCTTGCTCCAGATGATCTGATTTAGGACTCAGCTAGATTGGTAAAGAAAAAAACAGTTTATATGTGTTGTATATGCAATATAAGGGACGCGGGTGGTGCTGACATTTTGAGTCAACCATTGGAAATTGCAAGTATACTGCTGAGTTGGCTCTGACTGAGCATCCTTTTCACATCAGGCAGCAGAGTTTGGGTTTCTAAAGTTTTAGGGTGGTATTCAGCTAAGGAATAGACCTACTGTCATTGGGTCCATTAATTTCAGTGGGTCTACTCTGAATTAAAAGGGACGCGGGTGGCACTGTGGTCTAAACCACAGAGCCTAGGGCTTGCCGATTGGAAGGTTGGCAGTTCGAATCCCCATGATGGGGTGAGCTCCTGTTGATCGGTCCCTGCTCCTGCCAACTTAGCAATTCGAAAGCACGTCAAACTGCAAGTAGATAAATAGGTACCACTCTGGCGGGAAGGTAAATGGCGTTTCCATGCACTGCTCTGGTTCACCAGAAGCGGCTTAGTCATGCTGCCACATGACCCGGAAGCTGTCTGTGGACAAATGTCGGCTCCCTCGGCCTATAGAGCGAGGTGATTGCGCAACCCCAGAGTCGTCTGCAACTAGACCTAACGGTCAGGGGGTACCTTTACCTTTATATGCGATATAACACTGTGCCATCAGATGGCGCTGTGGAGTCCCATTTTTCCATACCAGATTTATTTGTTCAAATTTACAACACGTTTAACTGAAACGCCTCTTTGATGTGTCTAGATCCAGCCGGGGTGTGATTTCCCTCCCTCTTGTGATACTGGGCTGGGGGTGGGGAGAGAGGTTTAAACCTAGCACTGTCATACAACCCACCACCAGTGGTTGCAGCATTGGTGGTGCTGGCAGTGAACAAAGCACCAATCCAGTGCCGGTTTGAGCACTTCAAAAGTTGGAAGGAGTGACCTGCTGCTGTTTCTACGTGACTCTGATCTGCAATGGTGGTGGTTACAAGGTGGTTCATTCACTCCTGCCTTCACTGCTGCCACTGTTGGTATAAGACATTCTCACAATGTCTTTCAAAAGTTTCAACAGAAGACGTCTCAAAAGTTTCCAGCTGATGAAGACTATTACGAAACAGTAGTATCATTCTGGAGACACTGTCCTTTTGAGGCTTTTGAGACGTCTTCCATTGAAACTTTTGAAAGACTATTGTGAGACTGTCCTTAGACATCTGTTTTGAACACATGGCTTGACGGTCCTCGCTACCACTCTGTTATATTGTATATATATGAAGTTTGATTGGCTTACTCCTATAATTTGAATGATATCATTATTCTATTATGTATTTTCTACTAACTGTTGGCCTACGTGTTGTGTTTGTATTGTTGTGATTGGTTCTTATTGCAAGACAGGGGTTTGTTTTTGGTTCACCGTTGGTATAAGAAACTGAAAGGGGGGGGGAAACATCGGTGTTGCTAACGTTTCTTTACAAATATTTAAGCAGAATATGTTAGAAGTAAATAGGCACTCCAACAACAGGCAGCAAATCTATTACCCTGTATCAAACGCCAGGGATCAGCTGTGGAAATCCTTCTTAGTTTACAAAATCCAGTTTAAGCTCTCTTCTCCAGACTCAAACTGAGAAGTGGCTGCAAACCCTTTGCCCCCTCCCAGTATCTGGAGGCTTTTACCTTCCCAAAAAACTGCTGGGTATTGCATTCCAAAAAGCAAAGAGAGAGATTCCAGCTATCAGGAGAACATTTCCTGCCATTAGCTCTCACTGATGAAACATCAGCCAGTCATGTTGGTCCATTAGCAAGCAACCTGCATCGCAAAGGCTGGTCAGCCAGCTTCTATAACCATATAGTTGCTGACACACCCAGGCACAAGTTACTAAGCACACACATAATCTGGATTTCAGGTCAGGTTTTGAAAGAAACTATTGATCAGTTTGTTGCTGTTGTGAAAATAAACTGATTAGCTAGATCAATATCAGTTTATAAATGTACTGTAGGGTAGACAGAGGTTAAATCAGCTTCCTTTAAGACTTTTCTTCTTTTTCCTAGCTTATTCAGGTTACTGCAACTCACTTTGTTATCTCTTTGATTACTAAAGTGTCCATCACTAAATGCCAGGTTCTATGGCTATTTACATATACGACCCGTAGGTTTAAATAGTACTTATCTTGACCATTTCAGAATATCGCTTTGCTTGGCAATTCCAATAAACGCTTATCTGCAAGGGAAGCTTTGCCATTAAACTTCAAAGGAAAGTGCTCTGGGGATAGCATTTGCCCTGTGTAGTTTCTGTGTGATCTTCCAGTGTAGCCTTGGTGAATACAGTGCCCCCAAACAGGAAGGAACTGTAAGGGAAGACTCAGCCTTGTAAAGAGGCAAAAAGAAGGGTTCACAGTTCAGTGGTACCTCGGGTTAAGAACTTAATTCGTTGCGGAGGTCTGTTCTTAACCTGAAACTGTTCTTAACTTGAAGCACCACTTTAGCTAATGGGGCCTCCCTCTGCCGCCACCGCGCCACCGGAGCACGATTTCTGTTCTCATCCTGAAGCAATGTTCTTAACCCAAGGTACTATTTCTGGGCTAGCAGAGTCTGTAACCTGAAGCGTCTGTAACCTGAAGCGTCTGTAACCCGAGGTACCACTGTAGTGGGAAAGGGCTGGGTGCAGAACTCAGTTCACCCAGGATGTGGAGGAAGCTTCAGATTGTTGGCAGAATGGTATGACAGAGAAGATGAAATAGAAGTCCAAAGGAGAAGGCTGAAGTGGAGTATAGAAGAGATTTTGGAAGGGAGGGGAGATTTCTTTCACAAGTCATTATATCTGGTTAAGGTTGGAACAAACATTTATTGTTCACGGGATATTCGGGGGGGGGGGGATTCAAGGGCCTTCTCAGTAGTGGCGCCTGCCCTGTGGAACGCCCTCCCAGCAGATGTCAAGGCAATAAACAACTACTTTACTTTTAAAAGACAACTGTTTAGGGAAGTTTTTAATGTCGGACGCTGTATTGTTTCTAATGTTCGGTTGGAAGCCACCCAGAGTGGCTGGGGAAACCCAGCCACATGGGTGAGGTAGAAATAATAAATTATTATTATTATTATTATTATTATTATTATTATTATTATTATTATTATAATATAGGGAGTTGTGGGGTGGGGGCTTATTTGTAGCAACAGCTCAGGCACATTCTAAACACACTACTGAAGGTAAACCTGCTTCTGATGGTGGCGAATTTGTGCGCCCCCACTAGAAGAAAATAAAACTCCATCCACACTTAACCATCTGTGAATGGGTCCATTTTGGTATAGGCCAATGCTTTGTCTGTTTATTCCCTCCAACCAAGGTAAAACAATAGGTTAAAAAAATAATAAAAGCAGGAGAGGGTGTTGCAAAATGTGTCCCCCACACCCCATTTTAAAGATAGCAGAATCAAGGGTCGACTGTAGCCTAGAGCATGTTGGGTTATTTTAGCTATCATAGAACCATAGAGTTAGAAGGGAACCTGAGGATCATCTAGTCCAACCCCCTAGGAATATGCTGCTGTCTCATGTAAGGATCAAATCTACATTATCAGCACCATGCTCTTACCAACTGAGCTATCCAGGCTCACTCAGGCACACAGAAACAGATCCTCGATTTGTGGTAAAATGTACATCTTTCTACATCAGTCAAACATCCTATTTGCTTAAAAAAGTGAGGCTATGGAAAAGTTAACCATACCTTTTGATGTCTGCATTAGTTCTCCTGTTGCAGCAGGAACAACAAAATCAAGCAAATATCATAGAAAAACGTATTATCAGTATAGGTAGTGCTTTCCTCCCCCTAAAAAAAATGTTTAGGGGTACTCTCATTTTCCTACTCATATTGAAATACTGCCCCTCAATAATGCCAAAATCAGATTCACAAAATGTTTAGGAGTATGCGTACCCCTGCATACACCCCCCCCAAAAAAGCACTGAGTATGGAAGACTACAACAAGGTATTATTGGTAGGAAAGCATGTTTAGGGCGATTTACAAGAAGTTAAGTAATTATTATGTGATAAAGATTTGATGGTTTCCTTTCTTTTCCTTTTTCTTTATGGGTTGTTTTTATCAGCAGAAGCAAAGAGAACTTAATGAGCATGCCATATGTCAAGTGAGGAGTCAAATTATTATTGTTATCATTTTTTAATAAATCCGGATCCCTTTTCTACCAAAACAGATTGTGATATGTTTATTGAAAGAAACTGAATCGAGCGTACTATGTTTTTATAGGGGATGATAAATCAGACTTGTATATCAGATTTAGGGATTGGGTTACTACACTCATACGGAGCACAGCTTTTGACTGCTGATTCATGCCTCCAGAAATGGCCCATTGTTAGCTAAGCAAAGTGAAATTGTACATTTGGACAGGACACGGAATGCATCTGGGTTTGCATAAGCATAATATATTTGCACATACACCTTTCTCCCATGGGGACATGGATGCACCCCTCGACTGTGGCTCTCTCAAACATCATGAAGTTAGTAGCGCAACTACCAGATAAGTATATTGCACTCATTTCTTGCCAATAACATGCCCATATCATGTTCCACAATGTGGCGCACACAGCTGCTGGGAAGCCTAACTTCTGCTTTTTGGCAACTTGCCATACGCTAGATAACATGTGCCTATGTTTTTAGATCTGCGCATTGGGGAAAAGGGTGCCAAACTAGTAAATAATGAGTTGTCTGTTTCACTCCCAGTGGATAAGAGTGAAAATTTACCTTGGCCTGCTGGCTTTCTGTTTACCACTTCTGACACTGGAATACTTTGGACCTGAGGGAAATATCCTATTACCTTGCCACAAAGGAAGGGATTTGTGTGAGTGATGCAATGGATGTTTTTGCCAGGCTGCAGAGACGATTGAAAAAGGAAGCCTTTCGGCTAGAAAATAATAATTAAAAAATATATGCTGGGACATAGAGGAGCAAAATCCTGTCTTTATTCAAGCCTGCTCCTGTGTGTGTTTGTGTGTGTGTGTTTTTTTTTTTTTACAGGTACAGGTTTTCACCACAGTCCTAAAGGTGAAAAATGGAAAGGTACATTGTTGTAATTGAATTCATTAACCTGCACAACTTTCTTGTGATCTGAGTGGGGACTGTTTCCATTTAAAGCTTTCCATTAGACTAAGGTAAAGGTAAAGGGACCCCTGACCATTAGGTCCAGTCGTGACCGATTCTGGGGTTGCGGCGCTCATCTCGCTTTATTGGCTGAGGGAGCCGGCATACAGCTTCTGGGTCATGTGGCCAGCATGACTAAGCCGCTTCTGGTGAACCAGAGCAGCGCACGGAAACGCCGTTTACCTTCCCGCTGGAGCGGTACCTATTTATCTACTTGCACTTTGACGTGCTTTCGAACTGCTAGGTTGGCAGGAGCAGGGACCGAGCAACGGGAGCTCACCCCGTCGTGGGGATTCAAACCGCCGACCTTCTGATTGGCAAGTCCTAGGCTCTGTGGTTTAACCCACAGCGCCACCCGCGTGCGTCCCTTCCATTAGACTACTTCTTTACAAAAAATACAGCCACAGGAACACAGGAAGCGGCAGTATACAAAGTGAGATCACCGTTTTGCTCAGTTTTGTCTACACTGACCTGCAGTGCTTCTCCAGGGTTCCTGGCGCTATGTGGAGTTGCCAAGGACCGAACTTAGGAGCCGTAGTGTCCCATCCTCCTAATGCTGCCATTGCTGCAGATTTCCTGGATGAGGCTGGGGCAGGGTAGCAGCTGGTATTCAGACATATACCGCCTCTAATGTTTTTGACCATTTTCACGTTACAGTAAGTCACAAACCATGGCTTACTGTGCATGAATGACACCCACCCACTTTGCTCTTCCCCACTCACTCTGGGATGGAACGAACCAACAACTCTGGCTTAGTGTTACATCTGAACGAGCCATGTGATCCCTGGTTTGGATGTAACACTAAGCCAAGGATGTGGTTTGCATCCTCTTTACACAAGTGTGGAGGGGTGAAGCGGTTGTAATTCATGCATGCACAGTAAACCATGGTTTATGGTTTACCATCTTGTTTTTGCTCATTACCAATATTCCCATCCCTGTCTATCAGAACTAAGAACTGCTTATCTGGAACAGATGAAAAAATATTTATTATAGTTTCCAAATACAGTGGTACCTCAGGTTACATACACTTCAGGTTACAGACGCTTCAGGTTACAGACTCCACTAATCCAGAAATAGTACCTCGGGTTTAGAACTTTGCTTCAGGATGAGAACAGAAATTGTGCTCCGGTGGCACAGCGGCAGCAGGAGGCCCCGTTAGCTAAAGTGGTGCTTCAGGTTAAGAACAGTTTCAGGTTAAGAATGGACCTCCAGAACGAATTAAGTTCTTAACCGAAGGTACCACTGTAAGTCTTTGTAGATTTTTTAAAAAAAGTTTTATTTATTTTTCTTTGCAAGTTAAAAGAAATCTGCTTTTTTTTTCCTACTCGCTTCCAGACTGCTGTTACAGACAACTCATTTTCTACTTTTCAGTACAGTGTTTACATACTCCCTAAGACTTTTCTGCTTCAGATTTTGAGTGCTGTATATTTCAAGCGGATTCTGCTTAATCCCTCCTCACCTTAAATGTTCTTGCCACTTCTGGATCACTATGAAGCTGCAGGGGAGAACGCCAGGACAAGCGCTAGACATGTTTAAAATTAAACTGGGAAACAGGTTTATATATTCACCCCCCTTCCTATTATGTTATAAATGCTGATCTTGAAAATAAAATAAAAATCTCGGCATGTGCGCTAGAAGCAATACATTTCCCTCTGCCAACTCAAGCGTTTGTACCTGAATATTTCTCCTCCTAAGCTGTTAGGTAATCAAGTAGTATCAAGATTTTGCTTTTTTGAGTGTCATAAAAAGAAATCGAATGTCTCTCCAGCCATTAGTAGCTAAAATTGCTGACACAGGCCATCCAGTGCAATATAGGCATTTGTGAGCACTGTGGATAAAGCAACACACATTTTAGCTAACTAATAGCACAATCCTATCCATGTCTATTCAGACACCAGTACCTCCATAGCTGTCAGCTTACAGATTTGAAAATAAGGGACCAGCAGCCTTGAAAATAAGGGACCAGCAGCCAAAATAAGGGACCTGCAGCCTCACCTGCTCCAGGCACTCCAGTCTTCCTGTCCTCCTGCAGTCTGGTCAAACTCATGCTGGGTAGCTTCGAGAACACTGTCCAACCAACTTTGTAACCAGAGGTTCAACTGAACAGAATCTGAATCACATGCACCACAAGGCCTATGCAGCCTCAACTTAAGATGGCTCCCCGGCCTGGCTTTGCACTGCAAAGTTTGCAGCAGCACGTGCAACAAAATGGTGTCCAGCATTCAAAAACCCCCTCAGCTTGCATTAACTAGCCACACACAAGGCATGCAAGCTCCACCCCCCAGTCGTTCTTAGACTTCTTATTGGGTGAGCAACACAGCCCAGCAACACAGTTGGAGCCTCCCTCCTCCCTGGCCGGCAGGGAGGGAGGAAGAGGAGCTGCTTCCTTTGAAATTTAAGGGACATCATTTAAGGGACATTTAAGGGACATCCATCAATAAGGGACAGCAGCAGGACATGGCGCTGTAATAAGGGACTGTCCCTTCAAATAAGGGACACTTTACAGCTATGAGTACCTCTGAGTTCAATAGGACTTACTTTCAGGTAAGTGTGTAGAGGATTGCAGCTTAATGCTATCATCACACTAACAACTTGCCCATGTACAAGATATGCATTACCTGTTCCACAAAGACAGGTATAGCCAATGACCAACAGAATACAAAAGCAAACTGGGGCAACAAAATGGAGCGATGAAATACATTTGTACAGAATGCTAACATGGTATTTCCCTTGACAAAAGAACTGTGTTTGGCAGTTCATTGATCAAAGCTGAACATAGGGAGATGAATGGCGGAGACTCAAAGGCTTTTTTATTTCTCAAAAAAAAAAAGTTGAGGCAGTGCAGTCAAAACTGTGTCAGTGTTCTAGTGCCAGGAGAGATACTGAACATAAATGGTCTGTTTCATTTGCTGTAGTATAAAGAAAGACATTTAAAATAAATAAATCTTGGCCTTCTTGCTTTGACTCGTTTTTTCTCTCTCCCTCTGAGCTTGCAGTTTCTCTTTTTCCCAGATATTTTTGGCTTTCGACCCGACATGGCTTCCAGGCTTGGATTTTGGACTGGCTTAGATCAGTATAATGTCTGCTTACCTGAATTTGACTTGGCACAATTATATGTTTTTGACCTTGGCCCTACCATAAGAGTGCCTGTTTTCTTGCTGACCACCCAGTGTAGTCTGTTGGCTCAACAATTAAAACTGGCCTTGTCTGAACCAAGATTTTTTTGTCTGTTGTGCCCCTGCATTCCAGGGGCACAGAACACAACTGCACACTAAGAATATATGGAAACTTTTCTGAAGGTATGTCATGCCTAATATTAGGCTATACCCATTCATGTATTTTGACTCATAGTAACTATTTCGACTTTGTTTTTAGTAAATCTGTTCTTTTCACGGCAGTGATTGATAACAGCCTAATTATTCCAAGCTGTGAATGCACTAATTCAGGCTTGCTAGGCAATAGTTTACACAGTACAGTGGTACCTCGGGTTAAGTACTTAATTCGTTCCGGAGGCCCGTTCTTAACCTGAAACTGTTCTTAACCTGAAGCACCACTTTAGCTAATGGGGCCTCCTGCTACCGCCGCGCCGCCACTGCACGATTTCTGTTCTCATCCTGAAGCAAGGTTCTTAACCTGAAGCACTATTTCTGGGTTAGCGGAGTCTGTAACCTGAAGCGTATGTAACCTGAAGCGTATGTAACCCGAGGTACCACTGTAGTTATAAAGATGGTGAATGGGCTAAGCTAAATGCTTATTTGAGACTGGAAATGAAATTTGAAATGAGCTCATCCTGCTTCCTCCCCCTGTTTTTTCCAGCATTGCACTGGGCTGAATCAAAATGTTCAGGTTCTGCTTACACCTTTGCCTTGAGACTTAAGTACTGTACCTGTCAGGTGGATCCCAGGGACACATTATGCTGCTCGTGTGACATGCAGCTCAGCTCTGCTTGTATAAAACATCCAGAGAAGTGTTTTGAGGCAGGGAGACCCAGAGAGGCTTGAAACCCTTGGTGCCTTGAACTCTTAAAGCGACATTCAGTTAAATAATTGTGCGTGATCAGGGATTATTATTAGTGCCATGGGGCTTTTCCCTTTGCATAAAAGGTGATGAGAAAGCCCATCTGCCTGCAACCCTAGAGAGCTGTTGCCAAACAAAGCAGGCAATTCTGGGTTAGATTGAGAAATTGTTTAGCCTCAAGTAAGGCAGAGAGCCATAACTGACACACTTTTGGCAGAACAGCTACTTGTCGGAGGAGAGACAACAACTTAAAAAATAATAATCTTGCAATTACTTCTTGCAGCTAATGTTTAACATGTGGGAGGTGGAGGACCAGAGAAAATGAGCAGCTTGAGAAAGGCTTTCTCCTTTGCAAGCACTCCTTTCTGAGATGGGCCTTCCTTCCTTCCTTCCTTCCTTCCTTCCTTCCTTCCTTCCTTCCTTTCCAGGTGGGGTGGGGGTTAACAACCATATTAAAAGAACCAACAAATAAATTACAATAAAAAGGAACAAACAATTAGTAAATCCAGTAAAACGATCAAGAATAAGAACAAGTGACATAGACCTGGTCATTGTGCAATCATTACATAATGACATGTAGGTCTTAGCACAGGACTGGAATGCTAATAAATATTCTGCCAGGCACATCTCAGGAGAGGGAGGCACTTTGAAAGTCGAGGTGCCACCACAAATAACTTTAGTTTCCATAATATACAAGGAGAGGCTCGCTGCATGTCAGAAGAGCAGAGCAATGTATAACCAGACTGCAAGACACAATGCAAAAATGGAAGGCTTTATCTTTAAGCCCACCGTTTTTTGTTCCTTAGGGGACCAACTGGGGTTCTCTTGTAAGTTCAGTGCATGACCATATTCCAAAAGGCATCTGATTTCTGCCTTTTAAGAGCTCTGTGGACGCTTCAGGTTTCACAGGTGCAGTTTTTGCTCATCACCGTTTTGCATCGATGGGCGAGATACAGCTGCCAGATATTGCTCTGCTAGTATTGCTGTGTTCATTTATATGACATAGTTACCTGAACCAGACCGACTTTTCTCTACTCTTTGTCCCTTGTCAGAAGACGAAGAAAATAAGCCAGTCTGAAGAACTTAGATTGTGTTAGCATGCATGATGAATGATATAATATAAAATGCCAACGCAAATCCCATCATTGCATAAATCAGAACATTTGTTAATTCATCTGGTTGTCAAGGATGGGCTGGGAGAGCAATAGGTCTGAGTTCTGAATGATATTTTGCACACAGTGCCCTGAAATGAGGAAATCTGGCTTGTCAGATTTGCGAAAGACGTGTCATCAAAAGGTGCCTACAGCAGTAAAGAAAATAATAGCCAAAGCAAGGTGCGAACAGGCCAGCTTGCATCCAGGGTGCAGGGTGGCAGCAGGCTAAATAATTCATAGTGCATAATTTAATCAGTGAATACAAGTCAGAAGTTTCAAATTTGGATGCAGAAGGAGAGTTGCGGGGTTTCATGCACAGACAGCTCTGGGTTCTATTTGATTTTCTAAAATAGTTTTGTTACCATGTGTCAGTGAGAGAGGATTGCTTTTGGTACTCATAGTTTTCCTTTTCCGTTTATGTCAGGAGTGGCCTTCCTTCCAAATGTTGTTGGTTTACCAGTCACATCATCCCTGGCCAATGGCTGGGACATGAATAGATGACTTCCACACTGTCCCTAAAGGAGACCCTGAGGTCAATCAAGGTGCCCCATGGTTTCATCCTCAGAGCCAGTGTGACATAGTGCGTGAACTGTTGGTTCAAATCTCCACTCACTGTTTACGGGCTTTGTTTGTTTGTTTAGTCATTTAGTTGTGTCCGACTCTTTGTGACCCCATGGACCAGAGCACGCCAGGCACTCCTGTCTTCCACTGCCTCCCGCAGTTTGGTCAGACTCATGTTTGTGGCTTCGAGAACACTGTCCAACCATCTCGTCCTCTGTCATCCCCTTCTCCTTGTGCCCTCCATCTTTCCCAACATCAGGGTCTTTTCCAGGGAGTCTTCTCTTCTCATGAGGTGGCCAAAGTATTGGAGCCTCAGCTTCACGATCTGTCCTTCCAGTGAGCACTCAGGGCTGATTTCCTTAAGAATGGATAGGTTGGATCTTCTCGCAGCCCATGGGACTCTCAAGAGTCTCCTCCAGCGCCATAATTCAAAAGCATCAATTCTTCGGCGATCAGCCTTCTTTATGGTCCAGCTCTCACTTCCATACATCACTACTGGGAAAACCATAGCTTTTACTATATGGACCTTTGTTGGCAACCTTTGTTTACGGGCTTGGGACTATGCAAATGACCAGTTCTTAAAGATGTATACTGACGGCCAATCCATCATTGAGCCCAATTCAAGTGCTGAAGTATGTACAAAGTTTTAAACAGCTTAGGACCTAGCTACTGGAAGGAAATACTCAGCCTATACTGCCAAGCTTATGACTTGAGATATGTTGGGTCATGGTGGTCATTCCTTCATCTAACACAAACCTTGATATCAGGACATATAATAAAACCTTCTTGGTAGCAGCACCCCAGCTGTGGAACACCCTCTGCTCTTTTCAACATCATGCTAGCACTAACATTGTCTAGTTTTTGGCACCAACTGAAAACATTCTCCCACTGTAAGGCTTTTGGAGTGACAGTGGGCCTGTTTGCTGAAGTGGAACAAACCATAGTGTTATTGAACTGTATGTTGTGATTTTTAATCTTGTGTATAAAATGTGATTTTATATATTTGTATATTGAGAGCTGCCCTTGAAGCAAGGTATAAATACTACTATAGTGGTACCTCGGGTTAAGTACTTAATTTGTTCCGGAGGTCCGTTCTTAACCTGAAACTGTTCTTAACCTGAGGTACCACTTTAGCTAATGGGGCCTCCCGCTGCTGCCGCGCCGCCAGTGCACGATTTCTGTTCTTATCTTGAAGCAAAGTTCTTAACCTGAGGTACTGTTTCTTGGTTAGCGGAGTCTGTAACCTGAAGCATATGTAACCTGAAGCGTCTGTAACCTGACGTACCACTGTACTACTACTACTACTTTTAAATAAAATGGGTTCTGAGGATCTCACACATGGATTTGCTCTAATCTCAGGCACAGGTCATGCACAAGATTCCACACTTTATCTTCCACAGATCCCCGGTGTCTCCAGGAGCATAGTTTGAAAACCGCTAATCTATGAGATGCTTTTAACAGAATAGGTTGTCTCATATGGAGAACCTCGGCTTAGAAGCAGAATCTAGGGAAGCAATGGGTGTCCTGGAGAGGAAAACAATGGATTTTGAGATACCTGTGCTCCACTAATGGCAGTCCAAGCAATCGCTGTTGAAAAACAGATAATGTTGGTCTGTAAATCCAAGGGGAGAAATAGGATGACATCCATCTCCCTCTGCTTTGTATTTCTAACAGTAAAGGTCAATCCTATACTTTTAAGTATATGCATGCAAGTGTGCATGAACTCAGTTCACTTCAGAGGAATTTCCAGTGATGCTGACTGTCAGTCTGATGCAGAGAGAAATGGTGTTGATGGCACTATGGACTGTCACTCTGAAGTAAGCAAGGTTTAAAGTATCTGCTTCTGCTTTAGTGTTATTAGCAGGGTTGTAAATGTTTAATGGGATGCAATCACTGATTTTAGAGGATCTCATTCTTTACAGGTTCCTTGTTCCTTTTTTTTCTTTTTTGCCGCTTATTTGTGGATAACCAAATACTTTTCTTTATTGCTAGGCATAAGCCGTAAAGGCTTTACAGGTGGACTCAAACATGTTTTGTTAACCCAGTCTCGTAAATGGATCAACATATGTTCTGAATCTGATTATGTGACATCCTTGCTAAATGCAGCACTTGTTGGCAGTTGACAAACTCTGCACCAAATCAACCCTCAAGCTTTTTGCTCTTGAGTTTTCTACATTGCTAACCTGAGAAATAGCATCTGTAACAATGGGACTTGCCACCACACTATTCTTTATCCCCCTGGGAAAGTTCTATGACACACCTCCTGATCCAGGAGAGCTGTTGCCAATCAGTGTAGACAATACTCAGCTAAATGGGCCAATGGCCTGACTGATTCTAAGGCAGCTTCCTATAGACTCCCACAACCTAGTTCTCTCTAGATGCATTGGACTCCAACTCCCATCAACCCTAGCCAGCAAGACCATGCTCCGAGCTGCCCCATCATCTTACAGGTGAGCTGGCTGAGGCTTATGGGAGTTGTACTCTCAAACATCTGGAGAGCACCACGTTGCTGAAGGCTGCTATGGACAAAAACAGAGGGGCATTCACTAGAACAGATGCAGCAGCATCATGTGTGAAGCAAATAGGGCAGGTCAGTTGGGACTCGCTACCCACGGATGAGCCATTATTTGTTTTGACATGGGCAAGGCCTTCTCAAAAGACTGCAGTTGAGATGGTGATCCCCACACTTGGCTTTTGATATGAACCTTTTATGAGTCACAAGACTGTTGTGCGTGGTACAGGACCTGGTGTGGCCTCAGTGTCATTTGTGCCAGTCCATTGAGCCACAAAATGGTTTTCACCAAGAAACTGAAGCAGAATTTTTCAATGAGAAAATACTGATTTCTCTGGGCTCTGCTTTCAATGGACTACTAAGTAGGTGTGCTAGCAGGAGCCAGCAGAATGAGTTCCACTAGTACAATGGAACTTCCCCCTTCTCCCCCCATTGGGGGCTTGGAGAATCCTCTGAACTACACACTGGGATAAGGGGGAAGAGGGGACATTGTTCCATTAGGTGAGCTGAAATACCTGCAATGATAAAACAATTGGAAGAGTGTGATGTTAAATTCTTCCCTCTGAATCAGAAGTTGCTTTTGGTAGAATGGTCATTCATGTGGGTGCCCTGGACATGAGCTTATTCTGAATTACCAACAAGAAGGTGAATACATTTTTTGGGTGGGGAGGGGAGAGTGGTTAAAAATATTTACGTGTTACACATTAAAAATAAACAGGCTTTAGTACTTCTTTGTGATCCAGAGTGCTCAAAATTTTCAGACAATAACTTTGCAAAACAGAATGCATTTTGGAAAATTAAAGAAAAACATTGTGTGGAGAAGATAAAAGTCAAGCTGTAAGAAAGACCAGAACTGCTTGTTTACTTAACCTCCAGTAGCTTTAGATTTTATGGATTTCGGGTTTATGTAAGTTTGTAGTCATATCAAAAAAGTCTGTAGAAAATTTGTAGTCATATCAAAAGTCTTTGAGCTTTTAACACAATATGCCTGCTGTCTCATGTAAGGAGGAGCCTCCACATTTCCTTTGTATTCTGCTTCTGGTGAAATCCTTTTAGGGACAAGTGAAATTTCCCAGAGAAATTCGAATAGCCTTAGCAAATCTTTTCCTTTGCCTCAAAATGCATCAGGTGTTTTGCCTGATGAGAATTGCCCCTTCCAATAACATCAGATTTAGACAAAGTTCTACTGGCCACTCTAAATTGGCCTTTGGTCTGCTCCATGGGTACTCTTAATTTGCATGTGCAGTGTCTGTGTAGGCTCTATGGGCACATAGGTGACATATTGCAGACAGCTTGTTATGTGCTAAGCTTGGATCCTAGAACAATAGGCAAGTAGGATCCTAGAATGCAACAACTGATTGGCTTGCAGGAGAAGACCAATCAGGCTCCAGGAGGAAGTTAATCAGCCTCTTAGGGCTGGTAGGATCGTAGAATGCAACAACTGATTGGCCTGCAGGAAAAGACCAATCAAGCTCCAGGAGGGACACAGAATCAGCCAATCAGATGGGACTCATTGTGTAAATAATGTATATAAAAGCCTGAGGTTTGGGGGGCAATTAAATCACTGTTTTACAAGCTGCTGCAATAAAGAGCATGAAATCACTACAGGACTCCAAGTATATTTCACAGCTCTTCTCCATGTTACAACAGATAGCCATGCCCACCCCCATAAAGATTATAGTGGTACCTCAGGTTACAAACACTTCGGGTTACAGACTCTGCTAACCTGGAAGTAGTACCTCAGGTTAAGAATGGTTTCAGGTTAAGAACGGACCTCCGGAACGAATTAAGTTCATAACCAGAGGTACCACTGTACTGTGTGCTGTCTTATACTGAATCACTCCATTTGTCCATTGAGCTTAGTATTGTCCACACTGACAGGCATCTCTCCAGGATTTCAGACAGGACATTCCAAGCCCTACCAGCAAATTTCAGGGACTGAACCTGGGACTTTCTGTGTGCAAATTATATGACCCCTGTGCTGTGGCCCTTCTGCCGAGGCCTCTGTGTGTCAAAGCTTATACTTCATCAGGGCATACTATAATAAAGTCCTTTTACATATAGCAAATATTGGAGGGTTTTTTGTTTGGCTTTTGCACAAAGGTTTCCATTGCCCCCCCTCCCCCTACTGCATTGCACAACAACTCCAGTCAAGGGGGTATGTGGAAGAGTTGTTAACACTGGTTTCTTGGCTTACGTGGCTAAGGGAATGATTTTTAATCTCTCAAGTGTTAAAACCTACATTTCTTTTATCCTTCCAGATAAAACTAGCACCCTGGTGCAATTTTGCCCACAGATAAGAGAGCAATATTATGCTTTCTGTCTTAATTCAAGTGTATTTCACACTCAGATACGAGATAGAAGGAAATGCATACCTCACTTTCCTCTTTGCTGATGCCTAGGGATCCCCCCTCCCCATCTCAATATTTTAAAAGCTTGCAAAATCCATGGTGTGTTTGCATAGCAAAATCTGCAGAACCAAACTATAATCCTTCAATTTATAGGAACTGCCAGGTCGGCTAAAACTCTTGCTGTCTTCACCAGTTTCTGCATTGCAACAAATATAATCTTTCATGCTGAATTAGACTTTAGAAAGCAAGCAAGTGGCATAAGTCTTGGTTCATCTCCTGCTCACTCCTGGTTTTTATTCTGTAGTCTAGGTGGACTTTCTCATCCCAGGGCACAAGTCAGCTAATAGCACACAGCCCATGTATTGTTTTATCTTTTAAGCAGAAGGGACAGCCTGGTACTTTCTTCTGAAGGTATGCAAGCTTTATTCCATATTCATCACCCCTGCTTTTGCTTTTACTTAAGCGTGTTTGCCCTTTTTCAAAATTCTCTGAATATGGAAAGCATGTCCCTGAGACTGTGTAGAGTAACTTGGAAGCAATATTAAAGAGCCTTCATTGCATAGAAGTGGAAGGCAAACCTATCAGATTTGCAGTTTGTGAAATAAAACACAGACTGAAAAGCAGTCATTCTTCAAAATTCGCAGTACTCCGAATTTTGCAATGCAGTTCAAAGGGCCTTACCAATTCAGATATCATAAAAGCATGTAAACTCACAGTATCAAGCAATTCCTAAAAGAACACTAATAGAAGTACAGAGTTAAAATGCCAAGCTAAGAAACAACTAACTAACAATTTTTTTACAGTAAATAAATAAAACAAAATAGTGACAATTCAGAAAACAGTGATTAAAATGGGAGCAAAAGAGGATACTTGGCCGAATGCACTCCTAAAAAGCTGTGGTTGGTTTTTTTAATGCAAATGTATACAGTGGTATCTCTGGTTGCGAGCGGGATCTGTTCCAGAGCCCTGTTTGCAACATGAGCAGAACACAACCCGCGTCTGTGCATCTGCACGTGCGCAGGTCGCGATTTGCTGCTTCTGCGCATGCGCATAACATCATTTTGCGCATCTGCACATGCGTGAGCAGCAAAACCCGGAAGTATCCCTTTCCGGTACTTCTGGGTCACCATGGGACGTATCCTGAAAGAATGTAACATGAAGTGGACGTAACAAGAGGTATGACTGTAAAAGCACAATGTCTGACCAGTCTCACTTGGCAGGTGCTGCTGCAGAAAAGGCTATGCAGGTTATCCGTAAGTGGATGGGGAAGGCGGTACAGTTCTCTCATGTGTCTATGCCGCCTCTGAATGTACAGACTATGCTTCCTGTTGGAAAGCACTGCTGTGCCGGAAATGTTCTGTGTGTGAAAAGCGTATAGAAAGCAAGGAGCCTTTTGTCTTACACAGAGGTATTCCCGATTCAGAGAGATGGTTATGTGGACTTCCTTTTAGACAAGCAACACACGCGTATACTTTCTGAGGTGGTGCTGTCATGTGGAGGACTGTGCCATCGCCTCACGCAGGCACTTTCATTGGCTCTGAAGCACATGGCACAGCATCATCATGAATCTCAAGATTTGAACACGAAGCATTTCTTGGAATGTGAAGAAACCAAGCCAAAATGGTTGCTTAACAGAAGAACAGCTTTAGTGTAGAAGAACAATTCAGAACAGCAGCATGTCTCACTGCCTCAGTTGGACACAGCACCACCTATGGTTCAAGCAGCAGTATTACAATTAACTCTACATCACCGCACGTATTTCTAGAAAAATGATAAATTAAGTCTAGGACTGGGATGGGGAACCAGAGTCCCTTCAGATGTTACTGGATCCCCAAGTCCTACCTTCCCTGTTGGCCATGTTGGACCTGTTGGGAATTGCTGTGCAAGAGAAGAAATATATAAATTTAGACACAGGGAGTCCTATTATGCCCTGCTGTATAACTCTCTGAAAGCGCAGGCAGTTTACCCCAAGTATGAATTTGGTGTTGGATATTATGCTAACTATATACGGTGTGCTTGCCTTCTTCTTTTTCTGAGATAATGTTTTATTTAAATGGTATTGTCGGAAATAATGTTTGTGTTTGTTAGGGCTGAAATGACATAACCTCTGAGTATGCTTCTCCCCCCCCCCCCCGCCGCTCACTTCAGTCCATATTGATAGTTTCAGCTGAACAGATGGAAGTGGAAATGCAAAGCTAGTCCCTCAAGTCATTTCTTGTGCCATTTCAGCCGTAGCAACATCAGAACCTGCTCAAATTGTTTCCAATATTGCCTTTTAAAATTGGATTTCAATTTTCTAGTCTGTCTGAGCACACCTGTGCACACCAGAAATAAGATTCCCTCTCCCTTCCCTTTGAAAAGTAAAAACCCTGCTATGTTAAAACAATCTGTTTTCTGGTGTTTAGTCTCCGGGAGTTAGTTAGATAGTACCTGGGCTGCGAGAGCAGAAATTTAAGCATAATGCAGAATGTTAGGAGTAATGCATACATGGAAACTCCATTAAAATATCCACTCTTTCCGGAACAACACATTTATTCCACTTGTGGTGGGAAACCTATGGCCCACCAATGGTCAGGGATGATAATTTGCTTATTTCCTCACTTGTTTATATTTGTAGCCCTGCCCTCATTCTAAGTATCTCAGGGTGGTGGACAAAACAAAGTAAGATAGCAAACAGATTTTTTTTTAAAAAAGCATCAGTAATATATCTGACCATAAGTGGAATAGGCACTCAAAATATATTTTGGACTAGAACCCTCTTCAGACATTCAGTCTGAACATGTGAGGGGAGAAAGTGCTAGGGGGCAGGCAGTAATGCACCCCACTTACAATATCTCCATGCATGTCAATAAAAACATCCGTTTGAACAGGGATCAATAATTTGTTTTTTTTCTGGCATTGCTGGCTATGGTGAATTAAGAAGTGTGAGGCAAAATATTGTTTAAAATTTGATAGAATGGTTATGAATGATATGTTCTTGGGTTTATAAGTGGATAACAGGGAAAGGTGAAGGGCATCTCTAATAAATTAAAAATCATGTGTTTGTGGCATGGGGGTTGTGGGTTTGTTCTGCTCTTGTTCTTATGATGCATTTTATGTTTTTATTTTGTCTTTCTATGCTGTGAGATCTTTAGATGAAGTGTGGTACACAAGTTTAATTTAATAATAATAATAATAATAATAATAATAATAATAATAATATCAGCCATGCTTCTTCACTCCTAACCTTCACACCTTTAGTGTGAAGGTGGCCTTTCAAGTGCATGCAGGTGAAATGTTAAGCCAAATGTATTCAGAAGCCCTCTTCAGACCTTTCTGCTCCACATAGGAGAGTTGAGGTGGAGTGGGCTCACTGAGCATTTGAGGGGGGGCTGTGTTTGCACCCCTAGTCTCTTGCACACTTTTGCCCTCTTGTGTTTAGGCTGAACACTTGAAGAAAGCATAGATCTCAAACTCTTGAGATGTGTTGACAGTAGTGGATAGACAAGGGAGTGTTTGACTGGACTCTTATGACTGGAATCCTTATTATTTCATTCTCTCCCGCCCCCAATCCTCTCTTTTACATCAATAGAGAATAACTAAATCTCACACTTTTCAGCTGTGTGAAATCACCTTTACTATGGTCCAATGACAACTCAAGCACAAGACTCGTCAATACAGACAAAGTGTCCACGTCTGGTTGCAAGTCTTCAGGTGTTACCCAGTCAGGTGATTGCCATGCAGGTGTAAACTTGTTCATTGGCTGTGTGTGGAAGGTGAGGTCCTTTGAAGCTCCTGACCAATAGCCAGAGAGACAGCTGAATGCAGTGAGGATCAGTGAAGACTGCAGAAGACTGCCTTGATGATAAAACAGCTGGATCTTATTCTGAATGAACGAACTTGTTCTGAACAATCTGTCATTCTCTTCGGTAAAATTACCCTCTTTTTCGGGGGGGGGGGGCACAGAAACATATTAATAAGTCAGGAATCCATTTTACTATGTCAGCCCAGAGAAAGTGTCGCTTGTTTTTCTAATTGATTCTTGCGATATGTCAGCTGTCTCCCTATGGCCTGTGGTGAAGATTATAACTACATCATTGCTACTTTTAAAAGTGACTCTTAAGAGACTAGTCCCTTGATGGCTGCGCTGACAGGTATAGTTGTGCTTCCCCATGTTGTTTAACATATCTGTGTCACTTCCTGCATTAAACTGAAATGTGTGTCAAGACCTAAGATTCAAAAACCTGAAGCAAATGCCTTCAGTTAAGAAACTGTTCTTTTGAAATAAAATTGTGAGCCAGTAGAAGACGATAGGCACTCTGAAGCATGAATGCGAAAACAGTTTGGCGGAATGTTCCGGTAAAGGAGACTTGGAGAGGAAAAGCAGGACAGAAAGGGCTGTGTGCCAAACAGGGATGCATGTTGATTTCTAACTGACCTGCAGTGTACATATCCTTTGGAGGCAGTTTGGTGTAGCGGTTAGAGTGTCAGATTAGGATCTCTGAGACCAGGGTTCAAATACCCACTTGGCCATGAAGCTCACTGGATGTCCTCAGGCCAGTCTCTTTGAGGACTGTTGTGAGGAGAAATGGATGCCCTTTGCTTTTCCATTAATGGTGTTCAAACTGGAGGTAATATTTACTTTAACGTGTGATTAAAGCCTCCTCAGATGCTGGAACAGGGTCATGCAGAGTCCTACCCCCTTTGTGCTTTCTGGTGTGTGTCTTGTATATGTGCACAAGGTATGATTTCCTGTCAGAGTTTGCATTTGGCAGGCAGAACAATAGGTTTGTAGTTGTTTTCTGTATGGACCGAGATCCTATTAGGAGCTGCACATTTGGTTGATGTCATTGGCATTGGATAATTGACCTTGCGGTATGTTTTAGATTCATTTAAGCTTTCAGCCATCTTACGATATATATCATTCATTGTGCCTCTTATTGGGTAATAGCCATTGCTGGTCGTATTCAAAGCTGACCCACTGGATGCAACAGGGTTACTGTTTACATGGGCTGAGCAGCTCAGTGCTCACATTTGCTGACAGTCCATACAAGCACCAAAAAGTGACTGTATCAAGCGGGTATAAAGCCTGCAGATAGCTCAGTTAGTAGAGCATGAAAAATTTGATCTCGGGGTTGTGGGTTTAAGTAACATGTTGGACAAAAAGATTCTTGCATTGCAGGGGTTAGACTGGACGGCCCTCTATAATTCTACGTTTCTGTTTATGATTCTGTTCTATGATTTATTGCTTTCAAGCATGACTAAGTCTGGATCCAATGCTGATTGACATTTTATGTGTTATTTTGCTTTGGTTGTAAATATGGGGGTGGTGAGATCCAATGAGAGAACCTGGGTTCTTCCGAACAACCTCTTTATAAACTCCCCCGGCACAACAATGATTTTTCACTCTGTGCTTCGGTTTATACTGTCTGTTTCCTTGCTTGTTGTTTGCAAATAAAAGCTGTTTTTGGAAATAGTACTTTGATGAGGTGGGGTGGAGAGAGAGTGTGAGTTCATGATTTAGAATGTGAAGTGGTACTTCAGTGGTAGAAACTCCACGCGACCGGAAATCCACATGACCTTAATCAGCTCAATCAACAGCTTTGGTTTTTGTTTTTCCTGATTCTGCCTGTTTTGTATTGCCACTATTTAGAGATGCATCTGTACAGAACCTAGCACAGAGCACTAATGTTCCCCGAAGCCCTCTAGATGGCACCATCATTGCATAGCCACGCGACTCGTGTTCTCCTGACTCCTACATTTACCAGCTGTTCATGCCTGTGAGTCCCACCACACACAGAGAAACCTTTTCATTTGGCTCTGTGTAGTAGACTGACCAACCTCCTGAATATTTTGGCCAGCTGCACAGCCAACATCAGTCATTTCTGGTCCTGGCACAGCTGGGGAGACCATGGATGTCTCTTGTTGGGAGAGAGCCCAGTAACTTTGGCCTTGACTATTAAGCTTAGTTATTAAGCACTTGATTCTGACTCTGCTTCCATATTCAAGACTCAGTTCTGCATTGGGATTCTCCCAGATCGAGAAGGGCCTCATGGCTGATAAAATAATAGAATAAAGTGCTCAATGAACAAGTCACATACTTCATCTGTTCTACACCTAGGCAATTTTGTTGTCATTGAGAAAGGTTGTTTCTTAATCTTATGTTTCCTTTAAAAAAATAAATCATATGCCAACATGTCTAAAGGGGACAGTATGAAAAACAAAAACAAATAAGTGTGTTAGGGATGGAAGAATCTGTCTATTTCAGTTTCCAATCTTAAATCTGATTCTACACATTTCTGCAGTGATTTGTGATTAAAAAAAAAATCCTCATGAAAATTCTTCAGAAATTAGGTGTAAATATAAATTCATTTTATATGCAGTTTTGACTGATATTAGCAAGTGATTTCTCCTAATGTAATGCATTTTTACATGATGTCTTCACAAATATATTTATTTTTATGCACACATTTACCTAAAGCATGCATTTTTGTACCCATAGGATGTTTGGGGAACTGTAGTGCAAAATTCGGTTAAATGTTAACAACGTCCCTGTGCTGCTGTTGCTTTGTGCCCCAGACATGGGCATTTGTTTACCCAGGGTGTGATGGGCATTCTTGTTCTCTGTCTGGATGGCTCCTCCTTCACTCATAATAATAATAATAATAATAATAATAATAATAATTTATTTATTTATTTATTTATTTCTACCCCACCCATCTGGTTGGGTTTCCCCAACCGCTCTGTGTAGCTTCCAGCAAAATATTAAAATACAATAATTCATCAAATATTAAAAGCTTCCCTAAGCAGGGCTGCCTTCAGATGTCTTCTAAAAGACAGATAGTTGTTTATTTCTTTGCCATCTGATGGGAGGGTGTTCCACAGAGCAGGTGCCACTACCGAGAAGACCCTCTGCCTGGTTCTCGCAGTGAGGGAATGGCCAGAAGGCCCTCGGTGCTGGACCTCAGTGTCCGGGCTGAACGATGGGGCTGGAGATGCTCCTTCAGGTATACTGGGCCGTTTAGAGCTTGAAAGGTCAGCACCAACACTTTGAATTGTGCCCAGACACATACTGGGAGCCAATGTACAGTAGGTCTTTCAGGACTGGTGTTATGTGGTCTCTGTGGCCACTCCCAGTCACCAGTTCCTACTGGAATTTCCTGTCCTGCAGCCTGGATTTCTGGGAGGGGTTGACAAATCGCTTTAAAAAATGTTTTGAAAAATATATTGAATTTGCCATAAGCCCACCATCACCATCTAGTGTCACATTTGTGTAGCGCACGTAACACATTATATTTGCAGCTGTATAGCTGTATAGTCCTTTGAAACGGGGTCCCCCTCCCACTGGGCTGGTTGAGATATGCTGGCATATCTCCACCTGAACCAGGTCAAGAGATTCCTTTCAACGTAGCCCTACTGAGCCAGAGACATGCGGCATCCTGAGCTGCTCAGCCCAGAGGAACTGAGCTCAGGGTTGCGGCTTGTACTGGAATTGTTTTAAAGATGTTTTTAGCACTTGTTGTTTGCCACTGTGGCCTCGTTTGGGCGGGGTGGGGGGAAGGGTAGGATAAAAAATTAATAAATAGATCAAATAAATAAATAAAAGCAAAGTTCCATCAGGTTGGAACTGCTGAATCTGTGCATAAATCCATTTAAAATGGATTCTTCCTCCATCCCTACTTGAGGCGAAGGGGATGGAAATGCCTCCAACACAGACAAAACTCCATCTTTATGTTAGATGCACTACAATTTCACGGTGCGATTGAATTATGTTTCTTCAACATTATCTGGCGAAAGTAATACACTTTTAGTTTGCTGCCTTCAATTTTCATCCCTTTTATAATTTCACCAGTAGGTTTTGTTTTGTTTTGTTGTTTTTGAAAGGGTGGGGAAGGAAATCTCTATACAAGATACAGATAATCTGAGGTGATTTGGTGGAAAGCAATTCGCAGCTACTGGATTTTCTCTCCATCAACAGCCCAGTGATAAAGCACATGCCTTCCATACAAAAGATCCTAGAATCAATCCGTTCACATCCCCAGGAAGAGCTGAGAAGGATTCCTGTCAGAAAATCAGGAGAGTGGCTGCCAGGGCCGTCTTACCAATAGGCGCTAGGGGTGCAGGGCACCCGTGCGCTGGGCTCTCAGGGGCGCCAGGCTGAGAGTCCGGGGCCAAGATTTGGAGTCTGGGGATTGGGAAGAGCCGACAGCCGCTGCTGAGCGGAGCAGAGCCCGTCGGAGCACCGCAGCTTTTCTGCTGTGGGCGAGCGAGGCGCTGAGGCAGTTGGCCAGCTCTGTCCTCCTGCACGCCTGGGATTGGCAGACCGTTGAGAGGCCTGCCCAGTGCACACTGCTCACACGAGTCTCAGGCTCGACTGTTGTTGCGTTGGGCTCTGCCTCGCCGGCCCACAAATTTGGGCCGGCGACAACTTAAAGGTCAACAACTCTGGGCAACCTGGGGGTTGACAGGCGCCGGGCGGATCTTTGCACCCCAGTGCCGCATATACGTAAAACGGCCCTGGTGGCTGCCAGTCAGTGTTGACAATAATGAGCTAGATAAATCTTTTTAAAAAATTGTTTTATTCAAAATTAAAACAAAACATATTATCCAGAAACATATCATCCTTATTCCCCCCCATTTTTCCTCCCTCCCCCCTCCCACACAAAACCCACCCCCTGACTTCCCTCAGTTCCAGTCTTTGATTTCTCTGAGAATGCTGTTTTCTGCATGTTACAAAGTTGTATAGATCCTCAAAATGTTTAGCTGATTATTATCAATAAAAAGTTTGTGAATGTTTATTCAAAGCCAGCCAAGGGGTCCAGATTGCTTTGTTGCATCTTCAAATACTTTGTAAAGGGTTCCCATTCATCTTTAAAGTCGCAGTTATCCTTGTCCCATAGCTTGTATGTCAGTTTTGCCAGTTTTGCATAGTCCATCAATTTTTCTTGCCATGATTCTTTAGTTGGGGTTTCTTCATTCTTCCACCCTTGTGCTATTAGAATTCTCGTGGCCGATGAGCTAGATAAATCAATTGCCTGACTCAGTAAAAACACTTTTCTATATTCCTGCCTTGCCCACTCCTGCCCACTCCTGAATTTTCTTGGTGGTGAGCAATAATTGGTATTACCTTAGATCAGAACTGGGAAAGCTGCAGTGCCCCCAAATGTTGCTGGACTACAACTCCCATCATTCTTGATCATTGGCCACACAGGTTGGGGCTGATGGGAGTTGTAGTCCAACAAGGATAGTCACCGGTTCCTATTCTTGCATTAGATGCACATTACAAGCATCACTAGAGTGAACAGAGGCTATATAATGTCCCTAACTAACATGGCTGTGCTAGTTCAGTGCTTTTTTCCTACAAAAAGAGGTGCCAGAACTCACTATGAATGCCTCCCTTGTTTAATAATAATAATAATAATAATAATAATAATAATAATAATAATAATTTATTTATACCCCGCCCATCTGGCTGAGTTTCCCCAGCCACTCTTTTAAAAACAATACAGCATTAAATATTAATGCAAATATAATGCAAATGGTGCCCACCTCAGAGGTGCCAGAACTGAGTTCCAGTGAGTTCCAGCTGGAAAAAAAGCCCTGTCATTAATAATTGCCATATTGGGGAAGTTCACTGACTTTTAGTTTAGCTATAGTTTGCAAGTTCTATATGCTTCTAAAGTCCTTTATCATCTTGACTACTTAATTAAGTTAGTGTCTCTTGTGGCTTCAGCAGAAGCAACACGGAACATATTTGTCCTGTTGAAAGTATTCCTTCTGAAACTCTTAATAAAAAGGGAAAATTTAAACTCAAGTTAACCATTCGTGCTTATTAATTATTGTGCTTATTGCCCTCATAAATACAAAGCACCAAAGTGCACTGACCTGAGATTTCCTAAGTTTGTCAGACTGTAGCAGCATAGAAAACCTTCCAAATACCTTTTCCTTCCAACCATGCAGTGCTTGTTTCCTTTTCTGAAGATGTGATTTTTCTGATATTTAACTTAGAGCTTGCATTTCATACAGAACCTGGTCTCAGTTCCTGTTTACTTGTCTTCTTCAGGGTGGGAGAAAACAAACCTCGCCAGGTGGAGTCTGAGGCAGGATGTTTATGGAAATAATTTCTTAATGGCTTCCCAGAATTTTTTCCCCTTTCCATTCACTACGTCTCGGGAATAATGAGGTTGCCAAACCTACCAAAGCATCTGAAATGGTAACTCTGTCCCTTCCAGATTGCAGTACTAACTCATTCATGCTTTTGCACAAATAGAATCTTTAGTGGAGACTGTACTTAGATCAAAGGCGAGGTGTTCGCTGAAGACCAATTGGGTTCCTAAGTCTTGCTGTATTCTGACAGCTTTTGGCCCTTTGATCAGACACCTATCAACTCCAACAGGCACCTGTCCCCCCCCTCCATTTCTGTGCGGAAATGAGAGAGCTGATAGCAGCTTTCTGGGCCATAATCCACACCACTATGCTTGACAGGAGATGAAAGGATCACTGGTTATTTACCAGTAATAGCTGACTAGAGTCTGCCTTCATTATAATAACAAATTATACACTAAGTCTCTCTCTTTCTTACCTGTGATTTGTGGAAGTATGACAAGAAAAGAAAGGAGAAGAAGAAGCACCATTACTTACTTGTAGGTTGTAGAAGATATTAAAGTGATTATGCTGTTCCGATGAATCTGCCTGAAAGCAGATTTTGGTTTTGGGGATTTTTGGGGTGAGGGCAGGGGTTGGAAATCTAATCATGACGTTAATGGATAAGGAATAAAACCTTAAAGTTTATTCCAAGGAGTTGTAAATGATTGCTATGGTTCTGTGACAATCGCTTGTCAGAGAGGAGCATGGCCTTATAATGAATAATAATAATAATAATAATAATAATAATAATAATATTTATACCCCACCCACCTGGCTGCGTTGCCCCAGCAACTCTGGGCGGCTTCCAACACATATAAAGACATCATAAAATAGCAAACATTAAATACTTCCCTATACAGGGCTGCCTTCAGATGTCTTCTAAATCAGATGTCTGCTTCAGAATTAGTAGGATGGCATATTGTGAGAACAAAAGTGCTTCCATAGGAACAGAAGAAGCTGCTTTAACCTGAATTAGACCACTGCTCCATCTAGTTCAGTAATGTCTATACTGACTGGTAGCAGCTCTCCAAGGCTTCAGACGAGGTGCTCTCCCAACCCTACCTGGAGATACTGGGGGTTGAAACGGTAACCTTCTGCATGCAAAGCAGGACCTGCTGCCATCCGCTAGGCCCTGGACCCACTCCAGAAATCCAGGGCAGGTAGGAGGAGTTGCCTTGTCTCGTGTTTGGAGACCTGGTGGCATGCAAGGTGGAGGACCCACAGCTGGAGACCCTCTCAGCTGTTTCAGACCACCTCTAACCCCTTGAGGAGGAGGCTTTTTTGAACTGAAGACCTTCCTTGATAAGATCAACAGAAGCAGATCAAGGGAAATAATATTCTGCCTTGGTCAGACCACACCTGGAATACTGTGCCCACTTCTGGGCACTACAATTTAAGAAGGATGTTGACAAGCTGGAATGTGTGCAGAGGAAGGCAACCAAGATGATTAAGGGTCTGGAAACCAAGCCTTATGAAGGAGCTGGGTATGTTTAGTCTTGAAAAGAGGAGACTGAGAAAAGATATGATAGCCATCTTTAAATACCTCATGGGCTGTCACATGGAAGAGGGAACAAGCTTGATTTCTCCTGCTCTGGAGGGTAGACTTCAAGAAAGGAGATTCTAAGTAAACATCAGGAAGAACTTTCTGACAGTAAGAGCTGTTCGGCAGTGGAACAGTCTCCCTTGGGAGGTTGTGGACTCTCCTTCCTTGGAGGTTTTCAAGCAGAGGTTGGATCACCATCTGTTATGGATGCTTTAGCTGACATTCCTGCATTGCAGGGGTTTGGAATAGTTGGCCCTTGGGTCCCTTCCAACTCTACGATTCAAAGATGTGCACCATGCTCCATAACTCTGGAGGAAAGGTCTGTGATGCTACAAAATTCTACCCAATCATTGTTTTGAAATAGGGGCATTTGGATACAAGGGAAGGGTTTAGCACTAGACTGTTCATCCCGTGACTAGTGAGGAGACAGTGTTTATTGGCTTTTCAATACCTTATAGGCTTTTGCTCCCTGGAATCTAGAGGAAACTTGACATCCTGGATGCCAGCCATTCAGTTTGAGCTCTATGAAAACTGCTTTGAAATTGATCTGTAATGGTAAGTGGTATGGAAACATATTTATTGAAATAGGAATAAATAATCAGGGCTAGAAGAGAGGGGAGGAAACATGAAGCTTCTTAGGAAGCGGGCAGTGAGGAGAAACGCTTATATGTGAGAGTGGATCATACCTGAGCTATTTTTCCATACGGAAAAAAGTTATACATTTTGAGTCAACCTTTGGAAATTGCAAGTATACTGCTGAGTTGGCTCTGACTGAGCTCCTTTTCACATCAGGCAGCAGAGTTTGTGTTTCTAAAGTTTTATGGTGGTATTCAGCTAAGGCTTACACTGTCATTGGGTCCATTAATTTCAGTGGGTCTACTCTGAATAAAAGGGAAGTGGGTGGCACTGTGGTCTAAACCGCAGAGCCTAGGGCTTGCCGATCAGAAGGTCAGTGGTTCGAATCCCCACGATGGGCTGAGCTCTTGTTGTTCGGTCCCTGCTCCTGCCCACCTAGCAGTTCGAAAGCACGTCAAAGTGCAAGTAGATAAATAGGTACCGCTCCGGAGGGAAGGTAAACGGCATTTCCGTGCTCTGCTCTGGTTCTCCAGAAGTGGATTAGTCATGCTGGGCACATGAGCCACAAGCTGTCTGCGGACAAACGCCAGCTCCCTCGGCCTATAGAGCGAGATGAGCACGCAACCCCAGACTTGTCCATGACTGGACCTAATGGTGAGGGGTACCTTTACCTTTACTCTGAATAAAACATATTTGAAGGCCATCCTTATCCCCCATCTACTTAGTATTCTGACACTCTCCAGACCACCATTTTGTGAAGCCTCCCTCAGTCTACAGTCTACGCTGGCTTTGTCTTCATCTGCCTTTGCTTTAGCTCCCATCTCTAGCTAAAAATAAGCTTGAGTCTGTGCACCTGCATTCACATCTGCTGATATTCATCCTTGTTACCTTTGCCTCACTTTCACAATCAAGTTAGATTTTAAATGCTTTAAGGCATATATATCTCATTCCCCAACTCTTCTGATGGCCCTAAACTTTTAAATCATTCTTAAATATAAAACAACTTTTAAATAATTCATTTTAGTATTATTGCAATGTAGGACAGTACCTTTTTCTCTACAGTTTAGTTGTCAAGTTTGCTTGCAGGCTATGGGTGAATAAATGAATATAGGCATCTCTTGATTAAACATCGATTTGCATTGATCTTCATTCAAATGGGTTGAAAGAAACCTCCTCAAAATTGAACTATTCTGCCAGAGAACACCCTATTTACTTCATGTTTTAAAGTGTGTGCATGTATACAGGCCCAGAAAACTTTTTTTTTACCGTTTCATATTTTATCTTGAATTGTAGGTGTTTTGAACAATGCATACCAGAATACCTACCTATCACTTATTAATTATGTTATTATTAATGAAGCAAATGGCTAAGCTACAAGACTTATATGTGGGCTAACTTTGTTCAGTTTGTTTTCTTTTGGTCCAAAATACTGAATAGTTATGGAGGATAATATGCTGGAGAGACTCTTTAAAATTGTAAAAGTTGGTTTCTGTTTCATACAGACCCCAGGTATGTAGACTCATGTAGGTAGGATAGGGCATTGGGGCAAGTGTCCAGCTTGAACATGGATGTTCACATACACACAAGTGTACACAAGGACGTACCCGCCTTTTGAGCTGCTGTGAGCAGGGGAGTTGTGTATGGAGGAGACATACATGTTTCCTACATGCACAGACGGTGTTGAATTCAGGCACACTGAACTTTTTGCTTGAGCACTTGTACTTCCCCTTCCTCCAGTGTGAGAGCCAGTGTGGTGTAGTGGTTAAGAGCGGTAGACTCGTAATCTGGTGAACTGGGTTCACTTCCCCGCTCTTCCACATGCAGCTGCTGGGTGACCTTGGGCCAGTCACACTTCTCTGAAGTCTCTCAGCCTCACTCACCTCACAGAGTGTTTGTTGTGGTGGAGGAAGGGAAAGGAGAATGCTAGCCGCTTTGAGACTCCTTCAGGTAGTGATAAAGCGGGATATAAAATCCAAACTCTTCTTCTCCTTCTCCTGTCATATGAGAAAACCTGCTGCAGGCCTTCATTAAGAACCTTTCCAGGGAACCTTATAGAACTTTGTTAACAAAGTTACCAATGCTTATGTGGAATTCAGTACGCATCCTTTTACAGACAATCCATGATCCTTTTTTGTGGTGGAAGGATTGGAGAAGCAGGGCAAGTGTGTGTGTGTGTGTGTGTGTGTGTGTATGTATGTGTATGTATGTATATATAAAACTTGCTACATTTTTTCAAATGGTTCTATATTGACCCTTCAATTAGCTGGTCTTCTACACTCACCACTATCAAGCTACCCCGTGTTTGACTTGTGTCTGATCTTGTAAGTGCTAGTTTTACTCTGAGCCCATAAAACTGTATTTTCTATATGGCCTTCTTTGTGCTTCTTTACAGCCAGTGGTGTCCTATTCTAGTGTATTCTACAGTTGCCATATTTCAAAAGGTGGAAACTTGGACTCAACACTTGTAGAGCTTTTTGCAAAATCTCCCCCCAAAATTGAAATTTTAAAGCTGTTTTTGTTTTGTTTTGTTTTTACAACCCTCCCCCAAATAAACATTTCTAACATGGGTTGCTGTATGCCTGGCTTTTCCTGGACATTTTTACCAATTTTCAGAAATTCCACCCGGACGCTATTTTTGACGGATGAATCCTGGATAGGTCGGAGAAATTCCGGGCATATGGCAGCCCTAGACTTCTACTTTATAATTATGCGTGTACCTTTGCTAATTGATGGTGCAAGTCTTATAATATGGTCAGTATGTTTCAGGCAGCAGATTCTGTCCATAGGATGCTCTCTTTGATAACACTGATTTGGCAATATGTGAGTTGACAATGTTGCCGTTTGGTCTGAGTGGGTCACCAAGAGACCTATTACAGTTTTCCCCAGATGTTGTTGAAAGACAACTCCCATCATCCATGATCGCTGTCTGGGGCTGAGAGACATTGTAGTCCAAAAAAAAAAAAAAGATCTGGGGAGTCCAGGTTGAGGGTGCCTGACCTACTGATACAGTACACCAGAAGGCAAAAGGTAACCTCTTGACTGTTCCAGGCCATTCAAAGATGGTAAGTTTAATTTCCAAGCAAAGGGTCTGCTGGTTTCTCTTTAAGGTTTCCAGATTCAAAAGAGAGCAGGGCAATTAAAGGCACAGAAGTCCTGTCCTCTATTGAGTCTGGCAACCCTACCTCATTCCCTGTAATTGCTGTCAGGTATTTTATGTATAATTTATTGGTCCCTTGGAGAGAACATCCTGGTAAACAACCCTGGAACTGATTGATTAATTCTCTCAGATAAGTGTCAAGATTGATTAACTAATTCCATAATAATTTATTCCCCCATGAATAAAAGATAGACCAGGAGACAAGAGGCATAACAGCAGGGTGTAAGTGATTATGGCAACAGCAGCGTCTGCAATAACAAGAGCTGCAGTTTATTATTACATCATCACACTCTATACCAGAGAGGTAAAGGTCTTTTAAGTGGGAGCCTGGGAGCAGGGAATTATTGAGAAATATTCACCTGACATTTCAATGGCTTCTGGAAGTGGAGATGACCTCGGGTTTATTCCATTGATTTCTGTCTTTGTCTTATTTATCTGATTTTTTTATTATTATTAAGTGACATTTTTGCATTTCTGGACTAAGGAACCTTTGAATCTTTATGGAATCCATTTAGAATGATTATTCTGCTGCAAAATTGTGTTGGTTGTATTCAGTTTATTTTCCAGGTTAGCTTATTAAAAAAAGGAAAAAAAGTAGAACAAGTGCATTTTATTGAAAGCAGTTTAAAGTATGTTTGCCAATGTAGACTGAACTGGTGCTATTCAGCAATTCCTGTACCCCTAGGAGTTGAACACACTGTTTATAATCTGTGATGTCTGGAAATCCCTCTGAATAATGGACACGATCCAGACAAAGTTAATCACATTGAGTCAGTGAAAGAGTTTTAAATCTCTACTATTGGGATCACTAAAACATGCCATGTGACCCTATTCATGCTTTATTCTTGCTTGCTTGCAACATGTTACTTAATACGGTAGTCGCTCAGAAGGGGCAAATTAACTCAGAGTTAGCTAGAAGACAAAGTCAAAGTTTGAATTAGAGTCTTTAGGGTTGGCTGTGATGTGACCTAGAGGAAGAAAGGTTGCAAGCTAGTAAAGGCAGCAAGATGGAGAAAGACTCAGAGCACCATGACTGATTTCTGTTTGAATCCAAGGCTGTGGGAGAAACTAGACCCATTTAGGCTGTTAATGCTGTGATCCCCTCCATCATAGGCTCAGGTTGTATATATGTGTAAATAAACCCTATATTCTAAAGACACCACAGTCTCCGCTGTCCCTCATTCCAAAAGGAAACACGGACCCTTCACTTCTTGCAGTGAGGGAACCACCAGAAGACCTTCAGAGGTGGACCTCAGTATCCAGGCTGAACAATGAGTGGAGATGCTCCTTCAGATATACAGGGACATTGCCATTTAGGACTTTAAAAGTCAGCATCAACACTTTGAATTGTGCTCGGAAATGTACTTGGAACCAGTGTCGATCCTTTAGGTCCAGTGTTATATGGTCCTGGCGGCTGCTCCCAGTCTAGCTGCTGCATTCTGTATTAGTTGTAGTTTCCGAGTCACCTTCAAAGGTAGCGCCACATAGAGTGCATTGCAGTGGTCCAAGCGGGAGATAACCAGAGCATGTACCACTCTGGCGAGACAGTACGTGGGCAGGTAGAGTCTCAGCTGGCGTACCAGGTGGAGCTGGTAGACAGCTGCCCTGGATACAGAAAAAGACCCCTGTTCCAGACAGCTCCATTGCAGAAACTAGCACACAGAGGAAAAAGCAGAGCCAAGCTATGAGCCATGCTGAGGGAAGCAGGCCCATCTGAGGGACAATGCCCATTCTCTGCCAGTAAAGAGGGGAGGTTGATTTTGCTCTCTGCTGCATCCTTGAAGGCTGTGATCTTGCTGCTGGCTCATGAAGCTTGTGAGGCTGGAAAGTGTTTGCTGTTTTCGGAGAGAGCCCAGCTGTTTGCCATTGCAAGTTAGAACCGACAAGAAGCTCTAGGCCAGGCTTCTCCAACCTGGTCCCTTCCATATGTTTCGAGCTCCAACTCTTGCATGCTATCTGGGGAGATGGGTGTTTGGTTCAGGTTGGGGAAAGGTGCTTCCACTTGAAAAGCAGGGGGCATGACATGCTTACTCTCTTTCCCTCCTTGGCCTGCAGATAAGATACTTAGCTAGTGAGGTAATGTTCTATCTAAGGGGCAGGTTGCTAATATCACACACTGGAGGACAGTATTGGAATTCAAAAGTCAGCCTTTGCAGAATAAGGATGGCATGACTAAGTCTTTCTCCCCCACCCAGTATGTGAGCAGAGAGCTTGCAAATCTCTTAAATGGCCCGTGGAAGTAAGAGCATCAACCACTGCAGGAATGAGTTTGCTTTTATCGGCAAAGCAATGGTTTTTTGCCAGAACGATGCCTGTAAAATAATGAATCAGAATACTGCTTTTGGGAAACGCTGGGTGAGGAAGTTGTTCCTGCCAATGGGTTGATGTGCAATGACTGTGCAAAGAATCTGACACGGCGGTTGGGCTTGAAGAACCCTCATTCACTCAGTGATGCAGCATAGTTGCACAGAGAAAACATAGACAAATGTCCCCTTTAAGCAGATATGTTCTGTTTCTTACCTAGTTTGGTACCACCATAGATCTGGTAAGTTTTATACAGGAAACTGGAAGTGCCAACCAATCAAAATGGCAGGTGGCAGCGTTGCTGTTTGGGTGCCAGCTGTTTAAGAAAGGAAGTCTCTTGCACAGAGACCTACATACTACAGGCCAAAGGATTGTGTAGTTTTTCCCACGTTATTCTACCATGGACCATGTTCTACCTACAGCATTTTGACATGTTTTCTCATAGGCTATGCATCTCTTAAAGGACCCTTATATCTGGGTTGGTATTTTAGGCCAACAATGCTGAGGGAATCAATACTTTTTAAAAGAAATAAATAACACTGCATTTGGGAGGTGCACATTTTCATTTAAGGCCACTCTCTTCAGTTCTCTTCTGGTTTTTCCAGAGCTCTTTCCTGGCTTTCTGCCATGGTTTCTTCTTTGTGTTTTTTCACAGTAAGTTTTAATCTGGTTGCTATGAAGTTTCTGAATTTACTTTAGACAACATTTTTGGGCCTAGGGGCACATTTAGGAATGTATTAAAATGCCCCTTTCACACTGGAAAAACAGGCAATGCTCAGAACTACTGTTCCCAACAGCAAAAGGCAAATTGCCTACACCCAACTCAAACACATGCAAAATAAAAATAAAAATAAAAATAAAAATAAAAATAAAAATAAAAATAAAAATAAAAATAAAAATAAAAATAAAAATAAAAATAAAAATAAAAATAAAAATAAAAATAAAAAACAACCCAGGCAGGCAACTCTCCCTTCAAAAAGCCAAGAGCCCCATAATTTAAAAGCAGGTATAGATTGCAACAGCTGCTGCCTTTTCTTCTTAAGTGGGTGTGTCTCTCTCCTAAATTCTGTTAGAACTGATCTCTTTGAATAGTCTAAGTGGCTAGATTTCTCTGTAACAGGGGTTGGTCATGTGGGGTCAGTCATGCAGATTTCCTGCATATTGGGGGGCATTGTCTGGTAATATAGAATGTTGGGCTTCATAAACTGAATTTGATTAATAACACAAAATCCTACAATCGAATTGTTGCATTAGCTTAAGGACGTGATTAATGACAGTTGGTTAATGATCACAAAATTCTCTATGGCTGCCAAAATGTGCACAACAGTCCGTTGGACGAAAGCATAGATTGCACTGTTGGATTTCTGAATGGCATCGTACCACATGGAATATTGCCATTTTGTCTAAAACTGACTTGCTGAAAAAAGTCATCTAATGGACAACAGACCAATAAGTTTACTGGAAGATGGATTTAGTTCTTTTTGCAGTGGCTTTGATCCAGACGAAGTAAGTTGCCTTGGTTCCCCTCAAAGGTGCCAGGTTGCCCTCAAGGTTGAGGGGCCACGTCATTCATCGTATGCATGTGATATCACATACGCAAAGCTGTGTCTTCTGGAGGAGGCTGAGTGCTCTGACAGAGCCGGGCACTGAAGCTGTGATGCGAAATGTGCATTGTTCAATGCGCTCCAGGCCCCCTTCAACATTGAGTGGGCAGACCCCTTTCAAACAAATACTGAGGGGGTTGAAGACACCTCGACCCCTTAGAGTTGGCATGCCTGGTTCCCCTTGAAATCAGTGGGTCTTAGCTTAAGTCGTCGTGACTAACTTGTCACATTGGTTTCAGGTTCAGTTAACTTAGTCTGGATCCAGTCCAGTCTTCTGCAACAGCAAACATCAGAACAATGTTCAACCATATATTTTCTTTTCCCTGTTGTTGACTTTTCCCCCTTGTGCACTGTATTTCTTGTGGTTTATGCTTATTTGCCTTGTATTAATCTGAATGTAAGTTTATATAATAAGCAGAAATAAGTAAAATCATATCAAGAAAAGGGGATAATTGACTCCTACCACTTTTGGCAGTCTACCTCCCTGGTCGCATCCCTATGCAGAGTACAGTACAGTATATCTAGGCTTTCATTGTGAGATCACTACAGATTTCTAAAAGATTCATAATACAGGTCAGACCAATGATACGGCCTAAATAATTTGCTCAGTCACCGTAATAGGGGTTGAGGCATCGTGATTGCAAATATATTTACCCAGTTTCTCCTTGGTTGCACAAGCATTAAAAATCTAAGATTGCTTTCTGGAAAAACTGAAATTTTTTGGGAACATGTTTATGATCCAAACTTTATGTAGCAAGCATTCAAAGCTGAAATGCTTTACTGAGATGTTAAACGGCACAGAGAGGTTATTTTATTTCTTGACCTCAGCCTAGCAAAAGATAGTCCATAAGCTCAACAGAGATGAATGAGACTGGGCTTAACTGCAATTTACTTAATTTCAGTGGGTCATAGGCAGCCTTGCTATGCCCACTTACCTGGCAGTAAGTCCCATGGAGCTCAATGGGAGCTTCATCTCAGCAGGGACAGGTGAATTTGCCAACTACAGTTTTTGCAATTTCCAGTTCCGTTAACTCCATTGAGTCCATTACTTTGTTTTTTGTTTTTTTAAAAATGCACAGAAGTTCAGTTGCATTTTCGTGTGCATCCCTCTGGATCTGCACATTTTTTGTCAGCAATGTTTGTTTGCCATTTTCATTAATATACCGTACATCTCCTTTTTGTGAACACATCCACTTTGGGTTCACATATTGGTTCAGGAAGCGCAAATGAGGCAGGTTCAAACTGGAGACTGGACAACTTTCTTCCTCATCCCGACTTCTCAGTGCATGTTGCCCTTTTTAGCAGAGCTCACTTTTCACTGGATTTGCAGCTCTTGTGTTTTGCTTCCTTAGGTACCGTACAAACAGTTGCCTTGTGGGATCTGCTTAGAAATGCTTTTCCAAAGTTATTGGGAAAATTTATACATACACAGCAGATCCACACCAAAGATTTAAAGTTCCTCCTCCTCCTCCTCCTCCTCCTCCTCCTCCTCCTTTGGCAATCACTCGTGGCTGTGTAAGATTGTCTTCCATGAACGCAGTCTTAACAGTGAGTCTGTAAGTGACTGTGGAGGCCAATTCTGGATCCACACGTCCATCCACAGTGGGGACTTAGGGTTCCGGGTGGGAGTTGATCACTGTAAGGGTTTGCCAAACATGCCTTCCTCTTAGCACATTTCTCCCTTTCGTCCTGAGTTTGAACGTCTTCAAAGTCCATTACACCTTTGGTAAACGCTGTTCTCCAATTGGAGCGCTCGCAGACCAGTGTTTTCCAATTGGTGTTTATACTACATTTTTTAAAGATTTGCCTTGAGAAAGTCTTTAACCCTTTTATTGTTGACCACCAGCATTACGCTTTCCATTTTTAAGTTCGGAATAGAGTAGTTGCTTTGGAAGACAATAATCAGGCATGCATACAACATGACCAGTCCAACAAAACTGATGTTGAAGAATCATTGATCTTTGCTGGTGATCTTTGCTTCTTCCAGTACACTGGCATTAGTTCGCCTGTCTTCCCAAGAATTACAAAGCGTTTCCTAATGTAAAACTCTGTTTGAGGAAATGATCATACTTTTATTAGTTTCATCCTCCCCTCCATCTACAGTTCTGTGGTGTGTGGGGGTGTGCCGGGGGGGGGGTCATTTCTAGTTATTGGTGTCTCTTGTTTTTGCCTTGATCACCATAATTTCCCTTCCTGCTTCCATGAAAGAATTCAGTCCAATGCAATATCATAACCAGGGCTTACTGAAACTTGAAGAGAAGGATACCTGTGGCTGATTTCTTTGTCCCTGAGCTCAGTGAATAACTTGTTATTCCCGACTTGTTATTACTGTGTTTGAATATTGTTCTTTTTGTCCCTGCCTACCACCTCCCTGTGAGATATAGGTGTGTGTGTGTGTGTGTGTGTGTGTGTGTGTGTGTGTGTGAAAGAAGCAGATTGTGAATAATGCCCTGCATGAAGGAAATAGATTTTATTTTTTAAAAGTAATTGCACCAAAGCTGTTTTAAAGATTATGCTTTGGTTTGAAAAGCTGGCTATTTCTACTGTGTAATTCTGAATGTAATTTTTGGGTATAAATCAGTACCATTTACACAATATCAGGAGAAGAGTCCACACAGTCTGAATTCCAATGATTATTCGGCTGGGTTCACAAAATGTGTCTTAACCACTATTAGAGATTTGGTTTTAAATATTACTCAGAATAGTGCTAATATATGCAAACAGTCCTGGTTACAGATTGATTGATTTGATTGATTGATTATTGCCATTATTTGTTACCCTCCCTTCACCCAGAGATCCCAGGGTGGGTTAAAACAATTAAAACACAATATTCAAAGCAGTTTAAAACATCTTACAGTCACAGTGTGTGCTAAGAATATGCATCTCAGGTGTCAGGGTAAAGGGGCGCAAGAAAAGCAGTTTTAGAACAAAACTGCCTTGTTGCTTTTACAGCCCACTTGTTTCTCCAAGGAGCTCAAGGTGGTGAACCTGGTTCTTCCCCTCCTCATTTAATTTCCCACAACAACCCTGTGAGGTAAGTTTGGGTAAGTGGCAGTCACTGGCCCAAGGTAACCCAGTAAGCGGTACTGACGTGACCATCTAATGAGTAAATACAAGGGGGAGGGGAGATATACTGATTTAGACACTAGGAGAGGATATATTATTTTATTATTCCTTGCTCACTTGAATGAGACCAGCAGAGTTGCATAGCTGTCAACCTTTTCCCTTTTTTAAAGGGAAATTCCCTTATTCTGAATAGGATTCCTCACAAGAAAAGGGAAAAGTGGACAGCCATGATCCTTTGCAGCTTTAAACTTGGCTTCCAAGACAAGGTTGATTTAACCTTCTGGGGGCGATCATTCAGTATGCTTTTAAGGCAGACTTCATTTTGCATGCTTTCTTTTCCAAGTCCTAGTGGATCAGGGCAAAGGCCCATCTAGTCCAGCATCCCTGTTCCCACAGTGGCTTGCCAGATGCCTATGGGAAGTCCTCAAGTAGGAACTGGGTGCCACAGCACCCTCCCTGCACTGCTATGGCCATCATTCCTTCCACATGAGCCAAGTGACCTACAGAGCCACTTCCGACCTCAGGAGGAGGTGGTCTTGCGGGATTCATGCCCCCAACACTCGTGCGGAGGCTGGCTCCCACCCCTGTGCGATCAGGGGAATCCTCTGCCGCGTCATCTCCCTGGCCAGCCAATCGGCTGGTTCAGGGGGTGTGGCTTGACGCATTTAAGGCAAGCGTGGCAGAGGAGCGTCCTCTTTGCCGCCGATCAGCTGGGGATTTACCCACCCACCCTTCAAGGTTCCTCCTTGACCTTGCTATGGACTTCGGTTGGTCGCCGTTAAGGGGCCTGATAGGAATTTTTCCACTTGGCAAATTGGTACCAGCCATTTGGTTTTTTCACCTACCTCGTAGCAAATCGTCACAGCTTCCTCGGTTTGGCGGTTAGACATTGGTAGAGGTATTGTTATGTAGATGAATGGGGGGAGGAGCGCCATCACCTCCCCCGGATAGTGAAGGGTAGTCCGGTAAAGGATTCCGGGGGCGTGGCCACGTCCAGGGCCCAAGGCACGCCTCGAAGCGGTGACCCCTGGGGGAGTGCCAAGTTGATGTGCATCAGCAGGGCTCCCCCTGCTGGTGTTAACCCTTCCCAGCCTTCAGGCAGACAGACTGAAGCCGGATAGTTGATTAGGACCAATGCCTAAGCCAATACTGCTCGATCACCTGTAACCAATAAAGTTGTGGCCAATTTTAGCCCATTAACCTAAATAATGGTGTCTTGTGTCTTTATTTCTGCTGGTGGGAGGCGGGAACTCGCCACGCAACTGATTAAATTAAAACCTCCATTTGGAACTGTGATCAAAAAAGTCAACAAGGAACAGTGTGGATGCTCAAGCAGAGCTCCTTTCGGAAGGGCAGGCCACAGGCGACGTGGAATCTCTAATTGCTCCGCCCCTCTCCCGCTCCTCGAGGAACACTTGCTGTTGATTCCTTTCATTAGCTACCACTCAATGGGCAACCTTCCCTTAGGAGCCTCCTCCCTGAGTCTGTGTGAGAGATTATAATTACTATTGTATTGCCCTTCAGAGGTGCAATTTGGAGCATATCTCACTAGGAACGACTCGCTCTGGGTGTGCTGCGGCTAGAAATAATGCCCACATCCTCTTGATTCCCAGTCCTGCGCTCGAAGCAACCTGCCGGCCTCTCTGTCTGTCAATGATTAGGCCGGCCTGTGACTAGTAGCTCTCATCTCCTGATAAAATTGCTAATGGGAAAGCTATGAAAAAAAGCCCCATCAGGCTAATCAAACTCTCTGAGCTCGCAAGCCTCATTAAAACAGAGTAAACGGCTTTGGGAGGAAAAGTTCCTTAGTCTATCAAGTGCAGGCTCTGCTCCTAAAGCCTTGAAGGAATTTGTGTAATAAGCTTAATGGGCTTTACATGGAAAGAAAAGTAATATGGCTTGTTTCTAATTGTCCCCCTGGAATCGTCTAATTTAGTGCCATGTTTATGAAATAAATAAAAAATGACCATATTCCCCAGTTTCCTGCTGGTTGATTGGAATTCCGCCGCTGAGAATTAGGAGCCCAATTTCCCGCTATTGGGGTGCAGTGTTGTGACTTGTACCAGCTCCATTAATGACAAACAGGCTTATTTCTTTATTTATTTCTAAATGTCTCGCAGGCGTGCCAGTAAGAGTGGAGACACACACACACACCCCTCTTCTTTCTACCACTGCCTATTTTGCTGTCCAGAAAAATAAACACTGCTTCCGTTCACAGGCTAATGGGAGTGCTCGGCAATACTGGCTAGGATCCAGAGAGCTACTAACAGCTTATTCTTATGCCCGTCTTTCTCAGAAGTAAAGCCCATTCAGTTCAATTGAGCTTAATCCCACCAGAGAGGGCATAGTACTGCAGCCTCAGGCTTACACTTGCCCAGCACAGTTGCTCATCTTCCTGCCCTCCCACGAATCCTGGCCCTGTGCCAGTCGCGAACTACTTTTAGCCATTCCCCTTTATTTCAAAACAAACAAACAAACAAAAAACAGATTTCCCACATGGCACAGGGCTCCGCTGTTAGACCAGAGCAAGTCTTTTTTCTTCTTCTAGCCACAAAATTAATTATTTGTTGTAATGCTGGCCAGTACAGGAGTTCAAAAGAGGGCCCAGGGGGCAAGATGCTGGTTTTCTTCTCTGTATAGCACTTAGAAATGCTGACAGGAGGAGACAACTTACCTCTGGATGTGGGTGGGGAGCAGTGGGATGGCACATCCTTTCCCCCACAATCAGAAGAGCTGATCATGTATGTGCCACTTGTATTTTAACAGGGTGTGTTCAGAGCTTCAGTTTAAGGCATGGACAGAAAAAAGGGGTGGTCCAGTGAATGAGATTCCACATTTCCCTATACACACATTCACATCTCGGGAAATAGTACCGATACAGTGGTACCTCCGGTTGCAGATGCTTCAGGATACAGACACTTCAGGATACAGACTGCTATCCCAGAAATAGTACCTCAGGTTAAGAACTTTGCTTCAGGATGAGAACAGGAATAGCATGACGGCGGCGTGGCAGCGGGAGGCCCCATTAGCTAAAGTGCTACCTCAGGTTAAGAACAGTTTCAGGTTAAGAATGGACCTCCAGAACGAATTAAGTTTGTAACCAGAGGTACCACTATATATTGTTACTACCATCGGAAAGATAAGAGAGAACTCTTGAGGCACGGATGGGGAACCTGCAGCCTTCTAGATGTTGATGGACTACAGCTCCCATAATGCTATGTTGGCTGAGGCTGATGGGATTTGGAGCCCAACAACACGTGGAAGGTGCTAATTTGGCGAGGCCCAGTCTAAATGGCAATTCATTTAGCTCAATGTGTTACCAGTCAAAGTGTTCTCCATGCGCTCAGTTACAAAGGAATTCCGGAGCATGTGTAGCAAGTGCTTAGTTTTCAGTTGGGTCAACAAGTTATCATGAATGGTTCATTGCAATGGGGTGTCCTTTCCCCTCCCCCCACTTATTAGGGTAGAGCTTCATAAAGGGGGGAAGGGGAGGCATATTGATGTGAATGACATTGTGTGGATTCTGCAAATACACACACACACACACACACACACACACACACACACACACGAAGGGCAATGATCTGCCCACCTAGAAGCACCCAGAATGCCATGGACAATGTTACTTTACCATCCCCTTGACAAAGATCTTAATCAAAACGTTAGAGGGTTTCTTCTTACTATTATTCCTCCACTGGGGACTCCCCACTCCTCTCTTATTGTCACTGCAGCTCAGGGACAAATATTTGCTATAATTGTGTGGTTAGCAACCACATCTGGATTTTCTTTAAAAAGACAACACCAGGCATAGAGCACCCTGATTTTCATTAGGTTCACAGGATACAGGGAGGGGGACGTCTATTCCTTCCTTCCCCAGCCATGATCCCAGTGAAAAATGCACCTGTGCTGGCCTTAGCCTTGGGGGGGTGGGGAGGTACGGGGGCTCCCTCCTGCCACATTAAAGGCTGCAGTTTAATATTGAGTATGATCTAATATGTCAGCAAGACATCTTGAACAGTAAATAGGCACTCCTCTACCTGTTCAGTCTGCGAAACGCCTTTTTGTGTTTCTTTAAACTCATATTTTCAAGATGCCACGAAACACACTGACTTCTCAACAGAAATATAAATTAGATTACGCCCAAAATCTTACTGTCTAATATTTCCCCTGGGTCAAAATGACCTTAAAAATCTATGCAGACTTTTTCTTAAGGCTCTTATAAACACTTGCTGATAAGAGCTGCTACTTTAAATGATGCCACCACGGAAGAATTGAACAGCAAAAGAGGAACCTTTTGACCATTAATCTGAAATGTGCACACTTCTCGGCTGTCTCTATTAACCCTAGTTGCTGTATCGAGTCAACATAAAGTAGCTACCTGTTTTTGTTCCATGCCACAACCATTAAAAGTCCTGACTTCTATTATTCTTTTTTCTCATGATTCACTCTGACATCACGATGGATGCTTCTCAGATACATGTATAAGTGGCCTTATTCAAAAGCACTCATTTTAGAACAACAAATAACTCAAATTAAGATATGATGTTATAATAGATGAGTGAAACTATGACTTATTTGAGAGTGAGCTGCCTTGCTTACCTTCATGCACCAGCATTGGCAATAGTAGTGTGGTTTGTTTAAACCACAGTTTCCTGTTACATCTAAACCGGGAAACTGTTTTAATACCAGCTTGATAAGCAGGATATGGAACCATGGTATATTTGAGCTTGTTGTGTCTGAACTAGATTAACAAAAGAGTGACCACCAGCTGAGCTTGCAAAGAGTGCCTTTTTTCAATACCTGGAACTGTTTTCCAAGACACCTAGGAAGAATTGAGGCTGCAGCTGGCAATCAGGAGAGAACCGGGCAGGGGCAAATGCACACTGCTCTCCAGTCCTCCCTCCGCATGTTTGCAGTGAGCAGGACTGTTGAACCCCTGAGCATCTCCAGTTAATAGGATCTCAGTTTACAGTACTGGTGAAAGTCCTTGGAGAGTTGCTTCCGGGCAGTGTATATGGAGAGAGCCAGGCAAAGAGGGGCCTGGCTGCGGTGAAATTATTAACAGTCATGTCTATTACTTCCAGTGGGCCTACTCTGAGTAGGACTAGCACTGGCTGCAACCTGGAATGCCTCAATTCGTAGTCAGGTGCTCATGATGGGCTTGACGAAACACACGAGGATGAGCATCATTCCCAACACCCTCCATGTATTTGAAGGTGGCTTTTCGCTGTGGATGTGTTGGGTAGCTTCCTGTATTCAGAGAGGCACCCATGCATTTCGGAAGCCTGATTTTCCAGGGCTCTAAAACACTCAAAAGCTATCATGAGTCCAAGAGGAGGGCCATCTTAAACATATCCGGCGCCGTGGTGCAAAGATCCCTCTGGCGCCTCCCCCCCCATTTCTCAGAGTTGCCGACTTGTCAACCTTTTCCCAAGCCTCTGCGGGGATCCCAGTGGTTCTATCCCAATGGTTGCCATTAATTTGATTTTAGAATGCATTTCAATTAATTGATTGATCAATTAATGGTTGCCATTAATTTGATTTTAGAATGCATTTCAATTAATTGATTGTGATTTTATGTAAAGTGTGTTACACAGTGGTACCTCAGGTTACATATGCTTCAGGTTACATACGCTTCAGGTTACAGACTCCGCTAACCCAGAAATAGTGCTTCAGGTTGAGAACTTTGCTTCAGGAAGAGAACAGAAATCGTGCTCCGGCAGCACAGCGGCAGTGGGAGGCCCCATTAGCTAAAGTGGTGCTTCAGGTTAAGAACAGTTTCAGGTTAAGTACGAACCTCCGGAACAAATTAAGTACTTAACCTGAGGTACCACTGTATTGTTGTTAGCTGCTCTGAGCCCGGCTTCGGCTGGGGAGGGCGGGATATAAATAAAACATTATCATCATCATCATCATCATCACTCTCCTCCCACGGAGGCTTGGGAGGCAAGCTGCATGCCTGCCAGCCATATTGTTGACAGGGCACAGCTAGCAGGTGTGCAGGGAAAGGGGAGGCCGCCGGCAAAGCCGTGCAGCTCCCCCACTCGCTGGGGTGCCCCTGAGAGGCCAGCGCCCTGGCACAGCACGCCAGTAAGCCCAATAGAAAAGACGGCTCTGGCTTCTTCACTGCAGAGAGTTGCCCTTAAGCATGTGATGAGTGAATATTGATGTGAATGGCGATGGGGTGTGTGCTAGCAGATTTGTGCACACATGTTAAGCCCCATCACGAGCACCTGAATATGGTTTAAAGTATACCAGTACATTATTATTTAGAATTGAGGAACACTTACACTTTGGTATTTGTCCTCCAGGATCCTGTGAGAGGAAGTCCAGCATATAAATTTAGTTAGTTAGTAGTTTGTTGCCATTGTTGTTAATCAGCAGCCGTACAATCCACCATGTTTTGAGGGTGCTGCGGAGTGATAACACGCAACTGTTTAGGAGAAGGGTGTTAAAAATTTGCAATGTGCGCAAAAATAAAAAAAATCTGCATGGTGGGTTAGGATTTGCCTTTGCCCATTCATTGGCTTTGTACTCTGGGCACTGGCCGTGCTTCCTTCTTTCTGAAGGTGTAGCTGTGACAAGCAGACGCTCTGTCTTCCCGCATGCCAGCGTATCTCCAAGAGACTTGCTCGTCCCGCTGCATGTAATGTCTGTTAAGTGCATTTGTACATTGCAAGATCCGGGGTGAGATTTAACAGCGGCAAGCGGTTGCCAAGGGGGAGCATCTCTGCTGTAAGCAGTCTGCTCGGTCTCAAGCTACATCATGTCTTTTCAGCCTTTCTCAAGTTTATCAGAGTTATGCAGCTGTTGCCTCTGCTGGAGAGAGTGCCAAGGAGACATAATGAGGTTACACTGAACTCTAAACAGTGGTGTGTACGGTGGTTTTTTTTTTTTTAAAGGAATAAGAAAGGAGGGGGAGGGGAGACTTTCAGAGGAAATTACAGAGTACGACAGCTGAAACCACAGCCAGTCTTCTTGGTTATTTACATAACATTATTTTAAACGATTTGCATTAAGTTTTTCCTTTGAAAAGTGGCCCTTGCTGGAAAAAGCTTAAGTGTTCTGACCGTGATCCATAAATTGCTCACCCGGAAAATCTTTATTAATTTGAAGGCTGTTTTCTTCCCTTTCCCCCCTCCCTTTCTTTCTTTCTTTCTTTCTTTCTTTCTTTCTTTCTTTCTTTCATTGCTGCATAGCATGATGGGAGCTGGACTTCCTTTCAATGCAGGGATGAGAAACTTGTCTCCCTTCAGGTGTTGTTGGACTCCATCTCCCATCAGCCCCAGACAGCATGCCTAGTATTCAGGGATGATGGGAGTTGTAGTCCAACAGCATCCAGAGGGGCCCAGATTCCCTGTCCCAGGTTACTATAATACCTGTGAGGTTTGACTTAAATTGTGTAACATTTAAGTTGCAATCCTGAACACAGTTACCTAGGAATAAGTCCAGTGGAACTCAGGCTTACTTTTAAGACTCTAAGTAGACTAGTGTGGAATTGTGTGCTTAGGTAAAAAAACTACACACAAACCCCCTCTCAAGTGCCCATATTTTCCAGGGACAGTCCTGAAATTACAGAAGCCGTCCCAGCTTCTGATTTGATCCTGAAATGTCCCTGTTTCCCTCGCCAGTGCCACAGTCAATTTTCATTTGTGGAATGTTGGAGAGTATGTACACAACGACCTTGGAGTAAGTCCCATTGAATATAGTGGGACTTCATTTGGAGAAACCATGAACAGGATTGCACTGCTACTAGTTGTTTCACTCCAGAAACAAAATTAATGTTATGAGCTAGCCAAGTCTTTAAAAACTTTGAGCTTAAGATCAAGTGCATCGAACGAGTGAGTTGAACTGCTGCTGAGGTATTTCCCCCTGAGATCAGTGGACCTTAAGCAGGGCTCCCTTTTGTCCTAAGCATTTGTTGTGTTAACATAGTTCAACCCACACCTTCAATCAGTAAATACGAGGGCCAGTTTACAAGGCGTCTCTTTCTATCTTCTACCATCAGGGCAAATGTAGTGCCTGTAAGGTAGAAGGTGGGTAATGCAAAACAGACTTGTCATTCCATTAGCACCACTCATGGCCAGATGTAAGAGGGCCAGGCAAGAGTGTCAAAACCTTCTATGGATTTTCCATTTGTTGCAACAGCTGACCATACACTAAGTTCAGCCAAAAACAAAATGACACACTCTGCAAATCAGGAACCGGTGGTTTCATTTTCATTTGTTTTTAGGAGGTCTTGCAAACTGATGCAGAATTATCGAGAACTTGAGATTTAAGGCTGAGAAACAGAAATTGTCCAATTTGTCCATCTCTGCCACTGCCTGCTACCAGCCCTGACGACAACAGGTTTTGTAGATTGTGACTCAAGATGTTCAGATGTTCAGTTTTCATTACATTGCATTGGATATTTTGTTTCTAACAATACTGTCCCCCCCCTTTTGCATCAGTTCAGATTTTGCATAAAAGTGGCTAGGGAAACCCAGCCAGATGGGCAGGGTATTATTATTATTATTATTATTACTATTATTAATTATGCATGTGGTGAAAAAGGATTTAATCATATCGTTTCAGAGTTAAAAAAGTGGAAATGAGAAGGTTTCTTTTTCTTTCAGCCAGTATTTCTCTATATACGTTTAAACCTATTACAAAACTTTTAGTGGTTCTGAGATTGTTCCGTGTTGTGTTGAAATTTAATACAAAGAAAGCATTTCCCTTAAGGCTTCCTGCACTCGGCTCTTATGTGGATAAATGGAAACCTTAATTCTGTTACTAAGCATTTTTCATATGGAGTCAGTTAGAAGACAGGACGGTCAGCCAGGAATCAGAGGTTTCAAATATTCATCCAAATGTAACGTTGAGATTGACAGTGAACATAGACTTTCTATTGCTTATTCAGATTTCATTACTTTCTGTATTTAGAAACCATACCCTCTGTAAGATGAAGAGGCAAATTATGTTCAAATTAGCATTCTTTCAGAGTTAGTATTTATGGCAATTATGGAGTAGCATAAGCCAAAAGCTGAGTCAGAACCAGATTTATTATTATTATTTTAATCCTTCCGGGCTCTTTATATTCTCTTAACTTAAGATTTCAGTTTTTTCCACCCTCTGTTGCTGGCTGGAAACCTAAAACCTTTTAAATATCACTAATGGCATACAGACTCAGAAGTGAGTTTCAGGCATGAATGAGCTGTGCTTTTTCATAAGTCTCCTATGTTCAGAGCTACTGACCTGAAGGCACTCTTAAATTGATCCAGGTCACTGGAGTCACTAATTTGTAGTGTGAAGTCCTGAATCTGAAATCTTAGGGACAAAAGAGGGATGGCCTTGTAGAATTAACTGCTCCACTCCCAGCAGCATTGAGTTAGGATCTAACAAAATTGTTAACCCCTGGACCCAAACCCCCTGGCAGTTCTGGGCACGGCACATATATCCTACCACAGAAGACATTTACATCACTTCATAGGAAGATGCCATTGCGGGGGATTGCTAAAGATGATCACATAACCATCCTATATTAGAAATATCAGATGTGATTCTCAGGTCACAGTTAATGTCACTGAACTGGCTTGCAGAGAAAAGAACCTTGTTGTTGTTGTTTAGTCGTTTAGTCGTGTCCGGCTCTTCGTGACCCCATGGACCAGAGCACGCCAGGCACTCCTGTCTTCCACTGCCTCCCGCAGTTTGGTCAAACTCATGCTAGTAGCTTCGAGAACACTGTCCAACCATCTCATCCTCTGTCGTCCCCTTCTCCTTGTGCCCTCAATCTTTCCCAACATCAGGGTCTTTTCCAGGGAGTCTTCTCTTCTCATGAGGTGGCCAAAGTATTGGAGTCTCAGCTTCAGGATCTGTCCTTCCAGTGAGCACTCAGGGCTGATTTCCTTAAGAATGGATAGGTTTGATCTTCTTGCAGTCCATGGGACTCTCAAGGGTCTCCTCCAGCACCATAATTCAAAAGCATAAATTCTTCGGCGATCAGCCTTCTTTATGGTCCAGCTCTCACTTCCATACATCACTACAGTGGTACCTCTGGTTGCGTACTTAATTTGTTCCAGAGGTCCGTTCTTAACCTGAAACTGTTCTTAACCTGAAGCATCACTTTAGCTACTGGGGCCTCCCACTGCCACCATGTGATTTCTGTTCTCATCCTGAAGCAAAGTTCTTAACCCGAGGTACTATTTCTGGGTTAGCAGAGTCTGTAACCTGAAGCGTATGTAACCCGATGTACCAGTGTACTGGAAAAACCATAGAACCTTGTAGTTTCCTTATTTTGAGGGCATTCTGCAGAAAAGTGTCTTCCTTGCAGAGTTGCTCAGGTTTGTGGCTCATCTTCTCTTTAGTTGTAGACTAAATGCATCTGAATGCAATTTTGAACTAGGAGAATAGGCTCTTTGAAATCCTTTATAAGAGCGACACTTAGGGAAGACTGGGACAGAAAGGTGGTTGCAGGGAGCTGATCTCTTGTGTTGCAACTTAAGAACAGCTTTGCAGGATGAGGCCAATGCCCCATCTAGTCCAGCATCTTCTTCTCACAGTGGCCAACCAGATGCCTGTGGGAAGCCCAAAAGAAGCACCTGAGCACATCAGGGCTTTCTGCATTTGTGCTTCCCAGCACCTGGCCTTCAGAGGCACATTGTGGCTTCAGGTTTGTGTTTCATTTTTGAAACGTGGCATTCAAATAGGTTATTGGTTATTGTTGTAACACGCAGCTCAGATTCCTCAGTACCCACAGACCACCCTGGTGTTGGGCATTTTAGAACACATGAGCTTGGAAAGAATGCCAGAATATATTAAACTGTATGTGCACTGCTCAACAGCACCTTCCTTCTGTGCATATTGGTTTCAGTAGGTTTCATTCTTGACATTGACCTTTCTTTATCGTTGCTTTTGACAGTTTCATTTCCTTTGTTTAATGTAGTGTATAAGTTTTTGTTGTTGTTAAATATTAACTTCTTAAACTAGTCCTGATGAGAAGTGGGGGGGAAAGTCCAGTGTTTATATACACCCCTTAGCTTCAGCTTTCTACATTTGGCTAGGATGGCAACTATTCAAATCCACAGAGAGTTTAGGATGATCCCATAGCTTAGTGGCAGAGCACATCCATCACATGCGAAAGGTCTCAGGTTCAGTCTCTGCTGTCTCCAGGTACTGCATCTTCCTCTTTTTCATAGTGTTTAGTTGAATGGAAAGCATAGTGAGATTAGTGCTGGGTGGGGGGCGGATTCAGAATTCCAGGGGTGTGAAATGTGAACTTCCCTGGTTTAAAAAGCATCACCCCACTTTGAACCAGGCATAGAATTTGATCTAGCTTGAACTGGTCCTGTTACCAGCCCAGCCACCCTGCCAGTTCCCTGTTCCCAAGCTGAAAATGCACACCAAGCTGTCTTAACACTGAGGAGAGAGAAGGCAGAAGCGTCAGAAGGGAGAACTAAAAAAATATATGAGCAACCCTGTTGACTTCTCTATCTGGAAACAGAAGATCGTTTCGTGCTGGGGAGCTTGGGGTTTGCAATTCCCTCTGCCTCACAATCTGAACTGGGAGGCAGGCAAAAATATAAGCTACAAGCTTTTTAGCTGTCATTTTCTAGCTGTCTCCCTCACTATGTGTGAGATGATCATGTCTTGCCCAAACCTGACAGCGTGCGATGTGATGCCTCATGTTCTGCTTTGCTGTGGACACTATCACATATGTATTTGGGTTTAACATTTGTTTTATTAAAGGTATTTATTAATTCCGCCCTCCATAATATTTATTCTAGGGTTGCTTACAACGCAATTTAAACAGAAAGATAATAACGCTAGATATGCAGTAAAGCTATTAAAAGCAATCAACAAACAACATAACCAGCACAATGCACAAATTAAAAATAGCAATTATAGCAGCAAAGTAAAAACAAGGAAACAAACATTCCATGCCAGTGTTTTCAAATTACATCATCCTCCCAGCACTGTTTGAGAAGTAGAAGCTGCTAAAACACCTGAGTGGCTAAACATGCTTTGTCCTGAAGCCGAACAGATAATAAAAGTGGCATTAGGTAAGTCTCCTTCGGAAGGGAGTTCCAGAAACATATGTCACAGATGAATAGTATTATGAGGAATGGGCAGGGGTGCCAGGTAAGCCCTGCCCCACATAATTGATCACAAGACGCAACACACACACACACAATTTGAATGGGAATATCCATCAACTTTGGGGGGTTTGGGCTGCTCAAATATTTTATTAGGGGCCCAAAGGAACCTCAGCCCCTAGGAGTTGGTTCCCAGAGGAGCGGGAGAGACACGGGATGCTGTCTTATCATTAGTTCATCTAATGATACCCTGTCAGCCTACCCTGACTGACAGCTCTCCAAGGATTCAGATGTGGGCCTCTCCCAGCCCTACCTAGGGACTGAACCGGAGACCTTTTGCATGCAAGGCAGATTCTCTTACCACTGAGCTATAAGAGGAGCTACCTCTTTATCTGTCTCTTGAGAAATCTCTATGTGGGACAAGAAGCAACAGTTAGAACTGGATATGGAACAACTGATTGGTTCAAAATTGGGAATGGAGTACGACAAGGCTGCATATTGTCTCCCTGCTTATTTAACTTACATGCAGAATACATCATGTGAAAGGCTGGACTGGATGAATCCCAAGCCGGAATTAAGATTGCCGGAAGAAATATCAACAACGTCAGATATGCAGATGACACAACTTTGATGGCAGAAAGTGAGGAGGAATTAAAGAACCTCTTAATGAGGGTGAAAGAGGAGAGTGCAAAATATGGTCTGAAGCTCAACATCAAAAAAACTAAGATCATGGCCACTGGTCCCATCACCCCCTGGCAAATAGAAGGGGGAAAAATGGAGGCAGTGACAGATTTTACCTTCTTGGTCTCCATGATCACTGCAGATGATGACAGCAGTCACGAAATTAAAAGACGCCTGCTTCTTGGGAGAAAAGCAATGACAAACCTAGACAGCATCTTAAAAAGCAGAGACATCACCTTGTCAACAAAGGTCCGTATAGTTAAAGCTATGGTTTTCCCAGTAGTGATGTATGGAAATGAGAGCTGGACCATAAAGAAGGCTGATCGCCAAAGAATTGATGCTTTTGAATTATGGTGCTGGAGGAGACTCTTGAGAGTCCAATGGACTGGAAAAAGAACAAACCAATCCATCCTGAAGGAAATCAGCCCTGAGTGCTCACTGGAAGGACAGATCCTGAAGCTGAGCCTCCAATACTTTGGCCACCTCATGAGAAGAGAAGACTCCCTGGAAAAGACCCTGATGTTGGGAAAGATGGAGGTCACAAGGAGAAGGGGACGACAGAGGACGAGATGGTTGGACAGTGTTCTCGAAGCTACCAGCATGAGTTTGACCAAGCTGTGGGAGGCAATGGAAGACAGGAGTGCCTGGTGTGCTCTGGTTCATGGGGTCATGAAGAGTCGGACATGACTAAACGACTCAACAACAACAACAACAAGGTTCTTTTCTCTGCAACCAGTTCAGTGACATTAACTGTGACCTGAGAATCACACCTGATATTTCTAATATAGGATGGTTATGTGATCATCTTTAGCAATCCCTCGCAATGGCATCTTCCTATGAAGTGAAGTCTTCTGTGGTAGGATATATGTGCTGTGCCCAGAACTGGAGTGCCTTGCGTGCTCTGGTCCATGGGGACACGAAGAGTCGGACACGACTAAATGACTGAACAACAACAACATCCTCTGGTTTTTTCATAATATCTAGTTATGGCACCTCCCCCCCCTTGCTATGCAAGAGAGGGGGTTTGGGGGAGGTGGGAGTTATAGCTGGAAAGAGAAGGATTAAAGCTCTTCTCTCCATTGCTGAAGTCCAGATCTGGATTGGGCCTCCTGTGCTTGCATTTGAGTAGCCCCACCACCACCACCACATATATAGCACCAGGCTGCTAAAGACCTATCTCTTTAACCTGGCCTTTAATGGGGTATATTTTAGGGCTGTTATTCTGAGGGCCCACTGTTTTTAACTGATTTAATGTTGCAGCCCACCCTGGGACATTATACTGAATAAATAAACGGACTACAAGTCATTCTGGCAGGGAATTGTCTGTCCTACTCCATTTAGTTTGAAACAGAATTTAAAGTACTGAATTCCTACCACTACTATGAAGTCAAAACTGCAAATGTGAATGTATTGCGGGGAGCGGGGGGAAGGGAGATTTCTTCCTCATCTTTCTGGCTTCTTATCTCTGTGATAGCAGTATACACATAGCTGCATCTGTTGAGCCAATCAACAACACCTGTTGCAACTTTTAAAAAGCGTGAATTTGTAACGCCACCAAATCCTTTTGCACCAGTCATGTCACAGACTCGTCTCCTTCAATGTGCACACCCCCAGAACTGTATGACAGTGGCGTAGCGTGGGGGGTGCAGGGGGGGCCGGCCGCACCGGGCGCAACATCTGGGGTTAGGGCAAATCCACGGGTTAGGGGGCGCAAATCCACGGGTTAGGGGGCGCAAATCCACGGGTTAGGGGGCGCAAATTACTTGCCTTGCCCTGGGTGCTGACAACCCACGCTACGCCACTGCTGTATGATGAGTACAAAATGTTGACCAGTAATTGCTTTGTGCCTTAAGGATACAAGAAATATTGGTTGTTGTTGCTTTTTCAAAAACAACAACAACAATGCTTTGTGCTTCTTGGTATCTCAGGTGCAGAAAAGCCATGTGCATTTGAAGTCTGCTAAAACTGTGCTGAAGAAATGGAGGCAGTAAGAGATTTTACTTTCTTGGGCTCCATGATCGCTGCAGATGGTGACAGCAGCCACGAAATTAAAAGACGCCTACTTCTTGGGAGAAAAGCAATGACAAACCTAGACAGCATCTTAAAAAGTAGAGACATCACCTTGCCAACAAAGGTCCGTATAGTTAAAGCTATGGTTTTCCCAGGAGTGATGTATGGAAGTGAGAGCTGGACCATAAAGAAGGCTGATCGCCAAACAATTGATGCTTTTGAATTATGGTGCTGGAGGAAACTCTTGAGAGTCCCATGGACTGCAAGAAGATCAAACCTATCCATTCTTAAGGAGATCAGCCCTGAGTGCTCACTGGAAGGACAGATTGTGAAGCTGAGGCTCCAATACTTTGGCCACCTCATGAGAAGAGAAGACTCCCTGGAAAAGACCCTGATGTTGGGGAAGATGGAGGGCACAAGGAGAAGGGGACGACAGAGGATGAGATGGTTGGATGGTGTTCTTGAAGCTACCAGCATGAGTTTGATCAAACTGCGGGAGGCAGTGGAGGACAGAAGTGCCTGGCGTGCTCTGGTCCAGGGGTCATGAAGAGTCGGACACGACTAAACGACTAAACAACAACAACAACAACAAAAAAAACTGTGCCAAAATGAGGGTGAAATCATTACACTGATTTATTTATTTCTTAAGGAGAATGAAGGCCACTGGTAGAAGGAAACCATTATTTGGTTTATTTCATCTCAGGAGCACAAACTTGCTAATTTTTGTTCTGTTTTGTTTTGCCATCCTGGGTAGAAAAGATGGCTTAAAACTATGCTAGAAGCAGGCTGTGGGCAATGCTATTTAAACACATTTTGTTGCTATGCAGAAAGGCAGAATTTTGTTCAGCTGGACTCTGTTTGAGAACAGGAACACATCTAATGTGTCTGTAACATCAGGGCATTACAGAAATACTAATAAAACCGATGTACATTTTAAAGAGTAGAACACAGCCACATCAGCTGTGGTTACGGGTTTGATTTGCAAAGCAGGAACCACAATAAAGCCCATTTCCTTCTATCAGATGTGATGATTAATATGTGGTAGTTTGAGACTCTGGGGTTTTTTTGTTTTGGGGTGTTTTTTTTGCTGCTCTTTTAACTGATCAGGAGCCAAAGCTTGTGGCTATATAATTACATTAGCTGGAAAATTAATGCAGGAAATGGCTTGTTGATTCAACTGGATTTGAAAAAAAGAAAAGTATCTTTGAATGCACTTTTTAAATCTCCAGCCCCCACTCCTCCTCAGTTTAATTTGGTGCCAAAAAAATTAGATCTAACTACTTTGCAGTTTTCTGACCTGAGGAATTTCTCCCCACCCCCACCCCAGCCTTTGCTATGTGTGGTTTTTATACCAAAATACAGGAATCTCAGGGGGGTGTTATCCATCAATGGCTTTTGCACCAGTGCAAAACATTTCTGCTTGCATAAGGCAGGACATCCCACTTCACCACTATCCTCCCTTATCTTCTTCTGTCCCTTCCCCCGAGAGTTCATAAACCTCCAGGGTTGGCTTTTAGGGTGTACGTGGTGGTTTTCAGGAGGCAGTAATAAATTAACAACAACAACAATGGTATTGTCATAGGTGATGAAGTCTGGAAGATTTTGAATGCATGCATTTTGGGATCTCATGATGGGTCTGTACAGAATTGTGTTGAGGAAATGGCGAGATATGTGCGAGATTTAGTTAGCGCTCCTCTCTCTCTCTCTCTCTCTGTGTGTGTGTGTGTGTGGAGTATTGTTTTGTCATTGGCATAAGTTATGCCAGATAACTGTGTGATGGGAATGACTGTTTTGTCCCTCAATGAAGTCAGTATTTTATTTAAGTTTTTTAACTTCTATAAAGGATGGCCACAGGCTCCCCTGTCCTATTTGGGACAGACCTGCTGAAAGTAATGAACCCAAGTTGGTCATGTATAGCAATTTAAACAGGTCTACTCTGAGTAACCCCAGCATTGACTGCCACCCTAATTGTCTGTTCCCCACCACCATACAGTAAACATGCATTAAGCACATCATATTATATTCAGGCAAACAGCTTGTTTCAACAGAATGGACAGTCTGAGGATGCTCATTAAAAAAACCTCTTCCATCTTTTCAGGCTGACTTTTTAGGTATACCTAACGTGTAGGAAAAGCAAAATCTGCACATCAAAACCACCTCATTACAAAAACCATGGCATAGCTTGACTGTGGTTGAGGTGGTCTCCACATGAACAATAAAGCTTGCTGACGTGGAGACCACCACAAGCATAGTCATCAGGAGTGAGCACAGGCACTCAGATTCATTTCTCATTAGGTTCCTCATAAGAGCATGCACAAGTTTTCCTTAGACTTTGGTTCACTTTGCTACATGGGAATTAGCAAGTGGTATTATGCCTGATGGACCGGTGACCAAGATATAGGTCCTACTTAAGAAGAAGAAGAAGAAGAGTTTGGATTTGATATCCGGCTTTATCACTACCCAAAGGAGTCTCAAAGCGGCCAAGATTCTTCTTTCCCTTCCTCCCCCACAACAAACACTCTGTGAGGTGAGTGAGGCTGAGAGATTTCAGAGAAGTGTGACTGGCCCAAGGTCACCCAGCAGCTGCAGGTGGAGGAGCAGAGACGCGAACCTGGTTCCCCAGATTACGAGTCTACCGCTCTTAACCACTGCACCACAGTGTACAACTGGTTGACCACTGTGAGAATAGGAAGCTAAACTAGATAAGCCTCCGATCAGATCCAGAAGGTCTCTTATGTTCTTATGTACATCCCTTTTTTAAAAAACCCTCCAAGCCAACATTTGAACTTATGTAAAGGTATGTGAAATTTATATATTATATATCAGAATGACTGCACGTGGCATATTTTTCTGTACTTTTTATCATGGTCTCTGTGGGAAAGCTAGAAATAGATTCAGCTACTCTTTCAAGTATAGCTGGTAAGGTGACAGAAATAGAACATTAGAAAAACAAAACAGAGGGCTTACAGAGCACATAAACATTAACTGTATTTATTACCTCTCTGGGTTTTTTTTTTTTTTTTTGCTATTTTCTTCCTTCCTCTAAAACTGACACCCCCCCCCCCCAAGAAATGCATTTCATAGCTTTCAGGAAAACTCTGTTCAATGGAACTGAATAGCATCCATACTTATTTCCGCAGGGCTAAGTGTGTAGTATTCACCATTATAAGTGAGGACCTCTTTTACTTGCACTTGGAGCTGTGTGTAATGGATGATTGGAAGAACAAGCCAAACAGTTAAGAGTGGCTTCTAGCACCCCACAGGAAGAACGTGGCCTCTGGAAGTCTGCTGGGCCACTTGGCCCTTGGTATTGTGGAAGCGTTGGAGAAACCATTGCTTTAATTTTCCAGCTGCTTTCATACTCGTTTAAGATACAAATGGTAGTGCCCATGGTTTCTGAGCAACTACGCAAACATCCTCTATACTATAGCTTTGGATTTGTGATTCGAGGACCCCCCCCCCCACTTGGGGATAAGAAAGATACATGGACACCGTATATTAGGTTAATGGGCTAGAAAAAGGCTACAACTTTATTGATTACAGCATGTGAGAGGTATTGGCTTAGGCATTGGATAAACAGCAGAGCTTGACTCCACCCCCTCAGGGAGGAGCGAGTCTAACAAGGGTTAACCACCAGTAGGGGGAGCCTGTTGATGCAAATACAACTGTAAGCTCTCCCCTGATGTCACCGGGGGTCGTGCCACGGCCCCAGCCACCAGCAGGGCATCGGACAGGATCCACAACCGGATTCCTTTAACGGAATACCCATAAAATGAAGGGCTAGGCGATGGCCACACCCTGCCCTTCCATACACCAACAACATATTCCAATGCCTAACCGCCAATACCTGAAAGTTGTGACGATTTGCTACGAGGTAGGTGAAAAACCAAGTGGCCAGTGCCAATTTGCCAATTGGGTAAAAATTCCTACCAGGCCCCTTGGGCAATCAAGGCGACCAACCAGAGGTCCATAGCGAGGTCAAGCACGAAGCAATGAACTAAAGGGAAGGGTGGGTGACCCGTTGAAACCTGGCAGCGCAATGAGGGGAAAGAGCTGCTGTGGCCGCATATGAGTGGCTAAACCACGCCCCCTAGCTTCCCCTCGATTGGAGGACTGACTGGGGAGCGTGGTGCAGCAGCAATAACGGCAAGCAGGGGCCGGAATGCCCCCTGCAAAGCGCATACACAAACATCCTCTATACTATAGCTTTGGATTCACGGAACTGGAGCAGAGGTAGTGAGTGACGGTGAAGGAGGCCTTCACATCTAAAGAGTTGAACAAGTATAGGTGATGTCTTGTCACGGTAAATGGTGAAATACGTTGTTGGAAGCAGTTGTGGTCTGTTCAGAGAGTTACCATGATCATGTCCCTGTTTTGACATCAATTTCAAAAGTCGTGGCAAGGGGAAAAAATGGCCTGGTACTGCATACTGGTGTGTACCGCCAGAAAACAAGCACTGGGCACAACAACAATATTGTTGAACGGAACACAAGAGGCAGTGGGCGGGAGGTGAATTTTAATGCACAGGGCACCACTGAAATTTGAGATCCCAAAGTCCCCCACTGCCCCGTGTCAGGATGGTGTGTGTGTGTGGGGGGGGGTTCCTTGGTTGTGGAGCCCAAGTATTTGGTCCCAAGGTCCAAGCCTAATGCACTTCTCAATGGGATGGGGCGAAGCCTGTGGACTACAGTTCCCATCATCCCTCGCCATACTGGTTGGGGCTGATGGGAGTTGGAGTCCAACAATATCTGGAATGCCATGGGTTTCTGCCATTGATGAGATACTTACTGGTCCTTGGAAGTTCACCAGGTGTTGCTTTAACCTGCATTGCAGGGGGTTTGATTCTACGTTGGGGCAATCATTTCTCTCTGATGATTGAAAGTATGAAATTGAGGAATGTACAACATTGCGTAATCTGAACTTTTGTTGAATCCTGGCCATTAGGTCTATCAGGCTTATGTGCTACTATAGGAGGAGAGCTGTTCTAGATGGCACTGTGTAAACCTGCACTGATGTGGAGGAGACCTTGTCATTTTAGTTTTAGGACTTGTCAAATCATGATAACCCAGCTGCTTCGCTGTCACCTGCCTCTGGGGATATGGTTAAACATTGCCTGTGCATCAAAGCGCCTGGGAAGATTTTAATTCCCCGCCCCTTTTAAAAACTGGTGTTTAGAAGCAGTTATCACCATGTTTCAAGTGCTCCAGGGGGCAGGCTAGTCTTGTTCAATGTAGTCAATGACATTTCTCCAGCCTCCCCCTCCCCATAGTAAATAATGGGGGGGGGCAGCATGAGACAGTGGCAATAATTTACACAAATAAAATAAAGCCCAAACCTCTCAACGTCCTCAAAAGGAAAGAGGGAAAAAGGCCTGCAGCCAACATCCCCCCTCAATAAAATCTAGAATGATGTGTTAAATCAGCAGCCAAAGTGTTATATAAAAACATTACAGTATTGCCTTATTTAGTCACATACTTTTATAACAAACCTCCCTGAGTAGTTTTTCATTAAAATAAAAAAAAAATGGTATCAATTTTCGCATCGCACTGTGAGCTTCAGGCTGAGATTTAACTTGGTCTGTGCTGTTGCTCTTTATCCCTCAGATTCCTCCCCCCCCCCAGTCCTCCCCACACAGTCTGCCTTCCTTTTTTCTTCTGGGCAAAGTCTACAAATGATCTGAAGGAAGGATTCTGGTGGATACGGTGTTGCTAATTTACAAAATCTCTGCCTTTTTAGAGATTATTCTGTTGAAATTAGTGTAAGCGTTGGTGATCCCAGATAAGAAGAAAGAGCGTTAGCCTGCTTATACGTTTCTTCTGAAGTCTGAAAATCCAATTTAGAGTCCAAATTTAACATGATTTAGGGGGACTCCTGCTGAGTTATCGGAAACTTCATAACTAAGGATTGAAATATCACAAATGGGCTACAACTCAGTATTTGGTTCCCCCACCCTCTTTGGTGCATAGAATTTGGAGGTTGAAGAGGATGGGTGCTAGCTTTTTCAAAGCTGCTGGGTGGCCTGTGTTATGACAACACTGCTGTGCGTAGGTGTGTGAGAAGGCAACTCCATAAATCAGAAAGGAAGAATTCTTGTTACACAGAGAGGCTGCCACACACACACAAACATACACACCATACATTTAAAGTGCTTGGCTTTCTTTAAAAGAGCTATAATTCCCAGCACCCTTTACAAATTACAGTACACATAATTCTTTGGAGGAAAGTCCCCTCTTGCCATAGGATGAACTGCCTCCCTAAGTCGTTTTTATTTACAGTCATACCTTGGGATAAATACGCTTCAGGTTAAGCGCTTTCGGGTTGTGCTCCGCAGCGACCCGGAAGTAACAAAGCATGTTACTTCTGGGTTTCGCCGCTCGCGCATGCGCAGATGGTCAAGTGCACACGCAGATGCGCTATCACGTCTTACGTTCTGTTCAGGATGCAAACGAGGCTCCGTAACGGATCCCGTTCGCATCCCGAGGTACCACTGTATTTCGCTAACTTAAACTGTAGTTTTCTTCTTCCCCTCATAAATACAACTGGGATTATAGAAGCATTGTTGAATGTGTTGTGTACACTCATTCTGCTTTTGTCTCTGTTCATGGATTTTTCCATTTTCATAGTGCTTCAGAACTGAGGGTGGCATTCAAGTAATTCTTTCTGTCAGCGCAAGGATTTTTGTTTGCGCAGTGGAATTCTTCCTGTCTCTTCTCCTTACGTTCCCTCACCAGATCTGCCCTGGAGGGTTTGGGGAACCCCCAGAACAGATTTAGGGGGCGCATGTGGGCAGGAGAGAAGGGAAAGTTCTGTTGCGCAAGCAGAAATCTTTACATTGGTGGCATGAGTCAGTTGGATACCACTGATTGGGGTCAAAAATGTGCTGTGAACAATGTCCATTTCAGGCCATTTTCAATTTCCCTGCCAGGCTGAAATCACTCTAATTGAGGGTCGCTGTTCTCTTATGACAGGAATGTGTATATAGGCTCCCACTGTTTCTCCATGAGAGAGTTTTTGTTTTTGTTCTAAATCGGAGACAAAGTTTGTTGCACTGTTGGTGTACGTCATTCAAAATATTAGAGGAGCAAAGGCAAATCTTGTGGCAACTTCAAAACAAACAGTTTTACTGCAATCCCAGCAAAATAATTAGAAGCTGCACATATATTCCTCTAGGAACTATTGTGTGGTAAGTGTTCTTGAAATTCAATGGAAACCTATCATTCTTTCTTTAGAGAGTTCCATGCCAGTTCATCTCTGCCTGCATAGAGGGTGACAGTGGTTTGGTTAACTCTGCTTTAAATACTGTCTTGTTGTTTCCAGGGTGTTGATATTGGAGAGTCAGGTTTTGCTTAGAGCAGGGGCAGGGAACCTTTTCTCCCCCAGCCAGAGGGCTATCTCCAGTTTGGGGCAGCTTTTGAAGGTCATATTCTCTGCTCCAGAGGGTAGGATTCAAAACAATGACTTCAAAATTGCAAGAAAGGAGATGCTGATGAAACACCAGGAAGAACTTTCTGACAGTAAGAGCTGTTCAACAGTGGAATGGTCTCCCTTGGGAGGTTGTGGACTCTCCTTCCTTGGAGGTTTTCAAGCAGAGGTTGGATGGCCATCTGTCATGGATGCTTTAGCTGCGATTCCTGCATTGCAGGGAGTTGGGCTATATGACCCTTGGGGAACATTACAACTCTACATTTCTGTGATTCTAGGATATACTAGTGGTGGGCAGGGCCAATGTGGGCAAAGCAACTAATGTAGATTTTACCTTTGTAAAGTAGGCTAGATTAAACACACAGAGACCCACAGAGCCAGTGTGGTGTAGTGGTTAAGAGTAGTAGACTCGTAATCTGGTGAACCGGGTTCGCGTCTCCGCTCCTCCACATGCAGCTGCTGGGTGACCTTGGGCTAGTCACACTTCTCTGAAGTCTCTCAGCCTCTCACTCACCTCACAGAGTGTTTGTTGTGGGGGAGGAAGGGAAAGGAGAATGTTAGCTGCTTTGAGACTCCTTCGGGTAGTGATAAAGCGGGATATCAAATCCAAACTACTACTACTACTACTACTACTACTACTACTCCTCCTCTTCTTCTTCTTCTTCTTCTTCTTCTTTTTCTTCTTCTTCTTCTTCTTCTTCTTCTTCTTCTTTAACCTCCTCCATCTAGGCAACCCCAGAGGCATTGTCAGAGTTCGAAGACACAGCCCAGCCTAGCAAAAGTACTCAGAATACAAAGAAGGGAGAGTGATGGGCGTGATCAAAGGAGAGGAGGTGGGGAGAATTCCAAGGGCCAGATAGAGGGCTTGGAGAGTGGCATTTGGCCCCCGCCTGTCATTTCCTACCCCTGCCTTAATGAGTAACTGTTGATCTCTCTCTCTCTCTCTCTCTCTCTCTCTCTGAGACTATGAAGTTAAGGAGGTGCAAACCATTCCTCCTACATTTGCCTGAGAGTAAGTCTCACTGAACACAAGAATCAAGGCTTGCCAGGCTACACATGCTAGAAATAAGAAGTTCAAGTTGCCTTCATGAAGGTCTCCACAAGAATAAACTAAGACAAAGTCCTTAAATGCCAAGACATATAAGGTTGGAAAGCTTGCTACTTTCAAACAACTCGTTGGTCTAATAAAAGATCTTTTCTTTTTCCCTGTTGCCCTTTCTTTGCTTCTCATACTGAAAAATGTCACTCCAGTCATAGATAAGAAAAGATTAATGGAGTCTCTGGGAGACCCAGGAAAAGACCAAAGGCAATGACACTCTTCAGTAGTCAGAGCAAGCAGCTGAAATGTGGGAAGATTATTTCCAATTACCCATTGATACAATTATGGTCATGTCTACCAAGGCTTAAGCTGGGTAGAGGTAGGTCTTCCTATTGTGACAATTTAAAAATGAACTAAATCTCCCCATCACTGTCTCACTAAGTAAGGTGTGAGGTAAGAATACTTTGATTAACTGCCCAGGCAAAATCTATTAAGTTGGAGGATGTGAGTCACTGTGAATAGTTGATGCCTGTGGGTGGTCTCTGAATTATTGAGCATATTCTTCTCTTTCCTGATATTCGTCAGGAGCATCTTTGGAATGGAATAGCTGTGTGTGCTGCAGAATAATAATAATAATAATAAATAATAATAATAATAATAATCCTCTTAATGGTGGTCCATGCAAACCAATTGGTAATATCCAAATGCAGCTCTTACTTCCATGCACCCACTCAAATGGATACATTTCCACCCCCTACGCAAGACCCTTAAAGTAATGCTGCTTGCAGTAGCTGTGGCTAAGGTCCATTGGCAAATCCTAAGCAATGAGATGACAGACCTCAGAGGTTCTGGATGTAGTTGACAGAATAGTTGTGAGGGTCCAACAGTGATTTGTTTTATCATATCATTGCAGATATTTCTGCTTACGACAGAGATGGCCAGACTTCAGGTTTGTGGGATCTATTTTGTTTTTTCTCCACACTGAAATCTACCAAGGAGCTGCAAAATGGTGGCTATGAGTGTGGAGACAAATGCAAATGGCGACTAGGATGGAGACAATTTCTCCCTGCACCCTCTGAGCCACAAACTGAAATAGCTTCTACAGACGATTGCAGCTCTACACAGGAGTTAGTACAGATCGGGAAGTCTAATGCAGAGCTTTAAAATCAGCCAGTACAGCTGCACAAAGACCAGGTCATAGCCAACAGATTACAATTCCTGTTCTACAGGTGAGAAATGCTGAGTTTGAGAGAAACATACAGCAAAAGGTCAGCCATCTCGGAAATTTTTCTTTATTTTAAAATGTGACTATTGTTCAGTTATTGGGAGTGAGATACACAGCAAACACCCAGGGAACTATCAGCAGATTTTGATCTAACTTGCACTCACCCTGGTTTACAATGTGTTGTGTGACAACGTTTGTGACGTACAATAAAGATTTGATTTAATTTGTCCCCCATGTTGTTAGGAGGACCCTATTCCCCTCACATTGTTAAACTGCTCAGAATTGTAGTTGTTTGAGGGGAATTGGGGGGTCTCCTGAGTCAACCTCATTTCCTTGAATAAAGGGTTAACTGCACTGACACCATGTGATTTATTGCTCACACGCTCCTTAAGAAGTAGAATTAGGGTTCAGTTTTAAGTCCTGGTTCTGGTTCTTGGTGGTGACTTGTTTTAGAGGACTAAGGCCTAACAATATTAAACAGCTGGAATGAAGTAGCAACTAGAGGAGTACGACTGCTGTATCCCATAAAGGTAAAGGGACCCCTGTGCTGTGACCGACTCTGGGGTTGTGGCGCTCATCTCACTTTACTGGCCGAGGGAGCCGGCGCACAGCTTCTGGGTCATGTGGCCAGCATGACTAAGCCACTTCTGGCGAACCAGAGCAGTGCACGGAAACGCCGTTTACCTTCCCACCGGAGCGGTAATTATCTACTTACACGTTGACGTGCTTTTGAACTGCTAGGTTGGCAGGAGCAGGGACCGAGCAACGGGAGCTCACCCCGTCGCGGGGATTTGAACTGCTGACCTTCTGATCGGCAAGTCCTAGGCTCTGTGGTTTAACCCACAGCGCCACTCACATCCCTCTGCTGTATCCCATACTCTCCAACATTTCTCCAATGAAAATAGGGACGTCCCATTACATAGTGATAATTTTACTATTTATACCCTACACATGTTATTGGGTTGCCCCAGCCACTCTGGGCAGCTTCCAACACATATAAAAACATTAACAACAACAACAACAACAATTTATTATTTATACCCCGCCCATCTGGCTGAGTTTCCCCTGCCACTCTGGGTGGCTCCCAATCGTGTGTTAAAAATACAGCATTAAATATTAAAGACTTCCCTAAACAGGGCTGTCTTCAAATGTCTTTTAAAGATAGGATAGCTGCTTATTACCTTCACATCTGAAGGAAGGGCGTTCCACAGGGCGGGCGCCACTACCGAGAAGGCCCTCTGTCTGGTTCCCTGTAACCTCACTTCTCGCAATGAGGGAACTGCCAGAAGGCCCTTGGCATTGGATCTCAGTGTCGGGGCTGAACGATAAAACAGTAAACATTTTTTTAAAAAAACCTTCCCTATACAGGATTGCCTTCAGAAGGCTGAGAGGTTGGATAACTCCATACCCTCCAACATTTCTCCCATGAAAATAGGGACATCCTAAGGAAAAGTGGGACATTCCAGGATCAAATCAGAAACTGGGAGGGCTTCTCTAAATCAGGGACATCCCTGGAAAATAGGGACAATTGGAGGGTCTGGAATCCTGAGGGTTCCCATTACCAGTGGCGTAGCGTGGGGGGTGCAGGGGGGGCCGGCCGCACTGGGCGCAACATCTGGGGGTTAGGGTTAGGGGGCGCAAATCCACGGGTTAGGGGGCGCAAATTACTTGCCTTGCCCTGGGTGCTGACAACCCACGCTACGCCACTGCCCATTACCTGTTTAGCTCAGCAAAGTCTACTGGTAAGTTCTTCTGGGTTTCAGTCTCATCACGCTGCGTAAAAAGGCAAGTCTCTTTCAAACCCTTGACTTTAAACTCAGCATTGCACACTGAACCCTGAAGGCTTCTTCCTTACTCCCTTCACTGGTAAAACAGCATGGAATGGAATGTTTTTCTGTATCTGCCACTTTTATACTCAATACTCCCCTCTTGCAAGCTGCTCTTCTGCTTACGGGATTCAAAATGTGTCTGCAAGAGCAATCGTGAAGTTGAAACCAGGAGGTGTGGGTGAGAAATGAGTGCTTTAATAGGGAGGGGGGGAAATGGCTGGTGGGGAAAGTGTTAAACCTTCCGATTTCCCCCCACTCTAAATCGCTCCCTCCTCAAACAGCCTTTCCCACTCCTTCTTTATTAAAATGTCCACTAGGATTTAGTTGCACTCAAATGCATGTAATGTTTTATTAGGTCCTTAGTATGATTAAATAAATTGAGAAATTAAGCTTGCTTTCTTCTTTTTTTCTAATCCTCTTCAGGAGAACTCATGCTAGCATCACAGTCTGAATTAACCTGACATGCTTAAATAAAACACTTCACAAACAGTTCTGACCTCCAGCATGTTAATCTTATTCACGGAATGTTTACCTATAATTATTCCTGCTGCCATCCTTCCCTGAGAGCATAAAACACATGGAAGAAAGAAGAGCTCTTTCTACATTCCCCCCATGTCAATACGCAGGTTTAGTTTAACCGTGACACCTGTACTAGCTTATCAGCAGTTTACACATTAAAGAAACGAGAGAGGGGATATTTTTGGGTGGGTGGGTATGTGTGTGAGAGAGATCACAGTTCAAATTGATTCTTAAATCAGTCTTGAATGTGAGCATAAACTTGTTGAAAAGCTGGAAAATTTCCCCTTAATTAATCCCTTAGAGAATAATTACTGTAGCTGAAAATATAAAATTTAAATCTCCCAGGTGGATTTCTTTATATCAGTCTCATGGAGCACTAATAAAACTTACTACACTTCCTAAGAGCTAATGCACTTGTAAAGTGACCAGAGCATAAAATATTTGTGTAATAATCCAAAAAATATAGCGTGGATCAAGAAGCCCATTTAAATAAACACACCAGAAGAAGTAGTCACTTCCTGATTCTGTACAGTGATTCTGTACATGAATATTTTAAAATATTCATCCTGCCTCCCTTAGTGATGTGGTCATTTATTTCATGGAAATGCATTTATTTCAGATTAGGAGGTGTGCAAAAAAGTCACACCTTTTCTGCCCTGTTCTAAAAAGGAAATGCAGAGATTTTACATGTGTGAATTCATCTTACTGTGTCATATACATATGATTTATGCTTTAAACCATATATATGTGACACAGAAAGAGGTAGATGAACCTGTCTGTTTCAATTTCTCGTTTTTGCAATTTTCAGTTCTCCACATTTTTCTTTCTAAGTCATGAGAATTTGTCAGCATTTTCATGCAAATTTCTCTTAATATACACATTTTTCTATGCAGTTTTCCCACATATAATGCATTTTATGTTACATTAATTAAAGCTTCATTTTTGTGCAAAGTTTTCCTTAATGTATGTATTTTGGAGAACTGCATCATAAAAATTGGAGATGTACAAATGGAGGATAGTTGTACACATATTGTTTTGGAAACTGCATATCAAGCGTACGCTACAGAACTTTGTGCCCTGCCATGCTAAAGGTAAAGGTAAAGGTAAAGGGACCCCTGACCATTAGGTCCAGTCATGACCGACTCTGGGGTTGCGGTGCTCATCTCGCTTTATTGGCGGAGGGAGCTGGCGTACGGGTCATGTGGCCAGCATGACTAAGCCGCTTCTGGCGAACCAGAGCAGCGCACAGAAACACCGTTTGCCTTCCCGCCGGAGCGGTACCTATTTATCTACTTGCACTTTGACATGCTTTTGAACTGCTAGGTTGGGAGGAGCACGGACCAAGCAACGGGAGCTAACCCCGTTGCGGGGATTCGAACCGCTGACCTTCTGATCAGCAAGCCCTAGGCTCTGTGTTTTAACCCACAGCACCACCCGCGTCCCTGCCCTGCCATGCTAGGTTTCCACTAATAAGGAATGTGTGAGGGAATGAAGCATTGAACATTTGATTGGTTCCTCAACTACATTCTAGAGAGAACGTCCCATCTGCTTATCTGTAGACATCATGTGAAGTGATCGTGAAGAGGCACACATGCCACCCAACTCTATGCATATTTATTTGTGGATCAATGGCTGCAAGACTTGTTAAATCTTGCAGCTCACAAACAAACAGGAAATATGAGGGGTGGAAGATAAAAAAATATCTGGCAGAATTTCTCAGCATCGTGATTGGAAAATGAACACCCTACTCTTCCTTCTCTGGACCATAAAGAAGGCTGATCGCCTAATAATTGATTCTTTTGAATTATGGTGCTGGAGGAGACTCTTGAGAGTTCCATGGGCTGCAAGAAGATTAAATGTATCCATTCTTAAGGAAATCAGCCCTGAGTGCTCACTGGAAGGACAGATTGTGAAGCTGAGGCTCCAGTACTTTGGCCACTTCATGAGAAGAGAAGACTCCCTGGAAAAGACCCTGATGTTGGGAAAGATGGAGGGCACAAGGAGAAAGGGACGACAGAGGACGAGATGGTTGGGCAGTGTCCTCAAAGCTACCAGCATGAGTCTGACCAAACTGCGGAAGGCAGTGGAAGACAGGAGTGCCTGGCGTGCTCTGGTCCATGGGGTCACGAAGAGTCGGACACGACTAAACGACTAAACAACAACAACAACTCTTCCTTCTGCATCACCAACACCATGGGTGGAAGTCACCTAACAAATTCTGGTAGCAGAAGCCCTACATGGAAGCACAACAGGGCTATCTCCTGTCTCCTTCCCACAAGTCCTAAAATTGCCTGGGGGTGGTCAAAAAAACCCTAGAATAGCACATGCAGTGGGGATCATTCTGATATGCTTGCATAGATGGAATGTTGTGGTGTTGAATTATTTTCTTTCCCCCCCCTTTATTCCCCATTAACGAAAATTATTACTAGAATGGCCAATCGGTAGATGTATAAACAGGCTGGGAACTGCCGCTCTGAGAGGGGTCTCCTAGCAAACGACAGCACCCAAGATTCTTTGCAGGAAGCTATGCCTGTCAAAGTGGTATAAGAGTGCTATAAATGAATTGGTGTGTATGTCACCTTAGAAGGTGTCCCTCATCACCTTAGTTCTCTGGTCTTCAGCCCTGTGTCTACAGTTTCCATCCTCCCAAGCCAGCTTAGCCAATGGCCAGTGGTGATGGGAATTGTAGTCAGACAGAACCTGGTGACCCAAGGTTGAAGAACACTGCCGGAGCTCTGCTACTGGATAGTTGAAGAAAAATCCCTAGTGCCTTTAGTTGGCATTCCATTTCTTAGAAGTTTCTTACCCAATAATGTTCAGTACTATTTTTTATTTTTATTTGCATAGAATTGTACCTTGCCACAAAACAAGGAATGGATGGGGAAGCAGACAAGACATGGGTGACCTTTCTTAGAAAGAGTAAATGAAAGTAGGTTTCCTAGAATTTGGGGGATGTTACCTTTTGATTCAGGCAAATAAGGACCAAATGTGTGTTTTTTTATTTTTAAAAAGACTAAGCTTTTGCTCTCAAGTAAAATTCCTTTAAAAGTATGTAGTCAAAAGGGAACGGTAATCTTTATAGCCGGAGGGTTTCATGACATGTCTGTTTTATTGCTTAGAAACAGTCAGCTCAACCTAGCCCTGGTGGAGCTTCACTTAAACTAAGTGAGGCACACACAGGAGAGAGATTTAGATCAATAGGCTTGTATTGACATAAAGTAATGCTTATATGTGTGCCATTAAACCAATGACCCCTTTCCTCCTAAACTTTGTATGCTTAGCTGCAACTGTATTCGGAGGGACAAGACTGGAGACTGGACTGGAGAACTCTGAATAAAGCTAAAACAAAAATAATAGTAACAATAGTGGCCACAACAAAAATTAAAAGTTAGTAACTTTCACCCACTTAATAGAAATATTTACCTGCATTCACCTCTATCCATACATACACACTCAGAAAGCAGTGACATCAACAGGCAATTACAGGCCAGTAAATCTTAGCTTCAGAGTGCAAACTGACCTTCACCTCCTGCTCATTCCACTGATTAAATGGACATATTTACCTATGATGCAAGATTGGTCTAAGCTTTGTTTAACCTTCTTTTTTGGGGTACTCATTATCCCATACATCTCAACAGGCTGTGAAAAAGACTTCTGGGTTAGGCACTGGAGATAAGTGGATGTGAACAGGGAGGTTTTGAAGCAAGGTTTTCAAAAGGGGTTCAACATTTGTTTGTGTGAAACATATTAACATACATACGACACAGTTAGATGATCCGAAGGTACACAAACCAGTTCATCTGCTGAATCTAATCTGAGTTGACTTGATCCTGTCTATTGTCTGCACCGGATCCTGCCTGGGAATCCCTGTGTAAAACACTCTGAGCTCTTTAGGGGAAGGATGCAATAAATGAGGATAAATTAGGCATTATACACATGTTGTCTGCCATTTTGTACACACTTTATCTCAGTATATGCAACCTGTACACATTGCTTGGCTGGAGAACTGCAGCTCTACGCCAGCAGAGTGACTCTCCCATCTCTCGTTGGGCAGAAACTGACATCCAATCTACACTGGATAGGGAGTTTGGATTGCACCCTGTTACATTGGGAGCAATCAGCTGAATGCATAGAAACTCCAAATGATACACAAATGCCCGTCTCATTATCTCTGCACCAAACATGAATATCAAGCACATTCAGGCGAACAAGCTTAGATAGAAGCCTTCCTGCCATAGGGAACCCTGTAGCATTCACTTCAGAATTTACTCAACACTCAGAAGTCAAGCCAGCACATGCAGAGATGTTGGGGTGGGTTTTTGGGCCCCATTCCCTTCCTGTTTAAGCACACAAGTAGTCACCTAAATGCATTAAAATGGCTACCGAATAGTGTGAAATGCGGGAAATGAGTTCAGTCTAGAATTGCGCCCACCTTTGTTTAGAAGTGCAACATGTGATTTATTTTGTCAAAAACTGTTATTCTGTAGAGGACGATTGCAAATGTTTGAAATGCTCTAAGTCTTTTGGAGAAGCAGCAGAGGGTGACTAAAATTTCCAGAGTCCATCTGGAAACTTAGCAAGATAAACATATCGTTCATGAAGATTGAACTCGCTCTCCAAATTACCGTTTCTCAAAATGCACCATCTCATAAATTAGAAGTCTTCTAAATTGCATGTTGCCCATGTTTCTGTAATGCAGCTTAATTGTGACAAATGTTTTTAATTGTTTTCCAGCAATTGCAAGCATCTCGTTTTTGTGTGTGGAGACATCTCTGTCTGAATTTTTTTAAAGGTAATGTGTGTTAGTGTTAAAAGACTTGTCCTTTCCTTTTATGCCAGGATCTGTCAATCTGCTTCTTGAAAAGGTTACTTGCCTGGTTGCTTGACTAAATTATAAGTTAAAACATCTGTATTCGCTACTTCATGAATGAAGGCTCTAACGCTATGAGCTAATCTATTCCAACTGATTCTTGTCTGGAAAAATAAATTCGTTGTTCAGTGGTGAATGGAAAGAAGAAAAATGGAGAAGGGGAGCATTAACTACTACTTGCTTTATAGCTTTAACAATTTAGCTAATTCTCTTGTTTGGCAGTTGATGGTGGCCAATTAGATTTCAAAAGCCTTCTTGACGTTTCTGCTGTGCTATTCTCCTACAAGCGTGAAGTGAGCTATAACTGCAAAAACTATTTTCTTAGCTGTTGAGCTGGCCTATAATTGTTCTTCCAGATTCCCGGGGGGAATCTAGTGGCTGCGCAGCCCTTTCTCCTGTTTTCCTTCATTAGCTTGTGGCTAAAGCTATACATGGCAGACATTTTGATATGGCCCCAGTGATCCAATAGGGCTATACTGTTTTATTGCCTTTTGACTTCATTGGTGGCAGGTTGGGGGTAAGGGTGAGAGACATAACTTTGGCAGTCTATCAGAATACAACAATGGGGACATCTTCCCACTTTGTTCCTTTGGAACAGGTGCCTCAGGTTCATGTGGGCCATAGGGCTTTGGATTGACTTGGGTTTCTATGTGAATTGAGTGCTGTAGATGAACTCTCCTTTCACACAAGGACTTTTGACACTGCAAAGGGACTGTTCCTCCATCTCCTCTCTTTGTGCACCATAAAAAATGATCTGGATGGTTTTGGGACACCTCCAGAACATATTTAGGTGGTACACAGGGCAGAGTGTGCAGGGGAAGGCGAAATAAGAAACTTCTGTTGCTCAGCAAAAAGTAATTACCATAGTGGGACTGTTTTGTTGGTACTTCCCTAAGTTTGGTTGCTGGAAGTTGGTGCTAAAAATGAGTTAGAATGAAATTTTGCATGAATTGCTCAAAATAATACAAGTAATGACAATAAGTAAATAACAATAAGATGATGATCATGATGACGACAACTACTGCTACCACTATTACTAAGAATTTGGATTTTGTATTGTGAAGTGTGTTTGACTCTGAAAGCAAGTGGAGTCTTGTTAAATTTTAAGGGAAATGAATTAAGTATCAGCTTGCAAAATTCAGTGTTTCACATTTTAAACTGTATCCATTACTGGTAATGTTGAGGTGAGGAGGCTGGCAAATTAGAAGGAAAGGCCCTTCAATATAAACAGCAATTATTCCATTCAACTCTTCACTTCTAGCGCCAGTTTTGTATTCAGGCCTGGTTTTGTACTGGTCTGTATTCAGAAGCCAAACTGCTGATCTGTATAGTAGAGAGGGAGGAGAATTCACACTTTACAAAATAATACACGAAACCGAAACACAGTTTTTCTTTGAAATATTCACTTCTCCAAATTTTGCAACAAAGCTCAACTATATATAAAAAAAAAATTAGAAAAAATGTAAATGAAATTTGGTTTGCATGTGGCAAACGTGGATCTGCCCTACATATATCAGGCAGGTAAGTGTATATTCCTCCTGGTGGGGAACACAATTCTTTTAACAGGTAGACAGGATAAACAAACGAAAGGGTTTGCCAGCATGCCACATCTGAGGAAGGCCCAGATCCACTTTGGAATTCCAAAGCACCACTTTCAGCAAGCCCAAATGGTGGATTCATAATCCAAGAAAAGAGAGATAATGCCTTCCAGATGACAACTTTCTGCATGGCAGTCAGGAGCCTTAAGCAAGAGAGAATTTTTCATTAACATTCAGATTACTTGTCATTTTGATTCACACTCTCTAAGGAAGCTAATCTGGACTGCAGCCAGCCTTACAGTGTGATGACAACACAACATGTTCCCCCACCTCTCCTTCGTTGCTAATGATTCCTTGAATGGCAGCTGTGGTCTCTGAGCTCAGCGTGACACGTTTTACCCACCGATGTCAGAGCTGCTGTAGGCTTCGTTCTTCTCCTCTCCTCATCCTGCTGGTCTTGCGCTGCCTCCTGATCATGTCTGTGCCTGCACATGCACCAGTCGCATCCATATGTTTCGGCTTATCTGTTGTCTGTCATAGTGTAGGGTATGCAGCAAGAGATGACTGCTTTCAAAACTACCCATGCTAGCTGTTATGGCCACCAGAATCCTGCTAGTGAAAGAGTCACACTGAGGCAAAAGTCTGCAAAGCCATTCTCAAACTTTGAATTTTTTATGCAGTTTTTCAATTGGTATCCTATGACTTCCAAGACAGGGATTTGCTGGAAGTGTTACTAGGGTTAAGGCCTCAAAGCATTCCTCTGGCAGTCTAGCTCAGGCAACCAATGTCTAACCCAGCCTTTTGTCCTTTGCCAACCTGGTGCCCTCCCAGAGAGGCTCCCAGAGAGCCAGTGTGGTGTAGTGGTTAAGAGCGGTGGACTCGTAATCTGGTGAACCGGGTTCGCATCTCCGCTCCTCCACCTGCAGCTGCTGGGTGACCTTGGGCTAGTCACACTTCTCTGAAGTCTCTCAGCTCACCTCAAAGAGTGTTTGTTGTGGAGGAGGAAGGGAAAGGAAAATGTTAGCCGCTTTGAGACTCCTTCGGGTAGTGATAAAGCAGGATATCAAATCCAAACTCCCCCCCCCCCATGTTTTCAACTACAACTCCCATCAGCCCCAGTCAGAAATATTCTGAAAGAAAGGGGAAGATCAAAAGGCCTTCACTCTTTAGAGGATGACGATTGTGCATGGATTCCATCAATGTAGTATTGGAGCTTTTCTTATCAGATGTGGAAATGAGTGAAGGCTCTGTATCTTGAAGGAAGGTAAGTTTGGAAAGCCTAACTCAACAGTTCACTCCTCCTTCCAAGCCCATTACAAATTGGGGCCCTGGCCTCTTTGAGGATCAGCCCAGGTAAGGGCCATAACATCTACCTTACATGCAGAAGACCCCAGATTCAATCCCTGGTGTCTCTAGGCAGGCCTAGGAGAGAACCTAGTGGCATAGTGTGTGGGAGCACCACAGGGTGGTTGCCCTGGATGCAAAATTGTTAGGGGTGCAAAATTTCAACGCCTGGTGCTGCCTCAGTACAGCAGTGCACTTTCGCTGCTGGGCTCCATTAAAATGGCTTCTCCATGTGAACCAGGAAGTGACCGCATGGACTCTTCTTTTCTTTGCTGTGCAGTTGCGATCTCCCAGGTGACACAGATGCCATTGGGCAGTCAAACGTGCCCATGTACTCCAGTAGTTTTCCTTCCTCCCTCCCAGTCCTTTGCATGGCCCTGGGAGCTAGGAACCCGTGCTATGCCACTGAGAAAACCTTATCTGAAATATGGGGAGCCAGTCAGTGGCAACAACAGTGAATGAGATGTACTAAATATGTAATGGGATCACCTCTCCGAAAGCCCTTCCCACCACTAGCATGTCCACCATTGACATTGTGTCCCACCACCTAACTAGAGATGTTTAGAGTGATAAAACAGTGTGGGTGAGTGATAACGATTCGACAGTTCAGCAATCCAAGGCAAAAGATAGAGATTGTCTGTTAATCTCCCAGGTAATAGTTTGTGGCTCTTGATGAATCTTGGCTTGCTTCCCTGACTCTTGGTGTGCTATTAATATTTTGAAGTTGGTTTAATTTTGCTGATCCTCTCATGCACCTTTTTTTATGTAAATGCCCATAAGCCTCTTTCTGTGTGAACAAGAATTTTTACATAATAAAAGCACCAGGGTGAATCCGTGGTTACTGGCACAGAGCAGAAAATTCATCCATTTTATATCAGGATTTAATTTGAAAGTCTGGATTACTTAAAATGCATTTTTTCCCTACATCTGACCTACTTTTTAAATCTTTAATATTCCAATTTGATTTCTTCACAACATGGTGCTTGAAGATATGCCCGCTCCAGCCAGCTTCTAACTAGTAACGTAATTCTGTGCTGGGTGGAAGAAAAAGAGAGTTTACAACAGCACATGAGATAGATCAAGCACTGCAAAATCCCCCCAAATACCATTTCAGCACTGATATAAAATTCACATTTTGGCCACAAAAAGTTCTCTGATTTTTGAAGATGATCTCAAGTGGAGACTAGTGAGGGCTAATTAATAACTAGACAACCCCCAGTTCAGTATAGACATTTTTGTTGTTTTTAATAACATCTTTAGCTACTACTGAAATTGGCCAGAGCTCCAACTTTCCTTTCTAACCTTCCTTCTTACTCAGAACTAAGGAATCTGCCAATACTGAATCAGACCATTGGTTGATCTGGCTCAACCTTTCCCAACCTGACACCCTCCCACTATTTTGGACTACAACACCCATCAGACTCAGCCAGCATGGCCAATGATCAGGGGTTATGGGTGTTGTAATCTGTTCCCAGGCCTCCTTGGAGGTGCCGGGGTTTGAAGTTCTGTATGCAAAGTGTGTGCCCTACTGCTGACCTATGACTCTGGCACTAAAGGATAAATAAGACAGTACAATATTCCTGCTATTCCTGACATTTAGGCAGGAGTATGAGTGGCTCTGTGGGTTAAACCACAGAGCCTAGTACTTGCTGATCAGAAGGTCAATAGTTCGAATCCCTGTGACAGGGTGAGCTCCCGTTGCTCGGTCCCTGCTCCTGCCAACCTAGCAGTTCGAAAGCACATCAAAGTGCAAGTAGATAAATAGGTACCGCTCCGGCGGGAAGGTAAATGGCGTTTCCATGTGCTGCTCTGGTTCGCCAGAAGTGGCTTAGTCATGCTGGCCACATGACCCAGAAGCTGTACGGCGGCTCCCTTGGCCAATAAAGCGAGATGAGCGCCGTAACCCCAGGGGTCCCTTTACCTTTTACCAATGCTTACTCCAAAATTGTATTCGGAATCACTGTGATCAGTATCCCTTGTTAACTGCTCCTTTTATAGTAAATTTCTCTCTCTCTCTCTCTCTCTCACACACACACGATAATGTGGGAATGTGTTGAGGAGTCTTCATTTTCTTACCCCTTTCATCTAGTGTTAGGCCACTTTACATGATGCGATTTACAGGATGTATGCTACAGATGGATGCTGTAGCTAAATTATAATATTTCACACATGAGGAGACATGATTTTATTTTGTGGACCACCTGGAGAAGTTCGATTAACTTAATATATGCCGCAGCAGCTAAATAATAATTATAACTGTAATAAAAAATAGAATTGGTCAAGTTCCCTGCCATGTGTATTCTTAGCATCCGTGCGATTATAAAGACGATACGGGACCATTTTTAACTTTGCTATCTTCAGGATATGCAGCGGAGGTCTGCATTCATTCCTGTGCTAAAAATGTGACGTGTGCAGCTGCCTTCTGTCTCCAGTCTATTGAACTGAATGTTGATAATATGAAACATCTCTTTTCTTTTTTAAAAAAAGTCCCTGGCTGTACTACTGTAAGAAGCTCTTGCAATATATTTTGCACATCAGATGAGATCCATTGTTCAGCTGTTGATGTGTATCTGGAGACATGTGGATTACAAGTAATGGAGTTATTTGTTAGGCACATGTCTGGTCATATGAAAGGTGTTGTTTGTTAAGGTTTCTCCACTGGTTCTAGTGGGCTAGAGCAAGCAATAAAAGTGCCTCAGGGAGCTCTCTGTTTGTGTCAATGTACATGTTCCTGTTCATAAGTTGATATATTTTCAATGGTTTCCCTAAGAATGTAAGTTATAAACTGCACACCTCGGAGCTAAAATATAGCTTGGAAAATGATGTTCAGCATGCAGCTGCATTGAATGAGACTTAACAGCACAATCCTAACCATGTTTATTCAGAAGTAAGTCCTCATAACAGGACTTACTCCCAAGTAAGTGGAGTTTTTCGATCTCAGCATACTATCTGGGTAGCCATGCCCACTTAAGCTCACTCCATTTGCAAAAGGAAGAAGTTGGGAGTCTGGGTCAGTTCCTTTGTGCAGTGGACACTGACTTTAAGTTAACAATTTTATTATTTTTTTCACAAGGAAGTAAGCTATTGGAAAATGACTTTACAGCAGCAGCGCCCAACTTTTTTTGTCTGTCCAAAAATCTAAGAAATTAATGTGTGTGCCACAAAATACCCATTTCACAGAAGGAAATAGGGCAATGCTCAGTTACCCCCATGGGCAAAACACACCCACCTGAAAATGAAGAAAACACAGACGAAAAAAATGCAGGCACCCCCTCTGCCCCAAAACTCTCATTTTAAAAAATTGGCAGGGGGCCTTAGTAGTCACCAAAAAGGAGATATTTTGAGGGCACTGTGGGCATCCCAGTTCTATAGAGTCTTATTTGGTCCTATTATTTCAGTAGGTGAAAGCCTTTGTCACACGGAGGGGTTTCAGATTCTGAGCTTTTAACTGAACTGTAGATTTTCCCAGAACCCAACCCCCCCCAAAGGGCACAGGAAGAACCTGGGCTGTGGCTTTGGGCATCTCTGGTCAGTCTGCATGGCTTTGTCTTTTGAGTTGTCTCCAAAGGACTGGGAAAGCACTTACATAGCAGACCCTTCCCAGTCATCTTTGCCCAGCTCTAGCATCAGCATCTGCCCCCCCCCTTTAAAAAGCGACTGTATTTTCAGTGCAGTTCCCCAGCCAAGTAATGTGCATAAAAATGCACGTACTAGAGTAAAGTGTGCATCAAAATGCATATATTAGTGAATATAACATGCATTGCATTAGGCAATAAAATGCATTGCATTGGGGAAAATTGCTTTGCAAAACTGTGTCTACTCAGCAAAATTGCATTCAGAAATGAACATGCTAGGAGAAATTTGTACTGAAATGCTGGTGAATTTTCACGAGGACTTTAAAAAACCAACAAGCCACAGACTGATGCAGAAATATAGAGAACTTAAGGCTGGAAAAACGAGAAAGCAAAACTGATACATTTTCCCATCCCGGCACACCTGGAAGCAGTAGAATGAGTTTGTGAACCAGGACGCGCAACTTCCAGGCAGTCTGAAGTTCTGGCACTACTCTCTTTCCCTTTTTCAAATTAAGTAGTAGCTACACCCAAATAGCATATATTTGCAAGCTCAAATATCGTACTATTATCCCAGCTATGACATAATGGTGAGCGAAACAAACAGATGGGGGCAGGATGAGATAACAGTAATTTAAGCATGTTTTTCCTTGGCTGTCTCACCCGAGAGACAGGTAATCTCGCTGGGTAAAGTTTAGTCCTAATTAGAGTAATGTCAGCGGAACAGTTATTGTCACAATCAGGGGGCACCGCAAGACAGGTGGTGGGAAGGAACATGCTATAAAGGATATGTTTCACATAATAAAGTCCTCTGAGATTAGGATGATCTTGGTGCTCTTTCGAAAATTGCCCTTTTCACTGACAATCAGGTCCCAAACCCGTCTCTCTCTCTCTCTCTTTCTCACCTCCACTCAAAGGCGTAGCATGCAAAATACCTTTGGTATACTTGGGTTCGTGCATAGAACTGTGTTTGCTGGTGCTGAGAGAATGTCAAATATAGTGAAAACGAAGCAAATATATTTTTCTCCCCTGCTCTAGTGTGTCAGCATGGCCATTTGATGGGAAGGGTGAGTCTGCGCATGAAACGGGCAACTCAGGTGCTCCAATCCTGGAAAAACGCTTGATGCCATAGACCAGGGATGTCCAACAGGTCGATCACGATCTACTGGTAGATCCCTGTGAGGTTTTGGTAGATCACGGTTGATCTCTGGCTCCCTTTCCCTAGCGTCGCTAAAACTGACTGCTGCCCTGCTCCCTCGCCCCGCCCTCCATTGTTGTTTGATCTCTGGAAGGGAAGATGGAGCTTTCTCTGTGCTGCTGTTTTGATCCATAGCGATCTTTTTGTGATCCATTGTGATTCATCCATAGCAATCTTTTACCCCTATGTCCCTTGCCTTTAACCTCCCCAAAAACAGAAATCCCCCCACAAAAGATTTCAAGCTGACCCCCCCCCCAAATTGCCAGTTTTTAATTCTGAAAGTAGATCGCAGTCTCTTGAGAGTTGACCACCCCTGCCACAGACCAAGGGCAGGAATTTTTTTTCCAGCCTGAGGGCCACATTTATTTCTGGACAACCTTTTGGGGGCCTCATGCCAAAAGCGGGCAAGGGCAGAAGGAAAACTGGGAGGGGCAATGAATGTAAAGCTCACCTTTGCACAGTAGGCTAGTTTCTGCACACACTCTCACACTTACCTCTCTCTTCCATCCAGGTAAGCAAAATGCACCACAGTGACGTTGTTAGAGAAGCAAGGGACAGACCTCCCCGGGTGACACTTACCTTTGAAGGCGGCACGCTGGAGCCCAAGGTGGCATGCAAGACCAGGTGCCCCAAGAGCCCAGCACGCCGCTCACAAAAGCAGCATGAGACTGGGCTCACAGCACACCTGAGCTACTGCGTACCCCCCAGCTGCCCTTTGCCAATTGAGAAGGATGCAACAGGCACATGCCAGCCCCACAAGTGGCGCTGGGCTTGCAGGGTGCCTGAGCCGCTGCGTCCCTCCCAGCTGCCCCACCTATCTATCTGGGTTGCTCCAGCCACTCTGGGCAGGTTGCAACATGTATAAAAACATAATCAAGTATTAAATATTAAAAAACTTCCCTATACAGTGCTGCCTTCAGATGTCTTCTAAAGGTTGTATAGTTACCTATCTCCTTGCCTCCTACCCTCCAACATTTCTCTGATGGAAATAGGGACGTCCTAAGGGAAAGCAGGATATTCCGGGATCAAATCCCAGTACATTTCCGAGAACAATTCAAAGTGTTGGTGCTGACCTTTAAAGCCCTAAACGGTCCAGTATACCTGAAGGAGCGTCTCCACCCCCATCGTTCGGCCCGGACACTGAGGTCCAGTGCCGAGGGCCTTCTGGCGGTTCCCTCGCTACGAAAAGCTAAGTTACAGGGAACCAGGCAGAGGGCCTTCTCGGTAGTGGCACCCGCCCTGTGGAACGCCCTCCCACCAGATGTCAAAGAGAAAAATAACTACCAAACTTTTAGAAGACATCTGAAGGCAGCCCTGTTTAGGGAAGCTTTTTAATGTTTAATAGGTTATTGTATTTTAGTGTTCTGTTGGAAGCCGCCCAGAGTGGCTGGGGAAACCCAGCCAGATGGGCGGGGTATAAATAAATAAATAAATTACATTGATTGATTGATTGATTATTAAATCAGAACCTGGGTTGGCTTCTGTAAATCCAGGACTGTCCCTGGAAAATAGGGACTCCTAGAGGGTCTGAAATAACCATGATGTATATTGCATGAAAGCAATAATTATATACATATTTTTACCAAAATATAAATAGCAACAAGGACCCTTGAGCAGGTTGGGACCAGGAAAGTAGGGAGGGGAGTTTAACCCTTCCCACTCCCCACCATGCTGCGATCCCAACAAGAATTGCATCCCTAGAGCTGCTTTTAGCTTCAAGAGGGAAGCCTCTATTGGTGCTAATGCAGACTTCATTCCGAAGTATCGGGCCAGTCCAATACTTTTTGATGCCTGAAGTGAAAGACAAGATGGCATCCTTCTCCCATTCCCCAATTCCATATACCAAAGCTGAGCATACTGGCAATTGAATTGTATTTTAACACCAAAATTGGGACAGCATCCTACACCACACCTGAGGGCAACATGCTAGTATAGTGGGTTTGGTGCACACAGTTTTGTTCTCTGCCATCACTCACTGTTGCTGCCTGCCCCCAACATTTGATGCCTGAGGAAACTGCCTTGCTCTGGCAAATGGTAGGGCCGGTCCTGCTTGGGTGCTTTCTGTCACATTAACCAACCCACAAGCATTGTGAAGTGAGGGCTTCGGCTTTCCTTCTAAACATTTGCAGTTTCGCCTTTCTTAAAGAAAATAAACTTCCTTGGTACCCGACGCTTCTCTGCACATTGCAAGGCCTGTATTTTTATTTGGAGGAACACTGAGATTGCCTGGCCACCTGGCAGGCATTTCTTAGTTCATGGTCAGTCAATTAAAGTTGGCACTGAAAGGAGAGTTTTCCGGAGACTCTGAGCACGTTGTTGTCTGGTTGAAATCAGAAATTCTGGGAGATGATTTATAATGAAATGAAAAAGGTATTTAAATATACCTTCCTGAAGAAACCAGAGGCCTTTCTCCTGGGCATGGTCGGCCAATTGGTGCCAAAGAAGGACAGAACTTTTTTTATGTACGCAACAACAGCAGCAAGAATGCTTATTGCGAAGTATTGGAAGACACAGGATTTACCCACCCGGGAAGAATGGCAGATGAAGTTGATGGACTATATGGAACTGGCGGAAATGACTGGCAGAATCCGAGACCAGGGAGAAGAGTTGGCGGAAGAAGACTGGAAAAAATTTAAAGGTTATTTACAGAAATACTGTAAAATTAATGAATGCTAGAAAAATGTTGGAATGAAGTTATATGGCTTTAGCAGAAAGGTTATAAGGAATTAAGTATAAATGGATTTTTAAAGTATTAAAGGGAAAAAAATAAGGTTAAAATAAGTTAAGATAAAATACAGGACAGAAAACTGAGGAAGATGGAAAGGATTTGCTGAAACAGTTAATTGAAGTGGAATACAAAAAGGGAGGTGTGAGGAAGTTGTGGAAATAAGTGAATGAAAGATAAGATACTGAAATTATGGATGTGTTTTAAATTGTGTTTGTTGTATTTTGTTAATTTAATGTTTTTAATGTCAGTGTTATGTAGTGTTTTTGTTTTTGTATTGTATTGTTTTGTTGAATTATTTTTCTTTCTTTTATACTCTTTAAACTGTTAATAAATATTACTTTAAAAAAAAAGAAATCAGAAATTCTGCGGATTGCTTAAGCATGAGATATTTTCTTAAGACTGTATTCTTGGACCACAGCTCTGGTGGAAGCTGTAACTTTTTGCTACCAGTCACAGGCTTAGAATCTGTCTTTCTGCAACAACATTGAAAGCAAGCAGGTTGGGGTGAAATTGGGGGGGGGCACTTTTCAGTCCTATTCGTTTTTATGCAAATATTCCCTTTGCTATTTCTTTCTGGGAGGAATACTGGGAGGGGGAAAAACATGCAGCAAATTATTTAAACCAATCTGTCATATGTAATGTCATATGTTAGGCAGCTAACAGGACTCTTGATGATCTCAGTGAACAAACTGGGTTATAAAGTCTCAAGTTTCTTCAGAGCTTTTTTTTTTTGTATCAACAGACGAGCCTTCCCTATCATTTCAAATATGTTTTGTAAATCTTGTTCAAAGAATTAAACATGAATTTTTCTGAAGCTCCTGACCCTTTTTGACCATGACTCACCTATGGTTGTGCTTCAGTTTCTCTGTGGTTGCTTCGTAATGCTTTGAACACATTTTATTGGGAGAAATTCCAACCGGATATGTTCTGGAATGCCATTAGCTCACCGTGGTGAATAAGCTTGACAGTCACTCGTTCAGTTTACAGTATGGGAGAGTGATGAGGTTTACCTTCAGCTTCGATGATGAGGTGATATTACAGAGTTCCTGCTCAGCAAACATTTTTGGTGCAAGACTATGTTAAGGAAGGAGTTAAGGGTGATGGGCCAAGGCAGGCTATTAGAAAGTATCATGGCCATTGTTGTTCTCTCCACATACCCCTCATACCTCTGGAATGGCGAGTGGGAAAAGGTAGATCTCTGAAAGTATCAAATTTGGCCCAGAATCTACTAACTCCTGATTCATGTCCCATCAGTAACCTCAAACTTAGATGTTAGGGACTGCCAGGACTCCACAGTGGAAGACATGGTGGGGACAGAGGCTGATCTAGGTGAAGGGGATAGCAATTTATGGGGTTTTGTGCCTCCCGAGAGGCAGGAGTGAAAGCTGCAGGATGGGGAGCAGTCTGAGATGGGGAAGGAAGGACAGGACATGCTGGGAGCAGAGGGCAATATGGTGTCTGAAGGTGGGGAGTGACAGAGTCCCTCCTATCCCCTCCCCCAGTGCCCCCCGGACTAGGAGGGGCTTGAAGAGGCAGGCACAATGGCCACTTCTGGGTCAAAGGAGTCACAGTTTGCTTGCACTCATGCCATCAGGCAAGAGTATTTAAGTTTGGGGAGGAGGCATGGCCACCCATTGCTCCAGCAGTCCAGCCCAGAGCATAAGCCCAGGGAGGACCGTCAGTTGCCTAGGCACCAGAAGCATGTGTGTGCATGTTTAGTGCACCTCCAGAGCTAATGTAAGAATGAAACTGCCGACCGTTTGTCCTCCTTGAGCTGTGTGTGCTCCGGACACTAGAGAGGGTTCCCTTGTCAGGAGCTCAGCCTACACTTGAGTAGGACCCTGATAGAGACACATGGCCACCTGGCATGTTCTCTCCCTCCTGGTCAATCGTTTGGGAGCTTCAAAAGCTTTCTTCTGCCTGAACATCACAGTGACCGATGCCAGCCAACACCCGCACACTTACTGATCTGCAGAGCTTGCGCAGTTTGCATAACAGAACTCAGCAATTCAGCATTTTGGCTAATCTACTTTATTTACAGGGACGCAGGTGGCGCTGTGGGTTAAACCACAGAGTGTAGGACTTGCCGATCAGAAGGTCGGTGGTTCAAATCCCCACGACGGGGTGAGCTCCCATTGCTCGGTCCCTGCTCCTGCCAACCTAGCAGTTAAAAAGCGCGTCAAAGTGCAAGTAGAGAAATAGGTACTGCTCCGGAAGGAAGGTAAACGGCGTTTCCGTGCTTCTCTGGTTTGCCAGAAGCGGCTTAGTCATACTGACCACATGACCCGGAAGCTGTACACCGGCTCCCTCGGCCAATAAAGCGAGATGAGCACCACAACCCCAGAGTCAGTCACGACTGGACCTAATGGTCAGGGTTCCCTTTATCTTTATCTTGCTTTATTTACATATAAACACACACAGAGCACTGCAACATGGTTCCCTCTCTCTCTAGCATCAGGCAGCGAAGAGAAAAAGAACAAAGGACAATAGTCCCACTTCGCGGAACACAGTAACACAAACATCCTGTCTTCGTCACTTCCCACTTTGTGGAGTCAAAACATATACAGTCATGTGAAAGACAAAAATCCCATGACTGCAATCAGGGAACAGGAATTCTAACACCCCTTTGGGGAAGCACAAATTTCTGTGAAAGGCCACTGACACAATCCATCATAAGAACATAAGCATGTAAAAAGGCCCATCATGGTCCAACACCTTGTTCCCACTATGGCCTGTAGGAAGGCCGCAAGCAGGACCTGAACACAGCAGTACTTTCCACCCTTGTGATTCTCAGCAACAGATGCATACTGCCTCCATTAGTGGAGGAAGACCATAGCCATCACTGGATAGTACCCTTTCATAGTCTTGCCCTCCATGGATTTGTGTAATTCTGCACAAGTCTCCATGGCGTGAGTGGCAGCTCCGAAAGAGCATATTGGTGCATTCTGTTCCAGTCCATCAGCAAGCATCGCATCGCACTGTCTTAGCAGATTGTGTCCGCTGTCTGCCAAAAGGGCACGCCGCAATTTGTCTGCATGTCAATATGTGTGTCCCAGATTTTAAATCCCCCCCAACACCAAATAAATAAATAAAATAAAAATGTGCATGTGTGATAATTTGTTGGCATACACAAGAGTCCAACATAGATTTCCGCTTTGGTCATGAATGTTCAGTTCTCTTTTCTTTTTTAAGAAAATATATGATTTTTTTCTTCTTTGATTTTTTGTTTTGTTTTGTTAGCACTATAACTATTTGCAGTGTGCTAAAAGGATTAAGTCCAATCCATACATCAGCCTCTCCCCTTGAAATCAAGGGGCTTTCAAGTGCTTAATTTTGATTGCCTCCCATTATCCTCCAGAAGTTGTGTCCATGGTAACAAAATTAATTCCAGTCCACTAACTGTTATTTTTAATGCATTTCTTTTTTTAAAAAAAGCACCCTTGGAAAACAAGTATCATTTTGCCATTATCTGGCCTTTATGGAACCCCTCCCCAGTTCGCAGTTATGTCTTAGCTTTACATTGAGTGAGTGGTCCATGCAACTGCAGGACAATGGGATGGTTTCTAATCAAAATACCCCAAGTTGTGACTTGGTCGGTGTCTCCCAGTCTGGCGCTTGGAGAAAAGCAGCAGCAGCAGCAGCAGCCCTTTCAGAAAGAATTACCGCAACAGTTGTACTTCATAGAAGTCCAGCTGGGAGTTAGTTATTTAAGTCTCAGACACAGAATAAAAGATGACACTCAGAGATACATTATTCTGTGAGGTCAAGTATCAGTACATGGTAAGACAGATGACAGGAAAGCTATCAGTCAGGATGGGAAAGTGAATTGCAAGAGCAGGGTAATAAAAGCTCTGGGAAATTGAAAGCACTGAAGAGCCCTTGTACATCAGGCCCCGAAGCCTGGCAGTGCTTGTATCAAGTACTCAAACCAGGTTTTGGGGGAGTGGGGTATGAGTTCGAAAGAATAGCTTGATTTTCTCATCTTCTTTCCATACAGTATTTCCCCCCCCTCCACTTAGCATTTATAGAATGCATTTCCACCTGTGCAAAGTGGTTCTCACTCAGACTTCGTGGCCTGGACCTTATTCCACCGCGGTGGTTGCGTTGCAGAAATAAGTGTGAGTGGTCTGCACGTGTGAGTGGCGAAAGGCGAGAGCTCACGTGGCCCCGTGGCTTCTCTTCTTGTAAAATAAGGAAAGGGAGAGGGCAATGGGTGACGGCACTTTCCTCTCTCTTTGCCATAGCTGTCAACCTTCCCTTTTTTGGTGGGAAATTCCCTTATTCCAGTGCCGTTTCCCGCTGCTATCCCGGATTGTTAGATATCCCGTGGACTGTCCCCGGGACAGGTGAGGCTGCTGATCCCTTATTTTCGAATCTGAAAGTTGACAGCTATGCTCTTTGCAGATGAGGATTATGAATGTGCATGGCTTCATGGCATGTCTAGCATGCCTGGGATGAGATTTAAACTGCAGCAATCCCAATGCACACTCTTTAAGGCGCACTGCACAGCACTACTGCACCTGGAAATTTGGCATTACCCCCAAGTGCTGTGTAACTGATCAAAAGACTGATGTGGGAATTTGGTTAGTGTTTACGACTTTGCTGCTCACCTGCCCCATTGTGTTCGGACAACAGATGCTTTGAGAGCCTTGGTGCTAGAGCAGATTTGGATTACATTTCTCTTCCGCCCCAGCTAGTATGCCATTGAGTCGGATCAAATCACAATGGGAAGGTGGCTCCTTCTGATGGCCTCAGAAGTGGTGGTGGCCAGATGGAGGGGGAATGTTCTCAGCTGGAGCAGAATGGAGAGGTGGGGCTAAGTACTGCTTCCCACAGATGCCTTCAGGCATGACAGCTGGTAGCAAGAGGGAGGGGCACGCATGGAAACACAAGAAGACCATTGGTCCAGCTCAGTATGGTCTCCATTGACTGGCAGTGGCTTTCTGAGGTTTCAGGAAAAGGACATTTCTAGCCAGACCTGGAAATGATTGAACCTGGGATCTTCTGTATGAGCTACAGTCCTCACCATGAGTCTATGCATGGTTTCCACCCAGTGGGCACACTTCAAATTTTGGGAGAGTGCAAGGGCTGCCAGTCACAAAATGCCATGGAGGGTGTGTGATGGTACACAAAATGTTTGCTGTGGAGGCACGGAATAACACAAAATGGATGCCATGGGGGATGTGGCATAACAGAAAATTAGAAGGACACACACACACACACACACACGCCCAAAGTCAGCTGTCTCCTGCAGGTCCAACACAAACTGCTGGTCTCACTGTCTAATAACAACAGGGACCATTCCTCATTATCAATAAAAATATGCAATGCAGCAGCAGCACCACTCTTATTCCTCAGGAATCACTTGAAAGGTACCTGCACATTTGGTCCCATAACTGACTTTCTAGCAGGGCTAGAGACATGTTTTTTTTTTATAAGAAAGCTCATCGTCTGGAGCACGTGCCCAGCAGCACCACTGGAAGTCTTCACAGACATCTGCCCTTAGCCATCTTCTTGAGTTGTGGGAGTGCCCTAGCTCCCATGCCTTCTTTCTGCTTCTGTGCTAACTACAGAAAGAAATTCTCTTGAAATGCTCAGATGTACATCCACCTTCCTTCCTTTTCTCTCCTCCTGCCACCTTCCTGGCATATATGCCAAATGTTAGTTGAAAGAACAGAGGTTAGGAAATAGTCCAGGGGTACACAGCAGGAAAATATGAAGGAAATAAGGTTATGGATGCTTCTTTATTTTCAGCACTCTCACAGAATAGTGTGATCTAGAGATACAAATTGCAGGTTTCCAAGGGAGGACTCAGGGTGATAACTCAGAGATAATAACTTCATAATGCAGTAACCGTCTTCCTATCCTTGCCTACCACTTCTGGGATTTTTTTTTTAAAAAACACTGTTTCATGGTGAGTCATGGTATGATGAAAGGACTAAATAGTCAGGTTATCATGTGATGACTGCAACCATCAGATTAATCACTTGGTGCCTGAATCCACGCTAGGGAGGGCAGAAAATGTCTACTTTGAATTACCTGGTTTTCACTGCTTGCTCTATTCTATTTTCATTTGTGAGATTATACCCACATGCAGTGGTACCTCTGGTTACATACTTAATTCATTCCGGAGGTCTGTTCTTAACCTGAAGCACTTGTAATCTGGGGAACCGGGTTCGCGTCTCCGCTCCTCCACATGCAGCTGCTGGGTGACCTTGGGCCAGTCACACTTCTCTGAAGTCTCTCAGCCCCACTCACCTCACAGAGTGTTTGTTGTGGGGGAGGAAGGGAAAGGAGAATGTTAGCCGCTTTGAGACTCCTTAGGGTAGTGATAAAGTGGGATGTCAAATCCAAACTCGTCTTCTCTTCTTCTAAACATGTTTACTTGCTTTATTCAAGGCCCCAGTGTCACAGGGGCTTCTCTTAGTGTTCAGGTGAATGAAGGGTAGAAGCACCCTTGCGATCTTCCCTGCTCAACACTGGGAATAGATGGGTGGGTTGTTGGGAATGGGACTGACATGTGCTATGGCCCCCCCAGTACGGATGTATGCATATTTCCTGTTCAAGAATAATGCTTGTGCTGGACTACTGTTGAAAGGCTACAACCATAAGCCTCCCCCCCCCCACTTTTAAGCAGCCATAGCCCACACTACTGTTTGGAAAGTGCAGTGTTACGCAACTATGTAGGTAGCAATATTAAGCTGAGTGTTTTGAATTCTGCCCCGCGGATGTTTCATGAGCCACATGTTCCTGGTAAAGCAGTTATACACTTGCTCACATGACAATTCCTGGCTCATAACATAGAAGAGGAAAGTATTTCTGTGGAATTACAAAAAAGGAACATCTCCATCTCAGACTCAAACATTTGTCAAAAGACATAACAAAGTAAGCAATGTATGCAAGCTACAGAATGCATGGCATATCGATTCCAACCCTTATAAATGCCCATATGCTCCAATACTGTGGTTTTAGTCAATTCCATATGCTGCTCTCAGTCAGTTCCACATACGTTGATGCAGAGCTTGTATGTGCTGCGCTGATATTGTAGAGATACATGGGGAAGAATGATTTCCAGACGTTTCCTGAGCCAAGCTGGAACTGCAAGGCTCTACAGTTGGTCCCACAAAGGATTTGCTTTATCCAGTCCCTTGATCTGATTTGCATCCACTGGTCTCCATTCAGCATTGACATTTCCATTATGTATGCAGCTTTTACGACCATGAGGGATACTGAAAACGATTGCTAAAAATGTGTGGAGAAAAGGTCTTAAGCACTTTGAGGAGCACCTACAGGAACTTGTACTGTCAAAAGGTTCTTCCTGGTGTTTAGTCAGAATCCTGCCATTTATATGAATTGCTCTCCTTTTCTCACATAAGTGTTTCACTGCATACTGCATCCCTCATACCGAAATGGGTTTCTACCTGGATGAAACAGAATAATGTGAATGTGTGTGTGTGTGTAGCTCTGCATACATACTGAATGCCATCCAGGCTGTTATCGCCTGCAGGCATTTAAAGATAACTGTTCATGTTTGTTTTGTAGCAGTTCTCTCTGTTTCTGCTGTGTGCCATACGCGGTCCTCTTTAACACCTCTCAAACGAGGTCAATTATGACGGGATTATTTTAATTCTCTTAGATGTCTTTCCAGAATTCGTTAGTTTAGACTGATGATCTCACTCCACATGGCTGGGCACCCGGAATGTGCAGTAAGCTTCCTGCCCGTAAAGGACCAGCTATTCATAGATGCTTTGAGAAAACACTGTGTCAGCTGATGTTGTGTAATGGAAGGAACACTGCGGTGGTGATGGAGGAATGTGAACCGAGGAGCCCTTCAAGGTTCGGAGAAAAGGATGTGCATGGAGAGCCACTAAATTATGTTTGGAAGCAGTTTTCTGATTCATTGAAATGCCAAACAAAACAAAACAAAAACCCAACAACAGCAACTCAAGCCCACACTATTGTAAAGGCAAGGTGATTACTCAAATTAAAAGAGAATGGATGTTTGGTTTGAGAATTGGAGATATCAAGCAGTGACCATAAACATTCAATCCCCTCAAATTTAGGGGAATTTTACACATTAATCGGTATGTATGTATGTATGTATGTATGTAGAAATGTGTGTGTGCTGTATATCCAGCTATCCTTGACATGCATATTACTTTATTGCTCTGTATTGCTTTAAAATGTGGGATTTTTTTTTGTATTTTTGTGATTATTTTTTAAAAATAATGTTGTAAACCACTGATAGACTTCTTTGAAGTATGAAGCAGTATATAAATTACATCATTATTAATGATTATTTTTGCCCATTATTCACCGTGAGGTCCCAGAGCAAGATACAACAATTTTAAAAATGCAGCATTAAACTCAGTTTAAAACAAATTGAAAATAATAATTATAATTATGTACCCCACCTCAGCTGTATGTGCAATGTATCTTTTACGACAGCAGGTGAAATGAGGATGCTGACATATGATACTGGAATTCACTTTACTGAAAAACATGACTGTACAGCAGAGGCGACTGACCTGCAGCCCAGAGCCCAAATCTCTCCCTGCTCTGCAAATTTTCTGGTCCCTTAAGACCTCACTGATTTGGGTGGTCAAAAAAGGTTAAAAAACCAAAAGTGACACAGTGTATTTCATCCCCTTCCCAGTGATCAGATTGATCATTTGATGAGTAGGAAGGGGAGAACACACCTCCTCCTTACCAGATCTGCTTTCAGTGTACGTCAGACAGATCTCACTAACACACACTGTCCTCAGCAATATCGAGAGGACACTTTCTCAGCAGTCATTCACACACACACACACACAGAGAGAGAGAGAGAGAGAGCGCAGAACAGAAAAGCAGTTAAAAATGACAGTTACTTGAATAACAATCACAACAGAATGGAATGCCTCGCTCATGTGACTCACAGTCAGCCAATCACATGAGAGAGCTACTGCCAAAGAAAAAAACCCATGCTGAAAATACACAGCAATTCAACACAAGCAGCATTCCCATTTCAGGAAATTAAGCCATTATCCTTAACATTGCTGTTGGTATAGTACAGAAACCACATACCACAGAAGCCCAGGAACCTCAACAGGAACTGAAGCATATGTTCAAGCCTTTGGCATCTTGTGTGGTCCAGGATCATATGACCACATTTGTCCTCTTTTGTGAAATCAGTACTATATCTGAAGAGTGGGTTCTAATTTTAAAAGAATAGGAAAATGATGATGTAATAATATCAACATCCTGATTAAGGTTGTCAGATGAGGTTGGTGGATGAGATGTCATTTTAATTAGTTGGCTCGATTTGTTAATTTACTCAAAATTAATACAATAGTCGACGCTTGCAGATGATAATTGGAAGTTACATTATGAACAGGAGCTTCTGATGACACCGATTGTGAAATGTTCTCGTGTACCTGTGAAGAACTGGCATACATTGTCTGTTACGTCTTGCATTTCCTATAGACTTTTAGCCTCAGTCTGTGAAATTGGTGGGGCTTTCTTTTAATCTGTACCATGCACTTAACAACTCCCTATAAAAGCTTTGTGGCCTTATCTGCCATAAATCAGAGTGGCTTTCTAAAATAAAAAGAGAACACTTCATGCATCTGTTCTAGCACATGAAAGCTTACATTCCGCAATATGTTTGTTTAGTCTTTAAGGTGTCACAGATTCTTAGTTTTTGTTTTTTAAGCTCAAATATGTTGCCTCTATTGGGGTATACACAGTTTTTTTCACTGCCTCTTTGAAACCCAGCATTGAGCCCTGCACAGAGGGCAAGTAAAATGTGATGTATTGTTCATTTATTTATTTTAAAAGCTAAATATTGAGGTTCCAGCCTCCTCTTTGTTAAAAGGGTAATTAAGTAGGAAAGAAACAGGTTGAAATTCATTCCTGTCAAGTCCTCTCTCTCTCTCCCCAAGTTATCAACTACTCAAACCGTCCTTTTGCATCAGCTTTAATTAATGCCCATTTTGGGGGCAACATATCTCATCTGCTGTGTCTTCTAAGAAGAGCCTATTCTGTTGTAGGTATTTCTGCCACATACATTTTGGAATGGTTTGAATTACACTGAACAATGCACCTACCAATTTTCCCTCTCCTTCAACCTGTTTTTAATAAAGTCAACATGGCTTGTTCATCCGTTGTGAGACCAGCAAAAATACATAAATAAGACACACACTCTTTCTCTCTCTAACATAGGGAACGTCTGCGAAATCCATTTAAAATCATGACCCAGTACAAACGAGAGAAAGAGAGATTGAACTGGGTCATAATTTTAAATGGATTTTGCAGACTTTCTCTATGTAACCTCCCCCTTCCCAGCAAAGAGCTGTCATCCGAAACACAGTTATGGGGTGTATGGGAAATGGGTTCTGTAAGGGATGTTGGTGCCTCTGGACTGCAACAGTGTGGAAGTTGCTTCCCTGTGGTATCTTCTCACACGTGAAAGGGCCATAGCTTAGTGGTATGGCGTCTGAAGGTCCCAGGTTCAATCCTTGACCTCAAGATAGGACTTGGGGAAGACCCTACCTCAAATCTTGGAGAGTCAATGCCAGTCAGTGCAGACAGTTATGTGCTAGATGAACTAATGGCCTGACTCTGTATACAGTGGTACCTCGGTTTAAGTACTTAATTCGTTCCGGAGGTCCGTTCTTAACCTGAAACTGTTCTTAACCTGAAGCACCACTTTAGCTAATGGGGCCTCCCACCATGCAATTTCTGTTCTCATCCTGAAGCAAAGTTCTTAACTCGAGGTACTATTTCTGGGTTAGCGGAGTCTGTAACCTGAAGCCTATGTAACCCGAGGTACCCAAGGTATAAGGCAATTTCCTACGTTCCTAAGTCAATGAGGCCATCAGTGAGGTGTCTTCCCATGTGAACATTGCCTGGCTTGAAGGAAGGCCAACATTGACATAGCAAGGCAGCTCATCCATAGCCCTGTCATTGTAGTTCTTGCATCCAAATGATACCGAAGTACTGTGGGGAGAAAAGCATGAAGACGCAGATCCCATGTTGCCATAGGAACATAGGAACAGGTCCTGTAATTTCATATCTGAAGTCATTCAAGGTGATCTCTGGGCAGCAAAAACCAAACGGCCTACAGAGTAGTTTCTTGTAACTCAGAGCAGAACAGACACATATGACCCGTCCAAATAGCATGAGTGGAATTTGACAAATGAATCTTGTCAGAGGGAGCACTCTGCAAGGACTTCTGTTTGTGCGATGGGGCTTTCCCTTTCTCTTTTCCCAACGTGCACCTTTGCACCTTGGCTCTGAGGGGTCAGGAGAGCCCCCAGAGCAGCTCCTGGGGGCAGGAGAGGGGGAATTGTTCCATCTGGGAAGCCAAAATGCTTGCCCTAATGGAAGTATAGCCTTAAGGCAAGACTGAACTCCTCCCCGTATGTTTAAGTTCTGCTGATTTCAACAGATGAAATCAATCAGATCGAAAACTTTGGATAGATTTTGTCCTAGGGCTATAGCAGCCAATGCTATAGTTCCATTTATAGCGCCTTATGTTTGCAGAATCCATCCTACTGCTGGTCACTTCTTTACTTCCTCTTCTTCACAGTTATGCCCTGGGTATCTGATGGAGGTGAAAGACTCACCCTAAAAATTTTTAAGATTAGCATTGGCATGATGATTTGCTAAACTGCCTCATGGCAGTTCCTACAGTGGTTCTTTCTCTCTTACATAGCTGAAGCAGGTGCTCCTGGGATTTTGACACCTCAGGTAGTTGTCTAGTTTATTTCTATGGATGGGTCTGGTCTTCCTGCTAAGCTACAGCTGAACACTACAATACAGTCTGCCAATTGAAATTAACAGGGTTTACCTGATTCTATCCAGCCAAATGCTTTCACAATACCTTTTTAAGATTCAATAGGGCTTGTTTTCCAGGTTAGGTTCATAGTTGAGGGCTAGTAAAAACTCTCACATCCTTCTTAACATTGATTCCAACCTGGAATGTTTGATAATATGGTCCTCCTAAAACATTCTTCTTCTTCTTCTTCTTCTTCTTCTTCTTCTTCTTCTTCTTCTTCGTCTTCGTCTTCGTCTTCGTCTTCGTCTTCCTTTTTATTTCTCAGGACATCTGTGGCAACAAATAAATGCATGTTTTGAAATTACTTTGTTTTCCTAGTCTGTCGAATTGTAGTTTTCCTTTATGTCACCTGCAAAATGCAAAACGAGATCTCAGCATTACAGGCCTATTTTTTAAAAAATCTTCTAGAATTCTTCCTCCATAGGGAGCATTGTTTATGTCAAAGGTACTCATCACAAGCAAAGGTTTAATTCTGAGATCAGAGGCTGCATTTTCATCAAACTTTCTCCAAACTGGATGGAGCAAGAGTTGTCTTGTTCTGGCTTTAGTACAGATTAAAGCCCTCCTGCCACTTGCCTGGGGCTTGTCCGTTGATGGAATCTTTAAAGAATAAAGCAGCCAAACCCAAACAAAGTGGCCTTGAAAACAGGCAAATTGATTTTCTTCTGCAGATCAGAAATTTCAAGAGGTTTTCAAGGATCTGCTAAAAGCCACTTCTATGGCACTGACCTGGCTTTGGTGTCCCATGTTTTCTCTTCCCCTTATAAAATACTGCTTGGGGAGCAAGAAGAAAAATAGCCCGAATAGTTAGCATTGACGCAGGATTGTAGACCTTTCGAAGCATTTGCTTGAATATCTATGAGCTAAAAGCAGAGCATGGGTAGGGGAATGAACTAATGCTCTACCCCCCAACATCTCTGACTCCACTTCAGATTGGGATGATGAAATCTGACAGTGTTGGTTTCTAGTTTCTCATTTTTTTACACTTAAGTACAGTTTTCCATGGACACGGGTGGCGCTGTGGGTTAAACCACAGAGCCTAGGACCTGCTGATCAGAAGGTCGGCGGTTCGAATCCCCGCAACAGGGTGAGCTCCCGTTGCTCGGTCCCTGCTCCTGCCAACCTAGCAGTTTGAAAGCACGTAGATAAATAGGTACCGCTCCGGCGGGAAGGTAAACAGCATTTCTGTGCGCTGCTCTGGTTTGCCAGAAGTGGCTTAGTCATGCTTGCCACATGACCCACATGACCCGGAAGCTGTACGCCGGCTCCCTCAGCCAATAAAGCAAGACGAGCACCGCAACCCCAGAGGCAGTCATGGCTGGACCTAATGGTCAGGGGTCCCTTTACCTTTCCCTTTACAGTTTTCCACATTTCTGCCAGTTTCTGAATTTTTCAAGAAACAAGTCCTCATGAAAAAAACCACCAGTGGAAATTTCTCCAAATATACAATTTTCTTCCCCAAAAGCTATTTCCCTTCGCATAATGTACTTTTGCATGCTATCTTCACTTATATATGCACATTCATGCACACTTTACCCTCCTATATACATGTTCGCACATTGTACATGGCTGAAGAACTGCACTGAAAAATATGGAGATGTACAAGTTTCAAAGGGTGGTTCACACATTATTTTGGAAAGTGAAAATTAGGAAGGTCCACCTGTAAATGCAAACTGAATCCAATTTCTCTCACATCCCTCCTTTGAGCCTTCATGTACTGAGAAGAAATGCCTAAACAGGGATTCTAAGTGCACTTGAGTGACTGTGCTCAGAATTCTCCTCCCACCCCGGAACCCCGATAAGGCAGAGTTCCCCTTCATGGGTTGGGGGATTCTAAGCATGCACAGCTGATTGGAACTTGTATGTGACAGTAATGACCCAGGCCATTTTTCCTGAACCATTCTCCAGCACAAATTATACCGAGGAAATGTTATGCGTGGGCATTTTGGCATAATGCACATATAACAGGAGTAGCAAATGTAGCCTGAAAGCATTAGTTCATTAATCAGCCTGCTTAATTCATTAGCTATAGGTTAAAAGCTGTAGGTTTTTAATCAACAGATTTTAATTGGAACTGTTCCTCCTCACACTGTGTTTTTAAGGGTGTTTGGAATCCTTGTTATAATTTTGTAAGCAGTTGTGAGTCATTCCCCGATTAAGCAGTGTCAGGGGTGGGAGAATTTATTGCCGCACTCTAGGAATTGTTGCTCCTTTAAAACCAAGCTGCCAAGGAAAATAGGAAGTTGCCTTATGCTGAATGAGACCATTGGTCTATCGAGCTCAATATTGTCTCCATGCCATGGGTTAGGAAATCAGGACTGGGGCCCAAATGCAACCCTCTATTGGGTATACCTGAAGGAGCGTCTCCACCCCCATCGCCCAGCCCGGACACTGAGATCCACCTCTGAGGGCCTTCTGGCGGTTTCCTCACTGTGAGAAGTGAGGTTACAGGGAATCAGGCAGAGGGCCTTCTCGGTATTGGCACCCACCTTGTGGAGTGCCCTCCCATCGGATGTCAATGAGATAAGTAACTATACAACCTTTAGAAGACTTCTGAAGGCAGCCCTGGATAGGGAAGCTTTGTAATGTTTGATGCTTTATTATGTTTCTGTATATGCTGAAAGCCACCCAGAGTGGTTGGAGCAACCCAGTCAGAAAATAACAAATAACAAATAAATGAACAATAAAACAACAACAACAACAACAATCTGACTGGACCTTGGAACAGAACCCAGCCCATATCCCTCCCTGGTCCTGCTTTTTACCTTTCTCAAGTTGAATTGGATAGCTTGAATTGGTTAGAGCGTGGTGCTGATAACACCAAGGTTGCAGGTTCAATTCTCGTATGGGATGCAGAGCGTTAGACTAGATGATCCTCAGTGTCCCTTCCAACTCTACAATTCTATGATCCTAAGTCCCTTTGCCTGGCTGCAACTCTGCTGCTGCTTCTTGCTTGCCTAGGTGGAGGATTGAGACAGGTGTTTTGAGTTTGTATAAAAAGGTAAGATTAACATTTGTTGCTCTGTCTATTTCACCATCTTGCCCAGTTTCTCCACTTGACATGTGGCTTCTGGAAGGTTGCCCAGAAAGGCATGAGACCCTCAGTCTGAAAATGGTTCCCCATCCCTGGCCTACATGGATGGTGATGGTTCCTCAGAATTTCAGACAAAGGCCTACCTGGAGAGACATGCAGGGATTGAACCTGGAACCTTCTGCATGCAAAGCAGGTGCTCTCCCACTGAGCCATGGCCCTTCCCTTCAGGTACCAGTGGCATATAGCATGAAAGAGCTCTTAAATGTGAGAAAATCAGAGCTCCTGTTGCCTCCTCATATCTGCTGAGGGCTAACTAAATGCAGTTTCTCTTCCTGTCACAGTATCAGGCTGATACTATTCAGCCCAGACAGTCCCTCCACCTGGAGGCTGTTCCAGTAGCACAGACACTAAGGTGTCTCGCTGCTTGGCTTTATTCCCTGGTTCAAGCCCAGTGGGGCTACCAGATGTGGGAAAATGCATCATACGATGGACAGGATTAATGGTGAATCACACTAAATTACTCAGAATCATGAAACTTGACATGAGGAGTAGCATCTAGAGGGCTATATAACAGTGTCATTTTCATATTTTTCAAAGTGACAATTCCCTGAACAAAGGCTGCCCTCACTTCAGAAATCATGTTTTGGTTTTACGCAATCCCTCCCCCCCTTCTCTTAATCCTACAGACTGAGCAGGAAAGTAAGGGGAAGCAGGGTTTTTTTGCTGGGTTTTGAGACCCAAAAGAAGGTAAAGGTAAAGGGACCCCTGACCATTAGGTCCAGTCGTTACCAACTCTGGGGTTGTGGCGCTCATCTCGCTTTATTGGCCAAGGGAGCCGGGTACAGCTTCCGGGTCATGTGGCTAGCATGACTAAGCCGCTTCTGGTGAACCAGAGCAGCGCACGGAGACACTGTTTACCTTCCCACTGGAGCGGTATCTATTTATCTACTTGTAATTTGACGTGCTTTTGAACTGCTAGGTTGGCAGGAGCAGGGACCAAGCAACGGGAGCTCACCCCATCGTGGGGATTTGAACTGCTGACCTTCTGATCGGCAAGTCCTAGGCTCTGTGGTTTAACCCACAGCGCTACCCGCATAGGTAGGTAAAGGTACTAGGTAAAAGAAGGTAGGTAAAGGTAAAAGAAGAGGGCGTGCAGGAGCCTTATAGCCTGCTCACACTTTAGAAAAAGGCTATATTCTCAGCAACATCAGGGGTAGACAACTCATGGGCAACTTCTTATCTCTCATCCCTGCCTGCTCCATTGGCCAACTTTGACAGGTGTCAATCACCTGCTGTTACAGTGATTCCAGATAACCTGCTTTCCTCCTCTCCCCATGATTCAAAATCAAATTGTGTGAACAAAGTCTGGTGATCAGCTGAGATTCAAGACAAAAAAACCGCTGGATTATTGCACTAAAATTAACCAATGCTGCGATTCTATACACGCTTACCTGGAATTAAGTCCCACTCAGCATAGTGAGATTCCTCCTGAATAATTATTATTTATAAGATTTCACTGACTGTCAATGAATGGTTGAAACCTAAATACAATCCCTTTGGCCAGGTCAGAATTTCTAAATACTGGTGGTGTGGCAGGAAGTCAAAGAGATTTGCTGTCAGAAGATAAAAATCTGACCTGAAGAGCACACCACAAATTGAGGCAAATGCAGGAACTAACCATCTCAAGTGTGTGAGTAGTGACTTCTTGTCATTTTTATCTGATGCTCACCAAATTGCTCTTAGAAGACAGGCAGTCCCTCTTCAAAAGAGTTGAAAGCAACCACACTGGTTTTTTTGAGACACCTCCTTATCGAACCCTTTATCACACTCTTCCACGGAGGTATTTTGCATAGTTGTCAGGGGGTTTTCCAAGTTGTGGTGCCTGATTCTCAAAGCCTCTGCTTTTGACTCCCTCAGGCCAGCATGTCTTCACAAATCATTACACTACTTTGGCTGCTAAGTGTGACAAGAGGGACTAAATCAGCAATCATGAGATGACTCATTCTCCCTTTATTGCCTCACTAAATATAGGACTGGTGGTTTTGTTTACTCTGGTTTCTTCTAAGAATTTCCCCTCCTTTCTCTTAATCCTGCAGGCTGGTTTTCTGGTACAGCAGGAAATTGAGAGGAGGCAGAATACAGGCTTGTTGTGTGTGTGTCTGTGTTGAAAAGTGTGGAGGGGTGAACTCAGGAGCACGGAAAGGGCGTGAGAGACAGAGACAAGCAAGAGGTGAACAACCCTGATCAGATAATGAGTAACAAGAAAATTGAGTTGGCAGATAGTCGCAAAGGTAGCTGTTATCAACAGGTGGCTGTTGAGCAAAGCATTACTGCTCTAGACGGAGCAACAACACAAGATACGTATGAGGTAGCACTAAAATATGTGAAACTAAGAAAGCATTTTCTCATGCGTTCGGCATGAGGGACAAAGCACTTTTCAGCAGCGATAGCAAATATGAACCAAGGGGCATACCCAAAGTCCAAATCAACATTCATGACCCCATAAAACACCACCAGCGGCTTATTTTTTAACAGTATTTGTCCCCTGAACATGCCAGGAGACGCTGTCCATTTCCTCACAGAAGCTCTTGCTAGGGATCCACTTTCTTACAAATGATCTGAGAAATGTGGACTTGGGCTCCTCCTTGGGGCCTGGCCCTCTCCCTCGTGCAACAACCAACACTTGATTGATTTGATTTTCAGCATTTCTGCACCGCTTTGAATCCCAAAGCGGCTTACAAACAATTAATAGCAATAACCTAATAGCGGCTTACAAACAATAAATAGCAATAACCTAACAGAGCATCAAGAGTGCAGAATAAATCATATGATACAATGAGCAAATCATCAGTAAAACATTTGCAATCTACAAAACGCTATTGACAAACCAGTAACTAAAAGAATAAGCTGAACATCACAATTACAAAATAAGTCATATTATATGATTAATAATAATAATAATAATAATAATAATAATAATAATAATAATAATAATAATTTATTTATTCCCCGCTCATCTGGCTGGGTTTCCCCAAAATCCAACAAAATATTAAAATACAATAATTAATCAAATATTAAAAGCTTCCTTAAACAGGGCTGCCTTCAGATGTCTTCTAAAAGTCCGATAGTTGCTTATTTCTTTGACATCTGATGGGAGGGCATTCTACAGGGCGGGTGCCACTACCAAGAAGGCCCTCTGTCTGATTCCCTGTAACTTCTGTTCTCGCAGAGAGGGAACCGCCAGAAAGCCCTTGGCGCTGGACCTCAGTGTCCAGGCAGAACGATGGAGGTGGAGACACTCCTTCATGTATAAGGCATTTATAATCTATAAAACAATATTAACAAAATAGCAACTAAAAAATAAGCTTAGCACACTCCCTTTCCTCCAGTGACTCAATCTTTCACTCTCTTCAGTTCATTAAAGTACACATACACATCTACCATACAGGAGGACCCCGATCTAAGAGAAATACCAATATGGAGATGCTATGTGTTCTCCTCTCATATGCCTATAAATCCATCTTGAATAGCAGTGAAAGGGAAACTCCCTCCTGCAGCTGATGCTGGGAGAATGGCAGAATATCCAGTGTTGACACAGAAAGTCTTTGGGTCTTCCCCTTTCACAGGTGGAGGAAAACATTCTGCTGGAACACAGGTTATCATAATGGAGATTGCACACCCATGGAAAACAACGCGGGAAGGCCCCTAAATGAACTGCAAATTTGGTGGCATTTTGTTTTCCTCTGCTCGCCTTAAGCATTGCTAACTGCTTCCTCTGTGTCGTTCCCCGTCTTGGCCTGCTGCTTTACTATTCTTGGCAACTGACGATATCAAGAGCATTTGAAGGGATTCATGTTGATGTCTCTGTGAAACACTGACCCTCTTGTCCTCTGCCCTTCTCTTGAATTCCTGGCAAAGTTTGACAGAACAAAAGTCTACGTTGTTTCCTCTCACCCCCTCTCACCCCCTGAAATGCACAACTTTTCTGGGGATATAAATAATCTTCTGACTAGTTTTGCCAAGCAAAATCCAGAGCCTTATCACAACCATGTCCAGAAATGGCTGGAGAAAGTTGGAGAAATTGAATGTTGTGGGTTGTTTTTAAAAAAGGTAAACATTAATATTCAATGAAAGCTAACTATATATATATATATTAAGTATGCTTTTCATGCCATTCAGAAGAGCATAAAGGACAGTTGAGGTACGGTCCAGGCTCAGACCTGATATGTTTTAGCATACTTGATGCACCATGGGCCTTCTAACAATTCCCAGGGCGGATCTACACTCATGGTTTTTAATGCTAAAAAAGAGTTAAGGAATGGTTCCGATAACCATACAGCCATGGGACATTCTTTTTCAACGTATTATTAAAATGTGACACCAGAGGGCGCTGCAGAGCAACCCCTTCAAAAGACCAAGTAGACCTTCTGGAATAGGACTTTTTTTGTCTCAACGTTTTAGAACACTCTTTTTTAATATAATAATAATAATAATAATAATAATAATAATAATAATAATAATAATTTATTATTTATACCCCACCCATCTGGCTGGGCCTCCCCAGCCACTCTGGGCGGCTTCCATAAAAACCAAAAATACAGTAAAATATCACACGTTAAAAACTTCCCTGAACAGGGCTGCCTTAAGATGTCTTCTGAATGTCAGGTAGTTGTTTATCGCTTTGACTTCTGCTGGAAGGGCGTTCCACAGGGCGGGCGCCACTACCGAGAAGGCCCTCTGCCTGGTTCCCTGTAGCTTTGCTTCTCGCAATGAGGGAACTGCCAGAAGGCCCTCGGCGCTGGACCTCAGCGTCTGGGCAGAATGATGGGGGTGGAGACGCTCCTTCAGGTATACTGGACCGAGGCCGTTTAGGGCTTTAAAGGTCAGCACCAACACTTTGAATTGTGCTCGGAAACGTACTGGGAGCCAATATCGTTCTAATAACGTTTAAAATGTGAGTGTAGATCCAGCCCCAGAGGTCTGTCTCATCATATGAACCAATGGGCTGCAACTCTTGAAACTGTCCCCCACAAGTATCTTTTAGTTAGTTTTTTAAAATGCTAGTTTTATTTTGAAATAATAGGACACCATTCGTGGTGGACAGGTTGTGGGTGACGTGATGGGCTTGACATATGCAGAAGTGGCTTGCTGGGTGGTGTGGAGCCACTATGCTAGTTTGCTGGCAGCAGGGTCATTGTTACTTACCAAGAGGAGGAGCGGCGAGGCAGCAGGGGGGTTGGCGCAGTGGACACACACCAGCAGAACCTCTGGATTCGCTCCACTGGTGTGTTTGCCCTGTGCCAACCTCTCTGCCACTTCCAGGGGTGAACGAAGGCTTACCAACACCCGGGGCGGGGCAAACCGCTGGCTGTGGATGCATGCATTGCTACATAGGGCGCATGTGTGCTGTTGTTATGTACAGCGCATGCGTGTGACACCACGCATGCGTTGTATGTAGCGGTTTGCCCAAGCACCGTACAGACGGTGGCAGGATCCTCTCCTTGCGGCTGCAGCCACGAACAGAGGATCCTCCACATGCGGCTGCAGTGGCGCGATGGCTGCTCACGCCGCTGTGCCCAGGGGTGAGCACCCCGCGGGGTGCCTTCTTGTCACCCTTCCAGACATGGCACCCGCCCCCCCTTGCGACGCCACTGGCCACTTCACCTCCTCCTCTGCCCTAGTAAGCAACAGGGCTCTGCCTGCCAGGAAGCTCCAGAATGGTTCTGCCTCACCTGGCAAGCTGCCTCTGGACATTTGCATATCTTAAAAGATGCCACTGTCTCATATGACAGCATTGTACCATGTGACTGCTTGTGGTCACGTTTGAGATTAGAGCAGGGGGGACCATTTGCTCGACTGCCCTTCTCCCTTACGCCAGTTTTGGGGTAGGTCAGAACATCCCCGCCCCCAGTACACCTACGTCTGACCAATTACGAAAATTCCCTTTTCTAATGATACTAATCTGGGGAGAGTAATCGCTCTTTCTCCATGGCTTAGCATTTTTAATCCCTCCCAAGTATACGTAGACTCGTAAGTTGTCCTTGCTCTATCTTGCCATCTATCCAATTTCCCTTCAGCATTTTTCATGCCGTCTAAGATCTCAGCCTGCTGTAAATAAGCCTGCAGTGGGAGACGCCGGATGCCTGATGATCCATACCGGGAGGGTCATCTCTCAGAAAGAGATACCACCTGCACATTCCTGCCAGCTATGGGAAACCGGAAGGCTTGTGATTTACTTCTCACTCAACCCTTCCTCCTCTTGTACTCCTGTACAAATATGTGAATTACACTGCATATATATACCAGCAAATGAATAGCTCGCCCAATTTCAACTCTTCAGTCTCTATGCAAAAATTCCCCAATCAGAGCCCTGGTTCCTTCTTTATTTCTTGCTTCCCTGTCCCCTTACATTTGCTTTTATTTTCCTTCACTTAAAGGTTTATTTTGGGTTTTTTTTTCTTTCTTTGCTAAAGGAAAGCTGTTGGCTTTCCTTTTAGCATTTCTTATGGGATGTTTCAGCCTGCTATCAGTAAGTCTGTTGTGGGAGAGTATGGATGCCTGAGGATCCCTCAAGTGACTTGGGCTCCTTTGGCAGGAAGAACCGGCAAATAGGAATTATTAATTAATTCATTAATAATAGCTCAACACATCATAAATTTCAGTTTCTCTCAGTTTCTTATTTCTTCCAATCTTAAGTTCAGTTCTCCACATTTCCACATCAATTTGAGATTTTTTTGGGGGTAGGAGGGAATCCCCATGAAAATCCACCAGCATCTTAGTGCAAAATTCTCCCAATATACACATTTTCACCTGAATTTTGCCAAATATACACAATTTTGCAAGGCAGTTTTCACCAATTGAATTTTTTGTATGTTATTTTAGCTAATTTCTGTATTTTGATGCACACTTTACCCAAATACGTGCATTTTCGAATTCACGACCTGGCTGGAGAACTGCATGGAGAAATTTGGAGAAGTGGACATTTCGAAGGAGGGCTGTGCTTTGGTTCACATCTAAGGGTGAATTTGAAAGGTTCGTCTTTAAATGCGAACTTCGTCAAATTTCTCCCCCACCTGTAATTATGTGATGCTGATTTGTTCAAACATTTGCTCATATAGTTCTTACAGTGAGAGAGCAATGCCTGTAGAGTGGCGTAATTAATCTGACTGTTGCAAGATTAAATGCCCCCTCCCATTGCCCCACCAGCCAGTTTATTTTTTAACAGTAAGGAAGAATGATTCAAGGGTAATGGATTTGGCATGTACGGTTTTGGAGTGTTGAGATGAATATTTGGTATAATCTCTGCCTTCACACTCGGAGAAACTGCCAGCTGGCAAAGTATGCTAGTAGTCTGTTGCTCATTCTGTTACACCTTCTGCAGTCTGCCACCTTATTTCCTGCATTCATGCTCCCAGCAATAGTTTTTTCAGCTCAATAGTTTGTTCCGTTTAAAAAAGTAATCATCTTTACTCTCACCATGGAGTAGCTCTGGAGAAGCTGTCTGGCTTGTGCAGTGTGGCGTTGTTGCAAACTTCCTTCCTCCCCACCCTGACTTGGTTTACACCTCCTTTGCAACCTGAAAAACCTTCCAGGGTTTGAAAGCTCTTTTGCTTAAGGCTGATGATGTAACGGGATGCTAGTGTAACATTTTCCAGTTTGGATGGGTTGCAAATATTAATTGCATATATTGAAGTAGTTAATTGGTGTTTTCTTAATTTGGGGCAGGAACCTAGAACAGTCATGGAAGAGCACGTTTGGCTTTGCAGAAGGTCCGAGGTTCAATCGCTGGTGTGTCCAAAATTGTTTTCTGTTAGGGATCATATAGCAGATGATTGAAAGGACCTTCACTGGAGAAGGGCCTGGGGAGAAGACGATCAGATTGACAGTTTTCTGTGTAATTTTAGCCTCTGTATGTCTTTTTTTAAAAAAGTGTTACATGTGTGGTTTTAATGTGAGTTATTTCTAATAATAAAACAAGAGTTCACTATTGTCCAGATTGTAAAAATTGTGATTAGGGACTTTTGCTCATGTCAACAAATTTGTCTTGCAATCCGTCTTGACATGATTTTATTCAAGGTTAAACTATGTATGTTGGTGGCAGGCCTCTGTCTTTTAATTCCGCAACCACATGTAAAGAGTGGGTTGGGAGGTGCAAGGTGGAAGTGGAAAAAAGGATCATGTAGTGGGTGAGTCAAAGGATGGAAGTGGTTTTGAACCTTCAGCCTGCTTGCTACTTTCCCCAGACAGAGTCTATCCCCAACCTCTCTTCTGTCAGTTCAGGTACTTTCTGATACCAGAGCCCTCTTTTGGGGTAGGGTTGGAAACTTGGGGAAAGATTCCAGGGGAAAAGCAGGAGATGGTGAAGAAGGATGGTGCAGTCTATTTGCACATCATCATCATCATCATCATCATCAATATTATATTTGTTGTATTTCATGCTTCCTCACACAGAGCCCAGAGCAACCAGCAATATTAATAAAATACAGTACAAGAGCAAAATCAACACTGAAATTTACAATAAAATACAATAGCATGTGACAATCAGTGGTACTGAAGACACAGGAACAGGTAGCATTTTAGAGAAATAGAACCAGCCCTGCTATATTCTGAAGGCCTGCAAAAGCTACACCTGAATGAATGTAATGTGTGGATCTGAACTGGGATGGCGTTCCATAGATGGGATGCCACCATTGAGAAGGCCCAGTGGTGATACCTCGTAGGTATCACAGGCAGAATTTTGCCCACAAATCTCAAAACCTAAGGGAAGATTCTCTTTCAAGCTCTTGAAACCCAAGCTTTCAAGTGCTTGGGACCAACACCTTGAATTAGGCCTAGTGTCTTTCTGACAGCCAGTGTAGCACACTCAGAACTGGGGTCTTGTGATCCCAACTCACTGCTCCAGACAGCAAGTGAGCAGTAGCATTCAGTTGCCAGAATGTCTCCAAGTGGAGCTCCATACAGAGCACACAGAAGTAGTCCAACTGGCAAGTTAACAGAGGATGGATTACTGGAGCTATGTTGTCCTAGTCCATATCTGGCGGACCAGCCTTAGCTAAGCATTAGTACTCCTTAGCACCAAGTCCAGTGATAGATGGGATACTAGGAGTGCTCTCAAACAATGCATCTGTTCCTTTAAATGGAGTGCTACCACACCCAGCTTTATCCTTTACATGTGGTTAAGGCAGACCCACATTTAAAGATATGACCTGGAATTCTGAAAAACCTACAGTTCCAGTGACATTTTGGTCTGCTATGATAGTAAGTAAAATCTTACAAGAAGTTCTAATTTATGCCAACTGGTATGTCAGTTGCTGTCAATGAGAATGTTGCCTTGGGTTTTATAACATAAATGCATATGCACATTAGATGGAAATGATTAATGCATAGTTCCCAGGGAGAAAATTAGGCATGTATACCTGAAGGAGTCCAGTATACCTGAAGGAGCGTCTCCACCCCCATCATTCTGCCCGGACGCTGAGGTCCAGCGCCGAGGGCCTTCTGGCGGTTCTCTCATTGTGAGAAGCAAAGCTACAGGGAACCAGGCAGAGGGCCTTCTCGGTAGTGGCGCCCGCCCTGTGGAACGCCCTTCCAGCAGATGTCAAAGCGATAAACAACTACCTGACATTCAGAAGACATCTTAAGGCAGCCCTGTTCAGGGAAGTTTTTAACGTGTGATATTTTACTGTATTTTTGGTTTTTATGGAAGCCGCCCAGAGTGGCTGGGGAGGCCCAGCCAGATGGGCGGGGTATAAATAATAAATTATTATTATTATTATTATTATTATTATATGTATGGGATCTTATTATGGAACTGAGGTCCATAGCACAACTTGGCATGTTCTTACTGTTTCCTGTAAAGTCGGTGCAGCATGCTTCCTGCAAAACCTTGTTGGAGCAGAGCTCTGGTTTCGAATTTGTCTGGTTATAATGATTCTGATGATACCCTGGTTTAACCTTCAAGATGAGTATCAGTGAGGCTGCAGTACATATATGCCACATTCACATGTTACATCTGATTTAAGTTTCACTGAGATAGTTTGCTATCTGGACTTACCTGCAATGCTGACCTTGCATCTAGAATAGAAAGGGACTTGGTTAAATGATATATGCAGGGGGAAAGAGAGTAATTGGGTGGCCAAGGTTAAGTTGATCATGTGGCAAATATATAGCAAAAAAAAGAGAGGGGGAATAAAGCCAATTTTTCTTTGATTACTTTGTTCTACATCCATTATCCCCAGGGTTGCATCGTTTCTGAGCCAAGGGTGTAGCAAACCAAAGTACATTTGGAGACTAAGCTTGACTGCATTTCAGATAATATTAATCAATGCTTTTTAGCACACATTCCTGGGGAACAGTGTGATACGAGAAATATTTGTAGTAGAAATGTTTTCTGCAATGTAATTTGCATGTTCTTTCTAAATCCTGTCTCGGGGATGCTTTGTCCTTCGTATTTTATCTAAAGCTCTGTAATTACATCGCAATGACTTGTATGCACCATCTTCTTTTCTTTTTTTAAAAAATCATGACAGATTCCTTGAAATGCATTATACATGGGTTTTGGTTGTGTGTGTGGGGGACCCATTTATTAGGTGACGAGCTTGGCTGGAAATACTTAAACATTTTGCCTGGGCAGATGGACAATGTGGCCATTTTTTAAAAAAAAATGGCAACACATATATGAATTCAATTAAAAAGTGATTTGACAAGCACTTGTTCCATTGTTTATATTCTTCTGGAGGGAGGAAAGAACAGAACATTGTTTTGTTTCAGAAATAATGTTACCACGAGCATTACTATGCCGCCTCACTTTTGCATAATCTGACACTGAAAATAGTGTAAAGAATGGTCCACATTTGCATAACCTGACACATGCCACCCTGGACTCCTTTGGGAGGGAGGGCAAGAGAGAAATGTAATAAATAAATCGATGCTAGGAACTGGTGCAGCCTGCACTCATCACTATTTTTGTCCCTAATTAATATTCTATGTTCTGTTTTCTTTGAGTGAAAGTTAGTGCCTTGTTGAATACGTACGAACTTCCCTTCTATTAGTTTGGACAAATTGAGCCAGGGCATCAGGGAAATATTCAGCTCTCTCTCTCTCTCTCTCTCTCTCTCTCTCTCTCTCTCTCTCTCTCTCTCTCTCTGTGTGTTTCCATCTGACATGGGATCTTCTCTGATATCAGAAAGGGTTATCAAATGTACAGTATGGCCCTCGGATGCCTTTTCAAAAGCCACAAGATTGCACCCCAAAACTCTATGACATTATAAACTATACGACATTTGCAAACCGCTTTAAGAATGTTTTTTAAAAACAACAACAATTAAGCGGTGTATAAATGTTGCAAAAATCAATCAATCAATCATCTTTACTAGAATGGAAACAAAATACAAAAAAATTCCTTCCAGTAGCACCTTAGAGACCAACTAAGTTTGTTCTTGGTATGAGCTTTCGTGTGCATGCACACTTCTTCAGATACACACTTCTTCAGATACTGAAGAAGTGTGCATGCACACGAAAGCTAATACCAATAACAAACTTAGTTGGTCTCTAAGGTGCTACTGGAAGGAGTTTTTTTATTTTGTTTCGACTACGGCAGACCAACACGGCTACCTACCTATAACTTTACCAGAATGGATAGTATTCAGATAAATAAATGTGCAAAGAAAGTGACTGCCGCATGTGTAATGAGGATTTTCCCCCTTTCCTCTCCTCACATGCACCATGTGTGGTCTTGAAATCCACTCTGGAGGGTTGGGGTAGAACTGATACAGGGGCTGCGTGGGAGGAGAAGAGGTGGGGGGTGGAATCCTATTGCATAGGTGGAAGTTGTTCCACTCTTGCAAAGTGCTACATAGCGATACGTTGAATACAACCGAGCTCTGTGCTGGAGCCAGAGCTGGGGCTTGGGGCTTCCCTAGAAACCTAGCGGGGAAGCAAGATCTGTTTTGAGTGTTAATGCCATGAGCCCATCCACCCTATGTTCCAGTATAAATGAAACCATATATCCTAATGACGCCACAGACTCCACAGACCTTTATTCCAAGGAAGCCAAATCCTGGGTAGGCACAGGAACCCCTGAAATCTCTTACCGCTCAGAGGCTGGGGTGTGCGCAACAGCGAATTTAGTATTGATTAAATGCACATAGCTCCCTTCATCTGACGATCACAGGGCAGTTTTAAACATAAAAGCACGTAACAAGAAAAACAGGAAAACATCACTGCCCACACATTCAAATAAATATTTAAATGTTTGTTTATTTTCTTACTTATTTTGCTTCTTAGATTTATATACAGTGGTACCTCGGGTTAAGAACTTAATTCATTCTGGAGGTCTGTTCTTAACCTGAAACTGTTCTTAATCTGAAGCACCACTTTAGCTAATGGGGCCTCCTGCTGCCGCTGCACGATTTCTGTTCTCATCCTGAAGCAAAGTTCTTAACCCGAGATACTATTTCTGGGTTAGCAGAGTCTGTAACCTGAAGCGTATGTAACCTGAAGCATATGTAACTCGAGGTACCACTGTACCACCCTTCACCATAAGGCGAAATGCGAATTTCTGTGTGCTCTGTTTTAGTTAAAAACCCACAGATTAATGTGAGCATGGAATGTAATGGGCTCATGAGTGAACACATCAGATTAGAAAGTGAGGCACAGACACTGGTTCCTGGGGTCCCAATTTGGGCTATTGCAGCTGCAGCCAACCCCATAACAGGCTTTAAATTAAAATGTTTCCCGAGATGAACTTTTCTCAGTGGCATTTCATTTCCACTGTTCATCTTTGCCCTGATCATGTTAGAGGCAAGGGCCAGATGGCCGCGCATAGATTTGCTGCAGAAGGGAGCTGTGACTTACATGTTAATGAGGCACGTTTTTTTTGTTTGGTTTGGTTGGTTGTGTGTCTCTTTAAACAAAAGACACTCGAGCAGGTTTACCAAAGAGTTTTCATAAAGGAACAAAGCATTCTTCTAAATAAGAGACCTATGTGCAGATCACAGAATAAAAGTTTTTGTTTTGAAGTTTCTGCTTGGTGGTGAAAAGCATTGGGGTGGCCAAGGATTCGCAGGTCCTTCAATGTCAAGAGCTCAACCATGCTGAAGTATCCACTGATGTGGAAGGAAAACACAGCACAGAAACTCTCTTGTAGAAGTCCCAGGGAGCAAGCATTATTCCTAGGATGCATTTAATGAATTCTGCTCTTCATTTAAAACCTGGGGTTCTAGGTGCCTCCGGACTGCCAATATTTAGTGGAATAGATATGTGCGTATACTTGGACTTCAGGTTTGCAAAGTTAAAGTGGATCAAAAGGCTCTTTCACCTTGGTGCAACAAACACACTAAAGGAGAACTGGACTGTTTCCTGTTTGGAAATTGAGACATGTGGGATGAACGGATGATGAACGGGAAGCCGTATAAACAACCTGCAAGCAAATCATGATAAATGCTCATTGTCCCATAAGCTCCCCACAAACAGATCAGGAAAAAAAATGCTCAAGAGAGACAGCTATAAGCTCACCTCCGTGTAAGCTTTCTGCAAGCAAATCAGGATGAATGCTCAGTAAATAGGGCATCTGAAGGTGCCCTCAGACTCAATATACAACTTGAGTCATGAAGCTTATGAACACATTGGACTCATTATCTTATATCTGCATATCTAAGCAAGTAAACAGAATGACTACATCAACACACACAGACACACACTTGTGTTTACGCACACAGACAAAAAGCACTGTCAATCATATTCACCCACTTTTTCACCCGCTGTTGAAATTTAAAGTAATCTGCATGTTACCCAAACCTCAATATAGCTGCAGAAATTAAAGTGTAAGATAAACAAAAGGCTTTAGTTGATTGATCAAGCAATTAAAATATCAGCCCAGTCACCTATAGGTGATTCTCAGCATTCACCAGTGTATGCATGAAAAGAAATGAGGGAAGGATATGTCTTTTGAAGTATCCACAAGTTTCCCCCCAGATTGGGACTGTTCAACATGTGAAAGTTGATGATCACTAAATTAGGGCGGTTCACTGTAACGTGACAGTATCAGAAGAAAGAAAAGGCTTGTGTCAATAGGATAAATGAGATATTTAACTATCCAAGTATTTAGCTAATAGGCAACCTGAGAAATGTATGTTAAGCACATTTTGGAATGTGTGTTAGTTAATGTGGAGTGTGAGATAGGAGTTGGCTAAAAGCTTCCAGTGCTGACTTTCATGTGATACAAGTCCCTAGCAAGCACGTTGGAGTGTATACCTTTAAAATATCTGCCAGTGTATTGACTTTTTGGTTGCATTCACAACCATTTTCTGTTTGCGACAGCATTGTAGGAATAGTGTAAACTTAGTCTCTAGAATAAATGTGTGTAGTTGCCACAGTGCATGTCCATTGACAGTACCAAGCAGTTTCAAGGGAGAGGAGGTGAATATGCCATCTGCAGGTATATGTTCTCATTTAGTCCTTTGACTTGTGCTGTCAAATCACCATGATGTGTACTGCCACTTGGAGAAACAGCTATATTTCAACAGCACAGCCTCCTCTCAAGGCTGTAACTAGGAGAACAAAAATTCATTTTTGGCTACCTGAGCCAGCAAAAGAAAACAACAACAACAACAACAACAACACCCTGCCCATCTGGCTGGATTTCACTAGACACTCTGGGAGACTTACATCATCTCTAAAAACATAATAAAAACATCAATTCTTAAAAACCTCCCTCAATAGGGTTGCCTTCAGATGTCTTCTAAAAGTTGTTTATTTCCTTGACATTTGAAGGAAAAGCGTTCCACAGGGAGGGCGCCACTACCGAGAAGGCCCTCTACCTGGGTCCCTGTAACTTTGCTTCTTGCAGTGAGGGAACCGACAGAAGGCCCTCGGCGCTGGACCTCAGTGTCTGGGCTAAGCAATGGAAGTGGAGACGTTCCTTCAGGGCTTTAAAGATCAGCACCAACACTTTGAATTGTGCTTGGAAATGTACTGGGAGTCAGTGAAGATCCTTTAGGACCAGTGATATACGGTCCTGGCAGCCACTCCCAGTCACAAGTCTAGCTGCTGCATTCTGGATTAGTTATAGTTTCTGAGTCACCTTCAAAGGTAGCCCCACGCAGAGCCCATTAAAGTAGCTGAAGTGGGAGATAACCAGGGCATGCACCAGTCTGGTTAAACAGTCTGCGGGCATCACTAAGAGGCTTGCCAGAGGTGCTGTGTCTGGCAGCCCGACCCTTAAACATCTGAGTGCAGTAGGGGCTGGTGGGATGGTGTTTGTGGGGCATTGCTGTTCTCCCAGCTTCCAAAGACGAGTGGGGAGCAGGGCATTGTACACATGCATAACAGCAAGGACATGTCATGGGCCAGGAGTCAGCTTTGCTTGCTGAACAGCAGTCTGAAGCAGGAGTGACTCCGCCTGCAGCTAATCAGCCTTCAAGGACACAGAGGAGAAGGTGCTCATGAGAACCAGCTGGGTTCAACCTTCTTAAGCAGAGCTTCCAGCAGCAGGCAGGTGCTGGTAACAATGCTTGTAGTTCCTGACCCGACCTTCCTATTTTTTGCTCGTCTTGATCCTTGACCCCTGGATTCCCCCATCCCTGGACCATCTGACCACGTGGATTGCTGTTTGCCCAACCCTAGGATTAGACCTGACTTCAGATGCTGACTCTGCCTCCAAGGCAGATACACCTCAGAGACTCTTCTGGTTGGCTGGCATCCCACTCCACTGAGCTCTGCACGTTGTTGCTCAGCAATGTGACTACGGCAGAGCAGTGGCTTGGCTCCACTGCACCACATCACACAGAGTCAAGCTCCCCCAATCTCTCTGGCAAGTGTCAGCAACAGGCTGTGTTTGGAAACTGGAAGAGCAGTGGCGCCCGACCCAAGCCACCAGACAGGGCATTATTGGCTGAGTGGAAAGGCGTGGGCGGTCAGCAGCTGGCAAACAGACAAGCAGAGGGCAATAAACAAAAGCTTCATCCAGACCCCCTCTGGATCTGGAGAAGAATCTAGAGAATAAGATGTGAACCATCATTTGGAATTGCAGCACACAGTGAAATCTGGCTGTGCAGGAAGACTCAAGGCAGTAAGTGGTCCTACAAACCTTGCTCAGAGCGGGGTGTTTTTAAAGGTATCTCCAATAGCATCTGTTTACCACTTCCTTGTATAACTGCTTAATCTTGTTCATGAAACTGAAAGGTCATTCATGGAATTGCCATGCAATACACTCCCCATCCCACAATCCTCCTAGACTCTAAAAAGTCTATATTGTCCCCTCCTCCATCCATTCTGAAAGAAGCCTTTTAAGTTGGTTTGAGGCTCACCTGTCGAAGAACAGATGCTATCAGCAATGCAATGTATATGCGAGAACACTGGAATGTAGTAAGTTATCCAGACTGAAAAAGAGAAACTTTTGCACATATAATCCATTTGGGAGACACAGGTCTCCACCATTGTTTGACAGGAAAGCCTCTGGGCATTCAGAGCACAGAGCTCTCTCTCTTGTGACTGATAAACTGAAAACAGTCTGTTGAATGTGAATTCTCAACCCCACCATCTGATTAAGAACTGTCTTTCTTCTCTCTCTCTCTCTCTCTTGCTCTCTCTCTGCTACCTCCTACTACATCTCCTAGAAATACAAAATTACAGAGCAAGAAGGTGATCCCCAGGTGTATGGTGACCAGGTGTAATCTGTAAACTTGGTGACCAAGTGTAATCTGACAAGGTGTATGCTATGGCATCCAGCTTCTGCAGCAAGCACACCACAAGTCAAGTCTGTTAGAAAAGTCATTTAAGTAACACAGGGTTAATCTGTCAATTTCAGTATCTTTGAGTTGCTTATTTTTCCAACTTTAAGTTCACTTCTTCATATTTTCACATCTATTTGTGTTTCTTTAAAAAATAGAGTTCTTATGAAAATTCATCAGCGTTTCACTGTTAATTACTCCCAATATAGTTTTATGCTATTATGCAAAATGTACACCATTTTGCAAATCAATTCTCCCTAATAAAATGCATGTTTGTGCATTGTTTCCATTAACATATGCATTGCAATGCACACTTCACTCCAGGATATACATTTTTGTGCATATTACCAGGCTGAAGAACTGTACTGCAAAATTCAGATGCAAATTTCAAACGTTCCAGCAGTTTCCAAAGGATATAAGATATTGATAGCAGCCCTGACTCTAAGAGTCTGAAACATGTTAACAGCACACAGGTAAATAATAATAATAATAATAATAATAATAATAATAATAATAATAATATATTTATACCCCGCCTATCTGGTTGGGTCCCCCCAGCCACTCTGGGTGGCTTCCAACAAAACGCTAAAATACAATAACCTATTAAACATTAAAAGCTTCTCTAAACAGGGCTGCCTTTAGATGTCTTCTAAAAGTTTGGTAGTTATTTTTCTTTTTGACATCTGGTGGGAGGGCATTCCACAGGGCGGGTGCCACTACCGAGAAGGCCCTCTGCCTGGTTCCCTGTAACTTGGCTTCTTGCATTGAGGGAACTGCCAGAAGGCCCTCGGAGCTGGATCTCAGTTTCCGGGCAGAACGATGGAGGTGGAGACGCTCCTTCAGGTATACTGGACCAGATGGAACATAATGGATAGAACTTATTTGCAGACTCTTTACTAACACAACGAGTAAAAGCAAGAGGGACACAGCCTTTTTGGGCCCCAGTAGACCCCAGCCATTACATTGCAGACAACTGTATTCGTGATTTCTGTTTCTCTTGTTGCCCGCGAGGAGTCAGGCTTCAGTCTGACCAGTCTCCTACTTAAGGACAGCAAAAGGGGTGGTCAGGAGAAGCAAACTTGACTGCAGCTGTAGGAACACCCAGCTCAACAGCCCAACACTGATTGCTTGGATATGTAAGAGACAGTTCACTATTGCTGCGGCTTCTCAGCTCAGTTAAGCCAAAGGCCATTTTATAACGGAGAGACTCAGTTCTACAATCAAGACTCGGCAAAAGTGCCTTCTTGCTTTATCTTTGCCTGCTGGCTTCTTCTGATCTGCTCTATAGGCATCCAGTGCAGTTTTCAGAAGCACAGTGCCTTGCAATAGTGACTCAAACACTAAAATCCTGCAGAATTTTTATAATTGCTTTGGACCTTTGTGTCATCAGCAGAAATATTTTTAATGATCAACAGAGCATAAAGCACTGTACTTCCATTTGATGTCCCTCATCAACAAATTGATTCCGCATTTCCATATGATTTAGGAAACAGGGCCTTCCTGTCAGGGGAATTGTTTTAAAAATCCTAAGCAAAAGGAGGCAGGCAGAGTGAGACAAATCACAATGGTTACCGAAGACCCATCTGATCTGGAGATGCAAATAAAAAGCAGCACCTTTCTTTATCCATACATTTTGTATTATTGATGGTTGTGATTATATGAGCTGTCCTAGCATTAGAAAAGCCATCAGCAGATCAGTGTTTCTGATATATGAATCTTTCAGGAAGGGTTGAAAGAAAGTGGCAAATCCTACAATCTAGAACCACAGCCTATACAATATGTTCCCTCAGAATCATTTGTTATGTGAGTGTTTGCATAGCGAGACAATTTCCATTGATACCCGTGGGGGAAATTCTCATGCGTCCCAGACCATGGAATTTTGACCCTTCAAAGGTCAACCTCCCTTAGCCAATCAGCCAAAGGCAAACAAGGAAGCAAAATACTCTCTCTGTTTGGATACCTGAATCTGTGGTATGTATAGTGAGGCATGGGTACTAATTCCTTGTGTTTGGATAAGTGAATTTTCGCATAGTGCACATTCGTAATGTGGGACCTGCATGTACCTTTTGCCCATGCAAGAATGTTGTGTCTCACTTAGAATAGTGGTGGCAGTGATGGTGGCAGTGGCAATGGAGCCAGATCTGGATGAAACACTTCGCCATCATCATCTTCATCATGGGTATGCAAACTAAGGCCCGGGGGCCGGATCTGGCCCAATCGCCTTCTAAATCTGGCCTGCGGATGGTCCGGGAATCAGCATATTTTTACATGAGTAGAATGTGTCCTTTTATTTAAAATGCATCTCTGGGTTATTTGTGGGGGCCTGCCTGGTTTTTTTATGTGAGTGGAATATGTGCTTTTATTTAAAATGCATCTCTGGGTTATTTGTGGGGCATAGGAAATCGTTCATCCCCCCCCAAAAAAATAGTCTGGCCCCCCACAAGGTCTGAGGGACAGTGGACTGGCCCCCTGCTGAAAAAGTTTGCTGACCAAGATCTTCATCATTATACAGCAATGGCTATTATTGTTATTGTGTTATTATTTCAATTATTTTCTCATGAGAGTACTAAAAAAAAAAAGGCTTATAATTGCAGCCAGTGTTCACCCAACTTTACTTGACACTATGCTATATAATAATCATTTAGAAACAATGTTAATTTCATAAAATAACCAGCAGCGCGAACTGCAATAGGTAACGTCTGCCTCCCTGACCTGTCTGGAATAAGTATGCAGGTTCTCATGCATGTAATTTAGCTACTTGATTCATTAACATTTAAACAGGCTGCTAGGCTATGACGACCAATTAGATGCTTTTGCAGAGTCTTGGCAGAACTGTATTTAACAGCCACGGGCATAGCGACACCTTGTCAGGGAGAATAATATAACAAAGGCGGGTGCTGGTTCAAGGCAGGTAGAATTTGCATTCTTTTGGAGATGCTATCTACTTTCGCTAGTGTTTGCAACTGGCATTTCTAATAATATCGGGCACAAATAAATTATTATAAGAGAAGACTGAATTGTTATCACTGGAGGTGCACAACACCAAAGAGTTTACTCCATATATTAGTGAAGCTCAGTTACATCAGCAAAGCTTGTCGTGCTGTATTGGTCATAAGCAGGAGGTGGTTTGGACTCCAGGGCTGGCTTTATGGTGAAGATATTGGATGGCCACCTCTGTCATCACCATGTATCCTCTTGCCACATTGAAACAATAATGGGAGGACAAGAGGAGAGGCATAATTAGAAGCAGATATTCCTACATTTTTAAGGAGCTTGTATTTTACGTGAAATGTCTTCCATACAGATCTGACTGTGCATTAAGTTCTATGGGAGAGGCCGTCCTGGAACTGCCTGATCCATCTGAAATACTTTGTGTACAGACCCAAGGGAGGGATCTCTTGGTGGGCATGTCCCAGTTATGGAATTCCTCCTCCTCTACCTTTCCTACCCAACCTTTCTGCCTTATATCTTGGCCTCTCCTTCCGGCTTCCTGAAGCAGTGTTGCACAGGAATTGAATTCTCCTGCTTACCAGCTGGTGAGTATATGTCAAAACATTGAGAAAACCCTGAGACCCCCTAATATAGGGAGGTATATAAATTCAATAAATAAAATAAATAAATAATAAAATCCCTTAAAAGAAATCACATACCACCACAATTGTTAGTTCAAAGGTTGCCATGACCAGTATCTTTCAGCTATCAAATACCTGGGTAAATTTTAAGCAATTTGTATATTCTTATTTGTGTACTATACTCCACTCTGGGATATAGTATGCTGAAGGGCAAGTTACAGCTATACCCTATAGCACTGAGTGTTATCCAGTGTCATATAGGAGAACTTTCCCTCCTCCTCATCCTCCTCCTCCTCCTCCTCCTCCTCCTTCTGGGGGGATCTTAGTGGCACCAGGGGCAAGGGCTGCAGGTGGAAGGAGAGGAAGACGAAGCGATTGTACAAGCAGATATCCATGCACAAAAGACAGGCACCATTGGCACCCAACCATTATTAAAATGAATTTGGCCCTCCAGATGTTGCTGAATTACAACTCCCAGCATCCTTGGCCATTGGCCATGCTTGCTGGGGCTGATGGGAGCTGTAGTTCAGCAACACCTGCAGAGCCAAATTTCCCCATCCATACCTACTCTAATGGGCTACATAGACTGGAGGAAAACAACAGGTGTCCATCCTCCCCGCGCCCCTCCTGTGTTGAAGGTGCTTTGAGAAAGTCATACACACCCATCCCAGGACAAAATCTGGTAAACTGGTTTTGCAGGATTTTTGTAGCATTTCAGTAATCTGAAAAACTTGTTCTGTTATAGTTGAGAGGATTTAGAAGCGGGGAGGAAGGGTATGCACACCAAAGACATGTGAGCCTTGATTATAACACTTCTTATATTACGTAAAATGTTCGTCTGTGTCCAGCCATAGAAAGGTTGTTGCCAGTATATACAATCATTAAAAATGTGAGCTATAGTTGGCACTTATCATTTCCTGTGACTTATCAAGTTTGATGGATCATGAGAAAATAGATCATCCATGTTATAACCATATATATATATGTGGGTATATATAAGTATACCATCACAATATTATTCTTTATTTTTGAAATCAAATGGTAGAGCATTTGGTCCCTTCCAAACCTTTGGGGGGCTTTGCTCAATAGTTTGCTCAAACATTTTATTAGCTATTGTATACAAAGCATTAAAGGTGATCCACTGAAGGAAAAATGAGCCGCAATTCTTTGACTACATGCTCAAGAGTGGCAGATACGGGATCAAAATAAATTATTAGGATTTCCGTTACCTCTTTACTTTCTTATATATTGTAATTACAGTATTGATTACGGCTTTAAGATTAGTCCATGACCAAATGAATGTAACCTTCTCTGACTGGTTAAATCGGTAAACGAGAAGACCATATTGATTGCTGGCATTTTGTACCAATTAATAATTAGGAATTAACCTACACAGGGATCCCTCAGTACTTCTGGATTTATGGGAACTGCCTTCAGATGCTAAATCTCAACAGCAGTTTGTATGTTTGCAAAGGAGAGTGAACGTTTGGGTGTAGCTGTCCTATGCAAAGTATTACTCTGTTAATAGTGTGTAATGCTGAAACCTTTAAGAGGATTTACTGTGGCCCTATTTGTTCAGAAAATGCACGTGAGCATAGATTGTGAAGGGAGCACAAGCCCATGTTCTTCAGCTCCACCCTTGAAACTCTCAACTCCATGCCTGAACGGTCTCAAGGGAAATTCTAAGCATGTCCCGATGTTGTGTTTGTGATGTTAAGATGTTGGAGGAGGCAGGGATCGAATGTGGCAGCAGTGCAACTTCAGTGGCCGTGGTTCCTCTTAGGACAGATCTGCACTGCACATTGAAAGGATGCACTTTTAAAGCACAAAGAATCATGGGAAGTGTAGTTAAAGTTGCTAGAGATGTTTGCTCTGTGAAGGGGAAAATATAGTTCCCACGATTATTTGGGAGAAGACATGCACTTTAAATATGCATCAAATATGATTTATATGTGGATCTACCCACAGTTTTTTAGGGAAGTGGGTGACGCTGTGGGTTAAACCACAGAGCATAAGAGTTTCCAATCAGAAGGTCAGCAGTTCGAATCCCTGCGACAGGGTGAGTTCCCGTTGCTTGGTCCCTGCTTCTGCTAACCTAGCAGTTCGAAAGCACGTCAAAGTGCAAGTAGATAAATAGGTACTGCTCCAGCGGGAAGGTAAATGGCGTTTCCATGCGCCGCTCTGGTTCGCCAGAAGCAGCTTAGTCATGCTGGCCACATGACCCGGAAGCTGTACGCCGGCTCCCTCGGCCAATAAAGCAAGATGAGCGCCGCAACCCCAGAGTCAGCCACGACTGGACCTAATGGTCAGGGGTCACTTTACCTTTTTACCCATAGTTTAAAACTGTTGACCTTCCTTCCTTCCTTCCTGATAGGTGATGAAGACAGAGAAAACAGTCCACCATTTTTCTTTGAGCTGTGCCAGTTTCTTTTCTGTGCTCTTTTTGGGATGCTGGTACAGTGGTACCTCGGGTTACAAACACTTCGGGTTACAGACTCCACTAACCCAGAAGTAGTACCTCGGGTTAAGAACTTTACCACATGAGAACAGAAATCGTGCGGGGGCAGCAGGAGGCCCCATTAGCTAAAGTGGTACCTCAGGTTAAAAACGGTTTCAGGTTAAGAACAGACCTCCGGAATGAATTAAGTTCGTAACCAGAGGTACCACTTGCAAAGTGGTATTTACTTGCAAAGCCCTACACAGGTTAGGACCAGAAGACCTTATTGAGTGTCTTCTCCCCTAAAACCACTCTCCACAGCTGAGATTATCAGACAAGGCTCTGCTCTTAATTCCATCTGTGACAGCATCATTGATGGTGATGGTACAGAGTAGGACCTTTGCTGTAGAGGTGCCACAATTATGTAACGACCTTCTTAGGGGAGGCCAAGATGCATTGCCTTGCTTGCTTATTTTACTTTATACACCATCATAGTTTCATGGGTTTAATTGCCAAGTCAGTTAAAAGAGTACTCACCTTCAACTACCTGAGTGCGGTTGATGTTGTTTTAATGAATTTAATGAATTAATGTTGATAATTGCTTGCTGTTTTATTGTCATTCTGCCACTTGTAATGTTGTGAAACAGAAGAAGATGGATCAGAACAACGACCCAGCTAGTCCTGCATCTCACATTAGCCAACCAGATGCCTATAGGAAGCCAGCAAACAGGGCATGAGTCCCACCTTGTGATTCTCCTCACTTGTGATTCCCAGCAACTAGTACTCAGAGACATACTGCTTCTGATATTGGAGTTAATAGCTCAGTTGGTTAGAGAGCATAGCTGTCAACCATCCCTTATTTGGCGGGAAGCTCCCTTATCCCAGCGCCGTGTCCCACTGCTGTCCCGGATTGATGATATCCCATAAATTTCCCGGGTTTCAAAGGAAGCAGCTCCTCTCCCTCCCTCCCTGCCGGCCAAGGAGGAGGGAGGCTCCAACTGTGTTGCTTGGCTGCGTTGTTTACCCAATAAGGAGTCTAAGAATGACTGGGGGGGTGGAGCTTGCATGCTTTGTGCCGATCAAATCGGCCGCATTGCCTGGGGACTCGCCTTTGCTCAGTGCTTCCCAGCGGAGAGGTGACGGTGGTTTTCCTTGCTGCATCCCCTTTGCCGGGTTGCTGCGCTGTGGGAACCACCGCTTGAAGCTTCATTTGGCTGCTGGCTGGGCTTTCTGCCTTTGGTTCTGAGGGGCTCACAAGTTGAACATACCTGTGCTCTGAAAATCCCTTATTTTGGCTGCTGATCCCTTATTTTCAAGGCTGCTGGTCCCTTATTTTCAAATCTGTAAGTTGACAGCTGTGTTATAGAGAGGTGCTGGTAATGCCAAGGTTGCAGGTTCATTCCCTGTATGGTACAGCTGCATATTTTCTGCATTGCAGGGGCTTGGACTAGATGATCCGACCCGAGACTTCTGGGTGTATAGCGGTATATAAATTCAATAAATTAAAAAATACATGATCCTCAGGGTCCCTTCTAACTCTGCAGTTCTATGATTCTATGACTAGTAGCCATTGATAGCCCTATCCTCCATGAATTTATACACAATTGATAATCACTTCAGTAATTATGGAAGCTTATGTTGAAGGACGGGTAAGAAATAGTAATAGTAGTAGAAGTAGTAGTAGTAGCAGTAGCAATAGCAATAGCAATAGCAATAGCAATAGCAATAGTATTAGTAATAGTAATAGTAGTAATAATAGAATCAATAATTGTTGAAAATGGTAATTCTATGCTCTGCCTTCCTGTTCACCAAGGTTGGAATTAGAGATACACGAGGAATTTAAACTTTGCAGATTCAAATTTGATCTCAAACATGATCTCTTCCTCCTGGACTGATTTGCCTACCAGAACTGAGATATCCCGCACTCCTTGAAAACCAGTCAAAATACATTTTAAATGGAAAATACATTTTAAAAACATGCATTTTGAGACACATATTTTTTAAAAGATCGCATTTAATTTCTTATTTAAAGGTTGATTTTTTATTCCAAATTTTTTTTAATTTAAAAAACAACAACCATCCTTTACAGAGCAATGTGGAAATGAGAAGATAGAGAGAGGAAGACTTGTGAAAGTCACATGGACCAGAAACCCACTGATTCCCATCTCCCTAGTTAGAATAGTAATTGGGGAAACCTCCTTGAATGAAATGAGGTGTGCTAAAGAAGTTGTGGGGTGGTTTTTTTTCCTTTGCTTCTTAATTTCGGTCCTGGTCTTTTCAAGACAGCTTGGCAATTTAGACTCCAGAAAGGGAAGAACAGATGCCACGTTTGGAAAATATGGGGATAAATAATAAATCAAGGGAACTAAGGTGATGTGAATACCATTTAGAAAACAAATAGCTGCCGGTGGTGAATTTAGAATGAGAGAAGATGGGGAATCAGAGGAGGTGTCTCTCTGCTGTAGCCAATGTAGCCCAGGGGGAGCTGGAGGAAAAGATAGGACAGAACTTGTCCCACACTGGGGAACAAATCAAATTGCAGTGCATTTCCATCAGCTGTCAGAAGGAGACGGATATTTCTACAGGGCCAGGCAGGAAATTAGGCTATTAAATTACAGCTTTTATTCTCTCTCTGTCTCTCTCTCTTCCACCCCACCCCCCTTTGTCATACTCTTCTCTTTTACTACAGATGTTCTATCAAAGCAAGTCATTGTAACCATTTATCTTTCCAAACTTAAAAAACCTTCCCCAGAACTAATTCCACCCCCCCTTCAGCACTTGAGGTCTTTGTACTTTGTGCCTTGCTTCCCTGATCTTGTATGGATCTGAGATTAATTTGCACCAGCTAGGAGTTCAACAACAAAATCAATTTCAATTGGGTCAGCCAGGGTCACCAGCAACTCAGTAGTGTGAGGAGAGAAATAGATTATTACCATTCTGGGGACATACGATTATGCTGCAGTACACACACACACACACACACACACACACACACAATAAGGGGGCGGGGAGGAAATGTTCCTAAGGGAAGGTATAATTATTTTTTTTAAAAAAAATCTGGAATCTTTGGCTATAATATTCAGCATAAATGTTGCCACCAATATTCACCAAAGCTCTCCCCCACAAGCTTATTACGATCCCAGAAAATGATGGAGTAGGAATTGTTATTATATTGGTAGCATTTCACTAGCAAAATCCTGGCACTGTCAAACCAATATAGCAGTACCTCTGATAGAGGCTTTTGATACTCCTAACACGTAGCAGGTGTAAATTAAACAGCGTTCTGTCTGTTAGATATTCCATGTCACAGAAGGATGGTTGGAGCTGGACTTAAAGGGGCAGTGCCCCTAGAAATGCAGCAAAATGCAATGGCATTTAGGTTGGGAAATTTTAAAATTAAAATGCTGAATCGCTTGTCGCTGTGTTAGAAGAAATGCCAGCTATTATCCACAGCATTTGACCACTTTATTTATGTGTTCTTTGGGGATGTTCATGGGGAAAAAACACATGCTACATATGTTCATATTTATCAGCAAATATTTACTTATTACTATTTTGAACACATACAAACACACACACAGGTCTTTCTTACAACTGATACCTGTAACTATATCATAGGGAGGGGACAAATGAATTTAGGGGATAAAAACTGATGATTATGATTATTTACGCTGTGGGATGTGATCCATAATTTTAGACTGGGCTATGATCTCATTGAAGATTGCCTGGCTAGGCCCTCACTTAAATTTCAGCTAGATCCCATTTCCATTAAATTGGACGGAAGAGCTCGTCAGTATATAAGAATCACTGTTTCAGCTGGAATCTATAGTCTGCTACCAATGGGTTAGCATACTACAGAATTTATGGGTGCAAATTCTTTCATGAAAACAGAACTAGTAAATGGAGTGTGTTTTCCTTGGGAATAAAATAGTGGATGTAACTGAAATAAAATGGGCAAACCCCCCTCCCCAATCTTATGCTGAGAGTAAGACTGTCTGATTAATTAGCAGTGACTTTGGTATGCTTCAGCATAACCAGACTATTAAAATATTCTGGGCCAATTTAAATCCCTAAATCATCTTTCTGGGAGCTACAGAAATGATTGATTTGGCCCAGTGAACTTCCATTACCCTGTCAGATAATCCTGTCTGCAGGATCCAAACATGCTAAATTAGATAATCCTAATAGTCATTTCTTATATCTTGGATAAATTATTTCATTTATTCTGAAATAGCATGGATATGTATGTATGCACATTTAATTAAATATTTAGAAGAGTCCCATTAGCTCAAGTACACAACAAGGTTTTGTTCCCCATTACCTGGTTTTTGTCCCCCCACCCCACCCGAGTGCTTAAAGGTATATTGCTGAACAACAGACAACCTCAGATATAGTAATTTCTTTTTTTTTATGAAGCTGCTTCTATGGAACAGCTAATCCCTCGAATCCTTTAGTCAAACCTTCTTTTACTGCATAATATTAAATAAATCCCTCTTCCCCGCTGCCGTTGGACTTCCTACGACACGGGATAAAGTTCAAATGCTTAACCCTTTAGTGGCAGCAAGCAGGGCCTGAATTAAATTTTCATTACAATGAACACAGTTAATGTCACAGATTATTATTAATGCACATATCACAGTAAATGTAGAATCCTGTGGAATTTGGGTAGATAAAAGGTGGGACATCCCATGTGAACTCTCAGATGCGCCACTCATGTGACACAGGGCATGTGTGCACATAGGCGATACACTATATCTCAACTTCTGGAATTCTTAACCCCCCTATTTTTTATACACTCAAAACTGAATGTATTTATTTAACAAAATTTAGATGCCACTGGATTATAAACAGAACCTCTTAGTGGTTTACAACAAAATTAAATTTGTTAATAAAAGACCATATTAAAAACAGATGTTAAAACATTACAAAATATAATTAGAATCAGTGATAAACTAAAACACATGTTAGTTTTATGTATGCACAATGTTTTTTTTAGTATGTGCCAAAAATAATTTTGTGATGGCACCAGCTGATATCAGTAGGCATGGAGTTCCAATATATAGATGTTGCCATGCTAAAATATTGTGTGTTTTTTTTTACAAGTGCAGATTATATACTATGTGGGGCAGTGCCAGTTCTGCAGATTGATGTGGCCAAGAGGGCACATGTGACCCATGACACACAATGCAGCATACATATGAACGGGATGTCCCTAAAGTAAAAGCATATCAGGGCTGGAGTCAGATGCAGGTCAGCACAAAGAAGCACAGGGAGTTTGAGGTTGACTATCTTCTAATCTTCTACAGTGTGATATTAAATTTACTCTATATTTTGGAATGTTGTTTGTTCGTCTGTCCTCTATGCATTGGGATATCTCTGAAGATGTGTCACCAAATTTGACATGATGGTTATCGAGATGGAAGAGTGGGCTTTTGTCTATGTTTGGTCAAAAGGTCTCCTCCTCTTCTTCCATAGCACCAGCAACCACTGTAGCAGCAAGACCCCTGCCTTGCTGTCCCGTCTGATTCAGTCAACTGGTGGACACTACCCGTAGGAAGCTTTTTGCAAACAGCAGCACCACTTCCACCATATTTGTGGTTGTTTTCCTGGTGGCCTCCGGGGAGGTCATGCACCAGAATCTTCCCCTCTTCTTCTTGCAGTTGGAGAAAGGGATAGCAGTGTAATCTATTTTCAGATTAGCAATTTCAGTCCTGTCCCCAGTGATGTTATTAGAGTAAGTTTCCTTATTTTAATATTTGCTTCCTGTTGCCTAAAGCAACTTACCTTTAGTTTGTGTTTGTGCATTCTTAGGTACTAATAAAGTGAAAGAGAAGAGCAACTTCTGTGTAGTACTCCTGGGTTTCCCTTCTTGGAAATCCCAGGTGAATTAGGTATTTATGGGTCCTGGGTACCTGTTAAGTGATAACAAGTAGAGTCTAGAGTCACCAACACTCAACTTGGTTCATTAGAGTAGATTTCAATCTGCTCCAGCCTGAACCTGAGATCTGGTGACTTAATTCCAATGGCTTTCAGCCAACTCTAACATAATACAGGTTAGTGTTTAAAGGTCTGACAAAAGCTGTCTTTTGAGGAGTCTTACCTTTTTGTAAATGCAACTGTTTTCCATAAAATTCTGAGTTGTGCACAATATATATGTTTTACTCCTGGAATGATTTACAAAGTGCTTTTTCATTAATCTTGCAGAAACATTAACTTTCAAGTTATCATGATTCCATGGTTGCCACTTAACAAGAGTGATCTTCAGAGATTTCACTGTAGAAAAAAGCTTCTCCCTGCGGTTTTGATTTTCTTCTAAATTTACATCACATCTTTTTAACCATATACCCACTTGAGTAAGCTTGATTTATAGTAGAGATCAAAGGCATTTTGTTTCTCAGTGGAACAAATTATCTGAGGGGCAGATCCTCAGCTTGGGTAAATCAGTTTAGCCTCACTGGATCCTGTAACTGAGATATCTGATTCCTTACATATTAAGTGTCCCTTGTTTACACAAGAAGAAAGAACTTTCCAATTAGTGTAGCTGTTTGATCTAATTCTGAAATTTATTTAGTCAGTATTAATATTTTATGGTGATATATTGTTTCCTGCTTTGCTGGTCTAATGTTAACTGCTTTGGACGGCTGTTTAAAACTACCTTTATATAATAGCCATTAATGTTAACATTTGAAAGAGGAAAATAGATATATGTTTGCTGTTTTAAGTGAAGAAATAATTCGTACAGTGGTTAAATAGTAAGCTGAAACAGAATGCCTTTTCTATGTAGGCTAGTAGTATGGAGAAGGTGTAAAAACTGGAATAGAATGAGACAGGACAAAAGGAGAAGAGAGGGATGTGCTGATGATACATCAGACCAACATTTCAGGAACACTGATTTGGGGATGTATCCAACTAGAAACAGATCTGCTAAGCCAAATCCTGTGCACCATAGCACACGCCCTTTAAATCTGTTCTGGGTTTCCCCGTCTGGGGAAGATTTGGTGAGGGCACGGGAAGCATGAAGGGAGAGGAGAGGAAGGAGAAGTTCCATCACACAAGTGGAAATCCTTGCACTAGCAGAAGCACTTCATTGGTTGCCACCCTCAGAGCCTAACTAGGCTTCCACAAGCACTGGGGTGGGAACCTTTGTGTCCCTTGTTAACAGCCCTGTTTGGCATCTTTAAGGCTAACCAATTCAGGCATACAAGACAGTTGGGTGCCAAGTATTAATAAAATGGCAATGTTCAGTTGCCCGCTGTTTCTTCACCAAGGAAGAGGGGTATAGGGAGGAAACCAGAGAAAGCGAAGTCCACACACCTTTTCTCCCAGTAGAGACGTAAATGTGGCAGCAAGGACACCTTCTAAACAAAAGAAAGACACCTTTCAGTTCGGCTCAGTGCCAAATATTTGCCCAAGTGTAATGCTTATGGAAATCCGCCCTGAGTGCTCACTGGAAGGACAGATCGTGAAGCTGAGGCTCCAATACTTTGGCCACCTCATGAGAAGAGAAGACTCCCTGGAAAAGACCCTGAAGTTGGGAAAGATGGAGGGCACAAGGAGAAGGGGACGACAGAGGACGAGATGGTTGGGCAGTGTTCTCGAAGCTACAAACATGAGTCTGACCAAACTGCGGGAGGCAGTGGAAGACAGGAGTGCCTGGCATGCTCTGGTCCGTGGGGTCACGAAGAGTCGGACATGACTAAACGACTAAACAACAACAGCAACAACGCTTAAGTGGCCACATTATCTTTGCAAGGAAGGAAGATGGGGTAAAAGTACTGAAGATGGGTTTAAAAAACAAAACAAAACTGCTGCTTGATTATAGAGATACATCAAAATCATGTAAACTGTGTGGCAGGAGAAATGTTCACCACACATTTCTCTCCCCACTCCCCACCCCCACCCCATTTGTCCCAGCTTTTCTAAGTAGCAGCTGTCATTGGGGTTGCAAGCCTGATCTGCTGGCAGAACGCTGGACCAAAGCCAAGTTGACAAACTCGCTGGGAATCATTGCCTTCTATCTCAATCCAACTTTTGATGCATTCCATGCTGTTTAAGGAAGACCAAATTCCTAATATATACTCAGCTATATGCTAAAGGGGCAAATTGGGGATTACTAGACAGCCTTCCCATCCAGCTTTGCATTCCTGAATATTTAAAGCAAGCCTTGGGTCTTTTTTGATTGGGGGTGGGGGAAGAAGAAGCTTGAGGTTCATTCATTTCCCAACTCCCTTGCCTCTCCATGCCAAAAATGCATCTCTTCATAGTTGTAGTCACTGGCTACCATGTGGCTGCTCTCACAGTTCTCCTGCCTTCATTAAAGAGGTTGAGCAGCGGCCAAGAACTGGTCTATTTTGGAACCGGGCTAGATTTGAGGAAGTAGGAACTTCATCTGTCTTCGCAGTGTCCAAGAAAAAAAAAATCTCCCTCATCATCTGAGAAGAATGTTAAGCTTCCTTCCCCCTTGGCTACTTGTAGGGACAACCACGATTGAAAAGAGATGAAAGGTTTGAGAAGTTTACGATTTGCATGGCTTAGGACACTTGGAGCTTTATATGCATTGAAACTGCATTATGCCTACATGATCAGTGGCCCTCATTTTGTTTCGTTTCCTAATAATAATAATAATAATAATAATAATAATAATAATTTATTATTTATACCCTGCCCATCTGGCTGGGCTTTCCCAGCCACTCTAGGTAGCTTCCAACAAAATATTAAAATACAGTCGTCTATTAAACATTAAAAGCTTCCTTAAACAGGGCTGCCTTCAGATGTCTTCTAAAAGTCTGGTAGTTGTTTTTCTCTTTGACATCTGGTGGGAGGGCGTTCCACAGGGCGGGTGCCACCACCGAGAAGGCCCTCTGCCTGGTTCCCTGTAACTTGGCTTCTCACAGCAAGGGAACCGCCAGAAGGCCCTCGGCACTGGACCTCAGTGTCCGGGCAGAATGATGGGGGTGGAGACGCTCCTTCAGGTATACTGGACCAAGACTGAATATCCTGGGATATTCAAAGGAACCCACCCTAATATTTGCCACGAAGATTCTCTCAACAGAAGGGGTTGTCTTGGTGCTCTCTTACTGAACAACAGTGTTTTTTGAAACTGAGGGTTCCTGCTGTCAGTTTCTTTTGCTGTAGTTAATACTTTTGAATTCAGGGACCTGCTCAGGCCAAGCAAGAAAACCAGCAGACAATCTCAAGATGGTTGAGAAATCTCAAAATGAGCACATAGGGCAGGCATGGCCAAACTTAGCCCTCCAGCTGTTTGGGGACTACAATTCCCATCGTCCCTGACCACTGGTCCTGTTAGCTAGGGATGATAGGAGTTGTAGTCCCAAAACAGCTGGAGGGCCGAGTTTGGCCATGCCTGACATAGGGGAATCATGTGTAGGGTGCTCTTGTTGATCAAGAAGAATAATGAATCTGTCAATTTCTGTTTCTCTCAGAGTCTCTGTTTTCAAATCCTAAATTCAGTTCTCCACATTTCTGCAGTAATTTGCCTTTGCATATTTTGTAATTTTAAGTTGTTTTAAACTGTGTTTTTTATTGTGTTTTGTTGTCACCCACCCTGGGACTTCAGAGTGAAGGGTGGGTAATAAATTATTGTAACAATAAAAACAATATTTTATTTTATAAAACAAGATTCCCTGTGAAAATTCACCAGCATTTTGAGGTCCTAATATACAATTTTCATATGCAGGTTTGACCAATATATACATTTTTGCAAGCCATTTCCCCTAACAAAATGTGTTTTTAAAATGTAATTTTCACTAATTTATGCACTTCCATGCTTATCTCACCCCCAATTCATATGTTTCTGTATGCATTGTTTGGTTGGAGAGCTGCGCTGAAAAATTATGAGAAGTGTGAATGTTGAAGGACTTGTTCCAATTTGTGGATTGCTTCGAAGAGTGTGAATTGGATGGCTTCTCATTAAAATGCAAACAAAATCAAATTTCTTCCCTGTCCCTAGTTATGGGTCCTGCTGGGCTGCCTTGTTTCTTCCCTCATTGGTTCTCAACCTGACACATTCCCTACAAAAGGCAATGATTTCATAGGCTGCTATGCCAGCCTGAATTCACCAGTAATGAGCAACGTACAATGACACGGTAGTGAGGGCAGCATTGCAGGCTGTTGCTGCCGTATCCTGTTGAGGATGGGCAGCTGCTGAGTCATTTCTTTTGCAAATGATTCCGCTTGAACAAAGCTATGGTACAACCCTCCAGGGATTCTGGCTGGTTCCTGGACAGATTCATCCACGTGAAGCTGTTTCTCAGGGTTTGCCCCAATGCACTGTTTCATTTCTCCTGAAACATTAAACATATGGGACCGATGTCTCCTTGGCATAGCAAATAATTGCGAGGCAGAGGCTGCTGACCCTGATACATAACCTTTGCAACCTTGACCGAGGTCAGATGGCTGGAGCCAGGCAATAAAATTTTCAGATTTTTATAAGCATGTTTGTGTGATGGGCTCGTATTAGAGCTGCCATCACTTGAGGCACATACGCTGCAATAGACTCTGATCTGAGTAAAGCTACGTAAGCTGGCTGCTGCCAAGAGAGAAGAATGTACTATATAGCATGCATCCTGTTGAGGCTATAAAATGTACAAAGTAGTATAAATGCCAGAGAGACTAACATCACAACAACACCCCCCTCGCCAAATGAAAATATCTGCTTTTTGCCAGTGTCAGAAATGACTATTTTTATCCAATTGTTTGTTGGTATGAGAAAGATCTTTTGTAAGCAGAGTTGTACTAATGGTGACCCTGTGTGTGTGTGTGTGTGTGTGTGTGTGTGTGTGTGTGTGTGTGTACACACACACAAATCCCTTCTTAAAACCTTCAGTCGCTTATGTAGTTTAGCTTTGTGTGTGTATATCTATAAATACGACTTCAGTTTTCATAAACAGGATTTTTCTTTTCCTAGCGCATGAATCTTCTAGGAGGAAGGAGTGGTGTGTGTGTGTGTGTGTGTGTGTGTGTGTGTGGAGAAGGCGGTGGCTTGTTCAGTGTGAGAGTTCAACTTAAGGCCAATAATCCAATATATATGTATTCCAGAGATGGAGGCGGAGGAAAGGGACGATACAAATCCTGCCTTTCACAGGAAGAGAAATAAAAATAGCTATGAATGTTATCGCTTTCAAATGGTTCCAAGGCATGAGGAAGACGTGAGCCAAATAACAAGCGACAAGCTACATGCATACATTGGTGCGAGATAAAGACCCCACATAGGAATTTGATTTAAGTACTATCAGGCCCCATATAAGAAATGGCAAGCAGCCAAGCAAGCGTTCCGTTTTCCTGTCCATCTGCATGCCTCTGGCTGGTTGCTTATGCAGGTTGTCATAAAAACTAATCGGCAAGACGCACTGCAGATCAGGTAGCGGAGGGAATGTTTGCTCCATAAGGGGTTGTCTTAAACATTATTTTCATTGTCGCTTGGGGTGGGTGGGCGGGAGGCAGGGAGAGGCAGGCTTGTTGCTTTGAAGGCATCAGCTTGCTGCCTTTTTAATAGTATGCTGACAACCCAAGTAAATTTGATGTTGGCTTTCCTTTATGGCGGCTGGAGGATTTTAAGTTTGCATGGATGCACACGTGTATGACATGTAAATTTGGAAAATGGGGGGCTTGTTCACATGTTCAACTGAACATAGTTGTGAGGTATTTTTGTTAATGAGTGCACACTCATTGGCTGATTCTAGTGTGTACAGCAGAACACATAAGCTATACTCGTTGAACGTTGCATGTAAATAACTGCGTGAATTTACACGGGCCAGCTTTTGTACATGCAGGCACACAGACCCCACACTCAAATGTGACGTGTGAACATCCTTAGAGCGAAACTTACTCATTGCTAATTTAAGGGCGTTAGAAAGTGGGTGCATTGAAGTGGCATGGCTTATAAAACCGGGAACAATGTGGAGGGCAAACATGAAATTGGAAGGTTGCCAGGAGATTGGTGAGCTTGTAGATAACAAGGGAATCAGAGAATCAGAGAATTGTCAAGTTGGAAGGTACCATGAGGGTCATCTAGTCCAGGCTTCCTGAACCTTGGCCCTCCAGATGTTTTTGGCCTACAACTCCCACGATCCCTAGCTAGCAAGACCCAGTTGTCAGGGATGATGGGAACTGTAGTCTCAAAACATCTGGAGGGCCGAGGTTGAGGAAGCCTGATCTAGTCCAATGTGGGAATCTTTTGCCCGATGTGGGGCTCGAACCCATGCCCTTGAGATTAAGAGTCTCCTACTCTACTGACTGAGCTATCCCAGGAGATGGAGGAGAATTTTGTTTGATCTGCATCTTTGACTGATCCACCCTAATTTGCACCTCCTGGTTTAATTCATGGATTGAAACGTATCAATCCTATCAATTTTGCAGCTCCGCTAATTGTGTGATATGGTTCTTGATTAAAAAACTTTCCAAAAATGCATACTGTAGGATAGAAGTATATTTATAAATGTGTGCATTGACATAAAATACATTTTAAAGTACATTTTTTACAGTGTTTTTTTTCATATCACAGACAAATGCAGGAATGAAATTGGGACAGAGTTAGGAATGAACACCTGCAAAATTGGTGCAAATCGGAAATAGACTGATTTGTCCCTTGCCATGTTCAGGCTCTCTACAATTCTGATAAAAGCTATCAACTCTCCCCAGCCTTTGTTCGTTCAAGAAGAACTGAGCAGCACTGGCGATTTCTACCTAAACTATTGAACTTGGTTGCTAAGTAGTATTTTAAAATTGCAGCATGACTGATGGTTTGTTAAAATTCCACGGCATCCACCACCATTCCTCACGGCATGAAACATTTAACAAACCTGAAAGAAGGTAATAACGTCGAGAGCATTGTTACATCAGCTGTTCTGAGATTACATTTGAAACTGTGGTAAGAACAATTTGCTAGGTTTTTCCTTCTACATAAAGCCGGAAGTAGGCTTCATTATGCAACAGGCAGGCTGTCCATCCTCCATACAATGCAAAGTAGCAACAGCTTCCATCTATTTGGTCATTGCTTTCCCCCTGTGCACTGAAACTGTATCTCAGAGTTCCATTCTGCCAAAGCCCCCTTCAGATGGCTCTACGTTCTCAATGAATATGTGTAGGTACAAGAGGAACATCTTAAAAAGCAGAGACATCACCTTGCCAACAGAGGTCCGTATAGTTAAAGCTATGGTTTTCCCAGTAGTGATGTATGGAAGTGAGAGCTGGACCATCAAGAAGGCTGATCGCCGAAGAATTGATGCTTTTGAATTATGGTGCTGGAGGAGACTCTTGAGAGTCCCATGGACTGCAAGAAGAGCAAACCTATCCATTCTTAAGGAAATCAGCCCTGAGTGCTCACTGGAAGGACAGATCCTGAAGCTGAGACTCCAGTACTTTGAGAAGAGAAGACTCCCTGAAAAGACCCTGATGTTGGGAAAGATGGAGGGCACAAGGAGAAGGGGACAACAGAGGATGAGATGGTTGGACAGTGTTCTCGAAGCTACCAGCATGAGTTTGACTAAACTGCGGGAGGCAGTGGAAGACAGGAGTTCCTGGCCAGGAGAACTCCCCGCACAGGTGTTCTGGGAAATGTCTGTGGTCACTGTGGAGAAATGCTGTTGCATACATAGCAACTTACAGTTCTGCTTCAGAATGCACATACAGCGCTGGGGACGGTGGGAGGTTGGGTCAAGCTGGCCCACCGCATTTCATCCTGTGGTCTTTGTGTATTCAGTGAATGCATAGAGCCCCAGGCATACCTCCGAAAGGGCCTCAATTGCGACTACAGGTTTGACACACTGAATAAAAGGCCTACAGGTGATTATCCTCCACCAGGGCCAGGGCCTTTTCAGTGATGGCTCCGACCTGGTGGAATGCTGTGTCCCATGAGACCAGGGCCCTGCAGGATTTAACCTCCTTCCGCAGGGCCTGTAAGACAGAGCTATTCCGCCTGGCTTTCAATTTGAATTTAGCCTGATCTTTTATTCCCCTTCCTTCCCTCCCCCTTCCCTTTTTATGAAGACTACCCGCTCTGGGATCCCACAGCTAATTCTTCCCTGGCCTCCTCGCTGGCCCAAATAGGACTAATTTAGCCAGCTAGCCCTGGTGATCATCTAATGCTTATTGGATGGATTTTCCCCAAATTGTTTTTTGAACTTTGAACTTATTATTATTCACGCTTTTATACTATTATGTTATGCTGTTTTTTGTTGTAGCACAATTAAGTGTTTTAAATTTGTTGTTAGCCACCCTGAGCCCGGGTTTTCTGAACAGGGAAGGGCGGGGTATAAATAAAAATTTATTTTTATTATTATCACACTGCACATATATGGGGCAATGGCGTATCATGGGAGGGGCCACAGGGGCAGTTGCCCTGAGCACAAAATTGTAAAGGGCGCAAAATTTCAGCACCCGGTGCTGCCTCAATACAGCTGCACATTTCTAGTGCTGGGCTCTGTTGAAAATGACTTCTCCAAGCAAACCAGCAAGTGACCTCTCCAGACAACAGAATGACTCATCTTTGCTTATCTCTGCAGCTGCTTGGTGGTGATACAGATGCCATAAGGCAGCTGAATGCGCGTGTGTACCCTGTCCGTTTCTCTCCCACGCACCTCACCCCTTCCGTGTTGCTCTGGGCACTGGCAACCCACGCTATGTCACTGATTGTGTTTGTGTGATAGAGATAGGCACAGGAGAACTCAGATTCTGGGCTGGTCCACACCTCTGTTTTCTCTCCCACTTCCCCCTGGGCAAACCTGTGTTTTACTGCCAAATTGGACCAAACAGCAATCTGGTTTTCTGTGTATTCCTGCTTGTTCTGATTCAGCAGTAAAGTCTGTTTTCTAGGGGAAAGCAGCAAGACAAATGCAAAACTGCTCGGACCCAGGCAATTGGAAACTGCTCACAGGACAAGCGGAAGTGTGGATGAGCCCTCTATTTAAGTGCCTATCCTATTCTGCCCCAACAGATTGGTATTGGGCTAGTGCTACTCCTCATGACAGCACAATGGTCTCTAGTACTGTGCAAGAGAGGCAGCCTGATCCAATCCAGGGTGTCATTCCCCAAACTTCTGATCAGATGATTGACAAAGTGCTGCTTTCAGGATACAGACACTCGGTCACTGACTCACTTCTGAAGCTTATCAGTCCAGCCAGCGGCGAAGGCAATTGCCCAAAAGCAAAGAAAGCCTGGGCTAACTGGTCAACAGCTAGCCAAAGAGCAACGCATTGTGCATTGCATTGCACAGTTCAATAAAATGCCACACACACACATCTGGAAGAGTTGTGTTGATTATGTCAACCTCTGTGGATCCCAGGGAAGAAGCACGTCGTGCTCAGGAGCAGCTTGGCTCTGCCTCTTGAGGGTCTTTGCCAAAAGGCAACAAAATCTGGAGGAGATAACAGGGAAAGCAGAGCTACTGCCCAGCTTTCTCTGTCTGCTATTCATCTTTGGTTATCTCTCTTCTTATCAGCTAATTTTCCCCAGCAAATGGGATGGAGGAGACACATGGAAAAGAGGGATAAGAGGAGCTAAACAATGTCCCCTTATTTCTGTATCTGTCTCCATATGTGCGGCTCTGATCACCTCCAGCTTTCTTTGCCTGTTGGCAAAGAGCATTTAAAATGTCAACAGGTAAAACCAGAGTGCTGCTCTCTCTATGTGGCGAGTGTAATGTGTAGCTCAGCTTGAAATTCCCGGAGAATCCCTAACCTTGCCTTTCCCCTTGCATGCTGTTGTCACTCCTAATACAATGCCAGCTATTGGGAGGTTTTCTGCTTTGTGTGGTTTTAAAAAATAAGAATTTGCATTGAACATTTTGGTGGCCTATAACATGGTAGCAATGTGTGAATTACTGTGGTTGCAATTCCCTCCCCCCACCACTCAGTGACATCTGGTTTACAGCTGTGGTTTCAGCTTAGTGGTTTAAAACGTCTCTGAAGTTAAAGTCTGAGAAGATGAAGAAATGTTATCAACACCTTTACATGATATCAAAACCAGAACAGTTAAATTCCATCAAATGCATTATCAGTCTGCTTGCGTGGATCCTGAAAAGCATTTGGGATACATATCGTGTTCCTTTGACTCAGTTTCTGTTCTTGCCTTGGTCCTGGTGCAACTGGTACTTTTCCTGTATAAGGCATGCTGAAAGCAATGTAACAAGTGTGGAGTCAATGGGACTTTCCTTCTGAACAGATCTGCATAGGATTGCACTGTTTGATTGAAGACCTAAGTACACTTGCCACCTATGAGCTGATTGCTTATAAACGTAGACGTTGCATGGATAAGTTAAATGAAAATTGGAACTCATTTATACAAACTACAGGTTTATAATTGTAATGGTTAACTTAACAATTGTTATTGTGATATACTATACCTTTCTTTCTTTCTTTCTTTCTTTCTTTCTTTCTTTCTTTCTTTCTTTCTTTCTTTCTCCCCCCCCCCCTTTTGAAACTAAAACCACTTTTTACATGTTGCATTTAAATTTAAAACAAACAAACAAATCAGGATTGAACAGCTAGTTGTGATGACTAACTTTAGATAGATTGGGGGCCTAAAATATTCCTTGCTAGGTTGCCCAGATTACATAATTTGCCTAATCAACATTCATATCTGAGTAAGGCTACAATCCTATACAGTGGTACCTCTGGTTAAGAACTTAATTTGTTCCGGAGGTCCGTTCTTAACCTGAAACTGTTCTTAACTTGAGGTACCACTTTAGCTAATGGGGCCTCCTGCTGCCACCGCCCGATTTCTGTTCTCATCCTGAGGTAAAGTTCTTAACCCGAGGTACTACTTCCGGGTTAGCAGAATCTGTAACCCAAGGAGTTTGTAACCTGAGGTACCACTGTACCCACTAAAACTGGGAGTAGGCCTTATTGAATTCAATGAGCAGACTGCATAAGATTGTGGTAGACATGTCTTTTGTTTTATTTGGCCATTTAGGACCATAGAAAGCTGTCTTATACCAAGTCAAACCATTAGTCCCTCTAGATCAGTTTTGTTTACACTGCATGGCAGTGCTTCTCCAGGATTTCAGGCAGAAGTCTCTCCCAGACCTACAAGGAGATAGCAAGGATTGAACCTGCATGCAAGCAGATGCTCTTGGTTTGTGGAAAATCCTAACTTCCTGTTGGGAAACAGGTTGATGGAGACACAGCTTCTTCCAAAGCCTTGCTACTTTGGCTAATTAAACAATATATGGCCTTTTAAACTTTGTGTGTGGCGGGATATTGCTTTGTTTGTATCTATGTTATGTATTTTTTTGTGTTATATTGTAAATCACCCTGTGATCCTTGGACGAAGGTTGGTATAGAAATGTAATAAATCATAATAATATTAAATACCTATCCCAGCCAGGGCAGAAGGTGACGACAGGTTTTAACACAACTTTCGGTGTAGCAGCCACTGTCTGACACAACAGAGAAGTCCAGATTGGGTGCCTCTCTCTAAAACAGGCTTCCTCAAACTCAGGCCTCCAGATGTTTTTGGCCTACAACTCCCATGATCCCTAGCTAGCAGGACCAGTGGTCAGGGATGACGGGAATTGTAGTCTCAAAACATCTGGAGGGCTGAGTTTGAGAAAGCTTGCTCTAAAAGATGGGCCTGCAGTGGTGCAATGGTTCGATGTGTCTAGCTGTTAACCAGAAAGTTGGGGGTCTGAGCCCACTTACGGATGGCTGTTGGCAGGATTCTGTCCTTGCCGAAGCTTGGACTAGATGACCCTCAAGGTTCTTTCAAAATCTACTGTGATTTAGCATCCAATATATCTTTGGTCAACCCTTCACTGTCACAAAACTATGCATTGTTACATTGCCAGTGGGGATGCTTCTATCCTGACCATCTGCGTCTGCAGCAGACACAGGTGGAAGGACTTCTCTGTCTCATCCTAATACTCAGTGCTTTTTTTCTTAAAAAATGTTTAGGGGTAAGCATACACCTGCGTCCCCCACAGAAAAGAAGCACTGCTAATATTCTCCCAGCAGCACATATTGAGTTAGGATTTTTTTTTTTTGTGCAAATTATTTTGGCCTTTGGCTTTTCTTTTTTTTATTTAATGCTTTCCATTTTCTTCTCTCCGGGTGTTTTTGATTCTATACCGCAAACTGAAATGCTAAATCTGCAGTAAGGTGAGATGAAAGGAAAGATAAGTCCCACTGTATAGTCTTGACTCTTTTAAGTTCAGTTGATTCCAGTGGCAGAGGGTTACGCAGGCTTCTCTTTTCCGCTGAAACCAGGGTGGCTTAAACATACTTGGAGTGGGCTGTGTGTGCCCAAATTGATTTTCCTTAATAGATGTTCGCAACAGTCCGGCAGTCCGGCATTTTTAATCAGCCGTAGCATATTGTAAATTTTCTGTAAGTTTAGAATAAGGGAAATGTTTAATGGAAGATGGAAGGAAGTACGCTCGAAGCTGAGCACCTGCAAGTCTGGGATTCTTGCCAGATGAATGCAGCATTATCCAAATTAGGCTTCTACCTCATTTCTTTATCAATCAACAAATGACAAAACTGAACTAATAAGGTTTTAATGCCGTTAACAGCAAACAGCCCTTGAAGGGCTTTCTTGAAATGCCTCCCCCTCCCTGCTCATTTAACAAAAGGTGGGGAGGGTACTTTCTTAACCTGAACTGGGCAAGCAGCAGCTCACTAATGCAATTCAGATGGCTAAACAACTGAGCCAAGCTACATAATTTAAAGGGAGACAATCCTTCTGTAAACACTTGCCAGTAATCATTGGCCTGGTAGACCATTCTTTCTCAGCAGCAGGTGTGATGATCCTGGCACCAGTTCAGGTCTCAGAAGGCAGATCGGGGGCACACAGAAATCACAGCAAGGTTCAAAGTCCTAGACATGGATATATTCAAGATTTGTTTTGTTTGCTTTTAAAACTCACCTCACATACTCCGCAAATGTCGCAGAAAAACCGGGACATCCCATTTTTATTGCAAAAGAATGGCGGCCATTTTGGTTGCCGTGATCTCTCGTGATTCCTCCCCTGGAAAGAGTGCTTTTTTCAGGGCTGTGATCTCACGTAATGCCCCAAAACACATGTTTTTGGCTGCTGTACCCGAATCACAATGTGAAAACATACAGGATCACAGCAGTCAAAATGGCCGCCATGCTCTTGGGATAAATAACGAGAAGATGGTGTCCGGGAAGATAGCGCCCTGGATTTAAAAGTGTTGGAAGGTATGACCTGAGTGTATTTTAGCAATGCTTGTTTTGATTACTTTTTAATGCCACTGCTAGGCTGCATCCCATGCAGTCCAGGAAGATCATCATGACCAGGGAGAGACCAACTTGGACCCATTCATATCAGCCAGTGAAGTAGCTGACCCATTGCTTGCTTCCTTCTTCCCTCCACATTCCTTTTTCCTTTTGTACCATGCTTATTAAACCAACAGCCTTTGAGTAGGGACTGCATCATTGATAGATGTAAACTTCCCCGGCTTTGTGGGAAGCATGATAATTCAGCAAGATCTCAAAGATGATGATGATCTTTGGGGGCTGGTTTTGCCTCACCCCTGAATACTTCAGCCCAGTGCTGAGCTAAATCTCATTGGCTGCTTGATATGGTTCTATAACAATAACAGAGTGGAGGCAGGGAGAATTGATCTGCCTGAATGTTCTGTGCAAGTAGTTTTTTAAAATAATACATAAGCCATAGTGTAGCTTGTTATCTAGCTTTCAAGTACCAGGTGGAGTGTTTTTCTTGAGCAAGCCTCTCATTTAAATGGAGAAGTTGGAGAAGTTTCAGCTCAGCTCTGATTCTCATTTGTGTTCGTCTCACTACTGAATTAATGAGCAGTGTGTGTGTGTGTGTGAGAGAGAGAGAGAGAGAGAGAATTCTTTCAAACATGCGATGAAAACCAATAGAACAGCTGTGATTTTCTCTTAATTTACATAATGCTGCACATAATGATAGGTCATTAAACTGCATTGTTTTAAATTGAAACCTTGCTCATTTCAGACGATTTGATAACTTGTCTGTGATTTAGATCATGCTTTCTTGGCTGTTGCTGATTATTTCTACGTAATTTGTTTTATGTTTCTGCCTTTGTGGATGTTTGATTTTTTTTTTTAATGTGATTTTTGTGTCCCTTTGAAGTGTACATTTTTTGCAGTCATAGAATTGGACTAGAATTCTTATAGCTGACCTGTTGGCTATGAGAGCAGATGGGATCCAGTAGATTTTGGACTAGCTCAGACCCACCCTGCTCTTGGAATGCCCCCCACCCAGAGTGGAAAGCAAGCAAAGAGATGCTTCTGCTTAGTTTTAAACTCTCAATAATCTGACCTGAGCAGGTGGTGGTTGCGGTTTGGATTCCATCCTTTGAGTACAATCATACCTTGGATCCTGAACACCTTGGTACTTGGACGTTTTGGCTCCTGAACGCCGCAAACCTGGAAGTGAGTGTTCTGGTATGCGAACATTCTTTGGAACCCGAACGTCCAACAGGGCTTCTGCGGCTTCTGATTGGCTGCAGGAGCTTCCTGCAGCCAATCAGAAGCTGTGCTTTGGTTTCTGAACGTTTTGGAAGTCAAACAGACTTCTGGAATGGATTCTGTTCGACTTCCAAGGTATGACTGTATTATGAAGTGTATATGAGAAGATGAAGCTAACATTGAAATCAAAATACTTATGTCTAATAGCCCCTGGATTTTCTGGAAGGCTTTAAATAAGAGCACATTTCAGTGGTCTCCTCCTTTGGTGTGATTAGCTGGACAATGATTAAAACAGCACTTTCTGCATAGTTTTCCTATGCTTGAAGCTGAAACCTCTCCCACAATTCACTAGAGCTCAAGGAAACCTTGTTTCAGCAACAATTATTTGACGAATATTTACCACAGTTTGACTAAGGTGCCTTTTCCATAATTCACAGCTGTGGTGCTCTGGCTTTCCGAAATTTCATTTCCTCTTATGCTAACAATCGCAATGAGTTTCATTAATCCTGTGTGTACTCTGTACGGAGACTGAAATGATTCAAGTCCAGCTATTAAAGTTGTACCTGTAGCCCAAAGGCGAGCCAGGAGATGACACATTTGCCGTTAACTCAAATCCTTCAGGCTTAAAGTTGGCTCAGTCTTTTGAGCCTGAGGCAGGGTGGATGATGAGAGAATTGGATCACAGCTGGCAACAGGAGGAATATATGTCTGGACTTTTGTTATGTGCTGTTTGTGGGGGTTCCCATGCAGCTAGTTGGGAAGCTGCAGCCAGTGCAGAATGCCACAGCCTGGGTAGTAGGTGGTGATGCTTGTCGGGTACATATTGCGCCAGGGTTACAGAATCTGTACTGGCTGCCTATTAGCCACCAAGCCAGTTTTAAGGTTCTGCCACTCCATACCCTGCAACATTTCTCTGATAAAAATAGGGATGTCCCATTCCATAATGATAATTTTACTATTTTTACCCCCCACATCTTATTGGGTTGTCCCAGCGCTCTAGCCAGCTTCCAACATATATAAAAACATAATAAAACATTAAACATTTTTTAAAAAAACCCTTCACTATACAGGATTGCCTTCCGACAGCTCAAGGGTTGGGTAACTCCATACCCTCCAACATTTCTCCAATGAAAATAGGGACGCCCTAAGGAAAAGTGGGACATTCTAGGATCAAATTGGAACCGCTTATCTAAATCAGGCATGTCCCTGGAAAACAGGGACACTTGGAGGGTCTGGCTCTTCACATACAGAACATCAAATAATTCTGGACCAGGGTACCTGAAAAGTTTCCTTACCCTCCACTGCCCAGTAATAGCACTATGATCAGCTTGTAAGAACCCCCCTTAGTTTTCCTAAAGCTTAATGATTATTGGTTTGTGGCACCTAATTCCTGAATTCACTTCTTCTCTTGGTAAAGGTAAAGGGACCCCTGACCATTAGGTCCAGTCGTGACCAACTCTGGGGTTGCGGTGCTCATCTTGCTTTATTGGCCGAGGGAGCCGGTGTACAGCTTCCGGATCATGTGGCCAGCATGACTAAGCCGCTTCTGACGAACCAGAGCAGTGCACGTAAACGCCGTTTACCTTCCCGCCGGAGTGGTACCTATTTATCTACTTGCACTTTGACGTGCTTTCGACCTGCTAGGTTGGCAGGAGAAGGGACCAAGCAATGGGAGCTCACCCTGTCACAGGGATTCAAACCGCTGACCTTCTGATCGGCAAGTGCTAGGCTCTGTGGTTTAACCCACAGTGCCACCCGCGTCCCTTCTCTAGAGGCAACAGTAATTTCCTCTCTCTATTTCTCCCTCCATCATGGCTCCCAATCCAGAGATTCCACACCATCCCCTAATGCTATCTTCCATTTTACTCCGTCACAAGACCTCTGAGTTGCTTGCTGCGAGCTTCCCTAATTTGCTACCAGGTAATCTTCCATGGTATCACCACCTTTCTTTAAGAGGTTATGATCCTCTGTCTTCCTTTTGAGTTCTCACCAATAACTTTAATCATTTGTTGCTTCCCTAGTTTAATGTTCTGAGCCCTTCAGATTATTCTTCTGTTTCCTGCTTAGTATGGGAATAGCCAACTGCTGCCTGCTTCATAGGCATCTGACACTCTTGCGGTGTTTCTTTTTGAAGTCAGGTCAACAAGCAGGTCAGTCTATTACTATCTGGAATCAAGTCTCCTTTACTGGATCGATCATTGCCCAGGCGGCCACATTTGTAGTCATTCTTTGCCTCTGCTCCTCTAAATTTACCTTGCATTTTTGCCAAATGGTTTAAGTTGAATTACTTAATTGAAACCCTTATGTAAAATACCACTAGACTTTAAAAAACAAAAACAAAAACAAATGGGGTTTGCTGAATTTGAATCCTTGCAAACCTTTCCCTGTGGTGACAGAAGCACATTTAGAATAATTAGGTGGTTGGTTATATATTTATATATCACTCATATGCCAAAATGGTTTCTAAATTGCAGATTACAGCTATAAAATCGATGCATAGTTAAAATACACAATAACAAATCCATTAGGGCATTAAAAACACCCTTGATTTTTTTAAAAAAACACACACACAATAAAACAAACAATTAAAATTTTAAAATTAAAACAGTTTATTAAAAACTGTTCATCACAAATTCATTTCAGGGGAGTTAGAACATTACATAAGAAAGGCCTGCTGGATGAGGCCAATAGCCCAACTAATCCAGCATCCCTCACAGTAGCCAACCTGCTGTTTGTGAGCATTTTTGCCTCTATCTAGCTAGCAGCCATGAATAGCCTTTCCCCTCCGTGAATTTGTCCAATCCTCTTTTAAAAGCATTTAACTTGGTGGCCACCACTGCATCTTGTGGGCATGAGTTCCACGGTTTAACAATGTACTGCAAGAAGAAGTGCTTTCTTCTATCTGTCCTGAACCTTCCAACATTGTCTGAGTAGGACTCATTGTGCTAATACTCACTAGTGCAGCTATTTAGCTGAATCTGGCCCGTTGCATGCCTACAAATAATAATGGATAACAAGTTAAAAACCCAAAGCAAATAAAGAGAAAATAAATCAAAACACTCAAACTGAAAAATGTGCAGTACTGATAATTTATTTTCCTCCTTGTGCCAAAGGTTGCTCACTTACGCTTTAATGCACATTTGATTATTGAGCTGTCTGCTGCCCCTCCGAACTTAAACCTTTGGTCATCTCTGCTCAGAGGTTAGAATAAGCCCAGGATACACTACCAGCATGTTTCTTTCAAGTGACCTTCTGAAGAGCTTCCCACTGCTTGAACATAAGCACAGCACAGCACAGCTTGACTTTGTCCAGCTGGCTGCTTCATGGTCCTATTTCTGCAGCTGTCTTTGCCTACTGAGTGGCAGCTTGGAGCTCAATCTCTCTCTCTCTCTCCTTTATAATATTCCTCCCAGATGCACTTCTTCCCTTGTTTTCTGTGTGGCCCTTGTGGCTGCAAGGGATGGTAGCTGAGCTCCCTCTATCTAGCTTTGCTTACTAAATTTTCAGTGAAACAGAGGTGTGATGCAAGATGCAATGTGTTATTCAGTGACTTACTAGCATATTGAGTATGGAGCTGTTAGGCAGTCTTTTAATTTCACAGAGACTATAATAGGACTGGCAAAATCTGTTGTAGTATTTTAAAAAATCACTAAGTAGCAAGGGTCAATGGGAGGTTCAAATATTTGCTAATAAACAATCACACCCCCTTTCCATATGTACATGGAGAAACATAAGGGTATTGGATATTTTAAAGGAATTAAATAAATCTTGGTCAGTTGATGCCATGGGTTTTAATCCGTTCATTGATTAAATTTGCTTGCATTTGCTGATGAAATCTAGTTTTAAATAAAAAAGCATGTTTTCCAGCTTTTTAGATGATGGATGGGTTGGTATGCAGCAGCAGACACAGAAGAGACATGAGAGAAGGCAAGAAGTCTTCTCCTAAGATGGCACCTGCTACTTGCAGTTTTTATTAGTGCCAAGTCATTTTATTTATTTAATTAAAAATATGATTTTATTTTTTTATTTTTTTTAGTGCCGAGTCACAATTAGTAACGCCCACACACCCTGTTTTTAAAACTTTGCAATAACTTAACTTCTGCTTCTTAATCTTCAAACAACAACTTGGGACTATGGTACTGATGCTAATGGGAACACATAGTGTGAGTTCTTTACCATGCCTGATGCTTTCAGAGGCTTGGAGAAGTGTCACTGCTGGCCCAGCACTGCACAGTTGTCTATTGGACAATTGCCTAAGAACAGGGAAGTCCATGGCTGGAACCTTGGAGTCTCTTCCTTCCCTGCCCCGCCCCATCACGCCAGTTATGTGGTCATAGTAGTTAATCATACCACTGATTTCCTTAATCTATTAAATGTCAAGTTGGCATACACAGAGCTTTCAGACACAGATTCTATCAGCAAAATTAACTCAGCATAAACTCTCATTATGTATAACTTGCACCTAAAGCTCAATAAAGATGGGGGAACCGTCAAAAAAGATAAAACAAAAGAAAAAGAGAGAGGAAAGAATAATACATTTCTTCCAGCTTCCTTTTCTACTCATATTCATTTGTGTAATGGTAAAGGTGAACTCACATAGAAATTAAGTTCTACAGTCAGGCAAAATAAAAGATTAAATGATTAAGTTGACTATGCATTCTTAAGGTTGTGCCCTTATATAAAATTGTTTGACCCAGTGAAACTGGATATCCTTGAAAAGATATCTGTATCAATGCTTTGATGATAATTGATCTTCCTCTACTTCCCTTATGGATGATAATGTCAAAATCTCCAGTCCTAAGTTATAGTGTTCAATTTAATCATAGATAGGTGTGTGCTGATGGGTAAGATCATGCTACCTGATGTTGATCTTTGTAAACTCTAAAGTCATTCCACCGCTGATTTTCTCTTAGACCAAAAAGGACTAGGGCTGAGGTTACCGTCTCTCTCCATATCTATCCACCTGAATGTTAAGATCTTAAATCAAGGATGGGCAACCTGTGGCCCTTCAGATATTGATGGGCTCCACCTCCCATCAGTTCCATGGCCGTTGATGATGGCACTTGCAGTGCAGGTATATCTGGAGGGTCACAGGATTCCCATCTTAAGTAGAGGGCCTTCTACAGATGTCCTCACCATCTGATGTGAGACAGGCGGCTATCAAAAAGAGGGAGTATATCTGTTCAGTATTGGTGTCCCCATTGTGGAACACATTCCCCAGAAACATTTGGTGCCTCTTTTATCCTAGTCATTTGGCAAAGACCTTTTTAGATGCAATTTCAATCCTGCATCCTGTTTTGCTTTGCTTTTATGATTTTTGCAACCAATAGCTTATTGTCGTATTTTTCGCTCCATAAGATGCACTTGACCATAAGACGCACCAAGTTTTTAGAGGGGGAAAGCAAGAAAAAAATATTCTGCGCAGAGCATGTAAGCAGTTCTCGCTTTTCTTGCTTTAAACCCTTCCATCCCTAGGAAGCTGCACAGCTCTCGCTGAAGCCAGCAGAGCAAGAGCGATAGCTGTGCAGCGCCTCTTCTGCTGGCTTCCCACCAAAGAGGGATGAGGGACGAAAGGGAGCCCTTACAAGGGAGCCCTGAGCAGAGCCTGGCAGCGGCTCTTGATGGCTTTTCCGGGAGGTGGGAGAAGGGACAGAGGGCAGCCCATCAGTCCCTTCCCCCACCTCCCGGAAAAGCCCCCAAGAGCCATGCTCCCTTTAAAGAGCTACGTGGCTCTTTAAAGGGAGCGCTGAGCAGAGCCTCCCGCCTGCATTCGCTCCATAAGACGCACACACATTTCCCCTTACTTTTCAGGAGGGAAAAAGTGCGTCTTATGGAGCGAAAAATACGGTATGTGTTTCATATTTACATTGAGACACTGTTAGTGTTTGCCTGAGGAGTACAGCTGAAAGGCAGAATAAAAATACATGAAATAAACTTGTTTACAAGCCCTTTTTCTTTGCGGTCAGTTGTGGTCTGGTGGGGCAGCTACAAAGTAGGTGGTGTTTTCCCCAATCCACTTTATCTCCATGACAGTAAATTAATCTCCTGTTAAATTCTTGCACATCCTGCTGCTGATAAAGTAACGTGAGAAGGACCAGTAAATAAATAAAAATTGGCAACTCGGCGGTTGTTCTACAATCACAGCAGCATGAATACTGCTGGGAGGGGCTCTGTAGATTCGGGAGAATGTCTCGATTTAAATAGCCTGCTGATGAATTTACATTCAGTCACATCTTCTACATCTAAAGAGAAAGTATATAAGCACCCTCACCTGCTGTCACCTTCCTACATTGCATCCCAACATAGCCCTGATTTGCTTTAATAAGGAGCGTGGATTATATTTCATTCTGGTACAAATGCAAAACGATTTTGGCTCTTGTTAAAAATAGCATGACATTTTAGCGTTTCATTATTATTATTTTAAAAAATACATGCCAATACTTCTGATATGTCAACTCTCCCTTCTAAATCAGGCTTTATGCAATTATTGAAATGTCAGAACTTCTCACATGTGGGACAATTTTGAGCAGCAGCAGCAGCAGCATCTCAAATCTTTTACTTAAAGCAGGGGGTCAGAAACATTACATGTCTCCCTCCATCACGTATGAGACAGTAGTACTTACTGTACATCAGCAAAAAGGACCAGCCTCTCCCTCCAAGCTTTCAGGCCTACACCCCCGCTCTATTTACCTTGCTGTGTTGAATAAACTCACCTAAATGTGTTGCTGGTTGCAGATGAAAATATGATGATTGCTGTAGTTCCTTAAAAGACAAAACAAAATATTCTTGTGGGTTTGCCAGAGCCATCTTATGAGCCACTGAAGCAACAGAAGGCTGGACTAGATGGGCATTTGGTATGATGCAGCAGGTCTAGTGTTCTTTATCTTTTCTTCTTCTTCATATAAACAACATGTACAAAACTATATTACATTTCAGTGTACATTTGTTTACTATGGGATGCTAGTAAAGGTAAAGGGACCTCTGACCATTAGGTTCAGTCATGGCCGACTGGGGTTGCGGCGCTCATCTCGCTTTATTGGCCGAGGGAGCTGGCGTACAGCTTCCGGGTTATGTGGCCAGCATGACTAAGCTGCTTCTGGCGAAGCAGAGCAGCGCACGGAAATGCCGTTTACCTTCCCGCCGGAGCAGTACCTATTTATCTACTTGCACTTTGAGGTGCTTTTGAACTGCTAGGTTGGCAGGAGCAGGGACTGAGCAATGGGAGCTCACCCCATCGTGGGGATTTGAACTGCCGACCTTCTGATCGGCAAGTCCGAGGCTCTGTGGTTTAACTCACAGTGCCACCCACGTCCCTATGGGATACTATGTTGGTTATATATAAACATTTCTTTAAAACAAAAGAAGTATAGTTCACGTATCTCCTGCTTCCCAATACCTTAGAAGAATAAAAGTGAACCAACAAGGACATATAGAGAGCAAAACATAGCAGTTGTTCTTTCAAGGCCTCTTGTTTCCAACCATATTTTGCATGGCTGAGGGCATGATGTTTACATGCAGAGTGTCCCAAGTTCAATCCCCAACATGTCCAAGGTAATAATAATAATAATAATAATAATAATAATAATAATAATAATTTAATTATTGGTATCCCACCCACCTGACTGGGTTGCCCCAGTCACTCTGGGCAGCTTCCCGCACATATAAGAACATAATAAAACATCAAACATGCAGATGTCTTCTAAAAGTTGTATAGTTCTTTACCTCCTAGACATTTGAAGGGAGGGTGTTCCACAGGGCAGGTGCCACCACCAAGAAGGCCTTCTGCCTGGTTCCCTGTAACCTTACTTCTTGCAGTGAGGGAACCACCAGAAGGCCCTTGGAGCTGAATCTCAGCGTCCGGGCTGAATGACGGGGGCGGAGGCGCTCCTTCAGCTAACCTCTCTGAAACCCCTGAGGGCTGTTGCCTGTAGCCAATTACTGAGCTACAGGAATGCCTACTTGGCCCCGTGAACGTGGGTGCCCGGGGCCATGGGTGCAATGCAATGTGCATGGCCCTAGCACCAAAATTTGTGGGTGCCTGATGCCTTCATGGGGAATTTTGTGTGTGCTCAGGCACTCAGGGCCCCAGGGAGTTGGCAGCGATGCTGAGCTCGTTGGATCAATCTCCTGACTCAGTGTAAGGCATCTTACTACGTTCCTGTGCAAGGTCTCTACACCACACTTCTATTCTTTATAAGGTACGTGCGAACCTTAAATAAGCCTGGCAGCAGGCTTTGATCCTGGTCTAGGGCTACTTGCCTTTGTGGAAAACTTTTAAGAGTGCACACCCTCCAGCATTTCTCTGATGAAAATAGAGACATCCTATTGAATAATAATAATAATATTTATACCTTGCCCATCTGACTGGGTTACCCCAGCCACTTTAGGTGGCTTCCAACATATCCTGAAATGGTTCGAAAACCAAGGTGAGGCTTCCGATTGGCTGCAGGAGCTTCTTGTACTCAATCGGAAAACACTTACTTCCGGGTTTGTGGCGTTCAGGAGCCAATTTGTTTGGCACCCAAGCCGTTTGACTGCCAAGGTATGTGTGTGTGTGTGTGTGTGTGTACACCATAAAGAAACTTCCCTATACAGTGGTGCCTCAGGTTACATACACTTCAGGTTACAGACTCTGCTAACCCAGAAATAGTACCTCGGGTTAAGAACTTTGCTTCAGGATGAGAACAGAAATTGTGCAGCAGCGGCGTGACGGCAGCGGGAGGCCCCATTAGCTAAAGTGGTCTTCAGGTTAAGAACCGTTTCAGGTTAAGAACGGGCCTCCAGAAAGAATTAAGTACTTAACCCGAGGTACCACTGTACAGGAGTGCCTTCAGATGTCTCGGCGGTCGGATATCTCCATACCTTCCAACATTTCTCTGATGAAAATAGGGACGTCCTAAGGAAAAGTGGGACATTCTTGGATCAAATAAGAAACTGGAACGGCTTCTGTAAATCTGGGACTGTCCCTGGGAAATATGGACACGGGGGGATCTGAAAGTGCATGGAGGTAAACAAATGATTGGAAGCAAATAGTTCCCCTCGTCAGCTTCTTAATAGCTTACCATACTCTGCCTGACCTCTGACTAACCCTAGTTCAGTCAGAGGATAGTAATCCCTCCTTCTCTACTAAACTGCATTAGGCAGGGATACTACCAAGAGACAAACTGTATTAATTGCCCATGTCCGCTAGCCACAAACACACATGCAAATATGTGACATACACACAAATTAGGAATATTTTTGCCCTGAGCTTCTTATTTAACAACCTTTAAGTATTTATAACCTCGAGCAATTAAAAATGATGGCTCATCCATATTTAAATCTACAGCAATGTCTTAATTATCCTCTTGTATGTGCGGCACCCGCACGCTGTGCAACATTGTAGCTGCATTTGATATCTTGAAATCCCTCGTGTGACATCGGGAGCCCATCTGTTGTCTGATTTACAGGGGTGTTGTAGATCACCTTTACGTAGACTATTCACATTCAGAAGTGAAGGCACTAGAGAATCAAGCTCTCTTGAATTTTGCGGGGAAGGGCGGGTTTGGAAGAGGCACATGGGGGGGGGAAAGGGCACAGATGGCTTTCCTTCCATTGCCACAAGAGTATTCAAAGGGGTGAAATCTTATGAAAGATCTGCAGGGAGTCGTGTCTAGTGGGGGGGGGGGTGAAACCAGGTGGACTATGGTTTGTATTTGACTAAGTTATGCCACACTGTTAGTCATGTCACTTATTTCCAATGGGCCTACTCTGTGTAGGGTTAACATTGCATACAACTCTAAAGCATAAAGGTCAGACTAGCTGTGACTTTAAGAACATCTTTTATTTTTTATTTTTTTCTTCCAAATTTTTTTATTCATTTTATAACACAAATAAACAACATAAACAAAAAAACAAACAAATTCTTGTCTTATCCTTATTTTTTCTAAACATTGTTAGCCGAGCTTCCCCAAGTCCCCCCTATCTGATTTTCATTTTACCTCATCTTTAGCAGTTTACATATATCATAATTTTTAACCATTTTTTTTGTCACACTTACTTTTACCATAAAAATCTTCATATTTTATCCCTTACAAATAATACTATTTTAAAATACACTATCTTCTACTTCTAACCCTACAGCCTATATCCACTTCCAAAGCTATTCTAAGATTTAAATATTAACGTATTTTTTCAAATATTCCTTAAACTTCTTCCAATCTTCTTCCACCGTCTCTTCTCTCTGGTCTCAGTGACTCCCAGTCAGTTCGGCAAGTTCCATATAGTCCATTAAGAACATCTTTTAAAAGTGTGCTTACGTCTGGCCATATCTAATTTTCCCAACAGCAGATATGGGAGGAGGCGGGACCTGGATTTGGGGCCGTGGTGTCTGGGAAGGTAAGTAAGCCTTATCTTCTCCCCCCACATTGTATCCCCACTGAAAAATGTCTTCCCAAACTGTTGTTTGCCCCATTTTTTTATTTATTTGGAGCATTTGTGCCAGCCTTGCCTCAAAACAACAAATGAAATAAAATTAAGATTAAGGTGGTTAACAATAAAACTTAAACATAATTTTTAAATGCAGCAGTGTAGCAGATTCAAACCAATACAGTAAAACAATGTACAACCCCAAAGCTCCCCCCCTCATTTTTGTAGTCTTTAATTCAGTTTTTCTACATCAGTTTGCTTTTTTTAAAAAGAAAGAAAATCCATCAGGAATACTGTGTGAATTTCTCTTACCGTACACATTTTGTGTGGAATTTTGCCAAATATACACATATTTGGAACACAATTTCCCCCAAGATAATGCATTTTTGTTGTTATTTCCACACACAAAAATTGTGTATTTCTATGCAGACGTTGCCATTGTATATGCCTTTATTTGGGTGCATTTCAGTTTGTACGTTGCTTTAGGAAAATTGAATTGAATATTCCCCCCATCCCTATTTACAACACCAGCCTATGCACGTTTACATGGAAGTAAGTCTCATTGCATTCCGTGTGGCTTACACCCTAGTAAGTGGGGTGAGGATTGCAGCCTTAAGCCTCACTTGCAGAAATGTTCTTAAATCAAGATGGCAGACGTGCCCAGATTATATTGAAAGATGTCCTTAACTTTAAAATGGATATATACATTTATGCTGGGGAGCAGGGGCAGGGGAGATATTTTTTCCCCTCTGGAATGATGGGTATTTGCCAAATTTAAGCATGTGAGTGGGTTTTGAAACTTTGTGATATTACATTTCCAAAATGGTTAGTGATGATCAGGGGGGTATTCATTTGCAGCCAGACCCCTCAAAAGAAAAAGCGATAGGAAGCTAAAAGAGATAAAAAAGAGAACACATCTTAGATTTTCAAGCCGATATTGGTTCAATAAGCAGCGCTCAAAATTAATAAGTCTTATATAATTTGAGTGTGAATTAGCAATTCTGTTGAAATGGCACTGAGAGAAGAAGCTCTTTGAACTTCCCCCTTTGGAGAAGCATGTAGGTGGCAGATGTTTCTGATGCATGTAATTCTGTGATGCTGTCTTGATAGCGAGCTCAAAGGCCCACATTTAGGCTGATATATTGCTGTTTTGATATTATGCTGCCTTTGATAAGTGTGAAGTGAGACAAGAAATGGATCACATTAAAAAGCAATAATAGTAGTAGTAATAATCAGAGAAATAGGGAGCATACACTGGAAAATTCTACGCATTGCAGCAGTACTGCTAAGTAACATCATCACCTAAAAAAAAAAGTCCCATTGAGCAATGAGAAATCAAGGCCATCCTATTTATTTCTGCATTTGTATTTGCGAACTTTTCCCTTTGTGTTTGGCTTAGGTCACAGCACAGTGGAATAAAAGAGGCAAGACACATAAGATTGGGTGAACTGGGGCACATTTATTTAAATCAGGCTTCCTCAAACTCGGCCCTCCAGATGTTTTGAGACTACAATTCCCATCAGTCTTGACCACTGGTCCTGCTAGCTAGGGATCATGGGAGTTGTAGGCCAAAAACATCTGGAGGGCTGAGTTTGAGGAAGCCTGATTTAAGTATTTCAACCCCACCCTGATCTGCGCCGGAGGAACAACGTGCAGGACCTAGCTAAGAACCAGACTCTGGGTGAGCCAAAACCACCAGCCTATTGTTTACCTGCCTCTTTTAAGCTCCATCCGTTCAGGTGAACAGGAACACCTTCCTGCTCCACCCTCTGATGTTGTTGGAGTCCATCTCCCACTGTCCCTGACCACTGGCCATGTTGGCTGCAGATGTTGGGAGTTGGACTTTGGAAGCTCTGTTGTACTGGTCTAATCCCCTTCTAGAGCCACTGGCCACCAGCTCACAAGATATTGTGGGACTGAGTTCCATAAACTAATTATGAAGAAGTACTTCATTTCATCTGGCCTGAATTTATTGCCAATCAATCTCATTGGGTCGACCCTAAATCCTAGTACTATGAAAGACACCCTCACCCTAAAATCACTCCCAGCCACTCCCTCTATAGTGTTCATTCTAAGCCTCTATCATTTCCTGCCCTGAGTCATCTGTCTTCTAGCAATCTGTCTCCTTCATGCCCTGTCTGTGACCTTCCCAGACACATGCCCTTGGGAAGCTCATAAGCCAGGCACAGTCAGGATAGCCATCCTCCGTTGTTTGCATACGCTGCCTCCGAATAATGTGATTCCCCCTTTTTAATGGTATTTATTTAATAATTTGGCAAGGCGTAGCCCCTCAAAATCTTTAAGTAGGCTACATAAAGTGTTATAAAGCATTCATTAAAATTAGCAATGAAAGCAGACCTTAAAAACAGTAGATAAAATCCACAACTGTACCTCTAATAAAGTGACATTTCTGGGTAGGCTTGCCTTAAACCAAAAGATTTTTAGTAGGCATCAAAAGCAGGAGAACAAAGGTGTCTGCCTAATATCAATAGGCAGGGAGTGCTGCCACACGGAACAATTTATTTCTGGCAAGTGAGGAACAAACATTATGTGTCACTGGTAGACGTGCAAGTCCACACTGAAGCAGATGAGTGGGCACCTGAGGTGGACCCCAAAATGGCATTCCCCAACCCTGCCAGGCGGCGGCAGAGCAAGCCAATCAGGTGCCCGGGGAGGCACGCGTGCCCTGCGCCCAGGGGCAGAGCTATCTGCCCACAGGGGTGGGGCCAGCTGCCCGCAGGGTGGGGTGAGCCGGGGCAGGACGCTCTGCAGGGCCTCCGAGGAGTCTGCCTGACTCCTCCCACTCAGCCGCCCTACAGCTGAGGGGGAGGCAGCGGGTGGACCATTTGGGGCAGTGTGGAGCCTGCGGGTGCCTAAGCCACTACATCTCTTCCAGGAGAGAGGCGTGGCTCGGGCACATAGCTGTCAACCGTCCCTTATTTGGCGGAAAACTCCCTTATCCCAGCGCCATGTCCCGCTGCTGGAATTATTGATGATGTCCCTTAAATTTCCCAGGTTTCAAAGGAAGCAGCTCCTCTCCCTCCCTCCCTGCCGGCGAGGGAGGCTCCAACTGTGTTGCTTGGCTGCGTTGCTCACCCAATAAGGAGTTTAAGAACGACTGGGGGTGGAGCTTGCATGCCTTGTGCCAATCAAATCGGCCACGTTGCCTGGGGACTCGCCTTTGCTCAGCGCTTCCCAGCGGAGAGGTGACGGTGGTTTTCCTTGCTGCACCCCTTTGCCGGTTTGCTGCGCTGTGGGAACCACCACTTGAGGCTTCGTTTGGCTGCTGGGCTGGCTGGGCTTTCTGCCTTTGGCTCGGGAGCTGGTTGACTAAAATCCCTTATTTTGGCTGCTGGTCCCTTATTTTCGAGGCTGCTGCTCCCTTATTTTCAAATCTGTAAGTTGACAGCTATGCTCGGGCATGCTGCAGGCCCCGCAGTGAGTGCCACCCGGCATTTTGTCACCCCCCTCAGTGGTGACACCTTGAATTAAAGCTGGTAACAAATTGTTAGCTAGTGCAGGGGTTGTAAAGTTTCTGGACCGAGTGCAAGGGAAGTCCCCCTATAGAGTGCATTGCAGTAATCCAGTCTTAAAGTTACCAGTGCTTGAACTAGACTGGTCTAGGAACACCTGCAGCTGCCACACTGGTCAAAGCAAATAAAAGCAAAGAAGCAGAGCTAATATATGGGTCTATGGATGCAACCCTGATCGTAGGTTGTAAACGGCAACCAAGTGCCTATTTATGCACACCATTTCTCATCCAGCTGCTAGAAATAATGTGGAAAGCAACTTCAGCTTCTGCCCATGTATGGCTCCTACAGGGTATTGTGGTGCTATACTTCACTGGCTATTTTTGAAGCTGCCAGTCATGTGTTGAATTCTGTGTGGGGATTTTAGAATAGGCTGCATCACTGAAGCAGTGTGAGCTAAGCAATCGCTAGTATGGAATTCTCCAAAGCAGGTCCATCCCAACGTACCAATGCTTTCTGTTATCTTCAGGGGCTAAAATCCCTTTTAGGGAGATGCCATTTGGCAGCTTGCTAGTTATAGGGGTTCTGTTTTCCTTTTCCTGTTACAAAATCAAAAGGAAAGAAATGCAATGCAATTGCATTTCATTTCATTTCCTTCTGTTGTAAACAATGGCTTGGGGAAGAGGAAAGGATACATCAACTTGATTTCTTTTTGTCATTACTTAGACAGAATAATTTCCTCTTCACTAGCAGCAAGATGCTTAAACCCAGTGCTTTGGAATGAAGGTAACCTGTGGCCTTTAGCTTTCACAGTCTTAATAATTTAATTATTATTATTTTATTATTTATAACCCCGCCCATCTGGCTGGGTTGGGCAAAACTTTGAAAAAGATGGAATCATTTTGGTTTAATCTACCTTTTTTTTAAAAAAACAACCCCCCTCATCATCATTCTTCTCTCCCCCCCCAATTTAGATCAGAGTCAACAGATTGATTAGAGGGGAAAGATATACCAAATAAGCAAATTCAGATTGTATGTATGACCTTACTTAGAAATAAAAACCAGTCTGGGGAGCAAATCCAGTTTCCTGTGCACCTTTAGAAGTTTCCATTCATAACCTTCCTTGATCTGTGTCTAATTGACATTGACGGGCATGTGGATTCTGCCCTTAAGCCAAGGGTTAATAACTACAATCATGTGTTTACAAGTGTAATTCAGTTTTCACTTCTATAATTAAATATGCATTATGATCCCTATAAATATTATATAATCCCCCACCCCAAGTAAAATCTTAGTAAGCTCATGCAGCGACCAATTCCACAAGTTAATTATACATGGTATTAAAAATGTTTTCACATTTAAGTTTGATGTCTAACAGTGTCACTAAATCGGCCTTGTAATGTGAAAGATGCTTGATCCGTTTAACCTGGGGGGTGGGAAGTATAAGAGAAGCCATGAGGTTCGCTCTGTAGCATCTCCCTTTCCTTACCAAAACAGGTGAATTTGTCACTGAACAGCAATGTGAAGTTGTATCGCCATGGCTGGCCCACACATGAGGCAAGGTGTGGCATCTGCCTCGGGTGGCAGGATCCAGAGGGGCAGCAGGTCCAGCCTTCAAGGAATGCATTGCCTGTTGCTTGGCAGCAACAGCCGTGGGACATTTCTTGGCCGCCAGATCTGCCTCCTCCTCAGCAGCAACCCTCCCCCAATGTTGCTTCTACCTTGCCTCTTGGAGAAAAGCAGACCCTCCAAGTGTCCCTGTTTTCCAGGGACAGTCCCAGATTTACAGAAGCCGTCCCAGTTTCTGATTTGATCCCGGAAGGTCCCACTTTTCCATAGGACGTCCCTATTTTCATTGGAGAAATATATGGAGGCCAGATCTGCCACATCTTCGGCAGCTCACCCCCAACACTGCATCTGCAGGGGCCTCTCAGTGAATAGGAGGCACTGCCAGTCTCCTAGAGGGGAAATGGTGAGGTATGCCCTCTGTCAGTCAGTCAGTCAGTTTTATTGCACATAGCCAAAGGCTGCCGCAATGTACACAGAATCATTCAACAATTAAAAGAAAATATGCTGGATTAATACAAAAAACTTATCAAGACATTACCTACTCTAAACAGAGCTATAAAAGTACCTTAATATACAGGTTAAGACATTAAACAATAAAATTTATAAACTAAAATCATTACATGGCCACTAATATATTAAAAAATAATGTTAATTAATACAATGTGCAATTATATTCAGAATTTGGTGATAGATAGAATATAGCTTGAAGTAGATAGGGTCTAATAAATTCATCTCCTTTACAGTTGGTGGCTATCTTGGCTATATAATTTGCTCTAATTTTCCTAGCAGCAGTTGCAAGGAGTGCTACACGCCAGGTCACATACTTATCTGTGTCTGCGAGGAGATATAAAATCATGTCAGAGGGGTTCTGGCCAGGGGATCTAGTCATTATAGGTGCTAAAAATTGTTCTCTTGCTTCATTATATAAGGGGCAGCGCATGATATAATGCATAAGGTCCTCTACTTCAGGTCATCCCCTAATACAACACATTTGTTTGTTGGTATGCCTCTGTGTCTCCCATCTCTATAAGCAGAGCGGTATGCCCTCTGAGGTCTGCACCCGCCTGGCAGGATTCAGAATGGGACCCTCCCTCTCCACAATGGCTTTTGATTCCCACTTCAACCATTGGGCAAGATTGATTTGATTCCCCCCTTCTTCCTGGTACAGTGGTACCCTGGGTTAGGAACATCTTGGGTTACAAACACTTCGGGTTACAGACTCAGCTAACCCGGAAGTAGTAACTCGGATTAAGAACTTTACCTCAGGATGAGAACAGAAATCGTGCGGCAGCGGCAGCAATGGGAGGCCCCATTAGCTAAAGTGGTTACCTCAGGTTAAGAAAGGTTTCAGGTTAAGAACGGACCTCCGGAACGAATTAAGTTCGTAACTGGAGGTACCACTGTATAGATCTTCACTCACCCCTTCTTCCCTGGCAGGGGGAGTGCCACTTATATGGTTCACCCTGGAAGATCCTAAACATGCCGGCTTGCTTCATTTGAACTGAAGCAGATGAAATATTTGTATGCACAACCCTTTTCCCAGGAACAGTTAATGTGCCTTAATTCACAATATGATGTGCGGTAGGAAATCAACTGAACAGCGTACGTATAAGCTGTATGAACCTTCAGTAGGATGAAGCAGATGAAAGCGACACATCTGCTTGTCATTCTGAGATGCCATAAAGTTGGCTTTCAAAGCTTTTGCAAAATCTTTTAGCACCATAAAATGCTTAAATGGCGTTTTATCCCCTTGTATTTTCCTCGTTTCTAAGAAGGTTGGAGGTATATAGGGGATCTTTGACCATAAACTATAATGTGCCTGAAGTTTTCTGGTGACAGCACTGGCTATTTTTCATCTTAATTACGAAATACATTTTTGTGCAGAGAAAATGCAGCAACGAGGTTCGGTGTACTCCTTAAGCAGGCACCAGAGCAGTGAGAATGTGATGCGAATATCCTGACTTCTGTGAATAATTTTGCACTGGAATTCAAAGTTGCACGGCATTGTGGAATATTCATTCATTACGAAGATAGGATTTCTTGGAAGATAACAAATGTAAAGGGGTTTGTGTGTGTTTACATGTGTGTATGTATGTGCATACTTGCATAAAGCAATATATTAAATCAAGAATCTATCAGATTAGAAAGTAATATAAATTAACAGCCAGAATCTTTCAGATTTTTTTTTAATGCTTTGCAAAGCAGCCAGCCACTTTGTGACTTAATGCACATGCTATCCAGGTTAATCAGTGAGCATCCTTAACACCTTTCAAGGTGATGGACATCTCTGGAGGCCAATTACTGACGTTGTGGGGCTCTTAGCATGGATATAGAACAGGCTTCCTCAACCTCGACCCTCCAGATGTTTTGAGACTACAATTCCCATCATCCCTGACCACTGGTCCTTCTAGCTAGGGAGCATGGGAGTTGTAGGCCAAAAACATCTGGAGGGCTGAGTTTGAGGAAGCCTGATATAGAACATCCTTGAGGCTAACCTGTCTCACCTGCCCAGAGTTGTGGGACCCTGGATGGGTTAAGGAAGACCTCCCTTCACACCTTAATGGTGTGGTCCAGGTTATGACCCTTTGTGAAGCATGGTTTGACTCACCCAAGTTGGCATTTGATGTAGGTTAGCTCTCCGCACTGTTCATTTTCCCCTGCAGATGTAAATAAAATTCGACTTGAGTTCAGCTCATACTGCTGTGTCTCGCTTCCTGTTTCCTGGTTCTGGTCACAAATGCTGGTTTGTCAAGCTAACTGCCTGGTTATCTCTGCGAACAGTGCTAAGAAACCATGGATGCTGAAACAGTGTCCCATGTGTAAATATTTGCTGAGGACCACTCACCTTAACTGGCTTTCTAGGGACATTATCTTGTTCGACGTTTTAGAGGGTTGTTTTCCCCTTCTCTCTTGAGCATTTCGCTGAGTCCCATGGGACATCTCGGATAACTGCCTCCTGAAATGTGGCTAAATAACTACAGCAGCATGTAGCCCTCACTCAAAGATTCTCTGCCTGGTGCCGCCACAGAGATGTGGCAGAGCAATCTTGGAAATATAAAATTCACGGAGAACTTCGGCATTTAAGGAACCGGGGCTTATTTAGAATATAGAATATACAGAGGCAGAAATCTTAGCAGGGCTTTTGAAGCGATGGATACTTCATTAGACTGTTAGACACAGTTGTAATAGCAGATTGAATTACTTTTGCAATCTGATGCAATAAAGTTCCGTGAGACCCGATGGCAGAATAGAGAGGCAGACACAGAAGCTGGGATGAACCAGGGGTGCTTTATTTAAGAATAAAACCCATTTTAAAAAACCCTCTACGGAGGAACAACACTATCAATGCGGGAGCAAACCTGAACAAACTGCAGTCTCTAGCAGTGGCGTAGCGTGGGGGGTGCAGGGGGGGCCGGCCGCACCGGGTGCAACATCTGGGGTTAGGGCAAATCCAAGGGTTAGGGGGCACAAATCCACGGGTTAGGGGGCGCAAATTACTTGCCTTGCCCCGGGTGCTAACAACCCACGCTACGCCACTGGTCTCTAGGGCCGTGGTTTCCAAAGTGGGGCAATTTGATTTTTAAGGGGGGAAATTTGAGAATGAGTTGTTAATTGTTAATGGCCTTTTAGGCTTCCTCCACGTGGATAGGAGTTCACTTTTTGAATAATAAGAATTATATGTCACTGGGGGTGGGGTGGGCATCAGGATTTTAGAGATTCTTAGGTGGGGCATGGCCAGAAAAAGGTTGAGAATCACTGCTCTAGGGTGACCAAACAGCCCACCTGCAGCCTGTGGAGACACTGCTGCTCAGCCTGCATCCCATTCCCAGGCCACACCATGAAGAAGAAGAAGAAGAGTTTGGATTTGATATCCCGCTTTATCACTACCCTAAGGAGTCTCAAAGCGGCCAACATTCTCCTTTTCCCTTCCTCCCCCACAACAAGCACTCTGTGAGGTGAGTGAGGCTGAGAGACTTCAGAGAAGCGTGACTAGCCCAAGGTCACCCAGCAGCTGCATGTGGAGGAGCGGGGAAGCGAACCAGGTTCACCAAATTATGAGTCTACTGCTTTTAACCACTACACCACACTGGCTCATGAAGGTAGCTAGGAAGGCCTATTGTGCTCTTCTCACCTCTGAAGCCCCATAGCTTCAGGTCAACGAAGCAATTTACCATCCAGGGCAGCCCCTGTCCTACTGCAGGGCCCGAGAGCAACAGCTTCCACCCATGCGCCTGCCTTCTTGATCTGGGGTAATGGACATAATTACTATAATAAGGCCATTGCACTAGAGATATTCACATGACCTCCATCCTCATGAGAGGACGCATGAAGGAACCATGGGGTCACACCATGGGCTATTTGTCCCACGCATGTTCAGCGGCTGTTTACAGGGGTACATCACAAGTACTGACATATGTTCATGAGGTGTCTCCACACAAAAGGAAAACTTGGCCAGTCAGGATTACACTTCACATGAAAAGCCCATGGCACATATGCCAGTGCTCCTTCATCTGGCCATCAAGTGTGTGGCAGCTGTGGCTGGCACAAGGGATGGTGGAGACGTCAGACAAACAGAAATATGAGCGGAAATTACCAGTGTTTGCTTATTTGTCCCAAGTCCAGAACAGAAATCAATCCAGTGAATAGGCTTGGTATTTGGTGTTGCTGTTGTTTTCAGCCTGCAAATGATACACAATTAATTACATTACGCACCCCCTCATTTGCATTACATTTCCTTTGCGCTGAAATGAACGGTGTAGAATAGTGTAATGACAATGAAATTTGCATAATTGGTTATATAAATTGCATAAGTTACATAATTTTATCACAGCGGACAGCGAGATAAATACTGTAGGTTTTTTTGGGGGGTGAAATGAACTGCAGTGGAACAGAGACAGTGCTGTATGCAACAAATATAAGGTGGAAGAGAAAATGATGCCTTCTTACAACCTCACGATCTCCTCGTGTGCTTTTGATGCATGAGGGAGGCTGCGGGAATCCATCCTCAAGTCCCTTACTCTTATTGGACTGCCCAATTTGTTTCACAGATCAACCACAGAAAGCTTCACACACAGCTGTTCACAAATGTTTCCTTGGAGCTATTGCTATCCTATCTTTTCCTGTCCTGAACTTGTATCATCGGAAGCTGTCTCAAGCTGGGCCAGATGACTGGTTCATGTAGCCAAACAACACTTACTCTGACTGGCAGCACTGCTTTGTCACTAAGCTACAACTGCTCTCCACCTATGAGCATCTAAGGCTACATTTGTACGGGGTATCCCTCCTTGCATCTAGTATAAAGCCTGAATTAGCAGTCTTTAACTGTTTGCCCCCTTGCACAAAAACTCCCTCTTAGACCCAGCAGAGTTGATTTAGGATGAGCACAGTAATTGAAACAGCCTAGAGTCTGAAAACAACCAGCCTGGAAGGGATGCTAAGCAATTACCATTTTCAATTACTGTTGACATTTCTACTCCATGTATCGAATGCCCAGTGGCTTATAGGAATATATATATATATATATATTTAAAGCTTCATAGAGAATGCTTGGGTTTTAGTTCTACACCCTTCTGGTGCTCTGTGTAGATGGTTTGCTTTTTTGAAAACGGCATGTTGAGCTTCGTTCTCATTCTTCAATACTGGGAAAGGGCATACATGTGAGGTGCCTACTTTTTCAGGCCTAGCTGAACTTGCCATAGTTTTATGCAAATACAACACTGCCTGAAAGTGAACCCAAAACCATACGGGGGGGGGGGGAGAGGGAAAAAAAATCCCACATGTAATGTGCTGATAATTAAACTCCTCTGACAATTACATCATGCACTATCAGGCTTAGCCAGATCCATTACTCATGATCGGTGCTTAGGACAAAACAAAGCTGGTTCACTGGGGACTGTCAGCTGAGCAGATGCTCCTATAGAAGAAAGCAGCCAAGCAATGTTTATGTAATATGAGAGACCCAGTATGCTGAGGCAAGATACTGCTTCAGCTAGTGGAATATTTGGGCAAGATGGAAAATGAAGCGGGGGTGGGGTGGGGGAGCGAGAGGAAGGCACCATATTGACTGTACCACATGTGGATGTCATTCTATGCACATTTTTGCTTGCTGCTACCATTTGTGTGTGTGTGAAATCCCACTGCATTCTTTAAGAATAAAAAAAATTATGATTGTCTCTCATACAATACCAGCTTTAATTTATTTTAAAAAAATTCTAGTGGCTTTAAGGAAAAACTGAGGAAAAACTGACACAACAGATTTTTATTCTTATATGAAATTCTAAGAAACAGCCTTTGGTACCTCAAGGAAGCAAGATTATACAGTGGTACCTCAGGTTAAGTACTTAATTCGTTCTGAAGGTCCGTTCTTAACCTGAAACTGTTCTTAACCTGAAGCACCAATTTAGCTAATGGGGCCTCCTGCTGCCACCGCACTACCGGAGCACAATTTCTGTTCTCATCCTGAAGCAAAGTTCTTAACCTGAAGCACTATTTCTGGGTTAGTGGAGTCTGTAACCTGAAGCGTATGTAACCTGAAGAGTATGTAACGTGAGGTAGCACTGTACATTAGTGGTGGTTCCCCCCTTCCCATAATGCTTTGCAATCCCAGAAAATTGCTGGATGTGGATAGAAACACAGAGAGACCTTTTATCTATCTAACCTTTCATAAACCCAGCAAAGGACAACCATATACAGTGATACCTCTGGTTATGAACTTAATTCATTCCAGAGGTCTGTTCTTAAGCTGAAACCATTCTTAACATGAGGCACACTTTCACTAATGGGGCATCCCACTGCTGCTGCGCCGCCAGCGTGTGACTTCCGCTCGCATCCCGGGGCAAAGTTCGTAACTAGGAGCGTCTACTTCTGGGTTAGCGGAGTGTGTAACCTGCAGCATTCGTAAGGTGGACGGTACATAACACGAGGTTCCACTGTACTGCGGTTTTCTTTAATAATACAAAATTTAACAGATGGGTTGAACGTGTGTTTTGGTTATTCTTTTTGTTATGAAACAAACGCGTTTTCAAAGCATAGGCACTTCTGTTTCAAAACGGTTGTCTGATGGTCTCTGTACAGTGATGTGCTTGAGAGCCAGGAGAAAGGTGTTGCAGTGTAGTAGTTAACAGTGTCCACTGTGATTTCTCATAGTCCTGGTTGTCATTAGGTAGGGTTGTCATATGTCCTCTTTTTCCAGAACATGGGGTCCTCTTTTTCACGGGTAGAGTCATCATAGCAATCCATGGTTAAAAGCAGTAGTCTACAAATGTGCCCTTTTTTGCTCTTCAAAATATGGCAGCCTTCATTAGGGCCAACCATGAGTGGCTCTCTCCCATCCGTAATATGGTTAGAATATTACTGGCCTCCCGTTCAGTGTTGTTGTAAAGATTAGGGATGGTAACCACCGTCTATTTATCTTCTCTCCTCTTCTATTTATTTATCTAAAAGCATATGTGCACAGCCTTTCTTCCCAAATAGCTTACATGATTTTAAATTTAAAAAATACAATATCAATAACATTTCTTTAGATTTCCCCACCCCATAAAACTTATATCACATCATAAACAAAACGATACATCTGCAGATCATACAGAATCGTTGAACAGAAAAAGTTTCCAGTCACAGAGGGTGTTGCTTATGTAAAGACTACCTGAAATAAATAAGTCTTCAGAGCCTCATGAAAAGATTTCTTACGTTTTCCTGTCATTGTTCTCTTCCATCCTGTTTCCACTCTGAAAAGAACTTCTTTAATTGTGTGAAAAAATGCACCAAAATATGATCAAAATTCCATACTTTTCCATATTCTACACATTCTAAACATATTTTACATATTTATTATTATATGTTGTTGTTTAAGCTGATAGCCGCATTGTGAAACCTGGAGAAGTTCTGAATAGCCATCTGATTGTTTGCATTAATTACATTTCATGCAGTAGTTTGGGCAAGGGAGGTATGAATTGGTTCGATCTGCAACAAAAAAATGAAATCCTCAATCACCCTGGTAAAGATTCTCTTGATGACCTGTGCAGCTGCTGAGCTGCTCCTAACATACCTGAATATAATTGCAATTTGGCTTTATTCCAATCTGTCCTTCAGGAAGAGACATGCAAGCTCTAACTTCTCCTAAAGAGCCAAGCATCCAAAAACACAAAAGTTTAAAACATTCACCTTCACGCTTTACCTTTAGTTATGATCAACATTCTTTGACTGATTGTGGTATGCTAGACTGAAAGAGTATTGCCCTTAACAGTTGGCTCTTTAACATGCCCCTTCTGTTTCTGCCCCCTTTCAAGCCTACCAGCCTTGCCTAAAAATGGGTGAATTTGCCAATTTTGGTGTCTCCCCACCAGTTTCTCATTTTTCTAGTCTTAAATTAAGTTGAAACTTCACCGATGGAAACTGGAGGATCAACATAGGTTTGTATTTTATTTTACTTTTTTGCAGTTGGCTTTCCCCCTTTCTTCAGAGGCTTTTCACTCTATTAAGGAGTCTGTTGGAAAGCTAGTTTAAAACCTAAATAAATGAAGCTTCTATAGTATTTCCCATGAAATCCAAGCATGGCTCCTGTGCTTACATTTCCATCCATCACACTGATATATTCTCTCATCTCGGAGTCAAAAAGGCTCTAATAAAATCCTGTTCAGCCAACAGATGCTGAAATAAATTGGCACCGTGTGATTTGATGCTGTCCAGCAGACACAGAACGTTGTCTCTGCCTCTGCGGAACCTGCACATGAGAGCGCCTAAGAGTAGCCCACTCGGTCTCAAGTGTGGCTTCCAGTTGTAAAATGTAAATGATTGCCGCAGAGAATTCACATCGTGTGAAACACCAGGAAATAAATCATGGGGTGAATGGTGTCAATACTGGCAAAAAAGTGGAGACGGTTCCTCGCTTGAGCTTTAGATCTTAGGGCTCCAGAAGCTGCACCTACTTTGATTGCAAACCCCATGAGCTCTTCCATGACAACCCCTTTCCTCCTTGCATGTCCTGCAAAGAGGAGAGCAGCTGTTTAATCTTCTGCCTTTCTGTTTTCCCTGTGCTCTTTTATCTCTCAGGGTGTTACTCATGCTCGTTTTACACCTGACACACAATTTACGTGACTGGTGGAGTGGAGACAGAAGCCACCGTGGGATTTGCTGCCCCTTTTATACACTGGAGCCTCCTTAGTTCTCTGGTGCTCATCTGCTGAGGGCACTGCTGTTGCCCACGATGTCACTTGCCCCGGTGTTAATCACGAATCCTTCAGATGATGTTAGGCTGCTTGGGGGCAATTTCCATCTTATTGTTGTTCCTTAATTAAACAGAGAATGATGAATTGTTTGTGTCAATGGTGCAGTCTACAAATGGGCACTTCCTGGTTCATTATCATTATCATATGACACATGAAAGGAATAAGAAGGGATAGATTAATGGAGCCACGCACCGATCACAGACTCTGCTGGGAAGCCCGAGATAGCTGTAATCTGGGAGGCATCCGTAAAACTCTGCATCTGGGCTAATCAGATGAGCTGGAGCTAGTGAGCTATGACCAGAAAGCCAAGGCTGTTTGATTGCATCGCCACATCTTTCAAAATCATACATTGAAAGGGATTATTGGTTATTGTCATGTAAAATCCTAATAAATAATTATCAGGCTTTGTTTTCGTAAGACAGGGTGGGGGTGGGGGGGGCAAAGCCTGAAAAGCTTCTGAAGGAAACTAAAATGCATACTAAATCCATCTCTTAAAATCCACTCCTCTTTTACCTCTGGGATTCTGCCAAAATTGCTGGCAGCAGGCTCGGAAGACCATGGGGGTCAAAAGATAGATAACAAAAAAACCCAACAACCCTAATACTAGCTAGATAGAACATTTAATTAAAGGTTTGGTGACCCCTGTGTTTGAACAGAAGGGTTAGAAATAAATACAAGGTCAGTTTCGGACAGAGTTTGCATGTGTTCTATAGCGAAAGATGACAACAACCATGTCAGCTGCTCCTTAACTGTCATGCATAGAACATTGCGGCTCTTTATGGAAGAGGGTGACAGCTCATAGGTGGGTCCACAGGGTTTCATTTGCAGAAGGTCTTATCCCTAGCATCACATACAGCAAAGATGAGGAAGCTCTGTGACCTTGGAGAGCTGCTGCCAGCCAGTCTAGATATTCTGATCGTACTGGTCTGAAACACAGCATTGTACGTAGGCTCATATATGACCGATATAGAAAGCAATATAAAGACATTTGTTTTCCATCCACACTGACCTTTCCCTCATCTTACAGAAGCTGCTGTGTTTGTGAACATTCCGCCTCAGAGCCTTTAAACGTATTTCCTAATAACATATGGAAGGAGGGTTTTTTATGGGGGTGGGGGTCTGATGACAAAGAGTGACAATTTACACCTACACTTCTAAACCCACACAATATAAATAGAAGAATGATAGAATTGTAGGGTTGGAAGGGACTACAAGGGCCATCTAGTCCAAAAGTCTCATGCTCCACCTACTGAGCTATCCTGGCTAAGAAGTTCAGCTTCATTTGAAAGAGGATATATGTGTGTATGCGCTCTCTCTCTCCCTCTCTCTTAATGGTAGATCAAAAAGGAGATGGTATGCATTAACTTGATCCTAGGCTGCCTCAGACCCCACCTTGGAACATCCAGTAGCATCCCATTCTACCACTGGCAGAAATTAGGATACTGGGATGGAGATGTGCCACGTGAGATGTCTGCTTGTGAAAGGGCACTTTTCTCCCATCTGAATTCTCCCCAACTGAGGGATCTGGGGCTTGAGGTTGTTCTGTTATGCATTTCCTTCACTTTCAAACTGTGCAGTTTTTAATTTTTAATTTTTTTAAGCCTTTTGTGGCCTAGGACCCACGTAGCTACAGGACCGCCTCTCCTGGTATGCCCTGCGGAGGACCTTAAGGTCCACAAATGACAACACTTAGGAGGTCCCAAGTCGCAAGGTGGTTAGATTGGTCTCAGCTAGGGCCAGGGCCTTTTCAGAACTGGCCCTGACTTGGTGGAACGCTCTGTCACAAGAGACTAGGGCCCTGAGGGACTTGACATCTTTCCGCAGGGCCTGCAAGACAGAACTGTTCCACCTGGCCTTTGGTTTGGACTCGGTTTGACCCCTACATTTCCCTCCCCTTATGGTCTATCGGCTACTTTAAAATGAGGCTGATTTTAAATTGCATTTTAACCTGTATTTTAAATTGTCCCCCCCCCTCTCTTTTTCCTCTATTATGTTTTTACTGTGATTTTATTGGTGTTAGCTGCCCTGAGCCTGGCTCTGGCTGGGGAGGGCGGGGTATAACTAAAATTTATTATTATTATTATTATTATTATTATTATTATTATTATTATTATTATTATCGTTTTAGAAATGGTTGCGTTCCCTTAGAACCCTTTTCTCCCAAAATTCTCTTACCTGCATTGTTTCATTAGCCACAATGGATAAGTCATCAGATGCACATCAGATGTTGAAACATACTAGTATTAAAGGTTTATCATTAAATGCAAACATCAGCAAATAAATTACACATTGTGAGTGAGCTCTGCTGGATTTGATACGATTACTTCTTGAGTTCAGTATCTGTAAGTAACATTTCAGAGATGCTAGTTTTGATGACTGCAATCCAGAAATAATGACTTTGTGTTTACAACAAGTGAACTGGAAACCTATGAGCAAAAAAAGGGGGAAATGTATATAGCATGCAAATGAATTCACTAACTGTTAGACAGTCATGCTGCAACCCTATCTATCTAGCCATGTAGCCATCCATCATATTATCCAACCAAGTAAGGGGGGGGAGGAGAATTGTGGGTGGTGGACAAATGATCAAAATTGAGATTTGCTTTCCTGAATCCAAACAGAAAAGCTATAAATTGATCCTAATGGAGAGAATGGATTTAACCACTGCTATTGATCTTGACTGAAAGCCAGAAGAGCCATCCTTGCTGTATGCTTAATTATACATGGTGCAAGGGGAACAAAGTCTGGAGAACGAGATTGTGTGAGTGTGCATGTTTTTAAAGGCACCTGCTGCTCCTTTCTGCTACAGTTCACAATGTTATAGATCTGCACACTTAATCTTTTGTATGTACCACTTCATACTGTGACCTGGCAATTGCCCAGAGGGTACCGGTATAACAAGGCAAAGCCGGATGAAATACAGAATTAGTCATGAGATGCTATGATCATGATCTTGAAAACAAGCCCCATGCTCCTCAATCTGTGCTGAGACCACAGATTGACTCCATTGCACTACTTTTTACTCTGCTATCCCTGGACAACTGCTCTGGGGGTAGTAGATCGAAGAATAATAATAATAATAATAATAATAATAATAATAATAATAATAATAATATAATATCAATTAAACTGTAATGTCCATAAATCTGCTTCACTTAACTGTGGTTTTCTGTAAAAGGGTTCTAGGTCCCATGTCTAAATATCATGCCCTCCAACATTTCCCTGATGAAAATAAGGATGTCCTATTCCATAATGATAATAGTAATAATTATACCATGTCCACCTGAGTGGGTTGCTCCAACCACCCTGGGTGGTTTCCAGCACATATAAAAACATATATTTTTTTAAAAAAAATCTTCCCTATACAGGGCTGCCTTCAGTTATCTTTTGAAGGTTGTATAGCCACTTATCTCCTTGACTCACGGGTTGTATAACTCCATACCCTCCATACTGGTGGCGCTGTGGGTTAAACGACAGACCCTAGGGCTTGCCGATCAGAAGGTTGGCGGTTCACTTCCCCACAACGGGGTGAGCTCCCGTTGCTCGGTCCCTGCTCCTGCCAACCTAGCAGTTCAAAAGCACGTCAAAGTGCAAGTAGATAAATAGGTACCGCTCTGGCGGTAAGGTAAACAGCATTTCCGTGCCCCGCTCTGGTTCACCAGAAGCAGCTTAGTCATGCTGGCCACATGACCTGGAAGCTGTACGCCGGCTCCCTCAGACAGTAAAGCGAGATGAGCGCCGCAACCCCAGAGTCGTCCGTGACTGGAACTAATGGTCAGGGGTTCTTTTACTTTTACCTTTAAGGAAAAGCATGGCATTCCAGGATCAAATCAGAAACCGGGACAGCTTCTGTAAATCTGGGACTGTCCCTGAAAAATAAGGACACTTGGGAGGATCTGAAATATACTGGACGAAAACTATCAGCATGTGAACTGTTTCATAGTTCAGAGTTTCACCATGGTGTGCATCCAGGTAGAGTTAAGAATTTGAGTTGGGTTTCTAAAAGGGAAGTATTTCACTGAGAGGGCAGTGGTCAAAGCAGAATATCACCTTTGTGGCTGTTGGGACTACAGTATCAGCACAGGGTTCAAAGCACCACAGATGAAAATTAGAGTAGTCAGGGAGGGAAGGCACTGGTCATTTCATGTTGAAGGGGACAGCTTTTGAGGCTGACAATATAATTCATTCTTGGGATTCCAAGTATATACTTACCAGCTTGAGAGAGTGAAGCTGGACTGAAAGACTAGGTCAGTTGGCCCTATATATTTCTAACATTTTCTTCCAAAATGTAAGGTTAGTGAAAAAGTTATGCTTGGTCTGGAAAAATAATTTCACAGGATAGCCCCTCAAAGTCGATGTTTTTCTACAACAGTCCACAAAAATGCACCTCAAAAATATTCTTTGGCTTCTCAGTGAGGAAAGCCTTTGTCCGTTGACATCTTAAGCCAGTTGTGATGTAAGTGCTGCCTTTGAACAACGAAAAGATAAAAGCATGATATAAATTACTTTAGGAAGACAGGAATACCATTAGCCTTGTAAATGCTGCCTAAACTAAATCATGCCCCCTTCATAACAGCTTTTGGGCAGACATAAATTTAATCCTAAAATATACAGGCCTGCAATCTCTTTATTTGGTGTAATTTATAACGAGGTGGCCTTCTGATGACTTCTAGTTTTGACCCTTGGTTTCCTATTAATTACAACATTCACTGCTATGGCTGTAGATCCATCGCAGAAAGGGCCAAACTTGCTTCTTTTAATTATATTAATTTATATAACGGGCTGGATAGGACTTTCTGAATTGTCACATATAAGATGGAGAATCTTGGAGTCCATTAGAAGTACCTGACATGACGTCTGCAAATATACGCCCAGACAAATTGATTTAGTGTCATCCAAGAATGACCAGGAGCAATTTCACAAATTACTCAGCAATAAACCCACGTTTTGCAGCAAGATTTGAGTGCCAGGTTTGGTACTTCAACAAGGAGCCACAGCCAGTTCTGCATGTCCTACTACAAACATTATTGATATTATTATTTTACATTTGTTTGTCGCTTTATACAAAACAAGTACTAAAGCGACTTAACAGGATGAGTGTATCTTGTTGACTAACGAGTGTACCCATGCAATTGATGTGATTTCAAAGACCCTTTTGTCCACATCTTTTTTAAAAAGTCTGAGATGTGCACCTAAAAATATAATTAATTATTTTATTTTATTTTATTCATTTATTAAATGTGTATACCACCCTTCTTCTGTAGATTTCAGGGCAGTTCACAACATAAAAATACAAGATTTTTTAAAAAATACACAATAAAAACAAAACCGATAACCTCCCTTCCCTCGCCCCCTTGCGCAACACATTATTCTTTATTTATTAAATTTGTATATTTGGATTAAATTATGAAGAGCGTTCATGTTCTTGTTCTCTTCTGCTCCACTTACAGTACACAGGGATTGTTATTCTTTTAACCATGCTCTTTGGTTAGCAAAACAGTCTTCTTTTTTGAATTTTCAATACAAACCACGATTTGTTGGCCGGCTTTGGATGTTCGATATCCCAAAACACTGGCATTTGTATTCACCTACATCTGCTTGGTGGTAGTTGACAAACTGAAAGGTGCTCTCTCTCTTTCTCCCTCCCTCTCTTATTTTCAGTCTTGAATTTGGCCAGAAAGCAACGGCTCATTGGGGAGGTATGGAACTTGCTGGAGCATCTCCTGCTTGGTGAAACAATTTCTGGGTATTGGGATGCTGGACTGATACTACTTTAGGACAAGTATTGTCTAGGACCAGGTGTAGGCTTACTTCCAGCACTTTTTTTCAGCCAGAACGCATCAGAACTCAGTTCTGGCACCTCTCAGGTGGGTGCCATTGCAATTATAAGAGAATAAGGAAGGCATTCATGGTGAGTTCTGGCAACCTCTTTTTCTCGAAAAATAGTACAGTGGTACCTTGGTTCTCAAACTTAATCCGTTCCGGAAGTCCATTCCGAAACCAAAGTGTTCCAAAACCAAGGCACACTTTCCCATAAAAAGTAATGAAAAATGGATTGACCCATTCCAGACAATTAAAAACAATCCCCCAAACAGCAATTTTACATGAATTTTACTATCTAACGAGACCATTGAGCCATAAAACGAAAGCAATAATCAATGTACTGCAGTCACACAATCAATCAACCAGTAGCTGAACTGGGTTCCACACAGTCACAAAAACAAAACAAAAAAGAGCCACAAAAACAAAAACGCAAAATAAATAGCAAAAACAGACAGACCTCAGCGTAACACTCAAAATGGAAGTGGAACACTCAAAACGGAGCACGTTCGGCTTCTGAAAAATTTGCAAACCAGAACACTTACTTCTGGGTTTGGGTTCCAAGTTGTTTGAGTACCAAGGCATTTGAGAACCAATGTACCACTGTACTGTTTACTTCTCATCTGCTAAGCCTGTGTGTTAGTTTTTAAGCAGAAATTACAAAAAAACAACAACCCACAACAAGTATCATGTGTTCTGTCATCTCCCAAGAAAGCCACCAATTCCTTACTACTTGAAGAGTTATGGTAAACCTATGTTTGATTGTATTCTGTAATCCAGAGTGATTTTAAGCCTTAGATTTGCACAGGGAAGTTGAAAAAACTCTAAAGCAGGGTGGGGACACCAGCCTGGGATGGGGCCACAGGTTAGCCATTCCTGCTCTAAGGAAACACTGCCTCTGAAGAGACTTCGTACTAACGCAGCAGGCTATTACGGCAAAGGCCTATGTGAAATCTTCCCCATCTGCTTTCCATTGTGCAGCTGGAAAGTTTGACCAAAGGGGAATGAATGAAGCCCACTCCCTTCCCTTTCCTGATCAGCAATGTAGCCAGTAATCCTTATGAAAGGTCGCACGCTTGGGTGTGACTCCCCACACACAAGTGGCTCTTAAAATACACATGAGCAGGTGTTCGCTTGTATTTATTTTAAGGAAAAATGGGAATATAAATACCCCTGATTCACACACGATGCAACACCTTGTATTCTGTACTCAGAGATTCACACCTGGATCCAGCTTCCAGGCTTGCCTTGGAATCTTTATATACCGTAGCACCTTTTAGTAATAGCTAAAAGTAGTTTAAAATAAGTTAAGCGGAAAGCCTGGACCAGATCCTCAAGTGAATGATTGCTGTGCAGTTCCAGGTACCATTGGAGTGCCTGTTTATCTGGGTCCAATTCAATCAATATTTGATTTTGGCACAGAAATTATCTCAGAATACCCTTTCTGGGAGGACAGCGAGTTGTAGTCCTCTTAATTTTTCTGGACCTCTTGTCAGCCTTTGATACTAGCAAGCATAATAGCCTTTCTGAACAAATTGGGGGGAACTGTGTTTCAGCTGTTTGACTTCTGCCTATCAGGCTGAGTCTAGAAAATGAAGCTAAGAGACTACTGCTCAGCCCCTTGGTAGTTATGAAGGGCTAATTTCCCATGAGGCCATTAGGGAATTTTGGAGCTACTTCTGATTCAAAAGTACTACTTCTGATTCGAGTGAGGCAGTCAGTGTGCTAAATTAGTGTCTGGCATCAAGCAATACTCATGATCATTTATTATTACTGTTATTGTGATTACAGTGAATGCCTCAGGTTAAGTACTTAATTCGTTCTGGAGGTCCGTTCTTAACCTGAAACTGTTCTTAACCTGAAGCACCACTTTAGCTAATGGGGCCTTCTGCTGCTGCCGCGCTGCTGGAGCACAATTTCTGTTCTCATCCTGAAGCAAAGTTCTTAACCTGAGGTACTATTTCTGGTTTAGCGGAGTCTGTAACCTGAAGCGTATGTAACCCGAGGTACCACTGTATTGATTTTGTGGTTTATTGCTGTTCTCCTTTCTATTATAAACTGCTTTCAGCTTTTTTTGTGTGTGGACACACATCTATACAATATCATATGTAGTGCTTTTATTTATTTGTTTATTTCAACAATTTGTATCCTGCTTAATCACAGTCATCTCTAAGCAGTGTACAAGAGCCCCCAATTGAAAAAAAAGACTAAAAATACAACCTTCTACTTACTCTGAGGTTATAGTGTAGAGGATAGTAGCTTTGTGAGTTCATGGCAGAGGTGAGATTTAAACTAGAGACTTCCTGATACACAGTTCACTATCTTAACGGACTATTCACAGCTCACCAATAATGGACTATGTTACACTAGTAATGGACAGTATGGGGGCAAAAAACAGACTCCTCCTAAAGTTCTGTACAGACAAGGGGAAGGTAATGTTGCTGGGTGTTTCATCTGTTAAATATATAACATAAATAAGATGTACAGTCATACCTCGGGTTGAAGTAGCTTCAGGATGAGTATTTTTGGGTTGCGCTCCATGGCGACCCGGAAGTAACGAAGCGCATTACTTACGGGTTTCACCGCTCACACATGTGCAGGCGCTCAAAATGACGTCACACGCATGCGTGGAAGCGGCGAATCACGACCCGCGCAGACGCGGGTTGCGTTTGCTTCAGGATGCGAACGGGGCTCCGGAATGGATCCCATTCGTATCCAGAGGTACCACTGTAATGGTTTTATGCATTGAAGTTTGAAAAAAAGACCTTATGTGGGGGTTTGAATTTGCAAAGAGGTTTGCATTAGGCACAAGTGGTTTGTCTCTAGCAAATGCAGCAAAGGGAAGGGTGGGTGTTTCTGTTTCAGGTTAATTGATTACTCATCCTGGAAACCTGAGCAGAGATCTCACAGTAGGAAGATGTAACCTGAGACCTCAGTGCCTTTGCCAGGTGTTAGAGCCAGCAACAGTAGCAGTGGTGGCTAAACTCAGGGATGATGAACAAGCAAGTTACTTACAATCTCTCCCTCTCCCTCTCAAATTAGAGAGAGGAATGTATATTGAACTGTATCAAGGACTAAAAAGAAGATGGGACCACATTGCTAGTTTGTTTAAGAGCAATGCGCTATTTTGTATTTTTGCCAATGTTTATTTTGTAACTAGTTTAAGACAGTTTGCAGTCAAGCTTCGAAACTAATTCTTGTGGTGGAGAGGTCATGCATTTCCACTCTTGCACAAGGTCCAGATCAGGGATTCCATTTGCAGCAGCTCTAAGATCATCTGCCTAGCGATGTGGCATTTGACCTCTTGTGTATGGAGCTGTAGTTCTCCTTAAGGACTGGGTTTGCAGCTTGGGGTATTCATAGGTACGACTCTGAGATATGGCAGCTTACTGGATTGGCAGTGGGAGTTGGCATTTGGGCAGGATGGGTGAGATTGCATATTTCAGGGGCAGATGCATTCAGGGTCAGTGGAAGTCCCCCATCTTGTTCTGTGATGATGCAGTGGTGTGTGTGTGTGTGTGTGTGTGTGTGTGTTGGTGTGTGTATGTTTTTCGACTGTGTACTTAATCAGAGACAGGGTTCTTTTATAACACCACGTACATTCGAATCATAACGAAGAAACAGCAGCAGAAATTTTCCAAGCAAGTAAACATTAGAAAGAGATTGTCACAATCCTTCAAGCAATCCTTTCATTATTAAAAACAAACGAATGCTTTTTCAGAGATATGAAAGTCAAATATTTAGGCAGAAGGTAGGAGGTTTCTAAATTATTTGGCATAAGGCTTATTCACTCCTGACTTCTAAATGCCTCAGCCTACCAAACTAGCAAGTTTATATAATGTTTTAATTAAAATCTGTTTTAGGAAAGATTTTTTAACCACTAGGGGGAAAGAGTATCTTTGCACACCTCACCCAGGGATTAGTGATTTATATTGCTTTGAGCATCCCAAAAAGGCATTTTATGAGGAAGTCTACTGTTTGTTTTTTATTCCCTTTGAAATTCAGCTTTGATAATCATTATTAAAGCATTGTATAGCTTAACAGCTTAGCAGTAAAATAATAATAATAACAGTACAGTGGAGAGGAAGAGAGAGATTTATTGGAACTATAATACAAATAAACAGATCATTACATCATTTAGGCTGTTTGCAAAGTTACAATATGATCTTTGCAGCCTGAGGGAAACCAGATCTCATTCTGGGTGTCATCTGGTATCATCTCATGCTTCCCCTTAAAATGGTACAACATGCATTTGAAGACAATACATAAGGCAACAGCAGAAGAGATGGACAAACTCTGGGTCCATTTAGCTTGGTATTGTCACTGATAATACCATCCAGTAGCCTAAATCCTCTGAAATGGAAAAAACACCAGCCTCCCACTTTCACCTAGAGTGGAACCTCTCACTTAGTTGCAAACTTCTCTGCTTTGCAAATGCCAACTTCATAGATGTCAACTTCAGTGCATGCAATTGTTGTTGCTGTTTTGCACATTAAACTTTTAACTATAACATGTCATCCTCTGCATGTTAAACCTGGAGGGCAGGCCCGCTAGCTTGGACCCAGTACCATGGGGACCCAGCTGTGGGTGCACGGTGGTCTGATGTCAGCATGCCGAGACCACAAGCTCCCTCATTGGAGCCTGGCTCCTCACTCACAACTATCAGTAATATCCAAGGCAACACGATGACCAAGTCAGTTACCATGTATATGCAGGTCATCGTTTCAACAATTCATTTGCAGTTTATGAAGGATTTCTGTATCCTTCTGCTGTGCTGAAGAAGAATTCCATGAAACAGTGGGTATATCCAGAATCAGTGTTTACTACGTCCGCTTGCAGACCACTTCGGCAGCGTTGGATGTCATAAAACAAAGCTTTACGGCTTGTTTTCCTCAGATAAGAATCTGACCTCTTGCTTCTTTCAGAGACTTGCATAGTCTACAAAGACTTTCAGACTTATGTTTATTTGGTTCTATGTTTATTTCACATATTTCATATCATTCATTGTTTCGTATAGATTATATAAAAAGTTTATATTGATATTGCATTGTCACTTGGTCATTGCGTTGCCTTGGATATTACTGGTAATTGTTTGCAACACAGGGGTTTAATTGTTTGGTTACTCCTCGCTCACAACAGCAGCTCCACTTTCGGGTCAGGTGGAGAGGAGGAGGAGAGTCATAGCAGCATTGCCGCCCCTCTCCTTGGCTTGGCAGTGCCATGCAAGGATTCTCCTATTGGGCTGGGCACAGCAGGCTCCCTCCGTGTCCTTCCCTGTCGGCGTGCACAACCCCGGTGCAAAAATTTCTTGGTGCCTGGCGCCTTCATGAGGAATGTTGTGGGGGCTGGAGCACCCGTGGCCCCCACACTCAGTGCTTATGCTGAATGGAATGTGACTATAATAATGTATAATGCATATAATATGCAAAAAAACCTGTTTAAATTTTAAGCAGAATTGGGGTACGTACAGTCGCTTCTTGTCTGGACTAAGGAGCAAGGTGGGAATTAGAAGTCTGGGAAAGTTGTGTGGATAAGCTGGGCATTGATAAATCCATATCAGATTAAAAATTAAATGTTTAAAACCAGCTAAGCTGTTACTTAGGACGTGGGTGGCGCTGTGGGTTAAACCACAGAGCCTAGGGCTTGCTGATCAGAAGGTAGACGGTTCGAATCCCCGTGATGGGGTGAGCTCCCATTGCTCAGTCACACCTCCTGCCAACCTAGCGGTTCAAAAGCACGTCAAAGTGCAAGTAGATAAATAGGTACTGCTCCGACGGGAAGGTAAACGGCATTTCTGTTCGCTGCTCTAGTTCGCCAGAAGCGACTGAGTCATGCTGGCCACATGACACGGAAGCTGTACGCCGGCTCCCTCGGCCAATAAAGCGAGATGAGCGCCGTAACCCCAGAGTTGTCCGTGACTGGACCTAATGGTCAGGGGTCCCCTTTACCCCCTTTAAGCTGTTACAGATATTTGAAAAAGAAAAAAATTCCAGGAATCCAATGTTGGGCTGCAAACTACTTTGTTGTGTTTCTTTAAAACTTTCCTAGCTGCTTCAGATAGAAACCTGGCCTTTTGTTTGTCTTGGGCCTGTTTATTTTATTTCTTTTGGAAAGGGAAAGAGTAAAGGCCTTAATGGATGTTACCCATTCCTCACTTTATCCTTTCCATTTAACAAAACAGGTTGGTGAGTAAATTTTGAGAGATAATGAGTAATATAATAGGTTGGCCTCCCATTGCGCTGATTTCAGTGGTGCCAAAAAGAAGGATCTGCTGACCTTAATTCTATAAACTGCTCTCATATTGTCAAACCTCATTGGTAGAAACGGAGAGACGGTGCCTGTTCAGTGTCACAGAACGACAACCGTCTGACAGATGTTAGTTTTGAAAACTATTTCAGTAACAAAATCCACCGCAGTCCCGAATTTTTTTCCTTCTTAACTGTTTAAACTAATCTCCATTATTTACAGAGTGATCTGCAAGAGGTCTAATTATGCTGGTCATTCTTTCTCAAAGGATATCAACACAGGGCTATTTTAGAGTGATATGCAAGTCCTTGCGTAGGGTTAATATCTGGCCAAAATCTACACGCTGGCTAGAAATTTTATTCTCGCAAACAGCTGTTGTTGGCACTCTGTCATCAGGGCCATGCTTGGGAAAAAACACATGGTAGATTCATTTCAGATGAAAATATACTCTGTGCATGCTCAAGGACATTCTACTTTTCCTTCCATGGTGTTCATAATCAAAAAGGGGCACATCCTCGGACAGTAAACTGTGCCTGCACTAGATGGCATAGGTTATGTTCACCCACATTTTTTCAGCTGTTCCAACTCAGCGGCTCAGCATAAGGTGTGACACCTAAAACAGCAGTCCCCTAAAACTAGTAACTAATGCCTACTAAGATATAGTGGGACACGGGTGGTGCTGTGGTCTAAACCACAGAGCCTAGGGCTTGCCGATCAGAAGGTCGGCGGTTTGAATCCCCGCGACGGGGTGAGCTCCTGTTCCTCGGTCCCTGCACCTGCCAACCTAGCAGTTCGAAAGCACGTCAAAGTGCAAGTAGATAAATAGGTACCACTCCCAGGTCTCTGTCCAACACTCTAACCACTACACTACATTGGTTCTTCATGTAATTATACTTCACATAAACAATCTGCTCTCGTGCCTTTGATGCAATGTATGAATCAGGCTTTTGTTACAGTTATTGAGTCCAATGTTAGTTATACCCAGAGTAGACTGGCTGAAACTAATAAATATGACTGAACTAGATCCATTAATTTCAGTGGATCTACTCTGAGTAAGACACATGGGTGGCGCTGTGGGTTAAACCACAGAGCCTAGGGCTTGCCGATCAGAAGGTCGGCGGTTCGAATCCACGCGACGGGGTGAGCTCCTGTTCCTCGGTCCCTGCACCTGCCAACCTAGCAGTTTGAAAGCACGTCAAAGTGCAAGTAGATAAATAGGTACCACTCCGACGGGAAGGTAAACAGCGGTTCCGTGCGCTGCTCTGGTTCGCCAGAAGCGGCTTAGTCATGCTGGCCACATGACCTGGAAGCTGTATGCCGGCTCCCTTGGCCAATAAAGCGAGATGAGCGCCGCAACCCCAGAGTCGTCCGCTACTGGACCTAATGGTCAGGCGTCCCTTTAACTTTTACTAAGATATAATAAGTAATACAAAAATATAGTACTCATTCCTGCTTAGTCTTGGCCAATAAAAACCAGCTTAAGTGGGATATATATATATATTTACAGATGTTTTGCTTCTGCACAGAACAGGCTCTATCATTAGGAAAAAATGAGGTACCCACATCAGGCAGCAAATTCTTGGGGGCAGGGAGTGGCAGTAAAGTGTTGGATGACAGTTGTTTCTGCCATGTGGTGTGCCCTGCACCCCCTAAGCTAGCCTCTGATGTGAAGAGGGAGGCTGTCTCATTGCCAGCATCAAAGTTAGGCCAGCAGTTGACAAGGTTGGGCATTGACCAGGGGCTCAAGAAGACTCATCACTGTCCCGGCCATTCTACCCTCCCTTTCCTGCCCTCCCTGCCAGACCCTGAGATTATTGCTTTAGCAGTGGGTGGGCAGCAGTGGGTGTGTTTGGATTGCTTTCCACTGGTACTTCACAGGTTAAGCCAGCAGATATGTTCTTGCTCCTTGCCCCACCATCACATCTCCTGTATATGTGGGGAGAATCTGTAGAAGGGGAGTTGTGGGTTCTGTGCAGAAAATGTGTGGGATCCTCACCATCCAGAGAATCTCTCTCCCTCTCCCCCTCCCCCACCCCATGAACGAGGAAAATTAGTTGGAAAATCTAGGGCCAAAGCTCAATAAATAAACTCACCAGGAGATTTTTCTGAGCTTCCTTCTGTGCCTTGAATAACACCTTGCCTCCTCCTACATGATGGGGGAAGAAGAATAATTTATGCAAAACAAATAAACATATTGAAACGCACATACTTTGCAAAGCCTGTAAGATGCAGCTTCTGTTAGTTCTGGATTCTGGAACTTATTTTTTTTAAGCAAAGTGTACACACTGCCCCAAGTTTCTGCCTGTTTCTGCTTGCCTGCTGCAGCGCCAAACCAGGAGCACAGGAAGCGACCATGTTGACATGTTTTATTGCTGCTTGTTAGTCCATTTCTTCTCACTGCCAGAAGTATTTGCTGTTTGCAGAGTCACCCAGTATCAGAAACAAGGACTGAGTCCACGGCTTTTCCTATGGATAAGTTACACATGACCCTCAGAATTTGAGAAGGGGCTGGCAAATGAAGGAAGCATACAGAATTGCATCTCTTGTGACTTTTACAATTCAAGTTAGCTTACAGCAGAAGCTTCGTTCAGGGGAAAGAAAGAGATGTGGAAGGAACTCAGGTTGCAGACATGGGATAAGCTGCCTGGTGAAATAATGTAGTTATTTAGAAAGGAATAATGTCATGTGGGCAATCCTCTGTTGGCCTGGCTCATTGCTGTGGGGTCGCCATTATCTCATCAATTATCTGGTTGTGGAGGTGGAAGGCATTCAGAAAATCTCTCTCTCTCTCTCTCTCTCTCTCTCTCTCTCTCTCTGTGTGTGTGTGTGTGTGTGTGTGTTTGTTGGCAAGGGGACTTTCTTGTACCAAGTTGGCTGGAGGGTCTATAATCAAGCAGAATAGTCTGGCATCAGTTATTCTTCTGGCACAAGTTTCCTCCAGAGATTTACTCCATCCAGTGCAGAGCCCTTCAATACAGCCACACAGTTTAAGAGGAAACTCCACTCTTAAAAGGTTCTTCAGAGAGCAGTGGTGTCCAAACTTTTTTCAAAGAGGGAAGTGAAGGGCCGTGGGGGCCGACTGAAGGGCCAACCAAAGTTGTTGGCCTTTTTTAGGATTTTACCCCAAAGTTGTTGAGCTTTTATTCGGGTTGGAGTTGTTGAGCTTCTTTTAGGATTAAAATTGTTAAGGTTTTTTTTAGGATTTTTCACCCCAGGAAATAAACTGCCACAGGGGCCAGATTAAGCCAACCAGCGGGCCGGATTAGGCCCCCAAAACGGACTTTGCCTGGTGTAGTGGCTGCAGAAGGTGGGCAGAAGAGTTGCATGAGGTTCCTTCTCCTTGCACAACCATTGGATACGGACTGGTTGCACATACAGTGGTACCTCAGGTTAAGTACTTAATTCGTTCCGGAGGTCCGTTCTCAACCTGAAACTGTTCTTAACCTGAAGCACCACTTTAGCTAATGGGGCCTCCTGCTGCTGCCAGGCTGCCGGAGCACAATTTCTGTTCTCCTCCTGAAGCAAACTTCTTAAACTATTTTTGGGTTAGCGGAGTCTGTAACCTGAAGCATATGTAATCTGAAGCGTATGTAACCCGAGGTACCACTGTACTATCATATGTAGCTGACCCATTTTACATTCCGTGTCTCTCTGCATCAACCACACAGACAGAACCCAGTCTGGCACAGAATGAGATACAGTGGTGCCTCGCAAGACGAAATTAATTCGTTCCGCGAGTCTTTCCGTCTTGCGAGTTTTTCGTCTTGTGAAGCACGGTCAAGTCGCAACTGCACCTCTTCAAGCGGTTTTAAGAAAAAGGAAACAAAAACGTCTTGCGAAGCAAGCCCATAGGGAAATTCGTCTTGTGAAGCAACTCAAAAAATGAAAAACTCTTTCGTCTTGCGAGTTTTTCGTCTTCCGAGGCATTCGTCTTGCGAGGTACCACTGTATGTTTATTCCCCTTGAAACTTGTGGCTGTAATGGCCAGGTACAAACAGAAAGGAAGGGGAGAGTGATAAAGGCACAGCTGCGAGGACATTGGCTGCTTCCAGATGTCATGCTTCCAAAATCGGCATGATCTTCCTGGAAATTGCAGCCATCAGCAGTGGGGCGGCCTATGGGGGCAATGCCTTGGGGGCTATCGCCGCATGAGGCAGTAGCCTCACCCTACCTAAGGGCTGGTTGGGTACCCCAACTATTTTGGTAATTCACCTCTGGAGTGATCAGCAATGTACACATCCATGCCAAACAGGTAATGGTGAAGGCAGGCTTGCAAGTGAGTAACAAAATGAGGCAAGAAAACCTTGGAAGGCTTCTGGGAATTTCAGCTAAACGGCATATCCTCCCTAGACTGAGAAGCCTGAACTACCCTGAACACACCTGAACATTCTCCCCCTCTTACCCATTTTTCTATCAGAGAAATTATTTCTGAATCATAATGTTTAAGTAATTACTTATCATAATTACTTTAGGCTATGAAGGATATTTATACCTTTTAAACATCTAATCCTTAATTAGCATATTTTCATTAATCAGAGAAATGAATAATTTAAAAATGGAGTAACAGACAAATTATTCGGGGAAAGGGCTTTTCCTGGAAATAACGCTTTCTCCAGGCTGAGTGTTGCAACTTGCTTGGGAACCTGGTTGCACATCTCTCTCTCTCCCTACACCCCATAATAATTCTGGGGACTATAGTTAAGGATACTGGGAACAGCAGCTTTGTGAACTATCATTCCCAGGATTCTTGTGTCATGTGTATGTGCCTTAAATGTATGGGATGTGTGCTGCCTAAGGATCTGAATAATGCCAAACAGAGTAACTTTAAAGACCTTGTAAAGGGGCTCATTCTGTCTCCAGTATGGGAAAATAAACTAATTTAAAGAACATAAGGACAATACACTTTCTGGCAAAGCTGCAGAAAAAATACATCTGTTCAACATGCATTATATTTTCTGACAGAATGGATAAGCTGTATGCAGCTTGCAAAAAGAAATGGAGAGCCAAGGAATTTGGTTGGTTGACATTTCATTGGGGTTTTTTTTTGTTCTTTTTTATATAAAAAAATGTGATCCACACTGCTCGTCTTTTTATAGGAAACCAGTAAAACACCATTATCATCATTTGGGGATATGAAGCACCAGTGGCCGTTAACTCTGGAGGAATATGTCTTTTCTCATGGTACCTAAGCAATTATTTTACAAAGGTATAGCAACCCTCTCCAGGCTTATACATGGCTAAAACCAGTGAAATCAATGGAGTTAAAGATGCAATCCTATGCACACTTACTGTACTTAGGAGGAGTGCATCCTGTTTGACTCAGAAGGACTTGCCTCTGAGCAGACATGCGCACCATTGGACTGTAAACGTAGGATTGGGTTGTGGGTTACAGAGCATTGGGTGTTGAGCACTATTCTTGCCCCCATCAAGATACTGGAACAAATCTATTGATTTTCATAAATATAGCCAGGTCATTTCACAGTGCAAACCCAAGCAGGTTTGCTGAGAAGAAAACCTTATTAAGCTCAACAACACTTACTATCTAGTAAGTATGTTTACTTGGGATAGCATTCTTAAATTTTATAATGTTCACCTTTGTATTTCACTATTCTTTAAGATGCTCCAGACAGTGAAGATAGCAACAATTTCAGATAGGCCTCAGAACTCCTTAATGATCCCATGGTGTCCAGAGCTGTTGATATCCGTCTGTCTCGGGAGACAATGGAGGAGTGAGCCTTTGTGGGTGAAGTCAAACTGTTGGAAGGTTACAGTGCCTGTTGAAGCCATAGAGGTTGTTATAGAAGGGACATGTATCATTGCAGCTGTGGCAGATGAAGGCATCCGGTTGTGCTGATGCAGGTGTACCATGACATTTCTTCTCTCTGCACTCCTCCCAGAGGTCATTCCTCCTCTGATCGCTGCTCTGGATGCATGACCTGACTGGCTCCAGATACTGCGGTCATCTGCAAGGGATTCCCACATGGTGGGGTTGAGGTTGCTAGCCTTCATGTCACGTTTACAGACATCTTTGTAACACCGAGTTGGTCGGCAAACAGTCCTGGTGCCTGAAGCCTGTAGAGCACATCCTTGGGGAGCCTTCCATCTTCCATTCTGTTCAGAGATGCTTAATGCATTAAGCTATAGCTTTGTTGTTGTTTAGTTGTTTAGTCGTGTCCAACTCTTCGTGACCCCATGGACCAGAGCACGCCAGGCACTCCCGTCTTCCTCTGCCTTCGAGAATACTGTCCAACCATCTTGTCCTCTGTCGTCCCCTTCTCCTTGTGCCCTCCACCTTTCCCAACATCAGGGTCTTTTCCAGGGAGTCTTCTCTTCTCATGAGGTGGCCAAAGTATTGGAGCCTTAGCTTCAGGATCTGCCCTTCCAGTGAGCACTCAGGGCTGATTTTCCTTCAGAATGGATAGATTTGATCTTCTTGCAGTCCATGGAACTCTCAAGAGTCTCCTCCAGCACCATAATTCAAAAGCATCAATTCTTCAGCGATCAGCCTTCTTTATGGCCCAGCTCTCACTTGCATACATCACTACTGGGAAAACCATAGCTTTAACTATGCAGACCTTTGTTGGCAAGGTGATGTCTCTGCTTTTTAAGATGCTGTAAGCTATAGCATGGGTAGGCAAACTAAGGCCTGGGGGCCGAGTAGGCAAACTAAGGCCCAGGGGCTGGATCTGGCCCAATCGCCTTCTAAATCCGGCCCGCAGACGGTCTGGGAATCAGCGTGTTTTTACATGAGTAGAATGTGTCCTTTTATTTAAAATGCATCTCTGGGTTATTGTTGGGCATAGGAATTCGTTCATCCCCTCCCAAAAAATATAGTCCGGCCCCCCACAAGGTCTGAGGGACAGTGGACCGGCTCCCTGCTGAAAAAGTTTGCTGACCCCTGAGCTACAGCAACCTCATGTCTGCCAGCAAGTGTATACATAGCAGGAAGCTACAGCCAATTCTGATTTCCTCTGTGCCCACATGATGCACAGATTTGCAAGCATTCCTTTCTCTGTTCCATACATTATATTTTTACAGGAACATGTAAAACATGTTTCCCCCTGGATATAATCAGAGGGAAAGCATATGCTGAAACAGGGACCACTTGTGCTTCTCCTTGGCTAAAAATTCTGATTCAGCAGCAGGACTGTGTTGGCACATCCTGAATCAGGTGGATTTAATGCCTTACTTTATACCAAGGGGCGGGAGATAAATTTGCTCATTTCACATTTTCATGCGAACACACTTAATTCACACTTCCTAAGCCAATAAAGCGATCTGAAATGCAGCTATCCTTTGAAATTCAAACTTCTATGGGTTCTGTGAAGCATTTCTCCAACCAAAAGAAAAGCCCAGAAAAGGTTTATATTAGTAAAAATAATGTACACAAAACAACATTAAATGAAAGGAAATTGCTTGCAGAAGGCCACTGTGCTGTTGTGGGTTCTCATGCCCCCCCCCACTTGTGCAGGGGGTGTTTAGCCTGCCCTGCGTGACTGGGGGATTCCTGGCTGCGTCATTGGCCAGGCCAACCAATCCGGTTGGTCTAGGGGTGTGGCCTGCCCCATAAGGGCAGGACGCAGCCAGGAGATTCGAGTGGCGGTTAGGCATTGGAATATTTCTGGAGAAGAGAAGGGGGAGGTAGCACCATCACCTCCCCCACATATTGAAGGGTATTCCATTAAAGGATTCCGGGGGGCTTGGCCCTGTCCGAAGCCTAGAGAGTTTAGGGCCTAAGGCACGACCCCTATCGGTGACCCCCGGTGGAGCTCCTAGTTGATGTGTATCAGCAGGACTTCCCCTACTGGTGGTTAACCCTTCCTGGACTCCTTGCAGATGGACTGGAGTCAGATATACAGTAGTCGGTTAGATCCAGTGCCTAAGCCAATACAGCTCATCATCTCTAACCAATAAAGTTGTGGCCTTTTTAGCCCATTAACCTTAAATATTTGAGTCTTGTGTCTTTATTCTACTAAGGGGGGGGGGAGGTGTCGGGACCTTGCCACACAAGGAGAAACTGAAATTGACATCCTCCATCCCTACTTATGACATGTTAATTTAATGTCACCAGACCCGCAGAGTTCCACAAAGCAAATCCTTGTTTACTCCTTTTTCATAAATGTCACCTGTCATACCACAAGGATATGGTCATACAAAACAAAACATTCACGTTATAGTAACTCTGTTGTTGTAGGAGGCAAGTCTACTCACCTTGGAATCTTGGGTGCATTCCAAGGCACTTAGAAAAAGGTCAAAAAGACATTCACTCCTACATCTACTTAATACTAGCCATGGAGGAGAAATGTGAATTGCGAATCCATTTTATAGAAATGTTGGTCTACACATTAAGTTGGCTAACCACATGAAAGCTAGATAATGAAGCTCTGTTGTGCTGGCTTCTTTATGCTTTGAGCATTATTGGGAAAGTGGTGTGGATTTCTCTCTCAAAAGTGGGAAGATGCCCCTTGGATTCTCAAATGGTGTGTTTGCCAGAGTCCCTTAAGGCTGTGAAGATGAATTGATCTACCACCAGGGCAGACTAAGAGGCTTCCAGAATGATTATGTAATTGATGATGTAACTAGGAGACGCAAAGCCCTCTATGGCCTGGCAAGGTGGGGGACAGTTCCCAGAACCTAAATAGGGGCACTGCTAGGAATGGTTAGGGTAATCTGAATATCATTGAGGCATGTCTTCTAGTCCAAGGAAATGTGGGCATGATGCTATGTTGACTACTGTAAAAATAGCACCAAATTTGGATTTTTGTTCACGTACCATGTAATGTGGAGCCTGTGAAAAGTTAGTTGTCCACAGACCTAAAAATCCACCATTTAATTCTGGGATTTTTCAGAATTTGGTGGCAACTTTAGATGTAAGAAGCATTGTGGTTGCTGGCAGCAATGTAAAGACTCTCAATGCAATGCAGGGAATCCATGAAACAAGCTGTATACTATGCCCAGATTGTGGAGAAACACCCCACAGCAGCTGTTTTATGGCAGGCATAACAGAAACCAGGTCTATATTACCAGAGTTTGCTACAGAAATTAAATGCTGTCCATTGTAGCGCCTCATTTTTAAATAGGTTTAAAGTAGAGGTTAAGGCTGCAATGCTATACACCAGGCATAGGCAAACTCGGCCCTCCAGATGTTTTGGGACTACAGTTCCCATCATCCCTGACCACTGGTCCTGTTAGCTAGGGATGATGGGAGTTGTAGTCCCAAAACATCTGGAGGGCCGAGTTTGCCTATGCCTGCTATATATATACTGGAGGAACTGATGACTGAACTGTGCAAGACAAACGGAAAGGGGAGAAGAAGGGAGGGGGGGGATGGCCTGAATAGAATATGTACCCTTTTAAAAAAGAGAGAGGAAAATGTAGGATTCACATTGAGTGTGGAAGATATACAGTAATATTGATATATTAATTCCAAATGTCTGAGAAAAGGATATTTCCCCTTCCTTTCCTCTTCTCAGAGGCCTTCAACTTCTGGCGTTAAGTAGTTCAGTGGCAAATAGTGCAAGCTGTCCGGAAGGGCAGGGTCTACAACTTTACCATATAGGATATAACAAAGGAGTAGGGCTATTTTTAGAGCAGTGATTTCCTGCACATTCCGCATATGTTATTCTGGTTGCATATGGAACTTACTCTGAGCCAGCAAATTAAAATACATTTTATCATTAAACAGAGCTCTTGGGTTCCTTTCCGTTTTCACGTAATAAATCTGTAAAACAAAGATAACAGAGGGAGAAAATGGCTTTTAGATTCTCCCGTTTTAAAAATAGAGTAGAATATGTGCAAAATATAAGATGGGTTTCGGTGTGTGTGTGTGTGCAGGCGCTGAATTCATCAGCTAAGTTCATAGCAGAAGGAGAATTTGTAAATCCATATTAATGACATTATTGCCAAGCATGGTGGCTGATTGAAATGGCTGTTGGCTACACTGCTAATGATTTTAATATTCAATGGACTTGACTCAATATTGTTATACTGTTGGGCTGATAACTAGAATTTATCATACTGAGAGCAGGCTCATTCAAACCAATGGACCTGTCCATTTATTTCATTGGGTCTGCTCCAAGTATGATTTCAAATAGCATTTAGAATAAAATAAATAGTGGGATCCATGAGATCTTAGGGTTGGGAACCTTAGGCCCGCCAGATGTTGCTGAACCACAGCTCCCATCAAACCCAGCAAGCATTTCCAGTGGTCAGAGAAGACTGGAGTTTTAGTTAAGCTGGAGAACCAAAGATTCTATTTTTTTTAATAAGATATTTATTAAAGTTTTAAAAGTTTATATAACATAGAAAAAACAAAAAACAGAAAACAGAAACAGTAAAAATACATACAAAACACATACAAACAAGTATAATTTCAGTCCCTTATATTCATAAAACTGGAGAACCAAAGATTCTATGCCCCTGATATAAACCATTTGTTATTTTGCTGGCTTGCACTAAAAACAACTTAATATAATGAAACAGAACTGGTGGGGTGAATAGCTTAATTAGAAAGCAATAATAATAATAATAATAATAATAATAATAATAATAATACCCTGTCCATCTAGCTGGGTTTCCCCAGCCACTCTAGGTGGCTCCCAACAGAATATTAAAAACAGGATAAAACACAAAACATTAAAACTTCTCTAAATATAAATTACCAGAGTGGTATTCAGCTAAATAGTTGACTAGCAGAACATCTTCCACCACTTGTCCAATGGGACTTCCCTGCCCTATCCCCTACTAGACTAGTAAATAAAGAAAAAGGACTATTTTTCAACAAAACCATCATAATCTGCCCTTTCTTACCGGAGTCCTATTAGTCATCATTTTCAACATAGTGGTTGAAAGCTTTAGAAGAAGAAGAAGAAGATTTTGGATTTGATATCCCGCTTTATCACTACCCTAAGGAGTCTCAAAGCGGCTAACAATCTCCTTTCCCTTCCTCCCCCACAACAAACACTCTGTGAGGTGAGTGGGGCTGAGAGATGTCAGAGAAGTGTGACTAGCCCAAGGTCACCCAGCAGCTGCATGTGGAGGAGCAGGGAAGCGAACCCGGTTCACCAGATTACAAGTCTATCGCTCTTAACCACTACACCACACTGGCATTGTGGGGAATTAAAAATGATGGTTTCTCATCTGCTTGCCACTGGGCATCAGGTAAGCCTGAAGCCAGGGTGGGAGGAGTGATGTAGGAAGGGAGCCTGCCAAATGACATGGTTGCTGAGGGCCCTCTTGACCCTGGAGCCAGCCGCAAGCAATACTCTTTTTCTTTCTTTCTTTTATTGTGTTGTGTTGCTCAGGCAATATGGTTCCACTCGGAGTCTTGAAGCCTTTCGAGATTCATAAACAAACGGTGCCCCAGTGGACAGGAATGCAAGGCATGCAGACTTGTCTCTAGGAGGTAACAGCCAAACAACATACATCCCAAAAGTCAGGTTGCCATTGCGGAGGCAGGACGGTGACATGTTTGAGGCATTGCTGCTGACATTGCACACTGCTAATGAATGACAGTGCCAAAATGCCAGCACTTACCTTGTCACCGCCAAAGAGTTACAATTAAATTCCCCCTTAAAAAACTGACAAGTGACGAAAGAGGTTTCGATGAAGGTCACGAGTAGCTAGGATTTCTATTCCCTTTGAGCTCTGCTGTAATTTCTAGTTTCCCACAAAAGAAATCACAAGACAAATGTCCTCTCATAATCTAGAAGGTTTCAAAGAGAAATATTAGATCGCAGAGGCAGAGTTTCATATTAGAAGTGTAGTGGGGAGACATGCTATATTGTGAAGTAAATACAAATGCTGCTATAACTCTCCTCTTTTGTAGTTTTTTGTTTTTTTCTCTTTGAAAGTGGAAACTACTTCCTTTTTTTTTCTTTCTTAGGAAAGGCCATCCTTTGTAAAAATATTTAGAAATGTGTACGATCACCCTTAAAGTGAAGCTTCGCAAATGAAATGGGGCTTTTATATTTCTCTTCCCATATGTATTGAATTTCACAAGTTTTGTATCATTCGGGCAAAAGCAATAGTCCCCTTTCTAGATTATCTGCACCTGAGTTATTAGCAGTACATGTGAAAAGGACCTAGGGGTCTTAGTGGACCACAAGCTTAACGTGAGTTAGCAGTGTGATGCAGCAGCTAGGCCCACTCTATTCTGCCTTGGTCAGACCACACCTGGAGTACTGTGTCAAATTATGGGCACCACAATTTAAGGAGGATGTTGACAAGCTGGAACGTGTGCAGAGGAGGGCAACCAAGATGATTCAAGGTCTGGAAACAAGGCATTATGAGAACGGTTGAAGGAGCCGGGTATATTTAGCCTGGAAAAGAGGAGACTGAGAGGAGATATGACAGCCATCTTCAAATATCCTAAAGGCTGTCATATGATGGATGATGGAGCAAGCTTGTTTTCTCTTGCTCTGGAGGGTGAGACCTGAACCAATGGATGCAAGTTACAAGAAAGGAGATTCTGACTAAACATCAGGAAGAACTGTCTGACGGTAAAAGCTGTTCGACAGTAGACTCTCTTTCATTGGAGGCTGAGATTCCCGCATTGCAGGGGGTTGGACTAGATGACCCTTGGGGTCCCTTCCATCTCTACAATGCTATGATTCTATGAATTGAACAGCAGCAGCTTTTTAGGTGCGCAACTGGTACACACTTTGAGCATAAAGCTGCTTGACTTTGGAGTGACCTCTACAGTTGTTGCAGTGCCAGATGAAATACCAGCATTGGTGGTGACATGTTGTGGGAGCAGTTTCAGTTTATTAAGTGGAGTGGAATATGCTAAGCTTCAGTTGCAGCAAGCAATTGGGCCGATCATATTCATGCACATACCATATATTACTCTCCATTTCAGAAAAGGAATGAGCCCTTTACTTCATCTTACGAATAAGTAACTGTGAGATCACGTGTGCCGGCTCTGTGGTGAACTAGTCCTTTTCCTCTGGAGTCATTTATTCTGAAAGCTTAGTATGTGCAAAAAGTGATGCGTGTCTTTAAGTGAGACTACCCTTAATTCTAAAAATCTTACTCATTAATTTACAATAATGAGATGTAATGAATATTTATAGAAGATTTTATCTATACCTATTAATTTGCTACGATGTGATACTGGTATCCCTTCTTTCTGAATTAATAGCATGGGAAGGGGTGGTGGTGGATGGAATGAAAAGCTGATTAAACTAAAGTCTTGCATTTTCTGGTTAAAAGAGTAATATGTTCTGCACAAATGGAGGTTTACTGGAAAATTCATTGAACCTCCCAAAGGAGGCCAAGCCATTCTCTATGCACATTCCCATTATTGCTTGCAAGTATCATCATTCCCCCCCCCCCTCCTCCCGTTTCTTCAGCACTCTCCTGTCCCCACAAATATCTTTCTTCACTTTCTGGAAACCAAATGTCTTCTCTTCTTTAACTTACCACAAGGCTCTCATTTGGATTAAAGATCAAAGGAAAAATCTATGAGTGCAGATAGTCCTTATTTTCTCCGGAGTGTTGGAGAAATGTCTTTGCCGTTAGATACCAAATACAGTGGTACCTCAGGTTAAGTACTTAATTTGTTCCGGAGGTCCGTTCTTAACCTGAAACTGTTCTTAACCTGAAGCACCACTTTAGCTAATGGGGCCTCCCACTGCCGCTGTGCCGCCGGAGCACGATTTCTGTTCTCATCCTGAAGCAAAGTTCTTAACCTGAAGCACTATTCCAGGGTTAGTGGAGTCTGTAACCTGAAGCGTATGTAACCTGAAGCGTATGTAACCCGAGGTACCACTGTATTAGTTTAAAAATAAAATAAAATAAAGACACACACAACCTTCATGGGGTTTTGTTTAGCTAGACATTATTATTATTATTATTATTATTATTATTATTATTATTATTAATACCCCGTCCATCTGGCTGGGTTTCCCCAGCCACCCTGGGAGGCTCCCAACAGAATATTAAAAATAGAATCAAACATTAAAAACTTCCCTAAACAGGACTGCCTTCAGATGTCTTCTAAAAGTCAGATAGTTGTTTATTTCCTTGACATCTGATGGGAGGGCGTTCCACAGGGCAGGCGCCACTACCAAGAAGGCCCTCTGCCTGTTTCCCTGTAACTTCACTTCTCGCAGTGAGGGAACTGCCAGAAGGCCCTCAGAGTTGGACCTCAGCATCCGGGCTGAACGATGAGGGCGGATATGCTCCTTCAGGTATACTGGGCCGAGGCCGTTTAGGGCTTTAAAGTTCAGCACCAACACTTTGAATTGTGCTCGGAAACGTACAAGGGGCCAATGTAGGTATTGTTTAATTTTGAAATTCTGATCAGCAGCCCATTCTGAAATATGTTTATTCATGGACTAAGGACTTATCTACACTTTGATGTACCCAGAGAGCCTTGGGCAGAGTGATTTTGCATTGCCAAATTCCCTGGGAAAACCCACTCTTTAGTGCTGAATCAGAGGAAACATCAACCCAAGGAATACCTGATTGATGTTTGCTCTGATTCAGCAGTAAAAATTGAGTTTTCCAGGGGGATAGCAACTGAAGATGCAAAAGTCTGGATAAGCCCTAAGTCCTGCTGCATTCAGTGGGCTTACCTTTTGCAAGTACAGTAGAATCAGTGACAGTCTTTGGGCTCTCAAATTTCAACGGCACTCTGTGCAATGCTAAAATGAGCCCCCCCCCGCCTCTTGTGCTCCATTCTACAGGAGTGTTTGGGTGCCCCCTGCAGGGCAGTGCCTAGCACAACCGGAACAGTCACGCTACCCTAAAACCGCCTCTGCTGCAGTGTGGGTTACGTTCTCAGCAGGGACAAGTCTTTTCACATTGCATTTCAGATTTACTACATTGTGGCAAAAGTACCCCAAATGGCTCTATTTGTAATGCCTAGAACAGGGGTGGGGAACTGATGGTCTTCCATATTACAACACCCATAATCTCTGACCATTCACCATATTGTCTGTGAGCTGACAACTAACAACACCTGGAGGGAATGTTTTTTTTAAAAGAAACCTTGTTTAGCCCCTTAATCCTATGATGATGATGATGATCAACAACAACAATACTTAATTCTATGAGTTCAGTCCTCCTTTCACAACACTTTTTACTGTTTATCTGCCTGTCCTCCTAACGTTGTTAGAATTTGCATCATGCACCTCAATCAAACTACCATGCTGGTGTATATAGAAAGATGTATAAGAAAAGAAAACATGCAATAAAACCTATAAAAACAGCAGTTCTATAAAGCAGCATAAAAACACATGACATGAGCTAAAGGTAAAGGGACCCCTGACCATTAGGTCCAGTCGCGGACGACTCTGGGGTTGCAGCACTCATCTTTCTTTATTGGCTGAGGGAGCCGGCGTACAGCTTCCGGGTCATGTGACCAGCATGACTAAGCCGTTTCTGGCGAACCAGAGCAGCACACGAAAACGCCATTTACCTTCCCGCCAGAGCGGTACCTATTTATCTACTTGCACTTTGTGCTTTCGAACTGCTAGGTTGGCAGGACCAGGGACCAAACAATGAGATCTCACGCCGTTGCGGGGATTTGAACCGCCGACCTTCTGATTGGCAAGCCCTAGGCTCTGTGCCTTATGACATGAGCTAGAGTGAAATAAATCAATAGAAGCTAAAAGCTTTGCAGGGTTGCTCACATGGCACAAGGAGGACATTTCGCTCCAGGCGAGCCTCTTCCAAAGACAGGGTGTCACCACCGAAAAGGCTCTTTGCCCAGTAGTCGCCTGCCATGGGACATCTGGAGAAGATTCTTGTCATAACTTTTGTATATGGGTAGGCACTGGTGGAGACAAAGTATGGGAAGGCCCAAAGCACAGCATTGTCCTTGCATGCAGAACATCTTGGGTGCAACCCCTGGTGTCCCCCAGTAGGGCTGGGAAGAGTTTCTGCCAGAAACCCTAGAGATCTTCTGCCACTCAGAGTAGAAAATACTGACCTAGATTGTCAGGAGTGCGTGCAGGAGCCAGGCCCTGTGACCAGTAGGACGTTGCAGGACTGGGGCCTTCCTAAGTTTGTTCTGAAGAGGCAAGGCGCGGCTGCACAGGTTAGGCCAATTGGTAACTCGCAGCACCTGGTGGCAAGAGCTGGGAAGGGATATAAGGTCAGCATTTCCTTTCAGCTCTTTGCCGCAGCAACATGTTCCCTGCCTTGCTGTGTTTGGCTCCTTGACTCCTTGCTCCTCAGACCCTTGACTTCGTGACATCTTGCTTCTTGATCTTCGGACTCTTGGCTTCTGGATTCCCGTTCTTGCTCCCACCCTGCCATCTTGCCCCCGGTCCCGATGTCCCCAGCCGGGACTTCGATCGCCCGTGAACTGGACTGTGACATAGATGGACCTATGGTCTATCTTGGTATAAGTCAGATTCCTATGTTCCTCCGTATCCTGCTCCTAAACTTCGCAAAGGACAACCTCAAGAAGGAACAACCACTGGAGGTGGGATAAGGTACTGAAAGAGTCAAAGCCTGATAGTGCTCATCGTACTGAAATGCAGTCTTGTGAAGAATGCTGAACCTACTAGGATAAGGCCTAGGTATGTTGATATACTGTCAATTGTTGTTGTTTAGCCGTTTAGTCGTGTCTGACTCTTCGTGACCCCATGGACCAGAGCACGCCAGGCACTCCTGTCTTCCACTGCCTCCCGCAGTTTGGTCAAACTCATGCTGGTAGCTTCAAGAACACTGTCCAACCATCTCGTCCCCTGTCGTCCCCTTCTCCTTGTGCCCTCCATCTTTCCCAACATCAGGGTCTTTTCCAGGGAGTCTTCTCTTCTCATGAGGTGGCCATGGGACTCTCCGGAGTCTCCTCCAGCACCATAATTCAAAAGCATCAATTCTTCGGCGATCTGCCTTTATGGTCCAGCTCTCACTTCCATACATCACTACTGGGAAAACCATAGCTTTAACTATACGGACCTTTGTTGGCAAGGTGATGTCTCTACTTTTTAAGATGCTGTCTAGATACTGTCAATACATAGTGCAAAATATTTCTCATTTCTTCTGGAATGAGCAGGTTCTTCCAGGATAAGCAGGTGGCATCTTCAGTGGCAGCATGGTAGAATTTGGATTGGTAGGCACAATCACTCCCTAAAGTCTCAAATTCCACTAAATTTGTAAGTCATTAACCTGTTTGCAAATGATGCAGCCAACATTAAGGGCATTTAAGTAAACCAATTTCATTGGAAGAGATAAGCATGTGCTTGGCTCTCAGGTTTGGTTTTATCACAGCAACTTTCCCTGCTCCCCCTTTTGATGAAAGATGAAGACAAATTTGCACCTGAAGAAGTGTGCATGCACACGAAAGCTTATACTAAGAGCAAACTTAGTTGGTCTCTAAGGTGCTACTGGACATTTTTAAAAAAATTTTATATATGAAGACCAAACACCACCTTTTTCCGACATGGGAAGGAATATTCTGCAGGTATTTTGAAAACCATACTCTACTTTCCTCTGAAGTGCAATGAAATGTAATGTTTTATGACAGCCGGCTGTAAATGCAACTGCTTTTTGAGCATAAACAAATTATGCTTTCCCAGCAAAAAAAATATATATATCTCTGGAAAGCAAATGTGAAGTTTTCAGGTGCAGCTTCAGCTGAGCTGGACAAATACTGTGATATCAGAGTTCAGAGATTTGTATTTGAATGTTAAATGGCTCTTTGCTGTGCTTTCATCCATTCTGCTTTATGCTTGCTAACTTCACATGAAGGGGCAACTGCTCATGAGAGGAAAGAAGAAAATGGGCTCTTAAGTCACCTGAAAATAGACAGTCATGCGCGAAAGGCTTCCCAGAGCGAATGGTGGTAGGGAGTTGATTATACTCAAATTGCTCAGAGCCCTATCCACATACGTTGTCTCTGATGTGGAAGATGATGAGATGCTAGGTCTAAATGGACTGTTGCCCGAGAGCATCATGGAAACTCTTGACTGTGCGTATTTATCATGATAGGTAATGAAGGAGAAGGGGCTGCTGTGACCAGGGTTTGTCTCAGAATGCATGCAGAGAGGGGAAATGTGTGTTTGTTTCAAACTTTGCTTTCCCTTTATTTTAATTTATTTATTTATCATTGCAAAGAACTTTAGCTGTTCTTACTGCCAAAGAGAAAAGCCACTTTTTCAAAAAGTGTGGCGCAGCTTGCCTCTTCTACTCTGCTGTCTGAGGCTATATGTACACACCATAACTTTAACACACATTCTTCCCATCAAAGAATCAACTGTACAGTGGTACCTCAGGTTACAGATGCTTCAGGTTACAGACTCCGCTAACCCAGGGTTAAGAACTTTGCTTCAGGATGAGAGCAGAAATCACGTGGCAGCAGCGGGAGGCCCCATTAGCTAAAGTGATACCTCAGGTTAAGAACGGACCTCCAGAATGAATTAAGATCTTAACCCAAGGTACCACTGTACATTGTTGTTGTTGTTGTTGTTAAGTCACTTTATAAACCACCCTTTATCAGAAGATCCCAGGGTGGTGCGCAACATTAAAAACACATTACAGAACATCAATGATAAAAACATAATAAAAAACATAACAACAGGCAGCGTAATAGTAAAATAATTATCATAATAACAGTCCACTTCCCCACACTTTCACAGGCCATAGATTATCGAATACCTATAGGTCTGGGTTGCTTGGAACCGCAAATTTGTGAGGGGTAAATTACAGGCCCAAAATTATTTGAGGGATAGAATGTGCTTCAAATGTGCTTTGAAGTTATAGCTTAGACTTTCTGTGGGCCACACTAGATAGCAGAATAAACATGTCATTTTCCTTGTAGCTGTTTGGTTGTGGGCAATCAGCCCTGCTCCCTAGCTGGCCAGGTGGGGCTCACTAGCTCTCGGAGGAGGGGTGTGGTTCCTCAGCTGGAGTAGGCTCAGGACAGGTGAGGGTCACCTGCCTCATCAAGCCCAGATGCTGCAGTCAGCATGCAAAGTATAAAAGGGAAGCAGAGCTGAAGGGCTGTGTCTGCTTAACTGCCCATGTTGATGGACCTCAGCTTGGATGCATGTGGGTCTCGGCAGGACTTTGGACACTGGACATATAGATTTACCCTGGACTGGGAACTTGACATATTGACTTGCTGCCAGGTAGGCCACGGGTTCAGGACACTCAACCACACATGAATATTAAATAAATGCATGGATGTTTTCCACGAGGCCTAGATGTTTGGTTGACTGTCACTGCTTTACCTTGCATTCCAACATGGTAGACCTTGGAGAGAATGCTAAACCAATGGCAGGAAATATGGGCAGTTCTCAGCACACCTTCATTTAAAAGTCTCGCAGAGATTTATATGAAAATCGGAATCAAGTAATGAGTGAAAAAGGAAGGTGGCTGAGTAAGGGGAGGAGGGAGGGAAGGATATCCTGTTGCTAGTGAAATGGGGACTGGAAAAATTCCCTGCCCCAGCCCCTAAATGAAATCATTGAAGAAAAAGGCGGCAGCTCTATAATGAGGCATACATGCTATACAAAATAATGTCTTTGTAAATAATACTTTAATGAATGCTGCTGGTTGAGGGGGGTGGGAACATAATGACACAGCTGCAGAAAAGTAACCTAGTTAGAGGGAGCCTTCTAAATAGACTCTCTTCAGCAATGCAGTCGTCCGGCAATTTTGATGCCTTCCCTCAGCTAATCTCCCATCACCAACATCAAGTCTGTCATATTGATTTCTTGCAGGGAGGTGGTGGTGGAGAGAGAGCAGGGGTTGGGGAAAATGGTAAGGTGCCCTGCCTTTGTCAATCCAGGCCGCGGTTGCCAGGCAACGTGATGAGCTGACTCACTGGAGATCGCTTTAGTGGCCTGATTCAATGCCCCAATAGTCACCTGAGGATTTTTTTTTATTTTTTTTAAAAAATAAAAGCATGGGCAACGTTGAATTATTAATGCAATAAAACCAAGTGTTATGCTTCTTGTTTGTTACTGACAAAAGGACAGTGTCGGAATGAATTGATGGTTTAATGTAAAAAGGCGAGGCGGACAACCCTCTGTGCCAATTAAAAATAACACAGTGATCCAGATGATGGACAGACAGGACTCCCTTCCTTAATGAAATCTGTGGAAATGTATGTAGCATCCAGTCGGTGAAGCTGGCTGCTGCTGGCAGTTAAATGCATTCTACTGCAGTGTGCAGTGACCTCTCAGACCCACCGTCCTAGTGAAGCAGAAGGTTAGGCTAACTCAATGTCATTTCTGAGGGATTTTAACAGGCTGTACCCCAGTCCTCTCTCTCTCTCTCTCTGTGTGTTGATCTGTCTATCTAGCTATCTAGCTATCTATCTCACTTGTATGTAAAATGTAGAGACTTGCTGGTGTATCCTCAGAACTCTACTGATTGCTGATTTTCTAATAGTACCACATTATCATTTCTTGCAAAACCAGCAGTCTGCCAAGTGTGTGTGTAGACTAAAGAGGGAAACAATATTGTTCTCCTATGGAGGGCTTATCTTATTCAATTATAGAAGAAGAGGGAAATAAACTGTGAAAATCCTAACGTGACATTTGCTGGCAGTGTCAGGCATATGATGAATGCAGGGCAGTTTCATAAATAATTAGAAGTTCGCTTAAAGACAGTCTTTCCAATCTGGCAAGTTTAATGTGTGTTTATAAGTAGCCCTTACAGTGCTTTTTTTGCTGGGAGTAGCCAAGGGCACGCAGTACCCGAATCACCCCCCCCCCAATGTTAAAAGTGTGGCACTTACTGTAACAACTTCATGGTGAGTACCGACCCCGCCCCCTTTAACGGACTGAGCCATTTTGTATACTGCTAAGATATCTCCAATGTTAAACTCATCCAGGCACTATTGACTGGGTTGGATGTGTCTGTGGATGTGAGTGGGGCTGTACCTGGAGATACCATATAGTCACATAGCATAGATACAGCAGATAATATGGGGACCACATTGGGATCTGTAGTGGCTTGAAAGCAAGGCAATCCATCTGCATCTTTCTGCAAGAAAATAAATAAGCTCTATCTTAAATAACAATTAAACATGAGAAAATCAATCGTAAACAAACTTTGATTATTTTTTTAAATAAACAAATTATTGTCTGCCCTTTCTCACTAGGGTATATCAATTACTTGCACTATATACTTCCTGTTTTCCGTCTAAAAATAAATCTGTAAGTCTCATTATAGTTATGACGATATTGTGTTGGTTGGTAGAACCAACAATAGCACTGTACTTTTTGGGACACACACACCCAGCCAAAATTTTAGTGGCAGAGGTTAAGCACATACTAGAGCTCACATTAAAAAAAGTGGGACTTAACTTCCCTCAGTACAATTTCTCATGCATCAAATATTATGAACGGGCATAAGAAGTTCATTTCTTTTAGTATGCAAACACACGCTAAAATGCACTGCAAAAATTCTTCCCCTCCCCTGCTTTTTTGGGGTGTGTGTGAAGTAAATAGCCATATGTTATTTCTGCTTCTGCTGCCTGTTTTAATTGGGATTGTTATTGATTTTATGATGTTGAGTTATTTTGTTTCTTATTGTTCATTGTGATTTTGATTTTAATCAGGAAAATAGTTCAGGGGAAGGGATAGCTCAGTTGGTTACAGCGTAGTGCTGATAATGCCAAGGTTGCAGGTTCGATACAGCTGTGTATTCCTACATTGCAGGGGGCTGGACTAAGGATCCTTTCCAACTCTATAATTTCTGTGATCAAAACCTCTTCCCTCAACGCTGTAGGGCAGGTTCAATTTGCACATGCACACATTCTGCAGCTACTATTAAGAGTTGAAAAAAAGCCTTTTGGACATCTGATCACAGATCTCCCACAATCTCATCTGTCTCAGAGCTTTGAATTCAGAGGAGGTTTCTCCCACGGAGCAGAAAGCTACAGCTGCTGCTACCTGTGGCAAACCAGATGAGAATGAGACTCTGAAAAGGAGCAATGTTTTTTGTTTGCATCCTGTTTGCACATCCCTGCTCAGAGCTGATTGATTAAAAGCAAAGGAGCTTTATGTATAGGCGAAGGAAGGGACCTCTAGGAACAAAGCGGGAACTAGAAAAACAATGTTTGGAACATTATGCTCCCCCGTGTCAAGTGCCAATGTATCTCATATTAGGAAAATGGCCCGTAAGAAACCCATGTGTGTGGTATCAGAAGAAAAGTGCTTTTGTTTGCTATAGGGACGTCTCTCTACCCCAGTACTTCTCATTGGCTACCCTTAGACAGAAAGCAATGCCATGGATTTATTGGCATATGTCTTAGTCAAGGTGTTTTATGGATCATTTTGTTATCCCAAAAGGTAACATGGGCTGGGACCATAAGAATAATAATAGTAATAAATTGCACCCAAAGAATGTAATTTAGGAACCACAATGGGCGGGACCAAAGGTCATGTTGAAACCAACTACAAACTGTTACCTACAACAACCACTAATTATGGAATGAATGTTTATTTTTTTCTTTCTGTTGATTACATTGTGTTGTGTAGTTTTTTAAATCAATAAAGCATTTAAAATCATCATAAATAATAATAATAATAATAAATTGCATCCAATGGCAAAAACTGATAGATTTCGTGGGATATTTTATGTACTATGCATTTGGGGTGGGGTACATAAAGGAAACAAGTGTTAAGTGACTGACATTTGGGGATATTGTTTACTGTAGTCATACTTCTGTGGTAGTACAGTGGTACCTCGCGTTACAGACGTTTCAGGTTACAGATACTTCAGGTTACAGACTCCGCTAACCCAAAAATAGTACTTCAGGTTAAGAACTTTGCTTCAGGATGGGAACAGAAAGAACAGTTTTAGGTTAAGAACGGACCTCCAGAATGAATTAAGTTCTTAACCTGAGGTACCACTGTAGTAGGATTTTGTTCCAACCCCAGTTGATAAAGAATACAGAGCACGGACAATTTCCCCACTCTCTCTCTTCCCCCATTGGTATGATGTGTGGTGTGTTTTGCACCGATATTCAACTGCCAACCCTGAAACCCTATTAGATGCTAAAAGGCTTTGATCACCAGCTGGATCAAGGCAGTCCAAGTAGGCCAGTAGATATCTGGAAATCTAATAATCATGCTTAGCATTTTTATAGCGCTTTTTGAACATTCCACGTACTTCACATACATTATCTCTGTAATCCTCAGGCTTTGTACTGGCAATCCACTATCTGGAAAGTTCACCGTTTGTAATGATAACATATAGTGCCTTGCTAGAAATGAGATACAAAGGCACCTATTTATTACATTCTGAGATTTATCAAAATATTGCTGCACTTGCCACATTGGTATGTAGACAGTGGATTCCATTTCTAAATGGATTTGTACCTTTTTTACGTGCCTAACACTGTACTAAACATCTATGTTTGAATCCTTATTAGCATCATTAATAATAATAATTTTATTTATACCCTGCCCATCTGGCTTGGTTGCCTCAACCACTCTGGGTGGCTTTGAACACATATAAAAACACAATAAAACATATATGCATAATATATGTTTATATATAATATACGTAATAGTATATGCATAATATTTATACCTGCATGTGAATGCCGATCCTGCCATCAGTTGCTGAGCTGCTGTACACCTTTTTTAAAAAATTACAGCTGTATAATTATTATATTTTCTGCCATTAAAAATAAATATCAGTCCCCATCACTTTTAGTGTCAAGAGATAAATTGCAGATATAACACAATACTGTCTGTAGATCTCACCTATAGCTTACGACAGCAGGTGGATGAGCTATGCAGAAAAATAATGATACCATTCAGAGCAACTTGGGGAAGGGTTGGGGTCAGCAGTTTTCCTGGCATTACAGAGTCATACATACATCAGGTTACTCATTCTTCCAGAGATGAGAAAATCGAGCCATTGCTCATTTACAACCTGCAGACTCATTTAAGTAATGCGAAGTCCACTGGTAGTAAGGTGAGTTTTAGGAAGAGGAAACTAGCAGAGGGTGTCAACAGCAAATTAGATAACCTGGCTGTAGGCACCTGAGATGTGTGCTTTTGGGATCCTCTGTATTCTGGTGAATGTAGTATGTTTAAATTCTCAGGAGAAATGGGATGCCCCCCCTGCCTTCCATGATGTGACATTGCAACAATGAGTGTTTTCTGCCTTTATCAACCACCACTAAATTTTGCATCACTAGATATTGCAGGAAAGAGATGAGGAGATGAGGGAGGTCTGCTTTTAGAGACAGCCCCACATCTGCCTTAATGTCAGTTTGTTGCTTCAGAGTGTGTATGTATGATTGCTGTGTCTGCTGCCATCCTGTTAAATGTGCATAACCTTGTCTAGGTAAATGTATACATAAACATGGCAACGTTTTGTCTCTGCTACTCAAGTTAGATGGGAGATTCCATACAGAAGGACTTGGAAGTTTGCACTGAATAAATAATAGAATTGTAGTGTTGGAAAGGACCTTGAGGGTCATCTTGTCCAACGGCCTGCAATGCAAGAAACCAAAGCATCCATCACAGATGGTCATCCAACCTCTGCTTAGAAACCTGCAAGGAAGGAGAGTCCACCACCTGCCAAGGGAGTCCCTTCTACTGCTGAACAGCTCTTACTTTCAGAAAGTTCTTCCCGATGTTTAGTCGGAATCTTCTTTCTAGTAGCATGAATCCACTGGTGAAACTTTATGCTGGTCCTTTGATCAGTAGCCCCTCCCCCTGCCTAGACAATTATTTACTTGCATGGCAAGTTTTAGAATGAAGGGATTAGGTTTGTGCGATAATCTGCTAAATCTATTACTTCTGTGTTCTACAGGCAGAGGTTCACTATCTTCTGCAGACCCAGTAATTACAAAGAGCGTGTGCCACTTCAGAGAGAAAATCTAAACAAAGCTGGCAAATGGGTGACAGTAGCTGTGTTCACTGCTGTTTCAGTTGGCTGAGTGAAAATTCCTTGCTCTGTGACTGAGCTGTGTCCATTCTGGGCAGATCCACACCATCTGATGTGCGTCTAAAGCACATGGCTTCTTCCAAAGAATCCTGGGACCTATACTTTTCTCCTAAAGACCTACAATTTCTAGTACCCTTAACAAACTACAGTTCTCGGGATTCTTTGGGGAAAGCCATGTGCTTTAAAATGCATTGTAAAGGTAAAGGTAAAGGAACCCCTGACCATCAGGTCCAGTCATGACCAACTCTGGGGTTGGGGTGCTCATCTCACTTTATTGGCCAAGGGAGCTGGCGTACAGCTTCCGGGTCATGTGGCCAGCATGACTAAGCTGCTTCTGGTGAACCAGAGTAGCGCACGGAAACGCCGTTTACCTTCCCGCCGGAGCGGTACCTATTTATCTACTTGCACTTTGACGTGCTTTCGAACTGCTAGGTTGGCAGGAGCAGGGACCGAGCAACGGGAGCTCACCCGATCTTGGGGATTCGAACTGCTGACCTTCTGATCGGCAAGTCCTAGGCTCTTTAAATGTATGGTGAAAATCTTCCCTCTCCTTTTATCAGTGTATTAATGAATACATTTAAAACAAAAACAAGCAAAAAGCCCCACCCCAACCCTGTTTTTTTGAAATAGATTACTGTGTCAAGTTTGTAGCTATAGGGGAAAAAACAGCGTAAAAAACTATTTTCTTAGTCTGCGCTCCTACCTTTTCCCATGTTATCCTTAAGATACTTTGCTGTGGTATTAGGGAAAACTGAGAGGCATTTGATTTATTTCTTAAGAAATGTGCCTTTCTTGGGTTGCTTTCAATGTTCAAAACATTGTGTCTGAAGGAAGAAATGTTTGCAATGTAGCAGATAAAATTAGATGGAATGCAGCCTCTGACAATGAAAGTTCATGTCCCCTAGAGCAATCTCAACTTGTATCTATTAGGGAGAACGGATGGCTTCATTTTAAACATTTCTGATTCTGTTCACCTTAACAGTGATGCACTGCTTAAATTGAACTGTAGACCTGCAGTCCCCATGGTCACAAAGCAGGCTGAAGGTATCCATAAAAAGTGACAGACCTTTGCTCTCATTTTCACAGCGGTTGTGTGGGGTTGACTGTGAAGTCTGTAAGGTACCTAGAAAGAGAAATTGTATTGTTACTGAATTCACACCATACATTTAAAGTATCCCCTTCCAAAAAAACCCTGTCATTTGTTATAGGTTCTGGGAATTGTTGCTCCGTGAGGTGGCAAACTACAGTTCCCATGATTCTTTGCGGGGTGATGTGCTTTAAATGTACACAGCCATATACCAAACAGAAAGCAGGTAGGGGGAATCCCAGCCCATCTGCAAAAAGCAGTGGGATTTAACACCCCATCAAAATCTGAAAACAACTTTTATCGTCCCTCCCATGTGGTGTGGAAAATCATGTGTTGTAATTAAATTAGCCCCTTTACTCAATCTTTGCTGTTTCTTGGCACTGTAGATAAGGATCTTTTGATCTATAAAGCCTAAATGACTTGGGCACAGCCCATCGTATGCAATAGGCTGCATCCCCCTCTCCTGTCTGATCCACAAGTACTCAAAAATCGAGTAGGAATATCCTCCTACTAGTGACATCTGTGAGGGAAATCAGGCATCAAATGGGGGGAGGGAGGGGAGAGGCAGCCATTTGACCTCTCAAGTTGAACACATGGGTTATAGCAATCTGTTTTCTCTCCAGCATCTGGTAGTCAGAGGTATACTGTCTCCAAACATGGAAACCTCATTTAGCTATCATGGATAATTCTATCATCCTTGAATTTGTCGTAACACTTTTCAAAGCCATGAAGCTAATGGGCATCACCACCTACTCCTGTAGTGGTAATAATAAATTATTATTATTAATAATAATATTTTTATATGACACCCATATGATTGGGTTGCCCCAGCCACTCTGGACAACTTCTAACAAATAAAACACAGTAAGACATCGAACATTAAAAACTTCCCCATATAGAAGGCAGATGTCTTAGAAGTTGTTTATTTCCTTGACATCTGATGGGACATGCCAGCATAGGCCAAACCTTTCCTCTATATTTTGCCACATCTGTATGACGTCCCTTACACAGGTTCCCTGGAGCTGAATAATGGAAGTGTGTTGTAACATCCTATGGCCATGGAGCGGGGAGCACGAAACAGGGATGGGAATATCCTGATGGGACAAATATCCAAAGCGCAAGTCCTGTGCGAGTACCTTCTTGACTTTGTGGGAAAAGGACATGCTACCTTAACTGGCACTGTGAAAAAAATGTCTCTGCCTGTACATACACATAAGGAAACACAGGTCAGTTTGTCACTTCACACCATGAATAGTATGTCTGTTCCTTTACCATGCACAGCTGTGAAAGAGGATGCAGTTTCTTCCATACATTTCCTCTCCTCATCCCAGCTGCCTGCTTTTTGGAGCAAATTAGATTCTCCTTTCACTCAGCCTCAGGTGGGGCTGAAGGGTGGATGCTGTAACCCAGGGAAGGCGGAAAGGGCAAAAGAAGCCACAACTGCGCCAACAGGAAGCAATTTCCAGTTTTTGGCCTTGCAACTCTTTGGATCAATAATCAGAGCAAAAGGATGAATATGGAGATCAGGGAAGCTCTCCCAAAGGGTGAGATGATCTGTTTCTTATTTGGTGGTAAGAACATGCTGTAGTCCACTCGCATCTAGATTCCAAAGAAATTGTTTTTGGTGGGTACATTCATTTGGTGGTTGGTACATTTTGGCATTAAGCGCCTGGTAAGATATGGATTAGATTAAGTCCTTTTTTTCCATATGAAATTCAGGTTCCAGTATACTACCTTGTAATGGAATGATAACTGAAGGAGGTTCTGCTTGCGCCTTTGACACTTGAATCCAAATTGATCAGAACATTTTGCTTAGTACAGCACTGAGTCTGTGTTCCCACACATGTTGGCCAGATCAAGCGCACACGGGCCACTTTGAGATGGTCTACAGAATGCATTCATAAATGCTATCATGCATTTCTGTTGCCCATCTACTTTAAAGCAAAGAGAGCTTACTTACGGTATTTAAGATTACAGAAAGGTACTGCACTAGGTGGCAAATAATTGTTTCCCCAAATGCTAGATGAAGCTTAAAGCAAATGCATAGGATAAACTGATTTTAATATATTTCAAACAGCACATATTTGGCATGCCTCCTAAAATTTGGGTTGCCAGCAAATTTCCCCCCCTCCCCCACCTTTAAATCTTTTCTTCTAACAGCATTAGAGAGTGTCAGCTGATGTGCAGTGTATATACATGGAATGTCTGGGTCATAAGGTGCCATTCGGTGAAGGGAAACTATTTCCACTAACTATTGATGGGTAAAACAGAAGATAAAATATGACTTCAGAAGCTTATTCAAAGGAAGCCACTCAAAAGTCAGTCCCTCACACTGGATTTAAAGCCAGAGGTGGAGGCAATTCTACACCAGTAGCAGCAAATAAAAGGTACTTTAAAAGTGTAGGATTAAAAACAAGACATAAAAGGGCCGCGATGCCCTCTTTTCAAGTAACAGAACAACCTACATTATGAGCAGCATTTTGAAGTACACATCAAACTGATTCCTCCCTCCTTTATCCTTTTTAATCTCTACCAGATGCACTTTCTTTAAATTCAGGTTTTACATTCCTAACCACAACTTGTCTGGACACACTGGGAAGAGCATTGAGGGAGACATGAGTGGTGTTTTCCGTTTATTTTCTCACTTTAAAAACTGCCCATTGAAGGCTTAACTTCTTAAATTTCTCCGCTTTGTAGGATTGCATTAATTTATTTTGATCCTCACTTCAGATAATCTTCTACTCTCCGTTCTAAGGAATAGTGAAGGAACACTGGGCTGATATGATACCAAAGCAAAATAAGGAGCATCGATTTTAACAAAAAACTTGGTGTGTATGTGTGTAAAATCAGTGGATCAGGTTCAACTTTGGCTGGACCGTGACCAGAATATTTAAAATTTACAACAGCTGTTTGAAATCTCAGAAGGAAATTTGTAGGTGAGTCTTAATTGCCAGTATACATAGTCTCCCCCCTCCCATTTTTCTGATCCCCAGGAATTTCTCAGAAACTGGTAAATGTGGCTTTATACAGAGGTATACAGAGGGTGGGTGTGTTATAGACGTGTGCCTTTTTACTTCTATCAATGTCTGGTTTAATTAGAGCTGTTGGATCTGTGTGGTACAAGCTCTCTTGCTTCTTTCTCACATGGAGGGGGCATGTGTGAATCTTGTCTGACTGAAGCTAGGCCTCTCAAATCAATTTTATGCATTACGGCAACATGGTATGTTTTTAACGATATTTAACAGACTTCACAAAAATTTGGCAAGCCCTGACTGTTGACCCTTTGTTATAAACATCAAGCCACCTTTAATTTTTTTTTTTTTAAGGTTATCTTTTGTAGTTGTGAATGCGCGAAGGGAACTAAAGCAACTGCTTTTGTTTTGCAACATATGTGTAAACAGGGTGGGAATGAATAACAGCTTTTTTTTAATGCTTCACAGGAAAGTGCAATACACTCCTATAAAGCCAATTTTGAGACAAAAAAGGTGTTTTAAATCTTCTCCTTCACCCTCTCCAGATAGACAGACAGACAGATACTATTCAACATTTCCCCCCTCCCCCATTTTCCCTTCATGTTTCTAATTCATGGGCAAAGAGCATTTGCCTTTTCCCAGGATGCATCTCTTCCATATACCAGGGAGTTAGCCTGAGGCCATACCTATATATCTGATCCATGCATAATGAAGCATGAAGCTGCCAATTGTCGAGAGCGTCTGCTGTGTCAGAGACTGATAGGCATTTCATTTGCTCGCTCCCGAGGGCCCACCACACATCTCAGGGTTCATATAGTATTTATTTTAGGCCCTCGCATTTCTCATCTGTGAACTTCGCACCATGTGTATGATGAGCAACCCACGCTCCAGTCTGAAGAAAGCTCTCCAGGTAGTTTCAAATGTAATTTGAGAGAGAGAAAAGAGAAAGAACATGGCGCCAATTACGAACGAAGGCTTGCATGGGAAGCGAAGGAAGATTAAGCCTCTTGCACACAACAGCTGTGTGGGGCTTTCAGAGGCTGATGACAGCAGCCCTTGCCTCCTATTCTAATCGGGGATGGATTCTAATAAGAGGCCCTGTTTAATAAGGAGACTACTTTGCATATGGGCCCATAGGGATTGTGCTGTGCTGTGCACCGAGCAACTGTGCATTTTGCAGAGATTATGACAATTGCATTGTGGTCTTTTGGTGTGTGTTTGTGTGTTTGGCAGAGGGGCAGGCTAATCTAATGAACAGCAGGTCCAAATTCTGTGCTCCTTTGAAATCTGAGCAGGGAGTAATGATCCTGAAGTAATTGCTTAAAACTGCTGAAAATGTGATCTTACCATACCAGCCAACTGAACACTGTATTGGTTCCCTAAATATAGGCTTGCATAGGATTTTATATTTGAAGGTGTACGTGCGCTTTTACACCTGCATTCGTCGTACTGTGGAATTGTGAAAACCTCTTGTTTGAGTTTGTCGTATGGTCCTCCATATTAAGAAATGGAATAAATTCTGCAATCACTCACCAGCCCTTTTGTTTGTTTTGTTTTCATAACAGTAGGAAATTGAGACGGGACATGTGATCTGAGCCTACTGATAGAGGGAAAAGTAAAAGGGTGTGGCTTTACACATGTTTAGGTATCAGAAAATATATTCAGAGAATGCAAACAAAATATTCCATTTACTTCATACTGTTGCTTTGAATATGTACGTCCTTCGATTTTATGTATACCACCTATAGCACAATCCTGTTGAAGTCTACTGGTCAGAAGGAAATTCTGTTGAGTTCAATAAGGCTATATGACTGTAGCCTTAGGGTTGAATCTAAATTTACTCAGAGTAAAGGTAAAGGGACCCCTGACCATTAGGTCCAGTCACGGATGACTCTGGGGTTGCGGCTCTCATCTCGCTTTACTGGCCAAGGGAGCCAGCGTACAGCTTCCAGGTCATGTGGCCAGCATGTCTAAGCCGCTTCTGACGAACCAGAGCAGCGCACGGAAATGGCATTTACCTTCCTGCCAGAGTGGTACCTATTTATCTACTTGCACTTTTGATGTGCTTTCGAACTGCTAGGTTGGCAGGAGCAGGGACCAAGCAACAGGAACTCACCCCGTCGTGTGGATTCGAACCGCCGACCTTCTGATCGGCAAGCCCTAGGCTCTGTGGTTTAACCCACAGCGCCACCCATGCCTCTTACTCAGAGTAGATCCACTGAAATTAATGGATCTAGTTCAGTCATAATTATTAGTTTCAGCCAGTCTACTCTGGGTATAACTAACATTGGACTCAATAACTGTAACAAAAGCCTGATTCATACATTGCATCAAAGGCACGAGAGCAGATTGTTTATGTGAAGTATAATTACATGAAGAACCAATGTAGTGTAGTGGTTAGAGTGTTGGACAGAGACCTGGGAGACCAGGGTTCAAACTCTCACTTGGTCATGAAGCTCACTGGATGATCTTGGGCCAATCACTGCCTCTCAGATCAACCTACCTCCCGGGGTTGTTGGGATTAAATGAGGAAGGAGAGAACCTTGAGCATTTTGGAGAAAAAGAGGGTATATAAATGCAGTCAAGCAATAATAATGATGATTCCCATGCAGTTTAAACAACATGAACTATGCTTGCACAAGTCTCCTCTTTTTCAGGCTGGTTGACATCAGCCCAAAGGCTGGGAAACACAGAACTGTGGTTCTGTGGGTTCCATTTATACCTTTCATGTGTCATTTGTATGGCCTAAACTCTACCAAGGTAGTCACAGCCAGGCCAAAAGTTGTACCTTGAAAAAGACTAGAGCCAAATTCCTGAAAAAAAGGAAAGCACATAGAATTCCTTTGACATGAATGAAACTTAAATATACTTTTCGTCCAGATGGGCTCATTTGAGTGCGTTTAGGTTTCATACCTATTAGCACACCCACCTAGGGACCAGTGCTCAGAATGAACTAGTTCGGTTTAATGAAATTTACTTACTTATTTAAGATTTTTATATACTGCTTAATCATTAGCACTTCCATTAGCACATAACAAGCCACGCAGAAAATTTAGCAATGGAACAATAAAAAAATAATAACTTGAAACAAAAAGCCTTCATAAGATGCTTGCTGGAGCAAGAAACTGCAGGCAAGGATGGTTCCTGTCGAATCTCCGTTGGGAGGAAATGCCACGGCCTTTGGTCCACCACACCGAATGCACTGGATGATAGTTTCCAGAATTTGGGGGTGAACTAAATGTGAATTAAGTTCATATTGAGAGAGAAATTTAGATGATTTCTAGTTCATTTTCAGGTTCATTTTCTTACATATGTTATTTATTCTTTAACGTGTTAGAAAAAATAAAGTTAAAAACTCTCTCTCTCTCTCTCTCTCTCTCTCTCTGTGTGTGTGTGTGTGTGTGCGCATTTGTGGTTTTTCCTAGTCTTTAAAAGAATATTTTATACTTCAGTGCAGCAGCTTGTAACGTTCTGAATGGCAAACATTATTTGATGAGAATCATTAGGATGAACTTTGAATGGAGCTGTGATCTGAACATGAACTGGACTAGTTCATTTTGTAAAGGGGTGGAAATGAACTGGAATTATTTCCCCTTTGGACATGTTCAACTTGAACTAGTTCCTTTTTTAAAAAATTAACTTTCCAAGCTCTGCCCGGGACTTAACTTTTGAGTTGACTTGCATAGTAATTTATTGATAGCTTGCTTCAGATTGCATGCTGTGTAGGTATTTGTAGATCTAGATATTTCACATTTATTTGTAACAGTGGTACCTCAGGTTAAGTACTTAATGCGTTCTGGAGGTCCGTACTTAATCTGAAACTGTTCTTAACCTGAAGCATTACTTCTGGGTTAGTGGAGTCTGTAACCTGAAGCGTATGTAACCTGAAGCGTATGTAACCTGAGGTACCACTGTAAGTGCATATGGCAGATTGAATTCAAAATAGATGGCACACATATAGATTCTACGTGAGTGTCTTTGTATTTGGTGTGTTTAAATTAACACATAACGGGGCAATTCAAATCAGATCCAGTCACTTCCCTGTTTGTGGTGGGGACAGAGATAATTAATACAACTTAACATCCTTGGTCACCTCTTATATTGCGCGCGCACGCACACACACACACACACAATAGATAGATAAACGATAGATAAACGATAGATAAACGATAAATAGATGATAGATAGATGATAGATAGATAGATAGATAGATATATGATAGAAAGATTAATGTGAAAATGGGTCTGAAAAGCATTACCAGTGTACACTTGGGACATGACCCAGACTGGAAATTGACTAACTTGTCTGTCCCTACAACACACAGAGATACACTACAGAATATTTGCTCAACGTCCTTTATGTAGGAATTTTGCTATGCTCTCTCTGTATCCATACACTTGCTTTCCAAGGGTATGTTACATGTGTAATTTGTAGATGGTTTTCTTTTTTTGATGCTGGATAGCAAAAAACTGAGGGTGAAGTGTAAATACCCTGCTTGCTTCGTAATGCAGCAGGACTATCTGCATTGCAGGCCTTCTCTCGCTCTGCTAATGGGATTCAGCCATGATGAGGAGGGACCACCCTCTAATGGAGACAGGCAGTAGTTCGGCTCCAGCAAGTCATTGTAGCATTGGCTTTCAACCATGCCTTTGTAGCAAGATGCAGCGAAGCAGAGACTCAAGTGGTGCCTTTGTAACGTAGCAAACTGCTGTCCAAAAACGATTTCAGCGCTTTCGCCAGAGAACAGCTCCCTTTAGCCTCTATTTGCATTGGAGCAGATATATATATACACACACCTTCTGCCAAAGAAGATGAAATACTTCCTATTTAAATGGTGGGGACTCGTACGAATCACCAAAGTATTGCTGGTTGTAGTAATTCAGACCCATTTACCTCAAAAGAGATTTTGTTGACGTGCCTTGTAAATGTAAAGAAATATGGTCTTTTTGCTTCAAGTCTTTATTTTTATTCAACATTTCATGAAGCTGCCATGTTTAATATCTGTAGCAAAAAACTCTTGTTTTCTGCAGAAAACTCTGTTTCTTCTGTTAGTAAAGAAGGATATTGCAGAATGACAGTGAACGAGAGATATACAAATGGCTGTTTGGGTTGGTTTTGGGATGCATATCTAAATCCATCTGTTATCTAAGCCTCCAGTAGCCCCTCTAGCAGGCATTGAAACTTCACCTATAGAAGAATCTAAAGCTAGATGACCTTCTCAAGGGGTGGTGGTTGTGCAGGAAGCCAGCCCCACAAGAGATATGTAAGCTTCATTCCTTCATTTGTTTTAGCACTCAGGCTGTAATGCAAGCTTTTAAAGGGATACATAGATTCTTCAAATGCCAGGGTGTGTGATTCAAACCTCTGCACCTGCAAGACCTGCAGAGCTGCTAAAATGGGAATAATTTTCAGCACCAGATCAACAATGCCTAATTGTCCTCATTTGAATAGGCAATTATTCATATTCTACTTTTGCTAAAATTCATCTGATTAAAATCTGGCGATGCCTCTCTCTAGCTACCATGTGGTGTTGCTGCATTTTTTCTTTTTTTAAAAGAGACAACTTATTTCAATAGGGAGGTGCAAAGTAAATAAAGTGTTATTACAGGCATCACCTTACCTATTTTGTGACCTATTCCGGGGGTGGGGTATATTTACAAGTGAAACTGAGAGCTTTGATTCTAAGGTTGCAATCATGAGGCGATGTATTAAGGTTTCTTGGGAAGTGAATATAGCATATCTCCAAGACAGATCAAAACCATTTAAGTGGTTCAGTAAAGAGCTTTCTGCACACACTGATATCCCTATTCAAAATAAGATTCTGGGTTTCCTTACTGATAGAGAAAAGTTAGTCACTTAAAGAGATTTTGAGGTCAAGAATAATCAGCAGTATTCTTGGAGGCCTCTATTACAAAACTTCGCAAACTTTGAAGATAGAAAGATAAACGTAAGCATGACAGGAGGGCGATTTTTTTAATGACCATGTCATATCAGGGCAGCTTTTCTGTATGCAGAATTGCTCCGCTATAACCCAATATTCTGTTGCATTTTGGGAAAATGTCTCAGTGTAATGGCTGCCAGCTAGGAGATGTGGGAGGTTAAAAAGCAAGGTTGATTCTTGCCAATTTTCATGAAGGAGACCAATGGAAAGTGGGTCCTTTGGCTTATTATGGTTGTAAGACGATTTTTTAAATCATATCCAATGATCTTCTGAAAGGGAGGGCATGTTGAATCCATAAAATAAATTTGGCAACTGAATGAAATTCTGACATCAACCCTCTAAAAACTAAAGTAGATTCCCCTCATGTTTATTTATGTACGGATCAATCCAAGTACATTGGTTGCCACACTGATTAAAGGAAGTATGTGTGCTGCTCCATCTTTTAACCTATCTTTTGTCATCTTAGCATTTTCCTGCGCTCAAAATTATTTTCATGCGCGGTGCAATGTGCAAAGCCAATAAAATGGAACATTCACAAAACTCAGTGAGGAGATTAAAGCCCCTGATTGATTAACAATTTACATTTCTAAGGATGCTTTTATCTAGGATTCCAAACTTTCCACATGTTGGAGTTAGCGATGGCATCAAGATTCGATAAGATCTGATTCACAATGTGAGTTTACCTAGCTTGCAGTATGCAAATATATTTCTTGGTGCGCCTGGAAATGGAATTCTGCTCTCAATCTAAATTGAGAATACGGTGACTTTTGTTCTTCAGACTAGGTGCTCAGAAAGGCAGCTGCTTTGTTAGTGTGTGACTGGCAAATTTCATTACTGAAATTACGTTTGAGAAGTATTTATGAAGCACTTTGAGGATAAAGCCTTAGGCTCCACCCCCTACAAGAGAGAAGCAGTTCCTAAAAAGCCATCCTCTTCTGCACTTCATCTGCATTACCTGGTCTCCCATCTGATGCATTTCGTGTGCCATTGGACCAATGAGGTAGGTTGGGGTGCACTTCATTCCTCAGGACTAGGGGAGGGTGTCCATGAGGCCCATAGCTCTGGCTTCATGTGCCCTGGGGCTGCAGGATCTGGTGAAGGAGGTTCTTGTCCTTGTCATGGATTCAGTACCCCATCTCTGATCACCAGCCTCAGACTGAGTGTCAGATATCCAGTCTGATTCTTTGGGCAGTTACCTTGCAGCCTCTGTGTCTGTGTCTCATTGCCCCTGGCCTCTGGGACCATGAATACAGGTGACTTCCCCTGGGGCCGAGGAGCAAAATCCTCCCATGCTATTTTGCTGGTTCAACAGTGCAGGGAGCACACCACAAAGTGAAGCCAAAGCACCCAAATCATTTACCCTTTAAGGATCTGTAGTTGTCCTAAAAAGAGAACAGAGCATAGCAGAGGCAGGCTGGAATCAGAGAGGCTCAAAAGGTCTGAACTCACCTCCAGGCCTTGAGTGAACACATGCAAAAGTGGCATAGACTGATCCCTACCCAAGGCCACTCTGAGTCCATGGCTGGATAAGGTTTGAACTGGTGACTTCTCAGCTCGCATTCTTAGCCACTATGCTAAGCTAGCTCTCCTACACTATGCTAGCTCCCTGCACATTGAAAAAGTCAAAGGAGAAGAGAGCTACAGAGCACCCCCAGGGCCCCAGGCCAGGAAACTGCTGCCACATAGTTAACAGGAAAGGAGAGTGCAGGGGAAGAAAGAAGTGTGAGTGTCAGAAGGCTCCAATAATGCTGGGAAGATGGAGATCTATCAAAGATTCTGCTGCTGTTATTCTGAAATGAGACCTCTCTCTTGAACCATGTGATTTACTAGTTTATATAATTTAATTAGCTCTGCCTTTGATGTACAAACCACAGATATGCTGCAGTTCCTCAAATAGCCTTTTTTCCAGGCTATAAAAGAAGCAGGTGCTGCGTTACTGGGCTTGAAATCACATCTGATGCTTAACTTATCAGCTGTACTGATTTTGTACATAGTTTCCCCGTGTGTGTGTGTGTGTGTGTGCGTGCGTAAGTGTGTAAAATCTTAGGGAACTTTATGTAGGGTGTTTACAGTGATTGCCCAAAACAGAGATGTCACTACCAAGCAACAAGGCAAGTTATTGGTTGTGCATGAACCTGGTGATTGTCTAAAATTATGGTATTACCCTGCATTCACTGGTCTACCTTCATAGTTCCCAACATTCACTAGATGTTTAGGATCTGTGATACTTGCTGACAGTTCCTGCATTTTGGACATGCATTAATTATGGTGTGTGTATGTGTGTGTGTGTAAATCAACATATAAATGAATATGTAGAATTCAGCAGATTAGCTCTGCTTGAGCAGCAGATTCTGCTCTTAAACTGGCCAGTCTAACATTTGATTAGGGGTTAGCCTGATGCAAGGAAGGGCAGGGCTGTGTGGGCAAGAGGAAATTATGACCTCTTGCTATGCAGTGGTGAGAAAAGAATTTAGTCTTCCATGCCACTGTTAAACCTTCAGGAGCGTTAAGTTCCTTTGTTACCTGGCGGTCTTTCTTGTAACAAGAGTTTGTAAACTGACTGGTACACTGATTTCCTGAGAGAACACTTTGAGCGAAGGAGAAACTTAATAACTAATAGGTGCTACTGAAATGCAGAAATGAAATTTAGCAATGTTTTGAAACAGGCATTTTAGCTTAACTAACATTTAAACTATCTAATGAATATTTGTTTGTTATTAAATTTCTAGATTCCCCTTAAAACTACAGCAGTCTCTGCTGTGTCTTGATTCTCAAAGGCGCACAGCGCCTGAACCCCACCCCACCCCAGAAATCTTGCTGTCACTCAGAAGACAGTGGGGTGGGTGATGTCCAACTTTTGTAACAAAGGTAGGAGTGATGTGTCTCGATAGGGATTGTTTTCGTTACAAGTCTTCAGAAACGTGGAGGTTCAGGGGTGCAGAAATGTCTGCTTGAGACAAGCATTTTGAGTTCCACATCCTTTGAATGCTTTAACGAATACTGTGGAAACGTAAAAGAGACCCAGTGATCTGCATTCTGGGATGGTGAGAACAAGAAGTCCTTAGCAATTTGGATGCTGATGTTAACGTTTAACCGTGAAATTCAACATTCAGGTTTCCATAATTAAAATCGTGACATCAAAGTGTCAGAATGGTAGAATGAATATAGACTATAGAATTTACTAAATTCTATTGGGACCCAACTGTCAAATAGCAGTTGGTAGGGCATGTCAGCAGTCGCAAGCCTAGCTTCCCTTGTCACTTACTGGGAGATGGAGGCAAAGGGTCACTTACTGGGAGATGGAGGCAAAGGGTCACTTACTGGGAGATGGAGGCAAAGGGGTGAGATGGGCAGGTTGGCACTGTATGAGCACACTGGTAGAGCCAATCTGGTGCTCTTGGCAGTACCTCTTCCCCTCCCCCTTCTCTAGTTGGGAAGCTAGCATTGTCACCCAGCAGGTGAGCTGCTTCTGCCCACATTTTGATATTTGACATGCTTACTGCTACAGATGATGGCATCCAATATTTGAGAAATAGTCCTCCAATATACCATGACCTAGCAAATGTCATTTGGGCAAGATGAACCATCAAATTCCACAGAGGAGAATTCTGAAGATAGTTTTAGAGCCAATTCTTTCCAGGTGTTACCTGTTCCTTTCAGCAAATGCCCAAGTCACATTTTCTCTAAAGCTCTCCCCCTGTTTTTTAATAAATGCAGTCAGATAGCTTCGTGTTACTTCCCTCTTAATGTTCTTTGTGGATTCCCACTCCACATTGCTCTCTATAAATTTATGCCACTAGTAAAAGAACTTTAAAATGAAGCTGGACTTGCAGGCGAATACATTTAGCTTGATATTAACATACACCTATCAGGCTGTCTTCTTTTTCCTTTTGATCTCTTTTTATGACTAGCCGAACAGGAATGTACTTGAAGTCTTACTCCGGTTTAATGTGTTACTGTAATCAGAGCTACACTCTATCATTATTTGAAAGTTTTCGGCGAACTAAGAGCTCTTTCAAGTCCTGATTTATGTTTAATAACATCCCTATCATGAAAATCGTCAAAACTTTATTATTTGTGTGCACTTTAAATCATGTTTATTAATTATGCCTGCTGATGGAACGCAGCATTCAAGACCTCTCCCTCATCTCCCTGTCCTCTCATCTCATCCTCTTCAGTGTTTTACAGCTTGCAATTCCCTAGCCTGCTTTAAACCAAGGTAGAAATGCACATGGAACGTCGTCGATCTCGACATCTGAATGCAGAATATGTGAAAATGCAGCTTAGCAAAACAAAGTGATTTGTTTGGTTGCTTGAGACCTGACACTCGGTTAAACCTGCTTAATTTGTGTTGATTGGGTTGTAGCCAATGCTCAAATTATAGGGGAGTCAGAAGAGGACCAGTCCATTAACTTCTGTGGCAGCCCCTTAGCTACTGTTTTTAAAATGCTCTGGGAAGCATGAATTGGCTACACCTAGATGGAATCAAGGATGGAACTTTGGATTTAGTCTCCTTTACCTCCATAACTTGGCCACTGAACGTGGCCACTAAATTTTACCCCATACATGTGGAAAGGCATGTTTCTGGCATGTTTACTCCTTCACCACATAAGTTACATACGTTTGCATGTCTTAATTACAATTAGGACAGGTATTGAATATATGGTACTGTGGCATTCGTACACAGCCCCTGGTCGTTTCATGGACTATTGACCTGTACACCACTGCTTTATTCTTCCGCTGCCACCAACCAGGTTTCTTCTGGTGAAATACTGAGTCTCAGTCAGGCTGTAAAGTCAACAACGAAAATTAAAGTTTATTGAAGAACAAACAAGTTTTAAATATGTTCAGAACGGTTTCTCAAATGTGCGCCCTTAACTAGATGTGGCACTATCTCACACTGTCGCAGCCTTCTTTCTCAGTTATATCCCTGTCTCTCACTCTAACTGTCACAACCACTATGTACAACTTTTACTGCCTCTGTCTGACCCTCACTCCTCTATCTCTTCCTGATAAACGCCTGGGCTGAGCCTCAAAGCCAGGTAGGCTCCGCCTCTGAGCTTTCTCATTGGTCAATCTACGTCAACCATTTCCATGTACAAACAGAATCACAAGGAATGGGCAAATGCCACAGGTACCTATATGGACATTTGTCATCATCATCATCATCATCATCATCATCATCATTATAATTATAATTTAATATTTATACCCCACCCATCCAGCTGGGTTTCCTCAGCCACTCTGGGCAACTCCCAACAGATTAAAAACAGAATAAAACACTAAACATTAAAAGCTTCTTTAAATAGGGCTGCCTTCAGATGTCTTCTAAAAGCCAGATAGTTGTTTATTTCCTTGACATCTGTTGGGAGGGTGTTCCACAGGGTGGGCGCCATCACCAAGAAGGCTCTCAGGTGTAGGGAGCCTATGGCCTTCCAGATTTTTCTAAACTACAACTTCCCTCCATCTCAGCCACCATGGCCAGTGGCAAAGAATGGTGGGATTTGTAGTTCAACAAAAATCTGGGCAGCCAACTGTTTCCCATGCCTCTTCTAAATGGATCACTCAGTTTCTAGTACTTCCCTCCAGTAATTTCTCCAAAATTGAAAAAAGCATGACTATTAGCCCCAGAAGAATATCCCATGGATAAACTAAGGCTGTGTACATGCCATACATTTAAAGCACCCCTGCAAAGAACCTTGGGAACTGTAGTTAACTGTCCAGAGATCTAAAATTCTCAGCACCCTTAAGAAACTACAGTTCCCATAATTTTTTGAGAAGTTTGCTTTAAATGTATAGGGTTCCGAAGTGTATCATAGCCATTATACATTCTATGTAGCACTGCAGAACTTGCTCCCACCTGCCATAACCTACCTGACTTCCAAGCTCATCAGCGCATCAATGCATATATTGTGTACTTACTGTAGGTGTTGTCCATTCAGCTATTGGACTGTCCTCAGCTGGCTCTGTTTCAGACATGAAACCACAGAAGGTATCTTCAAACCATTGTGAAGTTTCATTTTAGACCTTTGCTGGATGAATGTGGGTATCAGTGCCTCTTTATTTTGGTAAATAACAAATGAGGTGCCAGTACTCATATTTTGATAAAAGTGCTGTGGGTGCCAGCACAAAATGGCTGCCCTGGGCAGCAAAAACAAAACTAAACACCAAGGCATCTGTACTTGGGTACTAGTGAGTACTGCCATGAAAAATGTGGGCATGGTGATTGAAGTAAAAGGCTAACTGAGCCCAGGTTTTACTCCAAAGACTCTTTATGGCTTTCCAAGGTCATCCTATGAGTATATTTTTGCTATGCACTTTTCAATCTAACATCTGCAGGGATGTTCTCACATAGCAAGATCCTAGTCTGTAGGTGGATCCCGATCACTGGATGCTCTCTCCTTCCACCTCCACCAATTATAGTGTGGCTAGTGTCTTCCAGTGTAATTCTCCCCCACACTGTGTCCAGGAAGTTGTCCCAGGAGTTCACTATACAGTGGTACCTCGGGTTACAGATGCTTCAGGTTACAGACTCTGCTAACCCAGAAATAGTACCTCGGGTTAAGAACTTTGCTTCAGGATGAGAACAGAAATCACATGGCAGCAGCGGGAGGCCCCATTAGCTAAAGTGGTACCTCAGGTTAAGAACAGTTTCAGGTTAAGAACAGACCTCCAGAACGAATTAAGTTCTTAACCAGAGGTACTACTGTATAGAAATAGCTCCTTGAGTATGATAAGCTGACACTTAAACTCTCTCCTGTCCTCAGAATTCGGCACGAGGAACTTAAGGGAGGATTTTCAAATGTCAAAATGTGTATTTGCATTGGATACATTGATTTAAATTAAGAAATGATAAAATCAAAATACATCCTGTCAGGTTTCATCTAGAAATGTAAGTACTATGAGATGGATACGGTATATAGATAAAAGTAGTTTCAAAATGACAACCCAATTCAAAGTAATTTTATAGAACATAACTGTCAGTAAAAAAAAAAAAAGTTGAATGATTTAAAATCTTGATTTTCTATTGCATAAAAACACCTCCTCATATATGGGAGGACATGATCTTGTAAAACAAGCCAGTAATAATCACTATTTACTCTCTTCAAAATAAATATCTCAGACCTAGTACTTGTGTGCTGCTATTATTCTCTCTATGAAATAAGGGAAATAATGTTTTATCTCCTCTTGATAGCCCTGCTCTGTATTTATAGTGGATTATAAACAGACAAGACAAATATCCTCTGTTATGAATGTTTCAAATATCACTTGTTGAGCTGACTGCTCTAATCAAGAGAGGAGCAAAATAAAACTCTGTTTCTGGAAAGGATTCAGGTACCCTATAAAGCAGGCATAGGCAAACTCGGCCCTCCAGATGTTTTGGGACTACAACTCCCATCATCCCTAGCTAACAGGACCAGTGGCCAGGGATGATGGGAATTGTAGTCTCATAACATCTGGAGGGCTGAGTTTGCCTATGCCTGCTATAAAGTGTAGAAACACTGAAGAAGAAACAAAAATTTTTTTTTCCTTCCAGTAGCACCTTAAAGACCAACTAAGTTAGTTCTTGGTATGAGCTCATACCAAGCTCATACCAAGCTCATACCAAGAACTAACTTAGTTGGTCTTTAAGATGCTACTGGAAGGAAAAAATTTTTTTTGTTTTGACTATGGCAGACCAACACGGCTACCTATCTGTAACTGAAGAAGAAGAAGACTTAATTCTGCATTGTTCCAAAAACTGAGAGTTTGCAAACCTCTCTTGGCTGTCTGTCTGGGTTTGATAAGGATCAGAACCCTATGAAAGAACACAGCAGCTTCTATTTTTTCTGGAGATTCTCTGAAAGTATATTAACTAGGGGTTCAGGGAGTGAAGGGAGGAATGGTATTCATTTAAACTTCCCCAAGAAGCGAACCCTACTATGAACTGCCACCTCTAGCAGCAGAGATGTGTGTGCCACGTAGAGATGGGCAAAATGTCAATTTCACTTCTCTTTGTTTCTCATTTCCCCCCCTTATTTTAAGTTCAATTTCCCACATCAGTTTGCTTTAAAAAAATAAATAAATTGCATGAAAAGTATTCAGCACTGTAGTGCACATTTCTCATGATACAGTGGTACCTTGGGTTAAGTACTTAATTCGTTCCTGAGGTCCGTTCTTAACCTGAAACTGTTCTTAACCTGAAGCACCACTTTAGCTAATGGGGCCTCCTGCCGCCGCCGCGCCGCCGGAGCACGATTTCTGTTCTCTTCCTGAAGCAAAGTTCTTAACCCGAGGTAATATTTCTGGGTTAGCGGAGTCTGTAACCTGAAGCGTATGTAACCCGAGGTACCACTGTACACATATTTTTGCATTCAATTTTCCCTAACATGCATATAATTTTTCTTTAATACAGTGTGTTTTGTATGCTATTTTCCATAATATATGCATTTCTGTGCACACTTTGCCCTAACATATGTATTTTTGTACATGTAACTTTGCTGGGAAAGGGCATTGCAACATTCAGAGAAGCACAAATTTCAAAGGGGAGCAGTATTTCAGTTTGTGAATTGAATAAATTCACCTTTAAACGTTCATAGAACTTCTCCCCCATCTCTCGTACCTTCAGGTGCAGGGGAGGAAGCTGTCTTGTTGCCAGTGTTGAAATACGATCAAGTTCCCAGGCTACATTCCCACCATGATGCCACTTTAAATCAAAATGGGTTCCACAGAGAATTCTGGGAAGCTGCAGAGTGCTGAGGGTTGCTAGGAGATCCCTATTTCCCACACAGACCTACATTTCCCAGAGTTCCTTGGGAAAGGGGATTGATTGTTCAACCACTTTTGCCCTAAGAAGTTCAAGATATAATAATAATAATAATAATAATAATAATAATAATAATAATAATAATTTATTATTTATACCCCGCCCATCTGGCTGGGCTTCCCCAGCCACTCTGGGCGGCTTCCATAAAAACCAAAAATACAATAAAATATCACACGTTAAAAACTTCCCTGAACAGGGCTGCCTTAAGATGTCTTCTGAATGTCAGGTAGGTGTTTATCGCTTTGACATCTGCTGGAAGGGCGTTCCACAGGGCGGGCGCTACTACCGAGAAGGCCCTCTGCCTGGTTCCCTGTAGCTTTGCTTCTCGCAATGAGGGAACCGCCAGAAGGCCCTCGGCGCTGGACCTCAGCGTCCGGGCAGAATGATGGGGGTGGAGACGCTCCTTCAGGTATACTGGACCGAGGCCGTTTAGGGCTTTAAAGGTCAGCACCAACACTTTGAATTGTGCTCGGAAACGTACTGGGAGCCAATGTAGGTCTTTCAAGACCGGTGTTATATGGTCTCGGCGGCCGCCCCCAGTCACCAGTCTAGCTGCCGCATTCTGGATTAGTTGTAGTTTCCGAGTCACCTTCAAAGGTAGCCCCACGTAGAGTGCATTGCAGTAGTCCAAGCGGGAGATAACCAGAGCATGCACCACTCTGGCGAGACAGTCCGCAGGCAGATAGGGTCTCAGCCTACGTACCAGATGGAGCTGGTAAACAGCTGCCCTGGACACAGATTTGACCTGTGCCTCCATGGATAGCTGTGAGTCCAAAATGACTCCCAGGCTGCGCACCTGGTCCTTCAGGGGCACAGTTACCCCATTCAGGACCAGGGAATCCTCCACACCTGCCCGCCTCCTGTCCCCTAAAAACAGTACTTCTGTCTTGTCAGGATTCAACCTCAATCTTCACAACAACCACCCTGTGAGGTAGGTTAAGCTGATAGTGATTAGGTCCAAGGTTAGGGACCCAGGGACCCTCATGCTGGAGTGAGGCATTTGTGCTTAGATCTCCCCAGTGCTGATTGGACACATTTATGGAAGACAATACTCTGGCTCTTGCCAAAAGCAAGTTTTTTTTAAAAAAAAAAATAACAATGTTTGCTTTCAAACATTGTTGGACACAAGCACTTGGAGTTTGAACAAGGAGTATTTTGACAAAATAAAGAAATGAAATAAACAACATCTACAATTACTATTTACAAGGATCAATTGCTATTTAAAATACAGTAAATTGCAGTTTGAGGATAGCTGTGCAAATATCATGCAACACAATTTGTGATTAGTCTGAGCAAACATTCTGTCCTTCCCACATCTGGAAAAAATATGTATCAGTATTTTTAAAGGGAGGAGAAAGGAGTCAAAGTTGCATTTAAAGAGGTTAAAAAACAAAGAGATCATTTGCTATAGTACTAGTTGGGCAGGAGAGGCTTATGAATGGCCCAGATTGGGAACTATCAAGCTGAACCTGTAGCTTGACAGATGTCCATTGTCTGATGGCACTTTAGTCCTCACATTATTTTCAGATTATGCGCCACATCTCCTGTAATAAAGCCGAATAGTGATTGGAGCGATGTTATTTATTCATTTTACACTGAGTCCGAAAGCCATAAAACATTGCTCTGATGGATGTAAATAGTCTCAGGCAATTAGCTGTGACTGTATGGTAGCAAATGCCAAGTCTCTGCAGTTTAATAATCAAGATGCCTTGAGTTTCCTACCAGCATTTTAAAACAAACACACATGACAAAAGGAATGGCTTGTGCCGGGCAGGCAGATGCATAATGTTCAGGGTGTGACTGGAAAACATTGTTAGGTTCATAAATCTATGGCTTAGGACATTTTGCCCCACACAAACACTACTAATCAATGGAACAAATGCACATCTGTTGTGGTTTATTGGCTGCTAACCTGCTTTTAAATAAGCAAAGGACGGTGTTGCCTTGTCCCTTATATCGTTCCCTGTCATTATTGCAGCATCTGCATTCCCTATAGTACATGGAGTGGACAGAATAATGGGATTTGGACTGGACGCATTCAAACTCTTGGCCAGCTTCAATAGACCAACCCAGTTTACTCCTCTGAAATTTATGTTAGCTCACTTTCCTTTTCTTCTACCTTACCACAATTGGTGGGGATCAAATGGGATAGCACTATTCCCTGCACTTTGTGGAATGGAGGATTCAAATGTAATAAATGAATCTTAAGCTGCAAAGCAAACACACCCTTACTCCTACCGGGGTGATGGTGGTGGGGATTAGGGTGTCACCTATTGCATGACCACCCCTAAGTATCTTGTGTGTGTGGGGGGGGGGGGAAATAAAGGCTTGAGGCCAGGATAGCTAAAGGACTGCCTCTTCTCGAAGGAGCTGTCCCAATCACTAAGCGCTTCTGGAGAGGCTGCTATGTGCATTGTGCTAACATTTGAGTTATGTGTTGCTCCATCCTATCCTATGCTTGCTCCTAGTCTGAGTAACTCGCATCTGAGGAAGACCCGCCTTGACCTGACTCTGATGGTCTCCTTTTGACTCTCAAATCCAGGCCCAATTCAAGTGCTGGCTTTAACCTATGAAGCCTTAAAAGGTTCAGGACCAAAATACCTCAAGGGCCACCTCTCCCCATATGAACCGATCCAGATCCTGCGATCAACATGTGAGGCCCTTTTTCGTGTGCCTCCTCCATGAGAGGTCTGTAGGGTCGCAACACAGGAACAGACCTTTTCTGTGGTGGCTCCCCACTTGTCAAATGCTCTCCCCAGGGAGGCTCCCTGGCACTTCATTACATATCTTTGGTGCCAGGCGAAAACATTTCTCTATAATTATGCCTTTGACTGATTAACAATATATGGCTTTTTAAAACGTGTTTGTGGGTTATTGGCTTGTTTTTATTCTTGTTTTATTATGTATTTTGTGATCTCATTTTGTATTTTTATGTTGTGAACTGCCCTGTGATCTTCAGATGAAGGTCTGGATGATAGTGATAGTAGTAGTAGTAGTAGTAGTAGTAGTAGTAGTAGTAGTTACCATCATCATCATCCAAATAATCCAAATAATAATCTAGGGCTGGTCCTACCATTAGGCAAAGTGAGGCCATCACCTCAGGTGACAGCTGTTGGAAGCAGTGGCAATTGCCTCTTTGCTATTCCTCCTAAACCCACCAGAGTTTTCTGGGATGAGGGACTGAGAATCGTAGCTCTCTGAGAGGGATAGGGGTCTTTTAACAACTCTCAGAACCCACAACAAACTACAATTCCCATGAGTCTTTGGGAGAAGGTATGGCTGTTTAAAGTGGTATGATACTGCTTTAAATGTATAGTGCAGATGGCGCCAAATACTTTTGGCAAGCATTGGACTTCTTGGTTTTTGAGTCTGCTGTTTCCTAACCATTAAACAAAAAAAGTATAGTTTTTATTTCCCCTTTTTGCTATAAACCACAAACACAGTCCAATAGGGAGATGATCTTCCGCAGCCTTTGGCTACCAGACACCCATGGAAAACTTGGTAAGCTGGACAGAAGCCTGTCATGTGGGATGTTTTGTGATGACTATGTGGCAAGTGGTTCTTCTAAACCCTCAGGGTCAGAGTAAGGAATTATAGTTTTTTAGACAGGAAAATTGGCTTCCAGGTGGAAAAATCAAAACTGGAGACAGAACTATTAGAATCCAAAACTAAGAACTTGTCAAAAATGTATAACTTGCTGTTGGAATGGAATACACAGGATGAAACAGTTAAATCAGCTATGATCAAGTGGGCACAATATATTGGTCATAACATTATGTTTGAGGACTGGGAACGGTTGTGGACCACCGGTATAAAATTTACGGCATGTAATGCCTTAAAAGAAAATATTATGAAAATGATTTATAGGTGGTACATGACTCCAGTCAAGCTTGCAAAAATTTACCACTTGCCTGATAATAAGTGTTGGAAATGTAAATAGACTGAAGGTACATTCTTTCACCTTTGGTGGACATGCCCAAGGATTAAGGCTTTCTGGGAAATGATTTATAATGAAATGAAAAAGGTATTTAAATATACCTTTCTGAAGAAACCAGAGGCCTTTCTCCTGGGTATGGTCGGCCAATTGGTGCCAAAGAAGGACAGAACATTTTTTATGTATGCTACAACAGCAGCAAGAATACTCATCGCAAAGTATTGGAAGACACAAGATCTACCCACCGTGGAAGAATGGCAGATGAAAGTGATAGACTATATGGGACTGGCAGAAATGACCAGCAGAATTCGAGACCAGGGAAAAGAGACGGCGGAAGAAGATTGGAAGAAATTTAAGGACTATCTTAAGAAACATTGCAAAATTATTGAAGGCTAGAACGATGTTGATTCAGAAATTAAGGGGTTAAAAGCTGTAATGATTATGTGATTAAGAAAAGAAAGGTTAAAAATTATATAGAAATTAGGGAAAGGATTTGCTGAATTGACTTAATTAGAGAATGGAATACAGAAAGGGGAGGTATGAGGAGGTCGGGAAAGTAAGTTTTATGAATATAAGGGATGGAAACTATACTTGTTTTGTATGTGTTTTTTTGGATTGTATGTATTTTTATTGTTTTTGTTTTTTATTGTTCTGTTTTTTCTGTTTTATATAAATTCCTAAACCTTAATAAATATATTATAAAAAAAAGGAATTATAGTTTTTTGTGGTCTGTGGATATCATTTTCGCCCCCCCCCCCCCGTATCATGTCTTTCAGACTGTAAGCCTGCAGGCAAGGACTTGACTTGTTTGTTATCAACCTTATGTAAGCTGCACTGGGAACTGTTTTCAGCTGAAGAGAGCAAGGTTTTTAAAAAGCCCGAAACAAATAAATTAATATCCATTATTACTGGGCAGCTTTTCTTGATGATTGATAACGGTGAGCCATAAATGTGCTCATTTATGTGTTGGATTCTGAACAATGGGTATATTTTGATTATCTAGGTCTCATTACATTTCCTGTGTATTCCACCAGAAAAACTCCATCTTTACACAAAGCTACAGAGATGATTCCCCCCCCCCCCGTACTGCTGCACTATCTGAACTTCTGATTATCCAAATGTTACGTTAATATCCTAGGTGATTCAAATGTGCAGGACTATAAAGTTAGTTTCCTGGTTTATCCACTGCATTCAAAATACTGTTTCAGATCTCTGTATGCCTCTCTAGGAGTCTTTTTTGGCCAAATTATGGGATATGGCTGAACCTCTGACATGCTCAGATACACAGAAGGTGGTTCTGCATGTTCAGACAATCCACACTCTTTCATTTTGGTGAGCATCGGGTGCATATGTGTCTAAAAGAGAAGTCCTGAAGGCCAAATGCAGCAGTTCTCCAGAACTCTCTATCCAGCCCTTGAAAACCCTCCCTAGGCTACACCCTTCCCCAGACCCCATCCCTCCCTGGCCCTACTACACACCCTGAATGTGTCAGCTGGCTCAGCTGGTAGAGCATGAGACCCTTAATCTCAGGGTTGTGGGTTCAAGCTCTATGTTGGGCCAAAGATTCCTGCATTGCAGGGGGTTGAACAAGATAACCCTCTCGCTTGGACTACTGCAATGTGCTCTGTGTGGGGCTACCTTTGAAGGTGACCCGGAAACAACAACTAATCCAGAATGCGGCAGCTAGACTGGTGACTGGGAGCAGCTGCCGAGACCATATAACACTGGTCTTGAAAGACCTACATTGGCTCCCAGTACATTTCCGAGCACAATTCAAAGTGTTGGTGCTGACCTTTAAAGCCCTAAATGGCCTCGGCCCAGTATATCTGAAGGAGCGTCTCCACCCCCATCGTTCTACCTGGACACTGAGGTCCAGTGCCGAGGGCCTTCTGGCAGTTCCCTCACTGCGAGAAGCCAAGTTACAGGGAACCAGGCAAAGGGCCTTCTTGGTAGTGGCGCCCACCCTATGGAACGCCCTCCCACCAGATGTCAAAGAGAAGAACAACTACCAGACTTTTAGAAGACATCTGAAGCCAGCCCTGCTTAGGGAAGCTTTTAATGTTTGATGCATTACTGTATTTTAATATTTTGTTGGAAGCCGCCCAGAGTGGCTGGGGAAGCCCAGCCAGATGGGCGGGGTATAAATAATAAATTATTATTATTATTACTTGTGGTCCCTTCCAGCTCAATTCTGTGATTCTATGTGCTTTTGCCTGGCTGGAATGTGTCCTTAATAACGGCTCTTGCTGGCCTGGATGGAGAACAGCGAGATGTGTGCGGGTGAAATATTTGGCTTCTGTATAGCTGGAATGTGCAGTGGTAAGAGTCGTGTTGTTTGCCCCACTGGCATGTGGCTCCCATCAGGTTGCCCAGATGGAAATGTGATTCAGGCTTCAAAAAGTTCACTGAGCCTTATTGTAAAGGGAAGAATGTGCAAAAGTTGTTCGTTATGTTGAAGCAAATGAGGAAATCTTTGTGAACAGGGTAGTGCAGATCTTTCAATCTCATAGCAAAATCGTTACAGTTTGGTCAGGCCATTTGCATGAATGGAGTTCATGTCAGAATGAAAGCTACGGTCTGGTTGCATTTTACCTTCAATGATGTACATGTACACCTGTAGACATTGTCCTAAATGAAGGTTGTGCAACTGTCTGTTGTGCTGAGTGTACCAATTTTGGTTTCTCAATGACTCTTTCTCTCTGGCAAAATGCACACTTGTTCCTTCTTCGCATATACCAGTGTACATGAGCAGGCAGTGTTTTGATTACACACAATTTTTGCTTTAGGCATCATCCCTAGAATGTAACTCCTGCATAAAGTGTGAGTTTACTATACCTGGGTTTGAAGAAAGCGCCAACAAACACTGGAAATTGCCAGTTTGGTTTATGAGTGTGTTATATTTGGAAGTTTTAAGTGTCGCCTGTGTAGCTAGCCAACCATGGTTTATAAGTCTGATTTCAAGTATACCCTTTGCATACTTGGGGCCAAAATATTCCACTGATAAATGTCAGTATCCAGTAACCTCACAGAGAAGCAGTTATAACGTGTCTGGGAGTCCTGATGATGTGCAAGGCAGAATAGGAATTCGAGAGCATAAACGGCTGCTAGAAGTAGATGCTTTTTTAAAACCAAGCTCCAAGTTATGCTTCCAAGATGCAGAGGTCACAGATACGGTGATGAGATACACTGTGCAGTATTTATGAAGTATCATGTTCCACGACCTCTCTCCATCTAAAACATCTGGGAACAGCCCAGTGAGAGCTGACAAAGTTGGCTTTTCACTGTATTTCCTGAAAGTATTTAACAGATCGAAAGAGAGAATGAAAGGCTAGTAGTATCAAGTGAGGCTTTTGCTCTCACTCTCTGTTAACATTCGTGGATCTGTCACTGCACCACAAAATTCAGTATAAGTGCAAAATGCAAAGGATGGCTTTGTTTCGGTTCTCATTGTTTTGGCAAGTGTGAATTTGATAAATTTGGCTTTACATTTGAACTGAATTGAATTTAACTCCTATCCCATCTCCCAGGTAACTATGCACAGGATTGCAGCTTTACTTGATTTGCAGTCTCCTGTCTACCATAGCCTGCTTGTTTATCTCACTTTAACATTGGTTGATAATGCAAGTTTTCGAGTAGTTAAGCACTGGGTTTAGATTGTCTCAAATGGGGAAACAATATTGGTGCTTATTAATTTGTATGGGTAAAATAGTTTCTCTTAGTGCTCCAGATTTTGATAAACCATTACTATAAATTCCATTTTGCAACATTTGTGTAGGGGTGAAATTTCACCAGGAATAATTTTCTCAGATACTGAAATACTTCACTCAGAAATCTGAAACATTTGGCAACATTTGACAACTAACCACTCAATAACTGACATTCACACAGGGGGTTTCAGCTGAACTCAACAGCCATTATTCTGAAGAACCTTAACTCTGTTACAGACTAGCAATAACAGAGTTTGAATTGTCATCACACAGTGAGTTGTTGTTGGTTTTTAGTTTTGCAAAAAAAAGGTATCATATTGAAATCCTGTATAGATACTGTGAATGTTTCCTACCTGCCTCTTGCAGACCTCCACCTACTGGATGACTTGTGATGTTATGGGATGTGAATAAACATTTTGATTGTTCTATGGGGAAGGGTCAGCCCATAAAATGTTGGCAAATAAGGTGAATTCTGTGGAAGTAGTGGCAGGAAGTGAGTCACGTTAGGTGCAAGCAGAATGACTGAGGTTTGGAAGCTAAGTGGAAACAGGCACCAGGGCCATCTTTACCCAGGGGTGCAAGGGATGTGGGGCACCCAGGCACTGAATTTTGGGGGGTGCCAGGCGCCCACCCCTGAAGCCACATAAGCGCTTAACTCTCTACCTGTTATGAAATGATAAATAATTTTAATCAAGCTAGAAAAACAAAATACATATATACCGTATTTTCCAGCATATAAGACAACTGGGTGTATAAGACGACCTCCCAACTTTTCCAGTTAAAATATAGAGTTTGGGATGTACTCACCGTATAAGACTACCCCTCTTCCAACGCACATCAAATAAAAATTTAAAAAACCAGTCTCCAGTCCAGCTTGGAAATCCGCACCACTTCCCAGTGGCTGGGGGCTTCTGGGGCCAATTTTCAAGCGTATTTCTGCTTCATCTAGAGAGCTTGGTGTCCTCTGATTTAATTTGCTGTCGTTTAATCCTTTGGTGGGGAGTTGCTGCAGGAGCTGCTGCTGTAGCCGGCGTATAAGATGACCCCTGACTTTTGAAAAGATTTTCCTGGGTTAAAAAGTAGTCTTATATGCCAGAAAATACAGTACTTAGGTATTACCGAAATGTATACCTACTGTTTCACTAAAGGACTTTTGACTTTGTGCGCTCATTTACCAAAGAGGTGCCGCACCAGCGGCGGTGCTGTCATTTACAACGGTGGCGCTTGACTCAACGGCGGCGCTTGTCATTCACAACGGCGCTGTGCACGCGAAATTAACTCTTACATCAAAATATTATGTTACGTATTATATTGAGCTACGCTGCTATGCAGCAGCGGGGTCAGCGGCACCTTTGACACGACTGATGCTTCTCCTAAGTAGGTGCCTAAACAATACTTATCAGTTTAAGAGTGGTGGTGTTGTATACTTAAGTATAAGTGTATTGTAAATAAATGAGCAAATAAAAAAGTTTGTTTCTTTTTCCTCCCTTCTTTTGTAAACTAGAGATAAGGCGTAAGCGTGGTGTCTGACATAAGCATAATAAAAGTTAATTTGGGGGCTAAACTAAATTTGGGGGTGCGGGGTGGATCTTTGCACCCCCGTGGCGCATATGCTAAAGACTGCGCTGACAAGCACCTCAAAATATAGCTGCTAATGCTTTAGAGACAGACAGGCTGGAGGAAGAGAGACGCTAGGCTGAAAAGCGGAGACACAAGAGAAGACAGGTTAGTAAAGGCAAAGATCTTAAAGAAAGAAGTGCAACACAAAGGGTTGAAGACCACTGATCCCAAGGGAAAGGGGAACAGAATAGGCAGTAGACACGAAGCAGAGTTTTGGAAGCAGGCAGTGCTATTTTTCTAGAAAAAGAGAAACCTTGGAAGCAGGGAGATTATGGGCTAGGCATTTAAGAGGTCAAGTGGTTGAGATCATGCTTAGGTTGGGACTTTGTGTCTATTGATAAGCTCAATATATTCACTATATTCATTTGAATCTCATGGCAGATTTCCACTGTGATGGAAACTGGGAAATGGAGTTTGGTCATAAAGTGCATGTTACTAATTGCTTAGGTATCAATAATCCTGGTACTTGCAGTTTGATATTTGCTTATGATCTTGTGATGTTTTTGCCAATAAACGACAAGTTACCTTTGATTGACTCTCCTAGTTTAAATGTCTCATGCAAGTTCCATTGAAATGAATGGGAGGGGCACAAGGGGTTCATGAGCAGTTCTCAATCATTACAAGGGAACTGTGTATATAATTGTGGAACTGTGGATTGTCTCCTTGGGGGTGCATGGGTGTATTCTGTGATATTCAGCATAGACTGCCATAGTGTGTCCTTAAAAAATACCTTTGTAAATTCAAACTAATATGATCGCTTCTACAAGTAACGGATAGACAGTGACCTATCTGCCCGATCTGTAATGCATACGATGTGGTGTCAAAGTTGTAATTAAATACAACACAATGCAAATCAGGTCCTCCGAAGTTAATCTCATTATCACCTTATCTGAGCCTCTTGCCAGAGAAAGTAACAGCCATTACAGCTTTGCTGCTCATCCAATCAGAATATTAAATTAATCAGTATGATCCTGACACAAATATTGCCAATGCAGTTAATCTTGCTTCGCACATATCACAAGGGTGGGGAAGAATCACAACATTATTCATGAAGCAGAACACCATTTTTCTAACATTGCAGGGTGCTTATAAATGGGAAGAGTTTTTCCATGGTTATTCCAAATTATTCCAAATTGTTTGCTTGTTTTCCTGTTTTATTTCTCTCTCTCAAATATTGTATTAACATGTCTCTACTGTTTTCCCAGGCTACTTTCTCATATTACTTAGTGCCACCCAAAAGAATGATAGATATTTTAAACTAGACAAGTGGTTTTTAACAGTTCTGTTTGGGGAGATCCATTGACTTATTATTAGAGCTGTGCCCTGGATTCAGCCGGAGCCCAAGTCAAATCAGGCATATTTTGAAGGACTTGAGCTTTAGACATGTTTCGTATAGACAGCCACGGATCACTATAAGTTGGGTTGGATAACCGAAAGAAATCTGTGGCTGTCAGGGAGCAGGGCATCAGGCAAGAAGGAGAGGCAGGCAGGTGGGAAAACCAGGACTGCATCGTCCCAGGAGAATATAGTCTGAACATGATGTTTCTCCTTCCTGCTCAACACCCTGTCACACCTTTAGTACACCCTTCCCTGGCCTTCTGATAGAGTTTATATCAAGAGAAAAGCTCCTCGTTCCACAAGGTTTCTGCTACACCCACTATATCAGTGCTGTCCACAAAGACCAACTAGCATAGGGAGAGCAATGCCCAAAGATGGGTTTTTGCTACAGACCAGGCATGTCTCTTAAAGAGACAGGCTACACACATCACATCTTTGGCCCTCCAGATGTTGCTAAATGACAGCTTCCATTATCCCCGACTGTTCACCATTCTAGCAGGGTCTGATGGGAGTCCAGCAAAATCTGGGGAGGACCAGCTTGCTCACCTCTGTCCTAATATTTTCTTCTCCTTTGGCGATCACTCGTAGCCGAGTAAGATTGTCTTCCATGAACACAGTCTTAACAGTGAGTCCATAAGTGATTGTGTAGGCTAATTCTGGATCCACACGTCCTACCACAGTGGGGACATAGGTTTCCGGGTGGGAGTTGATCACAGTAAGTGTTTGCCAAATGTGCCTTCCTCTTAGCATGTTTCTCCCTTTCATCCTGAGTTTGAGCGTCTTCAAAGTCCATCACAACTTTGGTAAAGTTGTTCTCCAATTGGAGTGCTCTCAGGCCAGTGTTTCTCAATTGCTGGTGTTTATCCTACATTTTAAAAAGATTTGCCTTGAGAGAATCTTTAAACCTCTTTTGTTGACCACCAGCATTACACTTTCCATTTTTCAGTTCATAATAGAGTAGTTGCATTGGAAGACGATAATCGGGCATCTGAACAACATGACTAGTCCAACGAAGTTGATGTTGAAGAATCATTGCTTTGACAATGGTGATCTTTGCTTCTTCCAGTACACTGGCTTTAGTTCGCCTGCTTTCCCAAGTGATATGTGGAATATTTTGGAGACACCATTGATGGAATCTTTTGAGGAGTTGATGGCGTTTATAAGTGGTCCATGTTTCGCACACATACAGTAAGGTTGGTAGTGCAATAGCTTTGTAAACAAGCATTTTTGTTTCCCTGTGAATGTCCTGGTCCTCAAACATTCTGCACTTCAATCAGGAGAAAGCTGCACTCCCAGAGCTCAGGCAATGCTAGATTTTGGCATCAATGTCGGCCCTTGTGGAAAGATAACTGCCTAGGTAGGAGAAGTGACCAACACTTTCTAGCGCTACACCATTGAGTTGGATTTGTGGCACTGCAGAGGGGTTGTTTTGTACTTGTTGGTGCAGCCCTTTGGTTTTTTGGATGTTGAATGATAGGCCAAGCTTTTCAGAAGCTTCTGCAAAGATATTTAGGATGGTTTTAAGGTCATCCTCTGAGTGTGCGCATTCTATGTTGTCATGAGCATACTGAAGTTCTATGATAGGAGTTATGTTAACCTTACGCTTTGCTTTCAGCTTACTCAGATTAAAGAGCTTTCCATCTGTTCAATATATCATTTCTACTCCGATGGGGAGTTTCCCTTCAACAATGTGTGGGATCATGGCAATGAAAATAATAAATAGAGTTGGGATGATAACACAATCCTGTTTAACCCTGATCCCACTGTAAGTGGTTCACTTTGAGAGCTATGTCCTAATCTGGGGCATGTTCTACAGCACACATTCAGTTCATGCATATCCTGTTCTCCTGGGCCTTTGTGCCCACAGTGAAAGTGTAATGAATCCCAGAGCTTCTTCCAGTCCTGATTCAGAGACAAGGTGAGGCAGCACTCAGTGGGCCCTGCTAACTGTGTTTGGAAAGGCAAAGTCTCAGCAAAGACTCAGAGTCATCTTTAAAAGGCTGGTAGAGTCTGACCTGCTGGTGGCACTGGAAGTAGGGTCCCTTCTGCCAACTTCAGAACACAGACTGCTTGGTATTGGAAGGGGTACTTTGATAACAAATAACTCATTAAGGGTTTTATTCCTGAACAGCGCTTTAATTTTAACGGGGTGGGGGAAATATCTATCTATCATCTATCTATCTATCATCTATCTATCTATCATCTATCATCTATCATCTATCTATCTATCTATCTATCTATCTATCTATCTATCTATCTATCTATCATCTATCTATCTATCTATCTATATCTATCTATCTATATCTATCTATCTATATCTATCTATCTATCTATCTATCTATCTATCTATCTATCTATCTACCTATCTATCATCTATCTATCTATCTATCTTTCTATCATCTATCTATCCATCTATCTATCTATCATCTATCTATCTATCTATCTATCATCTATCTATCATCTCTATCTATCTATCTATCTATCTATCTATCTATATCTATCTATCTATCATCTATCATCTATCATCTATCATCTATCATCTATCATCTATCATCTGTCATCTATCATCTATCATCTATCATCTATCTATCTATCTATCTCTATCTATCTATAGTCCTATATGTTGTTGAAAAAATGACTAGGCACAATCCAGGCAAGATGAATGAGAAGTGTTTGTTTACTGGTATTTAACTTAAACTATTTCCAACTGCCCTTTATTTGAGGATTCTGAAGAGGTGATCAATAGGCATAAATAGACATTATCATTCCTGTCATAATACAAAATGCGGCAAAGACAACAGCAATAATAACAGATTAACAAGATGAAAGGCAGCTTTGAAACTACAAAAAAATGTAAACAGGCTGGAGCTATGTTTAATAGCGCTCAGCTTTGACTGGCTCATGCCCAGTGACGGTTTATCCTTGATACAGTAAGACATGGAAAAGCAGTAGCATGTTTCATTAGAAACAACAACACATTGTTCTTTGGGAGCGAAGTATATTATTGTTGTTGTTGTTGTTGTTGTCATGGTATTCCGTTGTGCCAGAAGCAGTTTAATCATGCTGGCCACATGACCCAGAAAGCTGTCTGTGAACAAGTGCCGGCTCCCTCAGCCTGGAAGCGAGATAAGTGCCGCAACCCTAGCCACCTTTGACTTAACTGTCCAGGGGTCATTTACCTTTACCTTTTACCTTATTACGTATTTATTTGTACTCTGCCTTTTTCCCTGATGGGATTCAATGCATATGAGAAAACAGATGCTGAAACTATTGTTCCATCTTGCATACTTCCTTTAATCCAGGAATCCATATCTGTATGAATAAAAATACGCCTTGAGAGCCCTCTGCTCTGTTTCCCCAGCGATAGCCACAACTTTTCTTGGTTTCTGTCAGCCTCCGTCCTAGACTAAGCAAGATGGACACACAAGACTTGAGCCTAGAATCTGCAGAGGATACAAATAATGGAATTACAGTTTATGTGAACTCCTTATCATATGGAAGCTGCTTCCATAAGGATACCTGCCTATGGTCTGAAATGCACACACAACACACACAGCAGTTTTTGAACTCTCTAGCTCTAGACTGTGGGCGATGGCCATATGCAGCTGATAAGCACACACACAGGCCATTGTGCAGCAATAATAATCAATATTCATGTGATCCTTTTAATAATTTATCATAATAAATATTTATACAACATACATGATGGGGCAGTATAAATGTTTTAGTGGCACGCATCGGAGATCGCTGCATTATTTAGGAGCGATGAAGTCACAAGTAAGTTGTGTGTGCCACCCCCAATATCTCCTGCAAAAACTTTGACATTGCAGTGCTTGCCTATGTGCCATAAAGGCGCCCGTCTTTGCAAAGCTGGCATCTGACACAACAAGACGTTTCCCAGAAGACCTTTGCAAATGTGAAGCTCGCACTATTATCCTCAAAGCCACTCTGTTGGCGAAAACCACTCTCCGAGTATTGTTTGAACTTTGGTTATCATAGCCTCTTGCATACAAAGAGAGTTCAAGTAAATTGATTTTTTGATTATTATTTTTAAAAAAACGAAAGAGAGAGAATGGACATAACAGGGGTATGATCTGCTTCACTTTTAAACCCAGTATTTTTCTGTATTTTGCTGAATGAATTCGGATAAATATCACATGATACCAGTGATAATTTGAAGAGACCTAAATGCATTGCACGTATCTCAAAATGCATTGCATGAATCAATAGAGGTGCCTTCCTTTTTAGACGGACATTGGCATTCCAGTCGCGAGGCTCACTTAGCAGGAAGTACAACCCATTGAAATCAGTGGTGCTTCCATGTAAAGGTAGGCATGTTTGCAGTGACACAGTGGGAAGTATATTGCAGAACCATAGAGTTGGAAGGGATCCACAAGGATCTTTTAGTCCAACTCCCTGCAAAAAAGGAGTACCACCTGAATTTACAAAGTGATATGTGTTCCTTCGCATTAAGCAACACTTCGCTTGTCTCTTTCTATTCCTACCATTCCAGTAGCGATGACAGATTATTAATCACTATGATCAGTATTAGTCTCAGAGAATAATGAACTCAGGTGAATAGGGAGAAATTAACACTAGAAAGTGGCAGATATAGATGCGTGTATGTATGTATATATGTGTGTACACACACACACACATATTTTGTTTTATTGCATTCTCTCTCCCACCCCCCTTCTTGGAAATTAGTTGGTGCGTGTTTTCACTGCATTGGAAAGTATTTTTGTGTCAAGGTTTTGCAGCGTGTCTCGTTTATTTTTCCTTTTCCTTTTCTGCTTTTACAACTGCATGGCAGCCAAGCGAACATGCTACTTACAAGACAGAGCAGTACTTAAAACGATCGTATGGGCAAAAAATAATAATAATAAAAACGCTGATGCCAATACTTCACGAGGGACCTAGAAACATAATTCCAATATCTCTGCCTGCAAGCCCCCAAGCATGTGTGCATTTTTTAAAAAAGAATTACAACTCAGAGGATATGGAGAGTTTCTTTGAGGTGACAGGCAAGCAGCAGGATACCATGAATATGTATAGAATGCTTGGAAGAAGAAAAAAATTAACAGGGGCAGGCACTCCGGTGACCCACTTACTTAGCCTGTCATTGAGGAGTGTGGCAGGAAGGTTCTCTGAGACTTGAATCTTGGTGGCAAAATCCCCCCCCCATATCATCTCATTTACCCTCTACATTTAGATAATCTAAAGCGCCTTTCAGCAGCTAAGCATGAAACAAGACATTCTGGTTGAGCATCTACGCAAAACTCTTAAAGCAGAAAGAACATTTTTTATTTAAAAAGATGAAGGATTTCCTACCCCTCTATTCACAGCAGCAAAAAAGGCCTCAGATCACAGATCATGGCATGTTCTGGTATATTTCTAATACACACCATACTGCTACACTACATACTAATACACACTAATATTTCTAATACACACCATACACACTAATGTATGGTGACGAAGCCAGAATATTGTCTTCTTTCATGTTGGCTTTGATGCATTTTCCCCCCAAAGGGTTTGCTTTCTATTTTTAACGCAAAGAAAGTTGGGCATTGCCCTCTCCCAAGATGGCAAGCCCTTTCCCAAATGCCAGATGTATGGAGGTTAGTCATCACGATTTGGCAGGGACGGCGCTCTGCATATGCTCAATGACACTCTCTTGGTTATCACTACTACTTCAAGCATCAAAAGCAGCCCCAGGGGCTTTGTTGTCAGCTGTCTGTAGTGTCACTTGACATCTGGAATATTGAGAAATATGGATTTAGTGCACACACAGGAATGGCTGCAGTGTCTAGCTATGTGATCTGCTTTTCCCAGTGTGGTTTTTTTTAGAAATTTGTTTGGCTTTAGTTGTGTACTAGTTATCTTAAGACAAACGTTTGCATCTACTATTTGTCCTCCTGGTGTTTTCTGCTTTTGTCTTACATTAATATTATTTCAATAATTATTTATAATTTAAAAAGCAAAACACAAAATAGTCCGAAAGCTAAGTTTTGAGCTTTGCTTCCAGCAGAATACTGGCCGAAAATTCAGGTTATGCAACATCCAATATGGTTTTCTATTATTTACAGCATTTTGTTACTGTTTTAGGCTGCTGGGACTTTCTTTTTAACCTATTGAGAATATGCAGAAGATATATATCTTTCTCCACTTGAGCTAAAACACAGCTGCAGCTGTTACATCATCCATGAACAACTTCTTCCACCCTCACCGCTTTATGTGACTTTTCAGGAACTGATTTAGACCTATGGTCAATTTTTGTGGGTGAAGGGAGTGGGCTGCGATCTCCCTGTACCCGAGCTGAGTTCTCTGCAAGCCTATGTTCGAAAGTTGACTCTAGCCACTATGGAAAAACTTCAGTTCCATGGGAGGACATGCCTGTTTAGCGTCTTCATGAAGAGCAGCTTTTGACAACCTGCTGTGCTCCAGATGTGTGACCATGGCAGGAAGAGTTGAAGTAGTTCCCCTGTGGTTCCCAGTTTCATAATAATAAAAAATGCACTTTCTTTAAATTTATTCCATTTAAAATTTCACAATGAAACCCACTGGCAATAAAACAATTTCTCTCACACACATATATATAAAGGTAAAGGGACCCCTGACCATTAGGTCCAGTTGCGGATGACTCTGGGGTTGCGGTGCTTATCTCGCTTTACTGGCCAAGGGAGTTGGCATACAGCTTCCGGGTCATGTGGCCAGCATGATTAAGCCGCTTCTGGTGAACCAGAGCAGTGCACGGAAATGCCGTTTACCTTCCCGCCGGAGTGGTACCTATTTATCTACTTGCACTTTGATGTGCTTTCGAACTGCTAGGTTGGCGGGAGCAGGGACCGGGCAACGGGAGCTCACCCCGTCACAGGGATTCGAACCGCCAACCTTCTGATTGGCAAGCCCTAGGCTCTGTGGTTTAACCCACAGCACCACCCACATATATATACACATATGCAAAAAAAAACCCCACACGCATATATATATAACGGTTTCTTTAAAAAATGAAAATGAAAATGAAAACATGAAAAACCCTTTTGTATGTAAAAACAATTTCATACATAAAAACCATTTCAAATCCAAAACGGGTACAGTCTGGGGTGCAAATCTCCATTTAGAAGCAATGCTTTTTTCAGGGGGGCGGACGGAACGCAGGGGTACGCATACCCCTAAACATTTTGTGAATCTTTGTACTTTTGTCCATTTACTGTATTTATTTTTCTGGATTTGAACTATAAACTGGTGATTTTAAAATGAGAGTACCCCTAAACATTTTTTCTTTTATTTTTTAGAAAAATGCACTGCTTAGAAGACTTGTTAACTGCATTAAATGCAGTTTGTGTCATGCCCAGCTTTGCTCATGGGAAGCCAATGAATGTGCTGCCCTGCAGCTGTTTTTGGGCTCCATCTCCCATCAGCCTCATCCTGACTGGCCAATGGTCAGGGTCAGTGGAAGCTGCAGTACAATGGCACCTAGAGCTCACCCTGTTGCCTTCTTTGCCTCAGCTGATCCTTAAGTGAATCATTCGTTCCCAGCTCAAGTGCGCCACCTTGACCCGGTGTTTGATATCTAACAGCAAGTTTCCACGATTATTTCCTGACCCAGGAACGGATGTGATCCAATAAAGTCGAGATTTGCATTTTAATACCTCCTCCTGCCGTTTACATGTACATATTTCAAAGCGCCTCGCCATTTATCACGGTTCGCGTTTTATTGCTAATGTGCTGATTTGGTTTTTAACCCCCGGTCAGCGAATACTATCGCAATTATTAAAGGCATCCCGTCAGAGGTGCTTGCAGAATTTGTTCTCTCGTCATTTATTATTATTATTTTGTAACATGATTTACAGGGAGGATGGCGCAATCTGTGCTCTCCGATAAAAGATGTTAAGGACCTCTGCATAAAACCAAGGTTAAACTGGGATAAAAGTGTGAACTGCTTAATCTTCAGAAGCTTGTTCCCTATCACCGGCTTATCGGGGCTTAATATGAACCAGGGGGTCATTGGGGCTTCGCTTCTGAAACTAATTGCGCCGCCAATTATCAACCCTGTGGCATGTGAACTCATAATAAACAGGAGGTTGCTTTGGGGCAGACAATAACGATGGTGATTTATTTCATTTATGAATCACTTCCCACGAGACACCTCAAAGCATTGTACACTGTAAGGACATATATAAAACACATACCCTCCAACATTTCTCTGATTAAGATAGGGACGTCCTATTCAATAATAATAATAATAATATTTATATCCTGGCCATCTGACTAGGTTGCCTCAGCCACTCTGGGCAGCTTCCAACATACAGTAGTACCTCGGGTTACAAACGCTTCAGGTTACAGACGCTTCAGGTTACAGACTCTGCTAACCCAGAAATAGTACCTTGAGTTAAGAACTTTGCTTCAGGATGAGAACAGAAATCGCGTGGCAGCAGCGGGAGGCCCCATTAGCTAAAATGGTGCTTCGAGTTAAGAACAGTTTAAGGTTAAGAACGGACCTCCGGAACGAATTAAGTACTTAACCTGAGGTACCACTGTATATAAAAACAGAATAAAACATTAAACATTAAACAGCTTTCCTATACAGGGCTGCCTTCAGATGTCTTCTAAAGATTGCATAGTTACTTACCTCCTTGGCTCGGGCATCGCATAACTCCATAGCCTCCAACATGTCTCCGATGAAAATAGGGAACTCTTAAGGAAAAGCGGGACATTCTGGGATCAAATCAGAAACCGGGACAGCTTCTGTAAATATCTGGGACTGTCCCTGGAAAACAGGGACACTTGGAGGATCCGAAAACAGTTACCTGTGGTATATAAAGACAGTTAAAAGTAATTGCATGTAAAAATAAAATTTTAAAAACCCTATTAAAAAAACAGTTTAAAGCGACATACATAAAATCAATTCAGATCCAGGACAGATGCCAACCAGAATAAAAATTTCAGAAGGCTTGTTCAAAGAGGGACACCCTTAGCAGGTGTCAAAAGGTGCCTGTGTGATGTGCAATGGGAATGAGTTTCAAAGGTAGGTTCTGCTGCACTAAAGGCCCAATTCCAACATTGTGTGCCACAGATCTTCGGATAAGATGGCACCTGCAGGGCGACCTCACCTGCAGAACATAGTGTTTGGGTATTTAGGGCGCAAGGCAGTCTTGTAGGTTTCTTGTATAGGGCTTTGCACACCAATACCAGAACTTTGAACCTAGCCTGGGAGATGCCGTGTTTCTTGTTTCTTGCACAGCTCACTGAACAAGACCAGCCCCTAGATGTCTAGGCCCCAGAGCACATGGCAAGGGAAACATGAGCCTCCCCAATGTGTGGGGATGGAATCATCCACAGTACAGAGCTGCTCAACTTTCTACCACCCACCTCTCTGCTTCAAGTGACTCTTGGAGAGCCAGTATGGTGTAGTGGTTAAGAGTAGCAGACTCGTAATCTGGGGAACAGGGTTCACTTCCCTGCTCCTCCACATGCAGCTGCTGGGTGACCTTGGGCTAGTCACACTTCTGTGAAGTCTCTCAGGCTCACTCACCTCACAGAGTGTTTGTTGTGGGGGAGGAAGGGAAAGGAGAATGTTAGCCGCTTTGAGACTCCTGAAGAGGAGTGATAAAGCGGGATATCAAATCCAAACTCCTCCTCCTCTTCTTCTTCTTCTTCTTCTTTGTCTTTGTCTTCGTCTTCTTCTTGTATCCTCCACTCACTGCCCACGGCTCAGATGGATTTCTTTCAGGCTCAGAACCCATCTGGTGGGGGAACAGCTTTGAAAACCTCATGGCGGGGCACTTTCAGGGGTGAATCAGGTGGCAAAGCGATGGTTTAGCAATTCTCCTCCTGCCTTATTGATCCTACCCTGAGAATGTGTCCTCCTCCATTAGTGAACATGTATTTGTAGCCGGGCCGACTGTGCCTTATTTTGCAGGGGGCATTCCTCTCTCTGAAGTGTTTCCTGATCCGATCAGGTTGAAAAATAATGAACCACCAGACGAGAGGGCAGGAAGGGCCTTGAAGTGGCCAATTGGCATTTGGCACCTGGGCAGCAGAATGAACAGGTTGCCTGCATTGCCTTTCTGCACTTACCATAGATGTTTTCATTTGTGTGACGTGTACACGCATCATTCCTGCTTCTGTGTGGAGGGGTTGGTGGTTGGTGGGAGTGGTTTGGTTTGGTTTGGTTGACATGGTTTCATGCCACTTCCCAGCTGTCAGTCTGCGAGGAGAGAGACAGTAGATAGAGACGAGGACACAGACTCGGTAGTGTTCTACTGACATTTTGTACAGTAGTTAATTGTTCCTGAAACATTGCGATAAATTAATATATGTTAGTATGAGTTTAGCATGGGAACATATGATGCTGCCTCATACTGAGTCAGGCCATTGGTCCATCAAGCTCAGTACTATCTACACTGTATAGCAGCAGACATTCCCAGTCCTACCCAGAGATGCCAGGATTTGATCCTGGGACATTTTCCATGCAAGGCAGATGCTACAGTTGAGCTACAGCCTTCGTCCCTGAAGTGTGTGTTGCTGTTTTGAAATTATTGCTGTGAGTTAGATTGTTATTGGCCCATTTTGAATCTTCCAAAAAAAAAAGAAAAGAAAAATAAGTCGTGACTGACTCTGGGGTTGCGGCCCTCATCTCGCTTTATTGGCTGAAGGAGCCGACGTACAGCTTCTGGGTCATGTGGCCAGCATGACTAAGCCTCTTCTGGCGGACCAGAGCAGCGCACAGAAATGCCGTTTACCTTCCCGCCAGAGCGGTACCTATCTATCTACTTGCACTTTGATGTGCTTTCGAACTGTTGGTTGGAAGGAGCTGGGACTGAACAACGGGAGCTCACCCCATCATGGGGATTCGAACCGCAACCTTCTGATCAGCAAGTCCTAGGCTCTGTGGTTTAACCCACAGCGCCACCCGCGTCCCTGGGATATAAATAGCTGCTTGCTATTTCTATCCCACTATCCCTGCCCCCTGCAAATCATCCCAGTTGGTCTCTTTTGTTTCCCAAGAAGCCAGGATCCCCAATAATCAGTTTTCTTGCCTATGTGAAATATTCAAGAAGGGGGGAAACGTGCCGATAAATTTGGCTGATCGCAATGTCATGTGCACATGTGATGTAACTTTTTAACCTACTGGTTTATATTTGTGCACGATATCATGTCATAAAACACTCACCAGCCTCTTAAATAGAGTCAGAACAATATCTGCCATAATGAAGTATAGTTCCAGTGGGCACCAAATTACATCTTAGAGATTTCGTTAGTCACTCTTTATGAAGCAAATGTAAAATTGTAGTGCGAGTACTGACAGACTCTATAATTCAGCTGTCTGGTGCTTTATCACTGCTCTCAGTAGGTCTCTAATGAATAATTCTGTATGCATGTTTCTGACTGATAATCAAACTCAGAACAATTCCTAATTGGGTTTTTCAGGGTGCAGAGAAGTGCCTATATTAGCTTGGCAGATGTCCCGACCAATGTTAAATGAAAAGCACAAACATAACAGATTTCTTTTAGTTTTATTCTTTTTGAGAAGTATAAGTGCTTTAAAAAAAAACCCCAAAACACCCACCGAGTTCTAAGAATATAAAAAAGAACAAAGCAGCACAAATGTGCATTGTGGCATAAAGTATTCACATGGGCCAAGAACAAACAAAGAGTGAAATTAAATGGAAACATGAAATGGTTGCAACTGGCTAGATTATTTTCATGTTTACACCAATATGAATCAGAAGTTACCATACTGGAGTCAGATTGGTGTTAATAGAACACATTTGCGCAGAATGTGCAGCGGTGATAGTGGCGGAGGAGCTGCCACGTTTTTTGTTGTGTGTGCATTGCGGGGCAAAAGATTCCTGCATTGCAGGGGGTTGGACTAGATGACCCTTGGGGTTCCTTCCAACTCTACAATTCTTTTTTTATATATTTTTTAAATTTTCAATGCAAAATACAACAAAAATTACAAACATTGAATCCAAAATAAAGCAGTACAAACAAGCAAAAACAAAACAAAACAAAACACTAGAAAAAAACAAAAAACAAAAACACATCTACAAATAAATCCATATCATCATTCTGATCATTACGTACGTATACACATATTGACTTCCTTCCTTTGTTCTAAGACCTCGAAATTTTTACCCTTTCTAAATTGTTGTGTCTAATGTAGATCACCTCTATCTTTATACTTTTTGCACCATTTTTCTCTTCCTTTAACCCTGCAAAGCTTCATTCGTTACATACCGATATACTTACTCCAGAACAATGTTTTTTTTCCATATACTCTTTAGCACATCCCCATTCTTTTAATAATTTTTGGTCTGATTGTCTCCTTATGAATGCTGTGAGTCTTGCCAGATGTTTATATTCACAAAATTTAATTTGCCATTCTTTCATTGATGGAATTTTTCTCCCTTTCCAATTTTATGCCAAGTCTACAATTCTATGATTCCATGTGATGTGGTTTCCAGAAGATATGGGAGGTAGGAGGTGGTTACCAAACGCATTGATGTGGGACAACATTGCATGATCATGCAACGCCACTTCTATGGACATTTCTGTCCCTGTTTTGAAAGTACACTACTTTGTATCTTCCTGGAGATTCTTTTAGCTCTAAGAAAGCTAAAGAAAATAGAAAGGGTGACGCTTTTAAAAGCCCTCATATCACTTTGCATAACTAGTTTGAAGATACTTTGATACCTCATAAGAGCAGAGAACTTTTGACCAAATTTAGAATGTTAGATTTCTAACTTGGGGACTAAGTGGCAAATTATGAAGAGGTCAACTGCCCATCCTCTAAACCGTTAAGGGAATTAAAGGCAGAGGTGTGGTTCAGGGGAAAATATAGGATAGTCGGTGGATTTCCCTGGGAAGTCAATGAGTTGAGGCCTTCATGTTTGCTTGTGGTAGATCAGCAAGAAGAAGTCAGTGAACGAAGAAAATAATAATAATAATAATAATAATAATAATAATAATAATAATAATACAGTGGTACCTCAGGTTAAGTACTTAATTCGTTCCGAATGTCTGTTCTTAACCTGAAACTGTTCTTAACCTGAAGCACCACTTTAGCTAATGGGGCCTCCTGCTGCCGCGCTGCCGGAGCATGATTTCTTTTCTCATCCTGAAGCAAAGTTCTTAACCTGAGGTACTATTTCTGGGTTAGCGGAGTCTGTAACCTGAAGCGTATGTAACCTGAGGTACCACTGTAATAATAATAATTTATTATTTATACCCCGCCCATCTGGCTGGGCTTCCCCAGCCACTCTGGGTGGCTTCCAACAAAATATTAAAATACCATAATGCATCAAACACTAAAAGCTTCCCTAAACAGGGCTGACTTCAGATGTCTTCTAAAAGTCTGGTAGCTGTTGTTCTCTTGACATCTGGTGAGAGGGCGTTCCACAGGGCAGGTGCCACTACCGAGAAAGCCCTCTGCCTGGTTCCCTGTAACTTGGCTTCTCGCAGTGAGGGAACCGCCAGAAGGCCCTCTGCGCTGGACCTCAGTGTCCAGGTAGAACGATGGGGCAGAGGCTGGACACTCTTTCCTTTCCTTTCCTGAGGTTTCTATGTCAACCTGAGACAGCTTCAGACATTAGGATATTGTCAGGAGTGGGTGCCAGGAACAAGTCAGCAGTAACTCACACGGCTTCAGTGTAGTAAACTATTTATTCAAAGAAACAAGACAGCCCAGGAGGCCAGGCCTAGTAAGCACAGCAACTCTTACCCATAGAACTTGCCCAGTTGCTAGGACTGAAGGTCCTCGCCTTTCCACAGCCCCCTATGTCTCCTCCTTCTCCGGTTCCTTCTCAAGCTATCTGTCTTTGCTCCACCCTCTTCATACCTCTTTGGGTTCTGGGAGACCAGAGAGGGCAGAAGAGCTGATCATCGCAGGAGGCAGAGACAGCTTGACTTCCTCACCATCTCTGCCTCTTGGTTCCCCTCCTCTCCATCCTACTCTTCTGCCTCTGGTTCTGTACTGCTCTCTGCCACTTCCTGCTGTTATCTCTCCAGCCTCTGATACCTCCTTCCTCCCAGTCTCTTCCCTCTTCTTCCTCTGACCACACATTGTCGTCCTACCACCGATCCTCTGGCTCTGAGCCTTCTTCCCATGGGGATTCCACAACTGGTGCCTCCCACACCCCCTGCATCAAGCCAGCCCATGATGAACAGATAGATAAAAACTTCATTCACATTAGCCAATGGCCATAGCAACAATAAAACATTACAGTGTATGCAGAAAGGGAAATTTGATATAAGAGCACAATTTAAAGTCCTGAATCAGCAATCAGTTAGTGGCCCTTATTCTGATTGCCCCTGCTAAGAACCTAGCAACCTTTGCTGTTATCTGCTGCGTTTGGTCTGACAGGAGAAAGGACACTGTGGCAGTGGTTGTGCACCCTGGGATGGTCAGTACGAGTGGGGTGATGATCTCGTTCCTCAGGTCTTTGTAGAGAGTGCAAGACAGGAGGACATGTGCTGCTGTTTTGGTGCTACCATCTCCACAGGGGCAAAGACGTTTCTCAGGCGGGATCTTTTGGAATCGACCCACAGATGGCAAAACTTCCAGTCTTGCAAGTGTAAAAGCACGTCTGAATTTTGGGATAATAAGTTTGTGCAGATATGGGGCCAGAGAATCAAAATGGAAAGGTAGACAATGAACATACCAAGGGCAGAATTTCCTTATAGTGGCCAGGTTCTTCTGATGCTTGATATCTTTTAGACGTTGACCAGTTAGACTGTTTGCTTTAGTAGGGCCCATAGTGAGTAGGTGTTGTCGGGATAGGCCACAAGAGTGAAGTTTTTGATAGACGGTTTTAAGCAAGGCACTTTTATGGGAGTCTTGAAGTACTAAGGATAGTAAACCGGGCGGATTTGAGTTTAGGCAGAGCCAGAAGTTAAGAGTTCTTTGCTAAGTCCGCATTTCTACTGAAGGGAGACTTGCCTCCAGTCACAATGATGCGTTTGGGACGCATGGCGGTACAGAAAAAATCTGCCTTAGAAACTTTGATTGAACAGCTTCCAAAGTGCTAATGTGCTAGTCCAAATCTGAGCCCCGTATAGTAGCTGTGCTAGGGGTTTAGCTTGGAAGATTTCTAGGGCTGATGGTATATTTTTGCCACCCTTTGTATGGAAAAAGCGAGTCAAAGTCTTGGCACTTTGCGATGCTTTTTCTTTGGCAAATTTTTGGTGTGCTCCCCATGACCTCGTGGACTGGAAGATAAGGCCCAAATATTTGAAAGAAGAAGAAGAAGAGTTTGGATTTGATATCCTGCTTTATCACTACCTGAAGGAGTCTCAAAGCGGCTAACATTCTCCTTTCCCTTCCTCCCCCACAACAAACACTCTGTGAGGTGAGTGGGGCTGAGAGACTTCAGAGAAGTGTGCCTGGCCCAAGGTCACCCAGGAGCTGCATGTGGAGGAGCGGAGACGTGAACCCGGTTCCCCAGATTACGAGTCTATCGCTCTTAACCACTACACCACACTGGCTCTGAAAGCTTTGACCTGTTCGATTGGCCCATGATGAACATGTAATGAGAACAGGAAGTGCATGTCACCTGCATCTGCTGTGCTTGTGCTTCCTAAATGGGGGTTCAAGCATTTTCCCCCAAAGACCGGGGCTTTAGAATCATAGAATCATAGAGTTGGAAGAGACCACAAGGGCCATCGAGTCCAACCCCCTGCCAAGCAGGAATCACCATCAGAGCACTCCTGACATATGGTTTTCAAGCCTCTGCTTAAAGACCTCCAAAGAAGGAGACTCCACCACACTCCTTGGCAGCAAATTCCACCGTCGAACAGCTCTTACTGTCAGGAAGTTCTTCCTAATGTTTAGGTGGAATCTTCTTTCTTGTAGTTTGAATCCATTGCTCCGTGTCCGCTTCTCTGGAGCAGCAGAAAACAACCTTTCTCCCTCCTCTATGTGACATCCTTTTATATATTTGAACATGGCTATCATATCACCCCTTAACCTCCTCTTCTCCAGGCTAAACATGCCCAGCTCCCTTAGCCGTTCCTCACAAGGCATCGTTTCCAGGCCTTTGACCATTTTGGTTGCCCTCCTCTGGACACGTTCCAATTTGTCAGTGTCCTTCTTGAACTGTGGTGCCCAGAACTGGACACAGTACTCCAGGTGAGGTCTGACCAGAGCTTTAGAATCTCCCAGAACAGGATCACATTAATTTGGTGTCTTATCTGGTGCTGGCGTATCGTTTCCACCTGTAAGCAGGCTCCTCCTAAGCTAAGAAAGGCATCTTGCCCCCAAATCATCTAGTGAGCTTCAAAGCTGAGCAGGGATTTGAATCTGAGTCTAATACATGGCAGAGGCTCTATTATTCCACTGTATTATGTGGAATCTCAAGCAAAACCAAGCCATTCAAAGCATTCCCTCCCCCCCTCCCCACCACGTCTCTCCTGTCGCCTGTGATGAATCATTTGCATAACACTTGATAATAGCAACTTTATCTACTGCCAATGGAAGCCATAAAGTTAGTGTCAAAGGGGGATGCCTTCTCTAAAATCTTTAATGACTCCTTTGCATAGGTGCAATAAAAGAGATCAGCATAACTGCTAAATGTGAGCAGTGCATAAACTTGGGCTTTAGCCTCTAAATTTAGGCTCAGAAACAACACTCCAGGCTGGAGCAGCTAAGGCACCAGATCCCCAAGAAGTACAGCAACTTATATATAATTGTTCAGACTCACTGATAGCAAAAAAGGGGTTTATTATTATTATTCTAACAGAGCATCGGTGAGAGTAAAGGCGCCGGTCTCTGGTAAATTCCCCTAATTAAAATGCTAACAACTTGGTTGGCAATTGGCTCAGTTAGGAGACAAGCATATTGCAAGACCTCACCAAAGAGTTAGCAGGAAAAGTCCTTTGGGTTAAAGCATGTTTGAAATAACTAATAAATAAACAAAACAATATATACATACTCTTTTATTTTATTTAAAACTTAAGAATTAATAGATAAATGACCCGCTTTGTAAATTACAAGTCCCTCTCCTTTACGTTGCGACTAATTGACAACTATGTAGACTTTTTATTTTTTATTTTTTAAAGGGAAGGGAATGAAAGGATTTGAGTTGGCTCTGCTCCCATTACCACAATGTTGCTGGAGCGCAGCCATCTGCCACAGCTGCTGCTCGTTTTAACTGCCACTCTAATTGACAATGAACCCGGAGACCTGTAATAATTGTGTCTGCTCTGTGACTTCAGCAGGTAATGCCTCCCTTTTAGCATCCATCAAGCCCCATCTGCGCCCCCAAACTCTGCCTTTCTCCCAAGATGCGGAGTCCCTTCAGTGTTTGTTCGGATTTGAGAGTTGGGAGAGATCATCTGCTTGCTTAGGGAAAACCCTGAGGGAAGTGGCACCTGCAGCATCCGAGCCAAACAGTCCTCTGGCTTGTTGTCCAATTTTAATCCCAGGCTTCCCTGCAATGTTTGCTGTGTGCAGGCTTTGCTATATCAACTGTGGAGTTAATTGAAAGGCACTCTTAAATGATATCTGCTTTCCATGTAAATTTCAGTATCTCATGTGAATGGTTTCTTCATGAGATAATCTCCGATCGATTGTCCTTGCTGTTCCACAGAGATAAGGGCTACACACACCTTAAACTACCAGGACCTTAACATAAAATTATTATTCAATTGCGTTTGCAGTGCAGAGGTTCAGGTACTTTTGAGACATGAGATCTGAGCTCATCTGGAACGCAGAAAGCTGCTATGCACCTTGTTTCCTGCGCTGACAGTGTGGACTTGAGGACCTATGAGGACCTTTCCAACTCTAGGATTGCTCAGCTAAGCCAATAGTGTCCACTCTGACTGGCAACAGCTCTCCAAGGCCTCATGCAGAGCTCTTCCACAATACCTGTTATCTCATTTTTTTTCAACTGAAAAGGTTGAATATTGAACCTCTAACCTTCTGCATGTAAAATATTACCCCTTTCCAATGAGCTATGGACTTTCCTTTAGGAAAAGTCTTAAGATGTATGGACAATTTGTTTTCTCCCGATTTGCTGTTTTTGGCACCTGCTGAAACATTTTTTTCTTTAAGCAAGCCTACCCAGACACAACTATTTGACATGCATTTAAATATTAGTTAATCATATATTCTTTAAAAAAACTGTTGGGTTTTGTCTATATTTTGGAAAACTTAAGTTTTTAACTTCTGATTTGATCAGTCATTTTAACGCATAAATGTTTTAGGAGGAGTTTAGATTTGATATCCCGCTTTATCACTACCCCAATGAGTCTCAAAGCGGCTAGCATTCTCCTTTCCCTTCCTCCCCCACAACAAACACTCTGTGAGATGAGTGGGGCTGAGAGACTTCAGAGAAGTGTGACTGGCCCAAGGTCACCCAGCAGCTGCATGAGGGGAGAAGTGAACCCGGTTCACCAGATTACGAGTCCACCACTCTTAACCACTACACCACATAGCTAAAGTGCATAGAGGTTTTGATGATTAAGCAGTATATAAATGATATTCTTCTTTTTTTAATGTTTTGGAACCTAGCAGCCTGTTTCCAGTACTATGAGACAAAGCTTGAAGCAGTCAAATGCATGCCATCCAACATTTCTCCAGTGAAAATAGGGACATCCTAATCCATGCCACTACTAATAATAATGTTCTTATTTATATCCCACCCATCTGACTGGGTTTCCCAGCCACTCTGGGTGGCTTCCAACATATATAGAAAATATAATGAAACATTAAAGACTAAAAAACTTCCCTATACAGGGCTGCCTTCAGCTGTCTTCTAAAGGTTGTATAATTACTTATCTCCTTGGCTCCATACCCTACAACATTTCTCAGATGAAAATAGGGATGTCCTAAGGGAAAATGGGACATTCCGGTATCAAATCAGAAACTGGGAAGGCTTCTGTAAATTGGGACTGTCCATGGAAAATAGAGACACTTGGAGGTTCTGAGCTACCACTACATGTTTCAGCATTGTAGCTGTTTATTGTGACATTTATTTTAAAAGGTAAAGGTAAAGGACCCCTGACAGTTAAGTCCAGTTGCAGACAACTCTGGGGTTGCAGCGCTCATCTTGCTTTAAAGGCCGAGGGAGCCGGCATTTGTCCACAGACAGTTTTTCCGGGTCATGTGGCCAGCATGACTAAGCCACTTCTGGCACAATGGAACACTGAAACCAGAGCAGTGTATGGAAACGCTGTTTACCTTCCCGCCAGAGTGGTACCTATTTATCTACTTGCACTGGCTTGCTTTCAAATTGCTAGGTTGGTAGGAGCTGGGACAGAGCAACGGGAGCTCACCCCGTCACAGGGATTCGAACCACTGACCTTCTGATTGGCAAGCCCAAGAGGCTCAGTGGTTTAGACCATAGTGCCACCTGCGTCCCATTTCTTTACCATTGTCCAAACTGAAAATCCAATGAGCATAAGTCTGTTATGACAGGTCTGTTTTCCTAGTACTGAGAGGTTTCGGGTTTTTTAATGAAACAGTTGAATGACATAAAACTCATCTGAGATCTCAAAGCCCTTTGAGGGGATTCAGACTTCATACAACTTGTTTTGATACTTCCTTTACAGCACTTGGTACGAGCTTGTGTAACATGCCCATACAAAGGAGAAAGAAGTCTTGGGCCTGCCCCATGGGAAGAGCTGGTTAGATCTAACTATGGCAAATGCTTAATGTCTTATTTAAATAATCACAATCAAAAGAAAGCAAATCCTGCACATTATTCTTTCTGTTAGGATCAAAGAATTCAGAGGGACACTGAATATCAAACTACACACATGAATGATCACAGAAAAAACAAAAGGCCACATTCTGTTTGCAAGAAACAGAGTCCTTTGCACAAGGATTAACTATTTTTAACAAAACAAAACAAAGCACACCTCCACCAAAGCAATTTTGAACATCACATGTTGCTGCCATCCAAATGCCAAATCTAATTTGAGATCAGTATCTTGGCTGGATTAACAGGAAAATCTAAATAATATTATTGATTCAGAATCTAGTCGCAAGAAAAGAAGCCTTGAAAAGGTCAAAAGTAGTTTCACATTGACTTTAAAATCCATTTGCACAAATTATGGAAGTTTCCACTCATGTTGCATTTCAGATGTTTGTGTGTGTGTGATATTTGCACTGCTTTATATATAATTTGCAGCATCATTGTACCGCCTGATCACATTCCAATAGAAAAGAGTTTGGATTTGATATCCCACTTTATCACTACCCAAAGGAGTCTCAAAGCGGCTAACATTCTCCTTTCCCTTCCTCCCCCACAACAAACACTCTGTGAGGTGAGTGGGGCTGAGAGACTTCAGAGAAGTGTGACTAGCCCAAGGTCACCCAGCAGCTGAATGTGGAGGAGCGGAGACGCGAACCTGGTTCCCCAGATTACGAATCTACTGCTCTTAACCACTACACCACACTGGCTATCTATGGTCTAATCTCCTTTTCCAAAACAGTTAGGTAATTCTGACAATAGTGCTAAATACAATAACAACGTAATGTTGTTGTTTTTTGATACAAATGAATAACAATTAATAAAACCCAGTAAGGTGAGACTAATGAACACAAATTCAGTGATTTCTAACTTCAGCTTCTGGCTTTTGGTTTATAGAAAAGTCTACTATTGATAAAGGAAGATTACTATCTGTGGTAAATAGATACAGCAATCAGTATCTTAAGAACACTTAAGGACCTTCCGGCATTCCAAATGCAGCTTTGAATTTGATTAGAATAATGTAAATAGGCATGAAGCCACATTTCCGTGGTCAGAGCAATTTGATGCTATCTCCTTTACACAGACTTGAGGGAATTCCTAGTGTTTGTGTGCCAGTCCAAAGGAAGCCACTTAAAGAGAAACACATTTTTTGATGCTAAACACGCTGGAGATAGTTGTACATGAGGAAATTAAAAGTACTAAAACTCAGTTCATTAGTAATTATTACTCCGGGTTTGTACAGTTGATTAAGCATTTACAAAGTGTAAAGAAAAGAAACATCGGATACTGAGCACTGAGGGGAAAGCATGTTAAGGACTCTCAAACTATGATCCATCAGTACATTACACCTAGATAGGAGAGGGTTTTTTATTTCCCCAATTAAGTACTGTATTCTTAAAATATATTAAATACGCTTCAGGCAATGAGGTGGATGTGAAGGGTCAGGAGACAAGATTTCAGAGGCCGAAGCAGGTTTGAGAGAGATGCAGGCAAGATTCGATTCAGACCCCCACTCCAGTGATTTCTGGGCATAACCCACAGCCTCCGAGGCCAGTGAACCAGCCCCCTGCCCCAACTGCCAGGGCTGGGTGGTTCAGGCCCTCCAGCCCCAGCCCCAGCCCCTCCATGTCCAGAATTTCACGCACGCACGCACGCACGCACGCGCACACACACACAGTTTCTCCTGGACCAGCAATCTTGGTCATATCCTCACCATACATTTAAAGCATTCCTCTCCTATACCACTTTAACAGTCATTGTTTCCCCCAAAGAATCCTGGGAACCGTAGTTTAAGGGTTGTGACTAAACGGACCTACAATTTGCAGCACCCTTAGCAAACTACAGTTCCCAGGGTTCTCTGTGACTGTTAAAATGGTGTAAGAGTGCTTTAAATGTCTGCAGGTAATGGTTATGTGGTAGCAGCAGGCAGGAGGCTGCTGTGGAACTGCCCAGCTCAGTGTGGTCTGTCTCCTTTTTACTGTGGGTCCTTAAAGAGAATAAAAAGTTATGCTGATTGAGGTAGGATCCTACCTAACCTTATTGGGTGCCAACACCAGACCCTCCAAGTGTCCCTATTTTCCAGGGACAGTCCCGAATTTACAGAAGCCATCCTGATTTCTGATTTGATCCCGGAATGTCCCCTTTCTCCTTAGGACATCCCTATTATCATCAGGAAAATGTTGGAGGGTATGGAGTTATGCCTAGCCAAGAATATATATTAACTATATAACCTTTAGAATACATCTGAAGACAGCCCTGTATAGGGAAGTTGTTTAATATTTTATTATGCTTTAATATATGTTGGAAGACGCCAAGAGTGGCTGGGGCAACCCAGTCAGATAGGCGGGGTATGAATATTATTATTATTATATAGGACATCTATATTTTCATCAGAGAAAATTTGGAGGATATGCAACACTGGGCTTTTTTTGGGGGGGGGAGGAATTGAAATGTTCATCTTGGACATGAGTGTCATACTTGAAGTTGATGTACCGTGGTACCTTGGGTTACAGACGCTTCAGGTTACAGACTCCGCTAACCCAGAAATAGTACCTCGGGTTAAGAACTTTGCTTCAAGATGAGAACAGAAATCAGGCGGCGGCAGTGGGAGGCCCCATTAGCTAAAGTGGTACCGCAGGTGAAGAATAGTTTCAGGTTAAGAACAGACCTCCAGAACGAATTAAGTTCTTAACCCGAGGTACCACTGTAATAAGAGCTAGGAGTCTTGCAGAGGGTGTGGAGAAGCCTAGTTTCAAACCTCCATTGAGCCCTGAAGCTCACTGGGTGAACTGTGGTCAGTCGCTACCTCTCAGCCTATCCTACCTCTCAGGGTTGCCGCGAGAATAAAATGTGTGGGAGGGATCCATGCATTGTAACCTGGAGCTCCTTGGAAGAAAAGTAGGATCTAGTGTAGCAAAGTAAAATAAAATGTGACCAAACAGAATAGTATCTATGTCCTGTTTTAAGAAATGTTTATTCCACCCTTCAAACAAATCCCAGGGCAGTTTGCAACAGTGAAACACAACTTAATAATAATAATAAATGCATTAAAGCAAGGTAAATAAAATCACACCACATTAGATAGACAAATAGACATGTCTACTTGAAAGTAGCCCCATTGAGTTCAAAGGGTCTTACTCCCAGGTTAGAATTACAGAAGAAGTCTGGTTTGCTCAGCTGGGTAGAGTGTGGTGCTGATAATGCCAAGGTCACAGGTTTGGTCCATGTAAGGGAGAGCTGCCTATTCCTTCATTGCAGAGGGTTGGGCTAGATGATTCTCAGGGTCCCTTCTGACTCCATGCTTCAAGGCTGCAATCATATACCCACTTACCTGGGAGTAAGACTCCTTGAATACAGATGGGCTTACTTTTAAGTAACCAGACAATTTCCGAAAAACTGATATCAGTAACCTGAATAAAATGCTGTTGCAGCAGAGTTGGCTCCTGCCTTATTTAATGGGGAGGGTGGTTCCACAGACTAGGCATCACAACAGAACCCTCCTCCCCAGATGCGCTTCAGCAGGCCAAAGCCCAACCAAAAGTCCCTCTGCTGAATACTGAGCTAAGTGGGAAAGTGTGCCACAAGTAATCGAGAGAGAGAGAGAGAGAGAGAGAGAGAGAGAGAGAGAGAGCAAGAGCGAATCAATCTCTCAGTCTATATGCAATGCCCTGGCCCTCCCTGCCCCACCAACCCTTGTATCAGGGGTGGGGAAGGGGGCAGTTTTGCCTCTGGCCTAATGAGTTGGAAAGCAAGCTGTAACACAGCGTGGGTGAGAAAAGCAGGAGTCCAGGCCTGCCTTTATGCGGTAACCAATTATCTGGAAGGAAAAGAGGACTTTGGCACAATAATGGAGGCTCCGTTCTGAAAGACTACAGAAAACAAGGGGCAGCAAGGATGGGAGTGAGGCACACCGAATGTAGGATATGCCACAACCAGTGGGGAAACTGGGATTCAATCCAATGGGCAGTAAGGAATGCAGGGAGCACAGGACTAGGACAGTGTCGGGAGACATGGGAGAATGGAAGAATCTCAGAGCAAGCGTCCTTTACCTAGTTTAAAAGAATTTAGAAGAACGTATAAGGGGCCTGTAGAAAACTACAGTCTTGCTTATAACTGAGTTAGCAAAATTCACCTCAGGGTCATCTACACATACAAAGAATGTGTATATTGTGACCTTTCCTATGGAAGCACAGGTATAGAGGGTTGCCATACATCTGGGATTTCCTGGGCATATTCTGTTTTGGGGGGCCAGCACCCCCATCCAGGTAGAATTTTACATTTTGGATTAAATGCCCAGGTTTGGGGGTTGGCAGTTCCCTGTGAGAAGTGAGGTTACAGGGAACCAGACAGAGGGCCTTCTCGGTAGTGGCACCTGCCCTGTGGAACGCCCTCCCATCAGATGTCAAAGCGATAAATAACTACCTGACATTCAGAAGACATCTTAAGGCAGCCCTGTTCAGGGAAGTTTTTAATATGTGACATTTTAGTGTATTTTTGGTTTCTATGGAAGCCACCCAGAGTGGCTGGGGAAACCCAGCCAGATGGGCGGGGTACAAATAATAAATTATTATTATTACTATTATTATATCTGAAGGCAGCCCTGTTTAGGGAAGCTTTTAATATTTAATGCTGTATTGTTTTTAACACTCGATTGGAAGCTGCCCAGAGTGGTGCTCAAAAGGTGCTGTGCCCCAGAACAGGAAGTGTGCATTGAGTGGCCTGGGGCGGCCTCCTGGGGGTTGCGCTATGCCTGGTGATGTTCCTGGCTGCTGCCAGGCCTTCCATAACTTTTTTGGGGCCCCGCTAGGCTATGCGCTGCCCCCAGCAGTTGCCAGGCATTCCGCGATATTCCTGGGGCCACTCAGCCTCCCATTGTGAGCAGGAGGCCAAAGACGGCAAAAGTAAGAGAGGGCAAGGAAGAAGGGGGGAGCAGGCAGGCGAGGAAGGAGTTAGTGGCAGGGAGGGGCGAGTGAGGGAGATGCAGGATGGTGGTGGTGGGGTGTCCTGATGGGGGGGGAGGTGTCTGGGTTTTTGAACCCTAAAGGCATATTGAATTTTTGGTAACAGAGAGCACATCCTTCTCATTCACATCCTCTCTCCAAAGACCACACCCCCTAATGACCCAGGTCTGAACCTTCCTTAAGTGTTTTCCCCTGAACTATGAAAATCCTCCTTGCTTTCCTGGGTAGAGGATTGAGAGAGCGGGGTGTATGAGCATGTGAAATGCTAGGTAACAGTTGCACGTTGTTTCACGCCTTTTGCTTCGGGATTGCCCCATCATGTGGCCCTTGTAAGATTGGCCAGAAGGAAATGAGGCCCTCAGTCTTAAAAGTCCCCCTCTCCTGAGTGCAGCTGAAGCTTTCTTTGTATCACTCAACAGAGCAGAAGCAGGAATTAGAACAACAGCAAGTGAGCAAAGGATATAAAGGCAAACTACTCGGATAAGAGAGCCCATTGAGCTAAGTTTAGTGTGGATAAAAGCTTACTAACTAAGATTAATGTATCTGAAAACAACTCGGAGGGTAGGTAGTCTGGCATTACAACATCAGGAGGGATAGAATAGAGAATAAGGTAGTTGTAAAGCGTAAATGTTATTGGAAGAGACAAGATAAGCGGAGAGTTATCAAGTAGGCTTAAAATGGATAGGAAGCGAGGCAGGAGATGAATGGCCAGGGAGAGGCAGTCTTTCTTCCAAGCACTGAGGACACCCAGGAGATGCTGGTTCAATGGCCTATTCAGTTGCCAGTGTTTGTAGGGAGAATCCAGAAGAAGTCTTCTTCAGAACAGGAGTGCTGTCCAATTCCCCAGGGAAACAGAACAGAGAGGCACTATTTAAACAAGGAATTAATGAGTTCCTGTTTGGATAGGCATTCTCTTGTGGAAAGAAACAAAGAGAAAAACTGACTGTTCTTAGGGCTGATTCACAGAAAACTCAAATGCTTGAGTTGATATGAATTCGGGGAACACAGAAGCAAAATGCCCCAGCTGGTAATTGGGGTGATGTTGCAAATGATGCATCCAGCACAAAGTTCACTTCCGATGCAATGAGAAACCAATGGAAACCCATGCCAGCCACTTCTGTTGCTCCCGCTGGCCTGAACCAAACCAAAGTCTGCTGTGTTATCCAAGGCTAGGAAATCTAAGTCTTTCCGTTGTGATATTGCATTCTGGTGCTTTAATTACTGCATCTTCATTCACCGAGTGACATTCAGGGTTATGGTTCTTTAACTTGTATTTCGTGGTTTTAATTTGTCACTATCCTGAGATGTTTCTGAGGAAGGGAGGTGTCCATGTCTTTTAGGTTCACGTGTGAAATTGCTGCTGAGCAAAACAACTCCTCATAAGTTTATCAGTCTTCAGAGGGCCACAGGAGGCTGTATTATCCCTGCCCCCTTGCAATATTTTAGTTATCTGAATGTCAAGCCCTCTTGTGTTGCTCTTCTGCAAGTTATCAAATCATTCCTTATTAAATTCTCCTGTAAAGCCTTTCTAGGACTTCTTCCTGAGAGATGAATTGGTTTAAATACTGTCTGTGCTCATCTGATAGTGGCTGAAAATTTACCACTGAAAGGTAACCATCTCTTAATTTTTGAGGCGGATTGTCAGATAAGCACAGAGAAGCATAATATCCTCTGAGTATGTTGCTGATCAAAACCAATACCAACTGTTCAATCTTCTCAGCAGAGAGGTCATATTAAGCCATAGGTTTGAACATGGAATGTACACCATGAGATGTACAATTAGATCAGTGTTTAATGGTTCTTCTATTTGTTTAAAAACCAATAAATATTTGTTTGTTTCTTTTTTAAAAAAATCATACCTTATTGCAGGAGGAGATGTAGACCAGGAGTAAGCAGCTTGTGTGATCCAGCAAGCTGAATATAAGCCACCTTGCATGACAGCCCATCAGTCTTACAAGTATTGTAAAAACTCCTGTCATTGACTAAAAAAACAGTGCAGTCGTCAAGCTGCTGGTAGACCCCAATATATGTCTGGTGTGTGTTGCCCTCTTTGTGTTGCAGTTCTTTGGAGGTTTCATCAGATACTGCTTTGTTGACACTCCGGTCGTCTTTCCCATTCTGTTTCCTTCCTCTAAATCTCGCTGGATGGAAACACAATGTCCAACGTTAAGACAACAAAGCCTGTCTGACTGCTCAGGGATCTTTTATTTGTTTGTTGTCATTTCTAGAAGAGGTCCCCCGCTCTTACTTGGATTGCCAGTCAATGCACTGTTTGCAGAGAACATCCAACGGAGATTTAATGGTAATGCGGGGAATGGCTGAGACAAGTGGAACCACGGCCAGGTAGGACAGATTAAGCAGTAATGTGTTTGTTGGAGGTTTAGTCACCAGCTTTCAGAGATCAGATATGGCCTTCCTTCTGCTCATTGTAGAGCTTGTTTTGTTAGACCTTGGAGGGCAAAGCATAGGTAGATCGGTTGAGCCCATGCTCAAATTGCCATGCCTGATTACCATAATGTTTATGGGGCGACATTCGTAGAACAAATTATTTTTTATTGTTGTGTCTTCCTTCTCTTGCAATTCACCCTAAGGTCCCAGGGGCAGGTTACAACTATTAAAGCATTGTGTCAAAATGTCAAAACCAGTTCAAAACTACTTACAATCGCAGAAATAAGGTGTGTCCTTAAAGTTTATATCTCAAGCATCAAAAGGCAGGGTAAAGAGGTGTTCTATACATTTAATTACATGTTGTTTCCAGGAGGTTCAGCTGTGATTCCTGGGCAGTTCAGGGAAGAAAATAAGAACGGAATTTGGGGGAAAGAAGCTTAAAATATCATCTGTTTGGAATGCAATTAAAAATGCCATTTCCCACCATTTTCAATGTGAAAGAGTTGCTACAAGGTGACCTTCCTGTTGTGTTGCCAAATTATAAAGTGATCATGTGAAAACATCCATAGGTTTACAAGTGCATTTTTTTATTTATGTCCTGGGAAGTGCTTTTTATCCTTGCGATTTTCAGAGCATGCTTACTTGTGATCAGTTATATCTGCAAAACTCTTGCCTTGATTAAAAAAAGAATATTCAACCAACTGTGCATCTATGCATGTAGATATATCTATAGATAGATCTATACAGCAAATAACAGAACAGAGAGATTAAAGTCTTAAAGGTAAAATGTTTTGGCTTCTGCCTTCTTCTGCTCTCTCTCTCTCTCTCTCTCTCTCTCTCTCTCACACACACACACACACACACACACACACAGCAAACAGGAGCAGTACATAACACCTGATATATTAGGAACAGCTCTAGAATAGTGAGCTAACAAAGCATATCAGAATTTGATTGGGGAGATCTGGGTTCAAAACCCTGGATCATGTGGCATGAGTTCAATCCTGTTCCTAGTTTCCTGGGAGTAAACTCCACTGAACTTAGTGGTACTTACTTCAGACACATTGCACTTTGACAAAGGATATTCCGTCAGCTGCAGCGCAACCTTTAACTTGCAATACAAACAATCTTGCAAAGAAGTGTTACCGTTTAAACTCCTAGCCTCTGCTTGATTATTTTTCTCATTTTCTGATTTCCTCCATGTTAATCTAGCTTAACACTTAAAAGCCTTGTTATCACCTCATTCCCTTGCTGGAACAAGAACACTGCATCATTTACTCTAGTGTGCTAATAAACAACATAATCACTCCTGCTAATGATGATGATGATATCCTGCCTTTTTCCCAGGCTAGGAAAATAATAATAATAATAATAATAATAATAATAATAATAATAATGGCCTTATTTATACCCCACCCATCTGGCTGGGTTGATCCGGCCACTCTGGGCGGCTTCCAACACATATAAAAATAATAATATAACACCAAACATTAAAAACTTCTCAATAGAGGGCTGTCTTAAGATGTCTTCTAAAAGTTGTGTAGTTCTTTATCTCCTTGACATCTGATGGGAGGGTGTTCCACAGGGAGGGCACCACTACCGAGAAGTCCCTCTCTCTGGTTCCCTGTAACCTCACTTCTGGCAATGAAGGAACCGCCAGAAGGCCATCAGAACAATGGGGCTGGAGACACTCCTTCAGGTATACAGGGCAAGGCCCATTAGGGCTTTAATGGCCAGCACCAACACTTTGAATTGTGCTCGGAAACATAAGGCAGCTCACACGGATTAAAACAGTACAGATAAAATACAGAAAGCTAAAACCACATTAAAAATAATAGTTAAATTAACAGAATTAAAACAATATAAAAACAAATACAGTTAATAAAAACAGGGCAGCAATAATAAAAAGCCCTTTCTTTAAATAGCAGTCAGAATAAAAGCGTCTTTGCCTACCAGTGACAAAGAGGGAGCCAGTCAGGCATGCCTAGGGAGGGCATTCCAAAGTTGGGGACCAGCCACCAAGAAGGTCTTCTCCTGTGGCCACATATCGGACAACCCTGTGATTGCTTGAATCGGGAGACTTAGCATGGTCAGGGAACGTTGCTATGCTGTGCCATGCCTCACCCACACAGCGCCGTTCTGTGGTCTGTCAAGTTCTTAACAACTGCCATGCTTCCACACTTCCAGGTAGCAAAAGCAGTTGTATCAAGTCCCTGGCAGGCCACCATTTGGCTTGCCAGTTCTCCAATTCCAAGAACGATTTCGTTCGTTTCATGCAGAGCAATAGTTAGCTTCCCTCAGAATGACAGCTCCTATGTCTCAGCATAGATCAGTTGCCTTATATATATGCTGCTTGATGCATGCTAGCTCAGAACTTTATTTGGGACACAAAAGTAATAAATTTCTGGTTAAGTATCCATTCTAGGAAAATCAGCACAGGGTCGAGATGAGAGCGGAATTACAGATATGCTGCAAATTGTGTGTGTATATATATATATAGAGAGAGAGAGAGAGCCAGATTTCAGAATAAAGTTAACCGCACACAGTTTGCAAAACATTGGCATTTCATCATTTTTTATTTATGGAATGCATTAAAATGGGAGATGCTAATATACCGTGCACTAAAAAGAAATCCTATAAACAATTCTCCTCTGTGCCATCAAAACCATTAACCATACGGCAAGAGATGGGCAAGGGGAACAGCTCATATTCCTATGTCCAATCCCTTAACTCCAAACAGACTGCAAGAGCACCTTGGTAGTTATTTTTCACATAAGGTACATTTAGTTTCACTGTCTTGTCAGGATAAGCCAAATAAAACTGGAAAGGAGATGGAAGGAGCGGGAGAAAGAGAGACCCATACATTTGGGTTATAGCAGGCTAGATGATATGTTTATTTCTAAAAGCCCCCCAGAGCAAGTCTTTTCCCAGGCACACAATATATGCATAATCACCCAATTTCAAGGAAGATTAAATATACACATCAGGATTCTTGAAATGCGGTAATGCCTCTTTGGGGATCTGGTGGCCTTGGAAATTTGCCACCAGTGGCTACCGTTGAAGTCAATCCAGATACTCCTCTTCGCTATCTCCTTTCTCGAATATACCTGCTGGGGATCAGCAGTGACTAGCCACTTCCCCCCTTTCCTATTTTCCTCGTGCTCCTATTCATCTGACACAAAATGGGATTGTTCCAAACAATCAATTATAACTTCAGATTCCACACTTTCCTTTAACATTGCAAATTCCAGATCAAGCTCCAAATTACATTTCTTCCATCATTTTTCCAGTCCCCACATTCAGCTCATTGATAGTTTAACATGGTGGGTGTGAGCATTTTGGTCATGCTCAGCGTAGATCTTGCACTGAACACATTGCTCTTGTCGGATCATCAGGGTGAATAGAATTTGTATCCAACGTAACGAGCACTAACCTAAGCACATTTTCTAATAAATGCCTCTGTGTGTGTGTGTGTGTATCACATGGCATCTTCTGGGTCATAGAAATCAGTTGCTCTAATAAAAATGCAAAGGTCCTCAGAACATTTATTCTGTAAACAGATAAGTAACTAACAACTTGATGATTCCTATTGCTATGCGCCGGTCGCTTCAAACAGATTCCAGGACCCAGTGATGCTGCCAGCTACAAAATTATCCTACCTGTTGAACACCAGAGTTCTTTTAAGGTCAGCATAGCTACATAATATTTTGTGGGGAAAGGGCAGCTTAAAATGGCTCGTTATCTTGTTTCCTATAGTCAAGGAGTAGTACGTTTCATGTTCTCTTGCTCCAAATGGAAGAGTTTAAATGCCTACCCAGAGGGCATCATATCGTTAACATATTCAGGGCAAACCTATTATGCTTTTAATAAAACCATCCTATAAAAGGAAGTGGATGGCTTAAACATTTTTTTCTATTTAAGAAAAACTGGCTTATTTTACATTGAGAATGTATTAGTAAAATGAGTTCAGGGGAGGCACACAGAAAGCTTTGGATTCTGGTTATCATTTCTCTGTGGTCTGTTTGTATGTTCAAAAGGTACTTATGTAGATTGTGCTGTAATCTAGAACCCAACTGGTTGTTTTTTCTTGCAACAGAAGGGAGTTTTCTTTATTTTGAAATGAAGAGATACACTGGCAAGGTCCAGTGGGCTCAGGCTCAGAAACAAACTTCCGGGACTTGGTAACGTTCAGTAGTAAAAACCCATCAGTTCTTGATTAAAATCTCAGCAGAAGAAAGTATTCTCTGTTCCTGCCGTACACCGAAGTACTGCTCCCAATTAAACTGCTCCAGGTGTTTGGGTGGGTGGGTGTGTTTGTGGGTGTATAAAAACCCACCCCCTCTATGGGACACTGCTGCTTTCAACTTTTACTTTGCAGTGGGTTTTTGTCACAGCCTCGGTTTCCCCAGGAGCAGAACTTCAAAGCAACTCCCAGGCCATTCACTGGAGCTGTTTCTCTCTTGTTGCTTTGCACAAGGAGCTGTTTTGAAAAGCTGACCCTAGTAAAAACAGCCTCTCTGGGACAAAAGCTCTTCCCTAATGTTCACACATTGGGGCAAAATGTCCCCCCAACAGTGGATAGGCTGTACCCCACAGGTTTCCCAGGGACAACTCTTCAAAATAGCTTCTTTCCAGTCTGACTCACCCCTATGGTTATGAAACACTATGAAGATTTTTGGAGATGTTACGATGTGGCCAAAAAGGGAGCCATAGTGGGCAAAGAAGTGATTTTGCATAGTTACAAGGGTAGCCAATGTATGCCTTGCAGATGCATCAGCCCTAGACAGCAAGGTCAATGTTTAGGGATGCTGGGAGATGTAGTCTGTCAAAAATCCAGACAGCAGCATGTTAGCTGCCCCTGTTGTAGTTAACATCGCTCTCAACTTTTCCCTTTCCTTGCGAGGAATCCTATTTGGAATAAGGGAATTTCCTTTTAAAAAAGGAAAACATTGACAGCTATGCATTAACAATATCATTCAATAATAACAATAATGTGTGGAGAGGCCAAGAAATCCACCATTGTCACAATCACTGGAAGGCTCACAATCCATTCTAACCCTAATATTTTGTGTGCTTGCCTCTTTCATGTGCCTTGGTTTGCTTCCAAAGCGTTCCAAAAATGATTATTTTCATTAGCAAAATAGCATTACGGTATGTCTTGTGCAAAGTCATTTCAATCAAAGGGAAAAGTCAATGTCATCTATTATGTGGCAGATAGATTGCATTTGTGCTGACACAGATGAGTGGTTCATGTTCATATTCAGATGTCTAGGCACAATAGGTCTCTTCTAAGCATCCTACCTCCATCTGGTATGTTGTTTGCACCTCAAACATCTGAATACAAAGAAGGCTAGATATGCTCAGGTTAGCGATATCTGCATATGCCTCGTTTAATTGGAGTTGAATAATATTGCAGGGCTGTTTAGCCGGGAGCTTGAAATAATGAGCATAACTACTGTTAGGCTCAGCGACTGAGCCTGCATAAAACATTTCTCTTCTAAGGGTTCAGTTTTCTGATCAGATTATTATTGGACAATCAGAATATAAAGCAGTAGCTGATCTCTCCCCCAACCTTCTCTCCACACAAGCATCTCTTTTATAAATATTGCATGTTTCTGATACATATGTACTTTGGTGTAGGATTAAAAGCATGAGCTATTCCAAGCAGTCTCAGTGATTGTAAAAAAAAAAGCCACCGTTTCTCAGCCTTGCTTCTTTCTCCCCCATGATATGGACATAAGGGTGGTCTACCTTACAAAGACGTTGTGTTGAGATACCATATTTGTAGTAAGCTCTACCTACCTCCCAGGGAGAGAACCATGTATACCACCTCAAGCGCCTTGGATGAAAGATGGGAGATCAATGCAATAAATGAATGAATGGAAGAACTGAAATTAAATGGTCAGGCATGGCTATGTTATGACCAGGAACCTTTAAATCCCTTCATTGTTGATGCGATGTGATTTGTACATCCTAATAGGGTAAAGGAAGAAAGATAGATTAATAAATATCTAAACAATTGAGTAAGGAATAAAGTATCTAGTCAGTTGCTACAGACGAGCTTTCCTTGTTCCTAGTAGCCTGGTGATGTAGTACTGAATTTGGTGGGGATGTTTAGTTAAGTGTAAAGTAATAGGGTACAAGTGAAGGGCTAATAGTTTGTCTTCTTGTCCAATACTGAGATAACAGGTTTTGCCAGGAAACATAATTTGATTTGCGGAATCTGTCCTTGGATCCAGTTAGGGGTTTTATGTGTCAGGAGCTTGTCCTAAACTCGAGTAGGACCCTGGTAGAGACACATGCCCGACTTGCATGTTCCCCCCCTCCTGGTCGATCGTTCAGGAGCTTCATTGGCTTTCTTCTGCCTGAACATCACAGTGACCAATGCCAACAGACATCAGCACACTCAGGGATCCGCAGAGTGTTCGCAGTTTGCATAACAGAACTCAGCAACTCAGCATTTTGGCTACTTTATTTACATATAAACACACACGGAGCACTGCAACATGGCTCCCTCTCTCTCTAGCATCAGACAGCAAATAGAGAGAACAAAGGACAATAGTCCCACTTCACAGAACACAGTAACACAAACATTCGGTCTCCATCACTTCCCACACTGTGGAGTCAAAACATACACCGTCATGTGAAAGGCAACAATCCCATGACTGCAATCATGGAGCAGGAATTCTAACATTATGTACACAGAAGCAAAACTGCGCACACATATCCTATCTCGTTAAGAAACCCCACATCGCTACAAGTGTGGTACGCATGGTTACTGGCTCTATCCTACTGCACACGTCTTTGTCTGGAAACTGTGGTGAAATGTAGTCACTACTTTTCCTGCATCTCACAAATGTATCAGTGATAATATGACGGGAGCTATGTGCTCTCACTGGTTGCTGTGATTGGTGCAGCCTCTTAAACATACATATTTCTAAGTCACCCACTTCTCTCTATGCTGCTATTTACTATTCTGGTCAATTGCTTTTTTTGTAAAACATTTAACAGTACCTTACAGTGGCCATTCAATAGCCCTGGAAATTATTTCGAGTCGCTATTTAAGAAAGGATTTCCTCTCTCTCTCTCTCTCTCTCTCTCTCTCTCTCTCTGGGCGCATCCATTTACTGTGAAAATAAAAAGTAGACCACAGCTATTTTCAACATAGAGGGCTGTTCGCTATTTCCACATCATCAAATGCTGCCTTGCCTTGCCAGCTTGACACAAAATGAGTCTTAGCAGATGGTAAGTGGAATGTAAAGTGAGCTCTCGCCTATCTGACAGACAGTGTCACTTGCTGACTGCCTAAATGTGTTAGGTATGTTAGCACATCTCTTCTTCCTGTTCTGGAAGCTGGGAGGTGGTGTGGGCCTGTGGGACAAGCGGGAATGGAAAGGGAATAGCAGACAGGCAATTAAAAGGCAAGGGGGAGAAAAACGTGATTTCTCCTAATCAAAACATCTAGGTGCTTGTGTATGTGTGTGATAGATTGTGTGTGTGTGAGAATGCCAGGATAGGGCTTGGGAGACGAGGGTTCAAACCCCCCACTCAGACATGATCTTGGGGCAATTACTGCCTCTCAGCCTAAACTACCTCACAAGGTGTTGGATTTCCCTATTATTATTATTATTATTATTATTATTATTATTATTATTATTATTACTACTATTATTAAGAATTTATTACTTATACCCCACCCATCTGGGCGGATTCCAACAGAATATTAAAAACACCATCAAATGTTAAAAACTTAGGGCTGCCTTCAGATGTCTTCTAAAAGTAAGATAGTTGCTTATTTCCTTGACATCTGATGGGAGGGCGTTCCACAAGGCGGGTGCCACTACCAAGAAGGCCCTCTGCCTGGTTTCCTGTAACCTCACTTCTTTTAGTGAGGGAACTGCCAGAAGACCCTCGGAGCTGGACCTCTGTGTCCGGGCTGAACAATGGGGGTGGCAAGCTGTTCAACCCTCAGACAGTTTCTGAGGAAAGCTTTTTATTTTTTATTTTTTTGCAGCAAGAGGTTCCTTTGGAACCAGCACTGCCTTCCTGTGTGATTGCTTCTATGCCCACGTTTGTGTAAATAACAACAAACTGATTATTATATATATATATAAAACCCCAGTTTTCCAATACTCACCGCTTCATAGGAAACTGACCCTGTAACAACTGCCCTAAATGCCCTCTTTGGGGAAAGGGGGAACCACAGATCAGTATTGGGTAGGCGTAGGGGCCTTCAGTGCGAGAGAATAGATTCATAAAGCGTGGTATCATAATGTATCATTTGCATTGTGTTATCTTGAGATGGAATAAAGGCTCAACCATGTTAATTTGAAGAACACCAGCATCATTAAATGGTGAAAGTGCTGTTACAATATCTGAACTAAAATCTGTGGGTCGTGCTATGAATCGTATGATTATTTTCAGATTCTGTGGGTTTTGTTTCAGTATATTATCAGTTTAATTGCCTTACATGCAGCCATATAACACATTAAGCAAGGCGCACTGTGAGGCACTGAAAATATGTATAATAAAGCCCTTCATTATGGCAGCATAAGAATCTCCATCATTGCTGTGTCAGAGGAATGGGTTTGTTCCGCTACGATTGTTTTTATATTTACAAAATCTCAGATATATTAAGGTTTAGTAGACTAATTAGATTGTACATTACAGTACCTGTACCCGCAATTTTATTTCTGTTCACAGCTGGCAGATGGTGTGCTGCATATTATTTTGGTATTAAGAGATGAGGAATTTCAAAGCAGCGAATATAACAATGCGCACACACAATGTCTTTTTGACTTCCATCATGTCTTTGCAATAGCCCTTTTGTTCATGTCACAATACGAAGAGCAACTTTGCATTTTGGGTCTCACAGTTTTAAGGCGAAATCACACATGATCGATTCTCCTGAGCCCTGACTTGAATGGTTGAAGTAGCTGGAGGGCTTATTGGCACAATAGCTCCAGGAGGTATCTCTGTGAGGGGGATGTTTACTGTATTTCGTGTCCATTTTCTGGGTCTAAAATGTGACACACACACATTATATACAGGTACTTTACAGCAGCAGACAACATAACAGGGCACTGGCCAAATACGGCAATTTCAGTTTCTCACAGTTTCTCATTATTTCCAATTTGAATTCAGTTTTTCCACATTTCTACATCAATTTGCAGTGTGTGTGTGTGTGTGTGTGTTAAGCCCTCATGAAAAATTGTCAGCATTTTTGTGCAGCTTTCCCCGTTTATATGTTTTATATTCCATTTTGCCCAATGTACCTGCTTTTGCAAAGCAATTTTCCTAACCTAATGCACTATTTGCAGGCCATATTCCATAAAATGTATATTTTGGTAGACATTTTATCACTGTATATGCATTTTTGTGCTCATTCCTTGGCTGAAGAACTTGATATAGGTGGAAATTTCAAAGGGAGGGCTGGGTTTTGTTTTGCATATTGTTTTGGAAAATGCTAATTTAGTAAGTTCATCTTTAAATGCAGGCTGAATTTAATTTCTTCCCCATCCCTACTGGTCGGACTTGTTGCTGCTGCATACCAGAAGATATAGGCAGCAGTGAGGTCAGTGCAGTGCAAATGCACTGGTGGAGTCAAAGCAGTGCTCCTGCCAGTGTCTGGGTTAGAACATCTGCTTTGCGCGGGGATAGTCTTAGGTTCAATCCCCAGCATCTCCAGGTCGGGCTAGGAGAGACCCTTGTCTGAAATTCTGGAGCTGCCACAATGCTGAGCTAGATGGAGCAATTGTCCGACTCAGTAAAAGGCAGCTTCCTATGTTCTGAACACATGCCCTCCAACATTTCTCTGATGAAAACAGGGACGTCTTTGTCTTCTTCTTCTTCTTCTTCTTCTTCTTCTTCTTCTTCTTCTTCTTCTTCTTCTTCCTCCTCTTCCTCTTCCTCTTCCTCCTCCTCTTCTTCTTCTTCCTCTTCCTCTTCTTATTCTTCTTCTATTTATACCCTGCCCATCTGACAGAGTTGCCCCAGCCACTATGGGCGGCTTCCAACATATATAAAAATAGAATAAAACATTAAACATTAAAAAAAAACCCTTCTTTATACAGGGCTGCCTTCGGATGTCTTCTAAAGTTTGTATAGTTACTTATCTCCTTGGTTTGGGGGTCGCATAACGCCATACCCTCCAACATTTATCCGATGCAAGTAGGGATGTCTTACCATGCCCGCCGACATTTCCACAATGAAAATAGGGACGTTTGGGATCAAATCAGGAACCAGGGCAGGTTTTGTAAATCCGGGACTGTAACTGAAAAATAGGGACACTTGGAGGGTCTGTGAACATCGTCTTTGAAAATATATGGAAGTTACTGTTGCAATGGTTTTATTATTCTCAAGGAAATTCCACTCATCGCTGGGCCCTGCACAGGCACCAGACCTTCCCTTGGAATTGCAAATGAAGAGAAAGAGAGGGAGTGCGTTAGGAATACACAGTTGGGAGCAAATATTATACAGTAATAAGTAATATAACTTTGAATGGTATCATGTTCATGCAGCATGACCAGATTTAAATACCTAATTTACTAAGATCCTGGAAAGAAAGAAAATAGAAGCACTTTTAAAGCAAGTCCAATGGCTTTATATTTATTCGCTCGAAATGGACGTTGAAAATTCCTCTACATTTACTCAAGCCTCCTTATTTCAGGGTTTCAATTTGTCACACTACAAGTAGTAAATATGCATAGGGGGGGAATTAGCATTTCTGGTCATGGTATGCTTCTGAATTTCTTTTGAGGGGGAAAATATATCCTACTTGTGTCTTCAGAAGATTTGCCTGCCCCCCCACCCCCCACCCCCGGCTTTCACAGGTAATCCTTCTAGGAACCAGCACTTTATGGCTGCCATCAGATAAGCAGGCTGCAGCAGCTTCAATTCTCTGAGAGGGGCTCGAATATCTAGGTGGGTTTTATGCAACTCATGAATAAATTCCACCATCCTTATCAGTGTTGAGTAGTAGTAATACAAAGCTACACTTCTAAAATAGCTCAGCGATGTACCAAAACAAAAGAGGAGTTTTTCATGTTCTCTGAACATGCTATCTAGTACAACCTCAGCTCTTTTTCTGACAGAAAGAAAGGAACAGTGGGTATATATGGGAAGAATGAGCTCTTGCTTTAGCTGAATGTGTGGAGGCCATTTGCAAAGCCTAGGAAATTACCTCACTAAATAAACTGGGACATCTCCCTGTGCATTACAAGTGACTGTGTTCCTTGGGGTGGAAATAAGTCACTTACTATGGGGTCAACACATACAATCCAGACGTGCTGCCACAGTTTCCAGAATTTAAAATTCTGGACAGATATTGCTTATCTAAAAATTCTGAGTGAGTCCTCATCTAAAGATTGTGGAGTTCATTCTGAAATCCACTGTGTTGTTGCCAAATCAGACATCAGGATATGTACTTTCATGATAACCATAATCCTGTGTCATTTTAAGTTTTTCCTTACAAAACAGCTCCTGGTCTTTTAACCTTCTCCCTGTCAAATCATATCCTCTAATCAAATCTGATCATGTGAAATTGTGCGTGGTTAAATAAAACCTTGGGGTTTTTTTTAATACAGCTTGAAGACTACAAATCCTATGATGCTATGTACCTATGAGGTAAAAACCACACATTTGAAAACACCCATGAATGGATGTTATGATGAATGAAGACAACATAACAAATGTGGTTGCTCAAGCTGAGCAGGATAACATTCAAATCAGCCAATGGATTTTCCATGAAGCTCCCTTTCTTTTGGCTGAAAAAAACATAATGAGAGATGAATTTTTTTCTGGAGTTTTCCCAAATGACTATTAGAATCATCCAGTGTGGTACGGGATGTTGGATAAATTCAGTTCACCTTCTTGCCACACCCTAAAAATGGCATGATTTCCACTGTGTGGAATGCCTTATGCCAGCGAAAATATAATTCCTCTAATAGAGCAGACATGAGACTGCAGTTTCTGTTGTTGCCTGGTGTGTTAAAGAGCTATTATTTTGATATTGTCCCTCAAGTAGTATCAAGTCACATGCTAAGTCCTGAGGGTAATCAACCTGAACAGGTTTGGATGACAGAAGACCTGCGTGAGAGAGAGAGAGAGAGAGAGAGAGAGAGAGAGAGAGAGAGAGAGATGCAATGTTCAGATTGCATGAGGTGAGTATGCAGCAAAATCTCAGTCTGATTTCTAACCTGAGGTAATTGATTTGAAAAGGCCAGAGAGCCAAACCCAATGTAAAAGCAGAGTAAAGTTAGAGGATGTAATGAAGCTGAATAAAACGAGATGCGTCATCAGGAGACTGCGGCCTTCCGCTTCCCAGAAGAACCAATAGATTTTATAGCTTTCTTTGAAGGATGAGTTCATTCATACAGATCTAATGATGCTGATTCATAGAGAGCATGAGGTAATTTGCTTAAGATAACGGGTGGGATTGCATCACCTCAGCCAATCTCAGCAATGTACAGTACAGAACAGAATTTCTCGGTGGCATCAGCTTTTACTGTAACCAGAGACCATACGTTATGACTTAAGCAAGACACAGGGTGAGACAGTGACAGAAATATGAGTCTTACGTTCGGCGTAATGTGCGGCGGGAGGCACAGACCTTCTTTCACTGCTCGGTCACACATAAATGTTACATTAGCAGTTCTTTTTCTTTCTCCCCCATGTATTGAGTGGTTGTGATTATGGGAAGGAAGGATGGGAGGGTGGTTGGTTCATGAACACAGCACATTAAACCACAAACGGGTAGCGTGGTGTGGAGAGGGCTGGGGAATGCAGTGGGGAGTGTGGTAGCGCAGAGTTGGGCCCTGTGCTGTGATCTCCAGATCGGTGTGGCGTTGCTCTGAACTATGGTTTGGAAACTTCAGCTGATAACAGAGTAAGACAGCAAGAACGCTAGTAGGAGCTAAGCATTCGGACCGTATGATAGCAATTCTGTACCAGTTATACTGGCTGCCATGCCCAATTTAAAGTTCACATTTAAGAGGAAATAGGGTGTGTGGCTTAAGGAGAGTCTTGAGGAGTAGATAGAAAGACCACATTTAGGCCCAAGGCCTGAAGGCACTAAATGCTTTGAGAGGAAGTCATTTGAAGCACCATCTATGCCCGTACAAGACTGCTTCGATTTCACAATCAGCCTCTCAGGAGATATCAGCTTAACAGGTATCATAAACAGGGCCTTTTGGTGGTGGCCCCACACTTATAGAATCTATTCCTTAGGAAATACAAGTGGTCCCATCTTTAGAAGTTTTAAAGATCAGGGCAGCCAAGGCTGTTTCAGTCCTAAAACCAGGTTTGAAACCAGACTGGAGTGGACTTATATAGTCTGCTTCATTCAGGCATGCCTACAGCTTGCCTCCAAGCTCTCAATCACCTTGCTCAGGAAAGAAATATTACAGTCTGGCAGAAGTTTTCTAAAAGCTCCGGACTTAGAGGAGTTCCATCACCGCCTCTTCCAAGCTAGGGAGCATCTTTCCTTCCATAATCAGACATAAACCACTCCTTAGACCTCTACTCCTAGATGTTATGAACCATGAAAGGCAAGGGTTGAGAGAGCACGTTGTTAATATCACCTGTGTGTCCACTTTTCAATAATAATAATAATATTTATATGTCGCCCATCTGGCTGGGTTTCCCCAGCCACTCTGGGTAGCTCACAGCACATATCAGAACAAACTAAAACATCAAACATTAAAAACGTCGCTAAACAGGGCTGCCTTCAGATGTCTTCTAAAAGTCAGATAGTTGTTTATTTCCTTGACATCTTATGGGAGGGCGTTCCACAGGGCGGGCGCCACTACCGAGAAGGCCCTCTGCCTGTTTCCCTGTAGCCTCGCTTCTTACAGTGAGGGAACCAGCAGAAGACCCTCAGAGGAAGACCTCAGTGTCCAGACTGAACAATGGGGGAGGAGATGCTCTTTCAGGTATACTGGGCCAAGGCATCAGCATTTAAACAGGCTTTTCCTTCTAATGCAGGTTACATCATGTCTTAATGACTCCTTTGGTTTTGGTTTGAAACTGTTTTGTCTCATTTTCCTGTAGTATTGCATTTTAACTGATTGCAATATTTTTGGCCTGTTTTTGCTAGCGATTTTTAATTTCTGCATTTGCAGAGGAAATTGCAGGGCACATACTGTAAATTAATAAATTTCAGTGGTGCAACCTTTGAATAAGCATGTGGAATGATCCAGCCAAAGCAAAGCACTGCATTCATTATATTCACTCTTCAGATTGAAAGTTTCTCAGAACACAGGGAGCCTTTCTTCTGAGTAAACATGCGTAGGGTTATGCTGTTAGTCTCATTGGTTTAATGGGAGACAGAACCACAGAATTAACTTCTGCTGGAATCAAAGTGCTTAACTTCTACTGGGTTATAGAATCAGAGTCTAATTTTGCTTCTTTAAAATGCAGTCATTAAACAGCAGCACTTTAACCCATACCCATTAAAATTGACAGAAAGTTTGCTTGTAACTGCAGGGAGATATGAAGTCGATCCACATTTTTCTGCAAGTTGCCAGGACACACAAGCAGTCTAGTTGTTTCAGGCATGGTAAATGTATACAGAATGAGAGCTTTTATTATATCATGTTACATATAGGGGGCAGAGAGAGCCAGATAAGTGACATTTGGGTATCTATGTTCATTCATTCCATCATAGTATTTAATTGCCTATTCATGTGAAACAATTATCCTTCTGTATTCATGAGGCATTGCTTAGAAGGATATTTTCTCATGCTTTTATACAAATTGCATACTTTTCAAGTAAAGGTTAATACCTTAACATTTCATTTTTACAACTATGTTTTTAAAATCATTACTCAAACAAAAGTCATTTTTAGCAATGTATTATTGTTGCCTCATAGTGCTGCGGTTGCAAAGTGGGTGTGTTTGTGTGTGTGAAAGAGAAAGAGAGAAACAGAAAGACACAGACACATAGTCTATAAAAAGCAAAGAAATTAATTGTGAATCAAAGCCTAATGGGCTGGATCCAGAATAAATTTAGCTCCAATGAAATGAAAGGAAGATAAGTTAGTCATAACTAACTTTCCCCTGTTTATTTCAATGCGACTAAAGTATGACTGTTGGCATGAATTGCTACTTTTGAGTATTATGCAACAGACAAGGTCTGGTGTGTTCTTGGGTTATAAATACAGATTTATTCCATAGCATAATGGATGACAATTGAACTTTTTGAAATTAGCAGCTCTCACTCAGATGTTGCCACAATGTTCTAATGCAGTGGAGAGCAGGGTTGCTGATGTTTTCCCCCCTGAACATTTAAATATGCTAGTCCTCCAGCCCTCCAATTTCTAAAAATCCTGGAGAACCTTGATGTGGAAGCCCATGCGTCCTCTAAGCCAGAGTGAGGGACAAGTGATATTCATCCCATTAGAGTACTGCTTCATAGAAATACTGTGGTACCTCGGGTTACATACGCTTCAGGTTACAGATGCTTCAGGTTACAGACTCCTCTTACCCAGAAATATTACCTCGGGTTAAGAACTTTGCTTCAGGATAAGAACAGAAATTGTGCTCCGGCGGCAGCAGCAGGAGGCCCCATTAGCTTAAGTGGTGCTTCAGGTTAAGAATAGTTTCAGGTTAAGAACGGACCTCCGGAACGAATTAAGTACTTAACCTGAGGTACCACTGTAGTAACATAGTAGGTATCTTACTGTGAGTCCTGGAACACCTGCTCCCTGACTTGCAGGCTTTTTTCACTTAGCCTGGGAGGCTGGGGGCCCTGACTGACTCCAGCTACAAAAAGCTGAGGTGGCTGAACAGACTCTTGGGTTGGGGTATTGTTTAGGGTTTTTGTTGTTGTGGGTGGTGGTTCTGTTGTTGTTTTATTGCCCCAGCTGTTTAAAATGCTTTAAATTTTCTTTAACTTATAACTTGTGTGCTTTTAAATTTGGGGTTTTTGTTGTTTTTAAATTAAGGAACGTAGGCTGCACCTGGGAAGGGAGGAGCGGGAGAGAGCAAGTTGGTTCTGGGCAAGGTGAAAATGTTTCTCTTTGACCAGGCCTTTGGCTGATTAACATTCAAAGTCCTTTTTTTCCTTCCAGTAGCACCTTAAAGACCAACTAAGTTAGTTCTTGGTATGAGCTTTCGTGTGCATGCACACGAAAGCTCATACCAAGAACTAACTTAGTTGGTCTTTAAGGTGCTACTGGAAGGAAAAAAATTTTTTTGTTTTGACTATGGCAGACCAACACGGCTACCTATCTGTAATTCAAAGTCCTTGTAAATGTCTTCGTGGGAGGGGGGTCATTGCTTCGTGCAGATCCTCCAAGGGTCCCTATTTTCAAGGAACAGTCCTGGATTTACAGAAGCCGTCCCAGTTTCTGATTTAATCCTGGAATGTCCCACTTTTCCTTAGGATGTCCCTATTTTCATCGGGATAGTTCATCCGTATAGTCAAAGTTATGGTGTTCCCAGTAGTGATGTATGGAAGTGAGAGCTGGACCATAAAGAAGGCTGATCGCCGAAGAATTGATGCTTTTGAATTATGGTGCTGGAGGAGACTCTTGAGAGTCCCATGGAATGCAAGCAGATCAAACCTCTCCATTCTTAAGGTTATCAGCCCTGAGTGCTCATTGGAAGGACAGATCCTGAAGCTGAGACTCCAATACTTTGGCCACCTCATGAGAAGAGAAGACTCCCTGGAAAAGACCCTGATGTTGGGAAAGATGGAGGGCACAAGGAGAAGGGGACGACAGAAGACGAGATGGTTGGATAGTGTTCGCGAAGCTACCAGCATGAGTTTGACCAAACTGCGGGAGGCAGTGGAAGACAGGAGTGCTTGGTGTGCTCTGGTCCATGGGGTCTGTCACGACTTAACGACTAAACAACTAATTTTCATCGGAGAAATGATTGAGGGTATGGATATATGCAACACCCAAGTCAAGGAGATAAGTAACTATACAACTTTTAGAAGACAGCTAAAGGCAGTCTTGCATAGGAAAGTTTTTTTTAATGTTTTATTACGTTTTTATATATGTTGGAGGCCACCCAGAGTGGCTGGGGCAACCCAGTCAGATGGGTGGGGTATAAATAATAAAATGATTGTTACTATTATTATTGAATAGGTTGTCCCTATTTTTATCAGAGTAATGTTGGAAGGTATGTTTGTTTTTGTTTTTATTATGCATTTGGTTTCCTCAGTTTGTATTTTTATGTTATGAGCCGTCCTTTTATCTTTGGATGAAGAGCAGTATACAAATTCAATAAATAAAAATGGTAATAAAATATTAAATGCAGCGTCTTTCCAGGGTTTCCGATAGAGGTGTTTCCCATCCATGAGTGGAACTTCTGGGAACTGAACCTGGGATATTCTGTATGCAAAGCATGCACTCAACCACTGAGTAATGGGGCAAGTTCTTGATTAAAAAACAAGCTTATGAGCTTGGCACATGTAAATCAGTGAATCAATGAAACCATATTATATTACCCCAGTCAGTTATCTGACCCTCTGACTTTTATGACTTCTTTCTTTTCTCTTCAGGCGAGATGCTAAATTTGAACAGCATCTATCTTAAGAGATACATTGATAGAGCATTTTAAAAACAATCAGTCCTTTCCACAGAAGGTGTCCTGCCACACTCTGAAACTCTTGCACGGTCAAATGCATGAATGAGCACATACAATGAATACGTACAACCAGACATTGAGCTGCATTTGGCAAAATATGTGTGCTTTTGAACTGAGTGCATAGGATGCGTATTTGATACTCATAGATTAAGTTTATGTCTGCTCCCCATGGTAATCTAATGATATACCACTTTATATCCATAAGTGACTGGATGCCTGGGGGACGTATTAGCATAGTTGTTGCGTACGTCTTATGAAGAACCCAAGAGGCAGGCAGTTTTTCCACATGACGAAAACAATGAAGTCCTATAGCCCCTTAAAAGACAAATGAGTATGGCCCAGTCTTCAGTAGGTGAGAACTCACTTCATTAGATGGATGTTCGACATTGTGGGCTCCACCTTACACAAGCTTATGCCTCAGTAAATGTATTGTCCTTTAAAAGTGTTGCTGCTTTGGCTGCCCCAACAGATTACCATGGCCTCCATTCTAGAATCTGACCCCCCCCCCCAAAAATGAACATATTAACATATAGAAAACCAGGAAATTACTTAAGTGGACCTGTCAACCGATTAAAGAGTTTTAGACTGATAAACCACCTGCCCTTTAAAAAACACCAATTAATCAGTTGATTAAATTTCACTAACATTTACATGACTAACTGTGCAAGCCTATCCATGCCTACTCAGAAGCAAATTCTATTGAATTCAAGTAAGCTTTATCCCAAGCAAGTGGAGTCAGGGGCGCAGCCTGAATCTTCAATATAGGTTTCTTTCTTAGATATCGGTAGGAGTGAGAAATAAATATATGTGTTTCATGGCTTATGACAGGAGCAAATCAGAGTTTTAAAAAATAAACAAATGTTCCCTTAATTGTGATTCCTCCACACAACCTATCAACTTGCAGTTTTGGTGATTCGCCTACCGATCAAACTGATGAAAAACCATATCCCTAGTTTCAAGACGTTGGGCTTGAAGAAAGAGTTTTCATCTACTGGAAATAATTGGTGTTAGCTTTACAATCTCAGCGCCTACTGCTCACGCATCGTTTTTTATTGATGTTAACATTGTCAGAGTGCTCTAATAACCATTTTAAAGGTACTGACAAGTTGGCCTCTACTTTGAAAAGAAATATCAACCCTGTGTGGCAGCAAAAGGATTAGCTGAGGAGAAGTCGGAATTTGGAAGTGAGCAGGCTGGTACAGGGGATTATAGCAATGTTCTTACGAGTCTTCAGACCTTTTACTAGTAGAATTAAATCTACTTTGGGCCAGAATGCCACCAGTCACCTGGTCCTTGTAATGACAGTAATACTGCCAGTGGATTTGCTGTTTCCAAAAGAGAGAGGGCAGGCTTGCTTTCTGCAGATTAGAGGATACTTTAGCACAGCATCCTCAGAAAACTCCCTCTTTTAATTGCTACAATCCTTTTCACTGGGATCCTAGAAATATCATTTAGGTTTTCTGCAGGCACCTCTTTTACAGATATACACACACACAGCAATTTTTGTTTTTTTAATCCGCTTGGTATGTGACAACTAAAATGCATATATAGATATAGATATATTCTCTGTAATTTTGCTGAGAATCCATTTAAGCTTTAAATATATTTAATTTCTCACATCCAAATGGTAACAATTTGGCTGTCACTCATGTGTGAACTTACCTCGTTATCTGGTAAGATCGACAGCTACAATCCAGGGAACTATGTGATTATTATCTCTATGTGTCCAGAGGGACTTAAAACAACAACAGCCAGCCTACCTGAACATTGTTTATTGGCACATACAAGCCATTACATACACAAGGTGGGCCATAGATTGTGGACACAGTGTATGTGGCTATAGGCTGAATGTAATTGACTCTTTAATTTGGTGAGTTTGGTGGTACAACAATACTGGTTTCCTCTAGTAATATGGACAGGAATTGGTGTTGTTGTTGTTGTTGTTTTAAAAAATACAAATTACATTCTGTTCCCTTCTTTCTCTCCTCCCAATGTAATTGTATCAAAGGAGGGAGTGTTTAAAATTCATACAAGCTTTGCTTGAGCCCCCGCCATTTTAATTGTACTGGTCTCATCCCTAATATGCACATGTTGGAGATCTGTGGCAGGTTGGCTGAACCCTTCAGTTCAGTTAAGTTCTGGCCTGTGAATAAACGAGCTGTCTGAAGAATCGCTGTGTCGTCGATATGTTCACCCACAATTTAACAGCGCTCATCTCGCTTTATTGGCCGAGGGAGCCGGTGTACAGCTTCTGGGTCATGTGGCCAGCATGACTAAGCTGCTTCTGGCGAACCAGAGCAGCGCACGGAAATGCCGTTTACCTTCCCACCGGAGTAGTACCTATTTATCTACTTGCACTTTTACGTGCTTTCGAACTGCTAGATTGGCAGGAGCAGGGACCAAGCAATGGGAGCTCACTCCATCGCAGGGATTTGAACCACCGATATTCTGATCGGCAAGCCCTAGGCTCTGTGGTTTAACCCACAGTGACACCCGTGTCCCAACTGTATATGTAGACGATAGTTAATAATCTAATAATAATGCACACAAGGGGTCTTTTCAGACATAACACTAAACTATGGTCCTCCAGTCTTGTCTCTGTGGCTACGCTAGAGGAGCAGAGGGGATGGAGGCACTCATGAGCTTAAAGTTTTGTGCCAAACTTTAAACACCAAATAATTTCTCTCTCTCCAAAAGATGACTCTTTCTCTTCTTTAGGCCATAAACATGTGGCTATACGTGCTAATAAACGTTTTCATGACCTGCTAGCTTTTATGGATTTATCTGCAAAAGTGTGTTTAAAAATCTAAAGGGCCATGTTTTAATGCTATATTCTTTAAATAACATCCTGGCTATGGAGCGCCCTCACTTCTGAATTACAATGGTGCTTTTTTGTGTCTTGGTAATTTTGTTAGTTTCTAAATAGTTGTTACCCTCTCTGGGATCATGAAAGTGATGAAGTGCAAGATATAAACTTAATAAATAAACAAAATCTAAGGGGGAAAGGTAGCACATCATCACCTTAAAATATAATTATCAGCCTGCTTTACTGGCATGTACAATTATTATACGTCTGTGTCTTGGTGGAATCATCTAAATATTTTACTGCAAGTAAAGCTTGTAGTCAGAACAACAAAAAGACTGGAATCCACACAGATACAGTAATAATTCATAGAATCATAGAATCATAGAGTTGGAAGAGACCACAAGGGCCATCGAGTCCAACCCCCTGCCAAGCAGGAAACACCATCAGAGCACTCCTGACATATGGTTGTCAAGCCTCTGCTTAAAGACCTCCAAAGAAGGAGACTCCACCACACTCCTTGGCAGCAAATTCCACTGTCAAACAGCTCTTACTGTCAGGAAGTTCTTCCTAATGTTTAGGTGGAATCTTCTTTCTTGTAGTTTGGATCCATTGCTCCGTGTCCGCTTCTCTGGAGCAGCAGAAAACAACCTTTCTCCCTCCTCTATGTGACATCCTTTTATATATTTGAACATGGCTATCATATCACCCCTTAACCTCCTCTTCTCCAGGCTAAACATGCCCAGCTCCCTTAGCCGTTCCTCATAAGGCATCGTTTCCAGGCCTTTGACCATTTTGGTTGCCCTCCTCTGGACACGTTCCAGTTTGTCAGTGTCCTTCTTGAACTGTGGTACCCAGAACTGGACACAGTACTCCAGGTGAGGTCTGACCAGAGCAGAATACAGTGGCACTATTACCTCCCTTGATCTAGATGCTATACTCCTATTGATGCAGCCCAGAATTGCATTGGCTTTTTTAGCTGCCGCGTCACACTGTTGGCTCATGTCAAGTTTGTGGTCAACCAAGACTCCTAGATGCTTTTCACATGTACTGCTCTCGGTTGTCACCTTCTGGATTTTCCGTTCTTTATACATTCTATACCTTGAAATTATTCTTGAGAATAATTTAGATGGACAAACACAACAATTCCTGTTGCAGCAGATGACATTAATAGAGGGAGGTGCTGAGGGGTTGCATCTTACTTAATATGAACCAAATCAATTTAAATGCCACATAGGAAGTACTGCTCTGATTTAAATTAACCTACCCATTTTTCTAAGAGATTGGAGGGGTTGTTAGAGGGGGGGGAAGCCCCATACCACTGGTTTAATGGCTTTGAAAACAGCTTTTAAATGCAAGTCGTGTTGCAATATTTTGATCGGCTCACCTGACCACACTTCAGAACACTCACACACTTGTCGTCCCAAAGCGATTGACAGCGCTGCTTCCAAGTATTGCAAGCAGAATGGAAAATACAGACTCACAAACCATTAATAATAAAATAATAATAATAATAAATTTTATTTATACCCCGCCCTCCCCAGCCAAGACTGGGCTCAGGGCGGCTAACAACCAATCATAAAAACAAGTTGATTAAAATACAATTTAAAAAACAAGATTAAAATACAACATTAAAACATTAGGATGCAGCCTCTACACAGGAGGAGAAAGGAAAAGGAGAGAGGGGGAGGGAATCAAACTGGTTCTAAGCCAAAGGCCAGGTGGAACAACTCTGTCTTACAGGCCCTGCGGAAAGAAATCAGATCCCGCAGGGCCCTGGTCTCATGAGATAGAGCGTTCCACCAGGCCGGAGCCAGTGTTCAAAAGGCCCTGGCTCTGGTTCAGGGTAATCTAACTTCCTTAGGGCCCGGGACCTCTAGGGTGTTGTCCCGTAGGTACAAGGGTCCTAGGCATATTCTGCCCCATATGCTGGAGAAGATTCAAATAATGCCAAGTGTTAAGTTTTGTTGTAGTGTTGAGAACGTGGAGTCTAATCACAGCTCTTCTGAACCATAAGGAACTTCATGGGCACCTTCCAAAGGATCAAGGAGGGACATTTCCACATTGCGATGTCTGCAGATGGTTGCACTACAACAGAGACACCATTTGAGCGAAGCATATGGCATAATCTGATCTAATTCTTGTCTTCTCTCTCCCCCCCCCCAAATGTCAAGAAGAAGATACTAGCAAATATATTTGTTTGTCATCTCTCAATCTCTTCCTTTTATGATAAAAGAGGTTTTAAAACATTATAATGGGCATGGCCAACATGGAGGTGAAATGGCACAGGGCTTTTGCTATGGCGGTGCCTCGGTTGTGAAATTCTCCAATGCTGTCTACTTGCATATGTCAATTGAAGACATATTTATTTGCCCTGAGTATTTGGGAGATAGATTTGATGTGAATTTAGCATACTTGGTCTCCTGCTTTTGCGCTACATTGTTTATTTTAGTTTATTTTATTGTTGTAAATAGTGGTGATCAGTGCTTATGGCTAGCCCGCTGGGATCAGCACTTACAACAAGCTGTAAGTAAGCACAGATATTCCTTCAGATCGCTGTTTTGAAACGAAGTCCACAATGCAAAGGATCTTCATCTGCAGGCGCAATTTGAGCTGGACCCACAAAGTTTTTTCTTAGTAAGTTTTGGTGTCCTGGTGACATTAGATGACTGACATTTGGGAGACCCTACCTACCTTTCAAAAGGGTCTGCAGACTGTAAGCGTATCGACCATAAGCTATTTGGTCAATGGTCCAACTCAGTATGAGGCCCCTTCCTACATTTCATTGGAAATCTGTACATATGCTAGCAAAATGGGCCAGTTTATGGAAATCCTTGTCCACTGCCAAGACTCGGAAGTGTTTAAATGTGCCTTTCCATTTCCAGCATCTTTTAGAGGGTGGGACGGGAGACGAACTAGGATTTTAGCATTCAGTAGCAGCTCAAACATGTACAGTGGACAGTGATTGCTAACTGGCTTGGTTTTATCCAAAGATTCAACCTGCTTTCTCTGTGACCTTCAGCAAAGCTCACCGTTTGTCTTGTCTGAGGCTGAAGGACGCCGTAAAGATACCAGAGATAGCTGGAACCTAGGTGCCTTTTGAGATGTCTAAATCGTTTTGAGACTAGGCAGCTGTCCTGCAGCTCTCATTTTTATACTGTGAAGGAAACGCAAAGCAGATTAATCCAAGAGGATGATTTACCATAGCCATTTTCCATCCTCCCCCTATATCTCCGTTGCTGAAAAGTAGAAACAGGAACAAAAAGATATTCAGATATCCTCTTCCACCTCTCAGGAGCCGTTCTCCTCTTCCTTTTCCCTAATATCACCTTAACCCCATCTTTGCCTGCTTTTTTTTTTTTTTTTAAGCCATCCACTTGTATGGGTGTGTGTGTGTGTGTGTGTGTGTGTGTATAGGACGCCAGGCAGAGTAAATTCAGTCAGTTTGTCAGTGTATCCAGCCACATTCTCAGTCTCTGCTCAATGTTCCATGACAACAAGGTGAGACGGCAGAGGTTATCCGAACAGCTGCTTCCTAAGCTAGAAATTCCAGGCATTGAAAACCATCTGTCTATACATTCACAAATGTATATAAGGACAATCTATCAGGCTGCAGTCCTGCAGCTGCCACTCGATCAGGCCTCCTTCCTTTCTAGACGCGGAACAATAAGACAGAGTTCCTCACTTTGTGTCACACAGAATGGCTGATTTGATTAAGTCCCCAACTCTCATTATGCTAGGTAGGGGTGTAGAATTTCAATGATAATCCATAATGCATGACCAGTTTGTCGCCATGGCAACATAAATTCAAGGTTACTAGCTCAGACGCATAATTGGGCGCGCATTGAGTGCTGAAGAAGGGCTGTTAAAATTCTTGTCATAGAAGAGTCACATCCATCATGCTGTCTAAAAATTGCGAAATGCTCATAATCAGAAGTGGGGGGGATATCCTTGGAGAATAATGTTAATAAAATAATGATTATATCTAATAGAATTGTTTAAGGTTCTTCCCACCCCCCCTTTTTTAAAGCACTTTGGTTGTGTGTGTGTTTTTTTAAAAAAAGCATTTTCAGGCAATAATGGTCAAATAGGCTACTTCTTCAAAATTAGGTAGCTTTGGTCCTGCATTCATTGTCCCCCAAAATATCTGCGCAATAAGCCAGGCCTAAAACATTCCTTTTCCACATATGATTGATCTTGAGCGAATCTAAGGATATGCAAAGAAGGAGGCCATTGTGTGGCTCAAAGCAGTTTGGGAAGTCATGCTAGCCACGATTGGACATTTTTTATGTCCTCAAGAACGTTTTCAGCTCGTAAAAAGGGAAGAATATGGAGGAAATAGAATTTTGCTGGTTTGCTTTTTTTAAAAAAGGGGGGATACACTGGCAGCCATTTTAGGTTTTGAAGATGAAAATAGGCAGGGTTGGGGAGCAGATGGAAAGGAAAATGTTAAAAATAGACAGGAAAGGGTCTCTAGACAATATATACAGCAGATGAACAAATAGGTGGTCTGCTTTTTAACTTCCCTTCTCCCACCATCTGCATCTACAGTTCTGGAACTGTTATCTGATAACTGTCAATCAGAATTGATTGATTTTTTTTTTGTTCTTTTGGCATTTTTGGTGTGTTTTGTGTTTTCATTTCAAAATTTAGTTATCTCTGCAGTATAAAATCATCTTATTTTGATGCTTACATGCTTGCAACATGACATGTTTATTGCATGAGATCGTGATTGTAGTATGGTATCATTACTTGAAGTATTCTCTATATAAGAGGCTGAATGCAGTCCTAATATAATAAGATCTTTTACAGATTCAGACCATGCAGTCTAAGTGGTGTGATCTCGTTGGCTTCAATGGGAGACAAACATGTCTAAAGGGATTTAATTTTGGCTGGATCGTGCCCCAGTTGTTTACTTTCAAGTGCGATCTAGTATAAATTGAAGTGAGTGGTCCACATAGGGCAGAGAAAGGATAATAGCTAAGCAAGTATAATGAAAAAGCTGACACACAGAACTGCAGGGATATCCTACCTCTTAGTTGACTTCCTGGCCGCACACACATCTGGGAATTAAATTAAAGGGTGCTTCCTTTTCAAATTGCATGAAGAGGGTTGCACACTCACTATTTATCCACAGTGCTGCTTCACTGTGAGCAAATATCCTTCTCTTCCTTTTCCGTTCCCTGCGTTCTAGTCCAATTCACCTTCCGACCAGGTATGTCCTTGATCAAGCTACTGAATGATCGGATAGTCCTATCCTCACCTCACACGTTGCGGGGGGGTTTTTTGGTCATGCAAGATGCCATGACTTTGCTGCATAATCCTAGTTCATTGTGGTGGGTTTGTCAAGTTAGTTTCCTTCACTGAATTGGCCAGCTGTGGCCTAAATTTTCACAAGCAGCAGACAAGGTGTTAATCGGTTTCTGCCACAGTAGCCCCATTGTGAAAGCGGAAGTCCTTGCCCAGGTCTTCCACTGACAGGGCTGGTTGGGTGAATCCTGCACCCTGTGTGGAATCTTGTTGTGCGGAAGAGCATTCACCAGGTGAGCCTGCATCAGCAGTTTAAAGTGGTAAAATCCAAGCACAACTGAGTCATGTGAATAATAATAATAATAATAATAATAATAATAATAATAATATCATATGCTCACCAGCTACCTGATTGTCTTCTGTCGTCGTTGTCTTGCTCAAATCCTGCGAGAACAGAAAGATTGGAGCAGGGTACTCAGAACTAATACGTGTGGTTGTTGCCTCTTTTTACTGAGATTCTATGCCAAATACTAATGCTAAGGATTTGTCCTCCAAATCAGCTGTTTATAGGTAATCTGCCAATGATCAGTCTTCATCCCATCCTATGACTGTTCCTGAATAACTTTCTGCTTCCATCCACTACCACCCCCAAACTAAAATATCATATTTCATTAAATATACTAAAGGTCAATGTCCTGCACAGTCACTTTTCTACTATTTGGATTGCACAGTTTATGCTTCTGCTATTTAAACCACTGCAACCTGTTCTGAGGGTTTTGAGATGGGGCGGGATGTAAAACATGCTAAATGCGTCGACACTCCTGTGGTATTTGCTTGGTTAAATAGATACGGAAGAAGAAAGAATAATAATACAATAAAAAAATGCTGTACAGCTTTAATAAGATCCGTTGATGAGATGTGTTTTTATTTGAACACAAAGCTGCTATGATACAAAGCTTTCAAATATCACATCTGGAAATATACTCACTTCTTGATGTGTGCATGTAATTCCAATTAATATTATGTAAATGAGAATAAACCCCCATCAGGGGCTATTGAGGTAGGGGAGAAGTGCAGGAGTAGCTTTGCAGTTCTGATTTAAATAACAAGTGACTTTTGTGAAGAATGCCAGCATGTGGCCCCATGCACTCGCATTGTAGAAATACAGCAGCTCTCACAGCAAACGCCCAATTTATATATTGATGCTCAGTGGTGCTTAGCCAAGTGAACCCGTCGTTAGGGGCAAATATTAAACCCCCAATGTGCTTGCTTCAGGAAGGAGTATTTTCAAAAGGGCTCTCCTCTATTTAGGAGCAGGCATCAAAGAGCTTACTGGGAAAGAATGGCTTTGTGAATAAGAGAAAAGGAGACTGGTTGAGTTCAAAGGTGTGGATCATTTGTATTTGTGTGTGGCAGTGTGTGCATGTGTGTCAATAGGATATCTAGGATATGTCAGGCAGAATTAAGTGTCAGGCAGAATCAGGGGTTGGAGACTGAAATTATTGTGCTCATCTCATTGACTAATTACTCTCTTTTGGTTCCACAAGCCTCGGCCTTTGGAAGTAATTTTTATTATTATTTAAAAAAACCATGTTTTCCAGTTTTAGTTTTAGTTTTTTACCTTTGTGTTGTTTTGTGTCTATGGTGAATTGGAGTAAGGGCAGCATATCACGTCCTCTGCTACCTTTGCAAAAGAGAATGAGCATATATTAAAATGTGTAGAGGTTTTGGCAACATGCTCTGTTTATGTAGGTTGGAGCTCCTGCCTTGTTGCGTGTCGAGGTCCCCAGGTCCACCCCAATAACTCACACATCACACAGAATTTTTTGTTTAAGATTTTTGGCATAATTTTGGCCACAACTTTATTAAAATACAAATTTGTGAGTGGTTGCGTAGGCATTGGTTGCGACTATCTGCCCCCACCATGGGGGACAGACTGACATTCCGCACGATGCGAAAGTCAGAATAGGGGAATACACTTGGGGGTAGCAACGGAGCAGGGAACCTGCCCTCACCCCAAATGCAACCAGGAGCTCATTGCTATGGCCCAAGCCCCCTTGACAGAGTGGACAAGCAATAGTTAGCCCCCAATTCCTTTAACGGAATCCCTTGCAGCAGCAGCATTAGAGGGGCAGGCACAGCCAATCCATGCCCCTCAACCAACCAAACCATAAACCAATGCCTAACCACGAACCTTACAAGTTGTGACAATTTGCTACGCAGTAGGCAAAAACCAAATGGCCCCAGCCAATCAGCCAGATGGACAAAATTCCTACCAGGCCCCTGCTCCAAAGCAGACGACCCCATGACAGGCATAGCAAGGTCAAAGCGAACAACCCTATTCTAGGGAGGGAGGGACGGGCAATCCAATGCACGGGCGAAAAGAGGAAGCCCTAGCCTCGTGCAAGGAGTTTTAGTATTTCTGGCTGTCAATCAATAAATGGCAACATTAACTTCTTCCCAACAACAAGGGAAGCCCCAATCGCATCAGTGGCCAACGATCAATTAGCCAGCCCCCCAACTTTGGAGTGTCCTGGCGGCCCCCACCGCAACACGTGCTCTCCATGAAGGGGAACACGCTTTCCTGGATACAGTGGTACCTCGGGTTACAGACGCTTCAGGTTACAGACACTTCAGGTTGCAGACGCTTCAGGTTACAGACTCCGCTAACCCAGAAATAGTACCTGAGGTTAAGAACTTTGCTTCAGGATGAGAACAGAAATCGTGTGGCGGTGGTGGGAGGCCCCATTAGCTAAAGTGGTGCTTCAGGTTAAGAACAGTCCTCCGGAACGAATTAACTACGTAACCAGAGGTACCACTGTAACCAGAAGTGCATTACTTCCTTTGGCCATTTGGCAGCATAGAAAACTTGTGTTAGATATATTCAGGTGAAATGCAAGCATTGAGGGGGCTAGACCTAAGGATGATCAGTGAGCAGAGGAAGTGTGGGGGGAATAACACTACAGTGTGGTGACTTGGTAGCAGCAGCTGCGGGGGTTGCTTTTATGTCTACTCTCCTGCCTAGTAGCTCCAGGGTTAGCCCTAGAAGTCACCTGCCCAGCAAGCCAAGCTTCTCAAGTTCCAAGCACAGATATCTGAAGAGGAGATCCGATGTATGAGCAGCTGCTTGCATGGCCCAGGATTACACATGACTGGGACCCCCCTGTGCAATTGGGGATCCCAGTCATGCAGTACAGCTTCACAGCAACACCTCCTCATGCCTAGGCTCCCTTCTCTAGATGCCTGCGCTCTTGGCTGCGCATTGGGGGCAGGACCAGTAGCATGGCCCCACTCAGCGCTGGATCTCCATATAAGCTAAACAAGCTATAGCTTAGGACCCCACTCGCTTGGGCCCCCCAAAAAAATTTGCAGGAAAAAACCCACCTGATACTTCTTTTTAATTATATTTCAGTTCAACAATTACTTTGATAAAACACATATTTTGTTATGGGCAAATGGCTTTAGATACCTATTAATAATAATAGTAAATTTTTATTTGTATCCTGCCCTCCCGGCCGAGGCGGGGCTCAGAGTGGCTAACATCATAAAAACAACCCAATATGCATAAAAACAGACATCAATTAATTAAAATACATCTTTAAATTAATTAATTAATTTTAGGTCCATAAATTACCATATAGCGTATATTCAACACAAAAAACGGTGACAATTTGTTGTTGACAAAGGACAGCTGGACATATAAAGGGCCCCATTACCTTCAGTAGCTTAGGGCCTCATCAAACCTAAATCTGGCCCTGGCCCAACTCTCCCTTGCATATAAGTGCACCACACATGAAGAGGTTTACATTCACCCCACTCTAGAATTCAAGTACAGGCTCGCCTGCCACATCTACCATCACTGGCCATAGGAGGGCAGGGCGAAGTTTTTCAAACTAGATCTGCTCCTGATGAACCCTGCCAACCTCTCTCTTCCCTGTCGTTCCTCAAGGTTTGCTGCAGTGCTACCATCCTGACTCTGGCATTGCTGCCCCCTGCTTGGATGGTGTGGTGGCATCCCATCCAGGTAGGTATCTGTGACACTAGTTTAAGGATGCATTGCCCCAGAGACTGTGTCTCAGACCCATTCCAAATGAAAGAATTCCCCACTGGCTCTGGTTTTCATTGCCCGGGGCATACCTTAAATTTAGATTTCAGAATAGATCTTTACATTCATTCATGAACACATTTCACACATTGGCAAATCTACCCAACTGCTAGAATTTTATAGAATCTAGAATCGCAGAATTGCCGAGTTGGAAATTGAAGTCAAAAGTAAGAGACTGGCTTCATTATTACCAGATAAATGAAGTTTTCAAATTGGACAGGAAAATTGGCTTCCAGGTGGGGAGGTCAAAATTAGAAACAGAGCTATTGGAACCCAATACTAAGAATCTGTCAAGAATGTATAACTTGCTGTTGAAATGGAATACACAGGATGAGACGGTTAAATCAGCTATGATTAAATGGGCACAAGACATTGGGCATGACATTATGTTTGCTGACTGGGAACAGTTATGGACTACCGGTATAAAGTTTACGGCATGTAATGCCTTAAGAGAGAACATTATGAAAATGATTTATAGGTGGTACATGACCCCAGTCAAGCTTGCAAAAATCTATCACACGCCCAATAATAAATGTTGGAAATGTAAGGAAACTGAAGGTACTTTCTACCACCTTTGGTGGACGTGCCCAAGGATCAAGGTCTTCTGGGAAATGATTTATAATGAAATGAAAAAGGTGCTTAAATGCACTTTCGTGAAGAAACCAGAAGCCTTCCTCCTGGGCATGGTAGGCCAATTGGTGTCAAGGAAAGATAGGACGTTTTTTATGTATGCTACAACAGCAGCAAGAGTACTCTTAGCAAAGTATTGGAAGACACAAGAGCTACCCACACTGGAAGAATGGCAGACCAAGGTGATAGACTATATGGGACTGGCCGAGATGACTGGCAGAATCCGTGACCAAGGGAAAGAGACGGTGGAAGAAGATTGGAAGAAATTTAAAGGTTATCTTAAGAACTGTTGTAAAATTAATGAATGTTAAAATGTCTTGGGTAACGCAAAATAGAATTGCAGTGACAAACAATTGGATATGAGAAAAAAGATTTAAAGAAAGTGTTATAAGAAATTGAAATTAGGGGTTGCTGGAATGATTTAAAACAGGGATGCAGAAAGGGGAGGTATGGGGAAGTCGCTGAAAGAAGGTCTAAGGAAAGAAAGGTTAAGAAATTATACGTGTTTATATGTTTGTTTGTTTATGTATTGTGTTGTATTGTCTTTTAATATGTGTTGAAAAACCAATAAAAAATTTATTAAAAAAAAAAACAGAATTGCCGAGTTGGAAGGGACCCTGAGGACTTGGCAAAGAGGCAACATGTGGCCTTGGGTGGCTGTTTGTACCAGCAGGCAGGAGCAAACACAGCGGCACAGCGAAGCTCTCATCTCCAAAAGGGGCGAACCTCTTTGAACTGCCATCGTGAGGGTTATAGGAGGACCTGGAGTGCAATTTCAAATAATAATAAACAAAATACGATCATGCTATCCTCGCTCGTCACATACCACTTACTGCTGCGAGTGAGTGCAGAACTTGATCTAAGGTGCGTAATTTATTGTCTCTTTTGCTCAAGGAGCCCTATATCTTAAAAAAAAAAATTATTCTAGCCACATGCGCTGTTCACTTTGCACATTTTGAGGCACTGCATTTCATTGTGTGAAGTGGTTTCTGGGAATATGCCACACTCACAGTCCAGAAGAACACGCTTCAGGTGTGTGTTTGCAAATAACAATTTGAGTGAGATAAAAGCTGTTGCAGGAAGAAGAGTTATATACATTAACTGCACACCCGGTACATTTTCTCTTTATGTTATTTGCCATGGGGAAAGGTGCTTAGTCTTGTGTTTAGTGTGGAAAGTATTTGTGTCATAGCTTTTTGCCATGTGCCAGCACTTCTTGATTGAACCTACCAGCAGCAAGTAGCCTGGCAGTCTTGAATAAGCCAGCAAGCCCCGACATTATGTGCCTGGGACCTCCCCCAACATCTGCACCTACAGCACGAATATCTGTAAGAAGGGGGCATGCAGCAACTTCCAGGGGATCTGGAACCCCTGTATAGCTATACAGTGGTACCTCCAGTTACGAACTTAATTCATTATGGAGGTCCATTCTTAACCTAAAACAGTTCTTAACCTGAGGTACCATTTTAGCTAATGGGGCCTCCTGCTGCCGCTGCGTGATTTCTGACCTCATGGCTACAGCATCACCCTAATTCTTGTTTTTCTTTATTTTTTTAAGACCTTGCTTCTTGCTTTGTTGTTCGTTTATCTGCCAAAATGACCGCCAATCAGCTTACAAGTATAAAATAAACAAAATCCATACATAATTTAAATGCTCAATAAAACATTTCCATCAAAACATTACAAAAGCACATTTTTTAAAAATACACCATCATACAATCCCATTAAAAAAACACACACAACAATAAAAGGAGTTAAACAATTAAAGCAGTTGGATGAGGAAGTTCATGTTTGGGGGATGTTTTCTGTAGCATCTTGCCTGATGAAGAATTTAGGAGAACCTGAAACTTTGCCACACTTTTGTCACATGGGGGCCATTCCTGGGTTGCTGGACTACAACTCCCATCAATCCCTAGCTATTGGCCATGCCAACTGGGGATTCAGCTACATTAGTAAAGAAAAGGCGTTTTATATGTGTTATAACACTGTGACACCAGATGGCGCTGTGGAGTTCTGCATTTCGTCAACCTGATTTCCTCACTTTGAGGTTTACAACGTGTTTTCCTGATGTGTCTAGATCCAGCCCTAGGGCTGATAAGAGCTCCAGTCTGACATCCTCTGAAGGGCCACAAGTTCCCCTGTAAATAAAGATATTGCCTAACTGTGGATTTTGGATGGCCTCCTCCCTCCTCTTCCTCTTCCTGGACCCATCTAGCTAGCTTTGGCTTTTTCTTGTATGTATTGCTAGTGTTCTCAAGTTATTTACTAACATTACGAAGGTATACGAATCTTTTGCTGCACTTTGATCCAGACAGCATTCTCTGGCAAAGTGGTTGCAAAACAACAACACTAAAATATTTTACAAACAGCTATGCATTATACACATGGTTTGGAATGTGCTTGTGCTAGAATTTCTTATTTGTCAGATCTGCAGGATTTTGTTCTAAACTTCCTGGTACTGTATAGTTATTATAATTTAGAGGGTGGAATGGTACTCGGGGAAGAGCGGGGAGGTGAGGGGAAATCCCAGCTATGAAGAGGTGGATTATTTTGACATAAAGTGGTGGGAAGCCAAAGCCAGGCAGTTAGAAAGCTTTCTCTAATGAAGAGCTGCTATATTTAGGATCTGGTTAACATTTAGGAAATTTGTAGGCCGAGGCATTTCCGGGCTGAATTGCCAGTGCTTAAAGTGCAGCTCAGCACTGAAGGAGAAAAAATGATGTTTTCCCAGGAATAATAACTCTATCTGCTTCTGTGGTGGCTCCGTTTCCCCCAAAGATTTGAAAGGAACAGATGTAAAAATCATAGACATTCTCATTAAAATGTAACAATATGGCATCTCATTATGCCAAGACATAAAACCCAGCATCAGAGATGACAAGCTACCGTCTTCTCTGCTGTGTTATCCTCTTCTCATGATGAGAATGGAAGACATACAGGAGGAGATGCATGCAGACAGAAAGATAATAAGAATAAATAAGGTGGTGGGTTTTAGTTTTAGTTGTGTTTTTGTTTTTTTAAGCCTTAAGCCAGCAAATACAAAGCTCCATTAGCATGCTAGATGCAACTGGCAGTGTGTTTGTTGACAAAGGCTGCCGGGATAAGCAAGGGCTAAGGCAGTGCAAAGCATCCAAGCTTTTCATGTGGCCTCAGATTACTGTTAAATCTGGATGTCGGGTGATGTGTGTGGGGGTAACGGGATGGAATCAACACCACAACAAAATGGTGCTAATCACTAGCCTCACCTCTTTCCTGTGTGTAATATTTCTGCAAAGTAAGGTAGTTGTGTGACCATAATGGCCATCTTGGGGTCTTTTTATATCCTTGAAATCTACATGTCACTAAGAGACCCTCCTAGTGTCCCTATTTCTGGTTTCTGATTTCATACCATAATGTCCCACTTTTCCTTAAAAGTAAAGGGACCCCTGACCATTAGGTCCAGTTGTGGTCGACTCTGGGGTTGCAGCACTCATCTCGCTTTACTGGCCGGCGTACAGCTTCTCTGGTCACGTGGCCAGCATGACTAAGCCGCTTCTGGCGAACCAGAGCAGCACATGGAAATGCCGTTTACCTTCCCGCCAGAGCGGTACCTATTTATCTATTTGCACTTTGACGTGCTTTCGAACTGCTAGGTTGGCAGGAGCAGGGAACAAGCAACGGGAGCTCACCCATTCGAACCGCCAACTTTCTGATCGGCAAGTCCTAGGCTCTGTGGTTTAACCCACAGCGCCACCCGTCTCCCTCACTTTTCCTTAGGATGTCCCTATTTTCATTGGTTGAAAATGTTGGAGGTTATGGGGCTGTGCGACCCCCTGAGCCAAGGAGATAAGTAACTCTGCAACCTTTAGAAGACATCTGAAAACAGCCCTGTATAGGGAAGGTTTTTTAAAATCTTTAATGTCTTGTTATGGTTTTTTTATATGTAGTAAGCCGCCCAGAGTGAATGCGACAACTCAAGTCAGATGGGGCAGTCATAATCATAATTGTAATATTATTATGATTATGTTTGAATAGGGCATCCCTATTTTCACTGGATAAATGTTGGAGGATATGGCACTAAACTTTAGGAACAAAAAACAAATCAGAGAGGAAAGCAGTAGGTATAGATTTAGTGCTTGGAGAGATTTCATTGAGGTAGAAGGAATCAATCCAGGGAGTGCCCCATTCATCTGAGTTGAAATGATGACTTTTTCAATATTGTCAATGACCCTTGTCTAGGCTCTCAGTGCATCGGCTACTCTCATGCGGAACACGAAGACCGTGTGTGCCAGGGTCTTAGACAGACTGCTGGATACCCAAATGTTTGATAGCCAGGCACCATGCAGTATGCTTAGTATAGGGGCAGCATAACCAGGAAGGGGCCAGTGTGGAAGGGGAGTGGAAGGCTCCATAATGCTTCTGGGGATTCCTTTATGTTCATAGAGTGGAGTGGAATGGGTCGTATCGTGTGTGCTCTGTGACAGAGCGTGTGCATTTCTGCATAGAAGGTCCCAGGGTTTATCCCCAGCATCTCCAGGTAGAGCTGGAGAGACTCTTGCTTGTAACCCAGAAGAGCCAATGTCAGTCAGTGTGGGCAGTACTGAGCTAGATGGATCAACGGTCTGTCCTGGTAGGAGGCAGCTTCCTAAGTTCCTTCCTGTGTTAGCGCATGCAAATGCTTAAGTATAAACGTATAATTGATAGCCTGAGGAAGAAGCTGTGGACAATGTCTTGCCGTCATACCAACAACAAGAGGTGATGTTGCACCATTTATGAGTTTTGGTCCGGTGGTGGCAGGCAGTGTCTTGCACCGAGTTGTAGGTGCTTCCAGAGAAGGTGTGTCAACGTATAAGATGAAACCTGCAAAATTATACCTATCAAAAGTTGTTCTTTCCAGTGCCTTTACATCTGCTGATTGATTATTGCCCAGTTCCAGTGACCTGAATGCTGTTCAAACAGGACTTCCTCAGTCTGGTGCCTGAAGTGAGCCGTTGCAATAGCTTTCCCTCTTGCACATGATGTCTAAGTGACACAAACAGAGTAGCATTTTGTTGCAAGGATGGCTGTGTGCAGATCTCCATTCACGTCAGTGAAAGGGTGAAACTCTACACACGAGAAAGTGGCACGGTTATGAAGATGTACTTCAGTGCATCCGATAAGGAAGCTTTCCTGCTCTTGGTTAACATTGCAGCCGCCGTGTCAGTACAACTCTTCTTGCGTCCCGGGCACACTTTCCAGCTTGAGTACACAGGAAATTGTAAGGCATCGCCTTGCTCCTCCGAAGCAACATGTAAATTAGAGCAGGGGCGGGCAGATCGCTCAATGACTTGCACGGAGATTGGCAAGGGTTTCTGACTCCCAGGTCTTTAAAAATAGCAATGCTAAAAAGGCTTGGCGCTCCTAAATTAGCCTGCTTGAAATCTCTGGTATTATTATTATTATTATGGAAAAGGACGTCCCTATTTTCATTGGAGAAATTAGAGGGTATGCACTCATATTCTGCTTGCTGCTTTTCCATTGCCATCTGGCCGACCACTGTGAGAATAGGATGCTTGCCTAGATGGGCCTTTGGCCTGATCCTGCACAGCTGTTCTCCCTTTCTTATTTCATATATAAAAACATTTCCAAATCCACTACAGATACAGACTGGGTTAAAAATCTCCCCTTAAAAGTCTGGGAAGATCTTCAACAGGTGCCAAAAAGACAAGATAGACAGCACCTATCTGATATGTAGGGAGGGGGCATTCCAGAGACAATACATGGTGCCTACAGGGATGCTGTAGAAGTGATATCTGGATCTTCTATATCACCTGCTCCATTATTTCCAGCATTCAATATGTGCAGTAAATCCTGTGTATTTATGTGATAGAGGTTGAATCCTGAGAAGTACTGTTTCGGGGGGACAGGAGGCAGGAGGATGTGGGAAAACTCCCTGGTCCTGAATGGGGTAACTGTGCCCCCAAAGGACCAGGGGCACAGCCTGGAAGTCATTTTGGACTCACAGTTGTCCATGGAGGCACAGGTCAGTTCTGTGTCCCTGGCAGCTGTCTGCCGGCTCCATCTGATATGCCGGCTGAGACCCTACCTTCTCCCCCACTGGCTTGCCAGAGTGGTACATGCTCTGGTTACATACTTGGACTACTGCAATGCGCTCTATGTGGCTACCTTTGAAGGTGACTCAAAAATTACAGCTAATCCAGAATACAGCAGCTAGACTGCTGACTGGGAGTGGCTGCCAGGACCATATAACACCGGTCCTAAAGGATATTCACTGGCTTCCCTTATGTTTCCAAGCACAGTTCAAAGTGTTGGTGCTGACCTTTAAAGCCCTAAATGGCCTCAGCCCTGTCTACCTGAAGGAGCATCTCCACCCCTATTGCTCAACCTGGACACTGAGGTCCAGCTCTGAGGGCCTTCTGGCAGTTCCCTCACTGAGAGAAGTGAGGTTACAAGGGACCAGGCAGAGGGCCTTCTCGGCAGTGGCGCCCTCCCTGTGGAATGCCCTCTCATCAGATGTCAAGGAAATAAACAACTACACTGTGTCAGAAAGTTTTAAATGTTTGATGTTTTATTATGTTTTAATACGTGTTGGAAGCTGCCAAGGGGAGCTGAAGCAACCCAGACAGATGGTTGGGGTTTAAATAATAAAATTATTATTACAGTGGTACCTGGGGTTACAGACGCTTCAGGTTACAGACTCTTCAGGTTACAGACTCCGCTAACCCGGAAGTAGTACCTTGGGTTAAGAACTTTGCTTCAGGATGAAAACAGAAATTGCACGACGGCAGCATGAGGCCCCATTAGCTAAAGTGGTACCTCAGGTTAAGAACAGTTTCAGGTTAAGAATGGATCTCCAGAACGAATTAAGTTCTTAACCCGAGGTACCACTGTATCCTGAAATACATGTGTTGGTGCATTCACAGAAGTGGGGGGGGGGGAGCTTTTAGGCTGCAATCCTGCACATATATACCTGGGAGAGATCAGTGCGACTTCCTTCTGAGTACACTTATTTAGGATTTCAGTTTCAATTTTGTTCACCAAGGTCTTCCCAACTGAGTCAATAAGACTCACAGAAACACAATTATTTTCTCCTTTTTGCCTCAGCATCTCATTTTATTAACTTACAGAAAACAAACCAACAATGGTCAATAAATAAACAAATAAATAAATCCTCCTTGTAGAATCAATGGTAGCAATGTCAATAACAATGCTGAGATGAAATGAAGCATTATTCTCTCCACAGGGTTTGGCTTAATTCCCCTGACCGGTATGTTTATTTGTTTTGCATGGTTTATTATTAGGCATGTGAAGTATTTCAGGTTGTAGTACGTGAAACACAAAATTAGGAGGGGGGCGGGAATCAATAAGGAATATGTTCTTCAAAAACAATAAAGAAAAAGAAAATAGAAGTTACGGTAGATGTTTACTACAAGAGTAAAAAAAACAACAAAAATCCATGAAGTTTGTCTCAAATATTTTCTTTTATAAAAATATGTAGTAGTTGGAGAGATGAGAAACAGCTCTGTACTGTGATTTCTTTTCTTTCTTTTTTTAAAACCCACTTAAAATGTTTTGAATTACACTTTCCTGTAATTCCCAAAGATTTCTTTAAAACCTATAGAAAGTCTGTGTCACCATGTGATTGCTGTAATTAATATATTTAATATGGGAAAATGAAGACATTTGGGATATATAATTTCATGATTGGATTGGTATGTGAATGTTGAACTGACATGATGTGCAACTGACCTTCCTGAAACAATGCTTGCATAGAGAGCAGCAAAGAGACCTTGACTTGCAAAAGCCCCCGGGGTTTATCCTATTCTTGAAATGTTGAGTGTACCTTTTCATTCTGAATCATCTCCTTTGTAAATACAGGTCGAATTAAGCAGTCATTCACATGGCTCTGATCTGGAAAGTATACCATTGTGCTGCCAAACCTCTGCCCAGTTCTGCAGGACTCCCAGTGGCTCATAAACCTGGAGCACTGGAACCCAGTGTGCAACTGGTGGCAGGGCTTGTGGTGGCGGCAACTTTTTTCTTCTGCTCAGAGTGGCAGTCGGCTTATTTATTCTTGAAGGAAGGTTCAAGAAATATTATTTCTTGAAGGAAGGCACTGAGTGCCCTTTGAGAAAGCTGGGGAAGATCAAGCCCAGGATGTGCTCCACCTAGTGGTGTGGAGGAGCACAGCTCCAGTACATTGTTCCCCAGCAGAAGAACGTTATCTGCAGGATAATATTTTGCTAGTCTTGTGAGCTTGGGACACACACGCCGTCTTCCTTTCTTCACTTGGCAAGAGTCTTTTCTGAACTATTTCATTTATTGTTACTCTGCCCTTCCTCTCAAAGGAGGCTCCATTACAAATTGGACCTGAACATCGAGAGAGTTGGGAGTCAGCTTGTATTGTTTCAGTGTTATCCAAATTTCTGACCACTTGAGCCCCAGTTCTTTCAGCGCCATCTACATGGCTTTAAGACTTTAAGCTTGAGACTGGCATAAAGTGCTGAGGGCATGGAGCTATCCTCTCTGCTGAATCCAAAGTTGCGTACGTGTCTGCTGCAGTGCAACGACATCCATGGCCCTCTACTTTTGGGACAACAAATTAGAACCTGCCACTTTCCCAGAAAGACTTGCCTGAGCCATTAGCCCGTACCTAGACTCAATGTAGCAGTGAGCAACTCAGTTGTTTAGCGTGTGATGCCCATGCTGCATAAACAGTTCATTTCAGATGATATGACACTACCCCCAATCTCTCTAAGCATGCCAGTTTAAATATGTAGTCGAAGCATCGGTATTGTAATATTTAACTGGTTGCTACTTTAAAATAAAATTGTTGATGTATTTATTTCGAAAAAGTTCATCCTTGCAAATCCTGATTTCGTGGTTTGTTTCTCCCTAGCTTGCAGGCGTATTTTGTCCTATATTATAAAAGCAGAATAAAGGCTTTTAGAAACACACCAATATCGGCTCTGTAGGTATGCTGCTGGAACAGGTTTCAGAATGCTTCTAACATTTCCTCAGAAATTGTACGTTGTTGTCAACCTACCTTTTCATCATGTGGTGAAAGCCTCGCTCCTTCTCTAGATAGGTAAAGAAAGCACACACACACACTCACACACACACACACAATCATTATGAGCCGAGCTACAAGTGGATAATTTCAGGTTTACCCACTTTAGTCCCATTAACGTGCTCCAAATCAGTATTAATTGCTCCAGCAGCAGTGACTGCATCCGCTGAGAACAAGAGGCTCCTTTGTATTTAAATTTTATTGCAATCAGACATCCACATATACTAGAAAGCTACACGTATAAACCTGAACAAGGAGCTGTTTGTTTCAATGGGATCCTGGGGCAAAATCATATGATTTAGAAAGAAGGAGGGGGATATGGGAATGTCACAAAACAGCAGGCCATAATAAGGTAGGCACCAGTATTCGAGGAAAAGCTAAAAGCATGGTTTGTCTGATTGTAGGACTACTTTTAAATGAAAGAAAGCCTTGGGGGTTTGGGGGTTGTTGTTGTTTTAAAAAAAGGGACACTTTGCAGTCAGAGGAAGGATTTTGTGTCTCCCAGAAGCTTGCCATCTGAATGTTCAGTAGTAAGTGCAGAAAGTAAACTCTCCATGCCCCAGTTCAGAAATTCAAACTGAAATAAGAAGTGAAACCGCAGTACTCATAATGAGTCAGGCCAAGCCCTGTTAACCAGGCAAGCTTGGGGAACTGTGCTATTCCCCTGCCACTACTATTCTCAGAAATAACTTTCAGGTTAGAGTTTTTTATTAGGCAACCTGTGCCCATATCAGCTGGGTTCTTTCTGGAACAAAGAGGAGAAAGCAGTCCCTTTGGTGTTCCCATGCATTCCTGAAGCTGTCTTTGTAGCCCCCAATGCAAACAGGAAGTGCCTTGGCCAGCAATGTCATGAGTAGACTGCTGAGCTCACCCACATGGAACTTGACTGGCAGAAAGAAATCATGGAGTCTGGAGCCCTTTCTCATCTGTGGGTCTACTTGAGGCAGCAGCAAGGAGCATTTACTTGTGCATTGATTCAAGTGTGAGCTAGCACACCAGCTTGCTTTACGAACAGAAGGCTGGAGTACATACTCACAAGCCGGCCTACTTGTGAGCAGGCTTGACATTTCAAGTTTGCAGGGAAGAAGGCTTTCCCCCATGCCTGTTCAAACCTTGTCCACAACCAAAGTGGAGCTCGGGGCAGGGACATCGGAGCCAGGGCGAGGTGTAAACAGCACAAGCTATTCTTGGGATGTTCCCCACCGAAAGCAATTGGTTTCAGGCATTCTTGCAAATGTCAGCAATCTGGCAACGAGAGAGACCTTTTCTTGATATCTCTGACATGCAAGGGCGTGACTACTTTGTTTCAGTTTTATCAGTGGGTGAGATGCTCTTAGAGAGAACTTCCCTTTTGAAATGTACATGATAACTAAACTGACTTCAGAATAAGGGCACAGGATATCCACAGACTGAACTGCCTGTCTGGAGTTGCCAGGTTCAATCTGAAACAGCATTCGTACTCAAATTGCTGGGTGGGGTCCCTCAGCCCTCTAACTTTTTGTGATTACCGCCTTCGCTTTTCTCCCCCTCTCTTAACACTAGGGCTGGATGTAGACACATCAAAGAAGCGTATCAGTTAAACGTGTTGTAAACTTTGTACGAGAAATCGGATGGGCAAAAACAGAACTCCACAGCACCATCTGGTGTCACGGTTTTATAATGCATATACAATGCATATAAAGCGCCTTTTCTTTGCCAATGTAGCTGAGTCCTAGAACTCATGGACTGGAACTTAACAACATCAACCATTTTATTATTTATACCCTGCCACTTGCCCCAGCCACTTTCAGCCTATATGACATAGTGTGTGGAGTAGTGGAGCTTTGCTTGTTGGCTGGGCATAACTAGACCCAGAGGCTCCCCAGCCCTGTCTTGGCCTTAGCAATGGGGACTCCCATTTGGATGCTAGCACTGCCCCTGTGCCTTGAATAGCCATGGAAGAAATGAGAATTTGGGGAGATGCATTATTGCTCAGCATTTCAGCACTGTGGTGCTACAATTATTAAATGAGCATTAGCCTTGCATTGAACTGAAAAATGTAAAGCCCAACAATTATAACCTTTTATCTCTGCAGTTCTCCACTGGGAGGTAGAAGCTCACAGCTCAATGAGGGCTTCCAATAGTGGAGGATTTGAAGGTCTTCTAGTAAAAGGAGTAAGGAAATAGATCTTTTCATGTAGCAAATCAAGGGCTAAAATGACAGGCCACTTCCTTCCTTCCTTCCTTCCTTCCTTCCTTCCTTCCTTCCTTCCTTTTCTTTTAATAAGGAGTGAATGGTCCCTTTTTAACAGCTGGCCCTAGCCTTTGGCAGAGTGAGCAACTGCCCATGAACTCTCTTTTAAATGGTTGACCCATCTATTAGGAAAAGTGAGGCGATCATCTCAAGAAGCAACTGTTGGAAGGGAAGGAGCCAGGTGTTGGAGGACAGAACATATGTGCATGGCTAGCCTGCTGTCCTCAATTATGGTGACGGACATTGAAGTAAGATTCAACCACCGGTCTAGTCATCTTCTGTATGTGACATGGGGGCAGGTGGAAGGTCTATCTTGCCCTTTGCCTAGGCAGCAAAGACTGGTATGCAGCTAAATAACTGTTCAAGTGGAACAACTTCCATTTGCACAATAGAGCTTCTCCCTCTTCTTCCCTTGCTTGCCCTCTAAATCTGTTCAAGGGGTTTCCCCAGTCCTCCAGAGCAGATTGGTGCAGGGGCACACAGAGTGGAGAGGAAAATTCCACTGGGGAAGCGAACCCACGTGTTTGGGTTCATAGATGAACCCACCCAAATTCTAACTGATTAATCAGTAGGACACGTTTTATTTGGTTGGCTGGCAAGTTAGAAGCTTCACTTCTCAGTTTTCTGAGACTATCTCATTTTGGAATATCGCTGAAATAAGGAATGAAAAAATAGAACACTGAATTCTTCTGAGAATGAAAGGTAGCATTATGTTTGTTCAATTGTTTTCCTACTTCCTTCTGTCTTTCAGAAAGGCGCCTATATTGAGACTCTAGGGATCTGCAAATATATTTAAATTTAATTGATTGATCCATTAATCAGTTGAAAAGCAGATGATTAATCAACTAAATATTCTTTAATCAATTTACAGCTTTAGTTTAATTACAAACAGGCTCATTTAAATGCGTAACATAATAAGTCATAATTTACCAACTTAATGTCTCATTAACCAACTATTATTTTAGAAAATGTGCAAATAATATTCCGGACTATAAAGAGGGCTTTGTTGGATCAGATTTCAATATTATACGTAAGCAGCAGCTAAATGGTACTTTTCGCTTCTCAACTCTTAGCAAATATACGGGAAGAGAATTAGAAGTCCCAAGGAGATTGGAAAATGAGTACAAGAAACTGAGAGACAAAGTAGCAGAGCTACCCTACCTAGACAGTGCAAGGTGGCAAGGAAGGGGGCCAGGGCTGTGAGACGTGATGGCATAAGCAGTGGGTTGGCTCTGTTGCTGTATCCACACAGCCCCAATCTTGTCACTGCCCTGCCTCACCGCAGTCCCATCTGCAACAACACAGGTATTGGGATGGTGGGATGGTGGCGTCACTGCATGGTCTCCTCCTGCCTGTAGATGTCTACTCAAAAGGAAGTCCCATTGAGTTCAGCTCGCAGGTAAGTGAATATACAATTGTTGCCAGTCTGTCATCCTATGGTCCTGGGAGGGTGTCCAAAAGTCCTTAAGAAGCATTAGCGCTCTCTCTCTCTCTCTCTCTCTCTCTCTCTCTCTCTCTCTCTCTTGGTGCAGGGCTGCACCATGGCCAAAACTTCTGCAGCCCTTGCCATCTTCTGTTGGAGCTTTGACATCAACAGGTCTACTGAAATATATGCTGTTCTACTGATGGTCTGAAAAACACATCTGCATAACACAAATCTACTGATATTTTACCTTATATGAATCGCACAATGAAGCAGCAGTAAACTCTGTACAAGCTTCTCCTTAAACCAGGTGACTCAGTCAAAGTAGAGCTGGAGTCAGGTTGACAGTTGTGTTTGGTGTGCTCTAAAATGGTCTGGATGGTCTGATAAGTTCCCTCTCCCAGAGGGCTTGTATTGCCTGCAGAATCAAATTGTTAACCAATGAAGCTTTTCCAGAGGGTTTCTAGATGGTCTATTTCAAACTCAATACAGGCCTATGATTGGTCTAGTTCAGTGTTGTCCAAACTTGGGTCTCCAGCTGCTGTTTGACTACAATTCCCATCATCCCTGACAGCTGGCACTGCTAGCTAGGGATGATGGGAATTGTAGTCCAACAGCAGCTGGAGACCCAAGTTTGGGAAACTCTGGTCTAGTCAATCTGAAAGGCCTGACTAGGAGGTGAAAGAGTTTAGTCAGCAAAGCAAAAAGGGATGAATAGATTACTAATGGTTTTCTGTACTGAATCTTTGCTGTCTCTCATACCCACCTGAAGATCTCTCTCTGTTTTTCTTATCTGTGCATGAGGGGAGGGAGGAGGAGACCCCAGTTAAGTTGTTTTGCATTGGCTTCAGGAGAAGGAACGTAGGGTGCAAGATAGGCCTGAAATGCAAAATCAGAATACTGTTCACAAGGATGTGATGAACTACCCAATGATGAAGGTTTTGTCCAATAAGAAGATGTTTTAATACAGTTTGGGCAGTTTAAGTCTGGAAACAGAGTGCATTCTACACTTATATCATGTGGGTACATATTGTTCCCAACACGGACTGTCATTTAAGTGCTTTTCAAACACATCTAACATGTCTAGTCCCCCATCCCATCTTCCCAACTACACATTATCAGTTTTCCAACTGCACAGTCTTTTCCCCAATCACACATGTTACGTCCAACTGTGCACTAAAAAAATAAATGCCTGGGAGATGTGGATCCAAAGCTCAAATCAAACCCAACTTTTGAAACAGACCCATAGCATTGATTTTGGACCAGACAACTCACAATGGCTTTTTGGAGACTAGTTAGACTCCATTCCCCATGCATCTAAAGTTCAAGAAATCACTTAGCAGTGACTGTGTTGATGAGAATTACATCAATGTGAAAGTTACAATGGGAAGGCAGGCAGTCACAGACTGAGCTACAGGAGTCTGTTGGCTACAGTTAGCCCCTGCAGGCACACTTAGCTTTCCCCCACAAAACAACAGATCTAGTTTGTTGGAAAAAATATTGTATTTCCTGTAGTGCTCAAGGGAGTTTCGGGACAAGTTTCAGCTACTTTATGGCTTACTGAATAAAAGACCAGTGCTATATAACTCAGATTGCTTCTATGCATCTTCTTTTCTAAAACTGTGAACTTGGTATTAAAGTTGTCAGGATACTAAGCATTTTTATGATGATGAAATAGCAAGCCATGATCAAAATGTGAGCTGTAAGAGGGGCTAGGCGGAGTGCAGTGGCATTATAATGTTCCTTGTTTATAAAATTATATTATTATAATATAAAAGAAGTGGGTGCAGCTTTTTGTTTTCCAGTAAACATAGACAATGCTACGCTCAGACCTTCCGAGTGTCCCTATTTTCCAGGGACAGTCCTGGATTTACAGAATCCGTCCCGGTTTCTAATCCTGGAATGTCCTGCTTTTCCTTAGGGTAAAGGTAAAGGGACCCCTGACCATTAGGTCCAGTCGCAGACGACTCTGGGGTTGCGGCAATCATCTTGTTTTACTAGCCGAGGGAGCCGGCGTACAGCTTCTGTGTTATGTGGCCAGCATGACTAAGCCACTTCTGGCGAACCAGAACAGCACACGGAAACGCTGTTTACCTTCCCACCAGAGTGGTACCTATTTATCTGCTTGCACTTTGACGTGCTTTTGAACTGCTAGGTTGGCGGAGCAGGGACTGAGCAACAGGAACTCACCCCGTTGCGGGGATTCAAACCGCCGACCTTCTGATTGGCGAGTCCGAGGCTCTGGTCTAACCCACAGCGCCACCCATGTTCCTTGCTTTTCCTTAGGACATCCCTATTTTCATCAGAGAAATGTTGGAGGGTATGGGGTTAGGCAACCCTTGAGCCAAGGAGATAAGTAGCTATATAACCTTTATAATATATAACCTGAAAGCATCCCTGTATAGGGAAGTTTTTAAAAAATGTTTAATGCTTTATTATGTTTTTATATATGTTGGAAGCTGCCCAGAGTGGCTGGGGCAACCCAGTCAGCGGGGTATACACAGTATAACAATAACAATAGTAACAATAGCAACAACAACAACCCAGGCTCAATTGCACTGGCTGCCCAATTCAAAGCACCTGTTTTGACCCTTAAATGGCTCCGCTTGTTTCCTTTTTTTCTGGGAAAGGTGGCATGTTCAGGTAGCATGGTACAGTATGTCACCTGGCCACAAGCTCCCATTAACAGCTACACACAAGAGAAATAAGTCAATAAATATTTGTCCCTAATACTGTTGAAGTAAAACAGAGCACAAAAGCATGTCTTGCTATGTCCCTCTTACATCGCTTCCCTGTCGTCGTCCTCCGCACCTCTTTCCAATGAAAAGGATATGATGAAGACCACCAGTATTAACAGGAGAGAGAAAGGAAAGGCCCAGGTAAAGAATCTACAGTGGTACCTTGGGTTACAGACGCTTCAGGTTACATACGCTTCAGGTTACAAACTCCGCTAACCCAGAAATAGTGCTTCAGGTTAAGAACTTTGCTTCAGGATGAGAACAGAAATCATGCAGCGGCATCGTGGCAGCAGCGGGAGGCCCCATTAGCTAAAGTGGTACCTCAGGTTAAGAACAGTTTCAGGTTAAGAACGGATCTCCAGAAAAAATTAAGTTCTTAAGCCGAGGTAACACTGTATATCACTTTTCTCACTTCATTCAGAATGCATCACCTCATCATCATACCTCACAGAGCAGGACCGTCCAGACTGGGAGTGAAACTGGGGGTTTGCTGACACTCAAAGCTGAGCACTGAACGGATGCTCGAAGACACAGCTTGTGTCCTCTCTCAACTCAGTTCTTCTCACCTTGCAAAGGCCTCCCAGTTACACACTTAAGCGAAAATGCAGTGCTTAAAGGGTCACATGGACCTTCATTTTGCTTTTGCTTTTTTCTTTGTCTGGCTGGAGAGTGCGTTTGCCAGCGCCTCAGACCTCTCCTAAGCAGCTGCGCACACACAACACCCGTGAGGAAAAACACCCTCGCATCTGCTGTGTCATGACATGGGGTGAGGGACGGACGGCGACGGGAACAAAAAGAGACTGCCACATGCCCTGAACCTCTGCCAACAACAGCCCCCTCTCCTCCCCACCCACTCGAGCAGCCATTTCTTCTCGGTCCTCACACTGAATCTGCCTTTCTTGCTTGCACCAATTGCTGAGCCAGTGGACTGGCGATAATTAATCTCCTTTTGTGCAGGATTGTGATGTAGCCATTGATCTTGCAGGCTGCAGAGGGCTTTTGACAAGTGTTGTACAACCCAAACCCCACAGGAGGGGGAGGGAAAGCACCCCTCCTTCATCGCAGTTCATGGGTTTTTCCTCCCTCTGCCACATAATTAGATTTCTGGCAGATGAAAGCTGTTATTTGTTTGCAGCATGCATGCATGCGTGTGTGTGTGTGTGTGTGTGTGTGTGTACACCCCCCCTTCCGGAGGTTTTATTTAAAATTACGTATAAAAATATTTATATGCTACCAATGCATATAAAATATCAAGGTGATGTACGGCAACTTATACAGTATATGCAAGTTCAATAAAACATAAAAGACCATAGAAACAATACAAAACAATCATTAAAATGAGTGGCAAATCAAGAAACTGAAACTGCATTGGCATTTCAGCGTAAAGAGGTTGAGAGTTTCCTGAAGGTCACAGACAAGGATGTCTGCTGAATCTCTGTTGGAAGGGTGTTCTACAGTATAGGACCAGGGCAACACCAAGTTTTAGTGTTTAGATGCTTTAGTTTAGATGCTCAAAATGTTTTGAAACGTTTTGAGTTGGTTTTAATTGTGTTTTTAATGGTTTTTTGTTATTTAAAAAAGGTTATTTTAAACTGTATTGTTTCAACATTTTGATGTTTGTCACTCTGGACTCCTTTGCGAGGAAAGGCAGGGAAGAAATGTTGAAAGAAGAGGTGGAAACCAGTTGGGCCCCTGCAATACAGGAGATAACCAATAACGCTCTTGTAGATGATCACAGAGATTGAGCTTTGATGTTGCTGCAAGGGTTACTTTGCCAACGCCTACGAAACACTGGGAACACTTTTAAAGTGCCATATTAATGCTCAATATTATTTTGAGAGTAAAATTCAGTTTGCAACTGCAGGGATATTTGGGGAGGGTTTCTTGTTTTGCTTTTAAAGCATCAGTATACAGATATTCAGGATCCATGAATCTGTTATTTGGCCGCATGGGCATTAGTGATGATAAGTTATTATTTATATGCCACCCATCTGACTGGGTTGCCCAGCCACCCAACAAAAAATAATAATAGTAGAAGCACAATACAACATCACACACTAAAAACGTCTCCAAACAGGGCTGCCTTCAGGTGTCTTTCAAAAATCTGTTTGGCATCTGTTGGGAGAGCGTTTCACATGGTGGACTTGACTACCCAAAAGGCCCTCTGCCTGGTTTTCCTACTGATTTTAATAACAAGGGCAGGTCTGAAGACATAATGGGGAATGCCCATTTGGAAGTATCCCCAATAAGGAAGCCAATGGGAAAAAACTAGCTTATGTGGGCACTTCGGTATGCAGTGAATGTGTAGTGCTTTGGTATGCAGACCCATAATTGCTTCATACCATCCAAGCTTCCCCATATCAGCCTTTCTCACCTTGTGGGCTACAAGTCCCATCACCCCTAGAGAGCCAGTGTGGTGTAGTGGTTAAGAGCAGTAGTCACGTAATCTGGGGAACCGGGTTCGAGTCTCCGCTCCTCCACATGCAGCTGCTGGGTGACCTTGGGCCAGTCACACTTCTTTGAAGTCTCTCGGCCCCACTCACCTCACAGAGTGTTTGTTGTGGGGGAGGAAGGGAAAGGAGAATGTTAGCCGCTTTGAGACTCCTGAAGGGGAGTGAAAGGCGGGATATCAAATCCAAACTCTTCTTCTCTTCTTCTTCTTCTAGCCCTAGCCATTGGGATGATGTACAGATCTAGATAGAATGTATAGATCTGATAAAATGGGATCTAGAGTCCAACCTGGTTCTCCATCCCTTCCCGTAAGATCCTTTCCCATTTCTTCTGTTGGTGCCACTCTCTGCAGAAGATATGCATCTTCTCCAAGATACTAGGTTATTATTATTAGGTAAAGGTAAAGGGACCCCTGACCATTAGGTCCAGTCGTGGCCGACTCTGGGGTTGTGGCGCTCATCTCGCTTTATTGGGGGGGGGTGGATTCGAACCACCGACCTTCTGATCGGCAAGTCCTAGGCTCTGTGGTTTAACCCACAGCGCCACCCGCATCCCGTTGTTGTTGTTGTTGTTAGAGCAAAAGGAGATTAGCTTGCTTCCAGAGAGGCCCATGGAGTTGCCCTTTAAGCATCTACCATAACTAGGCAGCTTCAGAATACCTTGTTGTGTTTTTACGTTAATGAAAATAAAGCGACTTGGCCATAGGTGGAAAGAACAATTGTTCTAATAAGCAGAAAATGAGTGTCAGTCCCCTCAGACAGAATTACGATAGATGTCTCCCACCCTTCACACAAATACTTCTCTAGGTATTTGGTTGCCTCCCTCCCCACTTCACACACTGCTTTCTCAAACGCTCACCTCTATCTTGTTTCTCTGCATAATGTCGCTTAATAATTCCCAAAGGGGAAATGTCACACTTCCTGCCTTTGCTTTCCAGTTGGAACCCAGAATCCAATTATAAACCCATTAAACAGTGGTAAAACACTCTCTGTGGGGAGTATGTCTTTTTTTTTTTTAGAGCTACATTTGCAGTATCCATTTACAGCAGGATCCTGGAAGAACCGTTGTGCCAAGAGGTGTAGGCAAAGTTTATAAAATAATGACTGCCAGATCTCAACATTACGAGGCTGTCTCTCCCCCCCCCCCAACCTCCTTGTCCCTTCCCGCTCCTCACTCACCCATACCCCCCCCAAAAAAGTGGAGAGACTTGCTTGTGTTAAATGATGATTCTGTGCCACCCAAGCAATTAGGAAACATGTTGAACAATTAATTAGACTGGTGTTATTTGGACCATAAAGAGAAGAAAGACCCCAAACATTACTCTTTTAAGTGGTTTTAATTGAGAATGAGGACCCTCCATCATTACACTCCAAGGTCACATCTGCACTTGAAACACGTCTTTCCCCATGGCTTCCCCCAAAGAATCCTGGGGACTATAGCTTGTTAAGTTCCCAGGATGTCGGGGGAGAAACTATGTGCTTTAAAATGGTATGGATGTGTTCCAACTCCTATGAGGTCCAGCCCATACGGCTAGTGATAAGAGATTATGGAAGTTGGGGTTGAGCAACATCTGGCAGACTGCAGGTTCCATATCCCTGGTGTAGTTCCATATCCCTGGTGGCTGGCAGTGTATTCCCGTGTTTGTGTGTCTACCTAGGTGACAGCCATTGCTTGAGGAAATAAACTCTGAGGTGGGAAGCATACCCTCCAACACTTCTCCAATGAAAATAGGAACACCCTATTCAATAATAATAGTAATAAATTATTTATACCCTGGCCATCTGGCTGGGGTTCCCCAGTCACTCTGGGCGGCTCCCAACAGAATATTAATAAAATAATAATAAAAAAGCGACAAAACATCAAACATTAAAAACTTCCCTAAACAGGACTGCCTTCAGATGTCTTCTAAAAGTCAGATAGTTGTTATTTCCTTGACATCTGATGGGAGGGTGTTCCACAGGGCGGGTGCCACTACTGAGAAGACCCTCTGCCTAGTTCCCTGTAACCTCACTTCTCACAGTGAGGGAACCGCCAGAAGGCCCTCGGCACTGGACCTCAGTGTCCAGGCTGAATGATGGGGGTGGAGACGCTCCTTCAGTTATACTGGGCCAAGGCCATTTAATAATGATGATGATGGTGATGATGATGATGATGATGATGATGATGATATTAGTTATATCTTCCCCATCTGACTGGGTTGTCCCAGCCACTCTGGGTGGCTTCTAGCATACATAAAAACATAATAAAACATTAAACCTTAAAAAACTTCTCTATAGAGGACTGCCTTCAGATGTCTTCTAAAGGTTGTATAGTTACCGGTACTTATCTCCTTGGCTCGGGGTCGCATAAGTCCATATCCTCCAGAATTTCTCTGATACAAATAGGAACCATACCATCCATCCAGCATTTCTCCAATGAAAATTGGGACACCCTAAGGAAAGGAAAAGTGGAACATTCTGGGATCAAATCAGAAACCAGGATGGCTTCTGTAAATGTGGGACTGTCCCTGAAAAATAGGGACACTTGGAGCATCGGAGAAGGGATTGGTGAGCCCCCTCACTGGTGAGCCCCCAAATAGGAGATATATGAGTGGGATTTTTAGTAATTAGGTGCCACACATGCAAATGTTTGGGAGACTGGGAAAGTGAAGTGGTATTCTTGGAGAGAGAGAGAGTATTTAACCCTTCTTCCCTTTGTCCTCTCACCCCCACCCCCTTTGCTATTTTCTCTTTGTGGGGAAATATGACAAGCATCTCACCCCCTCTCCAAAGAGTTAACAGCAACTGGGGGAGAATCATTTAGCCTGGGAAAGGGAAAGAAAGAAAGAGTTAAACACCTTCTTCCAAGAATGCTGATCCCCCAATTTCAAAGCAATCATGCACTGTGTTATTTAGCTTTTTTAAAAAAATGCATCTCTCAGCCTCATTCCCCCTCACACCTGTGATGTGAGAACTGTCCAACTGGCCTCTCTTACAGCATTGTTGTAAGAACAATTGTGAACAATGTTTATGAAGTGGTTTGAGTGCTTAGGAAGAATGCTAATCAAATGCTGCGTTATTCGCCACTGAAATAATCCACCCCTCTGGTCCTCTCACGACTGAGGTTTAGCATTCACATGGTTAAGCGGAGAGTCGGGAGAGCAAACACCTTTCGTCGACTTTAATGGGCTACCACAGTACAGCCCATAAAGGTAAAGGGACCCCTGACCATTAGGTCCAGTCGTGGCCGACTCTGGGGTTGCAGCGCTCATCTTGCTTTATTGGCCGAGGGAGCCGGGTACAGCTTCCGGGTCATGTGGCCAGCATGACTAAGCCACTTCTGGTGAACCAGAGCAGCGCACGGAAACGCCGTTTACCTTCCCGCTGGAGCGGTACCTATTTATCTACTTGCACTTTGACGTGCTTTCGAACTGCTAGGTTGGCAGGAGCAGGGACTGAGGAACGGGAGCTCACCCCATCGCGGGGATTCGAACCACTGACCTTCTGATCGGCAAGCCCTAGGCTCTGTAGTTTAACCCACAGCGCCACCCGCGTCCCAGTACAGCCCATAGCAGCCCATAAATGCTGTGCAAGGATGCCTCGTGGGGGGAGGGGAAGCATACTGCAACCACTTGCAGGCGGGATCTGCTTCTAATAAGTTTTATCTAATCTTATCATCTATCGCAGTTGCTGCCAAGGCCTCGTCCAGCCCACGTGGCAGCATGGCCTTCAAGAGCCTTGCAATACAGAATTGCATGCCAAGCCTCTGCATGAGCATGCAAACCAGATGACCGGCTGGTGTAATGAAGCCCATTCACCAGGTGTCCCCCACCTGTGCAGAACCCCAATCCCCTAAGGTTCCATGTTCCTACTTTGCTCAGATTTCATTTCCTTCCCTTTCCTGTTGCTGCTTTAGGCTCCTCTCAATCTACATCTGGCACCGGCCCGACCACAAATTTGCATTGATCTCCTGCAGTAAGAAGTTTTCATTACTTGGCTAATAAAACGCAGCCCGCTCTTCATATCTACAAGCTTTTCGGCATTTGTGACATTTTCTGTGCAGGAAAGCAGCACTTGCTTCTTATCTGTGGTGCGCAGTCCAGGCAGCTGCCCTCAAGGATCCAGGTCTGTTACAGGGGAGCATCACACATTCCAGCACTCAAGGCACCGTATTTTGTACCTGACGGAAAGCGACGCTTCTGTCTTTTCTGTTCTTCTTGAATTCTTGCTGATAATCAGCTACTTTTTAGGGGAAAGCACTATAAGTATTATATTTATACCAGTCAGTCTTCTCTACCCCTGCCCCCAAAGTATCTTGGGAACTGTAGTTTGGTAAGGATGCTCAGAGTTCTGATGGCAATGTAGTTTTGTCATCTAAAAGTTTTTCCCCAATTCTGGGGCTGCAGAATTACTGTTAAATCAATTTAATTCTACAATGTAGATAAGCCCTTAATCTTTCTTCTTCTTTTGGTGCTGTTCCTTAACATCATTGAACTTATGTGCCTGCTCACAGGATAAAAGGGTAGATCCAAAAGTACAAGGAAGAAACAAATTGCTCCCTCAGAGTGACCAAATTGGGTAATTTTAGACGGTGTGTGGTATTCAATTTAGGGCTCATCCACTCTTCTGTTTTCCCTGTGCGTAGAATACAAAGTCTGAGAGGTTTCCCAGTTGTCCTGTGCCTTCTAGGCATGGGTCCAAGTCATTCTCTGTTTGCCTTGCCACTTTCCCTGGGAAAACCTGCTCTTTACCTCTGAATTGGAACAAACGTCAGTCTGTGGGAAACCCAATCAACATTTGCTCCAATGCAACAGTAAAGAGCTGGTTTTCCCGGGGGACGTGGGGAATGGTGGGAGAAGCCAGTCTGGATGAGCCCTAGATTTTACTCAGACTAAATCCACTGACATTCATAGGCTTAACTTAGTCATTAATTTCAATGGGTCTACTCTGAGTAAAACTTAATTGAATACCACCCTGTGAACTTTGTGGCCTTACAGGGATCCCTCCTTCTTAAGGGCTGTGTACACAACCTACATTTAAAGCACATGGCTTCCTGCAACGAATCCTGAGAATTGTGGTTTGTTAAGGGTGAAGGGAATTGCAGCTCCATTGGGGGTAAATTACAGGTCCCAGGATTCTTTGGGGGGTGTCATGCACTTTAAATGGATTGTTGTCTACATAGTCCATGGTCACAATGTGTGTTCCTTCACTGTCTGCAAAATGTGGTGAGCCAGCAAAATCACTAAAGGTTGAAAACAGAAAGAACTATTCCAAATACACTGAACTTACACCAAAATTTCTAGTTTTGTCATTCACATTTGGATTGAGAAATTTCAAAAGATTTTGAATGTACTGTTTATTGATCACTACATTCATAATGTGGGTGCTATACATTTGATTGCATGATTTCATTGTTTAGATTTTACAGAAGTTAAATATGAAACATCACGGATTGCTTACCTTCACATAAAATTATACACTCTACACTCACATACTATACCTTCTCCCACTAAGCAACCTTTTTCACCTTCCGTCCAGTTTTGAAGCCACCATCCTCTATTATTCTGCTGCCCCTTTTGCACCTCTACTTTCACTTTCACCCCAAATCCTGTGCCACTTCCTTCCTCCATTTTTGCACCCCACTTTCACCTTCACCCTCCTTTCCCTCCTCTCTCCTTTTCTCAACTCCTCCTTGCAGAAATACCTCCTCCTCTCTGCTCTAGCCAAAAATAAGTTCCAAGAGCAGTGGTATGAATTTTCCCTTTGATTCTGGAGAATTAGGAGATTTGCAGACTTGGTTCAGCAGAGAGGAGTGGAATGTCTTTCCTATCCGATAAAACCAGTTGTCCTATGATGAGAATTCTGACTGTTGCAATGCCAAGAGTTTTATTGTTATTTTTTATTTTTAACAATGAGATCTTTTCATTCCTTTGATCGTAAGGCAAGTGCTATAAGTCACATAGATTTTGAGGACAGTTTCATATTCTAAAAGGATACAAATCTTTGATAAAATAGGGTTTTTTTACACAGAAAATTAAAACAAACAAGCAGGAAAGAGTGACATTCTTTCTTTCTTTGAGATTTATTTCCTGTAATTTCAAGGAACCCAGAGTTTAACTCTTGTTGCATTTGTGAAGTAGCATTGATGTGAAAGGGCAACTTCATCCACTTAAAAACTAATTTGAGCATTACTGCCCAGTAGAAATGTGAGTTTGTATAGATACAGATACAAACGCACATTTATTTGGAATACTGATATGACATGTTATTGCCCTGAAGCTCTCAACATGAATTACAAAAGCTTCTGGCCAAAAAAACTCCCCACATCCAGGCCTTTTATCAGAAACAGAAATAACATGATCCCTATGGTGCCAGAATTTTTCAGGTGGCATTTCTTACCCACCTCCCTATTCTCTGCTGTTGACCTTTGCCCTCTGCCTGTTAGGCAACAGCACCCACTCATGTCCTCTGGGGTGAGCGAGTGGGCCTTAGCAAATGAATCTTGCTTAGCCCAAAATGGAGGCAAGTTTTCCATTGCTAGCAGTTGCCAGGCAACCGCTCCCACTCATGTCCTCTGAGGGACGGGAGTTAGGCTGAGCAGCTGGATCCCACTCTTTGCTATACTTTAAATGTATATATGTACTGGCACTTTTCAAGTTTTTGGGCGACTCTGGGGCAGGTCTGCTGTGACCCTTGCAAGCTAGAACACACTTCACAAAGCACATCTGTATGTTAGTCCACCAATACCTCAGTACAATCGCTTATTTTTCCTGTCTTTGTGAAACTCTGAAACGGGTGTTGTCACCGTCATCTAGCACCTTGTAAGTCGGAGGTTGGCAGCATTTTTGCAGGCCCAGGGGCACATCTGGAAATCTAAGAAATTGTTGTGGGCGCCACAACATTTGCATTTTGCAGAAGAAAAACTCAGAACCCCCCTTGTCCCTCAAATAGCAAACAAAACACCTACACAACCCCTAAAACAAAGACAAAAAAGCAGCCAACTCAAATAACAAACAACTCTATATCAAACATATAAAGCCCTGAAAACCTTTTTATATAATACATAGCTGGAGGCAGACTGTGGTGGAATCTACACACGTATAAAAGACACACGGTGAAAATGCTTTTCTAAATAAACGTTTTGAAGAATACATTGGATTTTGCTTGGCCATCTAGTGTCAAATTTGTATATTGCGCTTTAGAACCCATTTAAAGTGTTTTATTTGCAGCTATGTAGCTCAGTCCTGTGTTTGATCTTAAGTTATGCGGGCCTTTTTAAACTACACAAGCTACAGACAAACCGTAGGTTGTAACCCAGGTTTGTTCTTGGTTTACAGCTCTTCATTTGCCTGGAGGAGACAACCCACAAGCTAGGGCTGGGATGACATGCTAAAATAAACCATGGCTTGTCTCACAGGGCAGTAGCAGAACCAGAAGAGGACCACAGTCTCCTCTCTGGGAACCTGCATGCTTGCATGAAGACTGTGGTTTGATTTAACATTGCATGCGAGCACTGCAGCAATACTTCTGTATACCATTTTGTATTAGTCCAGAGAGTAGGAGTTGCTACAGTACTGGGGTGGAGGACACTTGTATGGCAACTCCCCATATATCATTGTCAGGTGGAACCTTTTTTTAAAGCCCCTTTGTAAATACGGAACAGTCTATAATCAGTTCCATTGTTGCAGAGGTGCCATTTCAGGTATTAAAGAGAAGCAAAAAAGAGATTTCAGTAGTGGAGGAGAACAAAGACTCTCAGAAAGGTCGAAAGACCCACTCCTGGATATCAAACCGGATGAAATTTCAGGAAAGTGGTGCATTTATGAGCACTGTTGTGATTTTTTGATACTTCATATGCACTAAAGATATATATGCTCCCGAGAATAAACATGTGGTCTAAAACATGGCTTACCATGTTATCTGAGTGCAAACTAAGGAAATCCATTCAGCTACTGTTCTGCAGTGTGTCCAAATTCCATACTTGTGCTGCAGTTAATACTGCTGCAAATTTGACATTACGATGCATATTGGTTCTCCTGCACCTATTAAATGCCAGCCTCCTGGATCTATTGGACACCAAGATTGTGAAGCTAAAATGGGAGGCAAGTTTTAAAAGTTAGGTCTGACAATGTGATTGTCACTATTTTATGTGTATAATGCACTTCTGGAATTCAATTATTGGAGCTGCAAAATTTAGCATTCCATTGGATAAATAACTTAGTGGGAGAAATATGCCCAGTGTTGGAAGGTTCATTGATCCAGCAGACTAAGCCTAGTTGGATGCTAAACTATACCTGATTCAAACACTTTCTCAGAGAGTGGATTATAAACTATTTTAATGGGCAATGGAGAGGGGCAGTTTCCTTCTCAAGTATAAGAGCTAGAACACTGTGGGTGAGGAAAATATATGTATGTGTGTAAATGTGCATTAAGGGAAAAAAGATCACGGGAACATTAGATTTTATGTTTCATTCTATGCTACAGTCAACTGAAATCTTTAATTGATTATAAACCAGTACTGCCAATAAATAAGTAAACTGGGAAGCTGTAGTGGCAAATCTGAGTTAAAATTATACTCAGGACCGCTTATGCACATTATAAAGAAACAAAGATGGGTTTGTCACCAACTGAACTCAATAAGAAGCTGCAACCAAACCCAGCTCTCGTTTGACAGGTATACATGTATGGTCCACAGGCTTTTCAAATGTCTGTTTGCCACATCCATCCTTTACATTAGGCACATCTAAAACATCTTAGGAGTGTGCCTAATAATATTGTGTATTAAGAGACCATTACAAATCTGATGGGCTGTTACAGTCTGTAGAGGCTGTAATCCCATACCCATGTGAGTAAGTACCATTGAACTCATTGCGACTTACTTCTGAGTAGACATGGAGAGGTATTCACTGTAAGGGAATTTTCGTTGCAAATTCACGCTTTCCTATTGGTCCAAAACAAAAGCAGTTTTCCATTTTTGTAGGCATGGTTCTGTTTTTTCAGCATTTTTTAATATAAAACTGAAACTGCTTCACAAAGTTTGGAAAACTCTATAATCCGGTTGATAGCTGGATTTTGATTTGCAGACCAGAAAATTTGGCTGATTTGTTTTAAAATGCAAACCAAACAAATTTCTCCCCTTATCACTAGCCCAGTGCATGTTTCCCTTTGGCTACAGTTACCAGGATCCTTGAGGGGAATCAATGGTTCTTGACCTAACCAGTTTCACAAGATTGGGGGAGGGGGGAGTCTGTATAAGCCCCCCTTTCATGGTCTTTGGAGGAAGGGTGAGATAAAAATCAGATCTGCTCTGATATATATGTTAGCAACAAGCATGATTAAAAGTAATATCTGGAATGTTTTCAATAGACAAACTAAGGATAAAATAGAGCCAAAAGTTCACCAAGTGCAGCTGTGGAACTGTGGTTGTGATCACTGGAATAAACCAGGCACCCCCAAACTCGGCCCTCCAGATGTTTTGGGACTACAGTTCCCATCATCCCTGACCACTGGTCCTGTTAGCTAGGGATGATGGGAGTTGTAGTCCCAAAACATCTGGAGGGCCAAGTTTGGGGGTGCCTGGAATAGACAGTATTGTAAATAAATATTTCTTGCATTTCTGGCATAAAGTAGCGACTTCCTACTATGCAAAGCAAACAGCATAGACTACAAGAGCATTTTACAATCATAGAATTGTAGTGTTGGAAGAGGACCATGAGGGTCATCTAGTTGAACCCCCTGTAATGCAGGAATATTTCACCCAATGTGGGGCTCAAACACACAACTCTATGATTAAGAGTCTTATGCATGTTCTACTGACTGAGCTATCCCTGTTTATCAAATAAGTCATTACTGAAGCACTGGACAAGTTGTTATTGAAGCACTGAAGTCTCTAGGTATGCATCAACCTGGAAGTATAGATATATTTTGGGTTTTATTTATTTTGATGTATAGAAAAGCATCCGTCTGCAATTCAGAATTAAAAGAGAGAGTATTATCCCAGCAAAGAAGCTGAGCCCTGCGAAATCGTTAAAAATCGTAAAACAGTGATTGATTATATCTGTTAGCCAAACAAAGTTCTTTATTCAATTCATGAGATCCCTTGGGACTCTATTCATGTAACAGAGCGCCTGTCAATGACTATTCACTATTCAAAATGCTTCAGTCATATGAAAATTGGGGTGGGTGTGGAATGAATGGGATCATCTGACTTTGTTGAAATAGCTAGTATTCACCACGCCAGTGTAATCTATCTTGACATAATCAGGTATTTCATAAAGTTCAACATGACATCAGAACAAACAATAAATTTAAGAGTGGCTTTCTTGCTTCTTAGACCAATTGTCAATATAGACCAATATCCTGTCTCCAACAGCAACCAATTAAGGATTTCTAGAGGAAATGTATAATAGCAATCTATTCCAGGCCTTGGCAATTGCCCTATTCTTATGGCAATGGTTTCCCGTTCTGCTTAGCATTTCCTGCTCTTAAACTGGGAACACTATTCAAGGACTTGTGAGGATTCAAAGCATTCTCTCCATGGCTGGCTACCAGTCATGATGGTTATGTTAGGGTTGCCATACACCTGGAATTTCCTGGACATAGCTGGAATACAGCAGTGTCCAGGCAAAAAAATGCTGAAATATCTGGGAACATCCGGACGTATGGCAACCCATGTCGGTAGATTTTGCTGAATTTCCTTAAAAATACCTCAAAAGTTGGGGAAATGTATAAAAGTGTGTCAAATATATGTTGGAAGTGTAAGGAAAAAGTGGGTAATTTTTTACACATGTGGTGGTCATGCAAAGCGGTAAAGGGCTTCTGGGAAATGATATATAATGAATTGGGGGAAAATGCTTAGGATAACTTTTATTTTAAAAAACCCAGAAGCTTTCTTATTAGGGATAACAGGAGATGAAATACCAAGAGATATCAAAAGACTTTTTATGTATGCCACCACAGCTGCAAGAATGTTACTGGCCCAGATGTGGAAAGAGCAGAAAGTACTAACAAAGGAAGATTGCATTTTAAAAATGATGGACTATGCAGAAATGGCAAAGTTGACCATCAGGATCAGACATCAGAATGATTAAAAAAACTAACAAAATTTGTAGAATACCTAAAAACCCATTGTAATTACATAGAAACATTAGCAGGACTGTTATAACATTTGTGATGCAAAGAAAATACTAAGATATAAAAATGGAAGAAGCAAAGAGTTAAAAAAGTATAATCAGATGCATAGAATTAAAGTTAACTTTGGAAGCCAGGGAGGGGCGGGGGGAAGTCTGTGGGGTAGGAATGACTTAGTATTGTATAAATGGAAATATATGAAAAGGATGGAAATAACATTGAAAACCTGAAAATAAAAAAGCTCAAAAACCGCTACAGCTTTGGTCAAAAAATTGTGTCCTGATTTTCACTTTTTTTAATATGTCAACCCTAGGTTATGTATTAGCATTATGTATTAGATTAGTCGCACCAACAGGGTAAAGAACAGCTTTTATCCGTGGGCTGTTAGGCTGCTGAATGAAAAGATAACAACAGGGCGACTGGCTTTCGGGTTTGGTGGGTGTGCGACAGTAAATGAGGGGAATTAAGACTAAGAGAGCTGAGTGGGGGGTGTTCGTGCAGTCTCACTGTGTACAAGTTGTACAAGTGACAATAAAGTATTTCAGTTTCAATGTACTAGTATATTCAGCATTGGAAGCAAGAGTCCTCTAGATACAATTGCTGAAGAACACAAGTGGGTTGGGTGCTCTTGTGTTCAGGACTGGGCCATTGTGTTGTGCACATCGCCACTCCACCTGTGTTGGCATTTCTTATTTGGCCATAATGCCTCAACAGGGCTTAAATTTTCACAGAATCTCCCTAGATAAGTAAGCTGCCACCATCTGTACATTTACCCAGCCTTCTGCTTAAATATCATGGAATCACAGAACCATAGAGTTGGATCATCTAGTCCAATTTTCTGCAATGCAGGAGTAGGCAGCTGTCCCATATGGGGATCGAACCTGCAACCTTGGCGTTATCAGCACCAAGCTCTAACCAACTGCTATTCAGTTTGGAAACTTTGCATTCTAAGTATCTTTTTTTCCCGTGTCTCATTGATATCTGTAGACCTTTAGTACACAATGACCCTGCTTCTATCCGCCATGAACTACCACAGATATGTTGCCTCTGGGACTGCCTAGAGGTAAAGGTAAAGGGACCCCTGACCATTAGGTCCAGTCGCGGCCGACTCTGGGGTTGCGGCGCTCATCTCGCTTTATTGGCTGAGGGAGCCGGCGTACAGCTTCTGGGTCATGTGGCCAGCATGACTAAGCCGCTTCTGGAGAACCAGAGCAGCGCACGGAAATGCCATTTACCTTCCCGCTGGAGCGGTACCTATTTATCTACTTGCACTTTGACGTGCTTTTGAACTGCTAGGTTGGCAGGAGCAGGGACCGAGCAACGGGAGCTCACCCCGTCGCAGGGATTCGAACTGCCGACTTTCTGATCGGCAAGTCCTAGGCTCTGTGGTTTAACCCACAGCACCACCCACGTCCCTCTGGGACTGCCTATTGGAGACTAATTGGAAACTTCACTTGGGACAAAAGATAATGGCTAGGTTACTAGTACGTTGGCAGTAGTGCTAGGAACATAGTCACCAGTGTGGCAACAGCTCCACAGGCTTCCCATCTGTTTCCATGAATAGTTTGAAGGGTGGAACGTAACATTTCAAGCCCTTAGTGGAAGGATATGAACCTTTTTCAGACACATTTGGTTGCCCACCCCTTTCAGAAGGGAAGAGTGTGGTGACCAGGAAAATAGTGTTTTGGGGATGCTGCTTTCCTGGGTAGTCTGTCTGGCACTGTGTGGTTAAGCAACCAAATTTATTTTATCAAACTTCCTTACCATTTTTAGTGCAATTGCCTCACAGGACAATGGTTAACAGACAATCCTACTCAAAAGCAAGCTTCATAGAATCCAGGTGGACTTGGGTGCCAGGCAAGTGTGCACAGGATTTCAGCTAAACAGATTTGGCATTTAGTAAGCAGCAATTTTATCCGCCGAGATGTTTTGTCTTTTCAAAAATGTGTTTTATAAAACAGCGCGTGCAAGCAAACACAGCCCACGTTGCTTTGGTTGCTGGTATTTCTGTTCTGCTGCCATTTGGTTTTCTTTTTATATGTTGTCTTTTCAATTTGCCCTTGCTTTTATTAATATTTACTGCATATCAGTTTGAAAACATTTAAAATTCAAAAAGTGCAACATACATTTTCTGAAATGTATTAAATGAACAAATGAATCTATAAAAAGTAAAGGGACCCCTGACCATTAGGTCCAGTCATGGCTGACTCTTGGGTTGTGGCGCTCATCTCGCTTTATTGGCCGAGGGAGCCGGCGTACAGCTTCCGGGTCATGTGGCCAGCATGACTAAGCTGCTTCTGGCGAACCAGAGCAGTGCACAGGAACGCCATTTACCTTCCCGCCAGAGCGGTACCAATTTATCTACTTGCACTTTGTGCTTTCAAACTGCTAGGTTGGCAGGAGCAGGGACCGAGCAACGGGAGCTCACCCCGTCACGGGGATTCGAACCACCGACCTTCTGATCGGCAAGTCCTAGGCTCTGTGGTTTAACCCACAGCGCCACCCGCGTCCCAAATGAATCTATAAGGAGGCATAATTTCCCACTGAATTGAGCGGACTTGTTCCAAACTAAGTTATATACATAGGTTTGAGGACTTGTGCTTCCTTGCCACCAGCCACTTGGAGCACTCATGAGAGATTATGGGCTGTATTCAGGGCTTTTTTTTCAGGGGAAACTCGCTTGAACTCAGTTCTGGTACCTCTCAGGTGGGTGCCATTGCCATTCTAAGAGAAAGAAGGGGGCTTCCATGGTGAGTTCCAGCACCACTTTTTCTAGAAAAACAGCACTGGGCCTGTATTCAATAAAACGTACCCAGACTAGACCTGAAATTAATGAACATAAGTGTGCCATGCTACTTAACTTCAGTTACAGATAGGTAGCCGTGTTGGTCTGCCATAGTCAAAACAAAAAAATTTTTTTCCTTCCAGTAGCACCTTAAAGACCAACTAAGTTAGTTCTTGGTATGAGCTTTCGTGTGCATGCACACTTCTTCAGAATCTGAAGTATCTGAAGAAGTGTCTTCAGAATCTGAAGTATCTGAAGAAGTGTGCATGCACACGAAAGCTCATACCAAGAACTAACTTAGTTGGTCTTTAAGGTGCTACTGGAAGGAAAAAATTTTTTTTACTTAACTTCAGTGAGTGTTCTTTGAGCAGAATACAATCCACTCTCTCCAAGTTATGGTTGTATTGAAATCCATGGACGTTACTAAATTAAGTCCATTGACCTCAGTAGATCTGTTCTGAATATGGCTTAGTTGGCTACAAACCAAATATATCAAATGAAGCCTGACTTAATGGTACATGATGTGGTTGGGTTCTTGATGTACCAAATATATGGGGCACATCCTTTTTCTTTATGATAAGGACAGAACCAATACTTGGTTTCTGCGCCATTTGGAGATGGTTCCTGATCTTGCAACAGCAAAATCAGCCTAACAAATGGGAAATGAATTTGCAACACACACACACCCCGGACTAATCTTGCACATTTCTTCTTCTTTTGTAAAATAATTATTAAAGACCATAATCTTATTGTGAACTGAGCATGTGAACTCCCAAAGAAGATTAGTTGAGTTCCATTCATGGAAGTATACAGCCTGTTCCAGTAATATAAACTGACCCCTGAAGCAAAAAGGTTCAGACTCATTAAGAAAGCTCTTCCCCATCACCCCTCCCAAGAGGGAGATGTACATAGCTTTCCACACTGTGCTCATCTAGGAAGGAGGCAGCGGAGAGACGAGCCCAGAATAACACTGTCGTCTGCAATCTGTAGATATGAGTATATCAAATAATTAACCTTTCCCATTAATGGCTGGGTTTGTCAAGAAAACACAGTGAGTTAATATTTGTGCTGTTTAAATATTCATTTATCCATATCTCTGTTTGCTATTGGCCCTCCAAAGAGCGTGTGTCGGATTTGTCGTACATCCAGGCCAAATGCGTAATGAATGACCTGTTATGGGCATTCTTGGGGCAATGCTGATTTGGACCACTTCAAGTCACACGATTTGCCTTTTTTGTCACTGGAATTAAAGTGCCAATTTGATTTTCCGCAGATTAAAATCCCCCTCCTTAACTGTTTCATGGCTACTGTTCAGATTTCCGACCAGTGCGGCAACTTTGCAGTTCTGAGTGGCAAATGATTATTATGTTGTTCGGCTGACTAGAGAGAAGAAGAAGAATGGATTGGGAAGAGGTTAACCATAAATGCCAACAAGGAAGAGACCAACTTTGTGCAGGTCCTTATAACTCTATCCTGTGTAAGCATCCTAGAATGACTTTACACGTATTGAAAATAATGCTCTCCAAAGTGAAATTTGTCAGGTGCTGTTTGTGTCTTTTGCCAGAAACTGAAGGCACTTTTATTTTCATGGGTTTTCAATGTGCAACACCTAGTTTCATTCCTGCCAGTTTAAATGTGTGACATCTTTTACCTCTGCCCACGTTTTAGGTTTCTTTCCTTGCTTCTTCTATTGCATATCTCTGTGTTTTTTTAATTGTTTGTTGTTGCACTTGCAATTTTATTGATTATAGTATATGGTCTTATTATTGTTCTGCACACTGCTCTGGGAACTTTTAGTAGAAAACACACACAGAGAGACACACAAATGGCTTTAGGTCAAAAACTGCATTGCAGTTCAGGCTTTAGTGAGGATAAACAACTGTAGCATTGTTAGAGCATTACAGTGGCAGTCTTACGCACATTTACCTGGGAGTGAGCTCCTTGAACACATGAGGTCTTACTGTAGAGTAAACGTGCATAAGTTTGCACCCCATGGTTGCCGCTCAGGGCCATCTGTCTCTGAGCTCTTTGCTCTCCTACTTTTAAGGCTTGCCGGGTTCCGGGAGATGGTGGGTCTGGAATGCTTTCTAGTGATAACGTGTCAGCCAGCTGCTCTGCCTCTGCCTCCATCTCCTCCTCTCCCATTCCTTCTCTGACCAGTCCCTGACAAGTATCTAGACCAACATCCAACCAGCAAGGATATCCTGAGAGGATATGGGAGATTTTCACTCGTGCTTGGTGCAAATTTTGACTCATTGCTCCATTATTGTATGTCACCCATCTGGAGTCAAACAAACAAGACAGAAAACACAAGCCTCGTGTGACATTTCAAGGTGTACTCAGCCTCCAGGAAATTGAAAAGCTTTAGTTTGGGCATAGATTCCAGCCCCCTTGAATTTAAAGCGCTATAAATCTTGAAAGCTGAATCACTGGCTCACCCAGGCTTATTTTTCCAAGGGGACCAGAATCTTTATTGGGGAAGCTTCATAAGCTCAGTGGGAGAGCACAAGGTTTAATGGATCTCAGGGCCAAACTACATACTATACCAGAACTCCTTATATGAAACTTCCAGAGTCTTTTTCTTTTTGTATAAGTGGCTGCAAGGCCCTCACATTGGATGTCGGGGGGCAAGGAAAGCTGTACAGCCATGCTCCCCCCATGAATACCTGCACCATGCCTATGACATGTGGAGAGAGCTACACAGAGTCAACTACTCAACTTGGAAGCTGCACCCCAGAGCCTCATTTTATTCTCTGAATCTCACCCGGCAGCAGCCTGCATTATAAAAATGGGATCTGCCAGCGCTATTTTAAATAAAGCCAGTTGGAAGGCTTAACACACACACACACACACTCATTCTGGAAGACACATCTATCAAAAGAAAAATGCTATTTGAAGTTAAGAACATATTTTATCCTGTTTGTTTGAAATGCTTTGCCTTCATGGCTGAATCAGAGACCTTTTCTAAACAGAGATGCAGAAGCTCAGGAGAATAACAATTATAGCCAACAGCAGACAGCAGAGAACGTTTCTTGTCTAAAGCAGACAGGCTCCAGTTTCAACTTTCAAATGCCAATATAGCCTGCCTGACCCCGGCGATAAAGACCTTTGTATGGAAAGGCTAAGCAAAGTTTCTACTTGCAATTTTTTTGGGGGGGGGGTAAAATGAATGCTTTAAATGGACTCTTAGTTTGTGACATAAGTTGAACATTTCCAGGGGAGTAGCGGTATTTAGTGGTCTTTTGCAGCGGAAACTACAAATGGTCCCTCCAGACTGGCGTGTCTCCCCCTCCTCGCCCCCTGCCAGGGCACATTCTGCACCATGTCATTGATGCAGTAACAGTACACTCATGGTAGGTGCATACTGGATCCCAGACCCTCCAAGTGTCCCTATTTTCCAGGGACAGTCCCTGATTTACACAAGCTGTTCTATTTTCTGATTTGATCCTGGAATGTCCCACTTTTCCTTAGGACGTCCATATTTTCATCAGAGAAATGTTGGAGGGTATTGTATGGAAGTCCCTATTTTCATCGGAGGGTATGGAATAGTGCGATCACTGAGCCAAGGAGATAAGTAACTATACAACTTTTAGGAGATCTGAAGACAGCCCTGTATAGGGAAGTTTTTAAATTACGTTTTTATATACAGTAGTACCTCGGGGTACAAACATCTAGCGTTATAACACTTCGGGTTACAGACTCCGCTAACCTGGAAGTACAGTGGTACCTCGGGTTACATACGCTTCAGGTTACATACACTTCAGGTTACAGACTCCGCTAACCCAGAAATATTACCTCGGGTTAAGAATTTTGCTTCAGGATAAGAACAGAAATCGTGCTCTAGTGGTGCGGCGGCAGCAGGAGGCCTCATTAGCTAAAGTGGTGCTTCAGGTTAAAAACAGTTTCAGGTTAAGAACAGACCTCTGGAACGAATTAAGTACTTAACCTGAGGTACCACTGTAATACCTCGGGTTAAGAACTTTACCTCAGGATGAGAACAGAAATCGCGCACTGGCGGTGCGGTGGCAGTGGGAGGCCCCATTAGCTAAAGTGGTACCTCAGGTTAAGAACGGTTTCGGGTTAAGAATGGACCTCTGGATCGAATTAAGTTCGTAACCAGAGGTACCACTGTATGTTAGAAGCTGCCTAGAGTGGCTGGGGAAACCCATTCGGATTGGCGGGGTATAAATATTATTAATTATTATTATTATTTCTTAAACAGGACATTCCTGTTTTCATCAGAGAAATGTTGGAGGGTATGGGATCCACACATCATTCCATTTTATTAGTTGTTCTGTGGTGGTTTCTTTCAATGTTAGTGTAGTTTTCCTGCATTGCAGGGGGTTGGACTAGATGACTCTACATTTCTATGATTCTATTGCGATCTGGGGTGTATACTTGGGGCGCATTCAAATATTGGGTTTATTGTGTTAGTTTTATAAGCTAGTGCCTGCCTTGGTTTCTCCTGTTCCTTTTTACCCTGCGCTGTATGTTGCATTAGGGAACAATGGGTTTTTGAAGCTAAACATGCTAAACCTCATTCAGACCAGTCGATGTGATGTGACACAACAACGGATGCTATCAAGACATGTTGCCATCCTTTATTCGCATGTGCACTTCTCCCATGACTTACCAACGCAAATGGGGTGAAAAGGGTTCCCTACCCGTTTTATGGTCACACATGCACTCACTGCTGAAAATTCTTTAAATCCACTGGCCCCTTGAAAGTCTCTAGATTCCCTGCCCCTCACCTCACTTTCATGCGGGACAAACAGTTCTGGGAAAGGGTGGGCTATTGATGCACAACATTTCCGGTGCAACATCCTTTTTTATTGTCTGTGTAAAGAACTATGAAGGGGACACGGGTGGCACTGTGGTCTAAACCACAGAGCCTAGGGCTTGCCAATCAGAAGGTTGGCAGTTCGAATCCCCGCGACGGGGTGACCTCCAGTTGCTCGGTCCCTGCTCCTGCCACCTAGCAGTTCAAAAGCACGTCCAAGTGCAAGTAGATAAATAGGTACCACTCTGGTGGGAAGGTAAACGGCATTTCCATGCGCTGCTCTGGTTTGCCAGAAGCGGCTTAGTCATGCTGATCACATGACCCGGAAGCTGTCTGTGGACAAACGCCGGCTCCCTCCCTCAGCCTATAGAGCGAGATGAGCGCCCAAAACCAGTTGTCCGCAACTGGACCTAACAGTCAGGGGTATCTTTACCTTTACCTAAAGAATTATACAGAAATTCTGGTTTTAGTATGCTGGCTGTTTGCCATAATAAATATTGATGATGATGATGATGATGATGATGATTATGATGATGATGATGATGATGAACATCTTTGGGTGCAACAGTTGCTGAGAGTAGGGAGATTGCATGCAGGCATATGAGGCCTTCTTCCCCGATTCCTTTACAAACTGTGAAAAGGCAATGTCCAGATCAAATAGATTTACAAAGTCTGATCAGAACTGCACAACATCAGGGCGCGCAAAATGTCTTACAAGTCTCCACAAATGTCCAAGCTAATGATTTCATTACCTTGCTGATTAGGAATATTGGCGGATTCCCTTGCGTTTCGCTGCTTTAATAATGAGAAAATAATAAAGATTTTGCATTCATGCAGCAGTTTCCATTGAGGCGAGGATTTTCAGTTAAGCCTTTGAGTAACTCCCTGGGGAAGACAGAAAATATCCTAATTAAGCAGATGGCCTGGTGAAGTGCAGGCAGGTTAGTGGCACCAGAAACGCACACTACAATAGGCCTGTTGTTCAGCTGCGAGGTTTTCTGACCTTTCTCGTTTTGAAGGGTTGTCACTTGTCCCTCAGCCCATGAGCCTCAGAAGATGCACCAAATCTCCACAGTATCCCTTAATTTAAACATTAACCAGGAAATCCTAACAGCTTCACTGCTTCGTCATTGGGGGGTGGGTGGGGCACAGCTGGGTAGAATTTTGCCAAAGGAATTAAGAGCATAAAACCATATAGTGGTGGGAAACTTTGTTAGGTAGGCTACATGTGACACCATTCAATTTTTGACAGACATGTTAGGATGCTAGGGATGTTTCAAGACAATACCGAGGCACTAGCAGACATTATTTCCTTATATCAGGGTGGGGATATTTCCCCTTACATCTAGGTAAAAAGGTAATGTCTAGTGTTTCATTCATTCAAGGGTAGTGCACCCAGAGCCACATACCAGGGCTGCGAGGGGTAGAAATGCAATTGCGTTCACATTCAGATCTTATCAACTTATCAAATCCGTGCTTTCCAAAACAATACACGAACCAAAATAAAAATCTCCCCCTTTAAGAATTTTGCAATGTAGTTCCTGAGCCAAGTTATGTGTACATTAATGCACATACAATTTTTGTATTGTTTCTGCAAAACAATTTTTGTATGTTATTTTAACTTCGTAAAGTCTCCTACAAATGCATGTATTAGTTAAGATAACATACACAAATTGTTTTGCAGAAAATGTTTGTGGTAGGGAAAATTACCTAAAAATGTGTATTTAAGGAGAAATTTGCACTCAAATGCTGCAGAATCATCATAAGGACTTTTTTAAAAAACTAAAACAGACCAACCACATACTGATGTGAAAATGTGGAGAACCAAAATTAAGACTGGAATAATGGAGAGAAAACAAAACGGACAGATTTGCCCATCCTTAGCAGCCACCCCCTGTCTCTGCCCCCTCTTTTTTGTTCCTGCCACCCCCTCCCCCCCATGCATCATGGAAATAGAGGGGGGGCGTCTAGCACATAGAAAGAGATTGCTTTGTCCCTCCTGTGGCAGATCAGTTTGCTTCCATCCTTCATAGAGGAGACAGAAGCTTCTCTTTCACCTGACCCTGATCTTAGAAATGCAATGAAGAGGAGGGCTTTGGCAGGAAAAGAAAGAGGCAGCGCTGAACAAGAGGGATGCTGGGGCAGAGATGCCAAGGACAATGCAGGAACACATTGCAGGCTGGATTTGATCTGAGGGCCAGTGATTCTGCACCTGTGGCTCAGGCCATAGTTCTTTCTTGCTAAGAGTCACTCAAAGGCACGAGCGTTTTGGGTGGGAAAGTAGCCGGGCCTATTTTTATGTGGCAGTTCCGTTGGCATTTTGATAAAAGGAGAATTTCCAGGATGCTTAGATCCAGATTTGAGGCAAATACTCTTTGGTGAGGGAACCCCAACAGAAAATTATAATCACAGAACAAGTGGAGATGTAGGCTGTTAGACCTTTAAAATATCCCCTTCTAAGTTGTTTCCAAAGTTTCCCACTTCCCTTAGCATAGAAAAAGACCACATGTTTGGTAAGTTAAAAATGGTTTACTTACAAACTCTTCAAAGGTCTGATTCATGTGCTTTTCCATACAGCAGCAAGAAAAGAAAGCTTAGTTTCAAAAATGAAGAGAGTTTCTAAATTATTTGTATAGAAACACAAAGATGACAGTAGATAATTTTAATAAATAAGAATAATAAAACCACATGGTCTAAGCTTGGAGCATCTAGCTCAGGCATCCTTATAGGAAGGGTTCACATGTAGTAATTGTGGGAAGTGGGAGAACAAATAGTTTGGTAGCTTTTCCACCCAATGAACAATTGAAAAATAACTGGCCTACATTTTCTGGTCAGCTCTAGGTTCCCTCTCTGTCAAGCCACTAGTTTTCCCACTCCATCCTCAGATGCAATGTGAGGCTTTTCAGCATTCTCTCTGCTCTCCTTGCCTTTCTGCTTCCTCCCATGTGTCACTGGATAGCCTACCTGGAGCACTAATTCCAGTCAGTCCTTAGGCCTTTATGGAGGTTAGCTCCTCAACTCAGCTGGTGGCAGTCATAGTAGCAACAACTCTAGCAATAATACACATACCGTATTTTTCGCTCTATGAGACGCACCAGACCACAAGACGCACCTAGTTTTTGGAGGAGGAAAACAAGAAAAAAAATATTCTGAATCTCAGAAGCCAGAACAGCAAGAGGGATCGCTGCGCAGTGAAAGCAGCAATCCCTCTTGCTGTTTTGGCTTCTGGGATAGCTGCGCAGCCTGCATTTGCTCCATAAGATGCACACACATTTCCCCATGTTAGGAGGGAAAAAGTGAGTCTTATAGAGCAAAAAATACGGTAATTCACAAAGAGCCTAAGGTTCAATCTCCAAGCAGCGCTTCTAGCTGGGCCTGGAAAGACTTCTCACTGAGACTCCTTCAAAGACACTCAGTCAGTGCAGACATTACTGAGTTTAATGGACTTGGTATAAGGCAGTTTCTTAAGATTACTGTGCCATTCAATGACCAGTTCTTCCCTGTCAACAGCTAGCAGGTATTTACGCATTCTGTGACATCACTGTAACTCATGAGAGGGAGATCTGAAGAAGGCAACAGTACCTTTTTAGTTTATTACACACACACACACACCAGTCTATGGATTTTTCATGACAGGACATGAGTTTCTGACCTTTCTGGTGGAAAATAAGCTGCAGGCAAGGTGGAGAGAGCAACCCCCCCCACACACACACCAAGTGTGATTTTCTTTTTATCCAAACCTTTATAGAGCAGTTATGCTGGCTGGAACAGATCTGCTCTTCCAGATCTACAGTTTTCTTCGCTGGTCAAATTATGGCATTTCCGAGATGACATCTGGCTTGATTAGAAGATCCACTCACCCTCCACATCACCTGTAGCCATCATGATAGCCATTTTGCAAATTATATATTTATATTTTGATGTTTATATATTTCTGTTTTCATGCTTATTTTCACAAGGACCATACCACTCCTTCTTCCGTATTATTGACGCCGTGTAATTTCTGTTCCTCTACTAGATTTGAGCTCAACCTTATTTCGAGGATCTAGCCTTTCAAGGCTATAAGCAGTATTCCAAATAAATAAATGTTTAAATATTTGCACGACAATGCACAGTAGGCAAGCAAGACTGTTGCTTCCCATATGCCTGATGATCCTGTGCTCCCTATATGAAATTATGAACAAATGAAAGAGCAAGAGGAATGTGACTTTCCTCCTGCAGACTGTATCCACCAGCCCCATGCAGCTGCTTTTGGTTGGGCTAAAATATCTTGAAATTGCTATTGTGTGCAAACACATCCAAGATTCTATTAAAGATCTTGCCATTTGCAGAGAGGGTGGTGGTGTATGTTTCCCCACCACCACCACTTTAATTTATGATATGGTCTATATTTAATAATAAGCTAGAAGACCGGTTTCTTCTGTTGTTGTTGCTTCTCCAAACCCACCACCTACCCCGTAAAATTGTGTGTATGTCATTTGCTGCTTGTGAAAAGCAGGTGTTCTCAAGCCAATTGGAACAAATCCTTGTTTTGAAATGCAAATGACTTTCACAGCGTCTGCATAGTTTGAGATAAAGCAGGCCAACAATGAATTAATCCTTGTTCAATGCAGTTCATTATCTGGAGACTATGACCAGGGCAGCTTTATATTTGAATCAGAACAGTGGGACACCAACAGGTAGAGGTCTCCTTCTCCCTCCAACCAGCTATTCCAATGAATCTGCTTTTGGAAAACTGACTTACAGAGAAATAACTCTCCCTCTCTCTCTCTCTCTCTCTCTCTGTCTGTCTCCTGTGTCTGGCCCTCCTGATATAAATCTACTCCCAAAATATCACATTCAGATATGACATAAAGGGCATTACTGTTGAAAATGGGCCATTGGAGATGACCTAATCTATGTCAGCCTGACATTTGGAAGGAGTTCCATTTTCATTATAATTTTCTTTCTGTAAAGCAGTCCTCCCGGTCCAAGGGTGTCAACACTACATCCTTGGGCTGGAGGGACATTTGGCACAGCAAATTGAAATCGCTTCCAGAGCCAGTTCTGCAAGCCATTCTCCTTCTGCACAGTCCTCAACCTCATCCCCTGAAGAAGCAGAATCTGACCCCAGAACCATTACACTTTGTCTGAAACCAGACAATAATGGTCCTGTTACCTAAGGATGATGGGAGTTGTAGTCTAAAAACAGCTGGTGACCCAAGTTTGGGGAACTCTGGTGTAGACGGTAGTGAGTTAATGGTCTTACTCGACAGTGGTTTGTTCCTGTGTGCCCTTAGAATGAGGGAATAGGTTGCTTCTGAGCTAATCCCAGGAATTTGTTTTCATTTACCAGATCTGAAATCACTGTCCTGCCACACACTCAAAAAAATCCATGTCTCATTCATCTCCACAGCCTAATTTAGAAGAAGAAGAAGAAGAAAAGCTGATCTGTGGCAAATCACTCAGAAATCTGCCAGTAAATCCCAATTGTGCTCTGCCCATCCTTGTATTACACTAACCATGCTGTATGAATCAGTGCAATTGGAGGGCAAATGGATTCAAATATAATGAAAAGCAGGTCTTTATTATTACAAGTAGATGTTTTATTACCTTTTATAGCTCCTTTGTACTTCTACTTGCCTTAGAACATCTGCCCATCTGCTTGAAATGTGCATATCAATCAGATGTTACAACTCTAATTTTACACAAAAATGGAAGCGTAGGTTAATTCTGAGCACTGATGAAGAAGAGCAAATGAGAGAAGCCAGTAATTTGCTCTACTGGTGGAAAAGGTGCCCAAGGAAAGTAGCAAACAGAGGTAATATTGAGCAAGACACATTCACTGCAGGCAGATCATACATTTAAAGTACATTTGATGCACGTTTGTTGTTGCTGTTGTTTTAAATTATATTTTTATTAAATTCATCCAAAGATTACAGGGCGGTTCACAAGATAAAAATACAAAATGAGAACACAGAATACATAATAAAAGCAAGAACAAAAACAAACCAATAACCCCATTCCACCCTAACCATACAATCTGATGCGTAACTATTCAATAGAAAATCCCAAAGTATTTTCAGGTAAGTATTATAAAGCTGAGGTAGGAAATCCATGGTTAGCAGGCTGGATCTGGCCTGTGAAACCACTACTAGTGGCCTTCCACTTGGGGATGGTCCAAGACATTTTGGCACCTGATGCGAATGACAAAATGGCAGGACCCAGAAATTAGGGGTGATCGAAGATCTACATCATGAACAAGGGGGAAAGTAATATCTACATTGGGAACAAGGGAGGGGTAATCAAATCAAACTTACCTGACGGCAGAGGAAGAGGTACAGTCTGAATGTGTGTGAAGTTGTGGGTGTTTGGTTTGTGGGTGTGGAGTGTGCATCTTTGCTATACAGGCAGTGAGTGTTTTAGGTGCGTTCGATATGAGCATGATCACGCAGACCCAAAAGCGTAACAAAAAAAGGGGCGGAACGGGGTGTTTTCAGGCTTTTTCCACGGTGTTTCAAATACAGTGGTACCTCTGGTTACGTACTTAATTCGTTCCAGAGGTCTGTTCTTAACCTGAAGCACCACTTTAGCTAATGGGGCCTTCCGCTGCTGCCGCGCCACAGCCACACAATTTCTGTTCTCACCCTGAAGCAAAGTTCTTACACCGAGGTACTATTTCTGGGTTAGCGGAGTCTGTAACCTGAAGCGTATTTAACCTGAAGCATATGTAACCCGAGGTACCACTGTATAGACAATTTCATTTAGATGCATGGTGCCTTGGAACGGAACCCCCGGGTAAATCGGGAGTTGCCTGTAGGTGTGCGAAAGAGCAAATGAGTGTGCTTTGGCCATGCACACTGCTGGCAAGCGGTCCTTGATGGGTTGCCCAGCTTGCAAGATGGCCCCTTGGCTAAGAAAGGTTAGCCTTCCCTGGTGTAGAGGATCATTGCCTAAAGCAGGCAAGCCTGTGGAATAGCTACGTTTGGTCACAGATGGGGATTTGTTTGTTTGTTGTTTGCTCAGGTGCAGTTTTCCAATAATGAATACTTGCAATGCTGTGCCTTCTCTGCAGCTGTGTAAAATGGAGTTGAGAAATTTCAAAAAGGCTTTGACATGGGAGTCACCTTTCTTCTGAGCTGTAAAAGATAGCCCTGATAAGCAGCTACTTGGCTGTTGATTTAAGATCCAGAGATACAGTTGAGGGCATGGGGGGAAGAGAGAGGAAGAGAGAAGGTCCTCGATGTCAGGTGATACTTTACTGCTCATAAAAACCACTTCAGCCAGAGGGGTCGGTCTAGCTATATCAAGCACTCTAAAGGCGAAGGCATCTTATTTTAAACCCTACACATGTTGTGAAACAATTCATCTTTTAGAACATCAACCAGAAACACTTCCAGCAGGTGAGGCGGGAGGGAAAACAACCCTACAAGTGCATTTCCACCTGTGCATGATTATACCATTAGCTATAAATTGAATTTGCTTCCTTTACTAGTCCAGAGGGGCAGTTGATGCAGATTTGTGGCACCTTAAGGGGTAACGCATTTATTATGGCATAAGCTTTGGGGACTATAGCCCAGTTCATCAGGTACACAAAGCACAGATAGTGACCATTTCGCATAGAGGCTCCGTTTCCAGCCCTCATGCGCGTTGGCGGAGCACACATAAGCACACCCTACCCCATTAAACCCTGCCCCTGTCCCATTCCACCCCCCATTTTGTCCTCATTCTGCTCTCTTCCAGGTCCAAAAGGACCTGCACTCAGCGATCACACGACAATTGGATGTGCCTAAAATGGTCGCTGTCTCAATCACCCTGAGTTACGAGTACAGTGGTACCTTGGGTTAAGAACTTAATTTGTTCCGGAGGTCTGTTCTGAACCTGAAACTGTTCTTAACCTGAGGTACCACTTTAGCTAATGGGGCCTCCCGCTGCCGCCGCGCAATTTCTGTTCTCATCCTGAAACAAAGTTCTTAACCCGAGGTACTATTTCTGGGTTAGTGGAGTCTGTAACCTGAAGCGTCTGTAACCTGAGGTACCACTGTATATATGCACATAGTTTCAGGGGTGCCAACTTGAACAAAATATCAGAAGGGGGCCAGGTAAGCCCTGTTCTGCATAATCAATAACATGATGCGCTACACGCACATCATTTGAATGGCATTATCCATCAACTTTGGAGGGGGCCCACCCCCTCAAATATTTTAGGGGGTGTGTGAAAAACCCTGGGGCCCTAGGAGTTGGCTCTTACGCATAGTTGTGTGTGTGTGTGTGTGTAAAAGAATTGTACACAATGAAGTCTGTGGGAAATGGAGAGTTTCGATGCTAACATTTTGGGATAGAACTGAAACCAAGAATCCTGGAAACTGCAGTTTGTTCAAGGTGCTAAAAGTTGTTAGGAGACCTCTGCTACTCTCAGAGAGAGGAGAGCAACCTGTGAAAATGCATTGATGGTTGAACCACTCTAAGAACTGTACTAATGAAGCTCTCAGGTCAAATATACATATACAGTGGTACCTCAGGTTACAGACGCTTCAGGTTACAGACTCCACTAACCCAGAAATAGTACCTCGGGTTAAGAACTTTGCTTCAGGATGAGAACAGAAATTGTGCAGCGGCAGCGGGAGGCCCCATTAGCTAAAGTGGTACCTCAGGATAAGAACATTTTCAGGTTAAGAACCGACCTCCAGAACGAATTAAGTTCTTAACCAGAGGTACCACTGTACTGGAAGGAAAGAATACACAGGAAGGCATATACTACTGAAAAGAATATGCAAAAGGTGCATTATAATATTGAAAACTACTTTGCAAAAAAAATGATACAAGAGGTAAATTGCACACAACAGCATGCATGTTGGGGAAATTCACGCTATAATATGGAGGAATTTTCACGAGGGCTTTAAGAAAACCACAAAATGATGTGGGGATGTGGAGAACTGAACTTGAGATTGGAAAAGGAGAACTTGAATTTTTCAAATTCACCCAGTTCTCCTGTCCATCCATAGCTTAGCCATTTCAGAAAGTTGACCTGCCAATGTGTACATTAGAGAAGCAGCCACAGTTACGTGACTAATTCAAGGCCTAAGCAAAAGAGAAGACTAAAAACTCCTGTTGCAACCCCTGTAAGATGTTTTGTGTCTTCTCCCCTCCCTTAAAAAAGCCATTTTTCAAATTGTTCAAATGTTCACTGCTCTCTGCGTAGGTGTAGACTGAGTGACTCAATTAGACCTAGCTACCAGCAAACTATGGCTGCCATTCTGCTTCCAGTTATAAACACACATGAGGCTACAGTCCCTAAACTCCTTTTTTAGGGACTGATCCTAGTTGAACTCCATTGTACTTAACTTCCAACTAAACACTCTTAGGATTACTTCCAACCAAACATCCCCCAGAAATGAGAGAAAACAGCAGGTCTGGCTGATTTGTGAAGCAAAATAAATTTTTTTTTAGCCGAAAGTGGTACATGGTTTAATCATTCTTTTAAACTGGAAAACAATTATGGAAAAGAAGAAGCTTTTATTGCCAATTAAATGGTTTTGTGAGGTCATAGCATTTGAAGCCACCCTGCCATTTGAGGTCTGGAAGGCAGAATCCTGCCATTAAATGAAGGATGTTTGACTAGGACTTGGAGTAGGGATTCCTCCTAAGTGAGCCTGAACTTTCATTTCATTTTATTTATTTGGGCATTAAATGAATATTCTCCTCTTCCATCCAAAATGACTCCTGGAGCAGCTCATATAGACATTCTGAAACAATACTGAAATCAACAGCACAACATAGGCTTGGGCAATTCAGTCAATTTTTGCTCCTTGGGTTTCTCATTTCCCCCCCAATTTTACATTAATGTCAAAAGCAATTTGCTTTTAAAAAATAAATAAATTCTGAAAATTCACCAGCTTCTTTGTGAAAAATTATTCTGTTAACCATGGTTGTGTGCAGTTTTGACCATTATATGACTTTCACCTATTATAATTCTTTTTATTGGTTATTTTCACTAATATATGTGTTTTTATGCGTGCTTTCCCATAATATATTCATTTAGGTATGTATTAATTGGTTGGAGAATTGTGTTGCAAAATTCAGAGAAGGGTGACTTTTGAAGGATAGTGGCCTTTTGGTTTGCATATTGATTCGAGAAGTGTGAAATGGGTAGTTTCTCATTAAAATGCAAACAAAATAGAATTTCACCCCCATCCACGTACAATGCAATACATTGGGCAGTTTGGCAGACGGCATGTCAACATTAAAACAGATAAACGGGACCTATGCAAAACTGTTGAAGTACAGAGACTTCCTATTTGGGCTTCTAGCCAGCCAGCCATGCCTTTTTTTGTCTTTTCATTTTATTATATATATATATATTTGGCTACTCCATGCCACTAGCTTATCTCTGAAGCTAAAGGGGTGGAAATGACCAGTATCTGGAAGAGAGCCTACTATGTTGTGTTGGCAGCTCTGAAGTCTTCTGAAGGAGGTTGGCATGCAAATGCAAGACATGAAGAAATAGGACACTACTCCTAAAACTGTCGTTTCGGGTATGCTCTGTGCCTTTTTTTAATCTTGAAAAAAGTCACATCATTTGCTTCCAACAGCAGTACAGGCTTCCCAGCATATTTGAGCAACTTGTGCTGCCAGACCAGGCGGACTCTGCATTTCTGCTGGAATTTCTGGAGTCCCACAGTGGTTGGCTGCTGTTCAGCAAAGCTGTGAAGGTGAAAATCTCAGCCTTTCATAGGACTGCTGCTCATTATGGTACATTTAGAACAGCTGCCAGTAGTCAACCTTGGCTGCTTGCATGAGCTACAGATGTTCTTCTATATCTGAAGAAGGCTGGGTGTGTAGCCCTGACAGGATAAGAGAAAACCTTCTGTCTTCTGAACTGGTTCCCTGATCTTTCTCTTTCTATGTTCTGGATATTTTGCCCCCAGCCTCTGCTATTATGGCAAGCAGCCAACTCAAAGGATGGAAGAAAGGGCCGCTGTACAACCATAAGACCTTTCAATCCATCAGATGCATGACCAAAGTGGTGGGATTTGGGGTTTGAAGAATCTGGTCCTCATTTCAGCTGAGAATGTAAAAGTCCTGGTAGCAATGTTAACGGTGAATAGAACCAGAACGGAATCCCTAAGCAATGCCTACCTGCCCTGAGCATGGGCTGGCAAATCCCCTGTTTCTTCCTAGTTCTACATCACCACTCCTTAAAGTGTCTACATGCAGAAATTCTGGTACTGGAACAAGAGCACCCATCTGAAATAGATTAGGCCTGTTTCAACCACACTGGGAGAAATGTTATTATTTTTCCTTGTACTAGTAGAGACATCTACAAAAAGCAAGCCTTTGATGAATGGTTTGCCACTGTATTTGCAAGAGTACTTGCCCGTATGAATGGAGTGTAAATCACAGAACGTCTGGCCTGTGGCTGTTTAATGTACAGGGCACCTTGCATTTGTTGCTCTGCGCAAAGTCAGGCCAACAAGTAGTTAAATCATTTCTCTTCCCCTCATTTAGTGCCTCTTGCACACAAGAGATCCTGTGCTCCTTCACCTTTTCCCCATGCAGAACCTATTACACACACATAGGCCTTTCATTCGCTCCATATGCTCCATGGTGCTTTCCAGGAGAATTACAATAACGTGGCTCCTACTGCCATGCCTGTATAATTAACCTCTGGTCTTTCAACTGTATTTTGATACACTTGAAATGCTACCTAGAATTCCAAATCCCCTACACATTAAGCAGACCATGCTGACAAGCCTGGCTTCTCTGCTCATTTTATCAGAGTTAACTTCCAAATCAGCATTGACTTAAGCAGTCGGCCCAATTTAGGGAGCGAACGAAACCATCCAGGATCCAGTCTGTTCTCCCCACCCCCGTGGAATCAATCAATCAGTCAGTTGTCAGTCAAGGAGGAGAAGGAGACACCATAGCACCTGCCCAGAGAAAGGAGAAGGCAGCTTCTCTTAAGGCAACCTTACACATTTCAGAGGCTCTCGGCCGGATGGTTAGACCCCATTGCTCATAAATCTCCTCCATTGCTTGCCTTTCCTGCTGCTGCCTACAGTCCGCTGCTTTGCCTCCTAATGCATTTTCAAGGTGGCACGAATGTTGTCCCATTCAGAGGACAATGTCGGCATTCTTGGTTTCTTTGCTCAATATGTTCTCCAGCTTCTTGGGTGGTATGGGAGCAACAGTAGTTAAGGGCATAGGATAAAACTGGGCATCTTCTCCTGAGCAGTTGAAAGGGTTTTCCACTAGTGCAAAGCTGCCATTGGCTACAACTGGGAAGGCGGAGAATGTCCCGTTCACATTTTAAAGCCAAACTCTCTAATCTGCACTCCCTGAAACAATATGCAAACCAAAATGCAGCAGTCCTTCAGGAATCACACTTTTCTGAATTTTGCAATTCAGTTCTTTGAAAATGTACCGTTCCCCAGCATTTGGTGCCGGGTGCCCAATTCTTTTTTGTATGACTGAATTCTCTCCAAGGCCAAGTGCTACCAAGTTGGCATTATTGAAGTTTTCAAAATGACCCCACCTCAGAGTTCCAGCTGCCCCAGCAGTTAACATGGACTGTCTCTCCTCCAGGTCTTGCAAAACTTAAACAGCTCTTATTACTATATTTGGTACCTCGCATGTACATAATCTCTGCTGGTGGTCCCCTTTGGATTAGATGCATGGCTTCTAACTACTAGAAGCTGTTCATACAGGATTGTGGGCCCAAGCTGGTGGAATTCTCTCCCAACAGAGGTTATAAAAGGTGTGGGACAAAGACATCCTTAGTCCAGCAGGCATTTTAAGGTGGGTGGGTGGGACGGCTGTCACTATGGTGGGTTTTAATTGTTCTTCAAAAAAACATTTTATGTACACAGATTAGAAATTCCGAATCCTAAGTGGAATAAAAATAAATACAGAGCAAGGAAGCTAGACTCCATGATTAACTTTAATTAGAGTAGCCTTCCTCAAACTGCTGGTCTCCACAGGTTTTGGACTACCCATCAGCCTCAGCCAGTGTGAGAGCCAGTGTGGTGTAGTGGTTAAGAGCAGTAGATTCGTAATCTAGGGAACCGGGTTCGCATCTCTGATCCTTCACATGCAGCTGCTGGGTGACCTTGGGCTAGTCACACTTCTCTGAAGTCTCTCAGCCCCACTCACCTCACAGAGTGTTTGTTGTGGGGGAGGAAGGGAAAGGAGAATGTTAGCCGCTTTGAGACTCCTTTGGGTAGTGATAAAGCGGGATATCAAATCCAAACTCTTCTACTCTTCTTTAGCCAACATGGCCAATGATTGGGGGTGAGTTGTCGTCCTAAACTTCTGGAAGGGAGCAGGCTGTGGAGGGATGAAATAGAGGATCAGTCTTCTCTCTCTCATCTCATGTCAAATAGGTTATATGTTATGCAATCCATGATCATCCATCACTTCCCACCCCTCTCTCCCACAACCATGCATTTTCCTTCACGTTCCAGCCCCCATTTCATTTGCTGCATGTCACCTTTGTATCTTGGTTTTCTTTAATCCTCCTATTGACTTCAGGTTTCCCCCCTACTCACCCAAACTATATGCTGAAGTGTGACTCATGTATCACTCTTCAAAACAGGCACAATATGGTCAGCACAGTTAAAATTATTCCCGTGAGTCATGTTCCGGCAGCTGAAACCACCACCATACTCCTACTTGGAGAGGAGATGCAAGTCACATGGAGTGTGGAGGTTGTCATTTCAGGACAGCCATAATTGTATGGGATACAGATCTTGAAGAGGTCCCACAATACTAAAGATCTGCTCCTGTGTAGAAGAAAAGGGCATGGCATGTGTTTAATCTAGGAAATATTTCCGCTCACAGTCACTGGAGAGAATTCAGAGGAAGACAACTCACAGCTAAATGTGGGGCACACATCTAGCAAATGCCAACAAGACTTGGCCTATCTCAGAGTCTTGGTTCTCAAGATACAGAGATGTGTGCCTCTCTGTGGACGCTCAAGTAGTTGGATGGAGATCCATTGCTGGTTGACTAAGCATTGCATGCCCCATTCTTTCAAAGGGGACGGGGAGGCAAAGGACAGAATGTGTTATTGGACTGATAAATTGTATTTCAATGTTGGTTCTTAATGTTTTGATATATTTTATCTAATTTGATTTTATTATTCTGTAATTTACAATGGTTGCAAACACCTCGAATTCCAGCTTGGGAGAAAGGTGGACTATAAATACATTAAATAGGCAAATAAATAAACCCGCTTCTGGAAGAAGAAGAAGAAAAACAGCTTTCATTTTTAATATGAAAGTTTCTAGCCCTTGAGCCTTTGGGCAACTTCAGCCAAAATGTGCCAAATTTTATAAGACTGAAAGATGCCTTTCTGAAACAGTTCGAAAGTCTTGGGTCCTGGCCGTTCCACATCATACCCAGAAGTGGCTGGTGCGACCATGATTTTGACCTCTGGAGAGCAGCATTGCTGACATTTGCCACAACAGTGGGGAGGTCAGGGTGGAGTAGTCACACTGTGGTGGCACCAGATTGGCTCTGCTGGTGCATCCACTGTGCCCCACTGCCCCACCACTCTTAGCCAGACCACTTCTGACCAAAGGGCCCTGCCCTTGCCTCTTTCCACCTGGCTTGGGGCGAGGCTTCACAAGGACTGTGGCTGCTGCTTAGAACCGAGGACTCCTCTTTTAAATTGTTTTTAATTTTTACCTGTGTTGTTTTAAATGAGACTGTGGCATTTGCCCACTCATTATGGAGATGCCGTACTGGGGAGAGAGAGGGGGGGTTAATAGGCTGACCAATAAGAAAGCCCAGGGGCGGAGCCTAACTGTGTTTAAGGCTCAACACAGGGGTTTGGGCAGTTAGTTTGGTTGGTTTTTTTATGGGTGGGAGGCATAGGAGTTAGAGTGAGTTAGAGACAGAGGGGAGACAGAGAGAGTGAATCGGATTACAGTGTTTCAAAGTATTTATTTATTATTATTAGCAGAAAACAACAACAGTTTATTATGAATTCAGTTAGAGCTCAGAGAGCCCATTCTTGTTTCAAAGTATTTAAAACGTGTTTGCGTTCACAATAAACTGGAATCTTTGTTAATACATTACAACCTGACTGAGTCTGAATATATTACCGGGGAAACCTGGTTGGTGGCAGTGGAAGAGATAAGCCGTAGCGGTGCAGGGTCAATAGTCCATGGAATTACCGGAGGCTCTGTGCAAACGCCACAGAGACCATCTTGGCTGTGAGCCCTGGAAGACCTGCACCCTGCCTTGCTGGCTTTCCCCCATCTGGCCTGGGAGAGTGGAGTACTGACTGACTCCAGCTACAAAAGCTGAGGCTGTTGAACAGATTCTTGGGCTGGAGTATTGTTCACAGGGGGTTGAGAGAGCTTGTTGCTGTTGCTGATATTCTTGTTGTATCTTTAGTTTTAGATCTTACGATTTATGTGGAAATTGTTTCCATTAGACTGTGTACTTTTTGATGTGTTATTTATTGTTTATGACTTCTGTTATGTTTGTAATTATGTAAATCTTGCCATGTTGTAAGCCGCCTTGAACATAGTTTCAACTATGGAAAGGCGGATGTCAGGGAATCAGGAGCAGGCGCACTGGGGAGAGAGGAATTGGAGAGCGAAGGGGAAGAATCCGAGGGCAGCGTAGGGGAGTATGACAGTGGCCCGAGAGATTCCATGAGCTTCTCCAGCGAATCAGAAGATTCCCAGAAGGGGGCGCCGATGGTCAGGGCAAGGGGGGTGCCAGGGGGGACGCACCAGAAACAAGGAGCCAGCGGGGAACCCCAAAGCAGCAGCGGGGGATCAGGACCAGTTTCCCCACCAGAGCGTAGTGGGGGGGAAGAGTCACAGGTGTCAGGACCAGCGTCTCCTCCAGCGGGGAGAGAAGATGAGTCAGGGCTGACCACGCCTCCATCGGAGAGTGGGGGAACGGAAGGGAGGTCAGTTGCGGCTAACCCCCCCGAAGGGGGAAGCAGTGACAGCAGCAGTGAAACGGTCAGGAGGAAAGCTGCTGGCTGGGCGCGCGCGCCAAGTTCAAATGTGCAGGCGCGCGGGACAGCAGGAGACCCGGATGGGGAACCAGCTCCTAAAGCCCGCCGGAGGGAGGGAGACGGCTCAGGGGAATCAGCGGGAGAAGAGGCTAGAAAGGGCGGAACCCCGGCGGGCAGGCGGACCCAGAGGAGGAAGGAGTAGTGGAGAAGGTGGAGCAAGGCTAGAATCTTAAATTGGTGTCAAGGGGGAGGAGACTCAGACGGAGCATCAGCGGTCTGACAGTTGAGACGTAGAGCTGCGCGCTGCGGCTCTGGAAGTGAAACTGAACTTCAATAAAGACTTTTATACTTAACAACGAAGCAGCGTTGGTCCTTTGTGAGCTGGGACCTAGGGTAGCTCTGACAGCGGCATACAAATAAAATGGTGATGGTGATGGTGATGGTGATGATGATGAAGTCAGCTCAGATTCAGGGATGGCCCAATATCTCTGAGGCAGGGCTATTCACTTCGGCTCTTTGCCTCTTCCAAGGCTTTTACCCATTGAAAATGTTTTTTAACAAGCTGGAGAAAGGTATAAAGTGATCAAAAGGACAGTATGACCATGAGAGGCTATTGAGTGGACAGTAACAGGTTTGTGAACATGAGTGTCCCAATCTAGCAAGGAATATCTGTAACTGAAAACAGACGTCTCTATGCGCTGACAACCTGGAACGTACCTTCTGGGCTCCCTGAACTAGCTGGATGCCTCATTTGACACGGCCAGAACTACAGATGCCCATTCAGGGACATTAGCTGGACATAAGGCTGCATCAAGGCAGACAGATATTGCCCTTGATTGGCAACAGGTCACATGCACCGTCCATGGCTGCGCTGTAAAATTATCCATTAAAATATCTGTGCGTACAGGATTTCCTGTTATCAGTAAAGTGTCAGAAAAGAGCTCACTATGTTGGTGGGGTTCTCTCTCTTCTAGAGCAAGTAATAAGTACCCTGTGTGCAACAGGCAAACTGAGAGCCAATGTGCCTAACCTACTTTGCAGGGTTATAAGCATAAAATGGGCTTTTTAAAAGCTGGAACTCACTGAAATGCAGCTCTCAGGTGGGCACAATTGCTATATTAAGAGAACGAGGGTGAGTTCATAGTGAGTTCCGGCACCTCTTTTTCTAGAAAAATAGCATTGGGTGGAGATGGACTGGAGAACCAGGTATGGTACCATGGGATACGATTTAAAAAATACAGGTTTGGGTTCTGACTTAGACATACTTAAGAGTAGTCCCACTGACTTCAATAGACCTATTTTGATTAAGTCTGGCTCAAACCCACGTACTTTGGAAGGCTGTTTGTTCACTGTGCATTTGGGCACACCTCATAATAGTGTGGCAGGATTTTGCATTATGGCTTCTGAGATCAAGAATTTTTTTTTGCCTATCTCTAGATATGATGGGGTGCCATTTTTAATCAAGTTGGTGGACTAAACCTTTCGAGATTGCACAGATTTTCACCACTGATTTCAAAACTGCTCTGTTTTTTGTTGAGTAATTCCTGGGCAATGCTGGGTATCCTCTTTTTCAGGGTTCTAAATTTATTTATAAATGGTGCCATAGTTTTGAAGGCGGCGGGTAGGTGATGCCCACACTGTTGTCAACAGAAGGATAAAATTCTGCAAGGACCTGCTGCTTTCTCCTAGGGGAGGGTTGGTTTCCCTTCTGGTTCCATCTGCTGGGTAGTGTCTCGTGTATTTTAAGCAGCTCCTCTAGCTTTCACCTCTTCCATCTTGATTTCATTACTTCAAAATATTTAAATGCACAGAACTGCATTTTTTAAAAAATAAAATAAAATGCCTGTGTTACATCACTACTGCCATTACAGTGTAATAGATCTTCAAACGAAAGAGCTCTCTGTTCTGGGTTTTGATTAACTTCTCATTTGTCTAAAGAGTAAAAAAACAATCCTTGGTAGACGCAGTAAATCTCCTTCAAAGTGGTTGCAATTGCTGCTCCTCTATGTCCTCTTTTTTTGCATTCAATCCATCCATGCAGGTGTGAGGGTGCCCCCTCTTCCTCCTCCCTAAGGTTTGGCTTTTGTGACGCAGGTGCTAGCACTGAGGCACCCACACCTGCTTTATGTTTTGCAGCTGTACTCTGCAACATCTCAGCGACACAATATTAGTGCCGTGGTAGTAGATTTACGCCGGACTGTCCTCACATCGCTCTATTTTAATAGTTGCTCTGCAACGTTTTTCCCAAGGTTGCCATGCTATTGCCATCTGGAGCAGTAGTCTTGTGCAACACACACACACACACACACACACACACAACAACAACAACAACCCCAAAACAAACCCAGGCATTTGTGGAGCTAAACATTACAGGACCTCAGCGGGAAGTTATGGGACCAAGTGGAAATGAAGCAGTAGGTCTGTCCCAAAACTTTGGGAGGTTATCCACGGTGTTGAAAGCAGGGTCACATCTCACCACCCCAATACCATCATGGGGTAAAAAAATTCATCACAAATGCACTTTAAGAAGGACAATTTGGGTGTCCAATTTTTCCAGGTCATGTCCTCAATTTCAGGGGTAAAATTTATGTTTGGGTGGATTTTTTGTCAAAATGTCTCTGGCTATACTTTCTGGATGAGACATAGACATACCGTATTTTTCGCTCTATAGGACGCACCCAACCATAGGACGCACCTTGTTTTAGAGGGGGAGAACAAGAAAAAAATTCTCCCCCTCTCTACTCAGCGCCCCTTCAGCGAAGTGGCAGGAGAAACGGAGACCCTTCCATTTCTCCTGCCACTTCGCTGAAGGGGCACAGCGCAGAGAGGGGGAGAATTTTTTTTCTTATTCTCCCCCTCTAAAACAAGGTGCATTCAAGGTGCGTTCACCCAAAGCCTCCAGAGCACAGCGGGAGTTCCCGCTGCGCTCTGGAGGCTTCAGTCGGCTACCTTGGAAGCCTGGAGAGCGAGAGGGGTCGGTGCGCACTGACCCCTCTCGCTCTCCAGGCTTCAGTGAAGGCAACCCGAAGCCTCTGGAGCGAGGCGGGAGTTCCCGTTGGGCTCCGGAGGCTTCGGGTTCCTTTCAACCTGCTCTTTGGGGCTGGCGGAGGGAAGCGCTGCTTTGCCCCACCGCCAGCCCCAAAGAGTAGGTTGGGGAACAGCGCAAAGGCTGCGCGCAGCCTTGCCCTGCCCCCCGAGTTTGTGGGGCTGGCGGTGGGGGGAAGCAGCGCTTCCCTCCGCCAGCCCCAAAGAGCAGGTTGAAAGGAACCCGAAGCCTCAAAGATCCCTGAAGCCTTTGGAGCACAGCGGAACCTCGCGCTGCGCTCCGCAGGCTTCAGGTTCCTTTTGCTGAAGCCAGGAGAGTTCTTTGGGCCTCTCCTAGAGCTGCCATATTTTGAAGAGCAAAAAAGTGGATGCTATGACGACTCTTATTTTTAATACCCCTACTATACTCTTAGGAGAGGCCCAAAGAAACTTTGCTCTAGCGATGGTAACTTGGCTTGTGCGGAGCTTGAATGCCAAGTAAAATAAGGCTTTAAAACCAGGGGGCTAACCTTGAACAAGAGAGACTGGTAATAACTCTTCTGGAAAATAAGGTTCTGTTGTCCCTGCTTTGCATTAATTTAGATATTTGTTTCAAAAAGTTCTTTCCTCAATTTTTGGCCACAGTCACTCCTCAATTAATTGTGAATTGATTTTTTTTTTAAATCTGCGCTCTCTCTCTCTCTCTCTCACACACACACACACACACACATCTCCATATGAAAACCAAGGGCAGTCAATCTTTCATTAGACATGGGGTGACAGAGGGTCAGCAGACACTCTTGCCATACTAAAAATAAAGGCCCCACATCTGGTATGGAATGATGTCTGGAATTGTAATGCACATGCATCCACTTACTTGTCAGGCTGAAAACACAAACTCAGAGGCCGGTTGCCTGTTGAAACATGAACCAGTGTAATAGGAACCTAAGCCCTGAAACAGACTGTTTGTGTATGCAGCCAGTTTATTAGCAAAATGTGCAGGCCCAGAGTACAAGGACCTCAGTTTCAAGTCGATCCGTTGCACACTTAACAAGCTGTTTGTAATATAGTCCATTTCAGGTTCGTTGTTTTTTTTTTAAAAAAAGATTGGGGTAGCGGGAGGGAGGGAAATGCATTCCCACAGTAGAAGTAATGCATGATGCTTTTACCATATGGCTAAATTCTGGGTTTGCCACAGAAACTGTTGACACATGTCAAAAAGACTGTAGCTTGTATATACATTGCATTTAAAAATCGGTTATGCATAATATAAATGAGGCCTACCTGGATCCCAAAGCAGCAGCATATCAAAATGATACCAATGTTTATGTTAACAGAACAAGTAAAGGGGAGAGGGCCTCTGAGCTCACAAGGAAGACAGCAGAAACACCAGAACAAGCAAGCATGGCTTCACTTATTAGGACTGTGCACCGGATTTGGCTGAGGCCCCAATCCCAGGCCAGATCAGGCCTATTTGGTGGGGGGGATCCTGGCCTCACTCCAGTTGGGTTGAGGTAGGCCCGGATACCTGCAGTTTGTGTCAAGGTTCCCAGAGAGGCAGGCATGAGGCTGAGAAACTGCAAAAAGAAGAGACCTATGGGGTGCCTATATCTCTGAGAGAAGATAGAGGGACCCTTTTACTGGCAAACCTCTCCTTTTTCCTGTTCCTCTCCTTCTTCCCACCACTGCCAGGCTTTTTCTCCTTTGCTTCCCATCTGGGCTTTCTCTTTTTTCCATTCTTCAGTTCTTCACATTTCCACATCAGCTTGCAATTGGGAGAGGGGGAGAGGGGAGAGTCCACTTGAAAATTCATCAGCATTTTCATGCAAATGTCTCCTAATACAGTCATACCTCGGGTTACAGCCACTTCAGGTTGTGTTTGTTCAGGTTGTGGACCGCCGAATCCCAGAAGTACCGGAATGGGTTACTTCCGGGTTTTGGTGGTTGCACATGTGCAGAAGCACTGAATCGCAACCTGCGCGTGCACAGACGCAGGTTGCGAACACTGTGGGTTGTGAACGTGCATCCCGCACAGATCACGTTCGCAACCCGAGCGTCCGCTGTATATAATTTTTGCAAAGCAATTTCCCCTACCCAACGTAATGCCTTTGTGTAGGAACCTAGTTTTCCCCTAGTATATACATCCCCCCCCACACCTTACTTGGCTGGAGAGCTGCATTGCAAAGTTCAGAGATGTACAAATTTCAAAGTTCCAGTTTGCTTATTGTTCTGGAAATTGTGCATTAAGTAGGTTTGCCTTTAAATGTGTACTTCTCCATCCCTGCCAGTGCCATGGAGCTCAGACAGCTCATCTCCCTTCCCCACAGCTGCTATTTGCAAAATATTAAAACAGGGGTTGAAGAGCCCATCATGAAAAATGGTCAGGGCTGTTAGGAGTTGGCTCAATGATATCATGAGGATCACAGGTTTCCCCAGCCCTGGTTTAATGCATTCACGCATCACAGTCCTCACGTTTAATTTTGCCCAGAAAGCCATCATCCCAGCACATGTTGTAGAGATGGATTTATTTTATCTTGTTTAGAAGACTAAATACCTGTAACTAACTTCCCGGGCAGATGATGCTGCTGCCTTGGCTGAAGCTAAGCAGTCTTGGGTCCAGTCAATGCCTGTGTAAAACCTGGGCATCCCATTCTCCCTGTTTTTGAGTTGCACTACAGGAGAAAAATGTAAATAAATAACCATGGCTGCCTCAGTTCAGATATGTCAAAAACCTCATATCAACTCATCATATAATATAGTTAGGTGCAGCTATTCAACATGAAAGATGAAAGGCAAGAGGAGAGTCGCAGCAAACAAAGCTATTTACTCTCTGATCAGGCTGCAGGAAGAGGCAGCGGGGAGTAAGCCTGAAGCAGCTGCATCTGGCTGAAAAACAAACACCATTTTGTTGCCACTTTATGGAGCTTCCATAAACCGACGGCAAAAACAACAGCAGCACAAGTCCAGCCGCCCATTTGCTGTCTGGTTTTGATTTATGAAGGCGACGGACAGCTTAGCAAACAGGGCGATATCCCAAACCTTTTGGTTACTGTTGGGGGCTGGTCCGTGCATTTTAACGATACCTTTTGCCTTTGTGGAGTACATATTTTCTCTCACACACATGCACACATGCAACCCCTGAGAGACTGTAGCTAAGCCTCTCCCCGATGTGTACCAATGTACACGCGTAGCACACCTCCTTGTGCATAGGACTGCTTTGCACACACAAACCAAATGTGCAGCCAGTGGGGGCATGGTTGGAAAGCACAGAAGTGGGAGGGGCTAGTCTGCTGGACCCCAGACCCTTTCATCCATGCTTCGACCTGAGTGATATTGGGGGAGGGGGGAGGTCAAAGTGAAACACTAAAAGGGGGAGGAGCAAGCTAGATCCCCACCAGAGAGAGAGAGAGAGAGAGACAGAATAGAGCCTTTACTTTTTGCCTCATATCTTAGCTGTGTTTCAAGGACAATTGCCATGGTGGTTCTTCTGTTAAGCTCCTGAGGAACCAGGGGATTCCCTGGGCTTCAGTTTGCAGACTACAGCCCTAAGGGAATGCATCTTTTCAACAACCTGCATAGAACTTGCATGGTTAACTTAATGCAAAAAAGAAAGCCAATGGAATTAGAGTGGGACACAAACTGGGCCGTCAACGGTTATGTGTACATCATTGAATAATCTATGCACAAGATCTGCAATTTATTACGAAAGCAGGAACCGCTTGCTTCACTGTGTCATTCAGCAACTCACCTGAATCTGATTACAGTGCTGATGTCCATTAGTCAGAGAATGAAGGGGGGAAAGGCATCTCAAGAGTAATGGACTTCTGAGAAGCCAACATTTATTTAAGCAGATGCAAATAAATCTATTGTCTTTTTTGCTTTGATTGAAATAGATGCACCTCCACTGAAGTGAATTGATTTATACAAGTTAATTTTGTTTCAGAAAAGCAAAAAGTCACAAATGGGTTTCCAGGCATGCAAATGGATTCCCTCCTCCCCCCCACGCCACCCTGAATCAAAAACTTGGAAAGGAGAGCTGCATTTGCACTATGTTCCATTAGTTTTCTGGAAGCAACTTTTTACATCACGTGAAAGCTCAAATATAACACACACATTAACAGTTAGAGACACGTCAGGAAAATGGAATAGACTCTCGAATGAAACAAACCACGAGCCTAGGTTGAGACAACATGCTGAGCCAAACCAAGGCTCAGCTCATGGCAATGTAGGACAAGCAGCAGTACTGAGGAATGCATAACACTTCTCTGGGAACCCAAACACCTATGTGTTCACATTATGCTATGGTTTGGCTTAGCATTACATGCAAATAAGCTCAGTTAAGAAGTTTAATGCTATCACTTGTGGATTAAATGTACATAATTATTTTTTATCACAATACAGTGGTACCTCGGGTTAAGTACTTAATTTGTTCCGGAGGTCCGTTCTTAACCTGAAACTGTTCTTAACCTGAAGCACCACTTTAGCTAATGAGGCCTCCCACTGCTGCCGCGCCGCCGGAGCACGATTACTGTTCTCATCCTTAAGCAAAGTTCTTAACCCGAGGTACTATTTCTGGGTTAGCAGAGTCTGTAACCTGAAGCATATGTAACCCGAGGTACCACTGTACATGTGTTTAACTAGTTTACCAATACCAGGATGTCTGCATTAGCAACTACTGGTTTTTCTGTGAACAGTCGCTCTTAATACCATAATGGTCACCAACCGTACTTTTCTGCATTCCCCCCTTCTGATGTCCTTCTTTACAGCTCCCTCAGCCATGTCTAGATGTACTCAGGAGACTCTTCAGGCACCTGATGGAGTAGACTGTAGCCTGCAGAAACATATGCTACGATAAAAATGAGTGTGCTACCAAAGACGTTATTCCTTTTCCAATCACTGCCGATAATCAAGGGGGCATCAATTTTTAAAGAATGGCAAAAAATAATTTCAAGATATATCTGGCAGGGTAAGAAGCCAAGGATTCAGTTTAAGTTATTAACAGATGCAAAAGAAAGAGGTGGCTTCGCCCTGCCAGATTTGAAATTATATTATGAAGCATCATGCCTCTGTTGGATAAAGGAATGGATTAAATTAGAGAATGGAGAGCTGTTAGATTTAGAAGGATTTGATAACAGATTTGGTTGGCATGCTTATCTATGGTATGAGAAGAAAAAAAATTCACAAAGGTTTTGAAAACCACATCTTCCGAAGATCATTGATAGAGGTGTGGGAGAGGTATAAAAACTTGTTGGAACCTAGACTCCCCCATTGGATTTCACCATTAGAAGTGATGAGTGTGAAAAAAATTAATATGAGGGGGAGGTGGATAACATATGGAGAATTGGTAACAAGAGAGGGGGGGAAATGGAAAATGAAAACTTATGAAGAGGTGAAAGAATCTGTTTACGACTGGTTACATTACTTTCAGATTAATGAAATGTTTTAAAAAGAGTGTAAAATGTGTGGGTATGAAGGTAAAGAATCAAAATTCCAAGTGGAGGTATTGAATAATGAGTATAAAAATCTGTCTAAAATGTTGCTGGAGTGGCATACAAAAGATGAAGAGGTAAAAGCAGTAATGATACACTGGGCAAGAGACTTTGGTTATAATATACAGTATGATGATTGGATGAAATTATGGAATGAAAGGTTAAAATTTATGGCATGTACTGTGTTGAAAGAAAATGTAATGAAAATGTTCTACAGATGGTATATAACGCCAGTTAAACTGGCCAAAATGTATAAAACATGCAATAAGTGTTGGAAATGTAAAGAAAAAGAAGGTACTTTCTATCATATATGGTGGGAGTGTAAAAGGGTGAAAGACTTCTGGGAAATGATATACAATGAATTGAAAAAGATGTTGAAATATACGTTCGTTAAAAAACCAGAGGCCTTTCTATTAGGAATGGTAGGAAACGAAATTAATAAGAGAGACTGTAAACTGTTTCAATATGCAGTGACTGCCGCAAGGATACTTCTGGCCCAAAGATGGAAACAGGAAGAAATTCCAACAGTGGAAGAATGGAGAAGGAAATTGACTGAATATGCAGAATTGGACAAATTGACTGGGAAGATTCGATATCAGAAAGACCAAAAGTTTATCGAGGACTGGGGGAAATTTACAGAATATCTGAAAAATATATGTGATGTACAGACAACACTTGTTGGTTTTGAAGAGACTCTGTGAGATAGTAAGAAATATTGCAAAAAAGAGAGTAAGAGGAAAAGGAGTTGGGAAAGGCAATATCATGTTTAGAAATGCGTCAATAAATAGAAATTTTACGAAAGATTGACCGAGAAACTGAGGGAAGTCAAAAATTGAAGAATGAGTGCAAAATAATTTGTTGATTGTATAAAATTTGTTCAGAAAATGAATAAAAATTATTTTTTTAAAAAAGAAACTTATGCTAGCCTTCACCAACCTAGTGCCTGCCACATGTTATGGATGACAACATCCCTGACCAGGGCCATGCTGGCTGGAGCTGATGGAAGTCAAAATCTAAAACATCTAGAGGGACTAGATTGGTGAAGGCTGACTCATGTCATAATAAATGTCTTAGCCTTTAAGGTGCCATGAGACTATTTGTTGTTCCTGGATATGTTCAGAGAAGCACATTCCTTCTCATAAACTGCCCTTAGAACCATATATCTCAGATACTCTCTCTTTCTTGCTCTTGTTCCTGTATACCTGTTGGGAGTAAATCAGCAGCTCTTGCAAAAGACAGAAAAACCATCTATTCTTCCCTTGCTGATTCCTTGTAGATTCTCAGGCTTTACTTCCTTCCTGCTTCTCCTCTTCCTTATGATGCCATGATGACCACATGTAAGATTATACTCAGGCTGGCTTTATTTGCCAGGAGTAGTAAAGCTTAAGTTTATTTATACTTTCAACCAGCAGCCTTATCAGCCTATTTATTTCTGCAGTTCACTGCAATATATATACCAAACCCCAACAAAAGCATGTGGGGGTGGGGTGGATGTGAGAGAGGTTCTAGGCTAGCATCTGTTTTCTTGGCTAAGGAAGGAGTATCTCATTGCCGGAGGTGGAACCGAAGGAGCACGACACACATACCACAACTTCAGTGAGAAACCAGAATGTGGGTGTTCTTCCCACACACTCCCTGTTGGTTTGTTTATTTATTTATTGCAAAATCTGGTTTCCTCTTGCCTCATATAGCCTGGCATAGTTATTTCATTGTATGCTATTTAAAGTAGAGGAGCAGATTTCTGAGTTGCTTGGCAAGTTTCTCAGGAAAAAGAAACTGTCGTCGCAAAGAGATGATGATAATAAAATAATAATAATAAATAGCACCATCATCACGGAAGACTTCCTCCCCACTCCCAAATATCAAGCACTTCCAAATGTGAGTTGCACCCAGTGGCTTACTGATATCAGATCTAGAACTCAGCAATGTCCTGGAGCACCTCCAATTTACCAAACCAAAAGGATATGCCATTTTTTTTTTAACAATAACTCAAAAAGAATTCCCCCGTTAAACCTTTGGAACTGCACTCCCCTCTCCTGTCCAAATAACCTAGCACAGCCTTCACCAACCTGGTGCCCCCCTCTCCAATGTTTTGGCCTTCGTTAGCTCTTCCAGCTGGCAGCAGGTCTCCAGGGTCTCTTAGTTCATCCACATCATCTTCCCACTGAGGAATGCCAAATTCTTAATATGGTTTCAATAGGCTTCAGCAGAATCTGAAACGTGCTTTATTTGCCATGCGTTACAAAAATAGAACGTGCTCTGTTATCCAGAAATGCATCTGTTGTTGAAAAGATGTATAAAAGCTAGAAAGTGCAATAATGTTGTAAAAATTAATTGCATTATTGAATACCAGTGTAATTTACATATATACATATTTATATTATTATGGTATGTTCCTGTGACAAAACACACTGTAAAGTTTCTTTTGTTTAATATGTGCAATTGAGGTACAGTCATACCTCGGGTTGAAGTAGCTTCGGGATAAGTATTTTCGGGTTGCGTGCTGCGGCGACCCGGAAGTAACGGAGCACGTTATTTCCAGGTTTCACCGCTCGCGCATGCACAGACGGTCAAAATGACATCACGCGTATGCGCATAAGTGGCGAATCGTGACCCGCGGACGCAGGTTGCATTCGCTTCTAGATGCGAACGGGGCTCCGGAACAGATCCCGTTCGCATCCATAGGTACCACTGTATTTTGGTGTGTTGTGAAATTTTACTGAAAATTAAGAAACCAAGGGCAGGATTCAATTAATGAGTGCTGTCAGAGGAAGCCCTGTGCAAGGACTTTCCTGATGTCCCCTGACCCCTCACAGTTGGCTTGAGATGCATCAGAAGAACCCCAGAACAGCAACCTGGGAGCTGTCGTTTGTTCAGGGTTCTAAGCACGAAGGCTCCTTCTCCTCCTCCTCCTCCTTCCATGGTGGAGAAGGAGGTTCAAAGCAGCCTCCTGCCAGTGGCTACGCCAGGATGAGGAGCCACCGGCCACTGAAGCTGTGTGGCTGCCATGTTTGGCTCCCAGCATTGTGATGTCACACAGACGATGTTGCCTCCCCACCCGCCAATCACTCTGGTAAGCTGTCACCTCTGGATGTGACCATAGCTTGTTCTAGCCGGGGTAGGTCAGTGAGCTTTTTAACACCCAGCAGTATGTGAATGTGCTAGTCTTGCATTTAAAAGCCTCACCCCTCTCAAGAAAGCTGCACTTTATTGACCAGAGATTCCAGACATCTTTGGAGTCGCCCCTTCCCTTCCCCCACCAGAGCAACAAATCCTGCTGCATGTTTGAAGATGTCTCGAGTACTTAACTGCTGAGCTCACTTTGGCATTTGGGAATCCGGGCTGCGGACTACGCTGGCATCGAGCTAAAAAAGACGGCTGAAACGTTGGCTAAGCAGCTTATCTCATTTCTGGGTTTGTTTTGCTTCGTTAGCAATTTTCTTTTCTCTCTCTCTCTCTCTCTCTCTCTCTCTCGTTTTCTTTTTCTTTTACTCCCTCGGTAAGGTATTTTCCTTGGATGGTTACTTGCAAATTCACCGCTGGCCTCAGCATGTGTGAAGAAAGCCAGCCTAGACAAACACAGCCAATTGGACGTGCTCTATAAATCATCACCCACATCCTTCAAGCTGCAAATGGGGGGGGGTTGTCTTATTTGTTTAAAAAAAAGGTTTTAAAAAAGGGGCATAAGGTGCGGGTGGGAGAGGGAACAACTGTTAAGTGTTCCACAGCAGGAACCGGAGCCTATTCGCTGTGTCACCTACTGGAAATATTCGGAGCGCTAATGGGGAATGTATCCCTATGAGCTAACTTAATACCAGATACAAATCAAATCAAATCAAATCAAAACCCCTCCCTTAACCTTCTCATATTTTACCAGTCTTGCCTGGTGTGTAGGTAAAGAGCTGACTCAAAACACAAATCCAACAAAGAAAAGGGGGTTTCCCATGCAAAAATGCCAACTGTTAAAATGTACACATTCTGACCCGCTATTTGAAATGTGAATCTTCTGCCTATTTTCCCCACCCTGGAGCTAGGTTCATGAGATCAAGTGCACAAATCCCAGCACAGAGGCTACGTAACCAATGTACAATTAGAACAAATCTCCCTTCAAAGAATCCGATGAAATGTAGTCTACTCCATAAAGGGACCCCTGAACATTAGGTTCAGTCGCAGACGACTCTGGGGTTGCGGTGCTCATCTCGCTTTATTGGACGAGGGAGCCGGCGTACAGCTTCTGGGTCATGTGGCCAGCATGACTAAGCCACTTCTGGCGAACCAGAGCAGTGCACAGAAACACCGTTTACCTTCCCACCGGAGTGGTACCTATTTATCTACTTGCACTTTGACGTGCTTTAGAACTGCTAGGTGGGCAGGAGCAGGGACCGAGCAACAGGAGCTCACCCTGTCGTGGGCATTCGAACCATCGACCTTCTGATCGGAAAGTCCTAGGCTCTGTGGTTTAATCCACAGCGCCACCTGCATCCCATAGTCTACTCCATACAGAGCTACAGTTCCCAGCACCCTTAACAAAACACAGTTCCTAAGTTTCTCCCCCTCCCTTTTCACAGGGATGAGATAGGAGTGGTACCTTGGTTTTAGAACAGCTTAGTTTATGAACAACTTGGAAACAGAATGCTGCAAACCTGGAAGTAGGTGTTCCGGTTTGTGAATTTTGCCTTGGAAGTGGAACATGTTCTGCTTCCTGTTGAGTGTGTTCCATTTGTAAATTGAGTCACCCACTGCTAATCAGAGGCTTCCTGTTAAGTCGGTCGGCTGTTGAGTCCCGAGCACCCACACAACACAGAGGTGATATTTGGAGCTTTCGTTTTTGCTCTCTTTTTTGCATTTTTGTTTGTGTGGCTTTTTCGGGGGTTATTATTATTATTATTATTATTATTATTCATTTTATGGGACTGACTTGTGACTGTGGCTTGTGATTTCGTTTTTGTGACTGTGTGGAACCCAGTTCAGCTACTGATTGATTGATAGATTGATTGATTCTGTGACTGCAGAAATGGATAAAAGCCCCCCTCTCATCCAAACAATGACTATCATCAGTGCACATAAGAAAAAAAAATATTTTATTTTTATCATCTACAACACTGTCTTATTTATTTTATAGTACAGTACAGTACATTGATTATTTCTTTCATTTTATGGATCAATGGTCTCGTAAGATAGTAAAATTCATGTTCAGTTGCTGTTTTAGGGGTTGTTTTTAAAAGTATGGAACATATTAATCCATTTTGCATTACTTACTATGGAAAAGCATGCCTTGGTTTTGGAACGCTTTGGTTTTGGAACAGACTTCCGGAATGGATTAAGTTTGGGAACCAAGGTACCACTGTAAATGGCATCATTTCACATTTAAAGATGAACCTAATACATATGTGCTTTCTGAAAAAGCACATGAACTGAAGCACCACCATCCTTCAAAATTCTCAGAATTCCAGATTGTTTCTAACCATAATTCAGAGTGATGGTTTTTAGACCTACACATGTCACCCGGGTTGCCTTCTCCAGTGTAAACATGGCTATCAACTGAGATCCTCATTGGAGGCGCTTCTCCAAGTATCCCAACCAGTGGAAAAGAGGGCCTTTTCTGAGTAATTGAGAGCTGTGGGTTGACTGGCTTGTAGGTTGTAGGTTCCGTCTGTCTTGGGAGACCATGGAGGAGTCCGTCTTTGGGGGTGAGGTCAAACCATTGGAACGTTGTGTCGCCTGCTCTGGCTGTGGAGACCAATGTGGGAGAGACATGTATTGTTGCAGCTGGGGCAGATGAAGGCGTCCGGTTGTGCTGCTGCAGATGCACCATGGCGTTTCTTCTCTCTGCGCTTCTCCCTGGTATTAATGTATATCTTTAAAAGGTCCTTAAGGGAAGGGCTGTTCCCATAGCTCAGTCCCAGAAGGTCCCATGATGCAGAGGGTTCCAGGTTCAAGTCCCAGCATTTCCAAGTAGCGCTGGGGAAAGACTCCTGCCTACAGAACCACTACCAGCTAGATGTGCCAGTCATCTAACTGTGTAGAAAGCAGCTTCCAATGTCTGCATGTTTCTCTGTTATGTCCTTGTTCTATGTAACATCTGAGGTTGTTTTGTGGTCTTTGCTCACAAGTATTTTATTGCTGATTTTTTAAGTTGTAAGGTTTTTTTAATGGGTTTTGGATGCCCCTTGGGTGCCTTGCCTGAAAGGCGGACATGATGAATGTTTTTAAAGTAAAAGAAGAAAAAAAAGAAGAAGCCCTGTAGCATTGCCCCTGGAACATCTCACTACTTGGAAGACCTGCAGAATGGTTTTATCCGGCTTCTAGGTTTCGGCTTTCAATCCATAGAGCTCCAGTATGTTTTTATAAAAATAGCCACAGAACTGTATATCCACCCACCAGGATGTAAAGGGTGAAGGAAACTAATCTGGAAGTGTAAACGGAAATGTCAGACAAGTGTTTTGTGACAAAGCCTTGCTTTCTATAAAAGTGTCGTGAAATTTATATGCGGCAGCTAATAGATTTCTATTTTAGAGGTTCTTGGTAATAAGTTTTCCATTACTTCTCTCTCTCTAGCACACACACATGGGATGGGGAAGAAATACCTAATTTGCACTTTCTGAAAAAATACACAAACTGAAACACAGCCATCCTTCAGAACTTCTCCAAATTTTTCAGCGCAGGTCTCCAGCCACGTAATGTGTACAGAAATGCATATACTAAGGCAGTGTTCTTCAGCTGTGGGTCTCCTGATGTTGCTGGACTATGACTCACATAATCTTAGCTTAGTTAAGGCTGGTGGGAGTTGTAGTCCAGTGATAATTGGGGACCCAAGGTTGAATAAGACTGTGATAAAGTGTGGATAAAAACGCATATACTGGTGAAAATAAATATTTAAAAAGAATTTTAGTATGGGAAATTGTTTTGCAAAAATGTGTACATTAATCAAAACTGCATGCAAAAATGTTTATATTAAGAGAAATTCACATTGATGAATTTTCATGATAGCTTTTTTTCAAAAAAACAAAAGCAAATTCATCACTGTGTAGAACTGAATTTACAACTGGAAAAACGAGAAACATAAAGAAACCAAAATTTACAGATTTGCGCATTGCTAACACAAATACACCGTGTTTGCACAAAAGGTGTAAACCTTCCTCTCTGTAATTTCTCTCTATTGTAGCTCTTAGGTAAATATACCGTATTAGGATGATCCTCCCTAAAGGTAGAAAGGTTTGATTGACCGTTTCCTTCACTGACTTCCTACTCACCAGTCCACTTTGGACATTTCTTAAACACCCAAAACTTAAATCAATACCACCAAGCAAACTTGGTGCAAAGTTGTCAACATTTGAGTCTATCCTGTTCCCTGCTCTGTTTGCTTTTGCTTAGCTAGCAAATGGTGGCTTTTGATGACTAGAAATAGGACCATTGTGGCTTTACCACAACCTGTGTTTAGAGGATGATGCAAAGATCCATTAATGGATGGATCATCTAAAAAGGGTGTGGCAACACCGGTGAAATTTTGTGAAAGCTACAGGCATCGGTCACAAAGCATGCACAGAGGCAGGATATTTTCATAAGTAAACCGAAAGTCATATTAGTAATATTTTGTGAATAATTGATGGACACCACTCCAGTGATTCACATCACCTCTATTCACAAGTGAAACTTTTCCATGATCCAAGCCAGGGCATCCCACCCTTCTGGCTGATATAGTTGAGGCTTTCCCCCCTGTGCCTTGTCGGGAAAGTAGAGAGCTGTGCAGAACTAATGTTGAATGGAGCAGCTGTTTGTGTTTCAGGAGGAAGCCCACCACCTTATGTAGAAGGTGGGGTGAGCCTTATACATGTTATAAGAATGCTAAAGTTGATATTCAAAATGATTACTAATTTGTTGTAATAGTAAAAAGTAAAGGTAAAGGACCCCTGACAGTAAAGTCCAGTCACAGACGACTCTGGGGTTGTGACGCTCATCTCACTTTATTGGCCGAGGGAGCCGGCGTACAGCTTCTGGGTCATGTGGCCAGCATGACTAAGCTGCTTCTGGCGAACCAGAGCAGCGCATGGAAACACCGTTTACCTTCCCACTGGAGTGGTACCTATTTATCTACTTGCACTTTTTGGCATGCTTTCAAACTGCTAGGTTGGCAGAAGCAGGGACCGAAGGTACCGACAAATTTTGGCGAAACATTTCAGTGCTTCTCCTGAATGAATATTTATCGCCTTCTAAGTACAGCTTGGACTGGTTGGACACAGATTAACAGTGGGAGGAACAGCTGGTGAACGACCAAGGGGGAAAGGCTCAGAGGCCAGGAAGTGATGGTGGGACAACAATGAGTGGGCAGAGGGAGAAGACTGGAGTGAGGTATTGGAAGCTGAAGGGGCAACAGGGCTTTGTGAGTTGGGAGTGTCTGTGGCAGTGAGAAGTCCAGAATCAGAGGCAGAAGTTGAAGTAGGAGAATGGGAGGAGGGAGGTCAAGAGGCAGAGATGAATCAGCCTGGTGAAGAGTCATGGGTGTCTCTCCTCCTGCTGTGACAAGCTCCCCTCCCCAGTTGTCTCCCAGAACCAGAAGAGGCATGAAAATGGCAGAGGAGAGGTTGGCATCAGGGAGCTGCAGTCTCTGATTGCTGGGGGGAAGGTCTGGAGAGGAGGGGATTTAGATGGCTGTGAGGAGGGACTTTCCATCTTGACAACTGATTTTCATAGAGTAAGACCACCAGGAATGAGCCGCTCTGCTCAGTAGGCTTGACACTCAACCAAATCTGTGGAGAATGTGTTCTTGTTAGTAAAGAGTTAACTCCAATTTTGAACTGTGTGAATTACTGACTGGCACACTCCTGTAACACTTGCATTCTGCAAGCATATGTATTATTGGTTGTCACTAGAACTGGTCACCACCTTTAGACAGATGTTCCACTGATTTCAATGGAGGGCATAATTGTCTACATAATTTGGGCCAATTCTAACCACCCCAGTCAAAACTCTTCCAAAACTTAGTGGAAGAAGTACCGAAATTTAATCTTAACTTTGACAAGGAAGTCCACTGCAACAAGAAGTATACTTTTAGAGCGGAAAGAAAGACTCTGTGTTCCATCTCAATGCAGCATACGTCGAAGACATATTCATGATTTATAATTAGAAGAAACTGTCTGGTGGTGATGACAACATATTTTTGCAATGTCAATCTCTCTAACTTGGTATTTGGGTTCTTTATAGACTTTCATCAAGCAGGCACATTAATTCTTGGAAATGTAACAGGAGCACAAGGAAGACTCCTTGCTTCTACTCCTTGAGCCATTGTTGGGGGGGGGGCATTAGCCTAATCTGTTAATCCGGCACTGCACCAGTTCCTCATTTCTACCCTAAATAACACCTTGTTCCACATCCCCTGTCCAAAAGCATCCTAATAACTGTGATTGAGGTGCAGATCATTCCCCCCCCACAAGCCCTTAACACTTCTTCCACAGTACTGCCATTCCCACAATTCCTTGGTATACTTTAGCTCTTTGGTTCAAGAATGGTGAGAGTCACATTGGGGGAGGCCTAGGGCCTCTCAGCCCTGCATTAGCGGTTAACTGCCAAGTTTCTGTGAATATGGTTGCACACACAGAACAACGGGGTTATGATAATCTGACTCACTGTTCCCCTAGCAACCAATCAGGCATGCCACATTCATGTAATTTCTTTTACTTAAGGTTTTTTTGGCCTTCCAGAGAAGCTACCTCAAAAGAAGTGGTCATTGGCAGTGAGAGAAACTGAAAGAGACAGCCAGATAACTGTCAGACTAATAATTGGCCTTTGAGATAAAGAATTAACACCTCCAAATGTATTCCTGACTGAAAAGGTGCCCTGTGTGAAGATTCAATAATCAGTATTATGTGCTCACGGTAAGCCCTAATGGCCAAGCCCAACACCAGACAGAACATCTGGCACCTCAGTCACACATTAAAGCCATACAGCCACTGCCAAGCATTGCTCCGGGATAATAAATGTGGCAGAACTTCTTTCTAATTAATAGCCACAAGGATGCTAAAACCTTTCGCAATACAGGGCATATTCAATGAGGGCAGAAGGGAACATGTTACAGAATTTAAATATTCTGTTATATGCAAACAAACAAACAAACCACCATGCACAGCTAAAAAAGCCCCCTCCATTTTTCCAACTGTGTTTTGAATGTCAGAGTCGATTAAGAGGTAAGGTCACTTATTGCAACACCATTTTTACTTTGAACTTTCATAGTGCCTATGACACTATTGATGACTGGCACAACGTCCAAGAGTGCACCATTTTGTAAAATAATAATAATAGTTATTTGTTTGTTTTTCTTTAGAGACAAGACAACATGGTTCCTGAAATGTACCACTCAACTCAAGAGTAGTTAAGCAGACCATTAAAAAAAAATTGCAACAAAAACGTCCTACATATTGAGAGTATGAATGCTAGAGAAATATGATATCCCTGTGACAATGTGACAGGATTAATGTGGACACAGGAAATCATGTCTGGAGCCTCCATAACAAATCCAGATTTACTGCACTTTAAATGGATGGTCTGGAAAAGTCCTGAGTGGAATGTATAAGTAAATGTGTTTATTATCTGGGTTGAAAATGACCCCTCCTTTCCTCAGCATTTTGATTGTTAATAGATTGCAGCTACATGAAATTGCCTCTTGGAAGGGCCTTTGATTTTTCTCATGGACCTTTTGACTTTTCTCAAAGGACTTTATAAACTCTGCAGCTCACCCAGAAACATCAGCTGCCAGTGAAATGTGACCACTCCCATTAAAAGAGCCTTGATTACATAATCTAGTCAATGAACTTCTGACAGCTTTCTGTAAATAATTGTCTGTCTGTCTGCCTGCCTGCCTGCCTGTCTTTCCTGGTCCATAAGGGCCTCCGCCATTCGTAGAAACATTATACATTTGGAGGACTCTCTCAACAAAAAGACTCTCTTTGGAGCCAGAGTGCTGAAGCCACATGCTTCGTGTCTAGTTCTGCTTTGTGAAAAAATTGTAAGCAAAGAGAGAGAAAATGGGCTCCAAGGATAGCAGACAGAAGCTAGGGACCAAAGTGAAACTTCAGACGTGCTCAGTGGCATTTTGGGCTTGTTAAAAATCCTGGGGGAAGAGACCACGTTGGAAGCCTTACGTATGATAACCATCTAATACCAAATCTGTACTGCTGTGGGGGTGGTATAATGTGCTTTCCCCATCCCTAGCAGTACTTGTTGGTTGAATCTGGCATAGAGAGAGGACAAGGAAAGAATTTGGTGAAATGTGAAGGCAATCATGTAGCCCCTTCTGAGGAAATGACTCCTGCTGGATTTCAGAAGGATCGTTGCTGCGATTCTCCTGCAAAAGAAGCCCTTCCAGTTCTGGTTGCTTAAAAAAAGGGGATTCACTTAATTTCCCTTATGGTTTTGCAAGTAATTTGTGTGAAAATGGCATACTTCATAGATGCATCCTGATGTAAGAAACCTGACAAATTTCAGAAAGATAAATGTGGAGGGATTTGTCCCAGGTGTCTTGAAGGCTGGTTTGCAGGGCAGAGGCCCAGAAGGAATTTGCTTGCCTACCTGAGGTCTTGTGGGGAGTAGTTTTAAGAAGAAAATGGCATGCATTGTAGCTGTGTCAATTTGCCCTCTTTCTTTCTTTTTGTCTGCTATTTTTTCCTCTATTCTCATGATCTATCTGGATATGGGATCATTCCCTTTCCCCATGTTTTGAATCACAGCGCTGCGCCTTGTTCGTTTGTCCCTATTCCTTTTAAATGGTTTGTTACTGCTTACAGTTCTAATAATATTTACATGATACTGAAGTTTTCCTTCCACCATTGTGGTTATCTGGAAGCAAAAAGGTGTGGAACAACATTGCTTCATTTTATAAGTTATGTGTGAAAGCTGATCTACTAGACCCTCCAAGTGTCCCTATTTTCCAGGGACAGTCCTGGACTTATAGAAGCAGTTGAGGTTTCTGATTTGACCCTGGAATGTCCTCTTTTTCTTTAGGACATCATTGGAGAAATGTTGGAGTTATGCGGCCCCCAAACCAAGGAGATAAGTAACTATACAACCTTTAGAAGTCATCTGAAGGGAGCTCTGTGTAGGGAAGTTTTAAAATGTTTAATATTTTATTATGTTTTTATATTTGTTGGAAGCCACCCAAAGTGGCTGGGGCAACCCAGATGGATGGGCAGGGTGTAAATATTACTACTACTACTATTATTATTATTCAATAGGAGACCACTATTTTCATTGGAGAAATGTTGTAGGGTATGATCTACATATTATGCAGAATAAAGCTGAATAATTACGGAGTGTTATCACTGCAGATACGTTTGTGTACTTTGCATTTTTGAATGCATTTCTATATAATAGACTTTCTATATGTATTTAACACTAGCACATTGGGATGGGGAGTTTAGCACAGCCCTCTCCCAGATGCACCACTATAATATACTCGGAGAGCTTTTCATGTGGCACCTACCTTAATGTTGAAGCAGTACAGTCCCAAATTCTGCTATCTCAGTTACCAATCTTATGGGTACCTTGGCTCATATATGCAAACTGTTACCACCGGGCAAGAAATTAATTTGTGGGGCAAGTGTCCCCACTGCTTCCCCTTTACATTCTTTTCGCTTGACAGACTCCCCCTATTTGCTGAATTTCAAGTTGCAAGAGCAATGGGGGATTCAAAGCAAATAAACATAGCATTTGATAATGTCTGTGTTTTAAGATTCCCTTGGCTGATTCCTCTTTATGTGTGTTCTTTCACTGTACAATGATAAACTGTCCCATGCAAAGATATTGGATAACAAGGCTCGGAGCCCTGGATAAGAAAACATTAGGAGTCATAAATTTGCACAAGCTCTTTAGAAAACAATATTCACTGGGAAAATTCCGGAGTGAAATGAGTTTACGAGAGCTGCGTGTAGGCGTGCATCAGTCAGCTAGCAGCATATGCTGCTCTGGAAACTAGAACGCGTTTATGAAATGATTTGTAAATAGATGAGAATTACAGCAAACAAATGAGACCTGCAACAAAATGTTGCAGTGTGGAGTATGCCATTTGATTCACTCTCCCTGCCTAGACTCATGGCTTCCTCCTCTGCAGAAAAAGCCATTTTGCATTTCCTGCCCACTGAGCATTCTCAGTCCCCTAGTTAAGCTTCAAAAACTGCCTCAAGCCTCCCAAGATCTCCTTTTGGTGCATGGGTTGTACCTAAATCACTGAGCCTCTTGGGTTTGCCAATCAGAAGGTTGGCGGTTCAAATCCCCGCAACGGGGTGAGCTCCTGTTCCTCTATCCCAACTCCTGCCAGCCTAGCAGTTTGAAAGCACACCAGTGCAAGTAGATAAACAGGTACCACTGCAGTGGGAAGGTAAACTGTGTTTCCATGCACTCTGGCACTCATCACCGTGTTCCGTTGCATCAGAAGCAGTTTAGTTATGTTGGCCACATGACCTGGAAAGCTGTCTGGGGACAAACGCAGGCTCCCTCGTCCTGAAAGCGAGATGAGCCCCATAGTTGCCTTTGACTGGACTTAACCGTCCAGGGGTCCTTTACCTTTACCTTTTACCTTTACATAGGGACTAGGATTCCAAGAATGGAGTTCACTGCTTATATGACCACAGTAATTCAGGCACTGGGGGTTTCAAGATTTGGTTACTACAATGCGCTCGACTGGGACTCCCCTTGCGCTTGATCTGGAAGCTGCAGTTAGTGCACAATGCTGCAGCATGGCTGCTAAGAGGTGTCAGGCTGCTGCCAGCTACTCCCACATTTGGTTGCCCTGGAACGTACAAAGACAAAGAATGTTCTAAATCTAAACTCTTCCTCTTCTCTGGAAGGGTCAGGCTGGGGAGGCAGTTTCCACTATTCCTCCTCTGACAATAGGAGCGAGACCTACTGTCCCTGACAATAGGAGTGAGACCTTGTCGGCATTTAACACTGTCCTCAGAAATCTGCACTAGCTTCCATTTTGCTCCTGGGCCAAGTTCAAGGTGTTACTATTAGTATAAAAAGCCCTTAACGGTTTGGGACCAGCTTATTTGCAGGAACACCTTACCCATAGCCTCCAACATTTCTCCAATGAAAATAGGGACGTCCTAAGGAAAAGCGGTACATTCCAGGGTCAAATCAGAAACCAGGATGGCTTCTGTAAATCCGGGATTGTCCCTGGAAAATAGGGGCACTTGGAGGGTCTGCTTACCCCATAGATGCACACCCCTGTGATTTTTAAAAAAAGAATATTAATGTAGTGCTTATTTAGGTAGGAATATTATTTTGTCCAAGATGCCAATGGAAACAGTAAGAACTACAGCAACGTGCAGCCCTTTAATGACAGGCGATGCTCCCTCAGCAAATCCTTGTGTTACTCCACAATCTAGACTGTGCTGCCAATGTCTGATAAAGTCACCCAATAAATTCAAAAAGTGCAAGGCTTGCTGGATGATCATCTCCGATCCTAACCCTAACTTTAAAAAAACAAAAACAAAAACTGATGGCTCAGCCTTTTTATCCAGCTATTCTCCCTCATCTCCAAACACTTCCTGTAACACTCACCATTCTGTTTTCTGCTTCCCTCTAGAGCGATTCTTGTACGCTCCAAATCTGTTCCTAGTTAAGGACAGGAAAAGAATGGAAAGAAGTTGCTGCTATTTGTTGTAGATGTCAGTTCCACAAAAGATCACAAGGAGTTTGTCTACATTTTTACAATGTGGTTCTGTATTTGCAGTGTTTCCCGTCTGTCTTAGTTCCTGCTCCAAATCCCAAGGTTACAAGCAGGGTTCATAATAATTAGACCTTTGCATCGCTCACAGAACTTTGAAAGCGCATTAAGATCCTTATGCTCTCCACATCATGTGCTGAAATTAGAATCAGTTTCTTCTCTCTCTCTCTCTCTCTATTTCATGTTTAAAATGACTTTAAAGTTTGTTCCTGTTTCTAAGCATTACGTAATAGGTAAGGAGATCTGGTATCTAGCAAAGTATATATATTTTTCCAAGTGAGTTTGTGTGTGTGTGTGTGTGTGTGTGTGTGTGTGTAATACCTCCATATGCCAGAACTTACGGGACCCCAGCTGTAGGAAAGTAGTTTTTAAAAGATGATAGATAGATGATGATGATAGATAGATAGATAGATAGATAGATAGATAGATAGATGATAGATGATAGATAGATAGATAGATAGATAGATGATAGATAGATAGATAGATAGATAGATAGATAGATAGATAGATAGACAGACAGACAGATAGATATACAGATTAACAGTGTGGAGACGTAAGCATAAATCTAGCTTCAAAGAAAAAATTAGTTGCACCCAAGCCTGACTCTTTTGTTATGTGTCTCCATCCTTAAAATAGTCTACAGTAGAATAGGATGTGGGGCTGGCAACCTCATTAGTGTATACTTAAACGACAAGACATTTAGCATGGAAACTCTTTTCAGATGGAATATATGCCACCTGTGAGAAGAAATTAACTGCACTTTAAAGACGTTTTTGCCCCTTCCCTACCTTTGCACCTTGTAGAGTATGATCTGAAAAGTGGAGTGATAAAGGTGTAGACCCATGGTTGTGCAAAGTGCATCCTCCACCATTTTTTTTAAAAAAGAAAAGATATATGCATGCTCCTTTGGCAAGGACTTATTGGAATGTTATATCTTGCTTCCATGAGCCCGTGGGTTGTGTGCTGGGTATGTGAAATGTGAAGGCCAAAAAGAAGAATGAAAGTTGTACCATGACAGGGTGTGATTATAGACAGGTTGCCTCTCTGACGTTCACATTTGTGCACCCTTTGTCCCCTGCTCCATAGCTTCACAAGCATTGTGAAATGTTGCTCAGTAAAATGGCACAGGCACTGTGGGAATGCAAGGTTGAAGTAGCTCATCACCAGGGATATCAGGGGCACAGGTGTCCGTGGCCTCGGTGCAGCCATTTTCAAATGTGCAGCACTTACTATAGCAGTAGAAAGCATAAATGGAATAGAGGGCATTCCATTTGCTCAACACTAGCCCAGTTTTGTGACAATGGTGCATAGTGTAAGCACAGGCTGAGCAAAGAAGAGCAAGGAAAGGTAGGCAGCAATTGCTGCCATCACACTGGACACTGCCAACCCTAGGATTCTTCCACTGATCTGCTGAGATGATGCCTCCATTCCATGTACTCCTGTACACTCAGCATGAATGGTGCTTCGTTCATTGGGAGGGATGTGTGAGACCTGCCTTATATGTGTATAGTTACAAAAGTGGGGTGCCTCCCCTTCTCCCTGCCAAGTGGTGGCAAGAGTCCACGGTCCGTGGTCCTTTGGAGAACTGAGACACGGCGGAGACTGTTGTAGCTTTAAGAAATATGTTTATTCACCTTCGGTCTGCATGGAGGGGGTGCATATCTTACAGCATGGTCGTTTCAAGAGGGATTTCTCCCCTACAGCAGTGCAGCCAACCTTCAGCCAGCCTACCCAAGATGGATCCCTTCACTTTTTCCTGCTGCTTCTTCTCAGCAACCTTTGCTCAAGACTCTCTTTTCCTGTCACCTCACACCCAGTTACCCTGATAACTTTCCAAACCCCTGTCTCTTCAATTGCCCTTTATTCTTTCTTAATGGCCCCAGTTTGGCCAGGTAGTTTTGCATAAGCTAGCCCAGGAATTCCTCTGCAACCTCTGCAGTTTGTATTTCTTCTTTCACATCCCCATTCATCAAAATTCTCCCATTTATTAATTTCTAGGGTTTAGCCGCCCAACCCAATCTATAACAGTCTTTTTAGGTTTTTATACTGTTTTGGTTTTATATTAGTTTTAATTCTTGTACTGTTTTGTAAGTGACTTTTGGTTATGTTTTGCAATGAAAAATTACGAATAAGTGCAAATAATCATAATCATAATCATAATCATAATCATAATCATAATCATAATCATAATCATAATATCGAGTTATGTGCTTCACCCACAACTGAAATGCACTTACCCATGGGATGGAATGCAAGGACATCTGTTTTAACTACTTAGCAATTAGGACTAAGAATATCCTGCCTAAGTGAAATGGCAGGATTTATTTAAGGAGGCAGGTTGTAACAACACACACTGGAATTTGACCTAAATGCTAGCTGATCCTTCTGTTGTGAAAAGTGCCATGGGATAGTTAGACTTCATAGATCAGCACATGGATATACACTGTATTTGGGAAAGAGCTTGGTGGAAAGAACTGGAGATTTTTTCCGATGGGCATTTAAGATGAATATGGCAGAAATTCAGAAGTGGAACTTTACATTCCAAAACATACTACACTGATGCAAATGTGTGGGGTGGGGTGGAATTGATGGGTGGTAAGTGTCAGGTGAATAAATTAAATTCTGCTTTCTGTTAATTTCATATACAATGTTAAATTTAGGCCTTAATATGCTTGCCATCTTGATTCTATATTTTTTACTGTGACCTAATCATATCCTTATGTTCACTGAAAAGAAACCCTCGATAATTAGTGGAAATTATAAGTAATAGCTTCATATAACCTCCCCACCCCCCAGCTTCTAATTAAAGCATTTTGACACTTACCACACAGGTTACAATCCTCTCAGCTATATATGGAGAAAATCCAGCTCATGCAGAAAAAAGGCAAATGGCATACTGGAAAATCTCCTTGCTGTGTTTTCTTTCTTTCTTTTTTTTAATGACATGCTACAGCTTTTAATGAGATATGATTTTCATGGCCTTTTTCCAACAGAGTTTCCATATGCTTCAAGTACTGGCAAATGTTGAGCATATGTAGGTCAAAATCTCTCTTTTATATCATTTCTCCCCATTTCCCCCCTATAATACAATGTATTCTTCTTTCAAAGGACGATTGTCACTTGAAGTCTAGCTCTGTCAGACTGGCTGTTATTGATCCTATTTGATATGAAAAGCCATGTACTTTGTGATGTGTGCTGAAGATAATGGGTTTGGAGCAGGGAGTGGTCACATGTTGTGAGTCGCAACATATCTGCACAAAAAGAATGGCATAGATTTCAACAATAGATCTGGGAAGCTCACCTGAATGAGTGGAGGGGGTTAGGCAGCCCACTGCCGCTTTGCAGAATTCACGTTTCCTATATACAAAACCATATGCAGTGCTTGAAAATGCACAGTTTGACCCAGGCAAAGCCACCCTAGCTCTGTAATGGATTATTTATTCTCTGCCCTGCCATAATCTCTCTTTGAACTGATTTTGTTGATGTTTGTGGCACTTCAAACTTGAACAAGAAGAGTTTGGATTTGATATCCCGCTTTATTACTACCCTAAGGAGTCTCAAAGCGGCTCACAATCTCCTTTCCCTTCCTCCCCCACAACAAACACTCTGTGAGATGAATGAGGCTGAGAGACTTCAGAGAAGTGTGACTGGCCCAAAGTCACCCAGCAGCTGCATGTGGAGGAGCGGGGAATCGAACCCAGTTCACCAGATTATGAGTCTACCGCTCTTAACCACTACACCACACTGGCTCTCTTTGTATGTGACCAACACATATAACCTTTGTATGTGACCAACACTGATAAAATAGATGTGTTGTATTATTGTTGTTGTTGTTAAGATTTGTATACTACCCTATAGGTCTCAGGGTGGTTCACAACATAAAATCACCATATAAAAACAGAAAGTAGATAATAAAAATAAGAACAAGAACAAGCCAAAAATCCCCACCTGCCCCAGCCAAAGGCCTGGTTAAAGAGGGATGTTTTCGCCTGGCACCTAATGAAAGCACCAGCTGAACCTCTCCGGGGAGAGCATTCCACAAAGAGGAAGCCACAAAGTGGAAACGGCCCATTCTCATGTTGCCACCCTCTGTACTTCTTGTGGCAGAGGCACACGAAGAAGGGCCTCAGAGGATGATCTCAGGGTCTGGGTAGGTTCGTATGGAGAGAGGCTGTCTTTTGGGTAATGTAGGACAAAGCTGTAGCACCTCAAAGCTATGTGTTCTCTTTAAGATTGCCTTCACGTGAAACTGACTACATCAGCTGGTGTGGTCAGTTTCACTATACTATTGACTTGCATGGAACTAGGGCTGGACTTCAGTTAACCTGAACTTCCTGGGCCTGTGATGTGCTTCAATGGGTCTGTGTCCCAGCTGCAACAAAGGGGGATTTTTCCAATGCAAGAATATTGATTGTATGCAAATCTTTGTGTGGGCATGTTTATGTGCATTTTTTCTGGGGAGGAGGTCCGTAGCTTTCATCAGATTCTCAGATGAGTCCACGATCCCAAAAAGGTTAAGAACCATTGAACTGGGGGGATATATTTACAAGCACAAACAAGGATAAAAGAGCAAGTGGACCTTTTGCATGACACTAAAGCTGTGTCCTCATTATTTTTTTAACTGTCCTCCTGGATTTCCTGGTGCTGGAAAGAGAGGAATGTTGCTCCCATTCCTCCTCAGAAATAATTAGATATTCAGAACTTCTGATTACATATTCAGAAAGCTTTCCCACCTTTTGCAGGATCTTACGTACCTCTTCAGCTTCTGCATGCTCTCTCCTTCTCAGAAGAAATCACTTGGAGAGGCGACCTCTTGCTTCTCTTTAAGCAGACTGTTTTACCAAGCACTGAAGCTGTTTAGTCAGAGCAGGGGAAGTAATCCAAGGATAAAGATCAGCCCAAATTACTTCCTAGGGAAGAAAGCCCAGCCTTTGTAGAGAAGATATGCCTTGTCATCATGTCGGGCAGAACAGGAATTACAACCATATTTGTGGGGTCTTTGAAGTAGTAATATGCCAACCTCAGCCAAACAGATTTAACACAGAATTATAACAATGTGGAATAAGACTATATGCCCCCACAGGGCTGCTGTGAAGTGAGGCTTACAAATCACGGTGAGATTAAAGGACCAGGGCAGGAAGCGAGGCGGGAAGAGAACTGTACTGAATCATATTATGGTACCCCAACGGTGATGAAAGTGGATTACGTGGTTTTTGGAATTCCTGTAATGTTTTGCTCTACTATGTGAGCTGAATGACCACAGTTGATAAACTGTGATTAACTCCAGACCAGTCATAAGAACATAGGAACAGCCTGCTGGATCAGGCCAATGACAGGATCAGGACCCGAGCACAAGAACCCTTTCCCCTCCCTTGGTTTCCAGCAACTGGTGTTCAGAAACATTACTACCACAGGCCATGGAAGCAGAGCACAGCCATCAGGTCTAGTAGCCATTAATAGACTTGTCCTCCATTAATTTGTCCAATCCTTTCTTAAAGCCATCCACTCTTGCTTGTCTCCTCTCCTCCACACACCCTGAACTGCATGTTTAATTGGGTTTTAAACATGCAGTTGAATATCATCTCCCACCCCTCACTTTGGAGAGCACTGCATCACTCTAGGTCAGGGTTTCTCAAACTTGGGTCTCCAGCTGTTTTTGGACTACAACTCCCATCATCCCTAGTTAGCAGGATCAGTAGTCAGGGACATTGGGAACTGTAGTCCAAAATCACTGGAGTTTGGGAAACCCTGCCCTAGGTGGACCCAGCCTGAGCCAGGATGTTCTGGGGCCACCTCAGCCCATGAAAAAACCTCAGCTCAACCCAAATAAGTCTGATTCAGTTCTCTGTCCAGAATTTGTCTAGATCAGATGCACAACTCTATTAAATGCAACTTTTTGCCAAATGGCATTGTTAGAACGTTTATGGTGCATTTCTGCTCATAGGCAAGTCCCATTAGGACTTACTGTTTTAGGAAGCACGTTCAGGTTGCCTATAGAAATGAAAGGGCTTCTGGGAGCCCATCGAGATTTCCTATGAATCTTAGAGATATCAGGTGGCTATGCTTGAGTCCGTGATGGTTTTCTGACTATCACAAATGCAAACTTGAGTTCCCTGTAAATTCCAACCGAGGTCATTACATTCTGAGCTGTACCTGCACATTGTAGGTGTGAGGCATGAAAAGTGATGAGCAGGATAGACAGCACAGGGGAACATGATCCTGCATTAATCAGATCATTGATATATGCCTGACAAGCTGCACCTTCCTGGGAGCAAGAAGGAGGCTGAAACAGGGCACATGGAGCTAAGTGGCTCATTTGAATGCTGAAGAGTGAATCGGAGCCCGACTGCCTTCGTGGGCTCTCCAGCCACATCCTTCTCCTTCCCCTGCAGTCTTGTCAACATGGAAAGGTGCACACACCGTGGATTTGGCTCAGCTTGGCACAGAAGGTGACGGGGCTCATTCTTAACCTTACTTCTGGCTGTACATTACTTGTGCATATGTGCTCCTCTCCACCCTATCTCTAGGCAAAAGGAGGGGTGGCAGGGGAAAGGAAGAAATGAAATGTCTCACTCGAGGCTTATATTTCCCGTATAGTTTCAGCTGGATGAACCTGATATATACCGTGCAGCAGGATGTCTGGGGTTCACCTGCATTCCTCTTGAACAAAGAGTGCATTCTACTCATTGACTCCCTTGCCTTCCCGCACCCACCCAGCCTGGCCTCCCCAGCATCAAAGCTTAAGGGCTTTAAGGTGGCAGCAGAAGGACTTTTAAAGCACACAAATGAGACTAAAAGGCCAAAGAATCGATCCTCCAGCTATAATTAGCGTGGAATCGTTTGGGGCTGGTTTGACCAGCTTTTTGGAAACAACACCTTGTGCTAAAAATAGTAACGATGATGCTTTCAAAGAGAGCATATTCATGTTCAAGCTTGAGTGTGCCCCTTCCGCTACGGCTTTTGTGGTTACATGGGGCAAGGGATTCAAAAGCAATAATGATGGTCTGTATGTACTACCAGAAAACAAGAATCAAGGGGAATAACCAGTCTAGGTAGATGAATATAGTAAAAATCACACGTGAAATAAAGGGAGTGAATCCAAAGTTAGGTTTTATTCATTTGAATGATCAGAGATGCTTCAATTGTAGGACATCTGCCTTGCATGCAGAAGGTCTCAGGTTCAATCCCTGGCATCTCCAGCTACGGCAAGGAGAGACTCTTGCCTGAAACCCTGGAGAGCTTTTGAAGACAATATTTAGCTACATGGACCAATGGTCTGGCTTTGTATAAGGTCGCTTCCTAAGTGCCTATGTTGTCAAATGAAATCAATTTCAGTTGTTGCTGCAGATTTATTTTTTTTTGTAATGGGTTAGCTTTCCCTCTGGGGACTTTCAGATTGGCCCTATTTTGGGGTGGGGATTCAATCACATACCAGGAAATTCAGCTTGCAGCTGGTTGGTGCTCTTGTGTAACAGCCCTCCGCTGCAAGATGGACTCGTGATAAAGGAAAGCATTGGGGAAATGCTTTGGAAACAGTTTCTTGATGCAGCATCTTATGTTGTTGTTGTTGTTTAGTCGTTTAGTCGTGTCTGACTCTTCGTGACCCCATGGACCAGAGCACGCCAGGCACTCCTGTCTTCCACTGCCTCCCGCAGTTTGGTCAAACTCATGTTCATAGCTTCGAGAACACTGTCCAACCATCTCGTCCTCTGTCATCCCCTTCTCCTTGTGCCCACCATCTTTCCCAACATCAGGGTCTTTTCCAGGGAGTCTTCTCTTCTCATGAGGTGGCCAAAGTATTAGAGCCTCAGCTTCACGATCTGTCCTTCCAGTGAGCACTCAGGGTTGATTTCCTTCAGAATGGATAGGTTTGATCTTCTTGCAATCCATGGGATCAGCGATCAGCCTTCTTTATGGCCCAGCTCTCACTTCCATACATCACTACTGGGAAAACCATGGCTTTAACTATACAGACCTTTGATGTCTCTGCTTTTTAAGATGCAGCATCTTATAGCAATTAGCAAATAAAAAGCCTCACCAACTCCTGAAACATTATGAGTATGATCTATGGAATGTGTGAATGACGCATCCCTAACTTATGACCTGATCTTACTCCTGTGCTCTGCAATCTGATTGTTCAAAGGATTTACTTAAACGTAACAACTGAGGTTCATGACCACCAATTGTTGCATTATGGCACAGTTGACTTCTTATAACACCAGTAGTACAGTGTGCATTATTGAGTGCCCTTGAACCATTCTTATTTGTAGGAAGAGCTAGCAGAATTTTGAACATTAGAATGGCAGAATACAAGAGTGGGGTCAGATATTTAAAATATGTGCATCATAGGCACAACTGAGGTTGCTTCCAGACAACCTTTTTATTGAGCAGTCATCCTGATGGTTTGCGACAAGTTTGCAGGAAGGTTAGGTGATGTTGACTATTCACGGGAACGGTCCTTCTGACAATCTCAGCTTCTCTAACTAGGACACATACCTATCAAAGTTGCCCCTGGGTGTGTGTGGAGAGATTATGATCTGGCCCATTTGGACAAAAAGGTTCCTCACCCATGGTCTAAATACACAGGGAGGAATTTAACACAGCATTAAGGAGATCGCTCCACCAGCACAAGCACTTTCGCTCACCTGATGGGGAAATCTCCCGTCTCCTCTTCATGCACACTCCTTTGGGGGTTCTTCTGAACTGTTCCCCCTTGAGCCAATTGGGAGGCACAGAGAGTATCCATGGGAGTATAGGGGAGGGGAAGAAAAACCAAGTTGCATTAATGGAAATCCTTGCATGGGTTTGTGCCAGTGAGAGCCATTAGTTGACTCTGGCCCATAGGTCTGTTGCCATCACAGGTACCGTATTGGCTCAAATATAAGCCACACTTTTCTCCCAAATTCTGACTGTGAAAAGTTAAAGTGTGGCTTAAATTTGCGACATTACAAAAATTGCCTTTTATGATACCGCTGCTGAAACAGACATACGGTAAAACAGAGCGGGTGTGAGTGCCTGCAGAATTTTAAGGGAGCAGCTTATATTTGGGTATTCTCTTTTTTTCTCTCTCCCCCCCCCTTGAATTTTAAAGGTGTGGCTTATATTCAGGCGCAGCTTATATTTGGGCAATACGGTAGTTTGAACCCAGGTCAGAGAATCATGTCTCTCGTATGACATTAACTGCCACTGTGTGTTCACACAAAATCTTTTGTTGAAACTAAGTTAGGATTAAGAGAAACAGGTTTCACACAAAATACATTTGTGGGAATCTAATGTTTACTTTGGACCACAGCTATTGCAAGTTAACTTCCACACAGAACAGAGAGTTAACTTCCACACAGAACAAGCATATTAATATAATGCTACACAACCAGTTCTCACACTAAATAGAGGGACATCTTTTTCTTCCAAATGCTCAGTATGTATGGTTTTGGTAAGTTCTGAAGAACCATCAAGTGTTGTTTCTAAACATCTGATGTATGTATATTGGCTGTAATAAAAAGACAATGAAACAAGAGTTAGAAAGTTATGCAAACTAATAACCTTAGGCTCTATCAACATGGTTTAGAGTTTTTCATTAATGATATGTTTATATGACAGAAACAAACTGTGCTTTTGGTATATTCATCTTTTTTTTTTTGTCTTGAGAAACTGCTGGAAATTAATAAAAGAAAAGAAGCTCACTGAGGGAAGAACAGATTGATGGTGAAAAGAGCTGAGGGAATTGCAATTGTAAAATAAGCCTCTCTTTTATCTTTTTTATACTTTTCTTCTTAAATACAGAGAGAGAGTATATGGTCAGAAGTACACTATCTGTTGGGGGAGGACTGTCTGAACCTCCACTGTAAATCTATTCAATTTCCACAGTAGCAGTTGCCAAATATTGACTTTATTCCCCCAAATCTTCATTTTGGATCTCTCCCTTAGAAGAAAGCAGCCAATGAAGAAGTGGTTCGAAAACACACCTCAGCAATTCCATCGCTTAACTGAGTGAAAAACAAGTCTTTAAACTGGGCCTCGAGAGTGGTGGGGATGGGGAGGTGGGGTGGGGAGGAAAACATTAATCCCTGCACATGGTAAATAAACCTGCCTCCTTTGGCCATTATGTGCACTGAACAAAGCCAATGATAACACAAGCCTCAGTATGTACAATGGCCAAGCAGGACCACAAGCGAGACTTGACAGCCCCCTTGCTTTTTGTGTTTGCCCAGAGACGATTTGTGGGGGAGATAAAGGGTTCTCCTCTGCAGACGTATTTGTGGCACTGCTTAGTGTCATGAACTTGGCCAAATTTTACGAGGGAAATACCGCCACGGTGACCTTGCCTGGGGGCCCCTATGCACTTACAGGTCTCCTCATAAAAGGCTTCTTGTATTGACTCTGGAGTTGGAAGCTAGAATGTGCACACTAAACCCAGTCAATTTTCTACTTATCACCGGAATAGAAACTTGAAAAGTAAAATAGGGTCTGGTTTTATTCCTCTAACCTACCTCAGGCAATGGGAGAAGACGACTAGCACTCCTTGGAATATAGTAATCATTAGAATTACAGCACACCTTAATAGCATAACACTGCTTGGCACATTTCATCTGTTTATCCTACGCATGATCCTCTCTCGTTCTCTCTCTCTCCTCCCAAATTTGTCATTTGCTTTTCATTTCCTGTCTCAATTCTCTCTTTTTTTTAAAGACAAACCTCCGGTTGCCTTAAGGCGAAAACATGCACATGCAGGGACTGAACAATGAAAAGGCAAGGAACTCTCAAATTATATGTATATTAGCTTCTTTCTTTCTTTCTTTCTTTCTTTCTTTCTTTCTTTCTTTCTTTCTTTCCTTTGACAGGTACAGACAGTAGCTTACATACAAATAATCCAAAAGCAAATCTTGCCAGACCAAAAGACTTGGGGTGTTTTCATACATAAAACCATATCCGAGATGCTTCATGTTTGCAGTTTGAATGTAAAGCTCACATGGTCCAGAGCACATTCCATTTTTAAAAAAATTCACTTCAGCTGTTTGTCCCATATCAGTGATCAAACTGCAAATTGCCAATCAAATTGTCATTCCAGCTGGCCTTTTAAGAGAAGAGAGCATCTAGAGCTTGTGACTGGTTCACAAGGGAAGCCGCCATGCCAAATTAAGCAAGCAGATAAAAAGATGCCCACCTGAATATATCCAAAGCATAACAAATAAGAAAAGAAGCAAAAGCTTTGTACAGGACAACTGATCAGTATTAGTGTCATTGCACTGCAGCATTTTGTATTCAAATTCCATGAGATTCAGTGGTTACAATTTTGATGTTGCCGCGGATTTATTTTTAACCCAAGTATTGGTAACGTTGCCATGGTGCCTGGTTCCTTTCAACCACAGTGACACAGAGTAGCCAAGGAATCTGCTTTCACATGTTATTAATGGCCCACCCAACAAATATGGCTTTTATTTTTGCCATGCGAGCAGCTAATTAACACTGTGGGCCTGACATCATACTAGAAGCTGCCAGACCCAGATGAGGAGTACGGATGGGGGACACTTTAGGGAGCATGCATTGGGACTGGCCCACAAGAGTGCCACAGATGATCTCAGCTATCATAAAAGAGCAAGGAGAGTATGGTGGCATGAGACTGCTTGGAGTTTTCCAGTATTTTAATCTGGTTTCTGAACTGCATTCAAGTCATAATTCTCAAAAAGCATTGCCTGTCTCCCTCTAAAGGTTTGCTGGAATGAGTGGAAGCTCCTATCTGGGAGCCACTCCTACATTCTAGATGTTATTTCCTTACAGTTGTACCCAGGGTATTCTCCAGCGTGCTCAGAGCAGACCTTCCAAGTGTCCCTATTTTCCAGGGACAATCCTGGATTTACAGACGCCATCCCGGAATGTCCTACTTTTCCTTAGAAATGTTGGCGGGTATGAGGTTATGTGACCCCAGAACCAAGGAGATAAGTAACTATACAACCTTTAGAAGACACATGAAGGCAGCCCTGTATGGGAAAGTTTTTATGCTTTATTGTGTTTTTATATATGTTGGAAGCTTCCATCATCCCTAGCAAGCAGGACCAGTGGTCAGGGTTGATGGGAATTGTAGTCCAAAAAACAGCTGGAGACACAAGTTTTGGGAAACCCTGGACTAGATGGTCCTTGGGTCCCTCCCAGTGCTACAATTCTATCTGTAGATGTGAGGTGGAAATATTAGAGTTATTGAGCACCTAGCAGGTCACAAAAGATGGCTGGAGGTTTGCCATTGGTTTCTTAGGCCACAGGTTGTGCATACCTGATTCACTTGGCATGAGAGTATCATTCAGAACCTCTGGGGTGAAATTGGAGACTGGTTATATGGTACTTTGCTTTATACAATAGCGGAATATTTTTGGGGAGTGCCTTTGCTGTGACCCCTTTGGCCTAGCTTGCTTGACATAGAGAAGCTCCCAGGGCCTAGTGAATGAGTCCCTCTGTGTCTTTCTCCAAACAACAATTTGTGCTTCATTTTATTGCAGTTGTAAGGTGGAAGAAATCTGAGCTACATTGCTGCTATTCTGTTGGGAGTTTAATCTGAAGACGGGTAAATTAAGATTTGTCCCACAAAGCCCCTTTATTTATGTATTTATTTAAAGGGGGGACACTCACCGACAGCATATTTCTCCATGTTTCCTTTCTCCTTTTTCCTTTTCTCCTCTCACTTCTAATCATTTAGCACACAAGTCCTTATAATAACAAGGGTTTAGGATCCTTACTGTTGTCTAAGAAGGAATTAGGAACTGGCCTGGCTTTAAAGCTTCCAGCGCTCTGCCTAAATCCCTTCCTTGAGATCCTTTGAACTATTTCATAAGTCAAGATTGAACATGTCATGTACTTTCCCCGGGTGTTAGAGGGCCTAATTGCAAAGACAGAAACGGTACCAAGAGCGTTTTACTGCCTTCTCTCCCTTCATTTCACAAACGTCTTCCTCTTGCCCAATTGGCAGGTGTCCACTGCATATTACACCTGAGTTTCAAAAGACGTTTGTCCACATGTGCAGGGTTGCAGGTGCCATTGGGTTGCAGGAGCACAACATCTCTATGGCATGGCTTTTCCACCTTCCACCCCCCCTTCTTTTGGGGAAAGGGGTGCAATATTTGCCTGCGTTAAGCTATCCATGGCTTCTCACCTGTGACTTACAACATGGGAGTAAGTCCCACATACTTGTTTCTGGGTGAACATGCATAGATAGAATATGGGATGAAGGAACAAATCAATCCAGTTCACATTTAAAGTGGAACCTACCATATCTGCGCTTTCTGGAGCAATACATGAGCTGATAGTTGAGGTGGTAGAGCATGAGACTCTTAATTTCAGGCTCGTGAGTTTGAGCCCCACATTGGGTGAAAGATTCCTGCATTGCAGGGGATTGGACTAGATGACCCTCATGGTCCCCCTTCCAACTCACAAATCACAGACTTGTAGTCTGTGATTCTGGGGAAACCTGCCCTCCTTCAGATTTCACACTTATCTGAATTTTGCAGTTTAGTTCTCCAGTCATGTGTGGGGAAAAAAAATCATATACTGCTGTTAAGTGTGCATAAAAATGCAAACATTAGGGGAATTTGCTGTGCAAAATAATGTGTACAGTGGTACCTCGGGTTACATACGTTTCAGGTTACATACGCTTCAGGTTACAGACTCCGCTAACCCAGAAATAGTACCTCGGGTTAAAAACTTTGCTTCAGGATGAGAACAGAAATCGTGCTCTGGCGGCGCAGCAGCAGCAGCAGGAGGCCCCATTAGCTAAAGTGATGCTTCAGGTTAAGAACAGTTTCAGGTTAAGAACGGACCTCCGGAACGAATTAAGTACGTAACCAGAGGTACCACTGCATATTGGTAAAAGTAAAGTAAGGTATTACCAGGAATTGAGTGCTTGTTGGGTATATCTGGAGAAATTTGCACTGAAATGCTGGTGGATTTTCGTGATGTGGAAGTGTGAGGAACTGAACTTAAGAGGAGAAGGTATGGCCTGGACAAAGAGGGCCATAGGTCCCCCGTTCCTGTTTCAGAGGCATCCTGTTGCCACCATCTTTGGAAACAATCCTGGATTAGATAAGACTTTTGTCTGATTCAGCACGGTTATCCTTATATCTGTACCCCTCCAGCTGCTGTTGGACTCCCATTATCCCCAACCAGCATGGCCAATGATCAGGGATCATGGGAACAGTTAAGTATGAAGACGAAGGGAAAACATCAACTACCATCACCACTATAAAAACACTTCCAGCACTTTCCCAGGAAGCACCTCACCAATGAAAGTTTATATATTTTCACACACACACCTTATCTGAAAAACCCACCCATCTAAATGCCATCAATTCCACAGTCTGGGAATGAGGCCATCAAAGTTGGAGGCATTTTTGACTCAGCACTACAGTGGTACCCCTAGTTACAAACTTAATTCGTTCCAGAGGTCCGTTCTTAAAACTGAAACTGTTCTTAACTAGAGGCGTGCTTTCGCTAATGAGGCCTCTTGCTGCCGCTGCACCGCCAGCACGCGATTTCCATTCTCATCCTGGGGCAAAGTTCTCAACTCAAGGTAACTCTTCCAGGTTAGCAGAGTTTGTAACCTGAAGTGTTTGTAACCTGAGGTACCACTGTAATTGAAGTTGTCACCCTATGGGCAAGTCACTCAGGGCAGCCTACTCAAGCCTATGTGTGTTATCCACATATAACAACCTGACCAGGTAAGCTGGGCTGAGGGAAGGTGACTTTCCTGAGAAGCCAATCCATTCGGATTTGCATCTGGGTTTCCTACTTCCCAACCCCAAAGTCGAGCCATGGCACACCCTTGACAAAAATGCTTCTGGATTAGAATCACCTCACGATTGAAAACTCTCGCCTGCCACAGTATAAACGGAATAGCTGAGTTGTGGGGTCTGTTCATTCTCCCCTCTGTAAATTACTGCTCACATCACTATTGCACATGTGATAGTGAAGTGTTTGTTTTGCTTACTTGCTCAAAGAGCAGGTGAGGTGCTATTTGAAGTTCATACCACAAATATATTCCATGCTTATCTTTAGTCAACATTTAGTAATGCATTTTCAGCGGCAGTGAAACTCCCATTATCAACAGGAATTGTGTACCTAAATCTCTTTCTCCCCCCCGCCCCGAACCCGGCTAATGTCATTAACTCCCAAGCTGATAAAGTGTTTTCAATTACAGCCCCCTTGTCGCAAGGAAAGACACATGCATATGAAAAATGTGTGTTTTGATTGTGACACAGAGAATCCGAACATAACATTGCATTACACGGCTCATAATAAAACTGAGGATGAAGGATGTGAATACTAGAATGAGGACAATGTAAAAGACTAGTGTTCATTATTGCAGCATCTGCTGGTGCGGCTATAAATAAAGGCTTCTCTCCATTTCCCTATTATGAACCGCTAATTTCATGAATTTATAACATGAGTGAGAAAACTCATTCATGGCCGAGGCCCGGAATATGTTGTCTAAACTGTGGAACAAGGGGGGGGGGGGAGAGGCAGCTGCACTGAAAACTGGAAGCAAGCCAAAAGCCAACAAGACATTGCCGTTAGTTAATATATAATAATAATAATTCCAAGGCAATTTGTCGGTCTTCACTGGGGAAATTTGTTCCACAGGTTTGTGCAACAGTAAAACTTTACTGCATATCCAGCAGTAAACACATTGCCAGTTGACAGAACGTAATCTGTGCTAGGCAATATCGAATGTTAGTCATATACAGAAGGCAGTATGCAACTAAGTTTTACTCAGAGTAGGCGTATTTGAATTAATGGATCAGATTTAGTCAAGTTCATGAATTTCAATGGGTCTACTCTCCGCTGCCTTGTGAGATATCTCTGGCAAAAGAAAAAGCTAAGATGGTTGGACAACATCTTGTACTTTTTCTGGCAACTCCTGCAGCCAAGCTGGTGCCAGATGTATTGCTCTGCTGTCCTTTGGACCACATCAGTGAGGCCGAGATGGGGGTCTTGTTGCCTGGGCAGCCCAAGCTTGTGTCCCCAGGAGGTCACTTTGGTGCTGTTAACATGGCAGTTTGATTTCACCCCTGTAGGCACACTCCATTGCCCCTTGAGACAGACGGACTTTGGAAAAAAACAAGACATTATATTTATATGCAACAGTATCCGCAAGGCTATTGATTGCGGAAAATTGGAAAAGTGGTATTATACCGACAAAAACAGAGTGGCTTGCCAAATTATTGGAGTATTACAATATATCCAAAACAATGGGAGAAATTGGAAGGATCTCAAAAGAGAAGATAGACAGGGACTGGAAGGTGTTTAAAGGATACTTGCAAAACCATATTGAAAAACCAGAACTCCTATTAGAATAAACAAGTTCCGTTTTTAATACTGGAATACTAAATAAGATGGATAACCATGTGTAATAGAAAAAGAAGCAGAAAATTTGGTTAAAGGTGTGTGAAAGAAAGTAATAGATGTGGACAGAAATTGCAATTGAGTAGATTGGAAGTCTAACACAAAGGTGGGGTGAGGGATGGTGATGGGAAAAGGAAGTATCTGTGGAAATGAGTGTGGGTATGTATGAACATTTTTAAGGATTGTATGAAATGTATGTTTGTATATTCATAACATGTGTGTATCAATGCTGAAAGAATTAAAAAAGAGAGAGAGAGACATACGGACTTTGAGCAAACTATAACTGAGTACCACCCAGAGTCAGAAGGCAGCTTAAAATGTGCTGATAAGTTTATTAAGCCAGGGAGGAGAAGTATGTACATCTGAGGGCCACAAAACAGCGGTGAGTGGGGCCAAAGACAAATGTGAACAGACCCACAAATGTGGATGTTGCATTTGTACAGTAGGCTAGTTTGCACACGCCCTCACACACCCCTCTCTGCCCTCGGTCTAGATGGGCAAGAGGCTTTATCAGAGTTTGAGGCAGAGCCGTAGCTAGTGGGGGGGAGGGTCTAGCCAGGGTTTCTGCCCTGGGTGAAGCCTCCAGAAGGTGCCATGGAGGTTCCCAGCATATCTGGGCTTCAGCCAGAGAGAAAGATGAAAAAGTGAATGGCAGCCATGACCTCCGTCCTTCCCCGATGAAGCTGAAGAAGATTCATTTACAACACGATGCAGGTAGAGGGAGAGTTGGAAAATCTGGAGAGGCTGTGTGAAGCAGAAGATTGGGTCCCTTGTGGGTTTGCTACTGTGTGAGAAAGAAATTCTGGAGGGATGGAGGGAGTGGCGGGAAGCTGAAGAAGAGAATCAGTTGAACTAGATGATCCTTGAGGTCCCTTCCAACTCTACAGTTCTATGATCCCTTCAGAACTTTGAATGTGCTTAAATAGCTGCGGTTGATCCATTTTACAGACTATGCATGATCTACACACAAGAAAGTAAGGGGTGTGTGAGCATTTCTCCTGCCAGAAGCAGTTCCCTGGCAAGCTCCGGTCAGCCCAGCTGCATTAGGATTGTAATGGGAAGGCTACTTTAGACTTGCAAAAAGCATTTCTTCACCTTACATGGAACCTAAAATGACTACAAGGCTTGCCGATTGGAAGGTCGGCGGTTCGAATCCCCGTGACAGGGTGAGCTCCCGTTGTTTGATCCCAGCTCCTGCCTACCTAGCAGTTTGAAAGCATGCAGTATAAGTAGATAAATAGGTACCGCTCCGGCGGGAAGGTAAACGGAGTTTCTGTGCGCCGCTCTGGCTTTGCCAGAAGCGGCTTAGTCATGCTGGCCACATGACCCAGAAAAACTGTCTGCAGAAGTGGACAAATGCCGGCTCCCTCAGCCTTTAAAGTGAGATGAGTGTTGCGTGGCAATTCCCACCCCCTCCCACAGATGGATTAAATAAAGACACCAGACACCAGAATTTAGGTTAATGGGCGAAAATGGCCACAACTTTATTGATTACAGGTAAGAGTGGTATTGGCTTTAGGCATTGGCCCTAACAGACTATCCGGTCTAACCGTGAAGGGTTAAGCACCAACAGGGGGAGCCCCCGAGATGCACATCCCTAGGCGCTCCCCGAGGGGTTACCGCTCGGGAGCCGCTTTAGGCCCTAGCCTCCGTAGGTTTCGGACGAGGCGACGCCCCCCGGAGTCCTTTAACGAACTACCCTTCAAGATTTGGGGAAGGTGATGGCGCTCCTCCCCCCCCCGCCTTCATTTGCATAACAATAACCCTGCCAATGCCTACCGCCAAAACCGGGGAGTTGTGACGTTTTGCTACGGGGTAGGCGAAAAAACCAAGTGGCTTTTAAAAATACAGCCAATTAGCCAAATGGAAAAACTCCTACCAGGCCCCTTGCGGCGACCAGCCGAAGCCCATAGCAAAGTCCGAATGCCAACCCAGAGGGCGGGTGGGTGGGAAAACCGCAGCTGCTGTAAGGAAAGAAAGGGGCGAGCCAGGGCTACCCCGACCTTAAATGCCCTTTGTTAACCCCGCCCCTGCCACCAGCCGATTGGCTGGCGCTGTGGATAATGAATAATAATTGGCATGGGGAATCCCTGAGTCCCGCGGGGCTGGAGCCAGCCCCGCGAGAATGTAGACGGGTGCGTAAGCCCGCAACCCCCCCTCCTTAGGTCGGGAGTGGCTTTGCAACCCCAGAGTCATTTGCGACTGGACTTAATTGTCAGGGGTCCCTTTACCTTTACCTTTGAAATGAGTAATCAAACAGAAGTAAAATGGAAAGGAATCTTGTTGAAGCTACAGAATGTTTTCATCCAGCCATGTTGCTATAATACCATCCAACATTTCTCCGGCGAAAATAGGGACGTCTTATATAATAATAGTAATAATAATAATAATAATACCCTGCCCATCTGACTGAGTTGTCCTAGCCACTCCTAGTCTTCCAACATATATTAAAACATAATAAAACTATGCAGGGCTGCCTTCAGGTGTCTTCTAAAGGCTGTATAGTTACTTATCTCCTTGGCTCATGGATTGCATAACTCCATACCCTCCAATGAAAACAGGGACAGCCTAAGGAAAAGTGGGACATTCCAGGGTCAAATCAGAAACTGGGAAACCTGGTAAATAGGGACACTTGGAAGGTCTGTGCTATGCAGCACCACTAATACTAAGTTAACACCCCTTTAAACCCTCCAGGTATTGGTAGATTACATCTCCTACCATTATCATGACCAATGGCCATGCTGCTGGGGCTGATGGGAGTTGAAGTCCAACAACATCTGGAGGGATACAGGCTGCTTTCCCATGCTATACATGTCAGGGCACTGCATCAAGCAGCTACCACGTGGAGGCTGTTTCCCACATGGCTGCCATAACATGTTGCTAGATGTATGAATTATACATGTGCCAGATTCCTGGCTTGATTTAGGGGCAAGGATATATCAGAGGTCCATCCTTAATATCAACATGCAAATCTTTGCCATGTATATAAGTCCAGAGCAGTGTATAACAGCCATATATTTAACAAGAAGATGAAGACAATGTTTCTGTCTTATAAATTACAAGCTTTAAATCCCTGGAAGGAGTTGGAGGAGGAGGAGGAAGAGGAAGAGGAAGAGGAGGAGGAGGAGGAGCAGGAGGAGGAGGAGAAGAAGAAGAAGAGGAAGAGGAAGAGGAAGAGGAGGAAGAGGAGGAGGAGGAGGAGGAAGAAGAAGAAGAAGAAGAAGAAGAAGAAGAAGAAGAAGAAGAAGAAGAAGAAGAAGAAGAAGAAGAAGAAGAAGGGCATTTAAAGAGAAAATGCTTGCTGTCAACTTAACTTCAGCCAAGACAGCACAGATGCATTGCCATAATATGGATGGTTGCAGATCCATTTGATTTACAGCGTGATGCAGCAATAAAACCAGTTGTAAATTTTGATGGTAACTAAAGGATAACTACAACTCTCACACACTCACACCATAATTAGCATGAGCAGCGATTCTGGTCTACAAGGGATGCTTTCACTTGCTTGTTCAAAAATAAAATAACAAGCCAAGCAGAAAATCCAAGTATACATGTTTAACGAAACCATGTTGCCACAAATTACATTTATGAAAAGTGTGTCTGTACTGGTCGGAAAACAAAATGGTTGAAAACCGTGAGCTCTCATTCTCTGCAATATTCTAGACTTGGGCTCTGCAGTTCCATCCTACTTTGGGGCCACAAGCAATAGCGTGTATATATATAAGTCCACATATAACACACACATACCGGTAGTTTAAGTAGTGTGCTTAAGACTGCAATCCTTACATAGGCGTAAGCCTCATCGAACACATTCAGACTTACTTCTGAGTACCCTTACATATAGCATTGCCCTGTAATTGTAAAATTGCTGTTGGGGGGCTGATAGTGAAAGGATCTACACTTGCGGTATAATAGAAATGTAAGTATTTGTACCCGGTCTCAGTAATGTGTGCCTGTTTTGTTGGAGTCCTTCAAAGCATCTCCCCCCACCCCACAGCCCAACCTTTCTTCCTTGCCATGAATAAAGGGGTAAATGATTAAATTTGCTTCACTGAATTGAACTTACACTGCTTCCTGCTGGGTGCTGGTTAGCATTTACGGAACACCAACTGGAGACCAGCTGCTCTTTTTTATTCTGCTCTTGCATATCATTAGATTTCAGCAGCTACATGAGGGACACGGAGGAAATTTGGGCTTGGAAGGCTCCCTTTGCTCAGGGTTTCCAAGAAACATAGAAAAGAAAGGGTACCCACTCAGAGAGAAGCAGCACGGGATGTCCTGTTCCTGCCTCGCCTTGCCCCAACCCAGCAAACAGGAACAAAATGGGAACATCCTTTTTACCAATAAAATGAAATAAAATCTGGGGCCATATTAGGCAGTTCAAAGCTTGCTTCTCCATTATCAGGCTCTTCGCATCGAGATAGTCAGAGAGTCCCAATTACAGAGGCCAGCAGAGAGAGCCCCTTGGCCTTCAGGAGATCTCGTGAATGGGGCTGCACTCAGTTGTCCTTTGTGCAGGCTTGGACAGTTAATGCCTGCTTTGTAGCCCTGCCTATTTACCGTCCTTGTTTGCAGAGTGTCTAGGTTTAAGTGAAGGGCAATCATCCCTAATCTTACCTTGAATGCTAGGATGACATTGGAGCCTTTTGAGTGTCCTAGGAGCCTATTTTCCTAACCAACCGTCTGTAAACCCTCCCAAGTGCCCCTATTTTCCAGAGAAGGTCCCAGATTTACAGAAGCTGTTCTGGTTTCTGATTTGATCCCGGAATGTCCTGCTTTTCCTTAAAAAGGTAAAGGTACCCCTGACCGTTAGGTCCAGTCGCGGATGACTCTGGGGTTGCGGCGCTCATCTCGCTTTATAGGCTGAGGGAGCCGGCGTACAGCTTCCGGGTCATGTGGCCAACATGACTAAGCTGCTTCTGGCAAACCAGAGCAGCGCACGGAAACACCATTTACCTTCCCGCTGTAGCGATACCTATTTATCCACTTGCACTTTGACGTGCTTTCGAATTGCTAGGTTGGCAGGAGCAGGGACCGAACAACAGAAGCTCACCCCGTCATGGGGATTCGAACCGCCGACCTTCTGATTGGCAAGCCCTAGGCTCTGTGGTTTAGACCACAGCGCCACCCGTGTCCCTTTGCTTTTCCTTAGGATGTCCCTATTTTCCTTGGAGAAATGTTGGAGGGTATGGAGTTATGTGACCCCCGAGCCAAGGAGATAAGTAACTATACAACTTTTGGAAGACATTTGAAGACAGCCCTGTAGAGGGAAGTTTTTTTTAATGTTTAATATTTTATTTATGTTTAATATTTTTATATGTTGGAAGCTGCCCAAAGTGGCTGAGGCAACCCAGACTGATGGGTGGGGTAAAGAGTAAAATTATTATTATTATAATTATGGAATAGGATGTCCCTATTTTCATCAGAGAAATGTTGGAGAGTATGTGTTTACCTAGGTCTACCACTGGTAAATTAACTTGTATGAGAATGTTGCTCTTCAAAGTGGCTTTCCATATTTGGTGCAGTTGCTAGAGTGTTAGAGTCGGACTTGGGAGACTGGGGTTCCAATCACCACTCAGGCACCTCACAGGGTTGTTGTGAGGATAAATGCAATGGGCAGGGCAGGGTGGGGGAACTATATATGACCCCTTGAGCTCCTTGGATGGCAGGTGAGAAACAAATGTAATAGACAAGACAAATACAGTAATGGTAGTGTCATGATGCTATTGGGCAGTTTGATGTGATCACAAAAGGTGAACAAGTTGGCGGGCAGAGGGTGGATGCTATTACATCTAGAAAAGCCCTAGCTTTGCCAGTTCCGGGACTGGAAAACCTGAGGCCTTGCAGATGTTGATCCAGTGGTCAGTGCTGATGGGAGCTGGTGTTGCACAGATCTCCTCACCATTTTCCTTCACCCTAATCCTTCAGAGCATCCGTGAGGGATGTCTTTGCAGCTGTGTCCTGTCTTGTCCTGTGATTGCTCCCCCACCGCTGGCAGCATCTCTCTCCATGCTGTGCCTCTAAGACCACCGCTGCTCTTTGTAACTTGCTCGTAGGGACCTGGGCATTGACCTAGCCACAGAAGAAGAGTTTGGATTTGATATCCCGCTTTAACCGAAGGAGTCTCAAAGCGGCTAACATTCTCCTTTCCCTTCCTCCCCCACAACAAACACTCTGTGGGGTGAGTGGGGCTGAGAGACTTCAAAGAAGTGTGACTGGCCCAAGGTCACCCAGCAGCTGCATGTGGAGGAGCGGAGACTCGAACCCGGTTCCCCAGATTACAAGTCTACCACTCTTAACCACTACACCACACTGGCGGTAGGAGAAACCTCATCTTGCACACAAAGTTTGGGGAAACTGGCTTTTTTTAACTTCCAAAGAAATACTATGCAACATGTTTTACACTAATCTTTATCTTCAGTGTGTGTTAACTCACTAACTTTGTATAAAGGATCATTTGTTTGTTGCAATAAAGATGGTGGATCTGGAAAAAAAAAGGTGAACAAGTCAGAAAACAGAAGGAAAAAATATACGAGGGGGAAGGAGTCAAGGTAAAAAGCTGTATGCATAGCAAAGGCTCCCCCCCCAGACTGGTGGGTGTTTGTGTGTGGGCAGTGGTGTAGCGTGGGTTGTCAGCACCCGGGGCAAGGCAAGTAATTTGCGCCCCCTAACCCGTGAATTTGCGCCCCCTAACCCATGGATTTGCCCTAACCCCAGATGTTGCGCCCGGTGCAGCCCGCCCCCCCTGCACCCCCCACGCTACGCCACTGTGTGTGGGTGTGTGGGTGGGTGGATTGACAGAATCATTGTGTTTGTTGTGGACCATCCACACATCATTCTGCTTTATTAGTCATTAGTTCCGGCTGGAAAAAAAATCTCTGGTAATAATATTTTTTTAATGCTACGTTGAATACAATCACCTGTCTCTCTTAACTGCTGAACTAGGAGAGAGTCATGGTAGCCAAGAGAGTAAAAAGAGCTGTGAAGCTGGCAGCTGAATTTGAAGCCAGAAAAATCTTGATGTACAGAAGACTCCAATTTTGGGGCCAATTCTGCCTCTGAAAGTCAATAAGGAACGTTGAGTTCAGTATTATCTAGAGTGACTGACTTTCCAGGGTTTCATTCAGGCAACATCCCCAGTCCTCACTGGAGATGTCAGATATTGAACCTGGAACCTTCTGTCTGCCAAGCAGTTGCTCTGCCTCTGCACTATGGTCTTTCCCCAGCTGTAGTAACTGTACGCATCATGCCATCCTACACATGTGTGGGCTAATGTTGTTTCCTGACCTCAAGCAGGGTACATTTCTGTTCATGATTAACTGATGCACATGAAAAAGAAGAATGCCAAGGGGCGTTTTATATGCTCCTTGCCAAAGGAATTAATGGTCTAGCACATATTTGGAAAATGGGAGCCTGGATCAAGGCTATGAGGAGGAAGAGGACAGGAACAAGTGCATGAAGGCGAAAGCCCTTCCAGCCCAGGATGCATGCCTTACAATGCTGCACTTATACACTAATGTTTGCGGTTTGTTTCTTTATCCCAGCTGCATCCTCAGAAATTCTCAGAGAGTTCAGCTATGGGGCACTCAGTCTGAAACAGCACAGATTCTGCCCCAGCCTGCTCTGCCAGGAATGGGCAATACATTGCCGAGGGGCTTACAGAACAGCATATTGTGAAAGGCATTTGCTACATCTTGCTCAGATCCCTGGAATTGGGTGGCGATTTTTCCTCTGCAGTCTGACCCGTTGAAAGCTTTTCTTTTCTTTTTTCTTTTGCCTTTTCTCCTTGCTGATACACAGGGTGAAGTATAGGATTTCCTGCAAGCTGTTTCAAGGTAGCAGCTATTCCTTCTGCTTCAAGTATGTTTTATCTTTCTGACTCAGTATATTTTGTTATTATTTGAAGTGCAAAATGAGTGCTGTGGGCATGTTGGAACCCAACTTGACTGGTTGAGTTGTTAATTCTGTAGGCAACCCTGAGGAGCTGTAGTTCAGTGATGGATAGTAGGGGAGAGAGATGTTTCAACAGAGCGTCCTTGCAAAACTCTAATTCCCAGGATTCTTTGTAGGAAGTCATGCCTGTTGGTGTGAAACTGTTCGATTGGCTTTAGGTAAAGGGACCCCTGACCATTAAGTCCAGTCATGGCAGACTCTGGGGTTGCGGCGCTCATCTCGCTTTATTGGCCGAGGGAGCCGGCGTACAACTTCCGGGTCATGTGGCCAGCATGACTAAGCCGCTTCTGGCGAACCAGAGCAGCGCACGGAAATGCCGTTTACCTTCCCTCCAGAGCAGTACCTATTTATCTACTTGCACTTTGATGTGCTTTCGAACTGCTAGGTTGGCAGGAGCAGGGACTGAGCAATGGGAGCTCACCCCGTCGCGGGGATTCAAACCACCGACCTTCTGATCGGCAAGCCCTAGGCTCTGTGGTTTAACCCACAGCGCCACCCGCGTCCCGCTCGATTGGCTTTAAGTCTGTGCTAAAATAAATAAATTATAATATAATATAATATAATATAATATAATATAATAATAATAAATTTATATGCTGCCCATCTGACTGGGTTTCCCCAGTGACTCTGAGTGGCTTGCAAGAGATGAAAACACAATACAACATCAAACTTTATTTTACATCAAAAAGTTTTTCCTTAAAGTTCAACCAAAATAGAAGAGACCTTGGCTGTCCTCACAAACTAGTATAGATATGCAATACACTGCTGAGCACTCTAATTGTAGCCTGCCAATCATTTTACCATTGAACCCACTACTTGTTCAATAAATGAGCAACACACAAGACACAACTAGCTCTTCCTGGTTCTTTCATAGCATCTGGTGTGGCTGCACATGAAGCTCAAGGTGGGGCAGCAGACGCAAAGGCACCAGCACATCGCAGCAGCCAAGGCTGCACACTTTGTGTGAAGTCCTTGTGCAAAGTCACATGGTCTTGCACTTCGTTGGCAGACACCACTGTGCACACCACCAGGCTGCCATGTCGTTTTCTGGGTTGAGAGACGGAGCTGCATAGCATCTAACTCAATTTCAGTTGGTTCAGTCTGCACTGCAACATAGGGTAGGATGGGGCAACAATATGGGGACGAAGGAATATGGCACCCTTCCTTCGAGATCTAGTTTCAAGTTGCCTTCATTTTCGTTATTGCTACTCTGGACCAAATGACTTTGTGGCTTGAACCCTCACACAACCCTGTCCTCATAACTCGTGTAAGCCTGTGTGCTGTGTCATACTATGTATGCCACCTTGAGGTCATTGGAGGAAAGGTGGGGGTGTAAATGCTGCTGGCATCCATCTGTCTCAAGAGACAGTCGAGTGTTTCTCTGGGGGTGAATTCAAATCACTGTTTTAGCAGCACTGACGTGACCTCCTCAGGGCACCAGGCCTGGGGTGTATGGAGGTCCTGGGCTGCCCAGATGACAAGACCCCCCTCTCGGCCTCACTGACGTGGTCCAAAGAAAAGCAGAGCGATACGTTTGGCACCAGCTTGGCTTCAAGAGTTGCCAGAAGGACTCCACTCCAGATTTGTGCAAGGTTTACTCCTTAACCTTTTCTTCTCCCAAAGATATCCCACAAGGCAGCAGAGGTTTAGGATTAGAGTTTTCCTTTGGTTAGATGGGTTATCTTTCTAGGTTAATGAACCCCATCTACCCCTCAGTTCCCTCTACAGCACATGCAGAAACCACCTTCTTGACTGTTGAACCCACTATTGGTCTCATCAGCTCAATCCACCAGAGCCTGTCTTCGCATGCGGGGAAAGTTGCTGCCTCACTGAGGTTTTGAGACCCATCGGTTACCCTCACCTGGTTTAGCCGGCCAGTCAAAGCTGTTTCCTAGGGTGTGGCTGCTGTTGCATGCTGACAACTTCTAGGAGCCGCAGGTGAGAGCAGAGTGCAGGTTGGGGACCAAAAGTAGACAAACTACTCCAGAAGGGGCATATTTTCCCCACCCAAGGTATTACCCCTCCCATAGCATCCCATAGGTAAAGGTAAAGGGACCCCTGACCATTAGGTTCAGTCACAGACGACTCTGGGGTTGTGGCACTCATCTCGCTTTATTGGTCAAGGGAGCTGGCGTACAGTTTCTGGGTCATGTGGCCAGCATGACTAAGCCGCTTCTGGCGAACCAGAGTAGAGCCCGAAAATTCCGTTTACCTTCCCGCCAAAGCAGTACCTATTTATCTACTTGCACTTTGGCGTGCTTTCGAACTGCTAGGTGGGCAGGAGCAGGGACCGAGCAACGGGAGCTCACCCCCGTCGCGGGGATTCAAACCACAAACCTTCTGATCGGCAAGTCCTAGGCTCTGTGGTTTAACCCACAGCGCCCCCCGTGTTCCATAGCATCCCATACACCCCAATAAATGTAATAAATTTTTAAAAAGAGAATGGTGGACATTGGACCCCTGGCCTCCCTGGTCCTAGTCTAACATGGTAACCAATGTGCAACACTGGCTCTCATGAACTAATGACTAAGCATTTTAAATGACAGTTTTTAAAGTAAGGAAGGAATTTTCAGTCCTCTGAGGAATAGAGAGAACATATAGCAGCGTGCCTTTCGTGTGGCTCCCAATTCAGTATAGACTGAGCTTTAGCATTCAGCTCGATGGTTAATAGTGTGCCTTATCTCTGTATTTCATCTGACACAGTCAGGGAATTTGTCCATACTTTTGGGAGTCCTCCCAGTCCTGCTGAAAATGAAAACCTGCCTGTGCTGAACAGCAAATAATGGGTTTTCAAACTAGCAATGAAATGAATGGAAAAAGGAGATATTCTTGGGCAAGAGCAGTCTCCAGATATATGCAAATTCTCCCTTTCCATGCAGTGAATCCAAGTCAATCAAAATGCATACAGTCAGTAAAATATATTACCAATATGGTACATGAATACCAGAAACAGAGGCCAATATTTCTATCCTAGTCCTCCCAGGTAATATCCTATGGTTATCCCTCTTAAGAACAAAAAAGTTATAAATCCAGCATTTCTGTGGTATATGCATACTGTAGCTGGGTCTGGGAAAGATAGGTGTTTTTTATACATCATTGCATGTGACATACTTAGCACCCTGTTGTTGCTATAGAAATGTAAGGTGCTGGTGATGATGTTAGCAACCTGCAGGGCAACCCTATGCGTGTTTAATCCTGACTATATGCAATAGGACTTATTCCCAGGTATGTATGCATGTGTAGGACTGTAGTCTTTGATTGACCTGGGTTTACAGCCAGTTTCTGGTCCTGCACCTGGTGTGTATAAGGCAGGGGTGGGGACAACCTCCAGCCTAGGAGAAAATCCAGCCCTTGGTTGGTTCTCATCCCTCCAGCAGGTCCCCCAACCCCCTGGGCACTTTTGCTGGCTGCAGGTGGATGAGTTTCTCTTCTTCCTCAACTAACAGGAAGATGAAACAGATTGTAGGTGCAGGCAGTGGGTGGGAACCTGATCTGGACCAGGGAACAGGTTATGTGAGGGAATTCAAGGGATTGTGGCATGCAAGGCTACTATTTTTGCTCAGAACAGCCATTTTACACAGCTGCTTTGCCACATTCATCCCATCCATTTGGGGTGGGGTTAGGGGGCGGGAATGTGTGTGAATGGTGAAAAAGGCACCCCCAATTTACTTCTTTGCATACTTAAAGGTAAAGGGACCCCTGACCATTAGGTCCAGTCGTAACTGACTCTGGGGTTGCGACGCTCATCTCGCTTTATTGGCCGAGGGAGCTGGCGTACAGCTTCCGGGTCATGTGGCCAGCATGACTAAGCCGCTTCTGGCGAACCAGAGCAGCGCACGGAAATGCCGTTTACCTTCCCGCCGGAGCGGTACCTATTTATCTACTTGCACTTTTGATGTGCTTTCAGACTGCTAGCTTGGCAGGAGAAGGGACCGAGCAACGGGAGCTCACCCCGTCGTGGGGATTCAAACCACCGACTTTCTGATCGGCAAGTCCTGGGCTCTGTGGTTTAACCCACAGTGTCACCTGCGTCCCGATTCTTTGCGTACTAATACTACAGCAATTCATTGTCAAAATCAGTGTAGATACATTTGATTTCATCAGAGGTGTTCATAGAGTGTGGTGTTACATTTACTCAGAAGTAAATTCTGCTGCCTTCAGCCGGGTTTGTTCTCCAGGGAGTGTGCTGTAGCCTTAGGCATTGTGGTACTTGTCTCTCTAGCGGCCCACTCCTTAAATATATGTTTACCTCTCTTTGCTGGACCTTCCTGGATCTGGTGAGGATAGCAGGGATTCTAAGTAGGGCAATCGCAGCAAATGAACCAATCAATTCTTTGTAAGGATAGACTCATTTAAGGGCTGAACATGAGACAAGGACTTAAGGCTACCAGCAGTTTTAATGTGCGTTTTAGACAGGGCAATTTGAGGATCAGGAACCTATTACCAAATGTTTGGTAGTAATAGCCCTCTCTGTGAGCAGAGTTTTTCATCATGCAGAGCACAGTCTGAATCCAAACTCCTACCCAGAGTATATATATTTAACTAACTTTTTTAAAAAAATATTTTTTATTGATTTTCCCATGTATACTTCTTCTAACCATATATCTTTAACAATTTTTCCACCCTCCTCCCCTGGACTTCCCTCATACTCCCGTTTTGTTTTATTTCCATATTGTTCACTCTGCATATTGTTTCCCCCCAAAATTCCCAATATATATAGTCTTATTTTTTTGTTGTATACAGTTATGATTGTTTACTCCAACTCTGCCAATGAGTCCATTTCTTTATGTTGCCTCTTCATATCTGTTGTATATATTTAACTAACTTAAGCCCATGAAGCAGACTCAGGCTACGACCCTGCATTCACTTACCAAGGAGCAAGCCCCATTGAACTCCATGGGAGTTACTTCGGAACAGACCTGCATAGGATAGGATTGCACTAGAAATAAAATGTTTATATTAAAAATGAAAGGTTTGCACAGAAACTTGGATCAGAGCAGATGGGGTGCAGTTCATCCTCCAATCAGATTTGCTAGAATTTCATGGCATTATCTGCCTCGCAGAATACAACCCAGCCTTAATGAGCACTTTCCCTTTTGCTTCTGCTTTGATTGACTTGCAGCTTCTTGTGCAGAGGGGGTGTGTGTGTGTGGAAAATTAGATTGGCTCTATGCTGACTTATAAAAAATCATTAGTAACCAGGTCTTGTAAGTAGGAACTGGGCTTGGGCCATGCTGATACAACACAATCAGTTTTTCTGTGCATAAAAGCTGCTGTAGCACAACAGAGTAAAAATGAAATTCCGGCCCTTACTAGGCTTGTCATGTTGCTGTGTTGTCATCACGCCTTGATAGAGCATCAGGGAAAATCCCCCGTTTTAACGAGTCACCGAATAGCCTATTGGCCCCAGCTCTTTTCAGGTTTAATGACAAGAGGAAGCAGGAGAAGAGGAGCTTTATGATCAGTTTCTTTCAGCTAAACAGTATTATTGTTTTTATGCATAGTTTTAGTGCAGTCATTAAGTACTTTGCATAGTTTGGATTTTTCACACATCTACAGGTTTGTGCCCAAACCATTTAGGAGAATGACTAGGAACGAAGAAATCAGCTTTATTCTTCTTCTGAAGAAAAGGTTCGAAGGAGCTGCTTTTTGCATTCCTCAAACCTTGCCTGTATGTCCTGTGACCTCATTTTCCTCAGATGTTTGTCTAAGAGACGAGAGACCCACTTGAATCATTTGGCAAGTTTTTCTCAAGCTTTAAAAATGGTCTACTAATGAAGCATTTGGGCCTCTCAGTGGCCCACAACAGGCTTCTTACCTTACCCCACAAGTTAACTCACCATTGCTCATCCATTGCTCACAATTGCTCAGATCCCACAGAGCTTAATAAGACAAACAATCTATACAGGTAGATGCATTCTGCCCCAGGCTAATCAGCAGACAGTCAACCCAGCCTTCTCCCTTTCTTCCTCTGTACCAGTGTGATTAAGCTGTGGCCCTCAAGATGCCGACGGATCACAATGCCCATCAGCTCCTGCCCAATAGCCATGCTAGCTGGGGCTAATGGGAGTTGGAGTCCAAGCTCATCCAGAGGGCTACAGAATTCCCACCATTACTCTATGTCAATATCACTTGCACGACCTGCTCATTACCACTTTTATGCTGGTGGTTTTTATCTACTGTGTTTTTAATTGCTTATTGCTTGTATTTTTTTTGTAAATATAGAAAATGTGGCTGATAAATTATACTGTTCACTACCCAGAGAATGATAGTTATTGAAGGGTAAACAAATGTTTATAGCAACAGAAGACAAAATTAACTCATAATTTATGAACAATATGAGGAATGGAAAATCTGTACGCATTTTATGCAATATGGTGCAGTTTGATTTCCCACCCCCGTCGTATCGATCAACATTTTGATTCAACACAGCTACACAGACAGACGTGGTTTTCAAGATAGGAGATCCTTAAGAGACTTGACTTCAGAGCTATCTTGATGGTCACCTGTCTTTTCGTTCCAGTGGTATTGCCTTTGTGAGAACCAAGACATTGCGGGGGCAGCATAAGCATACAGCTACTATGTTATGTTACTATGTAGAATCTCTTTGCACGATAATCAAAGAATCTTTTTGAGGTTTCATGGTCCTTTGAACATACAGCTTACGTGTTGCCTTTCCTGCTGTGTTATGAAATCCCAAATAAATTTTAAAAAATTCAACCCACATATATTACATCTCCATCCTACTTTTCTTCCATCACCAAACCCCAAGGTAGAATATATGTTCTTCCCAGGAGGTCTCCCATCCTGACATTGACTGGATGCAGACCTGCCTACTTTCAGCAAGATGGCTGACTTCAAATCATGCCCTGCACACTCTCTCTCTCTCTCACAAACATGTGTGTGCGTGCGCACGCGCACGCCAAAAAGTGTCCATATGCCCATTAATAATCTTCCAAACACAGGCAAAGTAGAAATAGGCTAGTTGTACCATGAAGCAGTCCTGTTTTTGCTGTTCAAATGTTATTCTGCTTTTGCCCATTAGCAGATGATACTTGGTAGCAGAAAGTGAACCAGAAGTGACTCAGCAGGAGGTGAGAAAAGCAGCAAACCTCTTCTAAAGTGGACTCAGAAAATACTTTGGTTTAGGCTGACTAGGAAATGCTCCCGAGGAGAGTCATTCTTTCTCATCCCCATCTCAGATGATGACAACTGCAGTTTTAAGTCTCCCAGTGCCGATTTGCAGCTGTGGGTGCCATGTGCAGATGGAGAATTGAGCATGCCAACGGGGCACGATGAATCCAGCCAGATCAGCTCATGCCACACTGAGGATTCTTGATGGACTATGGATGTTCCTCCAATTAGACATTCAGTGGGGGCAGAAGAGATCAAGGTCCTCAGTGATTAATGACAGTGGTATCAGGTCAGCATGTGCAAAGCCACTTTAGCTCATGGCAAGATGACTGGAAATCAGGATGGGCTGCCGGAAAACCATGGCAGCTGGAGTCTGGTTTCCGCTCTCATCATGTGGTTTTTAAAACTTTACTGTGCTGCCACAGTTCCAAAGAACCAGTATCAGGACTCGGACCGAGCAATCTCTCGAAAGCTGGGGAGAAGTTCCAGAGCCCATTGTGGAGGAACTGTCTCTTCCTAAAGACTCTGGGCTAATGCTGGCCAGAGCAGAATGCAGGCATAGCTTTATCCATCTTCTCCTTATTGGAACAGGCAACAGCCTTAAATAATACCCACCATATTGAGAACAAAAAAGGCACTGATGGGTTAATTGGGAGGAGGCCGAGCGGCTTTTCCGCGTTGCACGGTTGGTTTCAGTTTTCCGTTGCTTCTTTGCTTCTTTTGCAGTCAGTAATGACTGATCGTAAATGAAGCTTTTCAGACCTTATATCGGTGTCTATCTTCCTTGGCATAAGACAACTAACTTACTCTGTAGCCTCCAGGGGCAGATTGAGGGCTGTCTGAGTGGTGTGCATGCACTGAGTGCTGAGCTGAGGGGGCACCGTCTCAAAGCCCGGTAAGAGAGCTGCTGGGGTTTGGGTGCCTCCTTACCTGCCTTTTGGCCTTGTAAGGGGGGCCATAATACCCAGGTCTGCCACTGCAATCCCCCTTTCCTGTGCTTAGCCTTCTCCTATGAATTATCCCTCCCATCGGTTTCCATGTAGGAGAAAGTAACTAGGTAAAGGTAAAGGGACCCCTGACCATTAGGTCCAGTCGTGGCTGACTCTGGGGTTGCGGTGCTCATCTCGCTTTATTGGCTGAGGGAGCCGGCATACAGTTTCCAGGTCATGTGGCCATCATGACTAAGCCGCTTCTGGTGAACCAGAGCAGCACACGCCGTTTACCTTCCCGCCGGAGCGGTACCTATTTATCTACTTGCACTTTGACGTGTTTTCGACCTGCTAGGTTGGCAGGAGCAGGGACCGAGCAACGGGAGCTCATCCCGTCGTGGGGATTCGAACCGCCGACCTTCTGATCAGCAAGTCCTAGGCTCTGTAGTTTAACCTACAGCACCACCCACGTCCCTAGAAAGTAACTACACTGACACAAAAACCCCTTTCTTCCTTTCTTGGGGACTTGTCAAAGGAACAGGAGGGCTTTGGATCCTGTCTTTCTACACCCTGACTCTCTCACACACATACCAGCCTGTTCCTTTTAATCCCCCGACTAAGCTGCCAACAGTAAAGGGACGATGGCAGCAGAGGTTGCCACTGGGGCAGCAGGATGTTGGCTTTCCCAGTTCAGGAAAGCTGGAGCATGGAACTAATGGTAGATGTCGCTTCAGCAGTGAAACAATTCAGGCTGGGAAGTAATGCAGCAGGCATGGATCCATGCAGGTGCTTCCAGGATCTTTCCCCTTCTTTTCACAGGCAGCTAGCTGGGCACAGGAAGGTGGTGGCTCCTTCCTGTTTGGTCCACCATCTTCTCTGCACCTATGGTTCCAGGGGATATGCAGGAGAGTCTGAGAGCCAGCCAGGAACCCAATCAGCTGGTGTGAGGAGCTCCAGTCCTGGGACATGGACTTCCAGGTCCTATGGCTCTTTGAGGCCATTGGCAGTGTGTAGATCTGTGGAGGTTCCAGCTCCCCATCTAATGAGACCTCAGGTTCAAGGTCTCAGCAGGGCTGGATCCTGACATCTGGCAGTCCCATGGTGTTGCACCTGTGTGGATCTCCACAGCAGCATCTTAGCAAGAGGGAGACCACAAGCTTACTGAGCAGGGGTAGTGGCCTTCAGCATAAGACAACACTTCTTTAAAAGCTGTTACTTTTGCAGGAAGGCAGCCAACCTATCTCTCCCTAATAACGTATAGGGAATATATCAACATATCAGTTAGCTGCAGCAGTCAATGGCTTCTGTTGCAACAAAAAACAACTTTTTCTGATTTAGTGCAGGCTGATCTTAAAAAAAAATACAAGACACATAAAAAATATGTTGTTACCGGCTAAGCACGCTATAACTTTTTACACGGTTTCCTTTGGCTTTGCAATTCAAATGATCAGCTGCTGTAAATCAAGGGCCCAGCCCTTTCAAAGTGTGCCTCTGCCTTTGCAAAAATGGCATGGCAAAGGTCCAGATTTATTATCTCATTTATTTCCATATACAATGAGCTCAGTTTGCAAGTAAATTTCTAAACTTCCAGCTGCATAAACTCTGTCTGTGCTTTCATAGTCACACTGGATTCCTTCCATCTCATGCATCACTCCCTGTAATAAATATCATGTGGGCCAAATCCTGTGCAGGAACGCAATCCAGGGCAAGCTGTAGCCATTGGTGGGTTTCCATTAGTGCGCCTGGTACGATAACACAGGTGTAATGAGGGAATTAGTTGGCCGGTGGAACATTTATTACTGCTTTATGTGATGTGCAGGATGGAAAGCAGTCAGCTTGAATTTTAAGAACTTAGGCTGCATATATGAGGCATGCTGAAAGAAAACAAAATACTTGAGAGTGGGGAAGAAGAAGAGGAGTTTGGATTTGATATCCCGCTTTATCACTACCCGAAGGAGTCTCAAAGCAGCTAACATTCTCCTTTCCCTTCCTCCCCCACAACAAACACTCTGTGAGGTGAGTGGGGCTGAGAGACTTCAAAGAAGTGTGACTGGCCCAAGGTCACCCAGCAGCTGCATGTGGAGGAGCAGGGAAGCGAACCCGGTTCACCAGATTACGAGACTACCGCTCTTAACCACTACACCACACTGGGAGACATGCAAAGATTGCAGTCAATTCACATCTTTATAGTTGTCATGTCATGATCTGAGGCTTAAGGGACGAGGCGTGAAGGATTCAGAAACATCCCATCTTAAGAACAGAGATATTTTATTTAAACTTGACCATGCCCACAAACAAATGGGCCACTAAGAAAAAAACAACAGCATTCCAGAATCCATCGATTGTGACATTTCAGACTGCTGCTTACAAAATATCAGTACAGATTACCAAGCATTATGGTTCATGCACAATCCTGAAGAGGGGATAACTGCTCTCTTCTTTTTTTAGTGATGCCTCTGTATTGTAATGTGCACAGAAATACCCTTCAGTGACCAGGAAAGCCAGTGTGATGGAGTCATTAGAGTGTTTAACTACGACCCAGGAGACCAGGGTTCAAATCCCTACTGGGTCATAAAGTTCGCTGGATGACCTTCGGCCAGTCATTGCCTCTCAACCTAATCTGTCTCAAATGATTGTTGTGGGACTTAAATGATAAGGGGGACAATCCTATACACACCCCATAGAGCTCCTTGGGGGAAAGGTGGCTATATAAATGCAATCAATCAATGGGGTATTTTACAATACTTTCAAGGCTACCGAAATTTAGTAAGGTAAAAAAAAAACCCATTCCATGCTGGCCTCTGAGTAAGCTGTCCTGATTGGGAAGCTTCGTTGGTCCAATTCAGAAAAAGCTGAAAAGGAGAGGATATGGATGGAGAAGATCCTGAGTGAGAACCCTTTGCTGAACCTCCCTGGTTCAGTTCAGCCTCAGGCAAACTTCAAAGTGAAGAGTAGATGGGACAATGACGTGGTCTTCAAGAACTGTGGAAAGGGAGTCGATGAGATGAAAAAAGACAAAAGATTTGTCAGTGACACTCTGCGGTCTAAATTTCACAAAAAGTTCATGGAGAAATACATCAAGTACTGTAATACTTTTCCTCCCCCCCCCCCTTTTGAATGTGCTGTGTCACTGATGGACTGAATGGAGCAAGCTTTTTCCTTCCTTCTGAAAAATGTGGTTAAAATGAAAATCTGGCAACGAGTAGCAGTTCTCCAAGTCACAGCTACCTTCTTCACATAAAATGACCCTGCCTCTGGAATACTTCCTTGTTTACTTGTTTTAGCTTGGAGCGTTAATTTCCCAGAAATATTTCGTTTTGTTGCTATGAAATTACTTGTACAGTGGTACCTCGGGTTAAGAACTTAATTCATTCTGGAGGTCTGTTCTTAACCTGAAACTGTTCTTAACCTGAGGCACCACTTTAGCTAGTGTGGCCTCCTGCTGCCGCCGCGCTGCCACTGCACAATTTCTGTTCTCATCCTGAAGCAAAGTTCTTAACCCGAGGTACTATTTCTGGGTTAGCGGAGTCTGTAACCTGAAGCGTATGTAACCTGAAGCATATGTAACCCGAGGTACCACTGTAATGGTCTTTCTGTAAATGTTTTGAAAATGGTGTACAATAAATCCTTCTCTCTAAAAAGAAAAAAGGTGGGGGTCATTCTCTGTAGTCTGACCGTCACCTGCAGCACCTGATCCTCAAAGGTATGCTGACACTGAGATGTAGAATGCATGGCCAAGCGTCTCAATAACATTTGTCCAAACTTAGTATAGGGAAAGCAGTAATATTTAATTCCCATGCAAAGGAACCAAGAGATGCTGGCCAGGGAGAAGTGAGGACAGGAAACAGAATGAAATGTGCCAGCTCTCTCCCCGCACCCCACTCCGTCTGACAGATTACTCTAAAATGAGCTAGTGCAGACACATGCTTAGTTCATAGGCCCATCAAAACTCAATAGTCCAGCGCACTCAAACATGACTATAAATCTGCGCGTGAAGGTTGTTAAAGCTGAGGTCTCCCCATCCCATCACGTAAATGTCTGTGTTAATGTTAGTCGCCAGCTGTGACCCTTTAGCTGATAACACCATGTTGTCATCACATAAGAATAATTAATAAAAGCGAAACAAATAAAGCCTATTCTCTTGCAAAGTGCCTGTAAAGATTCGGGTTAGCCAATTTTCAAATTTCCCTGTGAACATCCATTTGGAGCGCATTCCAAATTTCATTGTAAATGAATTCAGAGATTTGGTTTCATTGGGGTTTTTTGTTTGTTTTTGTTTTAACTGCTTTCAGTATCTAACCAAGTTATCAAGCGTATCATTATTTTCCACCCCAAAAAGTCCCATTACAAGCTTCAGTTTAGAGGTTTGTGGATTACAAGTTGGAATTAATATACATGTATAACGACTCATTAGGAAGTGGGTGGTGGTGTGGGTTAAACCACAGAGCCTAGGACTTGCCGATCAGAAGGTCGGCGGTTCGAATCCCTGTGACGGGGTGAGCTCCCATTGATCAGTCCCTGCTCCTGCCAACCTAGCAGTTCGAAAGCACATCAAAGTGCAAGTAGATAAATAGGTACCGCTCTGGCGCTAAGGTAAACGGCGTTTCCGTGCGCTGTTCTGGTTCGCCAGAAGCAGCTTAGTCATGCTGGCCACATGACCCGGAAGCTATACGCCGGTTCCCTCGGTCAATAAAGTGAGATGAGCGCCGCAACCCCAGAATCATCCGCAACTGGACCTAACGGTCAGGGGTCCCTTTACCTTTACCTTATAACGACTCATTAATTTTTGAATTCATTCCTGTGAGGCACACCTAGTATCTTGTGTCAAGGGGCGGATTGGAAAAGGCAATCGAACAAGCACCTCTTTGCTTGCCTGCCTGAGACCTGACTATTCTGGATGAATCCCCTTCATTTAACTAGCATGAAGGCACCATTGCCAGCCACTCTTGGGCTGCTTGAGCACTTGCTTGGCCAGGCATTCCACATCCTTTTGGGATGTGGAGCTCCCACTTTGAATCTACCACACAAGAGGAGGTGGGTGGCAGCTGTCGCCAAGCCAAACACTCCTTGGCTGTCAGCATCTGACTAGGCTGAGTGGCAGCTGAAGCACCAGACTGGGCAACACCCATTCACAGATACAGTAGAGGCCTTTAAATGGGCCTCCTCTCAAGCCTTGCCCAGTCAAGTCTTGCAAGAAAACGCAAAGTCTCGTGAGATTTAGCAGTGTCTTGTGGGGCTTAGCAAACAAAGCTCCACAGTATTTGAGGCAACCCCCCCTGCACAAGGGTGGGGGAACTGGATCTGGTCGGACTCCTCATGGGCCAAGTTTGACAGGGGGTTGGAGGAACCCACCTGTCAATCACCTGGTGTCGCAGTGACATCAGGTGGCCTCTTTGGTTCACAGGGGGCTTCAGAAGCCCCTTGCAAAGAGCAATCTTACAGTAAGTAATGGCTCTTAGTGAGGCAGGGTGTCATGTTGTCAAGGAATGGCGGTGCTGGCAATATCAAGGAGCTATCTATCAGCTGGCATAATTATCTGGAATAGTCCTGATATTATGTTGTGGATACTTCTCTCTCTCTCTCTCTCTCTCTCTCTCTCTCTAATCTAACCAAGTAGCCAAACAGTTAAATATACTATGCTATCTGATTTCATTTTCCCTCTCTTCGTTTTGCACAAACAGAGGGAAATGTTTCATTGCTTGCATTTCTCAGAACAGTGAGTTCACAGCCTCCTGTATATTTCATAAAGTCTCGGTAGAATAGGTTAAAGATAGAACTGCATAATTAAATTTTTAATTTTGACAAACACCCTGGGTGTCTGCATCATGCCTTGTGGCAGTTATGTTAACCTCTTGCCAGCTTGACAATAAAATTATATAATATAGCATAGCAGGCAATTTGTGATCCCAAACTCAATTATATTGGCATGTTTTTGCTTTAGCAGACAGCACTTGGTGTAAAAGAAGTTGTTTATAGAGGCAGACTATGGGAGCTTCCACATATTGACAATTTTCTCTCACTCCTGTCTTTTGCTGAGAATCCAGATGACATTCCTCCCAAACCATTACATTCCTGCTTCCCAATTCTAAAACAAACAAACAAAATGCATCACTCTGTCTCTTTAATTGCTGATTTAATTGCATTTTTGGTGTTTTCACTGCAGATGTTCTACGATATCTGAATTGAATTACTTTACTGAATTTGGAGGTATGGTTTGTGATATGTTTGTTGATGGTGTGTAATACAGTGGTACCTCGGGTTACATACGCTTCAGGTTACAGACTCCGCTAACCCAGAAATAGTGCTTCAGGTTAAGAACTTTGCTTCAGGATGAGAACAGAAATCGTGCTCCGGCAGTGTGGCGGCAGCAGGAGGCCCCATTAGCTAAAGTGGTGCTTCTGGTTAAGAACAGTTTCAGGTTAAGAACGGACCACCGGAACGAATTAAGTACTTAACCCAAGGTACCACTGTACTACCTCTGTCCATTTTCTGAGCACCTTCCCACCATTACAGTAGTACCTTGGAAGTTGAACAGAATCCGTTCTGGAAGTCCGTTTGACTTCCAAAACATTTGAAAACCAAATTACAGCTTCTGATTGGCTGCAGAAAGCTTCTGCAGCCAATCAGAAGACGTGGAAACCCTGTCAGACGTTTGGGTTCCTAAAGAACGTTTGCAAACCGGAACAACCACTTCCAGGTTTGCGGCATTCGGGAGCCAAAACATCCGAGTTCCAGGGTGTTCGGGTCCAAGGTACGACTGTACTTGTTTTATAATGCAGCCCTTTGGCTAGAAGTAAAAATGTAGGAATCCCACTACAGTAAAGACCAAAATAAAAATAAGACGAAATTAACATAGGGTCTGACAATTTCACCTTCTTTCCTTTTCTTACATTGAAACTGTAGCAAAACTAGCTGCAACAGTGACAGAGGGGAAATCTTGTCAATGTTACTTCTTTGTTACTTCTTTGTTACATAATATACCCTGTTTTTGATGAAAACTGAAGATGTAGCAGATCGTCTTTCCTTCACGCCTTCATCCACTCTGACTTGAGTTTCAAGGATTGAAAGATGGGAAACGGACAAACCAGCCACTTTGATGAGCTTTTCCTGGGAATGGAGAGAGAGAGGGGATTTCCTTCCGCAATTTTAGTTAATGATATCATGTATCTTCCCTTGCAGTGAGAAAATTCCTCCCCGCACCCAACACACACACACACACACGCCTCCAGCCTCCAGCCCAGAAATCAAGTAGCTTTATTGCAGTCCAATGACACGTTCCTGCCAGGAAAAAGCACTGAAGGGAAGGTTGTGGCTTGGCAATGGGTGTGGCCTGCAGAAAGTCTTGAGGGCCAGAGAGAGAGGCATGGAGGGTCATATTTTGTCCCTGCAGCTGAGGTTCCCCATCTCTGCTTTTACAGAGAGAAAAAGAGTGCCTGGTTGAGGTTCCCCAATTGTTGCAATGGTGCCTGCAGGCGCTTTAGTTAAGCGGACTGGTGTGGGTAGCCAAAGTCTCCCCAGCACAGCGTTTCCCTTCCGAAAAAAGAAATTTATGTGGGAACTTCATTTTGGGCAGTTATCATTGGAACAGGCTAGTGCTTGTATGCTACAGTAAGACCACAACTTGCACTGATTTTTCTTAGGCGATCACAGCTTTCTACAAAACACCAATAGATAGATAGATAGATAGATAGATAGATAGATAGATAGATAGATAGACAGACAGACAGATAGATAGATAGATAGATAGATAGATACGGTAGAGAGATAGACAGACAGGATACCCTTGTGCAGTGGTCCCAGAGGACTGACTTAAGAGCTTTTTCTGCAAAAGGTTTTCCCACTGGGCCTTCATAAGATCTCATGGGGTCTTTGTGAGATCAAAGGCCATCCAAGATCTTGTGAACACCTCCAAAGTGGTAGGAATGCCCTTTGCTTCTAGAAAGCATTTTTAACCCCTCCATCTTGCTTACAAGCTGCTGTGAGGGTTGTGAAATATCTCAAACAGCCCCAAATCTCACAAGATCTTAGACAGTGGGGGCGGTTCTGGGGATCACTCTGACTTTACGTGATTTTGCATTTACATGCAACTCCTAGGAATGTAACACTTGCATAAGTTGTGATCACACTGTATTAATAAACATGGCATTTTTTTGGTGTCAGAGAACTTTTGTTATTGGCCAGTACAGAAGTCTGGGGAAACATGTAGTATGCAAACCACTGTTTATTGTTTACTGGGAGGGAGAGGCCAAGGTCTGCTCACTTCAGAAGCCGCGTGTGTGGTCCATTCTAACCTTGACCAAGAGGCCAGCATGTTAAGCTTACTGATAAAGACTTATGCTTGTGTGTACTCATGTGCATTCCTCCTCCATCATTCTATTACCAAGTGCTCCGATGACTTTTTATATGTCGATATTCTTTATTGTGGGGTGTTTGTTGCTGGTTTTTGTTTTTTTTTTTAAATCTTGTTTCTTGTAAGCAGCCTTGGTGGGTTTTGTATCCTGAAAGTTATGAAAGGTATGACATGAAAAGAATTCAAACAAAAAGCAAGATGGTCCTCTCTTCATTCACTTAATTAACCATTATGCACTTTTATTATGCAATGCATGCTACTTATTCACTTGTGTTTACTGAGTCACCAAAGATCTGTGAACATAAATGCACCCCTCTCCTTTTCAGAATTGTGCATCCAAACTCTCCTTCCTTGGAGGTTTTTAAGCACAGCTTGGATGGTCATCTGTCATGGATGCTTTAGCTGAGATTCCTGAATTGCAGGGGGTTGGACTAGATGGCCCTTGGGGTCCCTTCCAACTGTACGATTCTATGAATGCCTGTAGCACTCTCATTAACATTGCTGCCACATTGGAGTTACATACTGTTTGATGATGGCCCTGAAGTTGGTTGTGTTAGTACTGTACAGTCAGTCCTAGTTAAGTATGCATGTGCTGGTGCAAAAAAGAAAAAAAAAGAAAAGAGCTTTAAGATGAGGCCATAAATCTTAATTTTCCGAAGTGTCATTATGCCCTGATCCTATATGGCTTGTAAATACAAGCACTTTGGCATTCATAACACTCAAAGCACCTCTGAGCCTCTCTTGGGCTATTTGCAGAAATGTGTGAACACTCTTCATGCAGAACGAAAAAGAAGAAAGTTTAGATTGAATGTCTATTTTACATTTTAATCACAAATGGGGGCAGTCCAGATTTACACCAGAGGTGGGGCTCGGGACATTGTGCTGCCATTGACATGGCTCACCCTCTCCTGTTTCTCCAGAGTTTGGATATGGCGTGGGTAATCTTACGTTTCCGTTATTGTATTATAAAGCATCCCAACTTGCTTTGGATTCCTCACCCCTCTCCCTCGCTCACCAAGGAGAATGATGGGTTAAAGAAACGGAGAACAAAACAAGAATTAATGGGATGCATTTCGTTGAAAGAGGGTAGTGATAAGATATGAATAGAGGTAAAGTACTTGGTATTAGTTGACGACAATTGGATTGTGTAATGAAGACAAACACGAAAGCGAGTTTTAATACTTCACTCCTAAAGTCTACCAACAAACAGTCCCTGGGGCATGAGAAACGCCTACAGCGTTGCTTTCAAACGGGCGCCACTGACATTAACCTATGAAAAGCGCGCGGCCACTAGTCTGTTACGCCTGCTATTTCTTTTTGCAAGGCAGACGCGAAAGGCAGCAATATAGCTCGTCTTTGGGATCTGGTAGGATGGGAGGTCCGGGGAGGGGGGTTGGGAAAGAGGAAGGAAATCAAACAATATGCAATCCGGAGGATGTATATAATAATTGTTTGTCTCGCAAAAATGAGATGAAATGAAAGGCGAGCCTCCCTTCCAGAAGCTCGCGGTACTCAAGCGCCACCTACAGCTGCTGCGCGAAAAGCAAAACCCCGAAGCAGGAGGCGATGCCCCGAGGACGCGCTTCGATTCCTACAAGCCATGAGCTCACCCAGCACGACACCCGGCGATGTGGGAATCATCTCTCACCAGATTCACCTTGGCGGATTCTGGTAAATAAAATAATCACCGTAAATGCTCTGCAAAGGCGTCCGGGCTCTAGGAAGCCGAAGGAGAGGAGAGGGTGAAATCATTAATCCAACTCAGCTTTAATGATCCATCTACGAGCCAGTCGCTGGCTGTCGCCCCCTCCCCACGAAGCTGCAAGCCCGGCCCCCTTCGCACTTCCACCCGTTTGCAAGAGCCGCGGCGAAGGGGGTGTGTCTGCAGACATGTGGGGGAACTTAATAAAGGCCGAGGGGAGGAGCCGAGGGGAGGAGCGGTGCAGCGCCATTGGCTGGCCCGGAGAGTGATGTCACCCATATGAAACCCTGATAACTAGTTCGGAGAGGACCCGCAACTTTTGCAGAAGGGGGAGTGTGATCCAGCGACATCTCTGGGTCCGGGCGGCTGCTGTGGCTGCTGCAGGGGGAGGGGAAAGAGCCGGAGCGAGTCCTGCTTCTGCCGCTGCTGGAGGAACGGCCAGCGGCAGCAGCCCAAGGAGAAGGAAAGGAGGAGGGGAAGAAAAGAAAAAAGCCGCTTGCAACTTGCACACCGGGCGTCACCTTGCAACCGCTCGCTCGAGGTGTGCAAGCAGCCGGTGGGAGCCAAGCAAAAGGAAAAAGAGCATTATTATTATTTCCAAATAAAACGCGACAAGGCAAGCAACTCAAGCGAAGCGACACACCCCCACCATGGTGCAGCAAGCGGAAAGTCCAGAAGCCGAGAGCAACCTGCCCCGAGAAGCGATGGATACGGAGGAAGGCGAGTTCATGGCTTGCAGCCCGGTGGCGCTGGACGAGAGCGACCCGGACTGGTGCAAAACGGCCTCGGGCCACATCAAGCGGCCCATGAACGCCTTCATGGTGTGGTCCAAGATCGAGCGGAGAAAAATCATGGAGCAGTCGCCCGACATGCACAACGCCGAGATCTCCAAGCGCCTGGGCAAGCGGTGGAAAATGCTGAAGGACAGCGAGAAGATCCCGTTCATCCGCGAGGCCGAGCGGCTGCGCCTCAAACACATGGCCGACTACCCCGATTACAAGTACCGGCCGAGGAAAAAGCCCAAAATAGACCCGTCCGCCAAGCCCAGCAGCGCCAACAACCACAGCCCGGAGAAAAACACACCCACCAGCGGCGGCGGCGGCGGCGGAGGAGGCGGCAACCACGGCAGCAGCAGCAGCAGCAAAAGCGCCAAAAGCTCCAGCAAGAAATGTAGCAAAGGGAAGACGTCGTCGTCTCCGCCGAAGCCCGGGACGAAGCTGGCGGCGCACCCAGGCGACTACGGCGGGGACGAGTACGCCCAGTTCGGCGCGCTGAAAGGGGGCGGCAAGGCGGCCAAGTGCGTCTTCCTGGACGAGGAGGACGACGACGAGGACGACGACGACGACCTGCAGCTGCGGATCAAGCAGGAGGACGACGAGGACGACGACGAGGAGGAGGAGAGCCGCCGGCAGCAGCAGCAACAGCAGCAGCTGCGGCGCTACAGCGTGGCCAAAGTGCCGGCCAGCCCCACCTTGAGCTCGTCGGCCGAGTCGAGCGAAGGCGCCAGCCTGTACGACGAGGTGAGGGGCGGCGCTGCGGCGCACGGCGCCAGCGCGGGCCGCCTGTACTACGGCTTCAAGAGCATGCCCAAGAGCGCCCCGCAGGCCGGCCTGCCGCCGGCTTCCTCCCGCTCGATCTCCACTTCCTCTTCGTCGTCGTCCTCCTCCAGCAGCGGCAGCAGCAGCGGCGGCGAAGAGGCCGACGACCTGATGTTCGACCTGAGCTTGAATTTCTCGCAGCACCCGCACGCCGCCTCCGAGCTGGGCGTCGGCTCGGCCGCCGGGAACCTGTCGCTCTCGCTGGTGGACAAAGATCTGGATTCGTTCAGCGAGGGCAGCCTGGGCTCCCACTTCGAGTTCCCCGATTACTGCACCCCGGAGCTGAGCGAGATGATCGCGGGGGACTGGCTGGAGGCGAACTTCTCCGACTTGGTTTTCACCTACTGAGAGAGGAGGACGAGGAGGAGAAGGAGAAGGAGAAGCGATGAGCAGGTGAACAAGCTGAGAGAGCGATCAAAAGGACTGGGAAGCAGAGAGAAGGGCAGATCGGGGAAAGAGAGATGCTTACACGCTGAAAAGTGGTGGAGTTTTGAAGTAACGACGACAAAAAAAAATGTCTTTGGGTTTTTTTTTTCCTTTTCTTTTTTTTCTAAGTCTTGAAGTTAGTTCCAAACCGAGTCTGGAGTTGTGATTTTTTTTCCCTTCCCGTTTTTGTTATTTTTCCCTTCTGATTTTAATTGGTGGTCGCAACAGCAGCAGCAAGGAGAGAAGCAGAAAAAAGCAAATGGGACTGGGGGTTACAAAGATACAGAAGGCGCTGTTTGAAGCTTGTGGGTCTTGCGATTGAAGTCTGGAAGATGGTCTGCAAAAAAACGAAGAAGAAAGTCTTTTGGCAGCACAACTATTACTCAAGGGGGTTTGTGGATTTTTTTGTTTCTCCTACAAAGATTTTTAAAGGACCGTTCTGATTTTTCTGATATATTTCTCTCTCTTTTTTTTTTTATTTGTAAAAGGGACCATTGCAACTGTTTTTGTTTGTTTGGAGGGAGAAAACTGATGTCTTCTATGCATCCGATTCTTAACAAAGCTGCAGGGAGCTTGGAAAAAAAAATGCAGACTGTACAAACGCTTACAAAAAACAAAAACTGTGAACTGACTTAAGATCAGAGTTTACTTTTCAGATCAAATTGTTTATGGTTTTACAAATGTGATTTCTACTTGCCAACTTTTTTTTTGTAACTTGTTCCCTTATACCTCCTTGATTGAATACCAGACAGCCTAGACCTCAGTACACAAAGGTATTGAAACATTTTTGATACATAACAGACCTCAGTCTTTTTTAAAAATTAATATATTTTCAGGCGTATTTTTGTACAGTGAAAGGGAACATTCTTGCTGTGTTTTTTCAGTAAGACTTTTCAGGCACTTCTTCCCTTTTATTTTTATGTTTTATTTTTTTTCCTCTGTTTTTAGCATGCAAGTTATATGGGTACGTTTATGTCCTGGTTTTAAAAGGATTAAAAAAAAATCCTTGCATCTAAAGGCCTTGTGGTTTAAAAAGAAAAAAAAGAAACACTTTTTTGTACAGCTATAGTTCAGATTTGTTCAATATTTGTAGGTAAAGATTTATTGAAAATGGTGATATAGACCTCAGAGCTGTTATCTTAGTTTAAAAGATTGTATATGTACTGTACTATAGTAGGAATTTATGTATCTCATACGCTGTGATATGTGGATGGGGGCCCAGATGGAAGGTATGAAACTGGATTCTCGACTTTTTTTTTAAGCAAAAAAAAAAAGATGGAATGGGAAAAAAGAAAGGCACATAGTAAAAGTTTCTCATTTTGTGCAATATAGAAGTACAGACCATCTGCGTATTTTGTAGCAAACAGTGGCAAAAAAGCAGACTTGTGCACTGTCGACATCATTGCCTGTTTGTTTTTTTTAAAAAAGAAAGAAATGCTGAAAGTCTGTATCTTGACAATTTTAATAAATCAGCTGGAACTGATAGAAACTCGATTCGCTATTAGTGTCTATAGAAGGGGCGCTGGTGGAGACGCCATGTATAATAGCCAACCCCTCCCTCACCCATGGAGGAGCCTTAGCTGAGGCTTCAGGGAGTCTTATGGGGGGGAGGGGAGCGAAGAGAAAAAAAGGGGGAGGTTGAAGGTAGCATATAGACTTTTAAAGGGCTGATCCTCCTCTTTTTAGACCTCTTCCCTTGGTTTCTCTCCCTCTCTCCCCCCTTCCAATATCCTCTTCTCCCTCGCGCCTTCTCCCTTTCTCTCTCCCCTCAGTTATCCCCTCCTTCAGGCTTTTTCGTCGGAGGTACTGAGTGGGCGGAGGCGAAGCAGGAAGGCTGAACCCGGGGAGGGGGAAGGGGGGAAAAAAGAAAAGAAAAAGGCAAGGCGGTCTGGGCTGTCTGGTTCAGCCAGTGCGTGTTTTCGGGCTGTGCGTTTGGGCGGCGCGCGCGCGCGCGGGGGTTTCTTCCTGTCAAGAGAGAGAGGTGGCAGCAGGTACCAAGGATGCTCGCGTCCTTGGGAGCCGGCAGGGAAGGGATTGTGTGTTTGTGTGTATGTGGGAGCTTCGTGTAGCTGTGCTGTGTTGGAGGCGGGCGGGTCACCTTCAGGCTCTGGGTGTGTGTGTGCGCGCGCGCTCATTTGTGTGACTGAGGCGAGAGGTTTATTTTTCACAACGGTCTCTCTCTCTTAGATATCCCTCTCGCCACGGACTCCCTCCCCGCTCTCCACCCTTCTCTCAGGGAAAAAAAAAAGATTTTTATTTATTTCTCCGAGGAGAAGGGACGCCTTTTTCTCGCCCCCCCTCCTTTCTCGACGCGCTCGCCTTGAGGTGCTGTTGCGGGAGGCGTGAAAAATGAGGGGCGAGGGTGCCTTTCCTTCAGGCAGCCTCCCGGGCTGAAGCGAAGGGGGTGTGTCTTGACCATGCGCGGCGGGCGCTCGGTCTCCGCTCGGAATGCTTGCTTGCTGCGTCGCCTCAGGAGCGCGCGGCTGGAGGGGGATGGGGACGAGGAGTGACGTTGTCGGCGTGTGTTGTTGTGCGGGGGGGGGGGAGGGAAGAGGTTCGTGCGGTCAAATTATCAGTCTGAGCCGTGCCTATTTTAGCCGTGGATAGTTGGAAGAGTGCGCCGCTTGCCTCCCAGACCGTTCCTTCCGTTCATCTCCTCCTCCTCCATCCTAATTTCCAGAGAAGGGGGCGTGGGGTGCGCGTCGCCGTCTGGCGCGCCGGCTTGGAAAAGGGAGCGAGGGGTGTGTGTGAGAGAGAGTGCGCGCGGCCGTGTGTGTGCGTGCGCGCGCGCCGGGATGGAGGAGGGGAGTCGGCTGGCTGGGGAGACAGCAGCGTGAGCATCCATCTCCCCTCCCCCTTCCAGCCTCTGTATGCGCGAAGGGAGGCTACCTTTTCTCTTCAGCGGGGGGAGGAGGAGGGCTGCTCTTGGCTTCTCACATTTTTCATCGAGGCAGCTCCTCTCTTCCCCTTCTTCCTCCTCCTCTTCTTCTTCTTCCCCTTCCCCTTCAGCTCCAGTTCATCCCACAGCCTTTCGACTGGATATAATTGAAGAGCCCTGGTGTGTGTGTGTGTGTGTGTGTGTTTTATAGGCAACTTGGATGTAGTCCTTCGCTTCGAGGCTCCCCTCCCCCTTTCCTTTCCAATGGACTTTTATATTGAGCCTGTGCAGAACCCAACCGGCAGCCACCTCTTAAAGCTGCGGTTGTGGCTCTTGCTTTTTCTCTCTTTATTGGCCTGGGCGGGACCTCTGGGTAGCTGTAAAAAGATGCTCTGGAGGAGAGGAGGCCTTTTGCATCTCCCTTGCCTTATTACTCTCTTGCTTAATCAGCAGCCAGAGCAGCAGGGAGCCGCTTTACCAATGAGACATGCTCCAGTTCCCTTTTCTATACTGAGACCTGGGCCTATAGATGGGCCACAGGCAGGGGGGCTTAATCTTCTGCCCCAGATTGATAGATATTTTCATGCACATTGGAAGGGGTGGGTGGGAACAGCAACAATGTTCTATTGCATTTCAGTCTTACACTTTGGGCCTTTGGACAACAAATACGGACGAATGTTTTAAGTAGACGAAAATCCTATGCATGTTTTCTGAAGAGGTGAATGCCGTTGAGTCCCAAGTTGGTATAGGATTGCAGCCTTAGGTAGAAGGATGGCCTGTGAAGGCAGGCCATCCTTTTTTTCTTTTTAAGTTTTACAAATAAATCACTTGCACAATTGTCAGTACACTTCTGCTGGCAAACTTCAGTGTAACCAGCCCTAACTATGTTTTACTCGGAAGTAGGTCCAAGAAAGTTCAATAGAATTTAGGGATAAGTAGGTGTGATTACATTTTACCTGCTCAAACAATTAGGACTTACTTTGGTGTGTGAAACGTACTTAGGATTGGGCTGTTGGTAGTTTACGTGGGCATTTTACTCTCTTGGCAACTCTAGAAACCAGTACTGTAGGCTTTCAGGCTTGCTGAAGGTCAAGTCCTGCCTACACGTTTGTATGGCATAAATAGAGCATTTAAAAAAAATAATTATGCTTATAATCCTTGACATCTGGGCATCTAAATTTTAAAATTAGTTTATTGAATGTTTTAAAACTCTCCAAATCAAGATCTTCTCATTCTAAATGGGGGAAAAAAGTTTGGCCTAAAGGTTTATTGGGCTAAAAGATCTTGGCATAACTAGAAATTGTAATATATCTTTCATTGTGTAAGTATGAGTCACTGTGTTTAATATAATACCCAGAAATACACTTGGCTACTGATAGCCTTCAATAATACAAAGATTCTTTGGTGGTGGGGTTGGTCCTTACATTATTAGTGTATTTATAGCTTCTTTCAAAAATTGTATTGCAATCTGTTGAAATATTTGAAAGCAAAAGAAGCAGAAAGAGAACTCTGCTCAGCAATTTAGCCATTAATTTTGTAGATGAACACCACCAAGTTCATCCACTGGGCCTGATGAAATCCCAGACTTTACTTAGCCCAAACTGAGCTAAAAGGTTTTCATTCTCTTAACTATGGTGTATGTTCATTGGTAGAGATGGTCTCCCAGTCTCTCTATTTTACATGCGCCCTTGTTTATGGGTGGCGGGGGTGGGG